>NC_135614.1:26547500-27910000 GCF_053574225.1 Canis aureus
ATAGGAAGTGCAGGGCTGTGCTTTTAGTAAATTCAAAACTGCAATTTGGCCTTAAGCCTTACATAGGTGGCTAACAAAACTAGACAATACAGTGCCAATGACTAGGATTTAGCATAAGCAGATAATATAAATATTTTCTGTCACATTTGTGTGTTTATGGTCTATGACTCTGAATATTTTTCTCCCCACCCTTTTATGTTAAACTAAAAAAAGTGGTAGGCTGGGATTGGAGTATCTAGGATGAAATTCTATTTATATGGATAAAATTTTGTAGCCATATGTATATATTTCATAATACATTGAAAAATAAAGTATAATCACCTTTAATAATAAAATAAATTACTTATTAAAAAATCTACTTAATGCACAGAATAAAAATAATTCTAGAATTTTTGAAGTTAACGTATTTCTCAGTAACTAGAATTATAATGTAAACTATAAAACTGGACTTAATTTGCCATTTATTTATAATAGTTTAAAAACGGAATCTATCTCATAATTGTGACAGATGCAAACTTGGAGTATACATCTATATTACCTGTTATGGAATTGACTCATATCCATAAATGCTGATTTCAAATGACAGGGTTTATATAATACTTTGGGTATTATTAATCCTATGTTTTAAGGCATAACTCATAATGCAAGTTGACCTTATGGAACATTTAAGGGAAATTCCTTCATTTAGCATTATATAGGTTTCTATGTGATATATAGGACACTTGATTTAATATTAACATCTGTGTAGACACAAGCCTATTGTCCACTTCAAATTTTTATATATATAGAATATAAAATAGTTTGCGCAAACGCATATGGATTAGTTTATTAATATAATTTTATATTAAAACCCTTTATACCCACTTAAATGTATATATAATTTGCATTACATGTATTTCATAGTAGGAGATAAGAAATAGACTAAACCTTCCATTCTTGGAGGTAAAAATTCTTTATCCTGTGTTTGGCTACATGAGAAAGATGAAGGTATTTTTGTTTTCCATAAGTTATCAACAAACACTTATTATAGATACATCAGCAGATGCTTACTGCATCTCTACAGATCCATTCATAAATATAACCACATTTCCTGAAGTATAGTTAGAACTGTCTGACATGGATAATTATGAGAAAATAATTAGCAACATACATAATTTGTAAATATTAACTAGTTACTTAGGATATTCTGAATCGTAGTTATTCCAAATTGCATATCATGCCAGAAGAAATCAAGATGATAACAGAATAAGCGATGGGTAGAAACTTGCATAAAATCAAATTGTTTGTACAGAGGCAGAATGACCCAGTTTGTTTCCTTTATTCACTTTTCTTATTTTCTTCAGAATAAATATTTTACTTAAATAATTTATTCCGATCTTCAAATTCCTGCCCAGTCTCCTGTCCCTTTTATCAGAAGACAGTTTCTCAACTTTTCCTACTAAGCAATCATTTTAGCCATTAAGAAGTATTCTCAATGTCTGAACTCTCTGTATTTAAATGTAATAAGTTATTTTTAGTCTTCATACTAAATATCCAGTACCTTTTGAAATTTTTAATATAGAACATTTCCACTTAGCAATTCTTCATATGATAATATATAATTATAGAAAGTATAATTTCCTTTGTTGATTAACTGTTACTGGTTAATGCTGAAGTAATTGCTGATATTTGTTTTCTCTGTTCTCTTTTTTAAAAAAATACCACTTGCTTTCTTGTTAGTACTTTACAAACATTTACCAAGTTAATGTGTAAGTTGTAAAACAGATATAAAATTGTTTTTGGAAAAAAATTTTTAAATGGAAGTGTTTTTGGCAGTAAAACTTTTTCTTTGAGAGTGAAGGGATACTGGATTACAATCAACATTTTTAGATATTTCATATGTAGAGAACCAAATAAAATTATAAAGTTGATATAAATATCAATGTGCTATGCAACTTCACACTTTATATGTTCATGTCCCCAAATTGGAGTGTTTTAAGAAGCATGAAGAGTTCTCCAAATTAGTTTATGTATTGCTTGTCTGGTTATGTTCTGTAGATTTTTTAAAATAGTAATTCTGCAAGAAAGGCAAGGAAAATTTGCTTTGGAAAGAGTGAAAACTGCAAATGCATTTTATGTTCTATGACACTGTATATTGTATCTAGCTGGTAAACTATAATTGTTGTACTACGGATTCAGAAAATATAAGCTGATAGGCATAATGATAGCTATTTTGTAAATATGAATATTTAAGCATTAGTTGAAATCTAAAATAGTTACCAATGGATGTTTTAAAAATTTGCCTATAATCTTTAAAACTGGCATTTTTAAACTGTGGTTCATGGATTATCAGTTGGAATGGAAGTCTGTTTATGGACCTATAGGAGGCCCATAAATCCATTAAAGGTTTACATTTAAACATGTGGGGTTTTTTGGAGAATACTTAACTTTTATCATAGTCTAAAAAACAAAAAAAAAAAAACAAAAACAACCAAGACCCACTGATTTAAAATCACCGATGAAGGCCATAGGGGATCCCACTATATATACAGTTGATCCTCATTATTTGTAGATACTATGTTTGCAAGTTTACCTACTCAGTAAAAATTTACTTGCAAATACCAAATCCGTACTCAGGGCACCTTTGCAGTCATTCACAGTTATAAACAGAACAGGAAAAGAAAAAAAAAAAAAGATGATGTGCACATTATCATCTGAAGTAACACTTTACCTTCTTGTTTCATGATACTCATAAACAAGTATCCTTTGCATGGTATATTTAGTGCCATTTTCCCATTTTTGTGCTTTGTGATTTTGTTGTTTATAAGGCCATCAAGCATAGTACTAAAACGAAGTCTAGTGTTCCTAGGTGCCAGAAGGCTGTAATGTGCTCTAGAGAAAATTTTGTTAGATGTGCTTTGTTCTGGCATGAGTTATAGTGCTTTTGATTGTGAATTCAGTGTTAACAAATCAAATATTATGATGTGTGTATATATGTATGTATGCTTATATATAGCTATATATACAGCTTTTTATATCTGTATATATAAATAAAATGTCTCTCTAAACAAAACACAAAAAACAAAATTATGTAGTGGTATTAATTGGTTGAAAAATAATGTAACCAAGGCATTGCAGGAACCTAACCCTGTAGTTCCCATAGGTACAATGTTTCCGTATTCATAAATTAGAGCTAAGGAAGCTAATCTCATTGATCTTTTGAAGTCTTTTTCTCGCCACCCCCCCAAGTTTCGCCAATCCCACATCAAACCACAATTTCTTGTTCACACCATGTATTCCATTTGGAACATTAATTATGTCTAAATAATTAAGTGTTCAGCAATGAATATTCTCTTCATCAGGTCATTTCTGAAAGATGACTGCTATCATTTCACTGAAGTGTTTCTTTTTAAACTTAATATTTCATAATGTACTTTTTTATGAACATTTACTGATGTTAGACCAGGCTATGTATGCATCATTCATCTCTTAATATCTTACATCACACGCTTTTAACATAACCATGATAACTGCTGTTGATTTAAGTGGACTTCATGTTTATACTTTGTAGCTCTGCTAGAATTCATTGATCTGCTTCAGATTTCTGCCTGAAATGTTTTTACTGCTCATTATACCATATATTGTAATATAATACCATATATTGCTCTAGGATATTTGTAACCATTTACACTGAGTTTAGTCATTTTATCTGAGGGCTTGCTAATTTGTTAATAGATGAAGAGTTAGAAACATCCTTATCTAACAGTTATGAGCTATATATTTACATACTTGACCATATTCAGTGAATCAAAGTGTATTTTTCATTTTTCAAAACTAAAGGAATTTGAGGCTCCCTCTTTCTGACAAATGGAGTAACAAATAGTAGATTAATTGTCTCACCTGAAATAATAAGACAAGTTCTATGGTCATGTCTATAGATGCAGAAAAAGCATTTGACAAAATCTAACATTGATTCCTTATAAAATCACTTTACAGACTGGGAATATTGGGGAGACCTCAGCCTGGCAGATAGCATTATTAAGAACCAATGGTAACATTGTATTTGTTGCTGAAAGGCTAAATGCTTTCCCACTAAGATTAGGAACAAGACCAGAATGTCTGCTTTCACCACTATTTAACATTGTAGTGGAGGCTCTAGCCAGAGTCCTTAGACAATAAAAAGGAAAACATCTAGATTAGAAAAGCAGAAGTAAATCTGTCATTATTCACCAGTGATATGATCTTCTATGTATATTATCCTATGGAATCTACAAAAAAAAACCTAGAGCTAATAATTGAGTTTCGCACATTAACAGGATTCAAGATCAGTATTTTCAATCGAATGTATTTTTCTTTAGCAATAAAAAATTTGAAATTTAACAAAAAGCAGTGTTTACCATAACATCAATAATATAGGGGACAAATCTGACAAAAATATGAAACTTGTTTACTTAAAACTATAAAACGTCACTGAAGAAAATTAAGTGGACAGATTGCTGAGATAAGTCACCAGTAGTTTGATCCATAAAAGAAAAAAAATTAATTGTATTTTGGGTATATACGTAGGTCAAAACTTACATAATTTTATATCTTAAATTTGTGTAAATAATTTGGCATTATTTAAACCTCTATAAAGCTATTAAAACATATCAACAAACAGAAAAACTAAGGAAATTTGTGACCACGTAACACAAAATGATTTGTCTAAAGTCAACTCAATTTTTAATCACAAGATAACCTCTAAAAATGACAACATCACTGAACAAAAGTTAATGAGTGTGGTATATAGATTGTTAGATGCCAGTTAGCATTATTTCTTTGAAAACCAGATCTAGCTTAAGGATTCATAAGCTTGACCAACTTTTTTACTTGTTAAAATACATTTGCCTACAATGTCTGGAATAGCATTCGAAAATCTGGGCAACATCTTTTGAACCTTTTTTCTACAATTGCTCCAATAGATTATGATTAGAAATGAGTTTCCGTGTTTAGGGTAGAAAATATTTAAGAATTATTTATTATTAAGAATTTTTTATTAATATTTTTAAAGATCATATGGAGTAATGTTAACATATTTTAAAATATTCTTGAAATTTTTATTGTGGAGATATGGTAAACTATTAGTTTCAGGGTAGCTTTTTAGTCATGTTTCCTTTTTAAGTACATTATTGTTTTTTTCAAACAGTACATTATAATGAAAAATTCGCAATGAAATGTGTGTAGAAGTTGCAAATTTGGGGTTTGGTAAAAATGTAAAATCAATCACGTTTATATATTAGAAAAATCTTAAACTTTGCTGCCCCACGCATGCCAAAAGATAAAGTCCATTCCCCTCAACTTTCTGAAATGGTTTAGATTTCTAACATATGTAGTTTGAAAGGATATGTATTTGTTTTTACTTATATTCTGGAAAAACTGGGAGGTTTAGCCATAATGCTGACACATCAATGTATGAAAAAATTGATAATCAATGTATGAAAGAGATTGTTTTTTGCAAGAGAGAATTCATACATTAAATTAATTACATTCTTTAATTGTGTACATGTCTTGGCTATCAAGGAATTTCCATTGTGTACCTATTATTTCTTAGAAATGAGTTATGAATTATCCTGTAATTGAAATATTCTATTTTTTGTGGACCTTACAAAATAATAGTTTCTATGAATAATGAACTTTTTTGTGTGTCTCTTAATAACTTGTAATTTTTAATACCAGTTGACTCTTTGGGGGCGAGGTACACATAGTGTTACAGCTGTTAAAAGTGAACTAAATGAAGACTTACAGTTCTTAAAGTAATAGTTGCATGTCTTTTTTACTATATATTTTGTTACTTAGTGCCTGTATGATCATTTTGTTATTGTTATTTAAATCCCAACTCTGTCTAATAAATGGGGCATTTATGATAATCAGTACTTTTTATTTTAATAAAAATTCCATTCATATTTTCACATCAGTTATAGTCTCAGTTATTGTTTCTACTTGCTCTCCTCAGAACAATGACTTTAAATTAAATCTCAGCATGATTTTTACATGTACTTCAGATCCTTCCATGCTGAGTTAGTAGGCATTTATTGAATGCTTAATATTTCTTTATAGCATTGATTTGGAATATGTTTCTTGAATTTTAAAATATTTTGAGTCACTCATCTTACTCTTTGAAAGCATAAAACTTTTATGAGTAACTCATTTATGTTACTTCCATTTCAAGTTAATAATACTAGGCGTTATTTGGAAAACTAGGAAAAAATTATTGTGAAATGACAATTCTGCTCCAATATTCTCAGGATAATTTAACATTTCTTCTTTAACACTCTTTTTTTGTATGTGTTATTTATTTGGGTCCAACAGAAGTTGGATAAAATGCCCTTTTTAATAACTTTTATATCTTAATAGTCTAAAGATGTTTAAGTGAATTGAATTGTGGCTTGTATGGGTATCTATTAAGGATTCCCAAATTGGAAGGTAAGGAATAATCTAACAGGTGGTGGCCTGACTTCATTGTTGTAACTTAGTAATCATCCTAATTTCAGAGTTTGTTGAATGTGATTCTTTTTCAGCCCCATGCTCTCATGTCTACATGCTCTACATTATCATCCCTTATGGCTTTGTGTATGAAATATAAAGTTCTAGCATTCTGCTGACTAAAGCTTCTCATTCTTTGTAATCTTTCCCTGACTTTTCTCGTATTATTTCAGTTCTTTGATTATATAGAATTCTCCTACCCCTTGTACCTCTTAAGTTTCAGCGCCTTCTAATCTGCCTTTCTACTGCACTTATTAGATAATGCATCTGGCCTCACTTAAATTTTTCCTCTCAATTTTTGTGTCCTATAATTTCACAATGGCTGTCCACCAATTCTAATTCAGTCTAACTTTCTATCTACCACTTTTTTATACCTTAGGATATTAAGACTATTAGGTGAAAATCATAATAACATTATACAGGTGAGTCCTTTTACAAATTCTTGGTTTTCAGACCCTCACTTTGCTCATCCTAAGTAACATTTTTGAAAATTGTAGATTTTCTCTAGAAATTCTTTTGAAAATTAATGTCTTATATAATTTTAAATAAGTACGTTATTATTCATCCACTTGAAGGAGACTCATTTCCAAAATAGGAATGCATTCTAGAAAGTTGAGGAATATAATTGATAGGTGAAAACACTACTGTATGTTCTACTCTGCTTGCAAATAGAAATGTGGTTCTTTTATTTATGACCTGAAATAAGTAGAACAAATCTTGTCAAATTTTGCATTAAAAACACTGCTTTATAATTAAGATTTTTACAATGATATACAGGATAAGCACTTCAAAATATAAAAGCAGTTCCATGATTTTGATAATTATCATTATATAACATGCTAATATTAGGGTAAACTGTATAAAAGGTATGTGGAAATTCTCTTATTATTTCTGCAACTTTTCTCTAAGTATAAATATCACATCACAGTGTAGATATATTAGCATACTGGTTACATAAAATTTATGTATTAAAAACTGATATAAAAACTAAATTTCCGGGGCTAGGAATTTGGGTGGCTAGGTGGTTGAGTGTCTGCCTTTGGCTCAGATCATGATCCTGGGGTCCTGGGATCAAGTCCACATCCTGCAAGGAGCCTGCTTTTCCCTCTGCCTATGTCTCTGCCTCTCTCTGTGTCTCTCATGAATAAATAAATAAAATCTTAAAAAAAAAAAAACCTGAATTTCCTAAAGCATATATGTTTTTTAATTATCCAAAATTAAATTATAAACCTATCCAATGAGTCCATCTATATGCAAGACATTTTCTAGGCATTGTAAAGGAATGACACATGTCTGCATCTACAGTGCTTTCTGTTTCTTACCCAATTGTCATTTTTCTTTGTATTTATTCAAATTTTTATTTCCTGCATTATCTTCCCCTACCCTCACCAAGCAACTTCATATCCTACTCTGTAAATATAATAGAAATCACCAGGTTTCCACTTCATCTTCTCTTCAAATTTGTTTATATAATTTTATCTTTTTAACTCCATTATGACGTCTTTTTCATTCTCTAGAACCTCAAACTGTTATCCTTTTCCCCCTTTCCCTTCTCTATGAGATGTATAGAAAGAGTAAAAAAAAAAATTTTCAAGATTTATTTATTTATTTTAGAAAGGATTGATGAGGCAGAAGGATAGTGAGAGAATCCTAAGAAAACTCCCTGCTTAATAGAGAGCAGACACTGGGCTCTATCTCGGGACCCTGAGATCATGACCTGAACTGAAATCAAGATTTGAACCCTTAACTGGCTACCCAGGCACCTCTGTACTTTAAATTTAGTACGAGGTTACCACTCATTGTTTATTCAATACCTGCAGTCTAGGATCTCAATTTTACCTCCCTTTGAAACATGGTATTTTTTTTTTTACAAAGGTCACGAAAAATATAGTTGTCAAATCCAATTACTGTTGAAAATCTGGATCGTAATTGACCCACTTGTTTAATTTGTTGATTACTCTCTCAATTTTGAAACTTATTTTTCTTTCTTCCATTATCTTTCAGGAAAAATGATACTCTTTGTTCTTTGCTTATTAACTCCTTGATGTCCTTTCTCTGTACCCTTTACTGACTTAACTTTTTCTGTCAATTTTTATTGTTTCTAATTTCATAAATTATAAAGATATAAAATAGATTAAAAGGCCAAAAAGATTGTAGGTGAAGGAAAATAAAATGAAAACAAGAAAAATATTTGCAAGATGTATCAGAAAAAGAGGTAGTATGTCCCTTATATGAAAACAGATTCTAGGATTCTTTGCATTGGTTAAGAAGAAAAGAAAAACCCAACTGTGAAAAGTAAATAAAAAATATAATGAGTAATTCAGTTTACCTAAGAAATGAATTGTTTATAAGTAAATGAAAAGCTCCTCACTTTAATTAACAATAAAAAATACAAGTTAAAATAAAAGTTACATTTGTTGTCACATTGTATTAAAAAAACTGATTGGGGGGAGGAGCAAGATGGCGGAAGAGTAGGGTCTCCAAATCACCTGTCTCCACCAAATTACCTAGAAAACCTTCAAATTATCCTAAAAATCTATCAATTCGGCCTGAGATTTAAAGAGAGACCAGCTGGAATGCTACAGTGAGAAGAGTTCGCGCTTCTATCAAGGTAGGAAGACGGGGGAAAAAGAAATAAAGAAACAAAGGCCTCCAAGGGGGAGGGGCCCCGCGAGGAGCCGGGCTGAGGCCGGGGGGAGTGTCCCCAGGACAGGAGAGCCCCGTCCCGGAGGAGCAGGAGCTGCACCATCTCCCCCGGCGGAAAGGGGCTCGCAGGGAGTTGGAGCAGGACCCCAGGAGGGCGGGGATGCCCTCGGGCTCCCCGGGACAGTAACAGCAACTGCGCGCCCAGGAGAGTGCGCCGAGCTCCCTAAGGGCTGCAGCGCGCACGGCGGGACCCGGAGCAGCTCAGAGGGGCTCGGGCAGAGGAAGAGGCTCCGTGCGGAGGGGGCTGCGCGGTTCCAGGAGCAGCTCGGCGGGGCTCGGGCGGCGGCTCCGCGGAGGGGGTTGCGCGGCCCGGGAGCGCGAATCCAACAGCGCAGACCCCGGAGCACAGGGCGCCGGGACACAGCCCAGGATCCGGCCTCCCCCCGGGACAGGCAGAGGCCAGGAGGGCCCAGGACAGCAAGGAAGCTCCTGCCCCGAGCTGAGCAGATCAGCGGCCCCGCCCCAGAGCCTCCAGGCCCTGCAGACGGAGTTCCTGCCGGAGCTGAATCCAGGTTTCCAGAGCTGGCCCCGCCACTGGGGCTGTTCCTCCTGCGGCTTCACGGGGTAAACAAGCCCCACTGAGCCCTGCACCAGGCAGGGGCACAGCAGCTCCCCCAACTGCTAACACCTGAAAATCAGCACAACAGGCCCCTCCCCCAGAACACCAGCTAGACTGACAACTTCCAGGAGAAGCCAAGGGACTTAAAGTACACAGAATCAGAAGATACACCCCGTGGTTCTTTTTTGTTGTTGTTTTGTTTTGTTTTGTTTTGTTTTGTTTTGCTTTTTGATTTGTTTCCTTCCCCCACCCCCTTTTTTTTCTCCTTTCTTTTTCTTTCTCTTTTTCTTCTTCTTTTTTTTTTTTCGTTTTTTTTTCTTCCCTTTTTTTTTCTCTTTCTCTTTTCTTTCCTTCTTTCTCTCCTCTCTTTTTCTCTTTTTCCCAATACAACTTGCTTTTGGCCACTCTGCACTGAGCAAAATGACTAGAAGGAAAACCTCACCTCAAAAGAAAGAATCCGAAACAGTCCTCTCTCCCACAGAGTTACAAAATCTGGATTACAATTCAATGTCAGAAAGCCAATTCAGAAGCACTATTATACAGCTACTGGTGGCTCTAGAAAAAAGTATAAAGGACTCAAGAGACTTCATGACTGCAGAATTTAGAGCTAATCAGGCAGAAATTAAAAATCAATTGAATGAGATGCAATCCAAACTAGAAGTCCTAACGACGAGGGTTAACGAGGTGGAAGAACGAGTGAGTGACATAGAAGACAAGTTGATAGCAAAGAGGGAAACTGAGGAAAAAAGAGACAAACAATTAAAAGACCATGAAGATAGATTAAGGGAAATAAACGACAGCCTGAGAAAGAAAAACCTACGTTTAATTGGGGTTCCCGAGGGCGCCGAAAGGGCCAGAGGGCCAGAATATGTATTTGAACAAATTCTAGCTGAAAACTTTCCTAATCTGGGAAGGGAAACAGGCATTCAGATCGAGGAAATAGAGAGATCCCCCCCTAAAATCAATAAAAACCGTTCAACACCTCGACATCTAATAGTGAAGCTTGCAAATTCCAAAGATAAAGAGAAGATCCTTAAAGCAGCAAGAGACAAGAAATCCCTGACTTTTATGGGGAGGAGTATTAGGGTAACAGCAGACCTCTCCACAGAGACCTGGCAGGCCAGAAAGGGCTGGCAGGATATATTCAGGGTCCTAAATGAGAAGAACATGCAATCAAGAATACTTTATCCAGCAAGGCTCTCATTCAAAATGGAAGGAGAGATAAAGAGCTTCCAAGACAGGCAGCAAGTAAAAGAATATGTGACCTCCAAACCAGCTCTGCAAGAAATTTTAAGGGGGACTCTTAAAATTCCCCTTTAAGAAGAAGTTCAGTGGAACAGTCCACAAAAACAAGGACTGAATAGATATCATGATGACACTAAACTCATATCTCTCAATAGTAACTCTGAATGTGAACGGGCTTAATGACCCCATCAAAAGGCGCAGGGTTTCAGACTGGATAAAAAAGCAGGACCCATCTATTTGCTGTCTACAAGAGACTCATTTTAGACAGAAGGACACCTACAGCCTGAAAATAAAAGGTTGGAGAACCATTTACCATTCGAATGGTCCTCAAAAGAAAGCAGGGGTAGCCATCCTTATATCAGATAAACTAAAATTTACCCCAAAGACTAGTGAGAGATGAAGAGGGACACTATATCATACTTAAAGGATCTATTCAACAAGAGGACTTAACAATCCTCAATATATATGCCCCGAATGTGGGAGCTGCCAAATATATCAATCAATTATTAACCAAAGTGAAGAAATACTTAGATAATAATACACTTATACTTGGTGACTTCAATCTAGCTCTTTCTATACTTGATAGGTCTTCTAAGCACAACATCTCCAAAGAAACGAGAGCTTTAAATGATACACTGGACCAGATGGATTTCACAGATATCTACAGAACTTTACATCCAAACTCAACTGAATACACATTCTTCTCAAGCGCACATGGAACTTTCTCCAGAATAGACCACATATTGGGTCACAAATCGGGTCTGAACCGATACCAAAAGATTGGGATCGTCCCCTGCATATTCTCAGACCATAATGCCTTGAAATTAGAACTAAATCATAACAAGAAGTCTGGAAGGACCTCAAACACGTGGAGGTTAAGGACCATCCTGCTAAAAGATAAAAGGGTCAACCAGGAAATTAAGGAAGAATTAAAAAGATTCATGGAAACTAATGAGAATGAAGATACAACCGTTCAAAATCTTTGGGATGCAGCAAAAGCAGTCCTAAGGGGGAAATACATCGCAATACAAGCGTCCATTCAAAAACTGGAAAGAACTCAAATACAAAAGCTAACCTTACACATAAAGGAGCTAGAGAAAAAACAGCAAATAGATCCTACACCCAAGAGAAGAAGGGAGTTATTAAAGATTCGAGCAGAACTCAACGAAATCGAGACCAGAAGAACTGTGGAACAGATCAACAGAACCAGGAGTTGGTTCTTTGAAAGAATTAATAAGATAGATAAACCATTAGCCAGCCTTATTAAAAAGAAGAGAGAGAAGACTCAAATTAATAAAATCATGAAGGGATCCCTGGGTGGCGCAGCGGTTTGGCGCCTGCCTTTGGCCCAGGGCGCGATCCTGGAGACCCGTGATCGAATCCCACATCGGGCTCCCGGTGCATGGAGCCTGCTTCTCCCTCTGCCTGAGTCTCTGCCTCTCTCTCTCTCTCTCTGTGACTATCATAAATAAATAAAAATTAAAAAAATAAAATAAAATAAAATAAAATCATGAATGAGAAAGGAGAGATCACTACCAACACCAAGGAAATACAAACGATTTTAAAAACATTTTATGAACAGCTATACGCCAATAAATTAGGCAATCTAGAAGAAATGGACGCATTCTTGGAAAGCCACAAACTACCAAAACTGGAACAGGAAGAAATAGAAAACCTGAACAGGCCAATAACCAGGGAGGAAATTGAAGCAGTCATCAAAAACCTCCCAAGACACTAGAGTCCAGGGCCAGATGGCTTCCCAGAGGAATTTTATCAAACGTTTAAAGAAGAAACCATACCTATTCTCCTAAAGCTGTTTGGAAAGATAGAAAGAGATGGAGTACTTCCAAATTCGTTCTATGAGGCCAGCATCACCTTAATTCCAAAACCAGACAAAGACCCCACCAAAAAGGAGAATTACAGACCAATATCCCTGATGAACATGGATGCAAAAATTCTCAACAAGATACTGGCCAATAGGATCCAACAGTACATTAAGAAAATTATTCACCATGACCAAGTAGGATTTATCCCTGGGACACAAGGCTGGTTCAACACCCGTAAAACAATCAATGTGGTTGATCATATCAGCAAGAGAAAAACCAAGAACCATATGATCCTCTCACTGGATGCAGAAAAAGCATTTGACAAAATACAGCATCCATTCCTGATCAAAACTCTTCAGAGTGTAGGGATAGAGGGAACATTCCTCGACATCTTAAAAGCCATCTATGAAAAGCCCACAGCAAATATCATTCTCAATGGGGAAGCACTGGGAGCCTTTCCCCTAAGATCAGGAACAAGACAGAATGTCCACTCTCACCACTGCTATTCAACATAGTACTGGAAGTCCTAGCCTCAGCAATCAGACAACAAAAAGACATTAAAGGCATTCAAATTGGCAAAGAAGAAGTCAAACTCTCCCTCTTCGCCGATGACATGATACTCTACATAGAAAACCCAAAAGTCTCCACCCCAAGATTGCTAGAACTCATACAGCAATTCGGTAGCGTGGCAGGATACAAAATCAATGCCCAGAAGTCAGTGGCATTTCTATACACTAACAATGAGACTGAAGAAAGAGAAATTAAGGAGTCAATCCCATTTACAATTGCACCCAAAAGCATAAGATACCTAGGGATAAACCTAACCAAAGATGTAAAGGATCTATACCCTCAAAACTATAGAACACTTCTGAAAGAAATTGAGGAAGACACAAAGAGATGGAAAAATATTCCATGCTCATGGATTGGCAGAATTAATATTGTGAAAATGTCAATGTTACCCAGGGCAATATACACGTTTAATGCAATCCCTATCAAAATACCATGGACTTTCTTCAGAGAGTTAGAACAAATTATTTTAAGATTTGTGTGGAATCAGAAAAGACCCCGAATAGCCAGGGGAATTTTAAAAAAAGAAAACCATATCTGGGGGCATCACAATGCCAGATTTCAGGTTGTACTACAAAGCTGTGGTCATCAAGACAGTGTGGTACTGGCACAAAAACAGACACATAGATCAGTGGAACAGAATAGAGAATCCAGAAGTGGACCCTGAACTTTATGGGCAACTAATATTCGATAAAGGAGGAAAGACTATCCATTGGAAGAAAGACAGTCTCTTCAATAAATGGTGCTGGGAAAATTGGACATCCACATGCAGAAGAATGAAACTAGACCACTCTCTTTCACCATACACAAAGATAAACTCAAAATGGATGAAAGATCTAAATGTGAGACAAGATTCCATCAAAATCCTAGAGAAGAACACAGGCAACACCCTTTTTGAACTCGGCCATAGTAACTTCTTGCAAGATACATCCACGAAGGCAAAAGAAACAAAAGCAAAAATGAACTATTGGGACTTCATCAAGATAAGAAGCTTTTGCACAGCAAAGGATACAGTCAACAAAACTCAAAGACAACCTACAGAATGGGAGAAGATATTTGCAAATGACATATCAGATAAAGGGCTAGTTTCCAAGATCTATAAAGAACTTATTAAACTCAACACCAAAGAAACAAACAATCCAATCATGAAATGGGCAAAAGACATGAACAGAAATCTCACAGAGGAAGACATAGACATGGCCAACATGCATATGAGAAAATGCTCTGCATCACTTGCCATCAGGGAAATACAAATCAAAACCACAATGAGATACCACCTCACACCAGTGAGAATGGGGAAAATTAACAAGGCAGGAAACAACAAATGTTGGAGAGGATGCGGAGAAAAGGGAACCCTCATACACTGTTGGTGGGAATGTGAACTGGTGCAGCCACTCTGGAAAACTATGTGGAGGTTCCTCAAACAGTTAAAAATATACCTGTCCTACGACCCAGCAATTGCACTGTTGGGGATTTACCCCAAAGATACAAATGCAATGAAACGCCGGGACACCTGCACCCCGATGTTTATAGCAGCAATGCCCACAATAGCCAAACTGTGGAAGGAGCCTCGGTGTCCAACAAAAGATGAATGGATAAAGAAGATGTGGTTTATGTATACAATGGAATATTACTCAGCTATTAGAAATGACAAATACCCACCATTTGCTTCAACGTGGATAGAACTGGAGGGTATTATGCTGAGTGAAGTAAGTCAGTCGGAGAAGGACAAACATTATATGTTCTCATTCATTTGGGGAATATAAATAGTAGTGAAACGGAATATAAGGGAAGGGAGAAGAAATGTGTGGGAAATATCAGAAAGGGAGACAGAACGTAAAGACTGCTAACTCTGGGAAACGAACTAGGGGTGGTAGAAGGGGAGGAGGACGGGGGGTGGGAGTGAATGGGTGACGGGCACTGGGGGTTATTCTGTATGTTAGTAAATTGAACACCAATAAAAAATAAATTAAAAAAAACTGATTAGAATTCAGTGTTAGGAAAGATAGAAAGCAAGGGTCTTTTATACCCTTCTATACTATTTTGTATGGCTATGAAAACATACCATGATCTCATGGGTCATGGGATGAGCCCCACTTCAAGCTCTGCACTCAGTGGAGAGTCTGCTTGAAGAGTTTCTCTTTACCCTGCTCTCCACTTGTGCACGCCCTTTCTCTTTCTCTAAAATAAATAAATAAATCTTTAAAAAACAAAACAAGATAGTGCAGCTGCTTTGGGATATAGTCTGACAGGTCTTCAAAAGGGTAAAGATACAGTTACTATATGATCCAGCAAATCTGGTATATACCCAAGAGAAATGAAAACCTGTATTCATAAAATCTTGTATACTAATGTTCATATGTTTGTCATAATAGCAAAAACATGTAAACAACCCATGCCCATCAACTGATTGAATGGAGAAGTAGATGTAGAGTATCCATCTGATAGAATATTGGCTGTAAAAAGAAATGAAGCACTGATTCATACCACAATGTGGAAGAACCCTGAAAACATTATGTTAAATGGAAGAAGCTATATACAAAAGCCCATATATTTTATGAATCCATCTTTGAGAAATGTCCTGAATATGCATATTTCTACTGTCAGAAATATATTAGTGGTTGCCCAAGGCTTCTGGGTATGAGGTGTGAGTGTGATGACTGTGTTAAGAGGTTCTTTGGTGGGGGGTTGAAAATATTCTAAAATCAATGTAGTGATGCTTGAACAACTCTGAATATACTAAAAGCCATTGAAGTGTGCACTTAATTTTTTAAAAAGATTTTATTTATTCATGAGAGACACAGAATGAGAGGCAGAGACATAGGCAGAGGGAGAGGCAGGCTCCCCACAGAGAGCCCCAGTGTGGGACTTGATCCCACGACCCCTGAGCTGAAGGCAGATGCTCAACCACTGAGCCACCCAGGCGTCACTGAATTGTATACTTTAAATATTAATTGTACATGGACTATATCTCAATTAAGCTGTATGTTAAAAAATATCTTTTGATCTGTTTAACTCTTCTATCCATACGTGACTTTTACTGTGATGCATTGGTCATTTGCAGAGTTTTTGTTTATTACGCAGATCTTGCAAATGTTTGTAAAAAGTCTCATTTTTCAATATCACTATGAATTGTAAGAAAATGGTCTTTTATGTATTGAGAATCTCCCTGTGGTGTATACAAGTTTTACACAATTATAATTTTCAGTTAAAAGCTCAAATTTTATTATTAGCAATATTCTTGACAGTTATTTTTTTAAGTGACAGTCTTACTTTTTTTTTCAGTTTCAAGAAAATGTCTGCCAAATACCCAAGTCTGAATAACTATCATTTGTCTGTCAATCAGTTTTTTCAAATAAAAAATTTTTTTTTTTAATAAAAAGAGCAGTTCATATAGAAACTCAACTGCACAAGTGCTTTTTCTCAGGAAACCATTGTTATCTATTCATACACAGAATTAAAAAGATGTATATTTAAGGGTCATTGTTTAATAAAAACCAATGATTTTTGCTACTTCCTTAAAAAATTCTTAAATTTATTTGGTATCTTTTTAATGTGAGCACAGGGTTGTGATAAATCCAGTACAACTTGATTACATTGCCCTTTTTTGTTGTTAGGTAAGAGCAGTCTCATAATGAATTTGCAGTATGAAAGCAAATGTCAACATAGTAAAAATGCAGATAACAAACATCTCAATATTGTGAAAATTAAAAATTAAAAAAGTTGACTTTGTGGATACCCTGACAAGTTCTCAGGGTCTTCCAGCAGTCTTCTGATCTTTTTTCAGTAGCTGATTCTCAGTAATTTTTCTTTAATCCTGACTTCTTTATGGAACTACAAACCTAATTTGCAATAATCCAGTAGGTATCCCTACATTAATATCTTTTTAATTCTATATGTTCAAACTCTATTCACAACTCTCTGGCCTGTTACATTGCACTTGCTCCTTTTGTTCTTATCTTTTCCTGTTAACGACATAACTGTCCATTATTCATCCAATGAGAGACATTATAGTCATACTCAACCTACATTTTCTCACCTCTGACATTTAATCAGTTCCAAATCTTGTCCTTTTTGCCTCTAAAAAATGTTTCTTACATCTGTTTCCTTTCCTGATAATACTTAATATTGAGATCTTTGTTTCTTAATACCGCATGGCTTAGTAATTGGTCTTCCTGTGACCTGCTCTGGTCTCCTCTTGTTTTTGTCAAAAACAGTGAAATGTCTTGGATTTTACCCTACTTGCAAGCTAACAAGTTAGTCTTCCACAGTTTCATACATGTTGACAGAAGACAAGAGCCTACTGTGTCAGAGACAAATGAATTTTTCTCAAGGCACAGCAAGCAGCATGAGTTTCATATTCCCATTGGTTCTGCTTGTCCCCCCAGTGACCGAGGGGGGCAACTTGGAGATTGACCCAGGTGGAAGCTGTTTTCATGGTTTATATCACAATTGAGTAATCTTGAACTTGAGAAACCCTTACCTTTAAAGGTGCTTCTTGGAAATCTGCCCAACCTTTACCCTAAGATTAAGTCACTATCTTTATCTTTTAAGACTGTTCGCTATTTAAAAAATAAAAACTAAACTAAATTTGTTAAGACTTATAGAGACAGGATAGACCCATAGAGAATTTTCTTCCAGCATTTTTTGGTTAGTTTTCTGAACATCGTTGCCAAAATTATCTGCCTAAAATACATTTTTATCATGTAACTCTCATCCCAGCTTGCTTTTCAGTATTATGGATGATTAGTCTATCATAAAATATGCTGATATGGACTCTCTGCCTTAACTAATTCCAAGTAAGTTCTCAACATAGTATCCCTCTGTGTTTTCATACATATTTTTCCCTGTGTGTAATTTACTTTTCTTTTACTTGTTCTCAGCCTGATCAAATCTTCAACCTTCAGCAACCAGCTTGTCATTTTCTCTTTGACGTTTTCATTACCCTCAAACTTCTTGGTGCTCTCAGAATATTTGCATGTCCCTCTTATAATGCTCATTGTATTTTAGTAGTTTCCATGCTGTCTCTTCCAGTAGACTGTGAACTCTTTAAGGTCCTATTTGAGCTTGTATTCCCTCATAGAGTACCTTAGATATAATAAGAGCTTAGGGATCCCTGGGTGGCGCAGCAGTTTAGCGCCTGCCTTTGGCCCAGGGCGTGATCCTGGAGACCCGGGATCGAATCCCACGTCAGGCTCCCGGTGCATGGAGCGTGCTTCTCCCTCTGCCTGTGTCTCTGGCTCTCTCTCTCTCTCTGTGTCTATCATAAATAAATTAATTAATTAAAAGAATAAGAGCTTAATAGAAGTTTATTGGATTAACAGGTATATAATTACATGGTGTGTGCCCAGTAACATTTTTATTCTGATGATGTTATAATTGAGCTACTGATAAGATCCTCCTTGAATTCTTTGCATGTAAATCTTTTTCCTGAAAGAACTGTATACATTTTAATTGTCAGATGTTACTATGTAATTATCTGATATTACTTTGCAAAAAAATATACATGATTATTTTCCATTGCTGTTTATATTGTTGTAAGAATAGATTCAGACAGGCTAAAGTGTGGGCCCACCAGAGATACAGATATGCCTGGGAAATTGTCCTGTGATTCACCTGGTCACAAATTAACACTTGGTACTATGATCAAGTTATTACCACTTATTTACACTTGGTAGATTCGCAGGCTCAAAGCTAATGTCTTTTAGATTCAATCAGGAAAGACCAGAATAGCATAAGCACCTCAACAGTATGATGAGAATGGCAAAGGGAGCTTCTTGAAAGACATATGGCATCCTCACTCTGAATAGGAAATAGCATCAACACATCCTTAATACAGATATGAAGGCCAATGAAGATTGTTTCTGTATTTGCAAAGTGCTGTAGTTTTTCTATGTATAGCTCTCTTGATATTTTAAAAGCTTATATTCTCTATCTAAATTAAAGGAGTATGTGTATTATTGCCTATATCTATGGTCATTATTCTCTCAAGCACTGCCATCCTTTTGACAAACTTTCAGATCTTTTTCTTACTGATTTTTGAGAGTGCTTCATACATTAAGGATAATTCTTGTGCACCCTCTACTCTCTGCCACAAACACATACTTTTTCCTGGGTTGGTGATCTTAGGTTTATATCTGGTCACAGCTAACAATATTTTCCTTTACACTATTTGGCATTCATTTAGGAAATATGTCCATGTTTTAAGGTTTTAAAATAAGTTGCTGAATTTTATACATTGCTGGTTTTTTACATTTTTAGTTAAAGGGTGACGGGGAAGAGTTTCCCCCCCCCCCAAAATGACTTATGTACTTATCCTAACTCAATGTATTGAATAATTTGCTCTTTTACCATCTCTACGAAATGTCATCTTTATCCTTTACTGTACTGCTATTGGTAATTACCACTGGATCTATGTTTGAATTCTGTCTTTTCTCATTGATTTCTTTCTGTGTCAGTACTAAATTGTTTTAATTGTGGTTGTCAAATAATACATTTTAATACCTGGTAGTAAATCCTTCCCTCCAGCCCTCCCCACAGTCGTTTTGTTAAGTAAACTCTATACCCAATGTGGGACTTGAACTCAGAACCCCAAGAACAAGAGTCCACTATCATTACTCACTTTTCAGAATGTACATTCATATTATCCCTTCAGGTGAATTTAAGGATCATACTGAGTTTTCAAACTATCACATGGGAATTTATAGGTTCACTGGAGAGAAAATAACATTTTTATAATAAACTTTTTAGAATAAATGTTTGTCTTCTTTTTTTCCTACATCAAGATTTCATATTAATTTCCCACTTTATATGTGTGTGTGTATTACTTTTTATTCTAGAAAATTTCAGTCTTACACAGTAGAATGGTATAGGGGCATCTAGGTGGCTCAGTCTGTTAAGTGTCCAATTCTTGATTTCAGCTCAAGTCATCTTCTCAGGATCCTGAGATTGAGGCCCACATGGGGCTCTGCACTTTAGCAGGGAGTCTGCTATAGATTCTCTCTCCCTTTGCCCCACCCCCTAAGTAAATAAATAAATCTTAAAGAAAATAGTAGAATAATGTAATGAACCCCATGAACCCATTATCTAGCTTCAATAAGAATCAACATTTGGCCCAACTATTTTTCTTTTTCTCATATGAGGCAAATCCCAGTTCTCTTGTCATTTTATCTTTAAATCCTCAGATTGCCTTTCCAAGAATGACACTTAAAAAGAAAACCATCCTGGGCAGCCTGGGTGCTCAGTGGTTTAGCACCACCTTCAGCCCAGGGCCTGATCCTGGAGACCTGGGATCAAGTTCCATGTTGGGCTCCCTGCGTGGAGCCTGCTTCCCCCTCTACCTGTGTCTCTGTCTCTCTCTCTCTCTCTCTCTGTGTCTCTCATGAATAAATAAATAAATAAAATCTTTTTAAAAACTGTCCTATTACCTTAAAATATTAATTTCTTAATGCTATTTAATATCCAGTTCTGATTTAGATTTTCATAATTGTTTCAAAAATACACATTTGTGATAGGTTTATTTGAATTAGGATCTAAATGAGAATCAAACATTGCATTTATTCTTTGTATCAGTAATCTTTTATCCCCCCCTTTTAAGGTTTTTTTTTTTTTTTAAGAGAAATGGGGTTATTTGTAAAATATCTCACTCTGTATCTCATTAGTTGCTTCATATTTAGTATTTGCTTATAGTTAGAGCTAGATGTTTGTAGGTTGTTGTTTTTTGGTTTTTGTTTTTTTTAAGATTTTGTTTATTCATGAGAGAGAGAAAGGCAGAGACCCAGGCAGAGGAGAAGCAGGCTCCATGCAGGGAGCCCGACGTGGGACTCAATCCCGGGTCTCCCGGATCATGCCCTGGGCTGAAGGCGGCACTAAACCGCTGAGCCACACAGGCTGCCCGAGAATGTTTTTAAATACATTTTTCAGTAACTTAACATCTTACCAAACTCTCTTTACTATTTCTAATAATTTTTTAATGGATCTTCTTCAGGGATCATTATAGAATAATGGTTTGAACTTGGGCTTTCTTTGTAAAATGTTTAGATTCAAGTCCTGGGTTATTTACACTTTCTGTGCCTCAGTTTTTTCATCTGTAAAAGGGAGATTATAAGTGTACTACCTCATATGGTTTATAATGAATTATTTTCCATAATATGCAGAAATTAAGTATGTAAATTTTCCTTTTCTCCTGCAGATTGTGACATTATGCTTTTACCTTTTCAGTGTTTTTAGTGCTTTATTTAATTTTAGGATGTAATTATAGTGGTATAACACTTTAAATAATGGCAGTGGTAACATGCATCTTTCAATAATATTAATAAGTAATTTTGGAGGAAGCATTATTTTATTCTTGTTTTAAAATAAATAATTGATAGCATAAAAATAAATGTTTGATATCTATTGATCTCTCTTTTGCTATCTCTTGATTTCTTATTAAGATAAAACTCATCAAATACTTATTGAGTATCTACTTATTTTGCAAGTGCTGGCATTGGTGAGCAAAACATAAAAATTCTTGCCTTTATGGAGTTCATACTTTAATAGAAACAAGAAATATAATGAATGTAATATATGAGGAAATTAGAAGGTGATAATGAATTGGAATAAAAAGTAGAATGTGGTATTGGGAATGATGGAACAAAAGAAGCGTTTTACAGTATTAAATGGGGTGTGTGGGAACAGTTTCCTTGAAAAGATGAGATTTGAATACAGACTTTCTAGATGAGGGAAGAGCCATCTGGCTAGCTGGGGAAATCCAGTCTGGTAGAGATGTCAGCAGTTGCTAAGGGAGAGCATGTTTGGCATGTTTCAGAATCCTACAAGGAGTTGAGTTTGGTTGGAGCAGAATACGACAAGTGCAGGAGATGAGGTTAAAGAGACAGCAGGGGGTAAAGGAGATTGACTTGATCCTGCAGGGCCTTATAGACTAATGTAAGGATTTTTGCTTCTTAATCAGTGATATGGAGAGCTTTATAGGATTTCAGCATGGCATTCACTGACAACATTTTAAAAGGAAAATGTCCAGGATGGAAGCAAGGAGATTAGGAAACCATTACAACAATCCAGGCAACAATAGAGGCTGTCATAGTTCATCGTAACTTAGATGGTTGGTAGCAGTGGAATTAATGAAAAGTGGTTGAAGAAAAAGGGGTTAAAATCTGGAAATAATTTAAGAGTAGAACCAATAAGCTTTATCAAAGGACTGGGTAGGGATGTGAATAATGTCTAATTGATTTACTTCCTCTACTTTTATATACAGTAGCAAAAATGATCCTTATTTAAATTTGATAATTTTTCTTTTTTTGTTAAAGGTCCTTCAGTAACATCCTATTGTACCCTGAATAAGATTTATTCTCCTTCCCATCACCAACAAGGTGTGCATGATCTGAAACTTGAATATTTTTCCTAATTTATATTAGCTACTCTCCATCCCTCAGAGTTTTAGCCACACTGCTTTTCAGTTGTTTGAATATGCCAATCTCTTTCTTGTCTCAGAAGATTTCCTTATTGATATTCCTTTGGTTATTGTCTATACAAATTCTTATATTTCAGAAAACTGTAGTTTTGCTATTTGTCAGGGATATGGGTCAAAGGAAATCTGAAAAAGTAGCTTCAAAGACATCCTCTACCCCTACCCTGTTTTTCCTTTATCCTAAAGTAAGAAAGGGTAAAAGAAATCTATGGTGTGAGTTCAGGTTTACTACCGTAAGTGTTTAAGAAAGGTCCCTGTTACCATGACAACAAATGCATGAATTTCAAGATGAAAATTTTCAGCATATGGTAGTGATAAAATTGTAGCATTCCTATTCTCTTAGTATAGAATTGCTCTTTGTCAAGTTAAAAAATATACTATGAAAATCCCTATTAAAATTAATTTTAAAATGCTTCTTTATTTTGCAATCATTTATTGTAATTTGAAATTATACCTAAAGAATATACTTTCATAATTCTGTCATGCAGAAAATTAAGCATTTGGTTTGACATTAAAATTCTTTTTCAGTCTATATTAGATCTTTGCTTAAAAATTTTTTTAAAAATCTTTGCTTAAATGGTAAATAAAGTGGTAAACAGTTTAATGTATTGGGAGTTTTTGACAATGGAAAACGACTTGCCACTTTATAGATTCCTTTGCCTTAAATGCTTTCTAACTCCAGTGGAGGAAAGCTGTTAAGCTTTAAGTGCTCTGTCATATTTGCAGGCTTTTATAGTAGAAGAGAACAGCAGTGAGCAATGATGATGGAAAACGATGGCAGGTAGACTTAAAACACCATAAAGCACAGACGATTGTGTGTAATGCCTTGAATTGAATCCTTTTTGAATGAAATGATCAGCCATATGTGCCACCCTTATGGACCCTGTAAGAAGAGGAGAAGAAATGTGCCCTAATGCTAACTGTGCATGAAATTGCAGTGTTAGGAGATATTGACCAGATGTTTCAATCTCAACAAATAGCTTGTTATGTGACTGAGTGAAAATATCTTTGCTGCTTTGATCACATACACCTTGAAGGAAGGGGTAATTTAATAGAGGCTGTCATAGTTCATCATTGTCAATAAACTTTGACTTGACCTTTGCCTTATGTTTTTGATGTTGCTGCTGATAGGTGTTGATGGGCAGATGTTTACTGCCTTGAGGGATTTTGCTTTTTACAACATGTATGTTAGAAATAGTAAAAGAGAAGGATTTTTCTCAATTCTTTTCTTGTTCTTTGGTTGTTAGTTGGCATGTTTCTCTGTGGATTTTGTAAAATTTCTGGGCAAATGCACCTGAGTAACATTCTTACCTCTAAAAACCACTGTGTTTTCTATATAAAGGTTTCTTACCCTCCTTACCTCTTTGTCCCAGTTTTAATTTGCCATGATAAAATTCTATTTAGATTTTTTTCCTTGATGTATATACCATATATTCTTCAGTTCTTTTCATAGCTTGAAGTGATGGGTCTTTCAGAAAATCACTATAACTTTCTAACTTTTACAGTGAAGGACAGTGATAACCAGAGAAATTAAGTACTTCCACAAGGTTACACAGTTATTCTTTTTCAAGCCAGTTAGTTCTGACTGAGGTCTGATGATACCCATTCCATGATTTTCTTCACTTCCCTTTCTTTCCTCATATCCAGAGTAATGACTGAGTATAGCTTCTGAAATTATACAGACTGGTGTTCTGCCACTGACTCACTTTCTCTGGCTTCCTCATTTGTGAATTGGAATAATATTTACCTTGTGCATGGTGGTTAAGATTGAGAGATAACTTAGTAGGTAAAGAACTGGCATAATGGTGGGCATATAGTAGGTACTTACTAATTTAGCTCTTAACTCTTTGTTCTTTCTAATTCACCTTTGGCTAACTATAGTATCTTTTTCGCTAACCTTTAGGTTAATTTTTTTTGTAAGATTTTATTTATTTATTCATGAAAGAGAGGCAGATACATAGGCAGAGAGAGAAGTAGGCTCTCTTCAGGGAGCCCGATGCAGGACTCGATCATAGGACCCTGGGATCACACCCTGAGCCAAAGGCACATGCTCAACTGCTGAGCCAGCCAGGCATCCATAATTTGGTTTTAGTGCATTTTTGTTAAGTTTCTCCGGGAAAATGTTTGGAATATATGCCCAAAAATCATATTATTTTAGTAATTAATTTTAAATTATAATAAATATATGGATGAATAAAAATGTCCTTTAAGAAGTTGCTTAGGGGCTCAGGGAGGAAAAAGTATTTTGTAGCCCTCTCAGGGTCCCTAGCTGGGTCTGAAAATTAAATGGATAAAATATACAGACTTATTTAATATAAGTTTGTTGTGACAGAGCCTTCATTAGGATGTGAAGACCGGACGAAACAGTTTCACCCAAGTGTTTTTATGCTAGATCTGATGAATAGTGGGATACTTAGTAGAAATATGATAGGTCAGAGAGTATGAGGCAAGTGTAGTAAAACCGAGGGAAATTTAGCAAGGCCTTTTTGTTAAGATTCTTTTGGTCCCTTTGTCTTCGGAGATGTGGGTGATCTTTTCCTCCAAGTATAGGGAGAACACCTCTCATGTGTTCCAGGGAAGAAGGAGAAGAAGGTCAGAGTGACTGTCCTGCTTCTGCTATTTTCTCAAATTCCTCCAGCCAGTGTGCCATAATTTGGAGTATGTCCTGAACCCCCATCAGTGTATTGCCACATATTTACAACATCATTTCATTGCCAAAGGGGATTTAGTAATTTTGCTTAATATTATGGAAGTGCTGTATTGAATTCTGAAATGTCTGAAGATATTTTCTAAGACTTTTCCTAAAGATCAGATTTTTCCTTAAGAGATCTTCTTCTAACATAAAAGATGTCATTGCATATAAGCAAGAGATTAAAGGAAAATATATGAGATTTTTAAAACCTTGGGAGAATATGGAAATAGAATGTATACTATCATTTGTTAGAAATCTTGTTGCATAAAGGCTTCTGGTGAAAGGCATATTGAATAAAAACCAGAGGCCTTTTATAACACCATATTTAGTCACTGTGTTCTTTTTTGTCATCTGGTTTTAGAGACCTTTGAAAATAAATCTAGGCTACTTATTTTTTTTTAAGATTTTTATTTATTTGAGAGAGAGAAAGCGAGCATGCAAGAGAGAACAGGAGCTGCGGGGAGGGGCAGAAGAAGAGGAAGAGGTAGACTCCCCAGGCAACAGGGAGCCCAATGTGGGGCTCAATCCTAGGACTCCAGGATCATGACCTGAGCCAAAATCAAGAGCTGGTCACTTAACTGACTGTACCACCCAGGTACCCCTTTCCTACTCTTTTTGATGTGACCTTCTCTCTAAGATCCTTAGGATCCTCCTATTCCATCATCTTCCCCAAAACTCCTTAATAGTAATGTACCTTTTTAGGTAATTTTTATATAACCCTAAACTGTAAGCTTATAAGAAGAGAGGATTATACCTTTTCTGTTCATTCATTCATTTGACAGATACATAGGTATATGGAATATGGAGACACCCTTCTAGATGTAGAAATGTACCCAATAGGTTTCAGAGAAGTCAGGAAAACAAGTGTGTTGAACAGAAAATTATAATTAAGTGGAATTGATATACTTTCCTGTGACAAAATAAAACATGGCATTTAGTCTAGTGTTCAAGAATAACTCACCCAAGAAAGTGAGGCCTATAACCTAAGTCAGAAAGAACAAGAGATAAAATATGAATGGAATATGAATGAATGGAATGATATTGGCACATTGCATTCCAGAGAGTGAATACCATTAGATGAACTTGGAGAGACAGTTGATGGTTCAGTCATAAAATTGTTTATGTTTGAACTCTGTTTAATAGAAATGGGTAACTATTGAAGGACATTTTTGAAAGAAACTCAAAGTATAGTGAATTGGAAGGAAGCAGAGATGAAGGCAGGGAGTTGAATCACTATATATTGTACACCTGAAACTAATATAACACTATTAACTGGAATTACAATAAAAACTTTAAAAAATAATGAATATAAACACAAAAGAACTAAAGGCAGGGAACCTTTTGCAGATTGTCATGTGGTTAGATTGGGGAGAAGAATGGGGCATGATTGCTAATGGACACAGGTTTCTTTTTGGAGAGATGAAATATCTTGGGAGTGAGTTAGTGGTGATGGCTATACAACTCTGAATATATAGGAAACAATTATACTCTTTAAAGTGGTAACTTTTGTGCTATGTGAATATATTTCAACAAAACACATTTTTAAAGCTTTCACAGTGAGAGAAGATGGTGGCTTGCACTTGGGTGGTAATAATGGAGATAGAAGTAGAAATGTGTAGGGGCAACCTGGGTGGCTCAGTGGTTGAGCCTCTGCCTTTGGCTCAGGTCATGATTCCAAGGTCCTGGGATCGAGTCCCGCATCGGGCTCCCCATAGGGAGCCTCCTTCTCCCTCTGCCTGTGTCTCTTCCCCTCTCTTTGTGTCTCTCATGAATAAATAAATAAAATCTTGAAAAAAAAAAGTAGGAATGTGTAGATTTAGGGTCATAGGCATTTGGATATTCAGGTCAGTAATCTGAAGGCCCATCTAAATTAAAAATAGAAGTGGGGAGTCTCAGCATATAGATAGAATTTAAAACGTAGGGATAGATTAGATAATATCCAGAAAAAGTATATAGTGTGAAAGGACAGATAATCTTTGGATCCAGACCTGCAGAACCTCAAGGATAGGGAAAAGAAAGGAGGCCTACGAAAGAGAGAGAAATGCTGCTTTATCCATTATTTACTATAATAATGCCCAACACCTGGTATATGATCACAAATATTTATGGAATGAATTGAGTGACATCAGGCTAAAATGTTTTAAATCATATCTCAGTGTCCTGTTACCATCATCATCATCATCAGTACTGTTTAACAGGCACTAGTATAGGCACTTTGCTTACATTATCTTAATTAATAATTTACTGCCATACAACTGGATGAATTTATATTTACCTGAGTCTGAAGTTTATGCTTTTTCTTACTAGGCTGAAGTTTCCTAAAATTTCTTCTGAGAAATAGATGTTAACAGGTATCTAACAAGAAAAATAACTAAAGATTGTTAGGAATAATAGTAGGACTCTCATGAATCAATTTTTATTAATAGGACACCTGTCAACAAGGGAAACCGCAGTTTTGTCGGAAAAGAAATATAACATACTAGTTACTGAGAAAGCATAGTTTCTTTAATAATATTTATGAAAATTTTGTGTTTCACTATGTCACTTTGTAGCATACCAGTCATCTGAGACAATCAGCCCTTTAAGCCATGTGATATATGCTGTTTTCCTAACCAACTACTTCAATTTTGATTTCCTCATAGACCTTTGCATTCTGCTTGTTGTTATTTCCCAGTTGACATTTAATTTCTTTTCATTGTGGTTTACAGTTCTCCTGAAGTTCCTTATTGGGTTTTCTGATCTAAAATTGCTTATCTTTGGTTTATCCTACAACTATTTTAGTATCATTATTTTAGTGTCATTCTTCATTATTCTATTATGAATTAAAGTATATAGCATTATGTTAGAAGTGACTGGCTCTTAAGCATCATTGTCAGTTATATTGTCCTAAAATACTGCATTAGGTGGCAAAGAGGAAATTCATCTGGAAGGTAAAGTTAATATTGATAGAAATCTTCCTTTTTTTTCCCCTTTTTATTAAAAAGATTTATTTATTTAATTCAGAGACAGATAGAAAACATATGTAAGTTGGGGGGAGGGGGCATAGAGAGGAGGAGAGAAATCTTCAAGCAGACGTTATTGAGTGTGGAACCAGACCCAGGGCTCAATCCTGGACCTTGAGATCGTGACCTGAACCAAAACCAAGAGTCAGATACCACCTGACTGAACCACCCAGGCACCCCATAGAAGTCTTTCTGTATGTTGTTAAAGACTCTTAATATGAAACTTAATATGTCATTTATTAAGCACCTATTTAAATTCAGTTGCAAATTTTCTCCTCCTGCTTCCTTACCTTAATAAGGCATCATCTCTTATCTCATTGCTTTGTTCAAAAATCCTCACATGCACCCTTCTACAAAATGCTGCCTCAGCTTCTTTTTTTAAAGGTTTTATTAATTTTTTTTAAAAATAATGGTTCATCATTTCTCCTTTCATTGTTTTTGTTAACACTTTGCTCTTTTATTTTCTAATCTGTGTGCTAAGGCCTCTTGTGTTCTATAACAAACTCACATCGGGTCCACAAGGTATTTTATATTTTCTAGCAAAACAGTGACATCTATCAGAAAGATCATGAACCACTAGCTCCAGATATTTCTGTTTTAACATTAGATTGAGAGCACCTGCGTGGTTCAGTGATTGAGTGTCTGCCTTCGACTCAGGTCATAATCCCAGGGTCCTGGGATCAAGTCCCACATCAAGTTCCTGTGCGGAGCCTGCTTCTCCCCCTGCCTTTGTCTCTACCTTTCTCTGTTTCTCATGAAAAAATAAATAAAATCTTATATATTAAAAAAAAACACATTAAATTGCTACATTCCTTTGGTGGTATCATATACTCTACAAAAATGGGTTTTAGGTGGTAAAAAAGAATCTAAGATTCTTTACTTAAAGATTACTTAAAGTACTGCACAAGAATCAGTGTGAAACAGGAAATGGGGCTGGTGGCACTTGATCTGATACCAAGGTTTGAGAATTTTACAGTGCGTGACATGTGCTAAATTGTTAGGAAATAAATAACTTATTAAGTTGTTTGGAACTAACTACTTAATACATAGAATTTCTTTTGCCTTAGGGACACCATGATAAAATTCCTAAGATAGGAACAGAGGCATGTGCTCTATGCCTCTACTTTCTTTCCAGGTTATAGTCATTTTTTAATATTTTACCCGTTCATCATTGATGAACTGATCATGTCACCTGTCTCTGGAAGACTTTACTGATCCCCTCAGCTGCAACTAATCTCCCTCCTGGGTCTTTTCTGTTGACATTCTGCCCTTATCATTGGTTTTTAAATTGAGCTCAACTAATTCACATATTTATAAAAGGTTACCAATTATGGCCATGGCTTTCTTGATCTCCATTTAAGTGTACTTCTAGCAAAGTGTGAGCCCTTTCATTCTCTGTATAAAAGAGATCCAACTATAATAAGTGTCATTTACTGAACTAAATTGCATGGCTTGTTACTCTAATTCTTGAAACATCCTTCTAAGATCAGAGATTATATTATCCACATTTTATATTTGAAGAAATTGTAGTTAAGCAATGTTGGGTTACTTCACCCTGACATATCTCCCAACCTTTGACTCTTCTAATTCCCTTTCCTTTACTGTTGATTTGTAGAATCAGCTTTTTGATATCTTCAGAAATCCTGTTGAGGTACCAGTTGGGTTGCAACAAATCTATGAATCAGTTTGGGGAGAATTACTATCTTAAGAATATAGAGTTTTCTAATCCATGCATATAACATAGCTTTCCATTTATAATGGTGTTTTTTTCCCCTTCAGCAAACTTTGTAATGTTTTATGTATAGGTCTTATACACATTTTCTTAAATTTTGTCCCAATATGTTTTGTTTTTTAATGTGATTATAGATGACAATGTTTTCTTGATTTTAATTTTCAACTCTTCCTTCATAGTATGTAGAATTACGTTAGATTTTTGTATATTGATACAGAATCCTGAAGCATTTATGTAGATTCCCTATGATCTCATCTATTCCTTAAATATGCAAAGATTGGAGTTTAGCCAGAGCCTCAGGAGTTTATAACACACTACTCGCTGAAACTTTTTTTCACAATTTCTAGTCTCTTGACTCTCCTTGAACACTTACCTCTGTCTCCTCATTTCACTAGAATGCCTGGCTTTGTTTGGCTTCTTTCTCCTGGCACCACAGTCTGGAAATTGCCTACTGGCAGAGAGCCTACATGATGTAAGAGCCTACCTCGTTTCTTTTCTATCAGAGATCACAGTCCTGCTATACTTGTGGTCCAGTATCTGAAAATTCTGTGCTTGTTTTCTTCTAGTCTTGTTTTCTAGTTACAACATACATGTAATTCTGGACTCTTTTAGGAAAGTTAAAGATAGGTGTTTAAGGATTACTATACATATATTAACAAAGACAAGCTGAGCAATTTGTTTTAGCTAAAATGAGAAACATAATGAGAGGTTATGAGAAGAGTTGAATCTCTTCTGGAGAATCTGAAAATATAGTGATGTGACTGTATTAGGGACACTGTCACTTTCATCTTCTTATCCTCTACTAAACATGCATGAAATACTTATTGACTGGATGTCAGAATGGTAGGAAATTGATTGGTTAGGTATTGGTAGTATATTGTGTGAGATAAAGAAGTACTAAAATTTTAATAAAACTCATCAAATTTATTTATAAACTTTTTTAAAAATTATTTTTAATTTATTTTAGCTCTCTCATTATAGCATCTTTAATTACTCAGCTAGGTTATTGAGTGCTTTGAAGCAGTGAACCTGGCTTCTGTTAGTTCTGTGTGTCTACTTTAGCCTAGTAAACTCTCACAGTGGATTGACAAACTTAAATGGAAATCACTGATCAGTAGTAAAGTCCTCATATTTTGTCAGTTTCCCAATACACTAATATCAGAAATAGGATGTTAACCAGTTTCCTGTGATAAAATATTCCATAATAGAATTATTATAAAACCTGCTGAATATTTGTATTGTTTTTCATTTTTTTGTCTTGCAGGTTTTAGTAATATTGATTGGTAATGGAAGTGTTGTAAGTCAGATTTAAGCCTGATAGTGAGTTGGTATCCTCCCTTTTTCATACCATACTTTGAACATGTAAACTTTGATTTAATTAGGCTTAATTACAATATAATGGCTTCTCTTTCACTGAAGTTTCCTATTTTTTGATGGCATATTAAGTTAAATAATCATACTAAAATTTGTTATTGATTTTGTTTTTGTATTTTACCACATAAAACAGACATGGTTGATCATTTGGCATGCTTTCTACATGAATAAAAATATATGTGTTCATTTATCCATTGACAGACACTTAAGTTGCTTCCATATCTTGGCTATTATAAATAATGCTGTTAGGAACATGATGTATATAAAAATATCTTTTTGAATTATTGTTTTTTTTTTTTTTGGAGAATAGTCTCAGGATAGAACTGCTGGGTCATAAGTTAGTTCTATTTTTTTTTTTTTTTTACTTTCCTTTTTTTTTTTTTTAAGTAATCTCTACACCCAACATGGGACTTGAACTCATGACCCCTAGAGGTCAAAATTCACATGCTCTACCAACTGAGCCAGCTAGGCACCCCCTGTTTTTAATTTTTTGAGGTACTCCAAACTGTTTTCCACAGTAACTGTACCAACTTAATTTCTACCACTAGTGCATAAGAGTTCTCTACATCCATACTATTATTCTATTATTATTATCTCCTGTCTTTTTGATGATGACCTTTTTTTTTGTTTTGTTTTTTTGTTTTTTTGTTTTTTTAAGGCAGGGGAAGGGAGAGGGAGAGAGAAAATCCTAATCATTTTAGGGCATGGAGCCCAGTGTTGGGCTTGAGATAATGACCTGAGCTGAAATCAAGAGTTGGGTGCTTAACCGAGTCACCCAGGTGCCCCAATAATAACCATTCTAACAGGCATGAGGTGATATCTCAACGTGGTTTTAATTTGCGTGTCTCTAATAATTAGAAGCATTGAGCATCATTTCATATACCTGTTGGCCAGTCATATATTTTCTTGGAAAAATGTCTATTTGGGTGCTTTGCCCATTTTAAATTTGATTATTTGTTTTTCTGCTATTGAGTTTTATGGGTTCTTTATATATTTTGGACATTAATCCTTATCAAATACATGGTTTACAAATATTTTTCCCCATTCCATACGTTGTTTTTTTCTCTTTGTTGATGGTTTCTTTTGCAATGAAGATTTTTAGTTTAATGTAGTCTCATTTGTTTATTTTTGATGTTGCTTGTGCTTTAATTGTGATTTCTGAAAAAACATTTCTAAGACCCATGTCAAGGACGTTTTCTTTCCCTAGGTTTTCTTCAGAGTTTCATGACTACTGGTCATGCATTTAAGTCTTTGATCCGTTTCAAGTTAATTTTTTGAGTCGTGTAAAATAGGGGTCAAATTTCATTCTCTTATGTGTGGACAGCAGATTTTCTCAGTACCATTTATTGAAGAGACTGTCTTTTCTCCCTAGAGTATTCTTTTTTTTTTTTTTTTTAAGGATTTTATTTATTCATGAGGGACACACACAGAGGCAAAGACATAGGCAGAAGGAGAAGCAGGCTCCCTGTGGGGGAGCCTCATGTGAGACTTGTTCCAGGACTCTGGGATTATGACCTGAGCCAAAGGCCAAATGCTTCCCCAGTGCCCTCTTGACTTCTTTACCAAATATTAGTTGCCCATATATGTTTGGGTTTATTTCTGGGCTCTTGAATCTGTTACATTGATTTGTCTTTTTATGCCAATACCATGCTGTTTTAATTATTATAAACTTATAGCATAGCCTGAAATCAGAAAATATGACATCTCCTGCTCAGACCTTTCTTCTCAGGTTATTTTTGGATATTTGGGGTCTTTTCTTCTTCCATCTAAATTTTAGGATTGTTTATTTATGTAAGAAATAAAAGGCCTTTGGAATCCTAATAGGGATTGCATTGAATCTATAGATGGCTTTTGGCAATATTGACATTTTAACAATATTAATTCTCCCAACCCATGAACATAGGATGCCTTTCCATTTATTTGTGTCTTGTTGATTTCTTCATCAGTATCTTATAGTTTTAAGAGTAGAGATCTTTAACTTCCTTGATTAATTTTATTCCTAAGTATTTTATTGTTTATTTGATACTATTGTAAATGGAATTGATTTTTGAATTCTCTTTCAGAGAATTTGTCTTTAGTGTATAGAAATACCACTGATTTTTATGCTAATTTTGTCTTACAACTTTACTGAATTGATTGATTAGTTCTAGCTTTTTTTTGTTATGATTTTCTGTATATAAAATCACACCATCTGCAAATAGAGATGATTTTAACTTCTTCCCTTCCAATAATGATGCCTTTTCTTTCTCTTGCCTGATTGCTCTAGGTAGGATTTTCAGTACTGTGTTAAATAGTGGTGAGAGTGGGCATTCTTGTCTTGTTCCTGATCGTAGAGAAAAAGCTTTTAACCTTTCAGCATTGAGTATGTTGTTAGCTTTGGCCTTATGATATATGACCTTTATATTGTTGAGATACATATATATTTTTTACTCTCCGTTTGTTAAGTGCTTTTATCATGAACAGATACTGAGTTTTGTCAAATGCTTTTTCTGTGTCTGTTAAGACGGTTCTATGATTTTTTTCTTTCATTCTATCATTTGTATATGTTGGACCATCCTTGTATCCTTAGGATATATCCCACTTGATCATGGTGAGTGATTCTTTCAATGTGGTGCTGAATTCAGTTAGTATTTAGTTGAGAATTTTTCATTTATATTCATCAGGGATATTGTCCTCCAATAGTGTCCTTATTTGGCTTTTGTATCAGCATAATGCTTGCCTTATAAAACAAATTTGGATGTGTTCCCTCCTCTTCTATTTTTTAGTAGAGTTTGAGAGAGGGATTGATGTTAATTCTCATTTAAATCTTTGGCAAAATTCACCATTGAAGTCCTCTGGCCCTAGGCTTTTCTTCATTTAGAGAGTTTTTGTTACTGATTCAATCTTCTTACTAGTAATTGGTTTATTCAGATTTTGTATTTTATCCTTATTCAGTCTTGGTAGAGTGTATGTTTCTAAGAATATTTTCACTCCTTTTAGGTTGTCCAATTGGCTGGCATATAGTTGTTCCTAGTAGCCTCTTGTGATCCTTTTCTATTTCTGTGGTATCAGTTATAATGTGTCCTATTTTGTTTATAATTTTGATGATTTCTGTTCTCTTTTTTTTTCTCCCCTTTTGGTTAGACTAGCTAAGGATTGCAAATTATGCTTATCTTTTCAAAAAATCAGACTTTAGTTTGGTTGTCTTTTTTATTGTTTTCTGTTCTCTATTTCTTTTATATTCTGCTCTAATCTGTATTATTTCTTGCTTCATCTACCTTTGGGCTGTTTGTTCTTCTTTTTCTAGTTTCATAATGCATAATGTTTGATTCTTAATTTAGGATCTTGCTTGTTAATGTAAGCAGTAATTAGTATAAACTTAACCTAAGTTCTGGTATGTTGTTTTTCCATTTTTATTTGTATCAGAAAAACTTTCTTGTTTCTCTTTAATTTCTTCGTTGAGCCATTGGATTTTCAGGAGAGTGCTGGTTAGTTTTCCAAGTATTTGTGAATTTTCCAGATTCCTATTGTTACTGATTTCTGGTTTCATGCCATTGTGGTCAAAAAAGATACTTGGTATGATTTCAGTCTTATTGAACTTGTGAAGACTTCTTTTGTGGTCTAACATATGAACTATTATAGAAAATACTGTATATACACTTGAGAAGATATGTATTCTGCTCTTGGATAGAATGTTCTATATGTATCTTTAGGTATATGTATCTTTAGGTCCATTTGATCTATAGTTTTGTTGAAATATGCTATTACCTTATTCTCATTCTCCCATTCTCTCATTCTCTAGCTGGATGATTCATTGTTGAGAGTGGGGTATTAAAATTCCTAACTATTATTGTATTGCTTTCATTACTCCTTTTAGCTATGTTTCTTTCTTAAATATTTAGGTGCTCTAGTTTTAGGTGCATAAATATTTATAATTTTTAAAGTTTATAGATAGATTGGCCCCTTTATCATTATGTAATGACTTTCTTTGTCTCTTTGTACTGTTATTAGTCTAAAGCCTATTTTGTCTGATATCAGCATAGCTACTCCTGCTTTGTTTTGGTTACCATTTCTGTGAAATGTCTTTTTCCATCCCTTCACTCCCAGTCTATATATGTCTTTAAGGCTGAAGTGAGTCTTTTATAGGCAATCTTGTTGGATTTTTATTTTGTTTTATTTTTTATTTCAGACATTCTGTGTCTTTGGATTAGAGAATTTAACCTGTTTATGTTTAAAGTACAGTATTACTGCAGCACCCCCCCCCCACTCCCAGTCTGTAGTTTCAGTTACCTATTATAATCTGGGTGCAGGTGATCCTTGTCCTGTCATATCATTAGAACATCAGTAGTACTGTAATGCTATGTGTCATAGTGCCTATGTTATTCACCTTACTTAATCTCATCATCTAGGCATTTTATCATCACTTATCATCCCAAGAAGGATGAGTAAAGTGCAATAAGATATTTTGAGAGACCAAAACCATATTCACATAAATATTGTTACAGTATATTGTTACAACTTTTCTATTTTATTATTAGATATTCTTAATATCTTACTGTGCCTAACTTATAAATTAAACTTTATAATGGATATATATATATATATATATATATATAGAAAAATTGTATATGGGGATCAGTACTATCTGCAGTTTTAGGCATCCACTGGGGATCTGAGAACATACCTTCTGCAGATAAGGGAAGGCTACCTTAATAGGTAATGACTTACTGTTGCCATTTTGTTAATTGTTTGATTGTTTTGTAGATGTGTTGTTCCTTATTTCTTATCCTATAGTCTTTGTTCATGTTTTGATGTCCTTCAGTAACAGTATGCTTTGACTTTTTTGTCATGTTATTTTGTGTAATTGCTGCAAGTTTTCACCTTGTGGTTACCATGAGACTTACATAAAGTATGTTAAAATTATAATACCCTATTTTAAGCTGATAACAACTTAACTTGATTAGAATTCCTAACTTTTACACTTTTACTTCTCTTCCCCCTCACACTTTAGGTTATTGCTATTAAAATTTGCATATTTTTATATTGTGTAACTAATTACAGATTATGGTGTTTATGGTTATTTTTACTACTTTTATGTTTTTAAACATAAACTGAAGATCTAAGTGGATTGATTATACATTCATAATTACCATATTACAGAATCAAACTTTGACGGCATATTTATCATTACCAGTTTTATGCTACCTTCTTATATTATTATGATACTAATTAGCATCATGTCTACTCAAAGAATACCATTTAGCATTTCTTATAAGCTAGGTATAGTGATAATGAACTCCCTCTGCTTTTGTTTGTTTGCGAAAGTCTTTATCCCTCCTTCATTTCTGAAGGACAGCTTGCTGGATGTAGAATTCTTGATTAACAGGTGTTTTTTTCTTTTAATAATTAACTTTGAATGTTTCATCTCATTTTCTCTTAGCCTGTAAACTTTCTGTTGAGAAATCCACACATAATCATATGGGAGTTTTCTTGTGTATAGCTTCTCTCTCTCCTTTTCTACTTTTAAAATTCTTTTCTTTGTCTTTAAACTTTGACAATTTAATTATAATGTGCCTTGGTGTAGCCCTGTTCATATTCAGCCTGTTTGGATTTTCTTGGGCCTCATAGAACTGGATGTCCATTTCTGTTTCTATGTTCAGGAAGTTTTCTGCCATTATCCTTTAAATATACTTTCTGTCCTTTTTCTTTTCTCCTTCTGGAATTCCTATAATGCACATATTACTTCTTTTCAGTGTATCTCCTAAATTCTGTAAGCTTTCTTTTTTCTTTTTATTTTATAGAGGGAGGGGAAGGGGAAAGGGAGAGAAAGAGAATCTTAAGCAGGCTCCATGCCAAGTACAGAGCCAGACTCAGGGCTTGATCTCACAACCCTAGGATCATGACCTGAGAGACGAAATCAAGAGTTGGACACTTAACTGGGCCACTGACATACCCAGTTCTGTAAGTTTTCTTCACTCTTTTTCATTCTTTTCTTTCTTTTTGCTCTTCTGAGTGAATGATTTCAAATGTTCTACCCACCCATATTTTTTGGGTTTGTTCATTAAATGAGTATATTGAAAAGTAATAGTATATTGAAAGTTACTTGTATATTTTTCTATGGGGTTATGTTAAAATTTTATATTTTCTTTGATTTATTGATTTCTATTGTACTCAACTTTATCATTTTTTCCCAAATAAATTTAAAATTCAAGTTGAATTACACTTCCAAAAATTTATAATTTTAGCATTTCAAAAGGACACTTTATGTATAGTGGCACATTCAGAGGAATTGTTCTTATTTCTATTTCTTTATTCCATTCCCACCCACCCTGATAGAAAACCATTTTTCTTCAATTCATGGTTTATGTTTCTGTTTCTTTTTACAAAATAAGCAAACTTAAAATTAAATATAAATTCTAGGGATCCCTGGGTGGCGCAGCGGTTTGGCGCCTGCCTTTGGCCCGGGGCTGATCCTGGAGACCCGGGATCGAATCCCACATCGGGCTCCCGGTGCATGGAGCCTGCTTCTCCCTCTGCCTGTGTCTCTGCCTCTCTGTCTCTCTCTGTGTGACTATCATGAATAAATAAATAAAACCTTTAAAAAAATAAATAAATAAATAAATTCTGAAAGAGTATGAGTATGTACTATAAAGATATCTATGATTTTAATTTCCAGTCTACTAAAACACATACACACATGAAGACACACACTTTTGAACTCTGCTCTTTAAAAAAAAAAAAAAAAAAAAGAATTTATTTAATCATGCAACACACACAGAGGCAGAGACACACAGGCAGAGGGAGAAGCAGGCTCCTGCTGGGAGCCCGATGCAGGACTCAATCCCAGGACCCTGGGACCACAACCTAAGCCCAAGGCAGATGCTCAACTACTGAGCCACCCAGGTGCCCTGCTCTTTTTTTTTTTTTTTTTAATCTTCATAAAAGATCCTGGCAATTACTCTATATAAATGGATTACTCTGTATAGTCTGTCTTTGATTGTTTTTTAAGTTGCTGTGTGATGTTCCATTGAGGAGATTAATCAGTTTATTCAACCAGTCTTCTATATATTGGTGTTTAGGTTGTTTCTAACATTTTGGCATTACAAATGATGTCTCAAAGAGTACTTATGCATATGTTGCATCATATTTGTGGACATGTATCTTCAGAACAAATCCCTAGGCAGTTATTGTATATTTATCTTACAGTTTTCTTTGTTATTTTTTTGTCCCTTCATCACTTTAACTCTCAAATATACATGCATTTCTTTTATATTTTAAGTATTTGAGAATGTGGTAAGATTTTTATGTCTTTTGACTTAGTATGTGGGGTGTTTTGCTCATATAGATTTTAGGAACAAACAAATCGATGGCAGTTTTATTATAGCTAATATAAGTATTACAAATCTTAAGAATTTGAGCTAATTATGAAAAATAATAGTTCATAGTATTTTTAAAATATGCATTTTAAAAGCAATCTACTGTTTATAACAGAGATACTAAAGCTTGAGACTACTGAAAGACTGAGATACTAGAATTAGAATTAACACTACTTTTGAATTTTTAGAACAATTTAGTAGACTTAATCATAGTTTAGCTTAATTTACTTATGAATTACAAGTGTAAAAATAATAGTGACCACCACAGCTAGCATACATTGTTTACTGTGTGTATACTATGCTCAACACTGCATATACATGAATTTAAGTTATTTAGTTTAATTCTCAACAACCTCATAAGGTGTACTTCTATATTTTTCCATATTTAAGTGAGGAAAATGAGGTATAGAAATGTTAAGTGACAGGCTCTTACTCATATAGGTAATAAGTAGCAGAGGCAAGATTTGAACCCAGATGGTCTTTAGTATAGATTCTGGGCTTTTAAATGACAATGCTACTCTACTCATTTTGGGACTCACTATTACTTTTCTGTATCAAGTTAGCATTGACCTAAAGTCTATGTGACTGAATTTTGAATTCTTAACCACTACACCCTATTTCTGTCCCTGAATGTAGTGTAAGATTTTATGTGGTTGTTATATCAAATTTGTTGTCATAAGCATTAGTACAGGATTGGAATTCCATTTGTAACAGTCACAGCATCTAACAAAGCATCCCTTTTATTCCACCATTCTATGTGTACTGTATTTCTGAGCCATTAAAATTATTTATGTTCCTGTTTTTCAGTGGATGATTCAGCAGCCATACAAAGCAGCAACATTTTTTGGATGCATTGGGACAGATACATTTGGAGAGATCTTGAAGAAAAAAGCTGCTGAAGCCCACGTGGATGCTCATTACTATGAGCAAAACGAGCAAACAACGGGAACTTGTGCTGTGTGCATCACTGGTAGCAACAGGTCAGTTTAATTCCAGGGGAAGGTTTTTTACTAACTGGATATTTTCACAGCCGTAGACTCTGAATTCCAATCTGAATTTGGAATTTAGATCTCACGTTTTAAATTGCTTTTAGTGTTTTAATAACTCTTCTTTCTGATTTCATTTTCCTTTAAAAAAAAAAAAAAAACCTTGTACCTGTTTTTGTATTCATGAGGCATGTGAAATGAAAATTTTGAGATTATCTATTCCAGTCTAATTTTTGTAATTAGATCAGAAAAGGAAAATAAGGAAAATGTTTTATTCAGTGTCTTGTGATTTCTTGCTGAAACTGGGATGAAAAGAATGCTCTTTTTACCATATCCTGAGATTGGAATATTCAGATATAAGGACAGATACACACATGTATTTTACAACATATATAAAATACTATGTTCTATTTAGTGTCATATGAATTAGGTCATCTAAAGCATTTCTGACAAATAGTCCTCTCTCCATATCAGACAACCTCAGTTATGGGTAATACACCAGTCAAAAAACAATTCACTACATTTCTATATAATTTTACTTTTTAGAAAATTCTTCTTTATATAAACTTGAAATCTCTGTCTCAGGACTTTCCATATATTAGTTGTATTTATGCCTTTTGCAGCCACATGGAGGTTTTTCTTTAGTATATCCTTGCATTGTTACCACAGTGTTCATCAAACAGCCTTTTTTATCCTTTGCAAGGGAAAAACAAAATAACTTTTCTAGCTATTATATTATTAAAATTGGCAATGATGATCTCTTTCTAAATAGTGATTCACTAGAAATTTCACTTTCCTGATACATAGAAATATTTAGTGTGTCCTCCTCCATTCCTTGCCCTTCTTTCTCTCCTTTCTTATTTGCCTCTTGTCTTCCTTTATTTCCTCCCTACTGTCTCTTCCCCTTATTCCCTTCGTCTTTCTTTGCTCACTCCTTGACCTTTAGTAGATGTATGCTAAGCACCTGACACTCTCCTGGCCAGTAGTCATTAAATAACCAAAATATAGCTTTTTAAAATAATTAGGGTGCCAAAGTCATTTTTAAATCTTTCCTGTGATTTTATTTTTTTGTGTGTATAGGGAACTTTATCATTTAAGGTTTTAATAAATAAAACCACTTATTGTTCAAACATTGAAATATACTTATTTAGACCTTTTCCCTTTTCAGTTTTCCTAAAACCAACTTTAATATGCAGATACACTTTTCTGATTAGTGAGAAATAGGTCAAGTTTTGCCTGTTACCTCTCAGGCTAGTGTAAAATGGCTAAATTGTTTTTGTGTGCTAAATTGCTCTTTTAGAGAGAAGTTATGATGATATTAGGTTTCCCAGATGTCAAAAGCTTAACTAATATACTAATATTATGGTTACGGTGATTAGTAATGTTCAGGTGGTGTTGAAAGTCAAAAACTGGGGGGGAAACTCCCACTATCAAATTCATCATCAATCAAATTATAGAACCTCATAGATACGGATAAATTGTTTTGGATAGGGCTGATAACTCTTACTATTGCTATCCAAAATCTAGGAATCAAAGAATTGGGATAATGCAGTATCTTTTCAATTGAGGTTCTTGCTCTCCAGACTCTGAATCACATTCATTTCGATAGTGAGAATACTTACATGTTGGAGAAACTATCAAAGGATACTTTTATTATCAAAATAGAATTTCATAACTGGTACCAGAAGTGTTTGCCTTTTATTTTCATATATACCCATTTCTTTTTTTTTTTTTCCTTTTTTTTTTTTTTTTTTTTTTTTTTTTTTTTGTATATATATACCCATTTCTATCAAAATTTTGCTAACATCATGATTACTGAAATGCTTTTTATAAATTAGGATTATTATTCTTAACTTTGTAATATGCTAATACTTGCATATAAATATACTGATTCCTATTGTTCTTATTTTTAATAATCTAATGAGCATAAATTGAATTGATATCTTTCAGTAGTCATTTGGCATGTGGATGAGTAGAAATATGTTTTGGAAGAGTATCAGTTGTTTTTCTTAACAGAGAAACCATATTATAAAAATCTCAAGGGATAAAATGATGTATCTATTTTTGACCATGATTGTTCCCTTTTGATTAGAAAGAATGAAAAAATGGCAAGTTATTTTCTAATTTCTGGGTCAAAATGAGAAAGAAAATATTTTTATTAATTTGTACTTAGCATAAATAATTACTTTATTAACTTTAATTTTTGAACAATAACAAAAATTCCAATCTGGCACTTGTAGCAAGATTTTAAATCCAGTATCCTACTTAGATTTTTCAGCTGCAAAACTGGACCAATATTGGGAGTTTTCAACTATAGAAAACTAATTTTAATGTATTCTAGTCTTTAAAATGTTTTGGTTTGCAAATTAATACCTCATAGTAAATAGGGCCTACATTTCTTAGGTGTGTTTTGTGAAATTAATCCTATACTTAGCTTTTCAAGCATTAGTTTAAATAATCAATGTATATAGTATGTTGATACTTAAAAACTGAAGTGTTCAATTGTATATATGTATGTATATATCTTTTTTGCATAATTTTTTGGCATAGCAACATAATAGTTTAATTTCCCAACTGTATTTTGAACTACTAAAACATAGAAAATAGATAATCTCATCATTTTAGTACCAAAGGAAACATAAATTCCAGTTTCTCAAAATACCAGATGGTATTTAGAACAAGGATTGATATCTCTGTTTATCTCAAAGGCAACATAGAAGTCTCAAAAAGTGCTCAAAACAAATTTAATCTTATTTAATTTATTAATATCAGTGTATAGCAGTTTTGAAAAAATAAGAATTAAAATGTAAAACATAATTTGCAAAAAGTATTGCTAATTAATTGTAACAAAGTACATGACAATTTTAGCTACAGTATGAAAGCCTACTTGCTTTTTGTTGTTGTTTTAGGTCACTTGTAGCCAATCTCGCTGCTGCCAATTGTTATAAAAAAGAAAAACATCTTGATATGGATAAAAACTGGACACTGGTAGAAAAAGCAAGAGTTTATTATATAGCAGTAAGTATTTACCTGTTTCATATTTCTGGTACATAATTTATACTGTTAATTATAGTTTGTAATTGGATATACATTTTTAAATAGTTGTCTTTTACTTACCCTGCAAATGATTTACAGCATATGGTAGCTTCTCTATTACAAATACAGAACAGAAACATGATCATTCTATGGTAACATTATTTGTATTACTTAACATTCAAATCTACCTCCTTTTGGATACATTATACATAGATATTTCTTAACTAATTATCAGATTCCATATTAAATCCAAAGATCTTAAGGTCTTTTGAAATAATTCTACAGATTTACATTCTGTATTTTTAGGCTGCTTGTTGTGAATGGTGCATGCATTGTGTGGGAAAATATTAGTAGTATAAATATGCACTGCAAACAATTTGAGCTTATTTGCCTAAAAAATCTTAATTGCTGTTTATTCCATGGTAATTACCATGACACGTTTTAATTTAATATTTCAGAAACATTGATCGTGACAAATCTCTAAAATCTGGGACTAAGGGCAGCATGTAATTTGAATTATTAAATATTCTGACATAAAAATAATTGGTTTAAGAATTCTCTTCTAAAATAAGATGGTACTAAAAATCCCCCTCAATTTATCATCCCATGAATACTGTGTTTTTATTTAATATGAGTTAAATGTGCCTAATCACAAATAAGTAGATACCTATGAAAAATTAAAAATACCTCATATGCATATAATATATGCTTTTGATATAACAGCTGCTGCCATTCACTACCTGAGCTGTGAAACAGCTGCAAAGACGTGTAAAAAATTGATTATCCAGTAGGAGCATGTTTATTGAAAGTATAATTATTTCTTTCAGTCTAATGTTAATGTCTCCTACAGCATGTTTATGTTCACTGCTTTAGGCTTTACAAGGTTATTATTGATTCTTCTGTATAGAAAATCCTACCCCTTTATAATGTCAAGTAAATACATTGAGGGGATTTTATAGAGGAAAGTCATATTAGCTCTTTAGACAGCATGTGAGAAAACATTTCAGATAATTAAAAAAAAATTCCCTCTTGATTATTTTCTATTTTATTTCTCTAAATGGTCTAATTTTTTTGTTGTTTTCTTGGGAGTGTGTTTTTGTAGTGTGTTTCTTTCGGGGGAATTTCTGTGCTATTTCAAACGATTATACATTTGAAAGTCTGATTTTCATAGAACACATGGTCTAAAATTTGATATTATTTATATTGGCTATGAAGTATGACAATAATTATGGTAGAAAACTATATTTACCAGGCAATTATATTTCTATTTAGATATATGGCAGTTGGACTCCAAATTATGAGTGGAAACACTCAGTTTTAACAGTTATATATATCTACCATTAGCCAAGCCTGGATGAATAGGATGAATAGAATTTTTATAGGAGTATAGACCTATCTTGCAAACAATTTAGAGTTTCAAGAATTATGTACCATAGTGCATCGAGCCAACTTCAGGTAAAGTAGAATTCTTACAATAGTAATAACTACTTATATAAGTCCAGTTTTATATAAAATGTAGTGATTAATTTTGGGTCAAATTAATAAAGGAAATTGAATTATTTTTGAAACTTGTCAAAAAACAGCCAGAAACAAATATCAAAATGGATTCCAGCTGATATCTTTGTTAGTGCTTAGTTTCTATTTCAGCAATTTTATAAAAAGAATGGTGTTTCACATTGCCAAGTAAATAGTTTGTGGAGAGTTTGACTATTAAAATAGTTCATATAGGATACCTTGGATGCGGGATCCCTGGGTGGCTCAGCGGTTTAGCGCCTGCCTTCGGCCCAGGGCGTGATCCTAGAGTCCCGGGATCGAGTCCCACGTCGGGCTCCCTGCATGGAGCCTGCTTCTCCCTCTGCCTGTGTCCCTACCTCTCTCTCTCACTGTGTCTCTCATGAATAAATAAGTAAAATCTTTACAAAAAAATAAAAAAGGATACCTTGGATGCTGTATATTCTATAACTATCTTGCTATTTACTAAGAGCGTAATTCTTATTAAAATCTGTGTACTCTCTTCTGAAGTGTAATGATATTTGTATAAAGATGTTCTGCCATTCTTTTATTATTTCTTAATTTAATTTTTTAATGTTTTAATTTTTTATTTAAATTCTAGTTAGTTTAAGAAATAAATAAATTCTAGTTAGTTAACATACAGTATAATATTAGTTAGTTTCAGGAGCAGGATTTAGTGGTTCATCATTTACGGATAATACCTTTGCAGTTCTTTTAAACCTTTAATTTCCTTTGAGGCCAGAATATCCAGTGTAGCCTTTTCTTTAGTAGATGCTTAAACCACAAGTTTTGATTGAGTAGATATATCTGTACTCATTTCAACAAATTAGTTGGGTTCCTCCATATTGGTTCTGTAGAGTCAGCAATCTTCTCACAGTATCATTATAAACTACTGAGGTTTAACAAGTTAAAATTCTAGGAACTCTTTAATTTCAGAATTTCTTGGTCCAAGGAAGCATCTCAGTATATCTATTCAACAAATTTCCATAATTAAGACATCTGTCTGCATTATGTAAACCAGTTTTACATACTCCGCTCTTCTTTCCATGATTTCATAAATTAATAATGGTCATGAGCATTGAGAAAATCCAAAACCTTGATCACTTTCTCTGTCATGTAATTCAGTCAATCTACAATGCAGAGTTCACATCAAAAATTTTGCTGACAGGGGATCCCTTGGTGGCTCAGCAGTTTAGCGCCTGCCTTTGGCCCAGGGCGCAATCCTTGAGAGTCCTGGGATCTAGTCCCACGTCGGGCTCCCGGCATGGAGCCTGCTTCTCCTCTGCCTGTGTCTCTGCCTCTCTCTCTCTCTTTCTATCATGAATAAATAAATAAAATCTTTAAAATAAAAAAAAAAATTTGCTGACAAAAAGCTGAAATGAAATATGGATATATCAACATTTTCTTTTGGTTTATGTAAATGTTTACGTCTTCTTTTATCTTCATAGGAGGTGTTCCATTTATAGCATGTAATCTCAGTTTACCCTGTTTAGACCAAATTCCCAAACTCCTTGCTAATATGTGATTAAGAGTTATTGGTTATAGTGATAGCTAATTGCATTTTTGAAAAAATAAATTTCAGGTGTTCTTCATCTTAGCATTAGGATTTAAATATTTGCACTCTATCCTATAACTATAATCCTCACAGTCTTGTTTCTCTATTTAAATGAGTTAAATGCTTCACCACCACCAATTATTTACCCAGTCTTCCCATTCCTTTATTGTTTAACTTTGAATGTCCCTCATTTGGCTGCATTTTGTTCTCACTTTCCCCCCAGAGCTTCTCCATTCTTGAGATCTTACTGACTTCTTGTTGCTTTGTACAAAAACAACTTGTTTGGTGTAGTATTTCGTGAAACAAAGTACTACTATGTAGATAATGCTTCATTTTCCAGCACTTTTTGTGGGACCTGAGCCCAGGTTGATTTTTATTTCTGTTCTTTATTATTTCCTTATTCTGTTTACTTTAGATTTAATTTGCTCTTCTACTCCTCCTCTTCTGTCAACCCATCCCCCATTCTTGCTCTACCTGTTCTTTGTTTCTTAAGGTGGAAGAATAATTCATTGATTTGAGACTTTTCTACTGTAGACATTTAGTGCTATAAATTTCCTGTAAGAACCGGTTTGGCTACATCCCCCAAATTTTAATGTCATGTTTTCATTTTCATTCAGCTTATAAAATTTTCTACTTTCTCTTTTACTTTCTTCTTTGACTCCTGAGTTATTTAGAAACCTGTTGTTTATTTTCTAAATATGGAGATTTCCCAGAGATCTTCCTTTTGCTCCTGTTATGGATTTGTATATTCCTCTTTACAGTTCTATCAGATTTTTCTTCAGTGTGTTTAAACTCTGTTATTAGGTGCCTAAAGGTATAGAATTGATTATCTGACCCACTTGCCATTTTGAAATATTTATTCCTGGTATTGTTCCCATAACTATTTTGTCTGATACTCTCATATTAATAAAGCCAATCCAACTTTTTTTTTACTATTGATATCTTCTCCCACCCTTTTAGTAATCATTTGTGTTTTTATTTACAGTGTATCTCTTGTAGACAACATATTGTTAAGTCTTAATTTTTGTCCAGCCTGACAATGTCTACCTTTTAACTGGAATGTTTTTACCATTACCATTAATGTGATTATTGATATGGTTAGATTTTAGTTCATCATCTTTGTATTTGTTTTCTGTTTGTCCTGTTTGTCCTTCATTCTGTTTTTTCTCCTGCCTTCTTTTAGGTTAATCCAGTACTTCTATTTCTTTCATTGCCTTAATATCTCTGTTTTTCTTTCTTTTAGTGACTGCATTAGGGTTGAGTATATATATATACCTAGATATATATTCAATAGATATATATAGAGAGATATATACTCAACCCTATCTCTATCTATCTATCTATCTATCTATCTATCTATCTATCTATATTTAGGGTATATATATATATATATATATATATATATATATATATATAGTATATGTCTTTAACTCATCACTGCCTTCATTTTTTTTTTTTTGTATTAAGTAAGCTTTCTGTCCAGTGTGGGTCTCGAACTCATAACCCTGAGATCAAGAGATGCATCCTAAAAAAGAGAGAGAGAGAGAGATGCATCCTCTACCAATGGAGCCTTCACATAATGCTATAAACTTTCACATACAGTAGAAGAACCTTACAATAGCATAATTCAGTTTCACCTCTCCAAGCCTTTATGCTATCATTGTCACATTTTCCTTTTTTTTAATTTTGTTTTTTTAAAAATATTTTTTATTTATTCATGAGAGGCACAGAGAGAGAGGCAGAGACATAGGCAGAGGGCAAAGCAGGCTCCCTGAGGGAACTCGATCCCTGAACTTAGGGATCACGCCCTGAGCCAAAAGCAGAGCTTAACCACTGAGCCATCCAGGCACCCCAAATTTTAATTGTTTTTGAACAGCTTTATTAATATATAATTAACATACCATACAACAGACAAATTTTACTTTTACTTGTGTTATAAACACTATAACACATAATTTTTGTTTAAATTGTCAAATATCTTTTAAAGATATTTCAACAATTAAAAAACATATTTACTCATTTAATTACCACTTCCAGTTCTCTTCATTCCTTTGCTTAGAATTAGATTTCCATCTGGTATAATTTTCCTTCTGCCTAACGAACATTTTTAGCATTTCATATATTTGGGTCTGTTGGTGATGAATGCTTTCAGCTTTTGTATGTTTGAAAACATCTTTATTTCACCTTTATTTTTAAAAGAGATTTTTGCCAGTTCTAGGTTGACAGTTTTTTGTCTTTCAGTACTTGAAAAATGTTGCTTTACTGTCTTCTCATTTGAGTTGTTTTTGATGAGAAATCTGACATCCATACCTTTATTCCTTTGCATGTAACAATTCACACACCCCTAACCCTGGCTGCTGTTAAAATTTTTTATTTATTACTGGTTTTGATCAATTTGGTGATATTGTACCGTAGTGTATTCTTTTTCATGTTTCTTATACTTGGGGTTTAACTTCTTACAGCTGTGGATTTATAATTTTTATTATGTTTGGAATCTTTTCAGCCATTATTTTAAATATATTTTCTGCCCAGCTGCCCCCCACCTTTGGGTTTCAAGTTACCCATGAAGTTGTCTCATAGCTCAGTGATACCACCCTTTTCCTTTTTTTGGATTCTTTTTTTTTTTTCCTCTGTGTTTTACTTTGGATAGTTTCTTTTGCTATGCCTGCTAGTTCACTAATATTTTCCCGTATAGTATGAACTATCATTAATCCCATCCAGAGTATTCTTCATCTCATTTGTTATTTTCATATCTATAAGATTGATTTGGGTCTTTTATTTCTTCTTTGTCTCTACTTTGGACACATAAAATACAGTTAAAAGAACTATTTTGATGTCTTTCTCTGTTACTTCTTTACATCTGTGTTGATTCTGGAGTAGTTGTAAGGATTGATTATCCTCCTTATTGAGGATTGTGTTTTCCTTTCTCTTTGTAGGTGCAGTGATCATTAGCTATCATTGATAAATCTTCTTGAGGTTTTTTTCTGGGATGCAGTTATGTTACTTGGAGCAAGCCTGATGCATTTTGATCTTGCTTTTATGACTCGTTAGGTGAATCCAGAGTAGAATTCATTTAATGGCAGTCGTTTCTTAATCAGGAACAATTCCCCCCGCTTAGGGACATTTGGCAAAATCTGGAGATATTTATTATAGTGATGAGCGAGTGTTGCTACTAGTAAATATAGGACAGGAATATTGGTAAGTATCCTATAGTGTATGAGACAGCACTCCACAATAAAGGATTATCCAGTTCTAAGTATCAGTAGAGCCAAGGTTAAGAAACTCTGGTCTAAAGCTACATGTTCCCTGCTACTGAGGCAACACTTTGCTGTGCTCTATGCAATGCCCCGTTATTAATGATATTTCCTGCTCTAGATGGTGGAAACAGGCACTGTTCCCAGAATTGCATATGCTCAGGCACTGTTTCCTCTAATTCTTTTCCCTCTCATTCTTTTGGATGGCTCATTCCTAGGTTCTGATCTGATGAATGTTGGAGAGGAATCTGCAGATTTCCAGTTTTCTCTACTGTCCTAACCTCTGCACTCTAACTTCTCTATTCTTCCCATCATTAGCTCCATCTCCCTAACTCCCTGGGCTCTGCCCTTCCCAGTGCTGGGTCTGGTGCTTTTAGCCTGGGAACTCTCACAAAACAATACTTATCCAGTGTTAGGGCTCACCTAGATGGTTTCCCATCTCTCAGAGATCACTATTTTTCCTCCTTGATGTCCATGGTTTTAAAAACCATTGTTGCATGCATCATGTTTGTGTTTGTTTTTGTTTCATGATGGAGGATATATATATACACACACACAATCCCTGTTTTTCCACTGTCTTCTGCTTTGCATTGTTTTTAGAAAGGAAGTCATTCCTATTGTTTTTCCATATCTATCCCTATCTATCTAACTGCTTTTAAGATTTTTTGTCATTGGTTTTAAGCAATTTTATTATGATGTTACCTTGGTATTGTTTTCTTTCTATTTCTTGTGAATGTGGTTTATTCAGTTTAGAAATTTTTCTGTAAATATTTTCTCTCTCCAACACTATCTCTTCTTGGAAAGTCCAAGTAATATTAAGCCACTTGAAATGTTCCTTACCTTAGTATACTCTTTTAATTTTTTTCTTTGTCTTCTTCATTTTGTATAATTATCATTACTGTGTCTTAAACTTATAATTTCTGTTACAATGTCTAATCTGCCATGAATCCCATCCAGTGTATATTTTATCTTAGACATGATAATTTTCGTACCTGGATATTTGATTTGGGCCTTGTTCATTCCTGCCATGACTACTTTACATACTCATGTTGCCATCTCTCTCTCTCTCTCTCTCTCTTTTAAAGATTTTATTTATTTGACAGCGAGAACACAAGCAGGGGGAGCAGCAGAGAAAGAAAGAGAAGTAGATTTCCCACTAAGCAGGGAGCCTGATACAGGGTTCAATCCCAGGACCCTGCGATCATGACTTGGGCTGAAGGCAGGTGCTTAACCGACTGAGTCACCCAGGCACCCTGCCATCTCTCAGTTTTAACTTAGGTAGTATAGTCATAACAACTGTTTTTAATGTCCTTGTCTACTAATTTTTTTTTTTCTGGTTCTTACTTTGACATTGGGTTTTTTCGTTATGCCAATATACTGAAGACTCAGTTGGAAACCCCTGCAGATCTCAAGTTCTGATTTCACATCTCTTCCTTTTATCACCTCTGTCCTGTCCCTATCTGGACTAGCATGTGCTGACCTCCGTAGCCTCTCCAAGTGGAGACAAATGACTCTACTTAAAGCTCTCTCCTTCTGAACTACAGGTTAGAAGTTGTCTTTAGGGAGTTTGAGCAATTGTAAGAGTCACCTTATTTCATTCCGTGTTTGATTATTATTCAGTGTCTAAAGATTGTTTCAAATGGGTCCCCCCCCCCAATTTTTATAATTGTTTAAGTTTAAATTGTTTAAGTGTAAATCCATTCCCTGTTACTCTATCTTGATTGGAAACTGAAATCCCCACGTTGATTTTTCTTTTACCTTTCTTAGATGACTCTCTTTTTCTGCAAGATTGCCTTTCTTTCACTTTGAATTTGAATATGTTAATAACATGACCATGATTTATCTCCCTCTCTATTGTTCTATACCAACTTTCATGGAACATTATATTTATTTCAAACTGCAGATTTAGTTCTCAGTTAACCTCTTTAGTTTTTTTCTTTCCCTGTACCCAAATTTTATTTTTCCTTCCTTGAGCTATTTGAAAGCTAGATTGACAAAAACTATCACTCATAAATGTGTTACAGGGAATAATCAAGTAACAGCAAAACTTTCAAGTTTTGGTGAGATGAGTTTTACAATTTTTTTTAGGGAGTGGGGAGCGGAGGGAAAGAGAGAGAGTCTGAAGCAGGCTCCATGCCCAGCACAGAGCCCCACATGACCTGAGATCATTACCTGAGCCAGAATCAAGAATTACAGTTAATGACTAAGCTACCCAGACACTCTGAGAAATGAGTTTTAAATTGGTCTTGAGGTTGATTCAACTTCATAAGTTCCCCCAAACTATTATTCTAGATTCTTTAAAATTCTTCCGTTACCATTTTATCAATTAAAAATAATTTTTAAAATTCTCATCTAATAAATATATGGTAGTTTATGTATAATTACTAATGTTAGTAATTTTTTCTAATCTTTTCAGTCAGCCCTTTATAGTGTTTTAGACTACATTGTGAATACAATGAGATTTTACATAGAAATCTATGCATTATTTCTAATAACATTCCAACTTTCAAATACCAGTCAGCTTGCAAGTTTAGGGAGAGTTTTAAACTTCAGAGTTTGGAACACCTGGGTGGCTCAGCGTTGGAGCATCTGCCTTTGGTTAAAGGCTTGGTCCTGGAGTCCCAGGATTGAGTCTCACATCGAGCTTCCTGCATGGAGCCTGCTTCTCCCTCTGCCTATGTCTCCGCCTCTCTCTCTCTCTCTGTCTCTCATGAATAAATAAATAAAATCTAAAAGAAAATAAACTTCAGAGATTAACATATTTAAGAAATATGTTTATCAAAAATTTTCACTACCTTGTGACTTATCTGACATAAATTTAACTAGATGTGTGCCCTTTTTTACTGATTAAAAATTAAGCACTTTAAATGAAAGAATAGAGAATCATAGTTCGTCGATCATTGTCTGAGAATATGGGATTTGTAGTTTGAATTTTCTTTCGGCAATGATGTTTATTTTCTTCTTCCTGTGATTGTTCCAGTCCCATGGCTGATTACAGATCTCCTTTTCCTTCTCTCTATTTATTTTATAACTCTGTCTTGACCACTTAGCTCTTTACAGCCTAGAATCCTACCATTTTGAGGAATATGGTTTTGTGAGAGTAGGGTGTTCAAGAAAGTGCTACTAATGTTTGCCTCTGGAATAAAAGAAGGTATGATTATAAATGAGTGGAAGACACATGTTGGAGAAGTTTACAGCCTTGGAAAAATGGAATAGAGTTCATAGTTTGAAAGAAATAGGAGTATTTGTATATAAAGGACAAGTAATAATCACTATTTGAGTTTTACATCTCTTATTTTGTTTGGCCTCGTTGGGTTTTCTACTAAAATTTTTAATGTTGGGCAGCGCGGGTGGTTCAGCAGTTTAGCGCTGCCTTCAGCCCAGGGCATGATCCTGGAGACCCGGGATCAAGTCCCACGTCGGGCTTCCTGCATGGAGCCTGCTTCTCCCTCTGCCTGTATCTCTGCTTCTCTCCTCTCTCTCTCTCTCTCTCATGAATAAATAAATAAAATCTTAAAAAAAAATTTAATGTTGCCATGAGTAATAATTTATCTTAGCAGAACTGTTGTTTAGACTCAGTTACAGTTAAATATCTTTGTCAGTTATCTGAAAGCAATGACCAACATCCTTAAAATGAGGTATTATTTGATAAATTGTAAGAATTATAGTCTAAGAGAGCATATATTTGAAAATTTTCTTTTAGAAATGTTTTATATGAATGTTTGTTGACAAATTAGAACAAATGTATAATAAAATATGTAATTACTATTTTTTAGGTTTTTCTTATCTTTTGATAATATTTACCAAAAGATGTTTACAAGTAAAACTTTGTTAAGAATTCTAAAATTTATTTTGATTATGCTCAAAATTTAGTATGATATTCCTAGCTCTGTTGTGAAAAGATTTGAAAAAGGTTCTAGGGAAAGTGAGTAGATTTGTCTTATAATGATAACCTAATAGATACTTGAAGTAATATAAAGAGAAATGAAAGATAACTATTACTTTAATATGTATGTTTGAGATTTTTAGTCCCCCCCACAAAATTAAAAAACATCTGGACAGTTGAAGATACAAAAGTTTTACTGACTTGTGGACAGTTACTTAAACTCATTGTCTTAAATATTTAATAGTCCCTGGCAAAAGGCTTTATAATATTATCTTTTGAAGCTGTACTTTTATAATGAATATACTTTGGCAGAGTAAGTAAACTAATGGAATTTAAAAAAAAATAAAGCTGTTTAGTAAATGACAACTGATTTAATGATATCACAATTCTTTATGAAACATTTAGTTAGAATTCAAAACACTTCTTGGAATTTATTAATTAATCTTTATAACATTCTTCTGAGATTATTGCTTAAGGAGATAGGGCTGAACTACCCACTGACTTTTCATTTTTTCTGTGTTCTAAATGTAGTTTTCAACCTTATATATTGGAACTCTCATGATATTAGTCAAATCAGTGATCATCATTTGGATTTGATCTTGTATTTTTTTTTTAAGATTTTATTCATTTATTCATGAGATACACAGAGAGGAGAGAGAGAGAGAGGCAGAGACACAGGCAGAGGGCGAAGCAGGCTCCATGCAGGGAGCCTGACGTGGGACGTGGGACTCTATCCCAGGTGTCCAGGAACAGGCCCTGGGCTGAAGGCGGCACTAAACTGCTGAGCCCCCCCAATCTTGTAGTTTTTGCTCAAGTTTTTGACCATCCTATTCTGCACTGCTTCATTAATTTCATTAGGGGTTACTTTGAATTGTTAAGTCTTTATTTGGAAACACCCTTGCAGATGCCCTTAAATAATATAAACTCAAAAAAAAAAAAAAAGAGAGAGAGAGAGAAGAAATATGTAAAGGGTTTCTTTTCCCCCTCTGTTGAGCATTTTGTGTTTCGTATAATTCCTGACACTTGGAATACCCAAATCTTTGTCATACAGTGGTTTAAAACTTTATGTGCCAACTATGTGGTAAAGACATTTTTCTTTGCCTCAGATATAATATAGAGAATACAAGAGAAAGATTGTTAATTATGTTTCTTCTTAAAAATTAGCATTAAAGTTCAATTTTTAACTATAAAGAATTTTCCATGTGTGTATTGATGTTCAGGGAACTGCACAAATGATTAATGTTTTTACTTCTTCCTATAGGGACAGTCTTTGATTCTTGCTAGAAAATTTTTCAAATGAGAGTGTGATTATAGAAATCCTATTTGTATTCATTTTTAATTTCTCTTTCTCTAGATTTGGGGGGCATGTTAAATGCTTATAATATTATCACTTTTTTAGACTAATATTTTGTGATTTTTATAGATTAATATTTTCTCCAAGTAGTGTAATTTACTCCTGTATTCCTGTAATTTTTGTTAAGTCTTATTTTGGCAAGTTATCAAATGCAAAACTCTAATAAGGGGAAACAATCTATGGAATATTACAGTAAGATTATTGTTAGATAAATAGAATAATCTTTTCACTCTGTAGAAGTAAGATAGTATTGGTTAAAGAAGTTAAAGATAAAGATCGGACATTTTTGTGTTTTGGACTTGTGGCATTATAATGAGGCCCTGGAATTTTATGTGAGGTTAGAAACCACACTATGTGCTAATTGCCGTAGAATGGCAAGAAAATAAACATGTGTATAGCACTTAGTTGTTAAGACAGTAGGCCCTTATACAGAGCCCCAAATGAATTAACAAACCATCTACTGAAATGTTTCCACTTCCATGTACTTTATTTATATATTTCAGACCAGTCAGCAATTGACTGAGAAGATGAAATGTTTACTAAATCTCTTTAATAAACATGATTAAGAGAGGAAAACTTATAAACATGATGGCAGTATACATTTTTATGTGTTGTCATATCTTTGAAATTTTATGTAAGTTGGACATAAATAGTCTAGTATCTGTATGTATAAGTCTGTTTTTCAACATATTTTTCTCTGCACATTATAGAGCCTTTATAGCTTATATAACTTAACTCATGTGTTCTGTTGTCTCTATTCTAGATGAATAAAATTGGCTTTAATCTTTTTATAAAAGCTTTACCGAGATATTTATATACTGTAAGTTCACCTGTTTAAAGTGTACAATTCAGTGATTGTTAGAATATGTACAGAGTTCTGCAATCATTACCATAATCTAATTTTAGAACATTCACATTACCATAGAAAGAAACTTTGTACCCATTAGCAGTTATTCCCCATGGCCCCTGGATTCAGTCTTATATCTACATCTCTCATAATAATTTCAATGATATTCAGGTATTATGGCTACAGATGATATAATTGTTCTTAAATAAACAAATAATCTATGTCTTTGTTCTCTGACGTATGTAATGGAAGTCATAATAAGTCTATTTTGATTTCTTACTGCTATGTATTTCTCTTTTGCAGGCACTGTAAAAAGAGTCTTTCAAGCTTTTGTTATTTATTTGTTCTAGATATAACTGTTTTGGGGTCAGTTCTTTAAAATGTCAATTTTTTTATTTGGATGGATGACATACAGTAGATGAAGTTTTTAAAATATATATATTTGGTAAAGTGGGATGAAAAAATAAAAAGCATTTCCCTTCCAGTACTTAGGAAGGCAAGTTTATATATAAATTCATATTTGCTGTTACCCAATTTGAGACCAATACAGGTTTCTCAGCTGTTAAGTATAGCACATTTGTCTTTAACCTCTTGTATCCATCATGTGTTTTCTCTTTACCCCTTAGAACTAGCTCCTGGAAGCAGGAAGGGACTTCCCCTCTAGACTTCTAGGACATATTAATACTATCTTTTTCTCTGACATTGTCCTGATATTAGCAAATCCTAGATAGTTATAAGATGTTATAAAAGACAGATTGCTGCTTTTCCAAATTGTGTTCCTCTTGTCCTCCATACAGATTTCTGGCGCCAGTTTTTCTAGTCATTTTGATATTCTTTTTTCAAAGTCTTTCTTCATTCTATAAAGAATTTAAGATGATATTATATCATTATAGTATTGTTAAGTTTAAAGGAATGTCAAAAACAATCAAATAGAACATAAAATGTACAATAACCCACCAAAAATTTCCTAGTTCAACTATTGTAGAAAGATACGCATGTAATAAAGTAAAAGAGCATCATCTATTTCATTATTCATTCCTCAAAAATATTTTTACACTTACATAGCTTCTTGTAAGGTTAACATTTATTTATTTAATTTGACATCTGTAATAAACTAAATTGAATCTTTAGAATATTATTTTACTTGTGAATATAGCTAGCATTTCTCAGGTAGATTGATATTCTTAGAGTGGTAGTTTTTAATCTTGTCTTAGTTTTGAACCCTCCCAGAAAAATTTATTTACTCATAAATTGTTCATTTAATTTTTGGAAGTTTATAGATTTGAAAAGACTTTTTGCTAATTCTTGGAGACCAGGTCAAGAACCTCTGTCATAGTAAATAGTGAATTAAATTGATACATAGTCTAGTTACAGTTCCATATTAAAAATTGTCTTTTCTGAATTTCCAAAACTTTTCCGATTGTGAATATATATTTACTTTCTTCAATTAAGAATTGATTTTTGTAAAAATATATTAGAGTGGGGAGTCAGATTCAGTAGTGAGATAATGTGGTTTCAGGCCAATGATAAACAGAATTCTGTAACATTCAAATATCTTCATTTGCTTTCTCCTAAGAATATGTGTATATTTCGACTACCTTAATTAACCAACAGCTTTTATTTATTTATTTTTTTAATTTTTATTTATTTATGATAGTCAGAGAGAGAGAGAGAGAGAGAGAGGCAGAGACATAGGCAGAGGGAGAAGCAGGCTCCATGCACCGGGAGCCCGATGTGGGATTCGATCCCGGGTCTCCAGGATCGCGCCCTGGGCCAAAGGCAGGCGCCAAACCGCTGCGCCACCCAGGGATCCCAACAGCTTTTAAATACTGTTGCTCTTTTATAAATATTCCGTTATGTCTGTCATGGTGGTCATTGTGATATTTTTAGGTAGACTTGTAGCATTTTCTCTTTCTCAAATGAGCTGAATTGGGACTATACTTTGTGGGAAGTTTTTTATAAAGTATGTAGACATTGCTAAGAATTGGAATGTCCACTGACTTATTAGTTTCACAGATGCTTCCATAATACTTAGTGTACTCTTGGGTATATTAAATTACCATATCCTGACAGGAATCCTGAAACATGCCATTCTTATATAGCCATATTTCTGAGAACTAATGCAGGGTATCAGCGAACCATATCTGACATGCCATGTTAATTTCCATAACTATTATTACTGGAGTTGGTAGTATTTCTAAGGCATAAAAAATCTTAATAAACCTACCAAGTAAAAAGGTAAAATATCTGCCTTATCATTAGGTTTCCAATTATGACTTCCTTCAAGCTCAGTTAACTCATTTCAAAAATAATCAGAAACATCTTTTTTCTGCTGTCATGGATTATAAAATAGTTATTTAAGTATCCAGTATATCAAAACACAATATTTTGATTTATTCTATTTTCATTGTGTCTAGTGTTCATATTGTGAATGAGAACCTCATTCTGCCATCTCATAACATATTTACGTATACATATGATTTCTGCCATAAGTAGAAAAGAAGCAGCTGACAGATACATAGGTTAATTTGCTTTTTAAAATTGCAGCAAGTTGTTCTGTGATTCTTTTGTGTGTTTGGGGCTATTTCGTAGAGAAAGAATTTGTCAAGCAACATTTAAGGAACATTGGCCTTTTGTACCCTTTTCTAAATAAACTTAAACAGAAACCTGTCAACTCAATAATAAAATATTTCTTTGTAAATTCTCACCTGTAAATTATTGATAATGTAAGGAGCACCTTTTTCATCCTCACATCCCCTTCCCCTCTACACAGCTTTTAGATTGTAGATAAACTTCCCAGCTCAGTAATTAACTGAGCTCAGTCATTGCACCCCATATCATGTGATTTTTTTTTTCCAGTGGAATACATTATTAGAGCACTTACCCAGCCAGTCTAGCTGCAGCAGCCCAGGCGGCAACAGCAGTGCCATTTTTCACAAAGAAAATGTTGAACAGGAGCCAAATGTTTGGTGGCAGTCTGTTGCTAGGAAATCAAGGTCCTGAGGCGATTAATGACAAAGCAAGCAATAACAAGAAGGCAGAATTACAGATTTAAAAGAGAAAAAAGTGGTTGGTGTTATAATTACCCAAAGAAATCCGCACTCATTAAATTGGCTGTTTTTATGATTGACTTTAATTGGAGGTTAGCTCAGATATTTAGCTCCTTTCCCACCCCTTTAAACACACACAGGCACATAATCTGTAGAACTGCAGACTTGTTTTTCTAAGCATTGAGAGGAGCTTGCCCTGTAATTTGATCCCCACTGACAGATGCATTTTCTATGCTGCCATTTTGAATTAACCTATTGTAGAACAATTTTCTTCAGCCCTGTTGAATAAAACATCCAGTCTGATTACCTCCGATGGATTTGATAGAGTAAAAGAATGTACTTCTCATTGAAGTAGATTGTTTGCATGGACTCTACTGATTTTGAACTTTGCCAATAAGCACAATCATTTGTAATAAATTTTCAAAGAAATTTGTGGGGAAAGGTAATGAGAGTCACCGTTTCATAGTTTAATGTTTGGGCACCTGCATCAAAACAGTACTAGTCTTACAAGATTGTTATTTTTCCAATAAGATGTTCATAGACATTTAAAAATTTTTTTCTGAATCTCCATTTAGACTGTTGATATTTTTAGGAATAGAATCTTCTATTTATGTGCTCTAAAACGATCATTTCCTCCCCACCAACAGTGTTTTAATTACAGGACTCAATGTGACTCAAAGCACTCAGTTATAAAAAAATATTTTATAATTTTTTTAATTATAAAAAATATTTTAATATATAAAATATTTAAAATGATGTTAAGATCTGCTCATTTCAGTCTGTGACGTGTTTAAAAAATAATTTTTTATTTGAATTTTCTGGGATTTGATAAAGCATATTACCAAAAAAGCATTGATTAGTTTTCCCGTACAATACCAGAGGAAGCATCACAGTTTATTTACCTTTCAGAAGCCTTAAGAATAAAGTTACATGATGCCACTGTGCTCCAGATTTCTAATCAAACCCTGGAACAAAAGAGCCAAGCACATTCTATCTGACAATACACACACTGCTAATCAGATGCCAATGCCAAGCTGTCTGCTTTGTTAAATACTTAGCTTCCTAGAGGCAAGAAGACAGCTGCTATAAGTATGATGAAATTTGGTAGTTCAATCTATTTTTACTACCCTTGGGCTACTAAGATAGTGTTAATTTAGACCACCCCAATTTGTACACTTTAGGGAGTTTTTTAAAGAGTTTGTAATTAAAATGATAAAACATCATTATTACATTGAAGACCTTCTATAAGTTTTACATTTGGCAGTTACCTACTGAGATAACCCCAGCATGTAATTTACAATGATGTAATGGTTGTAATTGCATTTTGGAAAAAAAGAGGAGCTATAAGAGACAAGTGCTTCCTTCAGAAGTGTTTTGATATCTGCTTCGATATCATTTAAGTCTACTTCTATCCCAAAATTGCCTACCTATAATTGACTGTAGCAGCCATAAACATTTAGATATTATACAAATATTTTTTTAATGTTATCAACACAGATACTACCACCAGGGGGAGAAAGCTAAACTTAAAAGTCTTTAACTGATGTTACTGCCAGCAAGTAGATTGTACTGCTTAGACCGATATAGTTAACCACCTTACCAGATGACACTGCCTTTGGGGACATGATTCTAAAATTGTACATGAAATCTGTACAGACTTTTAACACACTATGTAAGTGTAAGTAAAAAGGAAACTTTCCTACCTCATGTTTTGTTGTGTTTTGTTTTGTTGTTTTTTGTTTTTTTATTAGAGTACAAATTATATACATTAGCTTAATGTATATAAATGGATAAATGCAAATATAATTATAGATACATATTTATACATGGATTAGATACAGACATATATTTCCTAGTTTTGTTCACTGAGAAGGCTTAGAAGCAGTGATATGCCAATAGTGACAAACATACCTCACACCTTTGTTTTTTTATTAGAGTACAAATTAACAAAAAATCTGAAGATTTTTATTGTTCTTGTATTATCTGTTGTTCTGTTTGAGGAACTATCCTTCTGAAATTGAATCTGTGATACTGGGCAGCTATCCTATAAGATATTTTTTTAGTTTATTGTCATTGCAATATAGTTTTGTTTTAATATCTCTCTAATAAACCATTAACAATTCAATCCTAAACATAATCTGTGAGCAAAGATTGTGGATTCTTCCCTTGGAGAACATTTTATAAATGTAGAAAACAGGTGCTTGGGATGAGAACCCAACTCTAAACCATGAACAATGTCAAGATTAATCTCATAGTCTCACATGTTTTATAGTAATGCCATAAAAGCTAATTAAAGAACATAGGTGACTTTCTCCAGTCTAGAACTTTTAAGTGATAGATTATAAGCTCTCAATGCTAATAACTTTTAAGCTGTGACTCTCCTTACAGTGTTAGGCTTTATTCTGTGAAGAATCATGATATTTACATTTTTAATCATTTTTAATGAGTTTCAGTCATTTCAGATATTAAAATTACAAAAGATGGGTAGGGTAAGGAAAATAGTTGACTACAAAGAGGACACACAGATTAATTTTTAGGGTTATAGAACTATTCTGCATACTACTATAGGGTAGATACTTGATACTGTGCATTTTTAAAGTCAGAACTGTACATCAAAGGAGTTAACTGTAATATATGCAAAATTTTTTAAGTGTTGTGAATCCTAGGATGTAGTACAGTCTGTGACAAATGACTCTACCTCTATTACAAATATGTAACATTACCTCACTTGAAGGGGTGGGTGAGAAAAAGGAGCCATCCTAAGTAAGTTTGGAAAATGGTGTCTTGACTGGAAAATGTGAAGCTGAAGACAAAAGAACATTACAGAAGCACTGTATTTTAGTTGGTAAATTTGTTTCTTTCAAGGGCATGGGTTAATAATTCTGAACGTGCTTTGCATATATACTGAGGTTGAACTAGTATCTAAATAAATGATGATGTTGGGATTCACATTTCACACGTGAGAGTGGGAAATTACAGATAAACAAGAGAAGCAAGGGGGAGAGTTGGAGTAAAACCCTGTGTTACTGGATTAGAGTTGGCGATAATCTTACAAATTTATGTTTAGGGCAGCCGTGGTGGCCCAACGGTTTAGCGCCGCCTTCAGCCTCGGGTGTGATCCTGGAGACCTGGGATCGAGTCCCATGTCAGGCTCCCTGAATATTTTTTTTTTTTAATTTATTTACGATAGTCACACAGAGAGAGAGAGAGAGGCAGAGACATAGGCAGAGGGAGAAGCAGGCTCCATGCACCGGGAGCCCAACATAGGATTCGATCCCGGGTCTCCAGGATCGGGCCCTGAGCCAAAGGCAGGCGCTAAACCACTGCGCCATCCAGGGATCCCAGGCTCCCTGAATAGAGCCTGCTTCCCCCTCTGCCTGTGTCTCTGCCTCTCTCTCTCTTTCTCTGTGTCTGTCACAAATAAATAAGTAAAAACCTTTTTTAAAAAATTTATGTTTAGCTTAATGTATATAAATGGATAAATGCAAATATAATTATAGATACATATTTATACATGGATTAGATACAGACATATATTTCCTAGTTTTGTTCACTGAGAAGGCTTAGAAGCAGTGATATGCCAATAGTGACAAACATACCTCACACCTTCATCTGGGTTTGTAAATACCATTCTCCAATAAAAGGATCTAGGGTTCTTTGGAGAAGAGGCTGATTCTAGGGCTAGGACAGGGGAAAATGCAACATGAACACAGAGTGTCTTATATTCTTCCCCCAAACACATAGCCCTAATCTAATCATGAGAAAAACATCAGACAAATCCAAACAGATGGACATTCTACAAAATACCTAAAGAATATTCCTCAAAATTGTCAAGGTCACAAAAACAAGGAAAGACTGAGAACTAGTCACTGACAAGAGGAGGCTAAGGAGACGTGACAGCTAAATACAAAGTGGTTTCTTGGATTGGATCCAGAACAACAACAAAAAAGGGGTATTAGTGTGAAAACTGGTGAAATCTAAATTGAGTCTGGACTTTAGTTAATAGTAATGCAACGAAGTTGTTTTCGTAGTTTTGACAAATGTACAGTGGTAATATGTTAACATAGGGCAAACTGGTATATGGGAACTCTATTTATTATGTTTGGAGTTTTTCTATAAATCTAAAATTTCTTCCAAATAAAACTTTAAAATAAAAAATATGTGTACCTCACCTAACTTAAGAAACAGAACTTTATTAGTACCTTTGAATCTCTATGTGCTCCTCGTGATCCCATGTCTTTTTCCACATCAAAGGTAACCATGGCATCTTGAATTTTGTGGTTATTATTACCATACTTTATAGCTTAACCACATATGTATTCCTGATCATTCTATTATATCTCTTCAGCTCTTATATAGTTACCATATCTTTATCTTCTTCACTATATTCTTGATACTTTCTCCAGATCTCCTTTATCATGTTTATCTTTGTGGTGGTGTCTAATATTCTGTTTTATCTGTCCACTGAGTTTTAATATACATTTCTTTTTTTTAATTCTCAGTTCTTTCTCTCCTATCTGCTTCTTTCATCATTTTGATAAACTCTTCACTGCTTTCTATATTTATAATAATTTTATTTTTTAAATACATTAAACTTACTATTTTCTATTTTGTGCCTAGCCTAATATTTAAACTTTTGCTGTTCTGATTTTGTTGTCTGTTGTTTTTCTAGCTCGTACTTCAGGCTGCCTCACTTTTTGTATGTGAGCTCATGTTCATTATTTGTGGTACTTTTCAAGGCTGACATGAAGATATGTTTCCAAAAAGGATCTGCATTTGAATCTGCCAAGAGCCTGGGGATACTGTCAACCAGGGAACACACTGAAATAAATTTTAGGCTTGAGTTTTGTAGGCTGCATAGGTATCATGAGTTCCAGATCCATAAACTTTCATGAGGGTGGGCTTCTGCTTAAACTTTCGGGGAAGATATTTTTACTTCTACCCAGCATCAAGTTTGAAACAGGCAAATTACCTTGCTGATTCTTCTGTGGGATAGGTGTAGTTCTAAGTTCTACTAAACATGCAACTTTATATAGAGATCTCCAGTTAGACTCTCTGTGTTCAGTATACCTAGGATTTCTCTCCTCGATCTTGGGCTCAGTAGTATGCTGGTAAATATTTTAAAACTGGTTCTCCAAAGGGCAAAAAAAAGTCCTGGTTTGTACTATTTTTGAATTTTACATTATGGTTGATTTCAAGCTACCAATGTGAAGTCACTGAACATGAATTTGGGTAAAGATATGTATAGGTAGTTTTCACAAGCTGGCTCCAGCATACCACTGCCAGCTCTCTGTACATGGCTGTGAAAACTGTGCTCAGTTCATGGGTTTGCCATATCCCCTGAATGAAAGACATCTGAGTGTTTGCTTACCTCCCTGGGTTTCCATTTTACTTCATTTTAGTTTTCTAAGTATTCTGTGTCAACCAAGTAATATAATTAAAACAAAAAAGATTCTTACCATTTATTGATGTTTTTAGCAGAGGTCTGTGTTATAGTACTTAAGTCAGCTTTACTGTCAGAAATGAAATTCCTTCCTCTTGTTTGTGAGTGTAATTTATTGTTTTTTAATTGTAAACATACATGATGATTACATTATACTTGAGAAATATTTTTTAAAAAGTATATTAAATTCCCCCACAGTTCCATCATACATGTTTATATTTTGTGCACACTTGTCTTTTTGAGTTTTTATACAATTTGCATTGTACTTTATCTACTATTTCATATGACTTTCATTTCATAATTTTAAAGGATGTTTAAATATGTCGCTAAATATTCCTCCACAATATCCCACACAAATTATACATGAGAATAAAAATAAAGGTCTATACAGATGAGAATTAATTTAATCCAGGAATCCAATCTTTTCATCATATAAAAATAATTTTCTTAGATTATTCATTGCAGCATATTAATGATTGCAAAATACTAGAAACTATATAAATGGCCAACCATAGGAGATTGGTTGAATAAGCCTATGGTACTACATACAATAGTCTAGTATGGCATGATCTCCTGGAAATGTTACATGAAAAGAAAAGCACAAAAGAGCATATATAGTGTTACCTTTTATGTAAGAAAAAGGAAAATTAAAACATGCGTATATGCAGAAAGGATAAAGCAGAAAACAAAATCAGTAACCTCAAGTGGTAGACTAGAAAGTGCAGTGGAAAAGATAATGAGGGGGCATGACACTTCTTGGAGTATTTTTTTGTGTGTGTAATTATGGTAGCACATTAATATCACCTATTCAAAAGGTTGAATAAAAATATTATCAGTAGGGTATGGGACCTAAAACTGTAAGCAGACTTAAACAAATGAACTTAATTGGCAAAAGTGAAATGAATACTATAATCACAGTGAAGATAAGAAAGAAAAGAAGGAAGAAGGGAGGACTAATCCAAGTAATTTATGTGCACAAAGTTGGACTATATAGATCTTCAATTTGGGGCAGAGTAGCAGAGGAAGAAATTATTAGAAAAACAAATACTAAATCCTTTTTAGTAGATTTGTTTAACGGGCAAACTAATTCTAAAACTTTTTTGAGCACAGGAGTAAATGAGTTGATATCCATTAGGGACCTGTGTTCTTACTATGGAAAAAGACATGCAATGTGGAGTGGGAGACCCTGGGGGATGGATTATATTAGAGGTGTCTGTAAAGATATAATGAATTCCTCTTTTGGATAGTTTGTTATGATATAGAAATGAATCAGATTGTTGTATATTGATATTGTATCCTCCATCTTTATGGATTTTTTTAAGAGTTTTTGATGGAATCTTTAGAGTTTCTGTATAAAATAATTGTGTTACCTGTAAATAGTAATAGTTTTACCTCTTCCTTTGGATTTGGATGCCTTTTATTTCATTTTCTTGCCTAATAGCTCTGGCTAGGATTTTCAAACTATTGAATAAAAGTAGTGAGAGTGGATGTCTTTGTCTTATTTCTGATCCTATTAGAGGAAAAGTTTTCAGCATTTCATCATTGAGTATGATGTTAGCTGTTGACCTGTCATATATGGCCTTTATTATGTAGATATGCATTCCATCTATACCCAGTTTTAGTTTTTATCATAAATGGTGTTGAATAATGTCACATGCTTTTTCTGCTATGAAATGATTGTATGATAGTTTGCCTTCATTTTCCTAATGTGTGTAACGTTTAATGATTGGTAGGTGTTGAACCATATTTCCATCCCCAGAATAAAACCCACTTAATCACCATGGATGATCCTTTCAATGCCATATTGAATTTCATTTGCTAATATTTCTCTGAGGATATTTGCATTTATTTTCATCAAGAATATTGGCCTATAATTCTTTTCTTGTGGTGCTGTTGTCTGATTTTGGTGTCAGGGTAATACTGGCCCCATAAAAGGAATTTTGAAGTATTTCCTTCCTTTTTTTTTTTTTTTTTTTTTTTTTTGAGAAGGACAGGTATTAAATCTTCTTTAAGTGTTTTGTAAAAGTCACCAGTGAAGCCATCTGGCTTTAGACTTTTGTTTGATGGCAGGTTTTAAACTACTGATTCCGTCTCCTTGCTAGTAATGGTCTATTCAGATGTTCCATTTCTTCATGATTTAGTCTTGGAAAATTGAATGTTCCTAAGAATTTATCCATTTTTTTCTAGGTCCAATTTGTTAGCTATACTTGTTCATAGTAGTTTCTTCTAATCCTTTCAATTTCTGTGGTTTCAGTTGTAATCTCTTCTTTACTTTCTCCTTTTATTTATTTGAATTCTCTAGCTCAAGGTTAGTCAATCTTGTTTATCTTTTCAAAGAACTAGCACTTAGTGTCACTGATATTTTCTATTATCTTTTTCATCTGTTTCATTTTTTTTTTTAAGTTCTCTTTATGCCTAACATTTGGCTTGAGCTTACAACCAGAAGAGAGTTGCATGCCCCACCAACTGATCCAGCCAGGCACCCTTCTCCTGTTTCATTTATTTTCACTTGGATCTTTGTTATTTCATTTCTTCTATGAACTTCAAGCTAATATTTTTTTCTATTTCAGGTGTAAAGTTAAATTATTTGATATTTTTGTTAATTTGAGAGGTAGGTAATGAACTTCCCTCTAAGAACTGCTTTTCTTTCATCCCACAGATTTTGGAAGCTGTTATTTCCATTTTCATTTCTCTGCAGGTATCTTTGATTTCTCCTTTGATTTCTTTGTTGACCCATTGGTTATTCAGTAGTTTAATCTGCACATACTTGTGACTTTTCTAGTTTTCTTCCTGTAACTGATTTCTAGTCTCACACCATTGTGGTCAGAAAAGAGGCATGACATGATTTCAGTGCTCATAAATTTGTTGAGACTTGTATTGTGACCTAATATATGATCTATACTGAAGAATGTTTTCTATGTGCACTTGAGAACAATTTAGATGAAATGTTCTGTGTATATCTATTATGTCCATCTGGCCTAATCTGTCATTTAAGGTTGATGTTTCTTTATTGCTTTTCTGTCTGAAAGATCTATCCATTGATTGAAGTGAGGTATTAAGGTTCCCCATTATTGTATTGCTGCCAGTTTCTCTCTATAGGTCTATTAATATTTGCTTTTTGTATTCAGGTGCTCTTAGGTTGCATGCATAAATATTTACAAATGCTGCATCCTTTTGTTGGAGTGACCTCTTTATAATCATGTAATGCTATTCTTTGTCTTTTATTATATTCTTTGTTTTAAGACCTATTTTGTTTGATATAAGTATAACTACCCTAGTTGTCTTTTGATTTCCATTAATGTGGAACACCTTTTTCCATCACTTTACTTTCAGTTTATGTATGTCCTTACATCTTAGGTAAGTGTATTATAAGCAGTATATAGCTAGGTCTTTTTCCTTTTTTTTTTTTTTTTTTTTTAAAGAAGATTTTATTTATTCATGAGAGACACAGAGAGAGGCAGAGACACACTCTGAAAGAAAAGCAGACTCCCTGTAGGGAGCCTGATGCAGGACTAAATCCTGGGTTTCAGGATCAGCCCTGAGCCAAAGGCAGATGCTCAACCACTGAGCCACCCAGGTGCCCCAGGTCCTTTTGTTTTGTTTTGTTTTGTTTTAATTCATTCAGCCCTTGTCTTTTGGTTGGTGAATTTAGTCCATTTATATTTAAAGATATGTTCTTACTGCCATTTTCTTCATTGTTTTCTGGCTGTTTTGTACTTCCTCTGTGTTCCTTTCTTGTGCTGTCTTCCCTTCTGGTGATGACTTTCTTTAGTGTTATGCTTAGATTCCTTTATATTATATTTTATGTATCCACTACAGGTTTTGCTTTGTGGTTACCATGAAGCTGATATATAACAGCCCAGATATATATAGCAGTTTTTAAAAAATGTGATAGCAAGTTAAGTTGAATGCATTCTAAAACTCTATATTTTTATCTGGCCCCCCAAATTTAATGATTCTGATGTCACATTTTACATCTCTTTATTTTGTGTATCTTAACTGATTATTGTAGTTATGGTTATTTTTACTAATTTTGTATTTTAACTGTTATAATAGTTTTGTAAATGATTAATCCCCTATCTTACTTACACTTACCAGTTAGATTTCTACTGTTATATGTTTTCTTATTACTAATTAATGCTTTCCATTAAGCTTAAAGAAGTACCTTTAACATTTCTTATAATATCAGTTTAGTGGTAGTGAGCATCTTTAACTTTTGCTTGTTTGGAAAACTCTATCTTACCGTCAATTCTGAACAATAATCTTGCAGAGTAAAGTATTCTAGGTTGGAAGTTTTTCCCCTTCAGTACTATGAATATATTTTGCCACTGCCTCTGGTCTGCAAAATTTCTGTTGAAAAATCTGCATAAAGTGTTATGGGGGTTTCATTGTGCATAACAACTTGTTTTTCTCTTGTAGTTTTTAAGATTATCTCTTTAATCTGTAACTTTTGACATTTTAATTATAATGTGTCTTGGTGTGGATCTCTTTGCATTCTTATCTGGACCTCTGTGGGCTTCTAGATCTGGGCATCTGTTTCATGCCCCAGGTTAGGGACATTTTCAGTCATATTTTTTCAATAAGTTTTCTGCCCCTTTTTCTCTCTTCTCCTTTTGGGACCTCTATAATGCAAATGATATTCCACTCAATATTTCCCTTAAGCTAGCCTCACTTTTTAAAAATTCTTTTTTCTTTTTGATACTCTGGGTCAGTTCTACTCTCCTGTCTTCTAAATCTTTGATCTTTTCTTTTGCTTCTTCTAGTTTATTTTTCAGCTCAATTATTATATTCCTCAGCTCTGTGAATTCTGTTTGGTACTTTCTTATACTTTCTGTCTCTATGGAAGTTCTCACTGTGTTCATTTACCCTTTCTCAAGTTCAATGAGCATCTTATGACCATTACTTTGAATTTTTTATTGAATAAATTACTTCTCTCCCTATCATTTTTTTTCCCCTCAGATTTTATCTAGTTCTATTGTATGGAACTTAGTGCTCTCTTTCCTCATTTACTTGACTTTCTGTTAGTTTTTATGTGTTAGCTGAAATAGCTACCTCTCCCAGTCTTGAAGGAGTGACTTCCTGTAGGAGATGAAACTTACCTTTGAACCTAGCTTGTGGTTATCTCTCAAACCTTTGTGATTGTGTAAGCAACCTGATTTATTCTTGATAAGTCCCAGTTATTGAGGGTGTGCCAAGATCTGTCAGTGTTCAGAAGAAAGGATCTCAAAACTGTGGCTTTAGATGAGTGTATAAGCTCCTTTTGGAGAGGTACCAACAAGCCAAGGGAGAGTGTGAAGATGGGGACCCCTGACCTATTTTCCCTGAGACTACCACTATAATATCTAGATGTGTGGCAAGCCTGAAGCCTGTTGCTCAGGCTGAAACTCAAGGACAAGTAAATAAGCCTTTTCAGAGAAAGATTGGGAATGTGTTTCAGTCTGTTGTCTGTGTGCCTTGATGTGGTAGCCTGCCAAAAACTCTCTCTGATTATTAAAGTCCCATGGAACTAGAAATGCAGGCCTTTTTGGCCACCAGAGAGTGTTCAGGGAGTGTCCCCTGTGTAGTCTGCTCATGCCTGCTAATCTCAGTGAGGCAGCAGTAAAGTGCAGGGCTAGTGCTTACCTGCTGGCTTTCTCAGTCAAGAGGTATGTGCTGACACTGTCATTGCAGAAGAGAACAAAAATGGCACCTATCAGAGTTCCCATCCTAAAGAGAGTCCCAACAGGCCCCTACCCCTCCAGCAGGCACTCTGAGATTAGCAAATGAATTTCCTTTACATACAGACTGTATTTTTAAACTACTGCTTTGCAGTGGTCATAGGGGCAGGTCAGTTTGCTGAAGAGCCTTTTAAGAAAAATATCTAAGTTCCTTTATTGTCCTTTGAGCTTCCTGGACATGAACCCCAGTAGTTTTCAAAGCCAGATGTTTTGGGGACTCATCTCTCCTCTGCAGGTCAGGCACTTGGGTACCTGCTATGTGGTACAAACCCATCAGTCCTCACAGAAAAATCTGTTTTTCAGATCTTCTTGATCTGAAACCCAGGGATGGGTTTTTGGTGAGACTACATCTCTGCCTCTACTACCTGTCTCAGTGTGTCCCTTTACCATTTGTTGCAAAAAAGTTGTACAGCTAGTTTTCAGGCCTTTTTCAGATGGGATTTTTCTATATGTAGCTCCACATGTATATTCCATATGTAGTTCCATGTGTAGATTCAATGTGTCCATGGGGAAAAAGTGAATTCAGAATTTTCCTATGCCACCATCTTGGTCCACCCTTCTTCCAGCCACTTTTCTAAGAGAATATTTTTGAAACCATTTAGGAAACTGATTTTGTGTTGTGTAATGTCTTATTACGTTGACTATATGCCTCTTATAGTACTAAATTATGTTACCTAAAATCACCTTCAGATTTAACACATGATAGTAGTTTAATATATAGTTATATATATAGCTCATATGCATATTAGTTAATGTATACATACACATGTGGTTTATACATAGTTTTGTTATAATTGCATCTCCCTTTAAATATCTATGTTCTTTCCATTAATTATGAACTATTTTTATATGCATGCAAAATATGGTTAGAATTATTTGAAAATATCTGCAAATTCTTCAGACAAGTGTCTTTATTACCATAATTCATATCTGTTGTAGAAGTAGAGAAGGAAGAGATTTAAAATATATCTATCAAAAAATATCTATCAGCTCTTTCAGTCACATTGAGTGTAATATTAATGTATTTTAAAGCAAGAAAATTTTCATGAGAAGGGAGGAAAGAGAACAGAAGGAGGAACTCTTTAGTACAGAGAGAAATGTTTTGTTGTCAACCATAATTAATTTTACAAATAGAAAAAGAAAGCAAGTTTGACTAGTGGTATTCTGAATCTCCAAGTTTGAGATTGTGATTTGAGGGGCAGACTCCTCACTGAGCAGGGAGCCCAACATGGGGCTCGATCCAGGACCCTGTGATCATGACCTGAGCTGAAGGCAGATGCTTAACCAACTGAATCACCCAGGCATCCCAGGTCTTTTTTTCTTTTTTAACTAAATTTTTATTTTGAGATAATTAAAGATTCACATGCAATTGTAACAAATAATACAGAAAAATATCACATAGCCTTTACATAAGTTTTCCCAAGTTAACGTGTATAATATTATATAGTAGAATATTACAGCTATTATATTGACGTTGATATAATCCAGAATACCAAACATATCCCTCACAAGGGTCCCTGATTGTCTTAATTCAGGCTACTGTGACAAAATACTGTAAACTGTAACTTAAACCCTATAACTTTGTTTCTCACAGTACTCAAGGTTGGGAATCATGCACTATGTCACCTTTTGATTGGCTTTTTTTTTACTCAGCATAGTCCTGGAGATTCCTCCAGATTGTTCCATATATCAGTGGTCCATTCTTTTTTATTGATAAATAGTATTCCATGGTATGGAAGTGCTACAATTTAAGTATTCCTTCCTTAAAGGACATCTAGGTTGCTTCTTGTTTGTGACTATTACAAACTAGCTACTATAAATATTTGTTTATATTTGTTTTCATATTTCTGATCTTCTAAGCTTCACCCATCACATTCTGCCCATCACTCAATAAATAAAGAATGACTTGCTGGTAAGGTGACATTGAGAAGAGATCTAAAGATCTAAAGTAAGTGAGGGAAAAAAATCATTATTTACAGTATGTTAGTTATTGGGCTTTTATGTGGGTCTATTCTATGGTACCTTTAGTTCCTTTTATTTTAGTTGGCTCCAAAATACTATATCTTTTGAATACATATAGATATTTTGTAATCATTTTATGACTTCTAGAGCTGGTATATATCATCACTAACAACCTTCTAATTTTTTTATTTCTAATTTTTTAGCATGTAAAAAATTTTATTAAGTATGTATCAGTTTTAGAAAAGAGTGTATAGGAGCACATGGGTGACTCAGTGGGTTAAGTATCCAACTCTTGATTTCAACTCCAGTCATAAGCTTGAGCTCTCTTTGGGGTTCGGAGCTCAGCATGGAGTCTGCCTGAGTTTATTTCTCCCTCTGACCCTCACCCTGCTCAAGCTCTCTATAAATCAATCAACCAATCTTTAAAAAAAAAAGAAGAAGAAGAAGAAGAAAAGAGTAAATAAGCCAAGTACTAAATATTTTGGTGCTTGACTACTCTGGGACCTTTTCTGCTTCCTAATTTTCATTTGTACTCTGCATTCCTGAGGTTTCCTTTCATTAACTGTATGGCTTTATTCAACAAGGTGACTCATCAATACCATGTATTTTCTAGTTGGAATTCCTTTGGTTCAATGCAAGCAAACACTGCCCATTAATTAGCAATCCAACATAGAATTATTCTGTTGATGAGAGAATTAGCAAAATGGATCATCCATAAGTGTTTATACTGCAAACAGTGAATCAGAAATGTCATAATCTCATTTCATTAAGAAATTTACATACACATCAGATTTTAGAGTGCTCATTCATGATGAAATTCTAGTTCCACACTGTTTGTGTTTGGAAACATTCAATAGCCAGTCTTGAATTTAAAAATTTAATTGAATGCTTAAAGAATTACAAGTGTTCGTTTCCTTAGCTCTAATGCTAACCAGAGTGCTTTTCTAAACTGCTGAGAATGGACTGAAGATTCTGCTGAGGGCTGTAGATACTTATCTGCCTAATTGAGCCATCATTTGTTGACATGAGGAAAACCACGTGACCTGCTTTAATGCATTTCTCAGTAACAGCAGGAGGCAACAATGTAGTTCATCCAAAAGTAAAACCAGCAGCAATATTATTAGACATGTGAAAATAGCATTGGCTATAGATGGTTTTAGTAAAAGAATAGTAATAAAAAAGCATATAATCATATAAACAGTATAGAGTGATTTTTATTCTCAATTATCTTGAATCTAAATGTTTTCATCATTTAAGTTAGTCATTCAATAAATATTTACTGATGTTTATAATTGCTTGGATTGTTAAGGAAATTGTTGGCTTGTCAAACTTAATTCACATAAGTTAATGGTAAAATGTGAAATTAGTGCTATATCATGGAGTGCTAAAGCAATGCAGTATTTTTGAAAGTTTTTGAATAGGTAGAGTAGTAAGATCAAAACTGTGCTGGCTATATTAACCTGACCCAGGTTGAGAGAGATTACTTAGAGGAACGCTAATTAGAAAAGTGTTATGTTAGTGTAGGTCAAGGCAAGAGAGATAAGGACCTTAACTAAGATACCAGTAAGAAAGAAGAGAACTCAAGAGCTTTTGGAAAGGAATGTGTTTGGCAGACTAAAATAAGTTAGAGGTTATGGTCTTGGATGAATTGAGAGAATATGGCTCTATTAATAAATCCAGAGGAAGAAATGACTGTCTAGGTATAATGAGTTTGTTTTAGGACATATTGAAATAGAAATGCCAAGTTACCCATAGGTTATCTAAAATGTAACTCTGGCTCTTTAGAACTGAGAGCTAAAGGCACAGATTTAGGAGTCTGCTATAATGATGGATTTGATAAAGTTTTTAGAGTATTGAGATTATCAAGAGGAAGAATATAGGAAGAAGACTATCAAAAGCAATACTTTGAAGCATGTTACCTAAAAGGAGAAGAAAAATTAAAACCAACAGAGGAGATAGAGAAGGATGGCTGTGAAAGATAAGAGTTCATCACTGAGTGAACTGAGTAGTAGACCTTGATTATAACATTGGCGACAGTTAAAAAACAAAACAAAACAAAACACTAGACCAAAGTGTGGTCTGGGAAAAATTTGATCCCAGCCTGCAGTGAGTTAAACACGGAAACTGAGAGTACATATTTAGAAACGTTTTAGCAAGTGGACATTGCCCCCAGCATCCAGGTGCATGATCACTGGATTCCTCATTAAATAGGGAATGGACAACTTCAAATGGTGGGAAACCCCTGTAATGAGCTTCTTGTGGTATAATCTGCACATGAGTCATGCACAAAAGTACCATATTATTAGTCCAGGTTTGAATAGCTTAAAATAACCAATTTGTCCTTTACCACAGAGAGTTTGAGGAGGACTACATCAAAGAGATGATGATAGTAGCAAATTACATAAAGTTAATGAGTGCTAGTGAGAGGGAAGTTTCACTTAAAGACATAAGAGATTGGCATTCGTATATTGGCTGAAAAAGATATGATAGAACAGAGGAGTATAATGATACAGTATGGAAAAATGATAACTAATGGATAAAATTAGGTCAAAGGCATATAGATAAAGGCCTTATCCTTTTTTAAAAAAAAGATTTTATTTATTTATTCGTGAGAGACAGAGAAAGAGAGAGGCAGAGGGAGAATCAAGCTCCCCAAGAAGCAGGGAGCCCAGTGTGTGGGACTTGATCTCAGAATCCTGGAATCATGACCTGAGCTAAAGACATCCACTTAGGGCAGCCCGGGTGGCTCAGCCGTTTAGCGCCACCTTCAGTCCAGGGCGTGATCCTGGAGACCTGGGATCAACTCCCACATCAGGCTCCCTGCATGGAGCCTGCTTCTCCCTCTGCCTCTCTCTCTCTCTCTCTCTCTCTCTGTCTCTGTGAATAAATAAATAAAATATTTTTTTTAAAAAATGAAGACATCCACTTAACAAACTGAGCCACCCAGGCACCCCAAGGCTTTATCCTTGAGAAAATATATGTACACTTATTCAATATTTTATGTGTTCTAGATACTATTTAATTTGATCTCACAGGAATCCAGTGAGTTACGTGGAATATTATTGGTATAATTTATCCCACTCTACATGTAAAGAAATTTGAGACAACAAATTTTAAGTGTCTTATCCCTGATCACATGGTGAGAGGATGGAAATATTTTCATGCCTAGTTCTATACTGCATCTACTATGATGTCTGGAAATAAAGACAGGAAAATATTTGAGGAAATAATGACTGAAGACTTCCCAAACTTATTGAAAAACATTAATCTACACATCTCAGAAGCTCAATGAATGCCAAGTAGGATAAGTGCAAAGACACATAATAGTCAAATTTTTGAAAGACAACAGAGGGAATCGTGAAAGCAGCAAGGAAAAAAAGTCATCACATAAAAGGGAACACCAGTAAGATTTTAAGCTGACATCTCATCAGAATCAGTGAAAACTAGAAGGCAGTGAGATCACGTATTTAAAGTGCAGAAAGAAAAAAAAATATTCACAAATAACCTTTTGTCCAGCAGAAAGATCTAAAAAATGAAGGCAAAATACTTTCCCTGATAAGCAAATCAAAGAATTTGTTGCTAGCAGATCTGCCTTATAAGAAATGCTAGTGAGTTTTTCAAGCTAAAAGTGACAACAGACAGTAATTCACATTTATACACAATAAAACAAAGAGTACCAATAAAGGTAATTATGTAAGTAATTATGGAAGACAGTATCATTGCATATTTCTTTTTCTCAACTCATTTAAAAGCAAATGTATGCAAATATATAAATTAAAATATATAAACATTTTATATATACATTTATATGTATTATAAACTATATATTGTATATAAAATTGTATTCTTTATAACTTATCAGAATGTAATATATATAACAATAACAGCACAAAGGAGGTGGGGTCGCAACAAACCTGTATTAAAGTAAGAAAACGACATTAAATGGTGACCTAAGTCCACAGGAAGAAATTAAGAGAACCAGAATGATAAATAAAAAAGTCGGTGTAACAAACTCTATAAATACATATTTCCCTCCTTTCTTCTCTACAAGGCATAAAATTTTTTTTTAATTTTTATTTATTTATGATATTCACAGAGAGAGAGAGAGAGAGATAGACACATAGGCAGAGGGAGAAGCAGGCTCCATGCACCGGGAGCCTGACGTGGGATTCGATCCCGGGTCTCCAGGATCGCGCCCTGGGCCAAAGGCAGGCGCTAAACCGCTGCGCCACCCAGGGATCCCAGGCATAATATTATATAAAATAATATATGATAGCAATTCATGTAGACTTAAATGATGTATGTTGTAATATATAGACTTAATATGTGTAATAATAGCATGAGAGAGGAGGAGATAGTGTTATATAGGAATTGAGTTTCTATATCTTACTGGAATTAAGTTATATAGATCTTAAATAGATTATGATAAGATGTATATTGTAAGCCTTAGGACACCCCGTGAGAAAATAACAAAAAATAAGAATTAAAAATTATTAAAGAACTCATACAAATATGCTCAGCTGATTTTTTGACAAAGATAGAAAACCAATTCAATGTAGGAACAATGTCTTTTCCAAAATGTTGCTTCCAGAATTGAACATCCATAGGCAAAAAAAATGAACCTTGACCCAAACCTCACACAATACAAAATCAAATCAAAATACATTGCAGGCTTAATAAATGTAAAATGAAAACTATAAAACTTGTAGAAAAAGACATGGGAGAAAACCTGGATCTAGAGCTAAGCAAATTTCTATTCTCCGTTGTACTAGGGTTTCTAGCCAAAGCAATTAAGCAAGAAAAATATATCTAGATTAGAAAGGAAGAAGTAAAATAGTCTGCTATAAATTGTGTCCCTCCAAAATTCATATGTTGAAATCTAATCCCCATTGTTATAGTATTTGGAGTTAAGGTCTTTGAGAAGTAATTAGGTCTTGAAGGCAGAGCCCACATGACTAGGATTATTGCTCTTATCATATTATTGCTCTACGATTTTGCATACAAACTTATGATTTTGCATACAGAAATAGAAAATGAGACCAGGCGACTTATATCTAAAACCTAACTTTTTAAGACAAGGGAACAAAAGCAAAAATGAACTATTGGTATTTCATCAAGATAAAAAGCTTTTGCATAGCAAAAGCAACAGTCAGCAAAACTAAAGGGCAACCTGTAGAATGGGAGAATATTTTTGCAAGTGACATATCAGATAAAGGGCAAGTATCCAAGATCTATAAGGAGCCTATCAAACTCAACCCCCAAAAGCCTAATAATCAGGTCAAGAAATGGGTCGAAGACATGAACAAACATTTCAAAGAAATACCAATGGCCAACAGACCCATGAAAAAATGCTCAACATTACTCAGTATCAGGAAATATAAATCAGAAACTTTAATTTTAATTCCAGTGTAGTTCACATCCGGTGTTATATTACACTAGAGTGATTGAACAATTCTATATATTACTCAGTGCTCATCAAGATAAGCATACTCTTTAATCCCCATCACCTATTTTACCCATTCCCTTACCCACTTTCCCTCTGGTTAACATCAGTTTGTTTTCTGTAGTTAAGAGTCTGTTTCTTAGTATGCCTCTCTTTTTTTTCCTTTGCTTGTTTTGTTTCTTAAATTCCACATGTGCGTGAAATCATATGGTATTTGTCTTTCTTTGAGTGATGTATTTCATTTGGCATTATACTCCATAGATCCATTCGTGTCATTGCAAATGGCAAGATTTTATTATTTTTTATGGCTGAATAACATTCCATTTTATATACATGCCACATTTTTTTATCCATTCATCTAATGATGGACACTTGGACACCTTCCATAATTTAACTATTATAAACAATACTCTAGTAAACACAGGGATGCATGTATCTCTTTGAATTAGAGTTCTTGTATTTTTGGGAGTAAATAGCCAGTAGTGCAATGATTGGATCATATGGTAGTTCTTTTTTTATTTTTATTTTTTTTAAGATTTCTGAGAGAGAGAGACAAGATAGTGCAAGAGAGCACAAGTGGGGAAGAGAGAGAGAAGCTCAGCAGGGAGCCCAGTGTGGAGCTAAATCCCAGGACACTGGGATCATGATTTGAGCAGGAGGCAGACTCTTAACCAGCTGAGGCAACCAGGTGCCCCTGGTAATTCTAGTTTTAATGTATTTGAGAAACCTCCATACAGTTTTCCACGGTGGCTCACCAGTTTGCGTTCCTACCAACAGTGCAAGATGGTTCCTTTGTCTCCGCATCCTCATTAACACTTGCGTTTCTTGTGGTTTTGATTTTAGCCTTTCTGACAGGTATGAAATGATATCTCATTGTAGCTTTGAGTTGCAGTTCCCTGATGATGAGTGATATTTTTTTTTTGTTTTTGTTTTTTGTTTTTTGTTTTTTTTTGATGAGTGATATTGAACGTCTTTTCATGTGTCTGTTGGCCAACTGGATATCTTCTTTAGAAAAATGTTTCTTTATGTCTTCTGCCTATTTTTAAATTGGATTGTTTGGGTCCTTTTGGTGTTGAGTTGTATCAGTTCTTTATATATTTTAGATACTAACCTCTTATCAGATATGTAATTGGCAGTATCTTTTCCCATTTCATAGGTTGCCTTTCAGTTTTGTTGATTGTTTCCTCTGCTGTGCAGAAGGTTATTATTTTGATGTAATAGTAATAGTTTATTTTTGTTTTTGTTTCCCTTGCCTCAGGAGACATAACTAGAAAAATGTTGCTGTGGCCAGTGTCAGAAATTACAACCTGTGCTCTCTTCTGAGATTTTTATGGTTTCAGGTCTGACATTTAGGTCTTCATTCCATTTTGAGTTTATTTTTGTGTCTGGTGTAAGAAGTGATCCACTTTCATTCTTCTGCATGTGTCTGGTTTTCCCAACACCTTTTGTTGAAGAGACTTTCTTTTTCCCATTGGATATTCATGTTTCCTTTGTCAAAGATTAATTGACAGTGTTATTGTGGGTTTATTTCTGGCTTTTGTATCCTATTCTATTAATCTGTATGTCTGTTTTTGTGCCAGTACCATACTGTTTTGGTCAATACAGCTTTGTAATATAACTTGAAGTTTGGGATTTGATACCTCTAGGTTTATTTTTCTTTTTCATGATTGCTTTGGCTGTTTGGAGTCCTTTGTGGTTCTATACAAATTTTAGAATTGTTTGTTCTAGTTCTGTGAAAAATGCTGTTGGTGTTTTGATAGGGATTACATTAAATCAATAGATTGCCTTCAGTAGTGTAGACATTTTAATAATATTCTTCCAATCCATGAGCATGGAATGTCTTTAATTTCTTTATGTCATTTTCAATTTATTTCATCAGTTTCTGTGGTTTGCAGAGTACAGATCTTTCACCTCTTTGTTTATTTCTAGGTATTTTATTATTTTTGGTACAATTGTAAATGAGGTTGTTTCTTAATTACTCCTGCTGTTTGATTACTAGTGTACAGAAATGCAACAGATTTCTATACATTGATTTTGTATCCTGCAACTTTACTGAATTCATTTATTCCAGTAGTTTTTTGATGGAGTCTTGGGTTTTCTATATATGGTATCATGCCATCTGTAAATAGTCAAAGTTTTACTTTTTCTTTACTAATTTGGATACCTTTTATTTCTTTTTGTTGTCTGATTGCTATGGCTAGGACCTGCAGTACTATGTTGAATAAAATGGTGAGAGTGGACATCATTGTCTTCTTCCTGACATTAGAGGAAAAGCTCTCAGTTTTCATCATTGAGTGTGTTGTTCACTGTGGGTTTTCTGAACCTGCTTTTTGAGGGTTTTTAATTATGTAATATATCAAACGCTTTTTCTTCATCTATTGAAATTATTGATTTCTATCCTTTCTCTTATTGATATGATGTATAATGTTGATTGATTTCCGAATATTTAATTACACTTGCATCCTGGGAATAAATCCCATATAATCATGGCAAATGATTTTTTTTTTAATGTACTTATGGTCTCAGTTTCTTAGTATTATTGAGGACTTGGGCATCTAAGTTCACCAGGGATATCAGGCTGTCATTCTATTTTAGTGCAATCTTTATCTGGAGTCAGGATAATGCTGACCTCATAGAATGAATTTGGAAGTTTTCTTCCTCATCTGTTTTTTGTTTTGTTTTGTTTTGTTTTTTTTGAATAGTTTGATGCTGATAGATATTAAGTCTCCTCTAAGTGTTTGGTAGCAATCACCCATGAAACCATCTTGTCCTGGACTTTGTTGGGAGTTTTTTGATTACTGATTCAGTTTCATTGCTGGTATGTTCAAATTTGTTCTTTCTTCCTGCTCCAGGTTTGGTAAGTTATATATGTTTCTGAGAATTTATCCAGTTCTCCTAGGTTTTCCAATTTGTTGGCATAAAATTTTTCATAATATCTTCTTGCAATTATTTGTATTTTTCTGGGATGCCTGGGTGGCTCAGTGGTTGAGCGTCTGCCTTCAGCTCAGGGCATGATCCTGGCGTCCTGGGATCAAGTTCCTCATTGGGCTCCCGGCAGGGAATCTGCTTCTCCCTCTGCCTGCGTCTCTGCCTCTCTCTCTGTGTCTCTCATGAATAAATAAAATCTTTTTAAGAAAGTAACAACAATTATTTGTATTTCTCTGATGTTGATTGTTATTTCTCCTCTTTCATTTTTCATTTTGTTTGGGTCTTTTTTGCTTGTCTTTAATGAGTCTGGCTATATAGGTTTATCACTTTTGTTGATCTTTTCAAAGTAGCCAGCTCCTGGCTTCATTGATCTGTTCTGTTGTTTTTTTAGTTTCTATATCATTTATTTCTGCTCTAATCTTATTTCCTTCCTTTGATGGTTTGGGGTTTTGTTTGTTTGTTTGTTTGTTTTTTTAAGTTGCTTTAGGTGTAAGGTTAGATTGTTTATTTGAGGTTTTTCTTGGTTCTTGAGGTAGGCTTATATTACTATAAACCTACCTCTTAGAATTACTTTTGTTGCGTCTCAAATATTTTGGACTATTGTATTTTCTTTGGTTTCCACGTAATTTTTTATTTCCTCTTGGATTTCTTGGTTGACCCATTCATTGTTTAGTATCATATTATTTTGATGTTTGCTCTTGATCAACCATCTGTTGCATGGTATCATTGTAAGGCTCAGGATTATCCTTTTTCAGGAAGTCTCAATCTTTAAAGTATATCTGGAATTTATTTATTCTTCTTTTATCAGTAATTATTACTCTGTTATCAGATATTATTATTTTATTCCTGGCCTACTGCATTAACTAGTCTCCTCAATTTTACTTTCTAACTCTTCTAAGCTATTCTCCACAGAAGAATAGGAGTGATCTTTTAAAAATGCACATTGGCATAAGACACTTTGGTGTTAAAATCCCTTGCATAGCTGCTAGTTGCTCACAGAACAAAGTCTACACTTCATGCAATCATATATAAGACCCTAAATATCTTGTCTTTTTTTTTTTTTTTGTCTTTTTTCTTATAAGTCATATCATCTTATTCTACTCCTTCCCTCATTGACAGTTCCTTGAACATCAGTATCTTTTCCTTCTCAGGTTCTTCAGTCTTATCACCCAAGTGTTCTAAGGGCTGACTTGTTGAAACCCTTCAGCTTTTTAACTCAGGTATCATCCTCTCAGCAAAACTTTTTCCGGTCAGCTATCTAAAATTGCTTATCCTGCTTTCTATGAACTGTTGCCATTGTTCACTTTCAACCCACCCACTGCCTATCATATAACCATGCTAGTTGCCTTTATTGAGTTATCTCATTTGGCATTATTTTTTATCTAGTCCTTCCTTGAATGCTAGCTAGATGAGAAGGTGTAAAGTAAGTCCTTGCCTGTGTTAATAACCGCATAACCTGTAGCACCAAGTATATAGTGTTCAGTATTTAATATACATTCAGCGTGCATTTGTACATGCTTTTTTTTTTTAAGATTTTATTTATTGAGAGAAAGCATGAGCTGGTAGGGGAGGGGGGTTGGGCAGAGGGAGAGGGAGATGCAGGCTCTCTACTGAGCAGGAAGCCTGATGTGGGGCTCCATCCCAGGACTCTGGGATCATGACCTGAACCAAAGATCCTTGACTGACTGAGCCACCCATGCTCCACAATGCTGAGCACATTGTAAGTAGCCATTTATCTGTGTGTGTGTGTGTGTGTGTGTGTGTGTGTGTATAAATACATAGTTGTTGTATTTATGCTTTTCTTTGTTTTCATTGTGTTCCAATTACCTACTTTCTCCCTTCTGTTTTAGATCATAAAATTATATTTTTCTTAACTTTCATGTGGGCATATTCAAGTACATACATATAGCCAGTATTATTTTCTCCCTAAGTATATGTCTTCTGTATAAAATTTTCTTCTTCATACCATGATCACTATTTTAAAAACTATTTAATATGTTCCACATAATGCTTCCTTTTTTTTTTTTTTTTTTTTTTTTTAATGTTAGGTTAGACTGCCAATAAATGTTAACTGGATTTGCTACCTTTGGTACATGTTCTGAACCAAAATTTAATTCTAGAGCTTGGGGTCAGCAGTTTTCCAAATGTGTTAAACTATAATCCTTTGTAAAATGTTATATGTAAAATAGTGAGCAATTTTGTTAGTGCTAAAAGCTGAGAAAGTTATTACTTCAGCTTTCACCACGATGACTTGAAGAAAGTTTATCAAAAAGGATTATAGAAAGAGCAGATTTATAACAACTGTCTGATATATAACCAGAATCCCCATGTTCAACTAAAACAGACTTGCCCTAGGCTTTCTAGAGCATAATGCCCTTAGCAAGTAGCTTTCAACAGCTTTTTCAGGAAGCAATATTTTCCTTCAGTAAAAGGGTCACTGTACTGTTTTTCTTTTTCCCTCTCCTGTCTTATCTTTTGAATTCAGGAAGTACTTTAAATTTACAGGCAGCTTTGAAGGCATGAAGCAAGTTCAGCCCCAGAAGTATTTCCTGTTATGGCATTAATCTAATTCCATGAAAGTAGAGCTGATTTTTCATCTGTAAAGTAGATAAAGTGCCTAGAGCAGCCGACCATTATTCTGGGTTATCATGATAAAGAGGCTTAGTTTTGACATGAAAGAGTTTATCAGCCTAACCAGTGGAAGATTTCATCCTTTTTGTTGAAAGATATATTAATGGATTATAATCTGTCTTAGCTTCCAAAAGAAAGTTTGCCTTTATATTAAAAGTGTTTACTTAAATCAGTAAATATGGTTTTCATGTTTATAAAGTATATAATATACAATAAATCAAACAAACATACTAAGGGCATCACAAAAATTAAATCTCTAGTGTTAAACCATTTTATGTTCATTTAATGTTCAAATTAATGTCCCAATTTTAAATAATCACATATTTGCTTTACATACCAATATGGCTGAATTTCAGTATATCTAAATGTGTAATTTCTAGGGCATCTGGATAGCTCAGTCAGTTAAGTGTCTGTCTTTGGCTCAGGTCATGATCCCAGAGTCCTGGGATGGAGCCCGGCATTGAGGGACTCTGCCTCTCCCTGTCCATCTGCCTCTCTGTCTCTCAAATAAATAAATAAAATCTTAAAAAAAAAAAAAAATATGTAATTTCCTATAAGAATATGTGTTTGGTATTAGTGATTCATGTTATTAGGTCATATAATATAGAAATAGCTTTTCATAACATTTCTTTTAATAATTAAATAATTAAAGCTTTTTGGTTGTTTTGTTGACTAACTTGAATACATAATATATGGAAATAATATGTAATTCAAATGGTACAGGTTCATCTCTTGCCCATCTCTCACCTAGTTCCCCACCAACCTAAGATATTTAGATGAATCTTAGTGACTTGTTATAGGTTAAGGAATTCTTTTATTTGGAAATGGATTCCACTTTGGATATATATGCAGTGTTTCTTGAATAATAAGTATTTCAATACATGCTTGTTATATGTCAGTACATTACTTATTTAGTCCCTTCAGTAACTGAGTTAAATTCTGTTTTCCACTTGAAAAAGAAACCAAAGCTCAGAGAGGTTAAATAATTTGGTCAAGATTATCCAATTTATAGGTTGTATATTTGGAACTGAAATTCAAGCCCTCATTATAAGTTCATCAAAGTAAACCAAGATTCCCCAATTTTGCCTCTTATACTTGTGAGGAACAAAAGACCCATTGTTCACTCATTTCACAATAAGAAAATTAAGTTTTATTATTATTTTCTTAAAGATTTTATTTATTCATTCATGAGAATACACAGAGAGAGAGAAAGAGAGAGGCAGAGACACAGGCAGAGGGAGAAGCAGGCTCCATGCAGGGAGCCCGACATGGGACCTGATCCCAGGTCTCCAGGATCATGCCCTGGGCTGTAGGCAGTGCTAAACCGCTGAGCCACCGGGGCTGCCCAAGTTTTATTATATTTTAATGAGGTGGTATTTTTTATTTTGTTTAATATATGCGAACTACTTATCTTGTTCTTAAACCAAAATAAGGACATTACTTTAGGGGTGCCTGGGTGGCTCATTCAGTTAAGTATCTGACTCTTGGTCTCAACTCAGGTCTTCATCTCAGGTCATGAGTTCAAGCCCCACATTGAGCTCTACGCTGGGTGTGGAACCTGCTTTAAAAAAAGAAAAAGATATTGCTTTACTGTAGATATTAATACTTTAAAACTTAGATTATCTAAACGTGAAGAGTCTTGCCTAATCAAAGGCATACTGAGTTCTAAACTTGGGATTAGGAAATTTGGAGTTTTGTAATAGTCTCACTGATTGAGAGCATAATTATTTATGATCATTATTTTTCTTTTTTTTTTAATTTTTTTTAAATTTTTATTTATTTATGATAGTCACAGAGAGAGAGAGAGGCAGAGACACAGGCAGAGGGAGAAGCAGGCTCCATGCACCGGGAGCCCGACGCGGGACTCAATCCCGGGTCTCCAGGATTGCACCCTGGGCCAAAGGCAGGTGCCAAACCGCTGCGCCACCCAGGGATCCCTGATCATTATTTTTCTAAAGGGTATTGAATGGGGCACCTGGGTGGCTCAGTTGGTTAAGCATCTGCCTTCAGCTTGGTTTGTGATCCTGGGACGAGTCCCATATTGGGCTCCCTGCTCAGCAAGGAGCCTGCTTCTCCTTCTCCTGCACCCCTCCCCAGTTGTGCTCTCTCTCTCTCTTTCTTTCTCTCTCTCATTCTGTCAAACAAATGAATGAATGAATGAATGAATGAATAAATAAATAAATAAATAAATAAATAAATAAATAAATAAATAAAATATTTTAAAAATAAATAAATAAAGGGGATTTTGAATACTACCAGTCCATTCTGTCTTAGGGATTTGTTAAAGTAATGAGATCAGGCATTAAATGTACCAGTTTAAACATCATCGAGACTGCCTACTCTGTGTATCCTATTAAGTAATGTAGCAGATACAAACATGAAGAAAACATGGGTTTTGTTTTTATTGAACTACCAATTTCTTTTGGAAGGTTAAGATCTATTACAATATAAATTAGAGTTACTCAGTATATGTGAGAGTTTCCTCAGCTAAGTTGTCAAAGCGGACAACTGTAATTTCATAACTTTGCACTAATTCTGTAGCCTTACAAACTCAAGTCCTTAAATCTGCTTTCTGAAATACATACAAAACAGACTTGTCAATAAACACATGAAAAGATGCACATATCTTTAGCCGTCAGAGAAAAGGAAATCAAAACTGGAATGTAATTCAACATCACACTCACAGATGGCTATAAACAAAAGACAGATAATAACAAATGCTGACAAGGATGTAGAGAAAGTAGAACCCTCATGTACTGCTGGTGGGAATATTTGCAGTTCCCCAAAAGGCTGAAAAGAGTTACCACGTGACCCAGCAATTTCACTTTTAGGTGTATACCCAAGAGTAATAAAAGCCTGTATCTATACAAAATGTGTACATGAATGTTCATAACAGCATTATTCATAATATCCAAAAAGTAGAACTGTGATATGATTATTGCATATCTCTCTGAATATTCTAAAAACCACTGAATTGTGCACTTAAAATTCATGCATTGTGTGATATGTGAATTAGACTTCAATAAAGTTGTTTAAGAAAAAGATGGTGGGCAGCCCCAGTGGCCCAGCGGTTTGGCGCCGCCTTCAGCCCGGGTTGTGATCCTGGAGACCCAGGATCAAGTCCCACATCGGGCTCCCTGCATGGAGCCTGCTTCTCCCTCTGCCTGTGTCTCTCCCTCCCTCTCTCTCTCTCTCTCTCTGTGTCTGTCATGAGTAAATAAATAAAATCTTAAAAAAAAAAAGATGGTGCTAGAGAACTTTTAGACTACTTAGACTTTTTGGTATACTAAGAACAAAGCATCCAAGAAATTAATATTTAGAAGTATATTTATTTGTAGTATTACAGGCATAAATTTAGAGAGCAACACCCTGAAGAAATTTATAAGGTAAAAGTATTACTGCTGTTCTGTTATTATTTGTATCAAACATCACTGATATTGTTAATTATTTCACTGAAAGTCCTTATTGGTTAAATATATTACAGTATTTAGAATGAAACTCAAATGTTGGTAATCCAATGAGGAAGAATTGATATCAGAAGTCCATACATCACCTATTTCTTGCCTCTCCATTTCAGGTATATACAACTGACCTACCAATTAACATCATTATCTCTTGGGCACTTCATAGACCATCCAGTGTGAATAAATGAGCAACATGCCCAAAGTTTATTGTAATTTAGTTATTTGAGCTCAAAATTCATTTCCCCACAGAAATTGACCCCATGTACAAATGTGGGTTAATTTCCCACAATTCTCTGTAAACGCTTAACACTTAAATGTAGCTAAATTGAAGCATTAATTAGTTAGGAAGCAGAGGACCTGTAGTGAAAGCAGAGGAAGAGAAGTCTCTTGATGGTAAATCCTGTCTTGAGGTTTTGTACTGTTGATGAGGCATGTTTGTCCGTTTTGTGATGAACACATATTTGGGAGTTAGTAGTAGACTCACTTATCTTCTCTTTAATCATGATCATATAATAGATAGGAACCTTTAAAGAGTAAACATCTTTCAGTTGCTTTCTAGTCTTCCCTGTTAAAAATAAAGAGGTTGTTACTGACCTAAGTAACTAGATGTGGAAAGCAATGAGAGATGTAGTAGCTTCTCCTCTGGCAACATCTACAACTGCAGTATAAACATATAACTTATAATGTGTAATAAAGAAGATTTTGTTTTTTAAAGAACCATGCCTTCTTAATTCAGCCTGAACGAGTTTAGCATCCAGTAATGATTTTAGGAGTGTTGGTCATTAATATCTTGATCCAATATTTTTCATAAAAAAATAACAGTTTTTTTTCTCTAATGCTTTATTTGTCTGATTGCTTTATTTCTTGCCAGGAATCACAAAATCCATTTACTGTGACATTATAATAATTTTCACAACAGCTGATTATAGTGCACATACACTCAGAAGCTTAAAGATATAGTTTAGAAAAGAAAAAGACATTGAGAATAAACACTCTGGTAGGATTTATATTTTAGTGTCATAATCGCTAATTTAGAAAAATAAATGTAAATAATGGGTTGTAAATAGGTTGTTTAATATTTTCATAAAGAATTAATTCATTACATACACAATTAGTTTTTATACACTTTCACAGTAGTTTTTTCAAAAAATTTTTTTCTTTCCCTAGTCCAACATGAAATTTACAGATGGTTATACACATCCTCTGCTGAAAGATCTGTTAAAATCCGCTGTCCCTGGCTTGACAGCTCTTGAGTACTTAGTGATTAACATGTTAATAACAAGTGTGAATGTCATTAATGTAAATATAATTTCATTACTAACACCTTATGTTTCTTATTATTTATTCTTTAAATGAAGAATTTTTCTCTTAACTAAGCAATTATTATGTAATTTTTATTTAATAAAGAATAAAGCCCTGATGATCATAATAATAAAACCTATATTTGTTTATAGCTTGCTTTCATATTTGTTCTTTTATATATTTTTCTATTATTACACAATATTTTTTAAGTGCCTTTGAGTGAAAGAAAGTGGTTGTAATGTAAAAGAAGCTTCTTGGAATGTCAGTAATATCACATGTCTTAGTATGTTTACACCTGCTTGAAGGAAAGAGTAAATTATTTCCTGAGAACCCCACAGTTATATAGCTAGTTCCACCTCTGATCTGCTCTGAGGCATTTAACCTCTCTTAACCTTGGTTTCCTTATTTAGAGGAAGTGGCTGTTGAGCCTTACCTAAATCATAAAGTGAGTGCAAGTAATTGTTTACTGAGAATTCTAAGAAAGGGTAATGGAAAATGTCAAGTATAAGTGAAAGAGTTATAACTGCTCTCATCTCTCAAAGGGATTGCAATTCACTCAATGAACTTCTATTATTTTTTAAACGTCTACCTTTTTAAAAAGCTGTTTAAGTATGAATACATAAATGAACATATATAGTATTTTGATATGTTACCTTCATAGTGATTTTGAATCAATCGAAGTATGCAGCTTAAACGTATTTTTTATTACACTTAAATAGTAGGTTAGCCAAAACCCAGTAAGTAATTTGGGAATAGATTCTGCAAGGGGAGAGCTAAAGTGGGTGGTTTAAAAGGCTTTAACTTTTTCTTTTGTGCTGATTTAAAACTGATATTTATCTCCTTATTCTAATTACTTGAACTTTGTTGGGGAGGGGGAGGGAGTGGTCTGCCACTAACTGTATAACCCAGGTGTAATTTACTTATTTTCTCAGAAATCCTTCCAACCTGCCCCCTCCCCTTAATAGGCTGATGTTCATTTTTAATTTCCCAGAGAGAGATATGATATGCAGCTTTTAAAAATCTATTTGCCACTCAAGCTATTTTCAAAGAGAACTTATTAACAGATTGTGAAATACTAAGGCTAGGCTGCATGTGGAAGAATGGTACTAGATGATGGTAGAAAAGTTGAAAAGTCAGAAGGACCATGCTTAGAAGTATAAACTCTATACTGTAAGCAGTTGGGAACCATAAAATCCTTTTAAGAAAGAGTATGATATAAAACTATAATTTAGAAGAATAGTCATGAGAGGATGGATAATATACATTTGCATTTAGCCCTTTATGCTAGTAGTTTCCAGGTGCATAAAGTGAATGAAATAAGAAAAACAACAATCTTCAAATAGTCTTCAGTTTCTTGTTACTTTTGGAGCTTTGAAATATGCTGAGACAATTGTAAATTTATTTCATCAACTATATTTGCTAGTCTAGTTTATGTATTATGAAGATTTTAAGCAAACTTCTACATTGATTTTGTAAGTATATGTGATTAGTCTTAAAGCAACCCATGTTCCTCACTTAGTTTATCTATCTATCTATCTATCTATCTATCTATCTATCTATCTATCTATCTATGAGGGTCTCATTGAAGGGAGAAGGAAACCATCTCAAGCAGAGTCCCTGCTGAGCCCAGAGCAGTTGCAGGGCTCGATCCCATGACCCTGAGATCACAACCTGAACTGAAATCAAGTCAGTCGCTTAGCCTACTGAGCCACCCAGGTGCCCCCTCAGTCACTGATTTTTATTAAGGAAGCTTTGGGTTTAGGTTTTTATTTTTGTAATGCTTTACTGAAAGCATTTCAAATCTTCTACCTTTCCAGCAATAATTTCTTTTTTTTTAATTTAAATTCAATTTGCCTACAGTACTAATTTCTGTCAAACATATTTTATTATGTTCACACTGATTGTTAAATTAGCAGCTATAATATTTGTTGTATTTACTTAAATATCCCTCCATTTTCCTATTCCCCCAGAAGAATGTAAATTGGCTATGGACTATTCCAAGGTCACTGAATTGAGATGATTCCTAAGTTTTGATTAATATCCTACTACTCTGTTAATTTCCCACCTTAGCTCCCTCATCTGTTAAATGGAGGTTATGACGGTACTTACCACAAAAGGCTCTAAAAAATCCAGAGGTGCCTGGGTGGCTTAGTCGATTGAGTATCTGACTTGGTTTCAGCTTAGGCCATGATCTAAAGTCATGAGATCAAGCTTCTTATGGGACTCTGCACTCAGCAGGGAGTCGGCTTGAGATTCTTCCTCTGCCCCTCCAAAAGTCATTTAAAAATACATTTAAATACTTAATAAAATGCTCTAACATTATAAGTCATTATAAGTGCTCAAGGAATGATTCATTATATTGTTAGGGAACCATTACTTTCTAAGAATCTATGATGCAGATGAAAAATTAGAGCTTTAAAAATAGGCTTCAAATGCTGATTCTGCTACCTATTAGCTGTGTGACCTTGGACAACTCCAAGCCTCAGCTTTTCCATCTGGAAATGGGAATAATAATGTTTACTTTATTTAATTATGAGGATTAAATGAGACACACACACGCGTGCGCGCACACACACACACACACACACAGTTTCTGGCATATGATAAATATTCCTTTTATGTCCACTCCTCCTCCCTATGGACTTGCTTGACCTCTTGTCTTGCCCCAGGAACTTCCTACATAAAACCATGTCCTCTTTCATTGTGATATCAGTACAAAGATCTTTTTGGAAATCACCAGCAGGCTCTTAACTCCATAGGTAGAAGCCAAAATGATCTTATATAGGTAGAATCTATTCTCTCAGGGAAACTTGGACTATGATTTTAAGGCCTTCCAGCTGATTCAGTCTGCCTTTCCAGATTATCAAGGATACTCCTTTACTAGATGTCAACTGATTAGGGCTTTTTAACTACATTTGAAAAATACCTTCAGAGTAACACCTAAATTAGTATTTGATTGAATAACTGGAGTTTGTAGCCTAGCCAAGTTGTTACATCAAAAACATCACAGAGGATAAATTTCTGTGAAAGAAATAGCAGGGCCAGTGTATTTGGTCTTTGTTTTTATGTATTATGCATGTTGCAACATGTTGGGGTTTATTTAACTCTTAATTTTTTAAGAATCCATTATATACCTAGTATTTTGCTAAGATTTTAAAAGGAAACAGGGTATCTTAAGTTTTTTTTCCAAATCTTAAATCTTAGTTCATTCAAACACTGCCTTAAATCATTTTAAGGATTGATAGAAGAGGTAAAACTTGAATCCTAAATATTGTTGCATTGACAGAAAAGGATGATCTGTTCCAGTGTGTGATTAAGCATAGATTGAGGCAGGAACATGTTTGGTGACTAAAAGGATAAAGAGATAATAATATCAAGAATATACTAGGCTGTGAGCTTTCTAAAAGCTAGTATTGTATGTTATTTATCCTTGTATCACCCTGACCTGACACAATACCTAGAGAAAAAAAAAAAGGTGTTCAAAGATTGTTATTTAAGTGGATTAAATAATGAATGAAAGGATAACTTCAAACCTGTCTGTGTTAATAGTGTGATTCATCTCTATGCATTCAGTGGTGATTGTACTTGGAATCAAAGCACCATTTTTAACTTAGTTAAAAATCCATACAGTCCAGGGGTAACTGGGTGGCTCAGTGGTTGAACATCTGCCTTTGGGGGATCCCTGGGTGGCGCAGCGGTTTGGCGCCTGCCTTTGGCCCAGGGCGTGATCCTGGAGACCCGGGATCGAATCCCACATCGGGCTCCCGGTGCATGGAGCCTGCTTCTCCCTCTGCCTGTGTCTCTGCCTCTCTCTCTCTCTCTCTCTCAATCTGTGACTATCATAAATAAATAAAAATTAAAAAAAAATATTAAAAAAAAAAAAAAAAAAAGAACATCTGCCTTTGGCTCAGGTCATGATCCCAGGGTCCTGGGATTGAGTCCCACATCAGGCTCCCTCCCCGCAGGGAGCCTGCTTCTCCCTCTGTATGACTCTGCCTCTCTCTGTGTGTCTCTCATGAATAAATAGATATAATCTTAAAAAAAAAAAAAAAAAAGAACCCTCTTAGTCCAACTCCTAAATTAGAGAAAGCCATTTTCTAACACATCTCACAAGAATTGGAACCTTCTGAGGGCAAGAATTATTATGCAATTTTGGATTTCTTCTTAGTGCTTTATTGCTTTGCATTTTAAAGATATTTAATAAATATTCTTTGTTGAGTTCACTGAAAATGGGATACAGAAGAAATCCAAACTAGTTTTACAATACATCTCCTTTGAGACTAAAAAAAAAACAAAAATATTTTAAATATATTATGTAATTGATCAGTAAGCTGATTTTTTTCAGTGTTCTTTTCTGTATTTAAAGTTTATGTTCACTTATTTTGTCTTAAAGCATAAAATTTCTCTGGTTTGGTAACTTTCAGTGAATAAGACATCTTTATAGCTTTTCTGTGGAACAAGGCAAAGCGATTGGATATAAAGGAAAGCTGCTATAGTTTTATCCTACTGAGTACAAATATTTGTTTGGGGATTAAAGGTTTATGAGATAAATGGTTTAAAGATTAATTAACTGTGCTATCTTTTTTACCTTCCTATCTCATTTGTAGGTCAGTGGTCTGTTAATACACAGAAATTGCTTTATTTCCCACTGTGTTTCTACTTCCAACTATGTATTAGAAAAATGTCAAAGGAACAACTGGACATCCTTTCTCTTTTTTTTGCTTTAAAATCTGTAAGAATTATGGCTCTACTGCTTTTTTTTTCTTTCATAGTTAATTTTTTTTTCCTGGGATTTTATGTAAAAGATAAAATAATAGTTCTACTTATTTTATGATTTTTTTTTCAATCGATCCTAATTTTATAATTCCAACCAATAAGATGCAGACATTTCCTTGTAGGAAATGGGAGGGAGCAAAGGATATCTTACTCTGATGGCTTATTAGTGATTTTATTACTAGAAAGATAAACACTGCTTTATTGTTTATTTTTGCCAGTAAAGTTATCTACAAACTAGGTAACAAAATGCAGAGCAGTGTATTTACTTTTTCACCTTTTCCCAAAGAGATGATAGAGTTGGGGAGTACTGGTAGCTTTTATCATATGATTATAGATATGGTGAAAAATGCTAATGATGAAAGATGAGTATACCCATTTCTTGAAATGTGATGAAAAATTTAGAAATGAAACCTATTTTTCTGAGATGACATCTAGATTAGCAGTTCATTTTCATTACATATCCTGATCCACTTTTTCCAGTATTTCAGAATAAAAGATGGAAGTAGAAGGGCTAATATATAGCAAAGCTACTAGAGTGACTATTTGAGTATTTTATTCCATCTGTGAAAGCTTCACTGGCATGAAGAATTTGGCACAAATGGACATAATTCATGGGCTTTTATAAAGAAGTAAATGACAGAACAAAACTATCCTAAAATGAAAGAATAAAGTGCTAGGAAGTGTGAAAGGGAGAAAAAGAATACACAATTCTTTGAAAAAATATTAACATAACTCTTAATATAAAATAATAACTATATTAATACTTTTTATATTAATACTTTTTAAGAATTTATTTATTCATGAGAGGCATGGAGAGAGAGAGAGAGAGAGGCAGAGACACAGGTAGAGGGAGAAGCAGGCTCCATGCAGGGAGCCAGATGTGGGACTTGATCCCGGAATTCTGGGATCACACCCTGAGCCAAAGTCAGACGCTCAACCCCTGAGCCACCCAGGCGTCCCTGATTGTATCAATACTTATTTATTTTTTCCTGTATCTTGGGAAAAGAAGCATGAAAGAACTTAATCAGAACCAGTATATTGATTAAATATTTCAGTTGCCTGTTTGCTTACTCATGATGGGCCAGCTATAATTAATTGTCAATAGTGTAGACATAATGTGTTACAGAAAAATTAAGTTACATATAGTCATGCATGATTAAAAGAACAGTATACCTTATTTTGAACAAATTGTATTTTAGTGACTTTGCAACTAAGAAAATAGACTTGGTTGACAAGAAAATATGAAAGACATTTTAGATGAATGAATTTTAAATTTTCAGATTCACCTATAATTTTATCTGTATTTGGATTATATGTCATTAGCTAGAATGTGGAAATAGGCATTCATTCTATTTATTGACTTCTCCTGAAGTACTGAATTTATGGTTTAAAAAAAAAAAAAGCTTTGTGGTACTGCCTTTAGAACTGTTAATGATTTGCTGTTACAGAATTTTTAAAATTAGTCTCTAATTGATCACACATGAAAGTGGTAGGAAGAAATAAGGTTAGATTTTAAGTTTTCTGTTTATTTTAACATTATATTATCCATGAATTTATAAATAGATACAGAAACACAATCCTTTTGAGATATATCAGGAAATTTACAAATGAGAGCTTCATATTACTTCAGAACAGTAATAAGACTTTTATTCTGTCTTGTATTTTTGAGAACAGTCTTTCATGGTAAGTTGATTCTGGTTGAACATTTTCATCCTAGTTTATGTCGTAACCACAAATTTTTTTTAAAGATTTTATTTATTTTTAGGGAGAGAGATAGCACGAGTGAGCTTGAGCCAGGGGAGGGGCAGAGGGAGAGGGAGAGACAGTCTGAAACAACTCCATGCTTAAAGCAGAGCCCAGTAGGGGGCTTGATCTCATGACTCTGAAATCATGAGCCAAAATCCAAAGTCAGTTTGAGCCACCCAGGCATCTCTCCACTAATTTTTAATATAGATATTTTATTTTGACTGCCTTATGCACTTAGCAGTTATAATTAGAATAGCTCTTAAATAAAAAAATTCATTTGGAACAAGTAATAGACAAATTTCTGTTTCTCTTTTTGCCATAGACTATTAAGAATTTTTCCCATTTTTTTTTAGGTTATGATAATCACTGAAGTTTTCAACAATGATAGTGGCAATATCCCCATAGAAAAAGAAATGCCTAGGTTTTACTATAATGAAATTAGAAAAACTTATGTAAGCGTCATACTTTATAGATGTTTATACACAGATATTTAATCAGATGTAATTCTAAATTCTTTATTTTGCAGTTATTTAACTTTATACTTATTTGACAAACTATGGTTTAACATATGGGCAAGAGAGTAGTCGTCTTATGAGTAGTCTTATGGTAATAGAGATAAAATTCAAGCAAAACTTATATATCTTCCTGAAAATCATACAAATTAGATGATTTCTTAAAGGGTCAAGAAGTTATTAAATTTTAAAAGTATGAACACCTGGTACCATGCAGATGTTTATTTTATTTTATTTATTTTATTTTATTTATTTTATTTATTTTATTTTATTTTATTTTATTTTATTTTATTTTTTATTTTTTTAAAGAAAAGTCCAACCAGTGAACAGCTAATTTGTTCAACATTTAGGATGCAGTTCTTAGGACTAAGAACATTCATCCCATCTCCTTGACTATGGCTCTAATTACCTCAGCTTGGACTGATCAATATTTGATCTTTTTCCCACCGTGCAAACATGTTACTCTGACTGTCTCTTTCTCTTCCTTTTGGATAATTTGCAGCCATGTGAGAATGGTTCGTTTTGTTTGTTCTCTCTGGCGAGAGGCCAGGGGTCTCTTATTAGTATAATGCAGTTCATTGATGTGAATTTGTTGATCTCCTGGGTAGTTTTTCACAAATTTAAGGCAATTAAAAGCTTTTATATGGCATTTCACTTGAAGTTATTAGTGGTCTTTCAGTGATTTTGCTTTTAAAAATTACTTCATCATTTTATGATTATTTCCTTTTCTTCTCATTTCTCTCCTCTCCCAACCTATAAAATTCTAGAAAAAAAGGATTGAAACAACCATTTCATTGATTGATTTCATGAAAAGTAGCAAATCATAAACTTGTAATTTAATAACTTAATAATATTTTAATTAACACAATTTTTAAAGGACTAATGAAATTTTTGGCTTTGTTTATAAGACCTGTTTTAAACTTATGGATATTCATGATAGAAGCCATAATGAAATTGGAAAACAATGACAAGAATTGAATCTAAAAATTATTTAGTAATTGCCAAAAAAACTTTAAAAGTGTACATATATATATAACTTTATATATATATATAATTTTTCTTTTAGCGAGGCAAAACACTTTGTAAATTGGAGTTTTATTAATGCTTAAAATTTTCTCATAAGTAGCAGATACCTATATGTTTGGTTTCTTAACTTTTGCAGTGAATGAACCTTTCTTTAGCACATCAGAAGTAAGTAAAAGTGTTAAATGAAGACCACCAAAGTCTTTTGGACTGTTATAGCTTTGATAAAAGATAAAAATTGTTTGGCTTACTTAATACATACTGGAAATCATTGGTGCCATTTCTTTATTCTTTCCTCATTTAAAAGAATTGTTTATTAGAATTGTTTTCCTGTTGTTTGCTAATGGTATAGTTTCATTTACAGTACTTGATTCAATTTGTTTCATTAGTGTACTTGATTATTTTGGAGAAACCATCAGTAGAGTACATTTGAGGTAAGGATTTAAAGTTACTGCAATGAAAAAAAAACTTAAAAAAATAAAGTTACTGCAGTGAGTGTATGAAATGTAAATAATTTATAGAAATATTCTTGATATTTTATATTTTTTCCTTTAAAATATGTGTAAACCATTTGCTTTGACGTGGATGGAACTGGAGGGTATTATGCTGAGTGAAATAAGTCAATCGGAGAAGGACAAACATTATATGGTCTCATTCATTTGGGGAATATAAAAAATAGTGATAGGAAATATAGGGGAAAGGAGAAAAAATGAGTGGGAAATATCAGAAAGGGAGACAGAACATGAGAGACTCCTAACTCTGGGAAATGAACTAGGGGTGGTAGAAAGGGAGGTTGCCAGGGGGTGGGGGTGACTGGGTGACGGGCACTGAGGGAGGCACTTGATGGGATGAGCACTGGGTGTTATTCTATATGTTGGCAAATTGAACACCAATAAAAAATAATTTTATAAAAAATTTAAAAATATGTGTAAAAATAATGAATATTTATGAGGAACTTAACTTTCTGCTGTTTTAAGATAAGAATATTGTATTGGTTGAGAGAGGATACCTTGGAGTTAAACTATTAGGACTTAGAATCAAATTTTAGTATTTACTAGTTGTGTGATTGGGAAGTTAACTTTGAATGTCACTTTTTTCATCTGCAGTAACGGGACGATGATAATACCTACTTCATAATGATAAAATGAGGAAACATGTTTAAGTTTTCAGAACAGTGCCTAGCCCACAAGAATGTTCATCAGCTATTTGTTATGAAGGTATTTTGTTATTTGCCAGACTCAATGTTAAGTTTTATATATTACATATTTATTCCAAAGTTAAGTCAAAGGAATTCCAGCGAGAGAAATTGGATCCCAATGAAAAGACAATCTATATATAAGAGAAATAACATTTGACTCGTGCTTACTTGGTATAATAAAGACAGTTATTTATAGCTCTCTGGAACAGAACTATGTATAAAGCAACCTCACAGTTCAGAAAAGGTGGTTAACGTTCGCATTTATGGTTGAGTTATACTGAGTAAATAGCATCAGCCTATTCCTTGGCTGTTCAGGAACATCTTAGAGAGCTAAAGTTTTCATTTATATAAAAAGAAAAGTGATTTGTTAATTCAAGTGATACAATAAGTGACTGTCACTTGTGTAACTTAGGAAATGTTTAACTTTCTTTTTGAAAATTCTGCTTCACCTGAATTACATGAATATTTCTGAGATGATTTTTTTTTTATTGTCGTACATTGCAATGACCTGGCTTTGTTGCACACAAAACTATTCTCTGCCTCTTCCTCTAAGTAAATCTTTAAGGGAGAATTTAATTATCTTTTTGACTACAAAATGGCCTTCCTTTGTCTGATTTTTGCCCTGCCTATCTTGCCTGTCTTCATGCAGTGTTCTCCTAGCTACAGCCACTCTGGACTTCTAGATTTCATTCTTCTTTGCTAGAACAACTCTCATATTCCCACCTTCCGTTACCTAATTAACTCTACAGTTCCATCAGATTTTGTCTCAGTCATCACTCCCTGATGGTGTCACTTCCATTTAATACACTCTCTCTCCTAAATCCATTTGGCATTCACAGATTCAACAGCAAATACTAAGTGAGTCCATACTCTATGCAGGATACCAGCTATACTGCAGAAATAAAAATCTTTGCTTCATTCCAGAGAAGCAAAGGAAAGGAGTAGGGTATAACAATTATGTAGTATATATTCAGGTGGTGGTAAGTACTTTATGGCATTCCAGTGGCAGTAAGTACTTTATAGAAGAATAACCAAGAAAATCAGGTAGAACTTAACTGTCAGGGAACAGGAGTAGTCTCTTCTAAACACTGTTCTGGGAAGATCCCTTTAAATTCTAACAAAGACAGAAATTGGGGACAAGTCATGTATATATCTGAAATACCAGTGTTCAAGACAGATGGAATAGAGAGTAAAGAATGCTTGATATTCTAGAGAACCAAGAACCATTTGTGAACAGAAAGAATATTTGTGGCCCTAAAAACACTGGTTAGCACATAACATGTGATCAGTAAATTTTTATTGAATTACAGACTGATGCTTGAAATATTGACCCAGATCATTGTGTTATTCTCTTGGCAAAACAAGCAAACTGTTTATTTATTAGCTGTTTTCTTAATTGACCTAAGTCCTTGCCTTTCAAACTGGCTTGAGAAATATCATGGGGATGCCACATCTTCTTGAATGTAAAATTGGGAGTAATTTTTTTTAATTTTGCATGAAAACATTTTAATGTAGTATTTCCGTGATTTTTTTAAATGGATGATTAAGAAATGCTCACTTCAGATTTATTCCTCAGATCTCTCATGTTCCCACCCACATCCTGTTTGAAGTTACTGCTCTTTTCTATCATTCAGCTGTGGATACTTTGAGACCTATTCCAAAGAAAAGTTGTGTATTCTCATTTGTTTGGCTTTGGGGAAAAAATTTTTTTAAGATTTTATTTATATATTTATGAGAGACACAGAGAGAGAGGCAGAGTCACAGGCAGAGGTAGAAGCAGGCTCCATGCAAGGAGCCCGATGTGGGCTCAGGATCATGACCTGAGCCGAAAGCAGGTGCTAAACCACTGAGCCACCCAGGCTGCCCTCGCTTTGAAAATCTTATTATTGCTCCATACTTCTAGTAAGGTAATGCAGATGCAATTTGGTATAGACATTCTACATCTTACACCTGTACTACAAGCTCCCATTTGTCTCAGTCCCCAAAATAAACAATAATAAATAATCTTTCTTTGTCATACTGCTTTTGGAATTACTCATGGACCTGAACTTTAGGACCAGACCACAGACCATCTAGTTTTTTTCCGTAATCATAGATTTCTTTTGATTAGTTATGTTTAATATGGGAAAAAATATGAATCCTTAGGGCACCTGGGTGGCTCAGTGGTTAAGCATCAGCCTTTGGCTCAGGGCATGATCCTCAGGTCACGGGATCGAGTCCCACATCAGGTTCCCCACAGGGAGCCTGCTTCTCCTGCTGCCTATGTCTCTGCCTCTCTCTCAGTGTGTCTCTCATGAATAAATAAAATCTTAAAAAATAAAAAAAAATGAAATACTTAAACAAATCTTGATTAAAATATTTTTTCTTTAAATATGCACACGTATACTCTACCTTAACATATGGTGAAAAGTAATTTTTTCCCAAATTATATTTCATAAGAAAAGAGTTTCATTTCCAAAATAGCTGGCAAATGTAAGGATAGGCAAAAATTTCTTTACAGATTTCTTTTTTGTGGGACAAAACCCTTTTTTCATAAAATATCTTTTTACATCTCAGAGGACACTAGAGTTTAGCAAAACATAGTTTGGAAAATACTCATACAAAAAGTCAGCTTTCTGTATTCAGGAGTCATACATTTTCACTGCTAAAATAAGGCAGTTATTTTTTCCCCTCCTTGCTTAATTGCCATGCCAACCTTTATTGGTTCTTTCTTGTCTCCCAATGATTTAAAAAGAAAAAAATATCTAAATATGTTCCTACCCACACCTCCACCCCCATGAGCACTTCTTGCTTTTAGCGTCCTTCTAAGAGTATTTCTCCCCATAATTACACTTTAAGAAATACAAGACAGTCTGTTTTGTTTTCAAATTTCAAATTAGTAAGAGATTTGGGTTTGGGAGCTTGTTTCTCTCTATGGCTACCTAACTGTTCCTTTACCCCAAGGGGAAAATACTGTGAAAGAACACCTGCTATTGAGCACTCTTTGAACATTATTCTCTCAGGCTTACCCCAGATAAAGTAGTTTTTGATGGAAAAACAAAAAAGTCCTTGTGATACCTCTGTATACCAAAAGGTCCTTTTGACATAAGCTGTGTGATACTAACACACACACACACACACACACACACACACACACACTTGCTTGCGAAGTCATTTTGGTTGCTGGGGGTAGTAGGGAGGGTGGAGGTTATTTCATTTGTTGTGTTTGTGCTTCTGCTGCTTTGCAGTTGTGAAATTTCAGACATTAATATATCCAATTTGTGGGTTGTATTTTTATTTATTTCACATGTATATTATTGTTGCTAAAAAAAGATGTTAAAAAGATGGTAGTTTTTTCAGATGCTCATTAATTCCATTTGATTTTTTTATAATACAAGTAATGGAGAGATTCCTATTCAAAGATGCTGAGTTTTTCCTAAAATTTCAGTTAGGATTTTATATTCAATGTAACTTTTTCCATCTCACTCAGAGTGCCAGATTATCCTGTTTGTCTTATCCCTACTATGTACAATTTACAAACTCTGCTGCAAACAGTGTAGGATAAGCACAGTTGTCCCTAAAAAAGATGATATCTGCATGATTTTTGTGTGTTTATGCCTTTTGCTCTGTGAGGTTACTCCTTCAGGGTGACATGATGTGCTGTGTATATTCTAATGAAGTGTTCCTTTTATTCCATTAATTACAAACAGCTTAAGAAAATATTTAAAGTAAAACTATAATTATTTGTCCTGGTAGTCTCCATTTTACTGAGAATGCCTTTGTCAGAAATTATGTCATCACAATGGACTGTTAGCCAGGAAGTTCTGTCTAGCAGATGAATGAATTAGGAGTACTCAGTTTCTAATAAAAGACACTATTGTAATATTGAAATACTGCTGATGAGGCTTGCCAGTTTTCTGTCTTTAAATTTACAGAACATCTTCTGTGATTAAACTGAGGAATACTTAGAGTAAGTCCTTGGAGTAAACCAACTATAAACTTGAGAAGCCAGAAATAGAAAATGATATTTCCTTTTAACAATGTCGTTTAAGTTCCCAACTTTTCTTGGTTCAGCTGCCAGACACTTGTTCCTTTGTCTCAAAAACTGTTAGCAAAAAACAGTAAATATACTTCTTCCTTTACTCGGCTAACATCTGATTTTATCTGTACATTGGTTACATTTTAAAACTTTTCTCACCATCCTAGTCTGAAGGGCTTATGTAACCCTCCGTTATGATTGTCAAGACAAAGACTTTAATTATATATGTTGGAAAAGAGTAAAGTCTTGGCAATTCTATTTGCACTTCATTTAATTGTTTCCTTCCAGTTTAAAATGTGGAATATTTTAGGTATATCACTGACCCTTCTGGATCTCAGTGCTATGTTTTTTGCGAATTACCCCTACAGTGGTAGAAAGTCTTATAAACATGTATTCTTTTTATGCCTGACATACAACTCTACTAATAGTAGGTGTTCAATATAATGAATGATGATTTGGAACACATACATTTTCAAAGCAAATATAACTCTCCTGCTGTTTCATCAGCTTTCTTAGCTAGATTTAACAGTTCCTAGACTTTGTGACTTTTTACAATTAATGGTAAATTCAATATGCATTATCTGTAGTAACCACAGAAAAATGTTTCAAAAATATTGCTCCCCAAGACTTAGCTTCCTTACCAGTAATAAAATATCTTATCTGTACTAGAGTTTTATTGTACAGTAATTACAGCATTTTCATATGCTGTATCATAGCCTGTTAACTAAAAATAAATGGGTACTTAAAATGGAAAATGAAATTATCCTGTTGCTTGAAATATCTTAACTCAGGTTTTATTGCAGGTTGCATATGGTATCTGTTAGAACTTTGAACCTATCTTGGTTGTTGAATTATTATGTGGATTAACTGTTGCATTTGAAAGTTCTTGACTTTAAAAGCATGTCTGTTTTAAATCTTATACAAATGTCTTACAGGTTTTAAAAACAGTCTAATCTCTTTGTTGTGTCTTTTTTGTTTATTTGTTGTGTTTTTATACTAGAACTCCAAGTGCTAAGCCCCAGCCAATTTGCATTCAACATTGCTTTGGATAGTTTTATGTTATCATTAATATATTTTTAAAATTATTGAACTATATTATAGGGAACATGAAAATGTTTTTAACCATTGGGAAATATAAGAAGTCATGCAACATATTAAGACACTCATTTATCATGGTACTCCCACAAAAATACGTTTTTTTAAGAGTATGTTTGAAGAGCTTTTCTAAAATTCTGATCAACCTGTAGAGGGAAAAACGTATAGGAAGCAAAGTTTTCAAAAATATAGAGACCACATTTTCTCCTAAAACCAACTATTGAAGTTTTGGAAAATAATTCAATAACTAATATATATTTTGTATCTAATGTCAAAAATCCACATAATTTTTATGTTTTTGCCCTCAGGTAGAGTCTTAGTTTAGTCATACCTGAGCCATCCACTTCAAAATGAAGAACAAAGTAGTTCATTGCCATTCACAAATTTAGTTTTCATAGCTTGACTTGCATTTGCCATGATCTTAGGTAATGAATGAATCAAGTTAATGTTTTAGCATCCATTGTGACATATTTTTTTGTTCTCTACAGCATATCAAATAACAGTTGCCCTTCTGAAATGATAAGAACTTGGATTCTTTCTGAATATTTACATTTAAATAAGAAGAACAAGCCTTTGTGGGAATAAAAAACTGATTAGCTTTAGGTTTAGATATAGGCAAGAAGGAAAGATGACTCTCACATAGGATAAAAACAGAAGTTTAAATTAGCATATCCATAATTTATGGATATAGGGATTTGTGGTATTTCTCAAAGCTGTCTTCTCAAATTCCAAGATGGTGATGACTCAGATATTATCAATAAACATGGGGGGAGAAAACCTAGACAACTAAACTATAAAGTTCTTGAGAAATTTCTACCTAATGTGATTATTTTATCTTTGTACATTTTTTAAGCAGAGAACCTCCATATATTCTTTAGCCAGATACCAATCTTTTGTGCATTATCAGTTGAATCTCTATACTTTTCCTTATTCCCATGGTTATTAGGCTAAAAGCAAATATTTTTGTGTAGCTCATGGCATGCATGTAAGGTTTATTCTGTTTCCCTCTGTTTAGTCATGGCCTTCCTTTTCACATCCTTCTAAATCACCTTAATCTTTAAGGAATTAGGCAAACTATAAATAAAATACTAATAAAATTCAAGGAAATGATCCTAGCTTATTATTTGAGAACATATAGATCCTAAATGTGTTATAAGAGAAAAATCAAGCAAAACCTCCTAAAGTGACGTTTACTAAATTAGAAAGGACTACTCCTTTTATGATTAATCTGAATTGGTGTTTTCTTTGGACATCCAAAGATTCATGTACACATGTGTTACTTGTATGCTTCGAAAATTATACACATGAAGCATTTGTGCTAATGAGTAATGACTACCAAGAAAAACTTCAGGAATATGACACTCAACTTTTTCTGTATGCTTTGTGTTCTGATTTCTGGAAATTTTCATCTTTGTGAAAACAAGGTCAGACTGTGCTCTTTCTGTCAATTGAAATAAGAATTTATAAATTCATGGAATGATACTGTTTTAGAGTTTTACTGTATATTTGTTTCCATCATACCTTGAAAGAATATTTCATGAACTTCTAATCATTTTTATTCAAGAGGTAATAGAAGCAGAAGTTAAAAGATAACTTATCTTTAGAAATATGCTCTTTAGGGGCACCTGGGTGGCTCAGTTCAGTAAGTGTCTGACTCTTGGTTTCAGCTCAGGTCATGATCTTGGGGTCATGAGATCTATTCGTTGTATCAGGCATAACGCCTGTTTAGGATTCTCTCTCTACCTCTCCCTTCCCTCTGCCCCTTCTCCCACATGCACACTTGTGCTCTCAAATAAATAAATAAATAAATAATCATCTATCTTTTAAAAAAAGAAATATACTTAAATTTAAATGTTGTATGCCTAATTGATTTCTATTAAAGGCTTACTTTGTGCCTGGTACTCTCCTATGTGCTGAAAATATAGGAGTGACCAAAATCATTAAAAATTGCTACCCCCCAGAAATTAACATTTAATGGGTAAAGACTTTAAACAAAACAGATAGCATATTATATGATAATAAGAACTATGGAGAAAAATAAAACAGAAAAGCAGGCTTAAGAGTGCTGGTGTTTGGAGAGAGGAGTTACAGTTTCAAATAGGACTATGAGGAGAATGTCTTACCCAAAAAGGTAACATTTAAGTAAAAATTTGAAGACGTTAAAGGAGCCAGTCATGCACATGTTAGAAAAAAAAAAATCGAGTCCCAGGGAATAAATAGCAAGTATAAGGCATTATGCCAGGAGCATAACATATTTAAAAAAGCAGGGAGGCTTCCTGAAACCAATATTACACTATGTGTTAACTAACTAGAATTTAGATAACAATTTGTGGGGCACCTAACAGTTCCATTAAGCCTCTGCCTTTGGCTGGGGTCACGATCCCAGAGTCCTGGGATCATACTCCTTGCTCAGTGTGGAGTCTGCCTCTCCCTCTCTCTTTGCCTGTCCCCCTGCTCTCTCTACCAAATAAATAAAATACTAAGAAAAAAAAACTTTGAAACAAAAAAAAAAAAAAAAAAAAACAACCAAACAAAAAGGAAACAAGGAATCTAATACAGCTTGTGAGCGGTGGGAAAAGTAGTAGAAGATGTAGTTACAGAGGGAAAAGAGTTTAGGGGCATACTGATAAAGACTTTAGAGGGCTTCATGTAGAGGAGAAAAATAACCTGACTTGTATTTATTTAGTAGGGTTATTCTTGCTGCTCTATGGACAAGGAACTGATGGGGCAAAATATAAAAGTTTGGAAATCAATTTAGAAGCCATTGCAATAATCCAAGTGAGAGAGATGGTGGATTGGATTAGGCCACTAGCAGTGGTGAGAATGATTAGATTCTGAATATGGTTTGCAGCTAAGTATGAAAGAATTTTCTGTTGGACTAGAAGTAAGGTATGTGAGGAAGAAATAAGTAAAAATGAAACTTCTGTTAACTGAGGTGAGGGAAATAGGGAGAATTTGTTCTAGTTTTATATAAATTATGGGAATTATGGGAAGGTCAGTGAGTGATAGCATTGACTAATTTAAAATTTCTCTTTGTCTCAGACTCCATTTGGACATAGAATTTGATACACTTCTATATTTATAATGAATGAATTGACTTATTTTTAAATTCATTGATTTCATTTATATTATAATGAATTATGAAGAACATTAATGGAAATACAATTTGAAGTTCTTTTCTTTCCTTACTAACATTTTTTAAAAGCATATATAATGTTTTTTGTCTCACTAACATATTTGTACACCCTCCCCCTTCTTGGCAAACTTGTTTGAAAGTATAGTGTTACATGTTATGTCATGGTTATACTGGAGCACATGTGTTCAATGCAGTTCATAAATGGAAGCAGCTGGTTTCCTGTGTAGTTAAGAGAAGGCATGCACACAGCTGAGATCTTCAAACTTCAGGATTCATTGGATTCGGTTTCTGTCCTATATAATCATGCTGTGATTTCAATTAGTACAAATGTGTAACAAGCTACCTTAATGGCTTGAAAAAATTATTTTGTTTCAATAGTTTAACTGCTAAACCTGGTTAATGTTCTTTCCCTCTGCCTTGTCTGAACTCACCCATCCTACTCCTAAAAAAGAACATTACACCTATAGTCTTAGTTTTATACTCAATTCTGAAAAGACCTTGGCAAGGGAAAAAAAAGTTATCATCTCAAAGGGAAAAGCTGAATTCATACACAGGAACTGCAGGATTACTTTGGCGTTTTACTAGTCCCTTGTAACACTAGCAAGTCCCATAAATACCTAATGGAAAAACAGCAGAAAATGAGATCTGCAGCAGCCTTTTGAGATCGAATTTATGTTGCTGAACATTTTTTTGAGGTTGAGTGTAAAGGTCAAAAGAAAGTGGATAGATTAAAGTTGCTGATTTTTGCAAACTTAAGGCCACGTTTAAAGGTTTCTCTTTCCACAGCAAGAAAATTTCAAGATAAATGGCTTTGCTTCATTAGCTGAAATGTCATATCTTCATTTAATATGTTACATCAGACATCTAGTGATTTAGTAGTATTTACATGAAATAAATAAAATCCTCAATCCAATTTAACAAATCTTGATAAAGAAATTAATTTATGAAATTGCAGATCTTCCCAAGAGTAAGATGATAAATGAATATATATGGCTGTATTACTCTGTATGTATACATATTTTTTAGATGATTAACTTTAGGTACTTTGGGAAAATATAGAAGGAAAATATATACATCAAAATTGTATCTTTTGTAAGTATAGATTATTGATTGATCCAGCAGTGTAATTACCCATCTCTCTCTCTCTTTTTTTTTTTTTTTTTCATTTATTTTATCTAGCATAGTATTTCAGGGAAAGTAATGACCTCAGAGGAAGAACAGTGGCTATCTTTTAGCATTAAAATAAAATTCATGGCTAATTTTACTGGTCCCTTTACCTTCTGAATAACCCAACACTATATCACTGTTGTAAGTCTGTATCAAAGAAACTGTGAATTACTATGATACTTGAGACTTGGTGCAGTGAAAAACAATGAACTGCCATTTCTGGACACCTCATCTTGAGTTGATAGGACATAAAGTCACAGCAAGTGTTAACCTGAAGTTAGGGATTATTTATATCTCGAGGGGTTTCCTTGTGTCTTTGATTTCACAGTCCAGATTGCCAGTCATTAATACTTACAATCCAAAAGAATGAAGCAAAATTTTTTACTTACTACGTTCAGTGATGCACTACAGTAAATGGAAATTATCCAGATAATTTCAAAGTAGAATAAATTAAATCTTTCCTTTTTATGGTAGTTAAAAAATAGTAAAACCATTTTTATCTCTAGGAATTAGGCTTATAGATAACTCTTCACTTTGTTTTCCTCTATTTGAATTTTTCATAACAAATATTTCATAAGGACAATATTCTCATTCATTTTCATTTACAACTATATGTTAAAGTTTGTCTTATAGTGCCTCAGAATCACAATTTATATAAAAATTTATTTCTGCAGGATAGTTGAGCTTGCAATCTCAGTTTATTTCAGTTGAATAAGGTAACTGTCATCTTTATGGAACTAGATAGAGGTCACATACCTCATTAGTCTCTGACAGCCAGTTTCAAGTTCAGGTACTACCCCATCTTTTTTCCCTTATACCACATTTCCTCATTAGTTCTCACTACACTGTATAGGCAATTTCCTCCTCTTAACTTTTTGTATTTTATTACACTGTTAAAGTACAACTATACTTCTCTTCTCAAGTGCCCTTTTCCATTCAGTACTGTTTCTATTCAAGGGTCCCAGGTGGTCAATGATTCTGACTGGGGAGAGGGAGATGGTGGTATTATAGCTAGTGGTATTAAAAGGCCCTTTGGAAAGTAGATAGATGTACAGTTATGACCCTTAAAGAGAGTCTCCCTTCACCCTCTCAGACAAAGGCTGTGCCTTAACTGACTTATTGCCATTCTTATTTTTGAGGCCACTCAATAGGGATGTCTTTGGAGTATTTTTGATGTTTTTAAGGTGAAAAACTCAAATAAAAATGAACCAAAGGTCCTTTACCTTCATTTAGTTAAGGCCTTTATTTTTATTTTTATTTTTTTAGTTTTTATTTAAATTCCACTTAGTTAACGTAACAGTTGTAATACTAGTTTCAGGTGTATAATATAGTAAATCAACACAATTTTAATAAACTTATGTTCTGTAAGCCTTCATAAGTACTGTCTAGTGATCCTTTCAAATATGACATTGCTGTCATGTTGATTTTTAATGATAATTGTTAATGGAATGGTTTTTAATATTTTAGCTAGCTATAGCAGCAACAGTAAAATTTATGATATATATTCTGTGTTCATTGATGGAGCATTCATGAGGGAGTCTGTATTGTGTATTTTAGTAGAGCACTAGATGGCAAATCAGGTCTCAAATGTTAATCGTATTTTTTCTGCTAATGTTCAAGTTAATAAATTTTCTGGGCATACACTTCTCCTAAAATGGAAGATTATTTTTAAAGTCTCTTCTAGCTTTAAAAATCTATAGTTTTTTAGGGCAGCCCGGGTGGCTCAGCAATTTAGCACCACCTTCAGCCCACGGCGTTATCCTGGAGACCCAGGATCGAGTCCCATGTCAGGCTTCCTGCATGGAGTCTGCTTCTCCCTCTGCCTGTGTCTTTGCTTCTCTCTCTGTGTCTCTCATGAATAAATAAATAAAGTCTTTTAAAAAAAAACTATAGTTTTTTGAACAATTTTATTATGGAAAATATGAAACCCTAAAAAATACATGGAGTAGCTAGCATATTGAACTCCTATGTACCCATTACCCACCTTTTTATGTTTTTATCACATTAAAAAAAGATAACCAAGGTGATACTTGTATTAACTAACCTTATTTATAGTAATCATTTCATAATATATATGTCAAATCATGTCATGAAACAATCTTACACAATGTTACATGTTAATTATATCTCAATAAAGCTGGAAAAATATATCAATATGGATAATGGATGTTTATTTAGTTTTGGGGTATAATCCAATACTCCATTAATTTTATTGCCCAAATATTGGCTTTGACTATTAGGAGCTCTTTCAGGTTGGCTTCTGTATCCTTGTGACAGACCTCCTACTCTTTTTAGCACTTCTTTACCTTCTGGTACTTGCCATACCTCAGCCTATTTATTTTTCCAAGAAACCCTGTTTCCATTTATTGAAGAATGGTATTTTAAAACTGACATCTGGACATTAGGTTTGCTACTAGTTGTCATTGCTTCTGGGTTCCCTCAGCAAATAGAGCTAGGAAATGTATTTATGTGTATTTGCTCATGTATTACATACACAGTATATTTATTTCCTGTATGTATGTGTGTGTGTGGCATTTCTTTTTCCTTATTTGTAACGTTTTTCTCTGAGAGTGAGAAAGCTGGTACTCATTGACATATATTTACATTACTTGCTCAACCCTGGTATACCTGCAATGTAGTTTCAAATTGCTACTTTCATACTCCTCTGATAAATTTACAAATTAAAGTACAGTGTTTATATACAGTGCTTTTTTGTTTTTGTTTTAGCTTTATAGTATCTAAACAAAGTACATTTTGTTCAGTTAATTCCTTTCTTCCCTACCACCTTCAATAAGATTACATCATACATATATAATATAGTTAGACTAATTTGTCACAGTTGGCATTCCATCCTAGGTTTTCCCAGAATTCTAATTGATATTTTAACATCTGCATTCCCTAAAAGGAACTTATTTAGACATGCAATTCTCTAGGTTTTAACAAATAGTCATGGATACACCAGTGCAGAGCCATACTGAATAATTTTTCTCTTACCCTAACACTTCATGAGTGTGGCTCCTTTATAGGTAGCCTCTACCCCATCCACAATCCCTGGAAAAGCAATCAGTTTTTCATCTCTAGTTTTGTATTTTCTACAATGTCACTTAAATGGAATCATCATATAATATGTAGCCTATCGGAAGTGTCTTCTTTCACATAGCTAAAAGCATTTCCTATTCATGCATGCTGTGAGAATCAAGAGTTCATGTTTATTACGTAAAATATATTTTGAGGGGCTGAATTATGTCATTTTTTATTATGCTTTCTGTTTTATAAGGGGTTTTTATTTGTATCCTTAACAATGGCTTCCCCTCCCTTTGGCTCATGTTTGCATTTCTTCCAATAATTTATAAGGCTTGTGTTTTTATTCTAAGATTACCTTTAGATTTATAACTTTATATAAAATAAAGCTTTTTAAGATATTAACTATTAATCTTATGAAGAATTCTTCATTTTTTTTTAAGATTTTATTTATTTATCCATGAGAGAGACAGAGAGGCAGAGACATAGGCAGAGGGAGAAGCAGGCTCCACGCAGAGAACCTGATGTAGGACTCCATCCCAGGACTTCAGGATCATGCCCTGAGCTGAAGGAAGGTGCTACACCACTGAGCCACCCAGGTGTCCCCGTTCCTTTTTTTTTTTTAATTTTATTTAAATTCAATTTGCCAGCATATAACACCCAGTGCTCATCTCATTATGTGCTCTCCTTACTGCCTGTCATTCATTCCTTTTTCCTACAAAATGTTACGTTCCTTTTGTACTTTTAAGTATACTTAGAACTGCAATTACATGATTTATCAATTTTTCAGACTCTCTTTGACCTTAGGCTATAAAAGATAAGGAAATCTCATACTCTTACCTTTCTCTCCCAACTACTGTATTTTATATATATCTTTATTACCCAGGTTTATAACATTTACATTCTGTTCTATAACCATAACTACTCTGGTCCACTCATATTTTTTGGTCTTATTCTTAACAGTTAAAAACATTCATTGCCAAGTATTTTATAATAGTTAAGTCACTTTATCTCTGTTTTGCTGAAGTTTATTCTCCGTTATTTTCCTCTGAGTGCCACATAGAAACTATATACCCCAAGGTCTTTTATGTTCAAAACTTTTATTATTCATTTATACTTAAATGACACTTTAGTCAGATATAAAATTCTTAGCTAGGTTTTCCTTGAGATGATCAGAATTGCTTCATTGTCTTGTGGCTTTATGTGATGATTTGAATAGTCTGAGCACTCATATATATTTATTTCCTCTTCATTGATAACTCTGTTCTCTTATCTAGCTACACTTTTCTACCACCTGATAGATATATTCCTTGTTTATTTCTTTGTTGTCTCTCTCTATCCAACCAAATGCTAAATCAGTAATAAAGGGATTTGGTCACTATCCTCAAGCACGTTATATCACGTTTCCTTTTCATTAAACTTTGTTGATATCTAGGGGGGAAAATTTGCCATACTTTCTAGTGACATTCAGCTATTGAGGTAATACTCTTATTTTTGGTTACTAAATTTTAAGTCTAATATCAAAAATATTCCTAAATACATTCATAAGGTGAAAATTTTAATGTCATTAAAATGTCCATTCTCCCTGCACTTAACTGTAAAGCCAATGTTGTTCCATTGAACATGCAAATGAGATTCTTGGAAACTTTACTGTAAGTTTCCGTGGAATGGCAAAAAGCCAAAAAAATTTAGATACTCCTGAAGAAGCACAGTAAGAAAAGATGGGACATATCTACTCTATGTGCAAATATTTTACAGCTGTATTATTTAGACAATGTGCTATTGGCGGTGGTAGACAGATCCCTCATACATAGTAACTTGATTAATGAAAGAGCTAGCATTGCAATTGAAAAAACAGTTCAGCAACTAGTGATGCTGAGTAATTATTTTTTATAAAGAAAAAAACAAAACTGAATTCCTGTTGTATACCATTCACAAAAACCAATTTCAAGTGCCCTATAGATCTAAATAAGTTGAAGTGTTTCTTGAAGGTAACATGGAGGAATATCTGTGTATGACTTTCGTGGTAAGGAATGATTTCTTGAGCAGGACACCCAAAGCATGAAGGAAAAGACTTTTAAAGTTTAATGCTTTTGAGACACCTGTGTGGCTTAGTGGTTGAGCGTCTGCTTTTGGCTCAGGGCATGATCCTGGGGACCTGGGATGGAGTCCCACATCCAGCTTCTTGCAAGGAGCCTGCTTCTCCCTCTGCCTGTCTCTGCCTCTCTTTCTGTGTCTCTCATGAATGAACAAATAAAATCTTTAATTAAAAAAAAACATAAAATAAAGTTTAACACTTCAAAATGCTGCACAGCACTAAGTTTAGTAACTCTTACTTTGGAAAATAATATTTCATTATTTGTTATGGTTGAAGATATGAATTCCCTACAGCCCAGTAAATTTTATTACTTTTGGACACTAATTATATTATATATCTGCAACTTTATCTCGTGAGCTATGTACAAGAGCTCTGTACAAAAATTATAAGCATAATGAAAAATTAAACAGAACTTAAAACTGAAACATACATTTTAAAGATGTTCATGAGTTAGAAGACTCAATATATATATTTTTTAATTGAAGTTCGATTTGCCAACATAGAGTATAATACCCAGTGCTCATCTCAAGTGCCCTCCTCGTAGAAGACTCAATCTTGTAAAGATCCAATATCAATTCTCAAACTGATCTATAGATTCAATGGAATTCTAGTAAAAATCTTAACAAGTAGCATTGTGTATATGTGTAGTTTGACAAATGGATTCTTAAATGTTTTGGAAATTCAGAGGATCAGTACTATCCAAGACCCACTTAAAGACAAACGTGATGAGAGCCCCCTGGTGGCTCAGTTGGTTAAGCGTCTGAATCTTGATTTCAGCGCAGCCGTGATCTCATGGGTGGTGAGATCAAGCCCCATGTCCAGCTCTGCACTCAGCTTGAGATTCTCTCTCCTCCCCTCCACTCATTCACTCTCTCTCAAATAAATAAATAAATAAATAAATAAATCTTAAAATAAAATGAGAGAAGCTAATTTCCTATGTATAAAGAGCAAAAATATAATAATAACAAAAGTAATGAAGATACTCTGATAGTGATGCTTCAATAGTGGAAGGGAGTAGAGAATCAGAAACACACCCACAGATATCAGGCTTTCATTTTGAGTAGTGTGTTGAAGCTAATGATACATGTTTTAAACGAAAGTCCTTTCAATAAATTGTTAAAACTTTATCATAAATATGTATATATTCTTTTAATCAAAATCTATTGCCTTGAGAGACAAGAGTGTTGTAGATTATGGCCTTTGAGGTTAAACCAGAGTTTAGATCCCAGTTCAATCATTCACTTACTATCTACTTGTTAGAAGGCAGTTATTTAACCATTGTGGTTCTTAGTTTCTTTATCTATAACCTGAAATAATAAATTTTCTCTCTCAGGATTTGGATGACAATTAGAAATAACAAATGTAACCCTGTCAGCACAGGCTATGCCCTTGATAATGTATGCTTGTTATTATGTTTCTCAGGAACAATAAGCACTCTTTATTTTTTATAAGAATTCACATTTTGCAAATCTGTGACGCACTATTATATTTAAGCTTATCAAATTGTGCCTTATGTCATCGTTGCCATTGGATCTTTTTTTTATTATGTGGAACTCCTTATTCAGAATGCTTCCTAATCAGGATTAGTTTTGCAGTTTGAGAAGAACCCTATTGTTGCCTTGTATTTTTTTTCTATTTTTTAAATTAATTTTTTGAGTGTAGACACACAATGTTATATTAATTTCAGGTGTACAACATAGTAATATGACAACTTTATACTGTGTCTTGCTCACAGGTGTAGCTATCATCTTTCGCCATGCAACACCATTACATTATCCTTAACTGTATTCCTTGTGCTGTGCCTTTTATTCCTGTGACTTCGTCAGTCCATAATTGGAAGCCTGTATCTCCAATTCCCCTTAACCCATTTAGCTCATCAACCTAGACCCCTACCCTCTGGCAACCATTAGTTCACTATATTTACAGGTCTGATTCTATTTGCTTCTTTACTCATTTGTTTTTTATAGTTTCCACATATGAGTGAAGTCATATGGTACTTGCCTTTCTCAGTCTAATTTATTTCATTTAGCATAATACTCCAGGTCCATCCATGTGTCTCAAATTGTTGCTTTCTATTCTTGAAGTGGTTTTGTAAACATTGATTATCATAGCTTGATGAAAGATTGAAAGCTCTCAAAATTAATATTCTTGAAAAAAATGCAGTTTGGTTTAGAAAAGGGTTAGGTATAAATATTTTATAGTAAGCCTTTTTTAGTAATTCTTGTACATGCTAAATGTATTATTTGCTATAAAGAATATTTTCTTGTGTGAATTTATGTTTCAGTTTAGGAATGAATAGTTGCTAAACACACACACACACACACACACACACACACACAAGATAACTAATCTTAGGCCAAGATTGTCCAGATTTATAGCCTGATTTCACCACTAGCAAATGTGTGGTCTTAGATCAGTCATTTGACATATCTAGGCCTCACTCCTCAAATATCAAATGGGGTATTCTTCTACTTTTATGGTTCTAGGTCTCACATTTAGGTCTTTCATTTATTTGGAGTTTATTGTTATGTATGGTATAAGAAAATGGTCCAGTTTCATCCTTTTGCATGTAGCTGTCCAGTTTTCTGAATACCATTTGTAAATTATCTTTTCCCATTGTACATTCTTGCCTCCTTTGTTATTCATTAATTGACCATATAAGCATGAATTTATTTCTGAGCTCTCTGTTTTATTCTACAGATCTGTGTGTCATTTTTGTGCAGGTACCATATTGTTTTGATTACTCAAGCTTTATATCTTGGAGTCTGGGATTATGCTATCTTTAGCTTTGTTCTTCTTTCTCAAGATTGCTTTCGCTATTCAGGGTCTTTGTGATTCCATACAAATTTTCATATTATTTTGATAGGGATTGCATTAAGTCTATAGATTGCATTGGATATTGTGGTCATTTTAACAATATTGGTTCTTCCAATTCATCAACATGGAATGTCTTTCCATTTGTTTGTGTCATCTTCAGTTTCTTTCATCAGTTTTTTAGTTTTTGGAATATATGTCTTTACCACCTTGGTTAAGTTTATTACTAGATATTTTATTGTTTTGGGGATAATTTTAAATGAGATTATTTTTTAAATTTCTTTCTAGTGCTTCACTAATGGGGTATAGAAATGCAATACATTGGGCATCTAAGTGGCTTAGTTGGTTAAGCGTTTGCCTTTAGCTCCCAGAGTCCGAATCAAGCACCACACCAGGCTCCCTGCTAGCAGAGCCTGCTTCTCCTTCTTCCTCTGCCTGCTACTCACCGTGTGTTTCTCTCTCTCTCTCTCTCTCTCTTCTCTCTCTCTCTTTTTCAAATAAATAAAATCTTTGTTTAAAAGAAAAGAAGTGTAACACATTTCTGCATATTAATTTTCTATCCTATGACTTTACTAAATTTATCTATCAACCCTAGTAGTTTTCTTGGTGTGGAGTCTTTTGGCTTTTTGTATATACAGTATCATGTCATCTGCAAATAGTGAGTTTTACTTCTTCCTTACCAGTTGGATGCCTGTTGTTTCTTTTTCTTGTCTGATTGCTGTGGCTAGGACTTATGGTACTGTGTTGAATAAAAATAGAGTAGACATCCTTGTCATGTTCCTAATCTTACAGGAAAATCTCTCTGTTTTTCACCATTGAGTATGATTTTAGTTTTGTTTCTCTCATATGGCCTTTATTATGTTGAAGTATGTTCCCTCTAAACCTGCTTCGTTAGAGTTTTTATCATGAATGGGTGTTGTATGCTGTCAAATGCTTTTAATGCATCTACTGAAATGATATATGGTTTTTATCCTTTTCTTGTAAATGGGATGTATCACATTGATAGAATTGCAAATATTGAGCCATGCTTGCATTCTTGAAATAAATCCCACTTGATATTGGGGAATGATTTTTCTTTTTTCTTTTTTTTAAGATTTTATCTATTTATTCATGAGAGACAGAGATTGAGAGAGAGAGAGAGAGAGAGAGAGAGGCAGAGACACAGGCAGAGGGAGAAGCAGGCTCTATGCTTGGAGCCCGACATGGGACTCAATCCCGGGTCTCCAGGATCACTCCCTGGGCATGAAGGCAGGCGCTAAACCGCTGAGCCACCCAGGCTGCCCAGGAATGATTTTTCTTAAGGGTACTTTTGGATTCAGCTTGCTAATACTTTGTTGAGGATTTTTGCATCTGTGTTCATCAGAGATACTGGCCGGTAGTTTTCTTTTTTTGTAGTGTCTTTATCTGGTTTGGGTATTAGGGTAAGGCTGGCGTTGGAGAATGAATCTGGAGTTTCCCTTCCTCTTCTATTTTTTGGAATAGTTTGACATGAATAGGTATTAACTCTTCTTTAAATGTTCTGTATAATTCACCTGTGAAGCCGTCTGTTCCTGGACTTTTGTTTGTTGGAAGTTTTTTGATTACTAATTCAATATCATTGCTAGTAATTGGTCTGTTCAATTTTCTATTTCTTCCTGATTCAGCTTTGGGACATTACATGTTTCTAGAAATTTACCCATTTCTTCTAGGTTGTCCAATTAGCATATAATTTTTCATAATATTTTCTTATAATCCTTTGTATTTCTGTGATGTTGGTAGTCATTTGTCCTTCACATTTGATTTTATTTAAGTTCTCTGTCTCTCTCTTTTTTAATGAGTCGGGCTAAAAGTTTATCAATTTTGTTGGTCTTTTCAAAGAACCACCTCCTGGTTTCATTGATCTGTTCTATTGTGTTTTTAGTCTCTATTTCATTTATTTCCACTCTAATCTTTATGATTTTCTTCCTTCTGTTGGCTTTGAACTTTATTTGTCTTTTTCTATCCTTTAGGTGTAAGGTTAGGTTGCTTGAAATTTTTCTTGTTTGTTGAGGTAGGTGTGTATTGCTATAAACTTCCCTCTTTGAACAGCTTTTGCTGCATCCCAAAGATTTTGAACCATTGTGTTTTCATTTTCATTTCTCTATGTATTGTTTATTTCCTCTTTGATTTCTTGGTTTACTCATTTGTTGTTTAGTAGCATATTATTTAACCTCCACATATTTATGTTCTTTCCAGATATTTTCTTGTGATTGATTTCTAGTTTTATACCATTGTTGTCAGAAAATATGTATGATATGATTTCAGTATTTTTTAATTTCTTGAGACTTGTTCTTTGGCCTAACACTTGATCTGTTCTTGAGAAGGTTCCATGTGCACTTGAAAAGAATGTGTATTCTACTGTTTTTGAATGAAAATTTCTGAAAATATCTATTAGGTGAGAAAATAGGCAGTGATTTCTTTGACACCATCTGTAAACATATTTTTCTAGATATGTCTCCTCAAGCAAAGGAAACAAAAGCAAAATTAAACTATTGGGACTTACCAAAAGAAAAAGGTTTTGCACAGCAAAGGAACCATCAACACAACATAAAGACAACCTACTGAATAGAAGATATTTGTAAATTATAAGAGGTTATTATCCAAAATATATAAAGACTTACACAACTGAATACCAAAATGGGCACAGTACCTAAATAGGCATTTTTTGGGAAGAAGATATATGGGTGGACAACAGACATGTGAAAAGATGCTCAACTCATCATCAGAGAAATGAAAATGAGAACTACAATGAGATGTCACTTTACACTTGTTACATGGCTAAAATCGAAAACAAGAAACAAGTGTTGACAATGATGTGGAGAAAAGGGAACCCTCATGCACTGTTGGGAATGCAAACTGGTGTAGCCACTGTTCAAAACAGTATAGAGGGATCCCTGGGTGGCGCAGCGGTTTGGCGCCTGCCTTTGGCCCAGGGCGCGATCCTGGAGACCCGGGATCGAATCCCACATTGGGCTCCCTGCATGGAGCCTGCTTCTCCCTCTTCCTGTGTCTCTGCCCCCCCCCCTCTCTCTCTCTCATGAATAAATAAATAAAATCTTTAAAAAAAAAAAAAACAGTATAGAGTTTCCTCAAGAACTTAAAAGTAGAAGCAGCATATGATCCAGTAATACACTATTGGGTATTTGCTCACAGAATACAAAAAGACTAATTCAAAACAATATATACATCCCTAAGTATATTGTAGCATTATTTAAAATAGCCAAGATAAGAAAACAACCGAAGTATCCATCCATAAATGAATGGATAACAAAGGTGTGGTGTGTATATATACAATGGAATATTACTTAGCTGTAAAAAAAAAAATGAGATATTGCCATTTGCAACAACATGAATGGACCTAGAGGTATAATGCTTAGTGAAATATGTCCATGAAAGATATATCCTTTATGATTTTATTCATGTGTAAAATTTAAGAAGAAAAAGAATCAAGAAAAATACTCTTAAATACCAAAAACAAATTGATGGTTGCCATTTATATATTTATTATAAATATATATAAGAAATATATATTTTTATATATATTTACTTTAATAGGCACCTCATAATATATAGAATTGGTGAATCGTTATATTCACCTGAAACTAATACAGTACTGTATGTTAATTATGCTTTAATTTTAAAATATATCAAATAGTGTAATAATAGTACCTATCTCATAGAGTTTTGGTTATGATTAAATGAATTAATATATTTGAAGCACTTAGGAAGGAGCCTGTACCATATAATACCTTAAAAAGTATAGCTGCTGCTGTAGTTGCAGTTCTTGTTCTTGTTATGTGGATCTTTGCTAAGTGACTAATAGTGTAAGGCTGAGCTGCCACTGAGTTCACAGTGTAATAGTTTGGATCACAGAGAAGATAATTACACATTTTATAGTAAGAAAGTTCATATAGAACACTTTGCTTGTATGTGGGGCACCTGGTGGTTCAGTTGGTTGAGCATCTGACTCTTGATTTCAGCCTTGGTTGTGGTCTCAGGGTTGTGAGATTGAACCCTGCATCCATCTTGTGTTGGGCGTGGAGCCTGCTTTGGATTCTCTCTCTCCCTGTTCTCCTCCTCCCTTCCTCTCTCTCTCTCTAAAAATATAAAAATAAAAATAGAAAAAAACACTTAGCTTATATGCCTAGTCATCTTTTCTATCATATTGAGTTCTATAATATAAGAGGTAGATTTCAAAAACACATTAGAGGGGCACTTCGGTGGCTTAGTCAGTTGAGCATCTGCCTTCTGCTCAGGATGTGATCCCAGGGTCCTGGGATTGAGTCCTGTATCAGGCTCCCATGAGGGAGCCTACTTCTACTTCTCCCTCTGCCTCTGTCTCTGTGTCCCTCATGGATAAATAAATACTTTTTTTTTTTTTTAGAAAAAAGACACATTAGAATATACTTAGGAGAAAGCTTATATGATGAGCATCCAAAAAAATACTACTCAGATAAATTCAGCAAATTTGTATCAGTAAAGGAAGGTCATCAGTTTTGGGTAGAGATTAGAAAAGTGAGGAAAGGAGACTTATTCCTAGCTGAGATAATTACTTGAGGAAGGGTTACAGGTACCCTTAGTATGTATATAGTATATTCAGTGGACTAGACTGTATATGTATGTGTGTGTGTGTATATACATAAATTTTTAAAAACCTTTGGAATGTTTAAATTTGAATTAAATTCTGATGTTATGAAATCATTTCCCTCTGCACCCTGTCTTTGATAGCACTTTTTGAAATAGGGATATATCTAGTTCTAAAAATGCTGCTGTTAACTGTGCCAGACTCAGAGCAGGATGGGATAATTTTCTGATTTCTGTGATCCAGTTGGATCACAATGTCATGGCTCACCCTAAGTTCTGTGTAGAACTACTAAATGCTAACTCACAGAATTAAACCAATTTCCATTTTATCCGGTTAAAATGGAATGCACAGAATTTTTTTAGGCCTAAGATACAATATTATATCTAATTTACTGAAACCACTAAATGTCAGGTAGAGAAAAGTCTTGTGTAAGTAGGAATAATATAGTGGGGTTTGAAATGCTTTTTAAAGAAATTCTATAAAATCATGTAAAATGATTTGCGTTTTATAAGTTTGTTAAATCACAAAAGGCCCACATCATTTTTAACATAATATAATATTTGAGCCCATATTTTTGAAAGCATTAGAGCATTTAACCAGTAGTTCCGAAAATGAATCATTTTGCCAGTCATAATCTATATACTTAAAATTCTTTCCCTTTATCTTTCTTTTCAAATTTTTTCTTTTCTTTATTCTGAATTTGGAAAATATTTCAATAAGTAAAAATAAATAAACATGTTTTAAATGTTTTAGAAAAGATTTTCCAAATTAGATAAAAATGTTTGAGGAAATAAAAGCTTCTTTATGCATTCATTGCAATATTGATTTTATCAGTGTGTTTCTGTAAAGATTCTTAAATACTAACTCTAAATAGGTTCAACACATGGTATATATTATGTAATTAATGATAACGTAGAACTATGTTAACCCACAAAATATTGCCAGGGATTTACCAACAGCCACAAATTTAATTATACAGAAGAAAATTGCAGTTGAAAATGTAGTCTTTTGTCTTTCTTTCTTTATATCTAGATGGTACCGTATTATATCCCAATGCAGCATATGATCTCCAGAATACATTGCCACAATTGGAAACAAAGCTTCAGAGCCTGACTTAAGCTTTAATGGTTACAGTTATTTCCATAATGCTAGGAAAAAATAAATCTTTGATCCAGTATCCCAGCTTCAATCCCCTATTCAAAATAATCCAAAAGGCCAAAGATTTCAATACCTTTCATCTCTGCCTAATAACAAAAGTTCTTTGTTTTTGTTTTGTTTTTGATCCTTGGGCAAGTCAGTTGGTTGATGTTTGTCTTCATTTTCTCCTGGTAGGTTCAAGAAGATGATCCCAAAAGCTTCTTTTAGTTTGAAACTTCCATAGATTTTTCTCTTGGTAACTCACAGATTGCAACTCAGTGTATCCATACATCTGTGATTATTTTAATTTTTATCTTTTATTTATAAGAAGAATTATGTATTCTCAATGGAATGGAATGTTATCTTTTTATTTTAAAAATGTGATAAATTGGTCACTCAAAATAATGACTTTGAAATTCTAATAGTAAGAGTTTGATAATATACAAGCATTTATCAATTAAATATTAAATACTATAGCAGCTTAAAATGGACACAAGAAAAATCTGTTATTACTACTTGAGCTATTTACAAAAGTCTTGATGGTTCTAATGAGATAAAGATCCTAGTGTTTTTTCACTTTTATCCTGAAATTCCCTTTATTTCTGATTTGTGTTGAATACTTGATTTTTAGAATACCATGGATTTTTCCTTTTTTTTTAAAGATTTTATTTATTTATTCATAAATAATAATGCAGAGAGAGAGAGAGAGAGAGAGAGGCAGAGACACAGGCAGAGGGAGAAGCAGGCTCCATGCAGGGAGCCCAATGTGGGACTCGATTCAGGGTCTCCAGGATCACGCCCTGGGCTGCAGGCGGAGCTAAACCGCTGCGCCACCGGGGCTGCCCCCCATGGATTCTTCCTTAGTTGAATTCTTGTTTTGAAGTTAACATCCTCTATTAACTTTCTGAGAAAGAATACCAGAGAGATAAATATTTAGAAACCTAAATATTTCAAAATATCACTATCAATTATTCTCACTCAAGATTAATAGTTCGGCTGCATATGGAATTCTAGGGAAAAAATCTATTTAGAATTGTGAAAAATTGGTATATTATATTCTAACCTCAAGCGTTGCTTTTGAGAGGCATCTAAATGGCTCAGTCAATTAAGCATCTGCCTTCAGCTCAGGTCATAATCCTGGAGTTCTGGGATCGAGCCCCACGTCAAGCTCCCTGGTCACCAGAGAGCCTGCTTCTTCTCCCTCTCCTCTGCTGTCACTGCGTGCCCCTCTCTTTCACTCTGTCTCTCTCAAATAAATAAAATCTTTAAAGAAAAAAACTGTTGCTTTTAAGAAGTCTTTTTTTCCTAACCTTTGTATGTGATCTGATTTTATTTTTTCTAAAAGCATTTATAATCTTCGTCTCTGGTTTTCTAAATTTTCCTGACCAATAAAATGATATTTTCATTCCATATACTTTGTGCCTTCAGATATTATAATCCATGATGTCATTATCTTCTAGTTATATTTATAAAGGAATTTTGTTTTACTTTCTCATTCTCTGTATTGTTTTCAGGTGATTTTTGAGAAGAGAATGGAAATGTCTCGCATTAGAAATGCTATCTGAAAACCAACTCTACGTATTTTAATTATTTCTCATTAAAATCTATCAGTAGCTAGTAATAGTTATAATAAATGAAATTGTCTTTAATCTCTGACTTTTAAATAATCTAATCCATTTAAATAAGTATTTAAGAATCAATAATATTTTATGGTCTGAGATAGATTGATTACATTCTATTTGATTAGAGGAAAAGTGTGACTTTTTTTTTTTTTTCCACAACTTTCTAAATAAAAATAGCAATACTGCCAACATTTGGCCAAAAATGAAGATTCATCTCATTTCATGTACATTTATTAATCACCTACTATTTGCCAGAAACAGTGGTATTTGTTCTCATTGAGCAAATATAGTCCTTCTTAAAGACAAATGACTTCAAATTTTCTCAGTTCACCAAAGTTTGCCTGTGAAAAACACATTTTGTTTTTAAATTTTAAAAAAGTGGTCTGTGTCTTTTGAAGAAGATCTATGTTTTTATTGTAGCGGTTACCCTCATACTTACACTTTCACCCTTCTTTTTTTTTTTTTTTTTTGAGTTTTATTTATTTATTTGAGAGAGAAAGAGAACAGGAGCACAAGCAGGAAGGAGAGAGAAAGAGAGAGGGAGAAGCCGGCTTCCCGCAGAGCAGGGAGCTTGAGCAGGGAAGCCTGACACTAGGCTCAATTCAAGTTTCTGGGATCATGACCTGAGCTGAGGGCAGACACTTAAAGGACTGAGCCACCCAGATGCATGCCCCTACTTATTTATACCTTTTTAAGTTATCTTTTCTAAGTCCCTGTTACTTTGCTTAACCTTTTACTGTCTGGTTTGCCTGTTTGGGTTGATATGCTTTAACTCTCATTTATTGTGTATGTAACAGCCCTTGATTTTATTCTGTTTCTTCCTCTATCATTTTTAGTAACATTCACTTGCATTATTTTTACTTTTCCTAACATAAAATTTGTACCTTACTTTTTTACCCTATTTTTATTCTAATCATAGATGTGCATAGTTTTAAATGTTTTACATCATTTCAAAACTCCCCCTCTAATAGACTCCTCAAAACAACTCAAGGGCACAGAATTATATAAACTCTATATAGTAAAATCTTGTCTTGATTTTTTTTTAATATTTTTTTAAAGATTTTATTTATTGATTCATAGACACAGAGAGAAAGAGGCAGAGACACAGGCAGAGGGAAAAGCAGGCTCCATGCAGGGAGCCCAATGTGGGACTCGATCCCGGGTCCCCAGGATCACACCCTAGGCTGCAGGCGGCAGCAAACTGCTGCATCACTGGGGCTGCGCTTGTCTGGATATAAAAATCTTTGGTATATTCTTTGTTTCATTGAATTTTTTAAAATTTGCTGTTCATTTGTTGCCTTGTTTTATATGTTGGTTATGAAAAGTCTGATATCAGTCAAATTATTTTACCTTTATAAATTATTTGATTGTTGTACCTGGAAATCTGGGTTTTGTTCTTGGCATGTAATTGTTTCACTCTGATATATCTACAGCTTGCTCATTATAGATTCATTTTCCAAGGTATCCAGTGGACCCTTTCAGTGTCTAGATTCAGGTCTTTCTTATTTTTTAAAAGTTTTCTGGGCTATTAATTTTAATTATTAACTTTGTTCTCTTGTACTTTGGCAGAAGGTGGTTATTCCTCCTTCCACTGTCTTATATTTCCATTATTCTTCTCTCTTTTTACCTAACCTTATCTCATTTTCATTTTCTTTTAGCTTCCTGCCTTTCTTCAGTGTCCCTTATTAAATTTTCATCTGAGTTTTTTCATCCTTGAGCACCCTGTAATTTATTCTTCACTTCTGAATTGATTTTATCTTGGTCTTCCTTTCTCTTTGCTGAGTTCAGTCAACTCTCTTTTTGTTGTTTTGTTTATTTCTGTTCCTAGTTTTGGAATTTCAGATTCATGATGGGTTTTCATATTTTCAAATGCTTGTTTGACTATATTTCATTCCATTTGTGGTATTGCCTTGTTATTTTCTTCTGCATCAGATTGATTTTTCCCTGATGGAGTTCTCCTCAGTTGATATGTATTGATTTTCATTTCTGATGTTTGGTAGCTAACTGTTACCCTTTCTCTTGATCAATGTGAGTGTATGTATGTGGTGGGGGGCAGGAGGTGCTTATTATGGTGCTTTAAGTGATTCCTAGTAAAAAACGGTACCCTCTTCCATCAGTGTATCAAAGTGCAGATTCTTTGGTAGATTTGCTTTGTGGAATGGGGATAGGAGTTGTTTTCAGTATATTTTTCTTCTGGGATAGGTTAGGGATTGTGAGTTCTCCAACTTTGTACTCTCTTTCAAAACCCTAAAGTTTCCCCTTTCCTTCTTTTCATCTTCATTGCTCAGTTGCTAGAGAGGCTTCTTTATTACCTTCTTTCTGTCAGGAAATGTGCATTTTAAAGAACACTCTTTTAAAGTAGTGTACTTTGAATTTCTTACTCTGATCTACATGGATGGATACCTGTTGAATATTTTCATATTTAGGATGGATATCATCATTCTGGCAGTAGTTTTAGTTTGACATTAGGCCCAGTTACCAAATTCTCTTTACCCAACTGTTTTTCTCAAACTACCTTTCCTCTCCTAATGCCTAATGGTAGAGTAGGGATCTTTCATGAATGTGAAAGATCTTTATATGGAACATGGTAATTTTTCTCTTTTTAATTGTAGTTATTTTGATGTTTGGGCATTCTTTGTAGCTTCACATTATGCTGAGGGCATGTTTTTTGTATATTTATTTTTCTGTATTTCCTTGTTCTGTTTTGTCTTGGAGAGAGATAAGACTTAGATGGCAACCATTGCTTCAACTACCTGGTATTCTCAAATTAATATATTTTAACTTTATACCATGTTTTTTCCCAGCCCTCTCTCCAGTCTAAGTAAACTTATTCGTTCAAAAAATATTTAAGACATTTTTCTAACTACATGCCACACATTGCTCTAGAGATACAATAATGTATAAAACAGATGTTCTTGACCTGCTAGATACTACATTCCAATAGTAGAGAGTACAAATAAAATAAATAAATGAATGTATAAGATAATGTTAGGTAGTGATGAATGCTGTGTTTAAAAATAAATAAAGCCATATAAAAGTGACAAGTTTGGGTAAATTGTAGTACTACCTAGAATAGTTGGGAAGATCTCTTTGAGCAAATTATGTTATAGAACAGTAATGTATATCTTCTTATATTATCATTTACCTTATATAAATCACAAAGATTTTACCACTGAGCAGATTTCCATGACAAATAGAATGGGTGGTGTGGTATTATGGAACATATACCAAATGAGAAAACTCTAAGAGAGTACAACCTCAGATCGTCTGCTCTTCAATTGTTTTCTCACCCTGCTTTAGAGAATTGATATTGATAGAGGATTATTTAAGGACCATAGAGTTGATAGAGGATTATTTAAGGACCATAGAGTCTATCCTTTCTTCCCCAAAACTCCCAAGTTTTAAGCTCAGACCTCAGGGAATGATTTACTTGGTCTTTTTTCCCATCTGCATTGCTTTCACTGACTTGCTTTGATATCAAGGCTATAGTCTTTCACTGAAAAATGGTACAGTGAATAGACTGATCCTGCTATGAAGGAGTTGTAGACTGCTTAGTCTTCTGTGTTAGTCAGTGTTCTATGTGTTATGCACCATATAAGAAGTATATTTAATAACCAAATATTTCTCATACAAAAATGTATTTTTCATCTCTTCAAGAATGGAAGCTAGGTAACTAAGCAGTCTTACATTTTGCTTTGGCTCTCAAGAAACTTAACAGCAGATTCCGAGTTAATTCAAGACTCCTGTACTGTGTACTTCATTTTACAGCCAAATTTAACCTAATCTGAGTTATATTCTCCCTGAGAATTCTTCCTAAGTTGTCTCATTGTTTATAGAACATGGCAGGGGTATCTATATAAACAAGTAAACAGGTATATAAGGCAGTAAACTGGAATTCTAGTGCTTCCTCAAATCTTTAGTTGTATGACTTTGGACAAGTAGAGCAACCTCTCAAGAAGTTTAATTTTAAATATTTTAGCTGCAGAACACTGTTTTCATCAGGAAACTTGAAAGCTTAATAAATGGACCAAATAGCAGAATCACTGTGTTCAGGCCAATGTCATAGTTACAGGCAAACTAATCCTAATTTAGGAAAAAAATAATTTATTTTAATTCCATTATAGTTAACATAGAGTGTAATATTAGTTTCAAGTGAACGCTATAATGATTCAACAATTCTGTATATTACTCAGTGCTCATCAAGATAAATGTACTCTTCATCCCCTTCATCTATTTTACCCATCCACTCACCCAGCTCCCCTCTGGTAACCATTTGATTGTTCTAATTAAGTGTCTATTTTTTGGTTTGTCTCTTTTTTCCCCCTTTGTTTTCTTTCTTAAATTCCACATATGAATGAAATCGTATATTTCTCTTTCTCAGACTGACTTATTTTGCATAACATTATATTCTAGATCCATCCATGTTGTGGCAAATGACAAGGTTTATTCTTTTTTATGGTAAATGATATTCCATTGTGTATATATATATGTATATTGTGTATATATATATATATTTATGTGTGTGCATCCATATCTTTGTCCATTTATGTCAGTGGACACTTGGGCTGCTTCCATAATTTGGCTATTAAAAATAATGCAGCTATAAACATAGGCATTCATATATCATTTTTTTTTGCATATATCATTTTGAATTAGTTTTTTCATACTGGGTAAATACCCAGTAGTATGATTAGTAGATCATACATACAGTAGTTCTGTTTTTAATTTTTTGAGGAACCTCCTTACTGTTTTCTATGATAGCTGCACCACTTTGCGTTCCCATCAACAGTACACAAGGTTCCTTTTTCTCTACATCCTCACCAATACTTGTTTCTTGTGTTTTTAATTTTAGCCATCCTGATGGGTGTGAGGTGCTACCTCATTGTGGTTTTGATTTGCAGTTTCTTAATGATGAGTAATGTTGAGCATCTTTCCATGTGTCTTTTGGCCAACTGGACTTTGGAGAAATGTCTGTTCATGTCTTCGGCCTGTTTTTTAATTGTGTTATTTTAGGAGGGTATTGAGCTGTATCAATTCTTTATATATTTTAGATACTAACCCCTCCCTTATCAGATATGTCATTTCCAAATATCTTCTCCCATTCAGAAGATTATCTTTTAGTTTTGTTGAATTTTTCCTTTTGCTATGCAGAAACTTTTTATTTTGTGGTAATCTCCAAAAGTTTATTTTTGCTTTTGTTCCTCTGGCCTAAGGAAACATATCTAGAATTAATCCTAATTTTTGTCTAGATAGAATTAGAGCTACTTCTTGGAACAAAAAGATACAACCTGTTTTTCCTCCACTACAGACAGGTTTTATTTTATTTTTTTAAGATTTTATTTATTCATGACAGAGAGAGAAAGAGGTAGAGACACAGGCAGAGAGAGAAGCAGGTTCCATGCAAGGAGCCTGACGTGGGACTAGATCCCAGGTCTCCAGGATCACACCCCCGGCGGAGGACTGCGCTAAACCGCTGGGCCACCGGGGCTGCACGAGGTTTTATATTTTTAATGGGTCCCCTGTTTGCAGTCTTCATAAAGATTTTTAGTTTCTCTATGTTGAATAAGAGTCTTAAGGATAATGAATGGATCTTTTATTATACTAGATCAGTGGCTTTCATACTTTTAACATACATGAAAATCACCTGAAGGACTTGTGAAAACAGGTTGTTAGGCCCACCCACAGTTTCTGATTGCATAGGTCTGGGGTAGGACCTAAATTTTTAATTTTTACCGACTTCCTAATGATACTATAGCTGCTGATTCAGCAATTATACTTTGAAAACTACTGCCTTAAATCAGTATTTAAAATGCATTTTAGCTACTTTTCTTATCTTAAAAATTATATCAAATCATATAACCTGGGCAGCCCAGGTGTCTCAGCGGTTTAGTTCCGACTTCAGTCCGGGGTGTGGTCCTGGAGACCCGGGATCAAGTCCCACATTGGGCTCCCTTCATGGAGCCTGCTTCTCTCTCTGCCTGTGTCTCTGCCTCTCTCTCTCCCTCTCTGTGTCTGTCATGAATAAATAAATAAAATCTTTTTAAAAAATCATATAACCTAATAATAGCTGGAACACAATGTTTAAGTAATATATGATCTGAAAAATATTTCATTAACATACAAACTTTAATGTCATAAAGTTTTCATAGCTAATATCAAGACTTATCTGTACCTTTTTGACTTCTTGTGCTACTGTTGTAAGTAACTGGATACTAAGCCATTAGCAATCAGGGTTGGCTTCAGCAATAAAGAAATTATTCAAATCTAAAAGCAATCCTTTGCTTTTGACATCCTGGCAGCACCTAAGGAGAAAATATCAGAGTCAATATAAGTGCATTTATTGACTATTTAGCTCTTTTTTATGTTTAAGGTGCACTTTTGATATATACGTGTACATTATTAATTGCTTCTAAAAATATTATGGAAAAAAATGTGTTAGGAATTAAGTCAAATGTCCCAAACTGGATAGATGGACAAACACATTGTGAGATATCTTTGCAATGAAATATTATTAGGCCATAAAAAGTAGTAAATATATAACATACTACAATATGAATAAACGTTAGAAATGTTATGCCTAGTAAAAGAAGCCAGACATAAAAGATCATCATATAATGTGTGACTCAATTTATATAAAAATTCAGAATACATAAATCCATAGAAACAAAAAACAAATTAATGGTTGCCAGTGGCTAGGAGTAACTTTTTAATGAGAGGGAGTTTCTTTTTTGGGGTGATGAAAATGTCTTGAAATTAAATAGAGATGATAGATGGTACAATATTGTTAATGTACTAAATGACATTGAATTGTTCACTTTAAAATGGTTAATTTTGGGGTTCCTTGGTGGCTCAGTTGGTTAAGTGTCAACTCTTGATTTTTGCTCATGGTCGGGTGATTGAGCTCTGAGTTGGGCTCTATGCTCAGCAGAGAGTCTACTTGAGATTCTCTATCCCTCTTCCTCTACCTCTCCACAATGCACATGTACTCTCTCTTGCTCTTTCTCTCTCTCAAATAATAAATATTTTTAAAAATAAATAAAAATGGGTAATTTTATGATATGAAATTCTTTTTTCTTTTTTTTTTTTAAGATTGTATTTATTTATTAATGAGAGACACAGTGAGAGAGGCAGAGACATAGGCAGAGGGATTAGCAGGCTCCATGCAGGGAGCTGATGTGGGACTCAATCCTGGGACTCCAGGATCATGCCCTGAGCCAAAGGCAGACACTCGGCTGCTGAGCCACCCAGGCGTCCCTATGATACGAATTTCACCTCAAGTAACAGTTGTTCATTTTAAATCTGAGTTCTATTTTTTTAATACCCCTTTTATTTATTTAAGTAAACTCTGTACCCACTGTATGGCTTGAGCTATACCCCATGCTCTACTGGCTGAGCCAGCCAGGCACTCCAATTATTATTTGTTTTAAAAAATTCAAAAATTGTCTTCAAAAACATTGGTTAGCTTTATTAACACATTCCACCACTTCCTCTACTTCTAGGGAGAAGCTTTGAGTGAGATTGAGGGGAGGAGATGGGGAGCAACAACAACTAAAGCTAGATACCAGTAGCCTATGGAAATTGGATGTAATACTCAAATGTAAGCAACTTGTGTTGTCTTAGTGCTAACCTCAGAAAATAGTCAGATGTTCTCAATTCAAGATAGGACATTAGGAAATGTAATTATAGTTTCATTCTCTCTCTAAATCCACTTTAAACTTCAATTTCTTCATGTTCTTTATTAAGAGGAAGCTAACTCCCATTACTGTTCTACATTGGATTTCCTGCTAATATCTCTCCAACTTTCTTTTTATCTTAGTGGTTGTTTTCATTTTCACTTACTGTGTATTTCTTTCTTTTCCTTTAGTTCAAGAGTCAACAACGTATGACCCTTGGGCCTGATTTCACCCACCGCCTATTACTGTGAACAAAGTTTTATTCAAACACAGCCATGCTCAATCTTTTGTGTATGATATATAACTGCTTTAGTACTATAACAGTGGAGTTGAGTATTGCAGTAGAAATCATCTGCACCACAAACCTAAAGTATTTTCTATTACACCTTTAATAGAAAACATTTGCCAATCTTTGCTTTTATTGACTAAGTGGAAGGTAAAGAACAGATTCTAAAAAGTGAATAAATATCACCACAAATGAAAGTATATAGAAAAGTATAGGATTTCTACTTAGGTTAGCTAGAAGACCCATGTGGTCAGGGTAAGAGTTTCATGAAGGTGAATCGTCAGAGGTAATATAGGAAAGATAGATTACTCTAGAGTATTTTTAATGCCATGTCAGGAATTTAAATGTATTATTAAAAACTGAGCCATTTAAGGTCTTTGAGCAAAAGAATTTTGCCAAAACAGGAAACTGTTGCAGTAGTGTTTACAAAGTAATGAGAGTATATTAATGAGAAGTTAATACTAATGTATTAATGAGAAAGATCACATTAAAGAGTTACTACAGGCTTAAGAATTGATTGGAAATGGGTGCCTGGGTGGCTCAGTCGGTTAAGCATCTGCCTTCAGCTCAGATCATGATCCCAGGGTGCTGGGATTGAGCCGGAGTCAAGCTCTCTGCTTAGGTGAACCTGCTGCTCCCTCTCCCTCTGCCACACCCCCACCTGTTCATGAGTCCTCACTCTCTCACGCTCGCTCTCTCTCTAATAAATAAATAAAATCTTTAAAAAGTGATTGGACATTAAACATTGGGTTTTGGGAACAAAGAATAATAATTCTTAAATTCAGACTTACTGAGCATAAAATAAAAAATTGTTTACACATATTTGGATGGTGAAGAGCTAATTTTTATGGAAGGTTTAATTAAGTTAGCAGAGAGAGACTATAACACTACATAGGTTAGAAAACAAATGCAAATTGATTACTAGGTATCATTATTACTAAAGTTGTTAGGGCACAATAGCCACAGGCAAGTTTTCATTGGTTGTATTTTATTTCAGGATACCCCACTGCCATCAACTAGTCGGGGTCCATCTCTATAAAATCCTTTTACCTCTGCTCCCCAGAATGTCATGTTTATACCCAGATTTACTTACGTTATTTCATGCAGAGTAAATTATTTCCATTTTCTAAATACTCTGAATCATACCCAAGAAGGATTCTAGCTCTTTCAAATAAAAATGCTCATCAAGATATTTTCTTCAACTAGATCCATAGTTCCCAAACTGTGCAATGAGACCCCTCAGAGTACTGGGGCAAATTCACAAGAGTGCTATAGAATATTTTATCTCAGAGTAATACACAAATTCAACATTATTAGTGATACATTCCTTTCAGATAATAATCTTGGAATTGGTTGCCATAATTTAAAAAAGCAAGTACCTCCTGAAAATCAGTGCAGAACAGGAAATAAGGGTTACACTATTCAATTAGAATCTGAGGCTTAAGGAGTTGTGTGATGCCCAAAGCACATATCCCATTAATAAGTATTGTGGTTATTTTTGAAGTAAAAAATATTTTGTAAAATTTATATGTATTATTTTCTCAAACCAGCTATTAAGTTGTTAGGCTTATCAGTACTTACTAGGTTATTTGAACCTGTTAAAAATGAAAAAATTAAAAAAACCTAGAACTGTTAGGAGTCTTAGAGTACCATGAAAAAAAGTTGCTATACCCTAGGGTCTTGAGAACTGAGAAAGTTTCAAATTCTCTAAACTGAAGAGTTGTCCAACTCTAAAATGAATACATTCTTCTCTTAGCCTGTGAAAATGCAACAGTCCTTTTTTCTTTTCTTTTTTCAAAATAGCATTTCAGTTACAGGGGATCTAGGTGGAGTCTCAGTAAAAAGCTAACCAGATATTTTTAAATTATTTGTACAACATATACGGTGCTTTGTACTGGAGCAAACATTTAAAAAGTACACTTAAGGTTACATACAGTCAGGTAAGGGAGATAAGGCAAATGCAAGTTGTTTAAAAATAAAATAGGGTGCCTGGGTGGCTTAGTCAGTTAAGCATCTGCCTTCAGCTCAGTTCATGATCCCAGGATGCTGGGATCGAGCCCCATATCAGACTCCCTGCTCACTGGGGAGCCTGCTTCTCCCTCTCCCTCTCCTGCTCCCTCTTATTATGCTTGCTTTCTCTGTCTCTCTCTCTATACACACACACACACACACACACAATTTATATGATATTAAATATTTTTTAAAAGTAAAAATAAAATTCTTTTAGTTATTTCATAATATTACATATTAAAGAGGTTCAAAGAGGAATGAGTGCATCTTGGTGCAAACGTAGTAAGTCTTTGTAGGCTAAAATTTAGATTTCAGGGGGCCTTGATGGAGGGTCAAAATTCCAACAGGTAGAACCAGTGGCTATTTCAGATAGAAAGAACAACATAAAGACCCAGAAGACTTATTTTGGGAGAAGCAAATCATTCTGTATGATTGAAGCAAGGACATATGTTGTGGAGTAATAGAGGTTACAGCTGGTTTACTGTGGAAGTTGGGAGTATTTTGTGGAGAGTTTTGAATGCTGGGGTGTGAGGCATTTGGATTTAATTTTCTAGGAAAAGAAGAGTGATTAGGGTGATTAATCTGTCAGCAGGATATAGGATGATTAAATCAAGGAAAGAACGGAGGCAGAGCTTTTGGAAAGGGAATGATGGATTTTGTTTTATGTATTTATATTTCGAAGGAAATACCAAACTGTATATCAACGTTAAAGAACGTACTTTGTTCAGCAACTAAGAGTTATAACTTAAAACTTAAAACTCACCATTCATACAAAAACAAAACTTTTTAATGTTCTTCATATTACTACAGAAATAATAAAATGGAAATATTTGTGAAGTGCATATAACACGACAAATATTGTATTAAGCACTCATTTAGTTCTTATGATGACTTTGATAGTATCTACTATTCCCATTTTTCAAATGAGAACAGCGAGGCCTAGGGAAGTTACATAACCCAAAAATCACAGTTAAAGAGTAGTCAGATTGGCAAAACTGTTAAAAATAAGTGTACTGTTGGGGTGTCTGGCTGGCTCAGTCAGTAGAACATGAGACTCCAGGTCTCAGGGTTGTGAGTTCAAGCCTGACATTGGGTATAGAGTTTGCTTAAAAATTAATAAGTGAGTAAGTATACTGGTTTGTTTAAACTCTCTAGTACTGAAAATCCTATCAGATTATTTTCATTGGCTTGGACGTGGCTCCTCTCTTATTATTTTATTTTTCATATCATTCTTGATCCCTAATGCCATTCCTCTTCTCACCATGGGAACTCTAGTGTGTTTGATATTAGTTTTATATCCTTGAAAAATGTATCATTTTTAGATGTGTGTTTACATTATACACAATATATAAAAGTATGAACTATATAACTTGTCCAATCTGATGTATATATTTCTAGTTTATTGCTTTTAATCTTTATATAATAGTGTGCATTTACCACATTTTCCTTATCTTTTCCCCTAGAGATGGACTTGCAGGATGCCTAACACTGCCTTTCACTTCCAGCAAAGCTATGATTAACATCCTATGTATGTCCCCCTAAAACCTATCTTCTTTCCACTATGTCTTGCTGCCTCCTATTACATGCTTTTTCAGGGGATTATTTCAGATGGAAGAAAGGCTAACTTCTATGTTCATGGAATAGTTAAGATTGCAGGTATTTTAATCCCTAAAAAGATTAAAATATATGTGGAATGAGCAATTTCATTGGCGCTTCAAAAGGAACCATCTAGGCAGGAAGACCTAGGTAAATTATTTGGTTCCATTGATGCATTAGGTTTAGTCAGCGGTAACAAGCATTTGCTAGTGCATTTGTTCTGGCTTTTTTCTTTTAGTGATTCTATTGCTGTCATTGGCATGAAGTAGTGCATATCATAACATTGTAATTGTAAACGATTTATACATTATCTTAATGGTTGTCAAAGTCAGTATTTTTCTTGACAAGCACATAGGAACTATACTTTGTCATAATTCATATTTGATCCTCCCTCTCCTATAAGGAAATACATTTTACACTCTCTGGGAGATTTACGAAACATGTAGATCCTATTAAGAAGGAAACATATTATTTGGTTGTTGTATTTGTTTTTTGGCTTCTCAATTATTCATTCTTTCATCCTCATTTTCTGACACGTATTACTATGGCATCTTCATCAAGCTATGGAAAACAGACTAAACATGTTCTTTAGAATAGACAACAGTGGTGTGCCTTGAAACACAGCATCTGGTACTCTCAGCCCTCTCATCATTGGTTGTCTAGGTTTGGGGGCACTCTTTGGTTGTCTAAATATTTTTCTGTTACCATACTCCCTATTTAATTTTCTTCTTTGCTGTTATGAATAGTGATTTATATTTACCAAAGTCACCAATCTCCTATTTAGTTTTTTCCTTTTTTCAGCCATGTACTTGAAGAAGTAAAATAGACTTACTCCTGGCTGTTGATCTGCTTTTGCTCTTACTCTTGTTTATTGAATCAAGCTAATCACCATTTATAAACATCTCTTGTTTGTATAAAGATTTACTTCAAGTAATAAAATATTTTGTCTTTTAAATAATTTTGATCAGAAGAGAATTGAATATCACCAAAATTGGAAAAATAAAAAATATATAATTACCCACATTTTTTCTACTTTTAACCATTTTTACTCTGTGTATATTCTCTTCCACTTTTTTCCTTTTGATTTAGTGTAGTTTGTAACCATACTTTGTACACACCATTTGTATGCCTTATGTATCATTTAACATTTATGTGGTGTAAACATTTTCCATTTTTCCACTTAGTTTTCATAATTATAATTTTTTCCATAATCATAATTTTAAAAATTTTCAAAATATTCTCTAGAGTAGCAATGTCCAATGGAAATATAAGTCACAGATAGTTGAAAATTTTCTAGTAACCACATTGAAAAAATAAAAAGAAACAGGTAAAATTAATGATGTAGTCTATTTAATCTGTGTAAAATATTTTTCATTTTAACATGTAATTATATAAAATTATTAATTATATTTTTGACATTCTTTTATTCATACTAAGCCTTTAAAATTGATGTTTATCTTAAATTTATAACAGTCGTTTCAGTCACTAAATTGTCAGTGATCAAAATGAAATGTAGCTGTACCAAAACAATAAAATGATGTTTAGCAGAAAAATATTTTCCACTGTTTCTATTTCTAAATGATTAAAGAAATTAAATTAAAATCAAGCCCCACAGTCACATTAGTCCATTGCATGTGCCCATTAGCTACATGTGTCTTCTTACATTTAAATTAAAATTAAATAAAATTTGAAATTCAGATCTTCAGTTGAAGTTGCCACATTGTTCTTAACTAGCCACATTTTAAATGATCAACAGCCAGGTTTAAAGTAGGTGTATATGCCAATTCTTTCTTGACTGTTGTTCCTCAGTCATTAAGTACATTGTTTCCAGGTTTTCTGCAAAATAAATAGTATACCAATATGTTCATGAATGAATATTTTCCCATATTTTAGATTATTTCCTTTAAAGTAGACTCTCAGAGAATTATTGGGTCAAAGAGTGTGAATTTGTTTATGGTTCCTCATGTGTATTTTCAAATTATTTTCTGAGAAATGTCAATTGCGCTCCCATTAGCAGTATTAATATATTAATTTTACCAGCCTTTCTTCATCACTAAAGAATCTTTCTTCCTCATGTTGTTTCTTTGTTAGAAAGAAATACTTGTCTATAAATTTGTTAGTATATTACTTGTTCACTTTTAATGGAATGCTTTTTCATGTTCTTGGCTCATTTATTTATTGATGTCCTCATATTTAATTTTTAATCTATTTTTAAAGTTCTTTATAGACTACAGATATTAACCCTTTGTCATATTTACTGTCGACATTTTTTCCTGATCTTTTGTTTGCTTTTATATACCCCTCCTAGTATTGGAAGAGAATCAACTGAAGGCTTTGAGTTTTCTAAGTCTATCTTTAGATAATTTTCTCTCTTTAGGATCAGAAGTCATTCCCACTCCAGAAGTTTGATATTTACTTGTTTTATTATAGATTGTCTATGTTTTTTTAAAAAAGAAAAAGAAAACTCGTTAAACTGGAATTTATATAGTTCTGTATTTGCAAGAAAGAACTTAAATTGTAAGTTCTTAACCTTTAGTCAAAATCCAGTGCTTACTCACTACTTATAGTAGATACTTATAGTATAAGTATAGTATAAGATATAAGTATAAGATATAAGATATAAGTATATAAGTATAAGATATAAGATAAGATATAAGTATAAGATATAGTAGATACTTATAGATAAAACTCAAAGGGTTACTGACCCTATGTCTACTGCTACAACTGCGTATGAAATTTTACCCAAATAAATTCAAGTAGACTGGTTTGAATGCTTGAAAATAATATCTATGTCTACCCTGTTATATTCTAATTACTTTTTTAAATAAAAGGTCCTTTTCCCCCCAATAACTGTGTGCTTACATTTGATAATTATAAGGCATGATACTCTATGTAGCTTTAGTCCCTTTCTTTTATTTATTTATTTATCTATCTATTTATTTATTTATTTATTTAAATATTTATTTATTTATTCATTCAGAGAGAGCCAGAGAGAGGCAAAGACACAGGCAGAGGGAGAAGCAGGCTCCATGCAGGAAGCCCGATATGGGACTCGATCCCCGGTCTCCAGGATCACACCCCAGGCTGCAGGCGGCGCTAAACCACTGCGCCACCAGGGCTGCCCTTTAGTTCCTTTTTAATCAATATTTTTATATTTCGAAGAGTACAAATCCCTAAAATTTACAATCACATGAACACGTGCGCCCACACACATAAACACACACACCTCTATTCTTCAGATAATTGTTAAGGAAATAATAAAAAGAATTTGTGCTCTTAGGTAAGGACAATTAAAAAGCCCAAATGAGTGCAGCAGTTTAGCGCCGCCTGCAGCCTAGGATGTGATCCTGGAGACCCTGGATTGAGTCCCACGTCAGGCTCTCTGCATGGAGCCTGCTTCTCCCTCTGCCTCTCTCTCTCTCTCTCTGTGTCTCTATGAGTAAATAAATAAATAATCTTAAAAAAAAAAAGCCCAAATGATTTTCCTCAATTAAGATACACACTGGTAAAGAGCAAGAAGAACAATTCCTTTCCTTATCTTTTTTTTTTACTTTTATTTTTTTTATTATTTATTTATTTTTAAGATTTTATTTATTTATTCATGAAAGACACAGAGAGAGAGGCAGAGACACAGGCAGAGGGAGAAGCAGGCTCCATGCAGGGAGCCGGATGTGGGACTTGAACCTGAGTCTCCCAGATCACACCTCCCAGATCACACCCTCACAAGCGCTAAACTGCTGCGCCACCCAGGGATCCCTCCTTTCCGTATCTTTTAGTATATTAAGGAATTTAATTATTTTACATCCTCCTATGTAGCATCTAAACTACACCAAGAAATCCTCAGAGTAATTGGATGACAAATTTATTTACAGTTGATTCTCGAAGAACGCAGGGGTTAGGGGTACCAGCACCTCGCACAGTCAAAAATGTGCATATAACTTTTGATTCATCCAGAACTTAACTACTTAGTAGTAAACTATCATTGACCAGAAGCCTTAGCCGTAACATAAACAGTCTATTAAATACATAATTACAATAAATAAAGTAAGCTAGAGAAAAGAAAATGTTACTTAAAAACTTATAAGGAAGAGAAAATACATTTATAGGACTGTATTGATTGTATTTATCAAAAAAAAAAAATCTGTGCATAAGTGGACCTGCACAGTCCAATCTCAAACACACAGGTTTCTAAGCATCAAGTGTGGCTATGCTAAAATGGTTCTTTGGCTCTGCCTTAGTCTTTCCCCATCCCTCCTACTCCTTTTTGTTCTGTTTTGTTTACCTTTTTTTTTTTAAGATTGTATTTATTTTTTCATGAGAGACACAGAGAGAGGAGGCAGAGACACAGGCAGAGAGAGAAGCAGGCTCCATGCAGGAAGCCCGATGTGGGACTCGATCCCGGGTCCCCAGGATCACACTCTGGGCCGAAAGCAGGTGCTAAACCTCTGAGCCACCCGGGGATCCCTTGTTTACCATTTTAATGAATAAAATCATCTTGCCTCACATTCAGTACTGATTAATATTATCAGATCTTTTAAGTGTTAGAATATGCTTTGCTTTCAGTTGCTCATAGGGACAAAGAGTAATAGGATTAACTGTTGTATAGATTGAAATCCCAAATTAGAAATTACAAAATTTCTTGATTATATACTTTTGTAAACTAGAGCCATATAAACGATTGGCCTGTTTTTATTGTAAACCTGACACTTGAAAAAAAATTTTCTAATGGCACTGTTTTCATTTTTAGTGATAATACAGTCTAGAATGTGTGGCCTAGCAAAGGATATAAATCTAGGAAGAAAAATTATGGTTGGCCTCAATTTTAAGTCTTTGTACTAGAACAGAACACAAATCCTAAATTGTTTAAATACTAAAATATTTACTTAAGTAAAACAAGAGACTATTCAAAAATGGGATTAGTTTAAATTGTGAATTTTCCTCGTTTAAAAGCTGATAGTTTTTTGTATATTCTTTATAAAATTAACAAAACAAAATGGAAGTTATATTGTCCACGTCACAATACTCTTGTGTTGCATTTTAAAGTAAAACACACATACACACATTTGGAATGAGGCCAGATTTAGACTCCAGGGGCATACTGTTCAGTACCTTAAATTACAATCAGATGTATTTTAGCACAGATCAAATTTTCAGTCCGAAGTTGGTGAGAAGCCTAATTATTTGACCAGGTTACTATTTGTGTAGGCCATTCTATGGCTGTCTGTGGTTAATCCACAGCTGGCAGAAGGCTAGCTCTGGGAGGTTTTTATTTCATGCTGGAGCAGTCTGGGGAGAAATGGGGGGGTGAGGGGTTTAAACACTCCTCATTAAATGAAAGACTAAAAAGCAAGTACATACTTATTACTATGGAGACAAGATGCTATATAAACTGTTCATTTTAATTCCCCAAGTGACAAAAATAGCAAAGGAAACAGCTTGGATGTTCATAGTTTGCAAGTGACATGGTAGTCGATTAAAAAAGTAAGGTGAAAACATTTAAAAAATAATGTTACCTACAACTAAGACTTGTTACCTTTTAGAACGGTTGAATATTGCTAAAGAATAAATGGATTGGGATTTTTAAATAATGAGAAAATATTATCTTATTATAATAAGGAAACATTCTTATTAGGATTTCATTAACAATCCTTTAAAGTAATAAGAAACAATTATACTATAAAATTCTTTCTTAATATCTCAGAGCTTATAAGGGCAATAAACCCCTTCATATCCAAGTGTACATGACTCCTGCCTCAAAATTAATTTTTTAGTATCCTCTTAATACTCAATTTGAAAGTAATAGAAAAAATACTTTTTTCTTTTTAAACTTTTTAGAGTTTACATGATGGATGTGGTTAGTCCCTCAGTTATAGTTGAACATTCCAATAGCCTTTTTGTAATTTTAAAAGAAATTTAATCCTATTAGATTAAATCTGTATGCCATAAGTACTTCCCCTTAATCATCCAATCCGGTGGCTTTCGCTCATCTTTTCTTTCCTACCCATTGATAGTATTGGGTATCTTTAAGTATATTCTTAAAATTTCCCTTTTGGATTTCTCTGTCATCATTTCTGCTGTCCTCAGTTCCCTTCCTCTGATTCTTTATGTTTTTCTTTTCTGCTTTTGACTGTTATGAATTGTTGCTGTCCAGATTAACATTCTTTCAATTTTCACACAAGCTTATTAGTCCTTTCTTTCAAGGAAATCTTCATTACCCTTCATCTATCCTCACCCTGCCTGAGAGACTCCTAATGTGCCACTCAAGGCCTTTTGTGTTGTTGTTGTTGTTTCTTCAAGTTTTTATTTATTTATTCATGAGAGACAGAGAGATCGAGAGGCAAAGGGAGAAGCAGGCTCCCTGCAAGGAGCCTGATGTGGGACTTGATCTCGGATCCTGGGTCTTACCCTGAGCTGAAGGCAGACTCAACTGCTGAGTCACCCAGGCATCCCTGCCTTTTGTGTTCTTAACTGGCCTTTTTTACTTTATCCTCTGTTGCCCTTTGTGTAGTCAGTCTTTACTCATGCACCATTCAAATCAATTTCCAATATAAGCATCCATGTCTTTGCTTACACTTTTTTTTTTAAGATTTTATTTATGCACTCATGAGAGACACAGAGAGAGAAAGAAGCAGGAACATAGGCAGAGGGAGAAGCAGGCTCCCTGTGAGGAGCCTGATGAGTGACTATCAGAGGACCCCAGCATTACAACCTTAGCCAAAGGCAGATGCTCAACCACTGAGCCACCCAGGTGTCTCACTTACACTGCTTTTTATCTAGGAAGTACAAATCTTTTTTTTTTTTTTAAGATTTTATTTGTTTATTTAAGAGAGAGAGCACAAGCAGGGGGAATAGCAGAGGGACAGGGAGATGCAGACTCTCCACTGAGCAAGAAGCCCTGCTCGATACTCGATAAGTTATAATTAAAGTATTTTTCTATTATTTTTTCATTATTTGAAATTTCCAAATCAGAATCTTCCCTATTTTTTTTTTAAAGATTGTATTTATTTATTCATGAGAGACACAAAGAGAGAGACAGACAGAGACACAGACAGAGGGAGAAGCAGGCTCCATGCAGGGAGCCTGACGTGGGACCTGATCCCGGGACTCCAGGAGCATGCCCTGGGCCGAAGGCAGGCGCTAAATCGCTGAGCCACCCAGGGATTCCCTCAAGTCAGAATCTTCCTAAAAACTTCACCTTAGATGTTTCATAAGCTAACAGACTAATGATCTTAGTAAACTAACTTCATTTCTAAACTAATTTCAGTTTTTAATAAGTAGTATATTACTTACAAGAATCCAAACTATTTATAAGAAGCTAAAAGGATCCAATCTGCCTTTACGGTTTCTCTAATTTAAATGTAATCATTGTCTCAAATGAGACCTTTGAAATATTTTTTATTCTGTGGATTCCCAGAATTCTTTCAGTATTGATAATAGAAATCTAATATAAAATAAGTAATGGATTATACTCTGACATAATGGCACATATTAAGCATATTGTACTCAAATGATAGATTTTTCTTCTAATCAAATGCTGCTGTTTTCTGCCTTGCATTTTATACCTGTATTTTAAAGTTCATAATACATAGACTTTTGCATTTTTTATAGGTGCCTTTTATTCTGACCAAGAATGACTCTGTGGAGATGGCATTTTTAATTTCCCCTCCTCTTTTCTTTATCCAGGGCTTTTTTCTTACAGTTTCCCCAGAATCGGTATTAAAAGTGGCTAACCATGCTTCTGAAAACAACAGAATTTTCACTTTGAATTTGTCTGCACCATTTATTAGTCAGTTCTACAAGGAATCATTGATGAAAGTTATGCCTTATATTGACATACTTTTTGGAAATGAGACGGTGAGTTGCTTTTTAAAAAAATAAGTGCCTGATGTTTTTCTGGGCTTTTTTGGGTTGGGGGAGGTATTTTTTTGGTTTGTGTGTAAGTTTAGAAATAAAAACAGAAATACTTGAAAAAATATAATTGAAAATTACACAACAAAACTGCCTCAGTTTAAACCCCTCTAATTTAATATTTGTAATATTTTATTCACTATACACTAGTTTTCTTTCATAGTAAGAAATTGGTCTTTTAAAGGATTATTGAGGTTTATAATTTACATACAGTAAAATTAACTTTTTGCTGTACATTTCTGTGAGCTTTTGCAAACACATACATGACATGTAGCCATGACCACAATCAAATCACTTCTGTCAACCCTTTCAGTCAACCTTTCCCCTTATCCTGATCCCTTCACATCAACTGATTTGTTTTCTGACCAGTTAAATAATGTTATCCTCTGCAATTCTCATGGATTCAGGTAAGGGACATTTGGTCTAAAATGAATGTTTATAAATTTAAATATTTATTAAAAGTATGAGTCCATTTAATAAATTGTGAGTAAATGTTGATATATTATCATTTGTATTGAATTTTGTTATTAATATCATTTTTGCTTATATTTGTATGTTGTATTTGAAAGTGATAAAATAGTTTTTTTTTAACTTTCATCGTTTTTTCTTTTTACCAAGATTATACTTTCTTTTATTCAAAATTAGTGGAAAGTAATTTTTTTTGCTCATATAGTATTTATAGCCTCTGTTTAACCTATAGACTTTAAACATCCATGGAACAGAAAAAAAAAAAAAAAAAAATAGAGACCTTCAGTATATCTTCTTGTGACCTGGGCAGTATCACTTACCTTTCATGAATCTCAGGGTCTTATGTGTAAAGTGAACATATTGTACTGGCTATCCCAGAAGTCCATTTTGACTCAAAGTCTATAACTATAACATAGTTTGATTATATTCACTAATCTTGTATCCAAATAAGATAACTGTGTTGTCTGTATAGAATAACATAAATTTGACCTGGACATAATTTATGAGATTACCTTGGTGATTTGTAGAAATAATATGGTCTGAATATCTTCAAAGACACTTTGAAGGATTTAAATGCTACATTTTTGATGATTCACAAACTGACATAATGGCAAGAAATAGTGGTAATGGCCTAAGTATCTGCTAGAAGTCTCATTTGATTAAAATCTACAATTCACATTTTCTTTATCTCTAGTTTTATTTTCTGAAGGAAAAAGGAAATAACTAGGAAAAGTGCTAATCTGGCCTTTTAAAATAACATGAAAGAATTGGTCATCAGTATGGTGGTGTGAGAATCCTTGGGAGAAATTGCTATTTGAACTCAGTTCTTTGTTGTCAGGAAAGATCAAATGGCAATAGTTAAATGTATGTTCTGTACTTTAGAAGACAAATTCATAAACTTTTTAAAAGATAACTATCATTCCAAAGAATGAGCCTTTAGAATTAAACTTGAGGGAATTAAATACCATCAAAAGTTGAATACTGACTTTATAATATCAAATGACCACAATTAAGAAAGCAATGGGGGGGAATCCCTGGTGGCTCAGCAGTTTAGTGCCTGCCTGGCCCAAGTGTGATCCTGGAGTCCTGGGATCGAGTCCCACATCAGGCTCCCTGCATGGAGCCTGCTTCTGCCTCTGTCTGTGTCTGTGCCTCTCTCTCACTCTCTCTCTCTCTGTCTCTCATGAATAAATAAATAAAATCTTTAAAAAAAAAAAAAAAAGAAAGAAAGCAATGGGGAGGAGCCTTAAAAACAAAACATTGGAGCACGCAGAAAATTGTTTAATAAGAGCTCACATTTGGGGCATGTGCGTGGCTCAGTTGGTTAAGCATCCAACTCTTGGTTTCAGCTCAGGTCATGATGTCAGGGTTATAAAATAGAGTCCCATGTCGGACTCCTTGCTCAGTGCAAAGTCTGCTGGAGATTCTCTCTCTCCCTCTCCCTCTACCCCTCCCCTGACTTCTGTGTGTATGCTGTATCTGTCTCAGAATTAAAAAAAAAAAAAAAAAAAAAAAAAACATTTGTTAAACACGTGTAAAAAAGATAGCATTTACAGAACCAGAGAATAACACTAAAAGTTTGGCATAGATTTGGAAGAATAGAAAAGAATAAATGCCCAGGATTATTAGGTTTGCAGAAAATGCTGATATCAAAATGGTCCTCACTTTAAAAATAAATAAATAAATAAATAAAAACTTCCAAATGCACAGCAAGAACAAGAAAAAAATATTTGGACTTCATCAAAATTAACAACTTTTGTGCATCAAAGGACACTATCAAGAAACTAAAACCTAAAGCCAGCAGAAGGAAGGAAATAATAAAGATTAGAGCAGAAATAAATTATATAGAAACTAAAAAAAAAAAAAAAAATAGAACAGATCAGGAGCTGGTTCTTTGAAAAAATTAATAATATTGATAAACCTTTAGCCAAACTTATCAAAGGAGAAAAGAGAAAGGACACAAAAAATAAAATCACAAATGATAGAGGAAAAATAATAGCCAACACCACAGAAATACAAACAATTAGAATATGATAAAAACTATAAGCCAACAAATTGAACAACCTGAAAGAAATGGATAAATTCATAGAAACATATAAACTACCAAAACTGAAACAGGGAGAAATAGAAAACTTGAACAGACCCATAACCAGCAAAGAAATTAAATCAAGGGACACCTCGGTGGCTCAGCGGTTGAGTGTCTGCCTTCAGCTTAGAGCATGATCTCGGGTCCTGGGATCAAGTTCCATATCAGGCTCCCTGCATGGAGCCTGCTCCTCCCTCTGCCTGTGTCTCTGCCTCTCTCTCTCTCTCTCTGTCTCTCATGAATAAATAAATAAAATCTTAAAAAAAAAAATTGAATCAATAATCAAGAAACCCGCAACAAACAAAAGTCCAGGGCCAAATAGTTTCACAAGTGTATTTTACTAAATATTTTTTAAAAAGTTAATACCTATTCTTCTCAAACTATTTCAAAAAATAGAAAAGGAAAGAAGGCTTCCAAATCCATTCTTTGAGGCCACTATGAGTGTTGAATGTTTATAATGTACACCTGAAACTAATATACTGTATGTTAACTAACTGGAATTTAAATAAAACTCAAAAAAATAATTAAATGAAAGCCTGGAATAAGAAGAAATATTTACAAATGAAATGTCTGGTGAGGGATTAACATCCAGAATATATATCTCAACAAGAAAACAACCCAATTCATAAATTGTCAGAGGACTTTAAATAAACATTTTTCCAAAGAAGATATACAAATGGCTAATAAGCACATGAAAAGATGTTCACCATCACTAACCATTAGCGAAATGCATTTAAAAACCAAAATGAGATACCACTTGATACACATTAGGATGGTTATTTTCAAAAATATGGAGAGGAGAAACATTTGCCAAGGAGGTGGAGAAATCAGAACACTTTTGCATTGCTGATTGGAATGTAAAATGGTACTGCTGCGGAAAACAATTTGGTGGTTCCTCAAAATGTTAAATGTAGAATTATTACCATAGGATCCAGCAGTTCTCCTAATAGGCATATACCCAAAAGTCCTGAAAGCAGAAATTCTAATATTCGTACACCACTATTTATGGCAGCATTATTTCCAGTCGCCAAATGAATAGATAAAATTTGGTATATACATAAAATGAAATATTATTCAGCCTTAAAAAGAAATGAAACTCTGGTGAATAATACAACATGAATGAATTTTGCAAACATTATGTTAAGTGAAACAAGCCATACACAACTACTGGATTTTCCTTTAAGGACTCCACTTAATATGAGGTGCCTAGCATAGTCAAATTCATAGAGACAAGACAGTAGAATAGTGGTTGCCCAGGCATTATGGGAAAGGGGGAATTGAGTTATGTTTCGTGGGTACAAAGCTTCTATTTGGGATAACGAAAAGGTCTGGAAATGGATAATGGTGATGATTGTACAGCATTATGAATGTACTTAAGGTAACTCCATTTGAACACTTAACATGGCTAAAATGGTAAAATTTTATCTTATATGTTGATATGATTGATTCTACAAACCAGTAAAGTTAGACTAGCACTTAGAGAATAGGAGAGTGATTATGCTATTGTAACCTATATATAGTATGGATTTTTTAAAATATTTTATTTATTTATTCATGAGAGACACAGAGAGAGAGAGATAGAGCAGAGACACAGGCAGAGGGAGAAGCAGGCTTCGTGCAGGGAGCCCGACATGGGACTTGATCCTGGTTCTCCAGGATCACACCCTGGGCTGAAGGCAGCACTAAACCGCTGAGCCACCAGAACTGCCCTATAGTATAGATTATTGAGGGAATCGTTTTTCCCTACTTAGAAGAGGAAGTTGTAAAATTACAAGCTATAAGTCATGTCAGGATAGCTTTTTACTTTGTTGGTGTAATTACTATTCATTAAAATTCATTTCAGTAGATATGTAGTATCTATTATGGCAGACCAATAAACAATAGATGTATAGTATATTTGAGACCATGTCATAATATGGATTATAGGATAATAAATATTGAATACAGGGCAATTAGATATATTTGGTATTTTATTGAACCAATCTCAAAATAAATAGATTTCTAGTGGTATGCCTCAGTATTTACTCTAAGCTTTGCTCAGCTATCCATGATTCAGATAAAGCTGTATTTGCAGATAATGCAAATGCAGAGAATGCAAATAATGCAATACTTTAACAAATATCAAGTAAGTTGAATGTCAAAATGAGACTTTGGAAAACTTTAATAGACTGGAAATATCAGTTGAGTGATAAAATTTAATAAGGATAAATGGAAATGATTCCATATTTGATTATAAAAAGCAGTTGTGGCATTGTTTTATTTCTTTAATCTCATCTTTCATTGTTCTCCTTGAATACTTTAGTAATAATAAACTATCTTTAGGTCTCCAGGAAAAAAAGGGATATTTTATTTCTAAAATGCAATGAAATGTAAAATATTTTCCTCGGGGAATACATAAAGGATTGTTTTATCTTTCTCCCCCTCACCCCCAAAACAACAATCAAATTTGTGTTTATTGGGTCGCCTGGGTGGTTCAGTTGACTAAGCATCTGCCTTTGGCTCAGGTCATGATCCCAGGGTCCACACACACACTCTCTCTCTCTCTCAAATAAATAAATAAAAATAATAAATAAATAAGGTCTTTTTAAAAATCTGTCCTTACTATAAATTTTCAAAATATCAACAGTTAGCAGAAACAAACTTGGCTCTTATTTTCTACCTGATACCACCTTCCGTTTTACAGAAGTTGTACAGTACTAATGATACTTTAAAACTTTCCTGATAGCCTTAATACTAAAAATTTGAAAACACCTTGTCCACCAAGGTTCTCTCTTCACATTGATCCTTGTGAGACAAGAAATGAATGAGGTGATCCCTATGGTTACCTCAGCTTAGTGCTTGGAGAGAATTTCCAGGCTAAAGCACAAAGTGGGGAACCCTCTGGGCAGTCTCTTTTGAATTGAGGAAATGGAACTAAAAATTTGGGAAATCTAACAGCTGGACAGCTAGAGTTTGCAAGTCAGAGTATCAGGGAGAAAAGAGCTACATAGAGAACACAGATTTGCAGAGTCCCACCCAAGTCTTCAGCCGAGAACTAATCGGTACATATTTGTCAGGAAACTGGTGAAGTTGGGAACCTCCTGAAAAGATTAGAGAGAATAATCCTCAGAGTGCATGTAGAACCTGTAATCATTCTTGTTCTGTGAGCCAGAGTAAATAACCCCATAATTCATGGGGCTCCAGATAGAGTACTCAGAACACTAATGCAGCAAATTAGACTAGAGTAGAAGATATTGCGGTTCCTCTCCTAACAGTATTATTCCAATATAATTTAACCACCTGTATGTAATGGACAAATTCCTTGAAAAGCATACGGTAACCAAAGCACACTCAAGAAAAACTAGAAATGGGGCTATTCAGGTTATCTATTAAAGAAATTGAATTTTTAGTTAAAAACCTTTCCCACAAAGAAAATCCTAGTGCCAAATTGCTGCAAACACAAATTTAAGGAAGAAATAATAACAGTGCTATACAAACTATCTCAAACTGTTGAAGAAGAAATCGTACCAAATCAAAGAATTAAAAGCTACAGACCAATATCCCTCATAAAAATAGATGCAAAAATTATTAAGATAATTTCAGCAAGTCAAACCCAACAATATATAGAAAGGATAATCATGACCAGAAATACAGAAATCAATTAATATGATCCACCTTCGTAAAACTGAGAAGAAAACATGATCATCTGAATAGAGACAGAAAACAATTGATGAAATCCAACATCCATTCCTGATAAAAAGCCCTCAGAATATTAATAGCAGAAAACTTCTTCAGTCCAACAAAGGACATCCACAAATAATGTACAACTAACATCAGACTTGGTGATGAAAGACTGAATATATTCCTTATAAGATCAGGAACAAAACTCTAAACTTCTATCCAACATTGTACCATGCTAATAAGGCATAAAAAACATACAGATTAGAAAGGAAAAAGTAAAATGATCTCTATTATCAAACACCGTAATTGTTTTTTTTTTTAATTCTATAAAATCTGCAAAAAGCTACTTACAACTAAAAGAGTTTAGCAAGGTTGTGGGGTACAAGATAAACATACAAAAACAAATTGTATTTCTATATGTTAACAGCAAATACTCAGAAATTGGTATTAAAAATACTATTTCTGGGGCTTCTGGGTGGATCAGTTAAGTATCCAACTCTTGATTTCAGCTCAGATCATGATCTCAGGGTTACAGTGGGGCCCCACATAGGGCTCCATGCTCAGCAGAAGTCTACTTGGAATTTTCTCTTCTGAGAAGAGAAATAAATAAATAGAAATTCATTAATTAAAACATACTTTTCTGAAACCAGGGCGCCTGGCTGGCTCTGTTGGAGGAGCATGCTACTCCTGATCTCAGGGTTGGGCAGTTCGAACCTGCGTGTAGTGTAGAGATACTTAAATAAAACTTTAAAAAATAAATGAAAAATAAAAATGTTGTTTCTGATATCATAAAAATGTATGACATATTTGGGATAAATCCAAGAAAAGATCTGCAAAGTTTGTATATACTAAACACTACAAAACATTGTTGAAAAAACTTAAAGAGAATTAAATGAAGATCAATAGCACGTTTGTAGATTTTAAGACTATTGTTAAGTATCAGTTCTCAAATTGGTGTAAAAACTCAACATAATTTAATCAAAATCACAGGAGGTTTTTTTGGTGGGAGTCAACAAACTTATTCTAAAATTCATATGGAAAAGCCCTGGACTAGAATAGCCAGGCCAACTTTTAAAAAAAACAAAATCAGAGGACCTATATTACATGGTTTCAAGACTTACTATAAAGCTATAGCAATCAATACATTGTGGCATTGGCCTGAAGATAGACAAATGGATCATGAAACAGAGGGATAGTACATAAATAGACCCATAATTGATTTTTCAACAAAGTTTCAGAGGTCATTCCACAGAGAATAGTCTTTTTAACAAATCATGCTGTAGCAGTTGAATATCCATATCCAAAAAAGCATATTTAGGTCCTTGCAATTCGAGTGTCCAAAATTAAAAAGTGGGACCATACCAAATATTGGCAAAATATAGAGCTAGAATTGTCATATACAGCTGGCAAGAATGTAAATACTACAACTGCTTTGAAAAAGTTTACCAGTTTCTTAGAAACTTAAATATCCACCTGCCATAGTCCACCTTTGGGTATTTTACCCAAGAGAAATGAAATCATATGTTCCTATAGAAACATAAACAAATGCTCATAGCAATTTTTTTTTAATTTTATTTATTTATTTACGATAGTCACAGAGAGAGAGAGAGAGAGAGAGAGGCAGAGACACAGGCAGAGAGAGAAGCAGGCTCCATGCACCAGGAGCCCGACGTGGGATTCGATCCCGGGTTTCCAGGATCGCGCCCTGAGCCAAAGGCAGGCGCCAAACCGCTGCGCCACCCAGGGATCCCCTCATAGCAATATTATTTGGGGTTTTTTGTTTTGTTTTGTTTTGTTTTTTAGCAATTTTATTTGTAATACCCAATGTCAGGAAGGAACCAAAATGTCAATCAACTGGTGACTGGATGAACAAATTATTACATATCCATACAGTAGAATACTACTCAACTATGAAAGAAGTGAATTATTTTACATGCACCTTACATGGTTGAATCTTAGAATATATATGCTGAGTGAAAGAAGAGATGCCAGACAGAGGTATACTGTATGATTCTATTTAAATTAAATTCTCGAAAATTGAAACTAATCCATAGTGACAGTAGATCCATGGTTGCCTAGAGATAGAGATGTACTGTGAGGCAATGATCACAAACAGATGTTAGGAAAATATTGAAAATAATGGATGTGTTCCTTATCTTGATGTTAATAATGGTTTTAGGACTTGATTCATGTGTCAACACTTACCTACCTACTTTTAATTTGTGCAGGTTAGTATATGACAATTATATCTCATAAAGCAATTTTTAAAAATATATACTGTGATTCCATTGATAATAGTTTAAAAATAGGAAAAATTATGTAGAGTCACTCAGATAAAAAGTTCCAAAGAACCAATGTTAAAATGAATAAGTACCAGTTTATTTTTTGTTAACCATGTATCAAATTTCTGTTATTTCCATGATAGATTTCCTTATATTTCGGTGGTGTTATCAAGCCAAAAGAGGAGTTCTTTGATAGTCCTGGGTTTTAATCTTAACAGACTATTAAAGATTATCATACGCCACCATTGAGTAATGCTTTAAAGTTACATATGTTTTCCACAAAAACCATCAGTTAGGGCCACCTGGGTGGCTCAGTCAGTTAAGTGTCTGCCTTTGGCTCAGGTCACAATCCAAGGACCTGGATTGAGCCCTGCTCAGTGAGGAGTTTGCTTCTCCCTCTTCCTCTGCCTCTCTCCCCTCCCCATTTGTGTTCTCACAGGTGAACTCACACTCTCTCTCTCCCAAATAAATAAATCTTTAAAAAAAAAAAAAAAAAAGCTGTCATTTAATCTACACAATCTGTAGCTGGTTTTTAATGCATAGAAAGTACTCCTTTTTTTTAGGTGGTATTGGAAGTGTTATTACAAATGTTGATCTTGTTCCTCTTTTTTTTTTTTTTTAATTTTTATTTATTTATGATAGTCACAGAGAGAGAGAGAGAGAGGCAGAGACGCAGGCAGAGGGAGAAGCAGGCTCCATGCACCGGGAGCCCAACGTGGGATTCGATCCCGGGTCTCCAGGATCGCGCCCTGGGCCAAAGGCAGGCGTTAAACCGCTGCGCCACCCAGGGTTCCCCTGTTCCTCTCTTAATTAAGTTTTACTTAACTAGCTTGCTTTGATAATACGCACTTCTCGTTCCCTTGATTAAACATAACAAGAAGTTCTAAGTAAATGAGGTAGAACTCGTGGATATTAGGCTCTTCTCTAGTATACCACCTTACTTCTCCTCCCACAATGTTCTTTATTTACAAAGAGTCTATTTATTTGTTTCTAAACCTTTTTAATGCAGTTTGTCTTCATTAATTATTCAGTTATATAATCTGATAAAATGTGAATACAAATAGAATGAGGATTTGTTTAATGAATGAAATTGGGGTACAAAATTCAATAAAGATAAATTTTTTTTTTAGATTTTATTTATTTATTCATGAGAGAGAAAGGGAGAGAGAGAGAGGGAGAGAGACACAGGCAGAGGGAGAAGCAGGCCCCATGCAGGCACTTGATCCCGAGTCTCCAGGATCAGGCCCTGGGCTGAAGGCGGCACTAAACTGCTGAGCCACCCAGGCTGCCCCAAGAGAAGTTACTTTAAAAAAACTGCTCTTGAATTAGATATGGGTATGAAAATTATAAAATATTAAAAGAAGCAAAAATTTATAAATATCTACACCCAGAAGTAGCTTTATAAGTGTCTACAAGTTTTCACTCTGCTTAAAAAAACTGAAACTGGAAATTATACACTATGAATCATGAATCTGGTTCTATAAGAAAGATTCTAGAATATCAGCAGACACTCAAAAATTTTGACCCTCCTTTAAATATTAGCAAATGATATATATTTATATATTAATAAAATGCATAACTTTAATCAACTTGTTGATTTATTAGTCAATTACTATTCGTTTAAATCTTCATGTGTAAAGTGAGGGATTTGTACAGAAATACTACAGGATTCTTTAAATTTCCTCTTAACAGCTTAAAATGTTTTTTAAAACCTAAGGATTCATTTTCTCACACATACTAATATTTAGTAACACTGACTGGTTTTATTCTAAGTCAGCAAAGTTCTTGTTCTGAAATCTAAAATAAAATGCCTATCATATTTAATTTTAGATATTCTTTTTTCATGGTTAGTATTTACAGGCTAACCTGTAGTTAAACGCTGTAGTACCTTTTGAGTTAGATTTTTCCCATTTCTTTTTTTTTTAAATTTTTTTATTTATTTATGATAGGCACACAGAGAGAGAGAGAGGCAGAGACACAGGCAGAGGGAGAGGCAGGCTCCATGCAGCGGGAGCCCGACGTGGGATTCGATCCCGGATCTCCAGGATTGCGCCCTGGGCCAAAGGCAGGCGCTAAACCACAGCGCCACCCAGGGATCCCCCATTTCTTAATCCTATTTCTTTAATCTGATTTGCCCAGAGAAAAGGATATTCTTCTCCAGGGAATATCTGAAAATATTTGGTTAGGCAAATCCGGGTGCAATGTAGAAGTGTCCACAGGAATACCTTGCTGCATTAATGTGATAAAAACAAAGGATAATTATTAAGTAATATAATTTACTTTTTTCCTTTCTTTTCTTTCATTGTGGTAAAAAACACACAACAGAAAATTTACCATTTTTAAGCGTACAATTCAGTAGCATTAAATATACCCAAAGTGTTGTTCAACCAACAGCACTATCCATTTCCAGAACCTTTTATCATCCCAAGCAGAAACTCTGCATATTTAACAATAACTCCCCACATCCCTGATAACCACGATTCTATTGTCTGTCTCTATGAATTTGCCTCCTCTAGGTTTAAGTAGGATCACACACAATAGTTGTCTGTTTGTATATGGTTTATTTCACTTAACTTAATGTTTTCAATGTTTATCCACGTAACATGTCTTTATCCATGAATTTTGTCTTTATTAAGTTATCCGTTAATAGACATTCATTTATTTTTGCCTTTCGGTTTTTGTGAATAATGCTGCTATAAATAGTGCTGTACAAGTATCTGTTTGAGTACCTGCTTTCAGGATTTTTAGGTATTTACCTAGAAGTGGAACTACCAGATTGTATGATAATAATTCTGTGTTTAACTTTTTGAGGAACCACCAAATTGTTTTTCACAGCAGCTGCACCATTTCTATTCCCACTGGCAAAGCACAGTATTCAATTTCTCTATATCCTTACTAACATTTATAACTTTCCCCTTTTTTTGACAGTAGCCATCCTAATGGATGTAACATCTCTTTGTGATTTTGATTAGCATGGTTTACTTTTGACTGAGATTCAGAAATGCATGGAAACAAATTTCTCAAAAATTTTTAGTGACCTGTTGACATTGCATCTTATACTCTTAAACTGCACACCTGAATTTAACAATTTAAGGTAGTTTTGAAACTAGTATATAACTTCTTTAAATGTCATATTTTTAATTTGTTTCTGACATTGTCAAAGTTTAAAATATTTCCCTTCAACAACAAACATTTGTTAGTAGAATCACATGTAATCAGCTTAATAAAGAACTTTCCATACGCAGATAATTGTATCTATTGATGCTTGCTAGTGCAAGCTGCTTTGTAGTCATTATCTAGCAATACATGACTAAGAACTTGATTATTTTTCTTGTTTTTCATTTTTATTAAATTAAGAAGTTTTTTTTTTTTTTAATAGTGTCATTTTGCAAATGGTTCTTCAGAGTAATACCTTTCAAGGCTCCATAATCACTAGATAATTAACCTGCCAGGATTAAGTACACTCAACTTTGCCTCAGGATGCTTAACTCTCAAATAAGGTCAATTATCTCATGATAATAACTGCTTTGTCAAGAATTACCACTTAATTCCATGGTGAAACGTCACATCACCCATACAATGCACTTCAAGATTTTTTAAATAGTAAAATACCGCTTGAAAATTGGGCAGAAGAATCAGCTTAATTATTTCAGACAGATTAAGAATGATAACATTCTAGATAAAACTCCCTCTCCTATACCTAGTATTTTGAATCTCACAGATGATTTCTGTTTATAAAGATTATATGTTACTCTGTTTCATCAGTCCTTTTGCTGGCAATATTCCTATATCGTACATTATCTTGCAGGGAAATCCATTTTAAACCTCTTGACCCTACAGAGGATTCACTATATTAAAAATCTCTCGTATAGGCCAGGAAACTAAAATTACTCTTTCCTGAATGATGATTTAACCTTTTTTTAAAAAAATCTGTTTTATCAATGAATGAGTCACAAAACAGTGAACATAATTCTACAGTTTGTTGATGTGATTGTGTTGTTGTTGAATAGCTCTTCGATCTCATTAGGACAGTGAAATGCAGCCAAAAACAGGAATGCTACTGGCAAGAACGCATCAGGACATTTTGAAAGAAATGTAAAATTGGCTTTAGGTATTCGAACCCATGTTTTCTAAACCTGACTAATGGCTGTCTCCTTATTAGTAAACCCTTATAATCTTTTTACCAAACCAGATGGTTATAGGTTAGGCTTTTTTTCTCTGTTTATCTTTCGGGCGGGGGCGGATTTCATTGGTATATCTTGTTTACACTGTTAAGTCCATTTTAATCTAATATCTATTCTTTTTAAATGATGAAAGTTAATAATTTAAAAAATAATAGTGCTTTTAATTGTCATTAACCTTCGATAAGCTCTGTCTTATCTAAATTTTTTGTCAGTTTTTGTACATCTGTAACATGGAAGATATTTGCAATTTCAATATGAAATTTGTGTAAATCTATAAATTATGTATGAAAATATACAAAATATGATAAGTGCTATACATGAATACATCTTCACTCAGATAATTTCTTTGGTTAGAAAACTTTCTGTTCTTTGTGAAGTTATTATTTTTAATTTTTGGAAGTTCTTTGTCTTTCAAATCTATGCATTTTTTTTTTAAGATTTTATTTATTTATTCATGAGAGGCACAGAGAGGCAGAGACATAGGCAGAGGGAGAGGAAGGCTCCCTTTGGGGAGCCTGATGTGGGACTCTATCCCAGAACCCCAGGATCATAACCTGAGCCAAAGGCAGATGCACAAACACTGAGCCACCCAGGCACCTGTGCATATTTTATTATAAGGGAATTCTTTTTTTTTTTTTAATTTCTACTTCTTTCTGTCAAATCTAAGTCCTTAATTAAATGATTTTCAAACATTTTCAGAGCCAGCCTGTCACCAGATCCATATTCTGACACTAGAAGAGATGGCTTTTTTTTTATATATATATAACTTGTATCAAGGTATTCCCATCATTAATGTGCATAATAGGACTGTATCTAAAATGGTAATGCTACCCTTTTACATATACAGAAGTGCCTTGTTTCTTCCAAGGAAAAGTAGAAGTCACCTTCCTTAGACTGTTCATACAGATCTTTCCATTCCTCTTTCTTTGCTACAAGCAGCAAGAGGAGCCTTTGACACAGACAAAAATCTAAGGTTGTTACAAGATCAGTCAAGGAAGGTGGCAAGAGTTGTTTTTGGAGAAGATACATAACCCCTTCAAAAAATAAATAAAAACTTATGGTGCTCTTATAAAATTCTCATATATTTATATTTTCTGCTGGGGATAATGAAATTTCAATTAAGACAGTACTATGGCATTATAAGATTGCTATTTAGTTCCTAGATTTAACTTTCTCCTTAGGGTCTTTCTGATATATTTTACTGGTCTGGGGGAAAAAATGAGATTCAGAGTAACACAGGGGAGGCTCCTAATGTCAATAGCATGTTGTAAAGATGTGCTATAGGAAGGATTCAGAAAGAGCCAAAGGCTATGTAACTGTGTGATTTACATCTCCCTTCCTTTCTACTTAACTCCTTTTCTCTTCTGATTCCCACCTATATACTCTTCCTTTCTTGCTCCCTTTCACTCCATCCCTTTACCAACTATATTGCCTCTCTATAGAGGAAGGTTTTTAAGTCATTCCCAGACCACCATCCATTATTGGTAAAAAGCCCAGTAATTTTAAATAGCTTGAATTGTTTTAGAGATAATCATATTTTATCTAATGCCATAAATACCACGTTACTCAGTATTTCAATTAATCTTTTTATTTGTTCCAGTTACTATACTACAAATTTGTGACTGTTGTACTAATAACTATCTAGTATGCCATGATGTAAAATTAATGTGTAAATATTTAAAGTTCTTATTTAATTCATTTTTAAGTGAAATTGACTTATCCTTGTATATTAAAATTTTAAATTTGTATGACAGTGGAAGGAGCATTGGACTTTATTCAGAAAATCTGGTGTTTTTGACTCCGCTTGAATTTTTTCTGTGCCACCTTTGACATTAAGAGGATAATTAGCAAAATTTAAATAGGTTCTGAAATTAGTAATAGTATATTATCAACAATCACTTCTGAACTTTGATGATTCTGCAGTGGTTGTATAAAATGTTCACATTTGCAAAATTCCTGATGTCCTTATTCTGATTCAGACCTATCCTGGGATCCTATATTGCATTTAGTTTTCATATTTTCTTCATCTCTTTAATCTGGAACAATTCCTTGGTTTTCCTTTGTCTTTTATGACCTTGACACTTTTGAAGAGTACTGGCCAGTTATTTTATAGAATGTCCTTCAATGTAGGATTGACTAATATTTCCTCTAATTAAGGCATTTTGGCAAGAATATCTCAGAAATGCTGTTGTAATGTTTTTTCATACTGTATATTAAGATTTCAACACTTTTCATTATTGGTCATATTTTGATTACTTAGTTAAAGAGATGTTGACCCAGTTTATATACTTTAAAAGTATTATTTTTCCTTTTGTATTTTTTTTTTAAGATTTTATTTATTCATGAGAGACACTTGGAGGCAGAGACATAGGCAGAGGGAGAAGCAGGCTTCCTGTGGGAAGCCCAATTTGGGACTCAGTCTCAGGTCCCCAGGATTACACCCTGAGCCAAAGGCAGATGCTCAACCGCTGAGCCACCCAGGTGCCCCTCCTTTGGTAATTTAATTATATAAATATCCTGTGGGAAAATAAAGGGGATTACATAAATATTTTGTTCTTTTGTCATATTTTACCCACGACTTTTAACATCTATTTGATGATTCTTGCCTCCAATAAATTTTGCGGTCTTTGCCAAATGATTATTTTTTTTCATGTAAGGTGATTTTTCTGTGCTGCACCTTCTCCCCCAGTTATTAATTTCTTAACTTATTTTTTTTACTTCAGTATAATTTATGGATGTTTATTTTATTCTATGGGTTATGAACCATTGCAGTCATTGTGTTGTTTCTCCAAATATCCTGATTTTGGCCATTGGGTGCTTCTTCGTGTTGGCTCATCTGTTCTTTTGATGTTCCCTCATTAACTTTTGAGCACTATACTTTCTGGTACCATGAGTCATTCCCCATTCATCTTATCTTTTCTTTGTCTCAGCCCTGGAATCATCCATTTCTCTATAGAGTCCTGGAGACTGATTTATTAGAAACTAACATTTAGACACCAAGAGCTGGGAACTAGATGTGCTCAGTGCTGCTGGTTGGTTGTCTTACTTCTGGGTCTTCTCAGCAAACAGAACTAAGAAATGTTTATTTATGAATATACACATCTATATCTGCCTATCTGTATCTCTATTTATATTAAAAAACATGACACCATAATGATTCTTCCGATTGCAGTCCAACACTACAGGGTTAAAGGTAACTTTCCTTCCTTCCTTATTCCTATTTCTTTTCTTCAGCAGTAAGAAACCTGGCTTTCATCATCTACAGTTTAATGACTTATTTGCTCACATCTAAAGTATATATAAGGTAGTTTCAGAATTGCAAAAGCACCCTCAGGAGAAAGTGAGCATATTTTGTATATAGGAGGGGCATGAATTGTGGACTAGAAAACAGACTGTGATAAGCAACCTATAAAATGTCCCCCATTGCTCCCTTCCTCCTAGTATTCATGATCTTATGTAGTCTCCTCTCTGTGCCTGTGGGGCTAGATAGAGTGACTTCTAACAAATAGACTGTGGCAAAAGTGATAATAGATCATTTCCAAAATTACATTACAAAAGTACTGTGACTTCTGTCTCATTTTCACTCTTTCTCACTTTCAGAGGCCTTACTCTTGAGAAAGCAAGCCTCCATGTTTTGGGTAACCCTAAAGTCTCATGTAGCAAGAAAGAGTCCCCAGTCAGTAGCCAGGGAGGACTTGAGGGCTACCAACAGCCATCTGAATGAGCTTTGAAGCACATGTTCCCTTAAACATGAGATGACTGCAGCCCTGGCCTACGCTGTGGTTGTTAGAACGACCTTGATTAAGAGGTGCCTAGCTAAGCCAACCCTGGTTTTCTTATCCATAGAATCTATGAGATAAGTGTTTCTTGTTTAAACCACTAAAGTTTGGAGCAATTTCTCATGCAATAATAGATAATTAATACTTGCTGTGAAAAAGAGACTTATGAACTAGACTTTACTATTTGTGTATAGCTCTTTTTGTCTTTAGCTTTAGACTATATTGTCAAAACACTTTTTTTAGGTTACTTAGGTTAGTTCTTTTTTTCCCCTAATCCCTCAGGATGATTATGATACTTAATTACAATAAAGTTCATTTGTTACTATTTGCATTCTATTAGGATTCCCCAACATTCTGAATTATTTTAATTTTTTTCAAGTGTGTGAAACATTTACATGGTTTTAAACACCAGAACTGTGCAAATAGCTTACTTAAAAGTGTCACCCCCCAGGACCTCATTTTCATCTACTTCTTTCTTCCTTCTCTCATTCTTCCTACTTTGTCTTCCCACTTACTCTCTGCCCTGTAGATAATCTCATTAGTTTCTGGCTCACATTCTTGTATTTCTTTTAGCATAACATTGGAGAAACATGTATATTTTCTTATATCCCTTCTTTGTTACATGAAATGCAGTACATTGTAGGTTCTCTTTGCATTTAGCTTTTATTTGTTGTTGTGAATTTTATCTTGGAAATCATTCCATAAAAGCTCAGAGAGATTTTCCTCACTTTTTTTTTTAAGTTTTTATTTATTTATTCATGAGAGACAGAGAGAGAGAGAGAGAGAGAGAGAGAGAGAGAGGCAGAGACACAGGCAGAGGGAGAAGCAGGCTCCATGCAGGGAGCCCGACGTGGGACTCCATCCTAAGTCTCCAGGATCATGCCCTAGGCCAAAGGCGGCACTAAACTGCTCAGCCACCCGGGCTGCCCTCTCACTTTTTTTTTTTTTTTTTTTTTTATGATAGTCACAGAGAGAGAGAGAGAGAGAGAGGCAGAGACACAGGCAGAGGGAGAAGCAGGCTCCATGCACCGGGAGCCCGACGTGGGATTCGATCCCGGGTCTCCAGGATCACGCCCTGGGCCAAAGGCAGGCGCCAAACCGCTGCGCCACCCAGGGATCCCTCACTTTTTTTTAATAGCTGCATTGTGCCTCATTTTCTGAATATACCAGAGTGTATTCAGTCAGTCTCTTGTCTATGGGCATTTGGGTTGTTTCCAGTATTTTACAGTTAAAAGCAATCTAATTGAATAACTTTATGCACTCATATTTTCATGATCTTAGAGGGGTTTTTTTTTCAGGGTAAATTCCTACAAATGGGACTATTGGGTCAAAGGTACATGCATATGTGATTTTGTTAGATGTTGCCAAATTGCTCTCCAAAAGAATTGTAACTGTTTTCATTCTCAACAACAATGCGTGTGAATGCCTGTTTCTAATGGAGTTATTTTAATGTTCGGTTATCGAATGTTTGTAAGACATTCACTAACAGGGTTAAATACTGGCCTTATTTAAAAGGGGCACCTGGCTGGCTCAGTCAGTAGAGCATGTTATCCTTGATCTTAGTCATGAGTTCAGGTCCCCTGTTGGGCAGAGACCTTCCTTAAATAAAAAATTTTTTTATGTGCTGTAAGAATTAAACTGAATTAAGACTAACATGATTTAACTCTACCATCCAATTCATTTTAGCACAATAAAAATAATTTAAGAAATAAAAAGTGATCTTTCTTTAAAGTATAGACTTTAAAGACTCATTTCATTTTTGCTAATGTTTAAAAACATTAGATGAATATGAATGAATCCCCATTATATACTCTTTAGTTTCATTTTATAGCCCTTTATTTTTATCTTTATGTCTTAACTTGTATCCCACAAGCTCCTCTTTTTCCTGTACTACATTAACTATTTTCCAGAAGGCACTGTAGTCACTTTTGGCTTTGTGTCCTTTCATAACCCACTCTCTCAGTCTTTATCCTCACTCCTCTCCAATTCTATCTGGTAAACTTGTACTTATCCATTAAAATTCAGTTCATATATTGGAGTGCCTGGCTGGCTAAATCAGTAGAACATGGGACTCTTGATCTTAGGATTGCGAGTTCAAGCCCCGCTCTGTGTATAGAGATTACTTCAAAGTAAAATCTTTAAAAAAATAACCTCAGTTCATATATTACCTCCTTCACATCTTCTCCCCCACCTTCTCCTACCCCCTCCACCATTACTCATCTAGTTTCTTTTTTAAAATGTGATTCTGTAATATTTTGTGTCGTTATAATAATGAGTTTGTTTAGTAATGACATCTTCTTTTTTAAGATTTTATTTATTTATTCATGAGAGACACACAGAGAGAGAGAGGCAGAGACACAGGCAGAGGGAGAAGCAGGCTCCATGCAGGAAGCCCGATGTGGGACTCAATCCCAGAACTCTGGGATTACGCCCTGAGCCAAAGGCAGGCACTCAATCCCTGAGCCACCCAGCCATCCCAGTAATGACATCTTAATGGGTTTTCTTTTATACTAGGATGTGTTCCTTCAGCACACTTTCATTCTTCATTAGTCCCACTCCCTAATATATATATATTTATTAAATATTAGATAAGTGAGTGTATGAATTTTTTCCTTTGTATGGAGAATTTGAATCTTTGCAAATTATCGAAAATAATTATCTTTACAAATATTTATGCTCATATTTAATCACTACTTTTGATCTTAGAAAGATCTAAGATTTAAGATTCCATCTTAAATCTGAATCTACCAAACTAAATTTTATAACTACTTTATATTTGACAACATTTAAAATATTTTTTAGAAAAAAATATTGACCCTTGCTTTGACAATTTTATATATTCTATGTAACATAGTAATGCAAAATTAAAATTAACCTGTAATGAATTAACTTTGAATTTCCTCTTCACTACTAACTTATACTTTTCTTTTCCCTTCATAAAATAGAACATTGGGGCAGCCTGGGTGGCTCAGTGGTTTAGTGCTGCCTTCAGCCCAGGGTGTAATCCTGGAGACCCAGGATCGAGTCCCACACGGCTCCCTGCATGGAGCCTACTCCTCCCTCTTCCTGTTTCTCTGCCTCTGTCTCTCTCTGTGTCTCTCATGAATAAATAAATAAAATCTTTATAAAAAAAATAAATAAAATAGAGCATTGTACATTACATGAGCTATTAAGTTGGCTCTTGAATTTGAATGACAACTCTAAAATTCATTACTCTTGGAACCGTGTTAAGAAATGTTTTATAGATATGTAGAAAGTAAAACTGAAAAGTACTGAGCCCTATCAATTTTTTGTTTAAAAACGCATATATCTTTCTTGCTCTCTGGGCACTAGTACTGGGTAACAACATGGACAACGTATGCTTGCTTGTGTACTTTGCTTTTACTTGATCATTACTTTTTACCTTAGTTTTGTTTCCACCGCAACAGGGTAGGCTGCAATTCAATTCTGATAGTAACTACCCAAGTTTAGTCAGATTATATAGGTTTAAGAGCTTAATTCTCCATAAGTCTGACCCTACTTAAGATTCCAGCTGAACTTGAGCCACCTACACTTCTGACCAACTAGGCTACAAGTTCAGGGATTCCCACAACCTTCTCAGGTTTAATAATTCATCTAGACTCACAGAACCCAAGAAGGCACTATACTTACAATCACAGCTTTAATATAAAGATACAATTCAGAAACAGCCAAGAGCAGACATGCATAGGGAGGGGTCTGGAAGGATGTTAGAATGCAGAGTTTCTGTGACCTCTCCTCTTATACTCAAGGCATATCACCTTCCTACCACATCAGTGTATTTGCCCACCAGACAGCTTCACTAAGCCTGTGTCCAGAATTTTTATTGCAGTTTTATTACATAGGTATGACTGATTATATCATTGGCCAGGTGATTAAACTCAATCTCTATTCCTCCATCTTGGGGGAATAGGTAGACCCAAAGTTCCAACCCAATCTTGAGGCTATCTAAGGACCCACAATGAGTCACCACATAAGAAAGACAATCCTATCAGTCAGAAAGTTTTAGGACAAGGACTAGATACATTCTTTATTATAATATATTAAGGGTATAATACTGAATAGATTATTACTTGCACTAGCTTTGTAATTAGGATAAGAGAGTATAGAATCTTATAGTCTAATCCATAAAAAATGAGATAAAGTACAAATACACGGAATTTGAAATGACAGATGGAAATAATGAAAACTGAGAAACTTGTTTATTTCAAGACCACAGCCTGGGTGGTAGAGACACTCACTACTACAAGATTGTTTCTTTATTGAATTAAGAAAACAATCTCTTTTACAGTTGCATCAAAAATAATAAAATACTGAGGAATAAACCAAAAAAGTGAAAGACCTGTACTTAAAAATGATAAAACATTGATGAAAGCAATTGAAAATGACACAAAGAAATGGAAAGATATTCTATACTCAAGGACTGGAAGAACAAGTATGGTTAAGATATTCATACTAAAAAAAAAAAAAAAAGATATTCATACTATCCCAAACAATCTACCGATTTAATGCAATCCCTATGAGATTACCAACAGCATTTTTCACAGGACTAGAACAAATAATCCTAAAATTCATATGGAACCGCAAAAGACCCCAAATAGCCAAAGCAATCTTGAAAAAGAACAAAACTAGAGGTATGACAATCCCAGATCTCAAGATATACTACAAAGCTGTAATCAAAACATTATGGTACTGGCATAAAAATAGACACATAGATATATGCAACAAAATAGAAATCTCAACATACCAGAATAGCTAAAATTAACAAGTTCCGAAACAACAAATGTTGGGAAGGATGTGTAGAAAGGGGATCCCTCTTACACTCTTGGTGGGAATGCAAGGTAGTACAGCTACTCTGGAAAACCATGTAGAAGTTCCTCAAAAAGTTAAAAAGAGATCTACCCTTCAACCCAGCAATTGCACTATTAAGTATTACCCAAAGGATACAAACATAATGATCTTAAAGGGCAGATGCACCCCAATATTTATAGGAGCAATGTCCACAATAGCCAAATTATGGAAAGAGCCAAGATGTCCATCAACAGATGAATGGATAAAGAAGATGTGGTATTTTATATATGTATATATACAATGTAATATTACTCAGCCATCCAAAATGAAATCTTACCATTTGCAATGATGTGAATGAAACTAGAGGTTATTATGCTAAGCGAAATAAGTCAATCAGAAAGATAATTATATGATTTTACTCATGTGGAACTTACAAAACAAAACAGAGGATCGTAGGAAAAGGGAAGGAAAAATAAAATAAGTTGAAATCAAAGGGGGAGACAAACCATAAGAGATTCTTAACTGTAGGAAACAAACTGACAGTTGTTGGATGGAGGGATGAGTAACTGGGTAATGGGCATTAAGGAGGGCATGTGATGTAATGAGCACTGGGTGTTAAATGCAAAAGATGAATAAGTGAACTCTACTTCTGAAACTGATACACTATGTGTTAATTAGTTAAATTTAAATGAAATAAAAATTTAAAAAACAATAGAAAGCCCGGAAATAAACCCACAGATATATGGTCAATCTAAAACAGAGGATACAAGAATATGCAACGGGAAAAATTCTCTTCAACAAATGCTGTTAGGAAAACAGAACAGCTACATGCAAAAGACTGAAATTGACCACTTTTCTTATTCTATACACAAAAATGAACCCAAAATGGATTAAAGACCTAAAGTTGAGACCTAAAATTGTAAAAATCCCAGAAAAGAGCAGAGGCAGTAATTTCTTTGACATTGGCTATGGCAACATTGTTCTAGATATGTCTCCTGAGGCAAGGGAAACAAAAGCAAAAATAAACCATTGAGACTACATCAAAATAAAAAGCTTTTGCACAGTGAGGGAAACAGTCAACAAAACTAAAAGGCTACCTACTGAATAAGAGAAGACATTTGCAAATGACATATCTGATAAGGGGTTAGTATCCAAAATATATAAAGAACTGATACGGGCAGCCGGGGTGGCTCAGTGGTTTAGTGCCGCTTCAGTCCAGGGTGTGATACAGGAGACCTGGGATCGAGTCCCATGTTGGGCTCCATGATGGAGCCTGCTTCTCCCTCTGCCTGTGTCTCTGCCTCTCTCTCTCTGTGTCTCTCATGAGTAAATAAATAAAACCTTTAAGAAAAAAAAAAAAAACTGTTACAACTCAACACCAAAAGAATAAACAATGCAATTAAAAATGCATAGAAGACATAAACAGGCATTTATCCAAAGAAGACATACAGATGACCAATAGACACATGAAAAGATGCTCATCATCATTCATCATTAGGGAAATGGAAATCAAAAAGACAATGAGATATCAACTCACACCTGTCAGAATGACTAAAATCAAAAATACAAGAAACAGCATGTGTTGGCAAGGATGTGGAGAAAAAGGAACCCTTGTGCACTGTTGGTAGGAATGCAAACTGGTTCAGCCACTATAGAAAACATTATGGAGGTTCCTCAAAAAATTGAATATAGAACTGTATTATTGGGTATTTGCCCAAAGAATATAAAAACACTAATTCAAAGCAATATGTGCACCCCTTTTTTATTGTACCGTTGCTTACAGTAGGCAAAATGGAAGCAACCCAAGATGAATGGATGAAGATATGATGTGTATACATACACACAATGGAATATTTAGCCATAGGAAAGAGTGAAATCTTGCTATTTGCAACAAGATGGATGGATCTAGAGGTGTAGTGCTAAGTGAAATAAGAGAAAGACAAACACCATATTATTTTCATTCATGTGGAATTTAAGAAAGAAAACAAATGAACAAAGAAGACCAAAAAGAAAACAAAAAACAGACTTTTAAGTATAGAGAGCAAACTTGCAGTTACCAGAAAGAAGGTGGCTAGAAGGATGGCTGAAATAGGTGAAAGAGATTAAGAGTATACTTAGTGTACTGAGCACTGAGTAATGTGTAGAATTGTTGAATCACTTTGTATCCTCACCTGAAACTAATATAACACTATGTTAATTATGCTGGAATATAAAAAATAATTTTTAAAAATGTTTAAAGATTGTTTCTTTATTGTCATAGGCCTCTTCAGTGGATAGTGTTAGGAAATATGGTTGTTGGGATTCCTGGGTGGCTCAACAGTTTAGCGCCTGTGTTCGGCCCAGAACGTGATCCTGGAGTCCCAAGATCGAGTCCCACACCTGCATGGGGCCTGCTTCTCCCTCTGCCTGTGTCTCTACATCTCTCTGTGTGTGTCTCTCATGAATAAATAAATAAAGTCTTTTATTAAAAGAAAAAAAGGAAATATGGTTGTTATATATGCACATGCGCACACACATACTTATAAATGTATATACACATATCTGTATGTGTATTTAATATTTTAAGCTAACCCATGAATTTGTGCTGTTACTTCCAGTTCAACTTTCAGGCTGTAGGGTTTTACCTCACATCTCCTATAGTATATGTTATATTCCCCTTCTTTCACACTAAGAATGCCGATTCTTTAGAACATAGGACATGAGGGCAGCCCGGGTGGCTTAGCGGTTTAGTGCCGCCTTCAGCCCAGGGTGTGATCCTAGAGACCCAAGATCGAGTCCCACGTCAGGCTCCCTGCATGGAGCCTGATTCTCCCTCTGCCTGTGTCTGCCTCTCTCTGTCTCTGTGTCTCTCATTAATAAATAAATAAAATCTTGGGGGGGGGGGGGAACTGTTCTCTCAAAAAAAACAACAACATAGGACATGAGAGATTTAGAAATTCACATACTTGCTAATTTGCTTTATGCTATTGAACTTACACAACAGTCTCATAATACTATTTTTATTTTTTAGATTTTATTTATTTATTAATGAGAGACACACACGGAGAGGGGGAGAGAGAGAAAAAGAGAAGGAGGGAGCCTGATGTGGGACTCGATCCCGGGTCTCCAGGACCACACCAGCTGCAGGGGGCACTAAACCGCTGTGCCACCGGGGCTGCCCCTCATAGTACTATTCTTAATGCTACCACTACCAATGTGATTACTGAAAATATTTTTAATTTTTTTTACTTACGATCTCTATATTTTCTCCCATTTTTACAAGTTGTATTACATTTTTAGAGTATATAGTCATTATGTTATTCTCTCACTGTTAAATTCCCATTTATTCTTAGTTCTATAAGTAACTATATATTTAATTACTGCCCTTTATGCTGTGTTGATGTTTCTTTAGTAGTTTTGATCTGAAGCTTATTGTATAGTGGCTTCCTTTTTTTAATATTTTATTTATTTATTCATGAGAGACAGAGAGAGAGAGGCAGAGACACAGGCAGAGGGAGAAGCAGGCTCCACCTGAGCCACCTGGGCTGCCCTGTATAGTGGCTTCCTCAGGAAAACCTCATGGGAGGGAACAATATTCCTTGTGTTATCTCATGTTGCTAGCAGTTTGTAGGCTTTATACATGAAACTTAGTCTTACTGGATATAAAATTCTTGCCTCCTTTTTTCCTTCTGTGTTTTAAGCATATTGCTTCCATTTCTTTCCTCTCACAGTCTGATAATAAAATAATTTTCCCCTTCTAAGTTACTTGCTCTTTGTGCCTTTTTGTACAGATTTTTTTTCCTTAAAGTGATTAAGTAGAGCATGTCTTGGTGTGTTGTTCATTCTGGGTCTAAACGCTCAGAACATAATCTGCATGCCTTTTCAATACATAGTTTTAAATTTGGGGGTTTGTTTTTTTCCAGGAAAGTTTTCTTAAAATACAGCTTTTAGTATTTGTTGTATTTTCTTGCTTTGGTTTTCTTTTTTCAGGCACTCTTTATCCACATGCTCCTTCTTTGCCTGGCTTCCATAATCGTTTCTTTTAAAAAATGTTTATGTCTTCTATAGTTCCATTTTTAAATTTTCTCTTTTTGTCTTCCTTTTCTCTTAAAAAATGTTACTTAATTCTGACCATTCTAGTTTTCTCTTCATTTTTGAAATTCTTTTTTTGTTGTAATTCTTTCCTAAATTCTGTTACTTTATTTCTTCATTTTTCTCATTCTAACATGTTTTTTTCATGGTGTGTATAAGTTTCTTAATCTCTTTTAGATTGTCTTGAAATAGTAAATTATAATTTTAGTATATTTTATGAACTATTTCTGGCATGCTTTCGTTATACGTAGAAATTCTATTCAGTCATTATGCACCATCTCTTGAAACTATACAATATCCTCTATGTAAGTCTTGGGAAAAACAAAAATGAACTTGAACCTTAATATAAACTCTGCAAATCTTACTACCATAGTAAATATAAGAGGCAGAGAAAGATACTAAATAACATCACTTGAGATGTATTCAACACTGAGACATTCTACAGGCAGATAACTCAGTTCTAAGAGAGGAAGAGAGAAAATGTAGAGGTTATAAGAAACATAACAGATATGTCAACCCATGACAAAGCATAGACTTTGTGTCCCAATCCCAGTTGAACAAATTGGGAAAAAAAAAAAAAAAGAAAAGAAAAGAAAAACGTACAAGGCAATGGGGGAAGTATGAACAGTGATTGGATTATTTGTCACTACTAAGGAAATACTGTTAATTTTTTTAACAGATAGCTGTTGGGGATCCCTGGGTGACTCAGTGGTTTGGTGCCACCTTCAGCCCAGGGCATGATCCTGGAGTCCCGGGATGGAGTTCCACATCAGGCTCCCTACGTGGAGCCTGCTTCTCCCTCTGCCTGTGTCTCTGCCTCTGTCTCTCTGTGTGTGTGTCTCTCATGAATAAATAAACAAAATATTAAAAATAAAAAAATAAAGGATGGTTAGTGGTTTGTACTTATGTTTTTAAAAATAATAATCTTTATTTTAGCCCCCCCCTAAAATGTATCTAAAACATACTTATATCTGTAGGGTGATTAGAGTATATCTCACTGAAAAAGTAGTGTTTGAGCAGAGATCTGGAGGACATATATCTGAGGGAAGAGCTTTCCAGGCAGATGGACAGTAAATGGACTTCAGTGAGACTAGTGTGGCTATAAAGGGAAAATAGGAAGAGATGAGATCAGACTGTATGGCATGCTAGATTCTTCAGGGTCTTGGAGGCCAATTAAAGGACTTTAACTTTAAAAAAAAAAAAAAGGACTTTTACTTTTGTTTAGATAGGAGGGAAGTGGTAAGACTTGCCTCTTAAAGTGATTATTCTGACTGCTATGTTTATTAGTTAAATAAGTACTTTTTCAGTGACTCTTTTTTTTTTTTTTTTTTTTAAAGATTTTATTTATTTATTCATGATAGTCACACAGAGAGAGAGAGACAGAGAGGCAGAGACACAGGCAGAGGGAGAAGCAGGCTCCATGCAGGGAGCCCGACGTGGGATTCGATCCCGGGTCTCCAGGATCGTGCCCTGGGCCAAAGGCAGGCGCCAAACCGCTGCGCCACCCAGGGATCCCCTTTTTCAGTGACTCTTATGTGCTAAATTCTGAGAATCAAAATCCAAAAATACCTACCTTCCTTAGTAAGAAAGACTACACTAGAAAGGGGGCAAAGGCAAAAGCAAAGAGACTCATTGTTAGGTTATACCAATAGTCTAAGCAAAAGATGATAGAGGTTTATATCAAGGTTTACATCAAGGTGGCAGTAGCAGCAGTAAGGAGAATTGTTTAAGTCTGGATATATTTTGAAGATGGAACCAACAGGATTTACTAATAGATTGAAAGTGAGATGGAAAGAAAAAGTTAAAGGGGTGCCTAGGTGGCCCAGTTGGTTAAGTGTCTGACTTCAACTCAGGTCATGATCTCAGGGTCCTGGGATTGAGCCCCGCATTGGGATTCCCACTCCTGCTCACTCAGGCACACTCTCTCTCTTTCCCTTTCTCAAATATAAATAAAATCTGTAAAAAAAAAAAAAAAAAAAAAAAAAAAAGTCAAGAATGGCTACATTTTCTTGTTAAAATGGCACATAGATCACACCTGAGCCAAAAGCAGCCACTCAATCACTGAGCCACCCAGGTGTTCTTAGATGTACATATTAATACCATATCTCTTTGCTACATGTACTCTCCAGTTTAATATGGTTATTAGAGTGCTAGCCTATGATCAGTGGAACCTCTAATCTGTTAGCAGATTAAGCTGTGTGGCAATGACAAGTCCATTTACTTCTCTAGCCCTTAATTTTCTCATCTGGAAAATGGTAATAAGCATACTCTTGTTTTGTCAGGATTAAGTAAAATATGTTAATGTGATTTCAGAAATACAAAATGTTATATAAAAACAAGTTAGTGACACTCTATTTTACTTCTCTCTGTTAATGCAGAATACCATGGAAGTAAAGTAGAATCTATATGATCCTAAGCACAAGCATAAGTCTAAAAGAATATCTTTCACAATTTTGATAATAACCAAATTGTGTGCTTTGGTAAAGGGATCAGTATTAAAACAGAATTTTGGGGTGGTAGATTTTGAAAGGAATAGAATTGAAAGTTTGCTTTCTTCCTTTTAGTTTAAGGTACTCTCTTAGAGATTTCATGTCCTTCAATTTGAACAGTTTATTGAGAGCATATGCTGTGTCAGGCATGGTATTCTGTACTAGGTATTCTAAAATCTCTTAAGAATGTTAACACCGGGTCACCTGGATGGATCAGTAGTTGACCTTCTGCCTTTGGCTCAAGTCATCGTCCCAGTGTCCTAGGTTTGAGTCCCGCATTAAGCTCCCTGCAGGGAGCCAGCCTGCTCCTTCCTCTGCCTATGTCTCTGCCTCTCTCTCTCTGTGTCTTTTATGAATAAATAAATAAAATCTTAAAAAGAGCGGAGGGGGGGGGCGACACCTGGGTAGCTCAGTGGCTGAATGTCTCTCTTTGGCTCAGGGTGTGATCTTGATGTCCAGGATCGAGTCCCACGTCGGGCTCCCTGAGAGGAGCCTGCTTCTCCCTCCGCCTTTGTCTCTGCCTCCCTCTCTCTGTGTCTCTTGTGAATAAATAAATAAAATCTTAAAAAAAAAAAAAAAAAAAGAATGTTAACACTGCTATTATATACAGTTACCACAGTCTCTCTCTTTTCAGAATAGGAATCCGCAATGTGTTTTCACGTATTAAGTTCAGTTTCAACTTAAAGGTCCCAGCTAATGTAAATAGTTTAAAAAGCCTAAGTTTTGGGCAGCCCTGGTGGCACAGCTGTTTAGCGCCGCCTGCAGCCCGGGGTGTGATCCTAGAGACCCAGGATCGAGTCCTATGTCGGGCTTCCTGTATGGAGCCTGTTTCTTCCTCTGCCTTTGTCTCTGGCCCTCTCTCCCTCTGTCTCTATGAATGAATAAAATCTTAAAAAAAAAAAAAGCCTAAGTTTTGTGGTAACCCTGTATACTAATTTAACAAGCCCAGGGACTCTGGTTTCCACCAAAAGCATTTGGTCAGCTTTTTTCCTCTCTGATTTTAATCCATAGTGTAGAGAAGGCTAGGGGACTAGGACTTTAGCTCCCAGTTGTCAAATTTTCTACCTAAATAACAGAAGACTTTTTTTTTTAAGATTTTATTTATTTATTTATTCATGAAAGACACCGAGAGAGGGGCAGAAACACAGGCAGAGGGAGAAGCAAGCTCCCTGCAGGGAGCCCGATGTGGGATTCGATCCTGGATCCCAAGGTCATGCCCTGAGCCAAAGGCAGACACAGCCACTGAGCCATCCAGGTGCCCCCAGAAGACTTAAATCTATCATCATTTCCTATATGCAAGAGCTGATTAACTCCTCCTATTTTTTTAATTCCTTTTCTTTGGAAAAATGTTCTAATGTTCATTCAAAAATACGACTGCTCATAGGATTTGTGTTAGGTATTTTCAAGCCCAACAGATACGCTGTTTTCATTACTGTTGTTTTATTATCAAACTACTATTCCTTTTGAACTATATGAACTATTTTTAAACAATAATAAATGATTCATTTTGAGAGGCAGTATATTTTTTCAGTAATTGATCTGGATAAAACTAATCTTAAACAAAAACATTAGTTAATAGAGATACTAGCAATCATTTATTCAAATTAAGGCAGAATTCTTAATTTGATAAATAGAATTCTTTTATTTATAGCATCAAGCCAACTTGGGTTGATAGTAATAGGAAATTAATTTCTTACCATATGAGGAAATACATATTATCTTTCTCTCGGCATGGTATTAATACAAAAATGACCTCTTCTGTTCCTACCTCTTCCAGGGAGAACATTGTTTACCCTTTCATAATCAAACTTCATCTTTGTTTTGCTCAAGTCAGAGTTTATATGTCTTATTATGTGGATTAGAAATGCACCACAAAGAATACTACAAAATAAATTAGAATTTTTGCTTATTGTTGAGGACATTTTGACAGGTACAAAATGGGTGAAAAAGATATGAATTTACCAGAAACATTATCACAACTGAATGGTGCTTAGTATTATTTTTCAAATAGCAAATGGAAGAAGTGGAAGATCTATGAGGCAGGGTTGCCTTTGAAACTGTGATTTAAAAAAAAAAAAAAGGGATCCCTGGGTGGCACAGCGGTTTGGCGCCTGCCTTTGGCCCAGGGTGCGATCCTGGAGACCCGGGATCGAGTCCCACGTTGGGCTCCCGGTGTATGGAGCCTGCTTCTCCCTCTGCCTGTGTCTATGCCTCTCTCTCTCTCTCTCTCTCTCTGTGTGACTATCGTTAAAAAAATAAAAAATAAAAAAATAAAAAATAAATAAAAAATAAAAGAAAGAAACTGTGATTTAATGGATTAATTATTGTATGGCAAGCATATAGGAAGAGTTAGGCCTTTTCTATAAATATTCTCATCTCTATTTCTTTAGATACTCTCAGATTTATGTTAACTGATCTCAGGATTTTTATTTATTTATTTTCTAAGCAATAGAAAAATAGTCCCAAGACATTGCTGATTTTAGTTATCAGATTGCCTTTGTCTATGTAAGATAAGTAACATGAATATTTCTGGAAAGGTTACTTATGCCTATATCAAATTCAAGTTAGAGCCTTTAAAAATTCCCTGTATTATAAGATAATAGAATGTTCTGGATAGTAGGATTAAAGAGTAAACTTGTATTAGTACATGGACAAACTTTTCACACTCACTTTTTGGTATTTCTAATTCTTAGGAAAGTAATTGAGAATATATTCAATCTTCTAATTTATTTAATAATAATTTAATAAAATGTTTAAAATGTTTCTTATCTTGGAAGATTATAAAACATCAACATGGGACATCAAGATAGATAAACTTGACAAATTAATGAATTGTGAATTATATATATATTTCATCAAAGTACCTTTAAGTGACTCTTTTTTTTTTTAAGATTTTATTTATTTATTCATGAGATGCAGAGAGAGAGAGAGAGAGAGAGAGGCAGAGACACAGGCAGAGGGAGAAACAGGCTCCATGCAGGGAGCCTGATGTGGGATTTGATCCCGGGTCTCCAGGATCATGCCCTGGGCCGAAGGCAGGCACTAAACCACTGAGCCACCCAGGGATCCCAACTGAGCCACCCAGGGATCCCCTTTTTTTTTTTTTTTTAAAGAATTTATTTATTTATTCATGAGACACAGAGAGAGAGAGAGAGAGAGAGGCAGAGACGCAGGCAGAGGAAGAAGCAGGCTCCATGCAGGGAGCCCGATGCAGGACTTGATCCTGGGACTCCAGGATCATGCCCTAAGCCAAAGACAGACGCTCAACTGCTGAGCCACCCAGGCGCGTCCCTAAGTGACTCTTTTAAATTTCCAGCTTTAATAATAATAATGTGTGACATTGTAGAGAATGAAAAATATAGAAACATGCAAAGAAAAATTCAAATTAACTTTCATCATATCATGCAGCATTATCAACTCTATATTTTTCATGTGTTTTCTTAGTGTTTTTTTCATACATATTTCTAAACTGTTTAGTTGAAATGATTCACGTCTTAGAGAAAAGTTGTAAGAAGAGGACAATTACATTTCTCCCCTATACTTTGAGCATTCCCTTTCTCTGCATATGCATCTAACCACAGTACATATTCAAATGTTTTTAGTTCTCCCCAGAATACCTTTTGTAGCAATTTTGTTTTCCTACTCCAAAATCCAATCCAGGAGCATTCATTGCCTTTATATACCATAGCTCTTGATTTCCTTTAATCTGGAACAGTTCCTTGGTCATTCTCTCTCTTTCATGACCTTGGCATTTTAAAGAGTAGAACCAACTGTTCTATATAGGCAATGTTTCTGGAAATTGAAGTTATTTCTATTATTATAATTTTATATCCTTTTTCTCATTTAGTATTACATTTTTAGCATTTTCCAGTTTTATTAATTGCTTTCAATTATCATTTTGTGTAGCTATATATATATATATATATATATATATATATTGCTATTTATTTTTTATTTTCATTAGTCTTGTATTGGACATTTTTACATTTTCTCATTTTTTAGTATTACCAGTACAGTTGGGAGGAACATCTTATAAATAAATCTTCATTGTAATTTAAATTTCTGAATACATCTATGAAGTGTTTAAGTGCTTACAATATAGAGCAATAAAACAAAAATCCTACAGAAGACAATAATTAAATGTTAATCTCTATGATTCTGAATATAATTAGAATGGAAATTTGGAAACGGGAGAAATTACCAGGTAATGAGGCTGCCCAATTTAGTGAAAAGAAATATGAGATATCCATTTAATTTTGAATTTCAGGTACGACACACAATATTTGGGACATCCACTAAAGAATTATTCATTGCATATCTCAAATTCAAATTTAGCTAAGTACTTTGTATTTTATCAGTTGACCATACCGAAGGACTAAGTGTTCAGAAAAACTTCATGATAGTGATGAAGAGGAGTGAAGACAATGTTTCATAGAATGAATGGCTTGAGAATGCCATTGAAGCAAAAGTGAGTATAATATGTATGAGCTTAGTCCATAAGGATAAGGACTTTGTGTCTCATTTGCTACTGCATCCTCAACCCTTTAAACAGTGCCTTCACACTCGGTAAATATTTTCTGAACGAAATAATGAATTTACACTATGAATAAAATCAGGCCTTTTGGAACAAAGGTTACCTGTTGTATCAAAGTTAATAAGAATCAAATTTCCATGAGTTTGGAATACCTGGCAGATGAATATGGGCTTCTTGGCTTTCTTTACTTACCTGAAATAGAAATGTGAAATAAAGATTTTTTTAAAAAGAAATGTAATGATTTATTAAGTTTCTCAGTGAACGAGAATAGACATGATTTCTACCCTCATGGATTTTACAGTCTGGTGGAAGTGACAAACATTATTTAATTAAACCATTCATTAATTTATAATTATAGACACAAGTTATGAGAGGGAAGTACTTTGTTTTGAAATCACACAAAATGACGGTATATTCTTAAAAACCTGACTTGAGGATGGGTTATGTTGTGTCATGAGGGATAGATCCAGTTTCTTCTGGCAGCCTGGGTGGCTCAGCAGTTGAGCACCGCCTTCGGCCCAAGTTGTGATCCTGGAGACCCGGGATCACGTCCCGCGTCGGGCTCCCTGCATGGAGCCTGCTTCTCCCTCTGCCTGTGTCTCTGCCTCTCTCTGTCTCCTTCTGTGTCTCTCATGAATGATTTTTTTTTAAAAAATCCACTTTCTTCCATGAACACTTTATTCGTTCACTAATTTTCCCCTCGTTTATAGAATATTCTTTAGACTATCACACTTGGTTCTTGCACAGCTTTGGTTTTTTATCTTAATATATGGGTCATTTAATAGATTACAAATTCTTTGAGAAAGAAGAGATAAGAGTAAGCAAAAAGGTGTTTAGATTTTTATCACCAATGTTTCATGTATGTAGTAGGTGTAAATTATTTACATGTTGACACTGAAATTATGGAGTTTTTGATAGTAGTAGATATGCCATATACATCTAAGAGATTATTTCTTGATTTTTTTGAGCATCTTGAAGAAGTTTATGATGTCATTCTTAGTTTATAGACCTTGAGTGACAATTTTAGGTTGGAGATAGATGTCCAGTGATTTGTAGTCAGGGAGCTTCAGTAACCATTGTCACATACTAACTTTAATCAAAGCAGTTGCTTTTGAATATGCCTACAACATATATTGAAAATCTGACTGCTTCTTAACCACCTCTGTTGTCTTCTTTCTGGTTCCTAATGTTATCACTTCCTTGAATTACTATGGTAGCCTCATAATTGCTCTCCCCCAGTCTTGTCCTGCTTGCAACAACAAAAGGAAAATACCGAAAGTTTTTAAGCAGTGGTTGTAGCATTACAAGTTCTGTGCTTTGACATGGCGTCATTGTGTTTAATAGATTGGAATAGAGGCATAGTAAATGTGTATGGACTTGGCATAAGAGGGAATCCTGATGGTTTTTTTTTTAAGATTTTATTTATTTATGCATGAGAGACACACAGAAAGAGAGAGAGGCAATGAGAGAAGCAGGCTCCATGCAGGGAGCCTGATGCAGAACTTGGTCCCAGGAATCCTGATTCTTAGCACAATCAATTCTTAAAGACTTTATGTTCTTGGTAGTTAAATAATATCTGTTTGCCATTATTAATACAATTGACCCTTGAACAACATGGGTCACTAACCTCCCTCATACTGTACTTTTGTAGAGAATAAATTAATAACTTAATAAAGCTACTTTTTTTCAAGGACACTATTAAGATAACAAATAGGCCAACCATTGATTAAGAGAAAACACTAAAAAAAAAAAAGAGAGAGAGAGAAAACACTTACAATTCATATGTCTGACAAAGGATTATATACAGAATGTATAAAGAACTCCTACTGGGGATCCCTGGGTGGCTCAGCAGTTTGGCGCCTGCCTTCAGCCCAGGGCGTGATCCTGGAGTCCTGGGATTGAGTCCCACATCGGGCTGTCTGAATGGAGCCTGCTTTTCCCTCTGCCTATGTCTCTGCCTCTTTGTCTTTCATGAATAAATAAATAAAATCTTTAAAAAAAAAAAAAAAACTCCTACAAACCAGTAAGACGACAAACAGAACAATTAAAAAAAATTGGGCAAAATATGTGGACACTTCACAAAGAGAATATAATGGCCAATGAGCACATGAAAAGGGGCTCAACATCACTAGTCATGAGTGAAATACAAATTAACACCACAGTGAAGATACCATTGCCTACCCACTTAGTGGTTTAAGTTAATAGGACTACCAAGTGTTAACGGGGATTATGCAAAAGAATATTTGCATTCTATATTCCATTTAAACAATCTGTGATGGAAGTCAGTAGTTTCTTCTTTATTAAGGAGGCATAAGGATTGACTAGTGAGAGACTGTAAAGAACTCCCTGGAGTGATGGAAGTGTTCTGTATCTTGTTTGGGGCGAATATTTAAGATCTGTGCATCATATTGTGCATTTATTATATATACCTCGATAACAAGAAAACAAAATGCTATAAAAGCCAGTTGCGAGCCAACCAAGTGATTGTATTAATGTCTCACTGTTTTTTTACAAGAAAAATAAATTTTGCTTCTCTGTTTCCAGAGAAAGAAAAGTTTTATTTAATTCTTTTATATATTTATATATGGCATACAAATTATGAAAAGATTATCTAAACAAATTGACTAAAGGTTACTTGTGGGAAAGGGTGAATATTTTCCCTTATTGCATATGCATTTTATTGAGGGAAAAAGGTGATTTTCCATGGTAGGCTCTTCTACTCTGTTCTCTCACCGTTTCTTGTAAAATGTGAACTATGATGTTTTAACAACATAGAGAAGTAATTATACATTGATGAGCTCTTTTTCTCTTCTCGTATTTTTTCTTCATAATGAAATATTTAATATGTATCAAAGAATATATGTAACACGTTACAAAACAGATGCCTCTGCCTCCCTCTTCATTTGAAGTATTTAAGGCTTTTAGCAATCCCTTGCAGAGATAATGCCTATTCTAACTTTTGTATTTTCATTTCCTGTGTGTGTATGTATATATTCCCTTTCATATGTACATATATATGTGTAGGCATACATATATATGTGTATATATACATATATATTTTTATACAATATATTATGGGCTTTTTTAGCTATATAGAAATGTATTATGGTATTGCTCTTTTCATTCAATAATAGATTTCTGTGGTTCATCCATGTTGCTGTATGTAGCTAAAGTTTATTAATTTACATTGTTATATAATTTTCTATTGTTGAAATATCTTTTTGGTCTCATTTCCTTTCTCATCCTTTGACCCTACCTGTTAAGTCAGCAATATCATCAGTGACTTCCCATGTATGGAATGCTTCTAACAAAGAGTTGTAATTATGACTTGGAAATATAGATGCCATTAGAAATTCTTTCTCTTCCTATAAGCATAGTAAGTTATGTGATTTGCATTTTTATAGTAGGGTATGAATTATATAGTTATAATGACAGCTGCAGGGTAGAAAGTTTTAACACACTAGAATGAAATGTATCTTGGAGACATTTTTGGTATCTGAAGATCCACATGCCCCATATGGTGCCACTGAACCAATGAGTTTGAAGAAAATATTCTTACTGCTGAAACAGCACAAAGTACAAATTACTCTTTTTTATACAAACTTATTATCTTTTCAGCTAAATTTCTATATGAATAATTATATGTATAAATATATTGATTATAAATATAATGTGCTTTATTTAACATGAGATTTTCCTCCACATTCCAATAAAATGGTACTGTATTTTCAAAATTCAAAAGTTGTAACAAAAAGAAGTTGTAGGTCAAAGTTAATAGCAAGTTATAAGATACAAAGCTTAGAACATTGTCATACACTATAAAGAATAACCATAATTCTGATAGGTTTTTTTAGTAGTCCATTTTGATATTAACATTTGTTGTAGTGAAGAGTGTTTAATTTCTCACAGAATATGGTCCTTATAAAAGAACCCCAAAGTACTTACCTAAAAACATAATTTTATATATATTTAAATAGAGCTTATTTTATTAATAACCATAGTGTTATAGTCATTGTGATAAGCTATTTTATTAACTTAAGATAGGCTTAAGATAGTATGATATTTTATATAAATTTAACTTTTTAATATAATTTGTATTAGAGGCTGACTTTTTTCTTTTTTTTTTTTTCTTTTTTTTTTTTTTTTTGAGAGAGAGAATGTGTGTATGAGCAAGGGGCTGGGGGCAGAAAGAAAGAATTCCAAGCAGTATCCCCTGCTTAGGGCTCCATCTCATGACCCTGAGATCCTAATCTGAGCCAAAACCAACAGTCTGACACTCAACAGACCTGAGCCACCCAGGCGCCCCTTATTACATTTTTAACTCATTCAACTAATTAACTTTTTTTAAGTCGTTGATGTGATATCCCTTTAGCTGTTCCACAAATCAGAATCATGGATAAAAAGAGGAAGAGAGGGAGGGATTGGAGGACAAAGTAGATTATTAGAGAAACTTGTTATGACTTCTGTTCCTAAGTGGCATCATACAGAAAGCTTAAATATGCAGTATTATAAGTATCTCATTAAAATGCGGGACAATCAGAGACTGATCTAAAGGAAATCAAAGATAATCAGGTGTTAGGAAGGTCTTTTTAGGTTGCTCTGGTGAGAAAGGACATGGAAGTGAAATAACTCTGATGTCAAGTCAGAGATTTTTTCCTCCCTAAACCAGCCTAAAAACTTGACTGAGTTGGTCCTAACAGTAGACTCAAGCTCCTAGAGAAAATAGGCAAACCACTGTTTTTCTGTTGACCAGACTGAGACTCCATTCATCTCTGTATCAAATGGTACGTTGCACATACTTTTTTAGAAGGCTAGATCTCTAATAACAATAACAGTAGTTCTCTGTGAAGCAAATGAAACCCTGGATGAAAGACATTATGCATTTGTTTTCTGGAATGGGAAAGGCATTATGGGGAGTGAAGGCTTATTAACCTCATTTAAAAAAATGGGAGAGGTGGAATTTTATTTTAATAAGTCATGCAGCAAGGAAATTTAAGTTATTGCAGCTCTAGGACAGCAATTACTTAAATATTGACAACTTATACATGTTTTACATGCCCGTTTGCTCTCCTGTTCACTACTGAAATGTAGTTACCATAGCAATGAACACATCACATGGTTCCTGTGCTAGTTCTAAAATAGAGAACAGCAATATGCCATATGAGCCATGCTTATTTTCTACATAAGGACTGCATATACAACTTGAGGCTATTCCATACCCTTCTCAGTGCAGTTAGCTAGCTTGTCATTGATTTAGAAAGCTTTTAAAGTAAAAAGCAATTGGCAAGAGTACATAGCAAGTCTCCAACCTTTCTTGTACTATATGGTATATATTCTTTGCCACTGAGCTAAAAGAACAGCTTTACTAGCTTTGACCAGCAGGGACTCTGCTATTGTATATTTATCCAAATATCTTCTACTGGAATATCACTACCACTCAGAAGATTAGACAGGAGGGGCATATATACTATTCGTGGAAACATTTTCTTAGTCTTATTGACCAATCCTTAACCAATCTGAGCTTTTCTCCTACTGTTTCCTTTTATGTATCAAGATTTAAAGAAAATAGGATTCTTTTGAGAATTTGAGGAAAGGAGGATGCCAGGCACAGTTGGAGATATGCTATTAGTTCCCTTTTAGGACCATTATTGCTCTATAAGATTTTAAGTATAGGTTACACAGCAGTGTATCTATAGAAAAAGACTTGAGATTTCTGTGATTGGTGCTGTCAGGTCCCCACTTCAGCATTACTTTTGCATTCTTTTAGAGTATGTATAGACTGTCAGACCTCAAGAAATAAAACAGGAGCATACCCCTATTACTGTGGATCTTACATATTTATGTGAAATAGTCCCAAGTGCTATGACATGTTAGTGAATGATGCTACTCTGTAACTATTTCTAACATGTATAAAATAAGGAAAATAAATTTCAGTTGAGCTGCCAGTTATACTACACCTATTGTCACTAAAACTACAAACTAAAATTTTTAAATATTGTGTATGGAAACTACTAGAAACAGCAGCACTATAGATAGTGGATGACTCCAGTGCTTTGTTCCCTCATTACCTTATACTCTTGACTGAATTTTGTAAGAGGTAAGTCACAGGTCTTCACACACAAATTAGTAAATTTAAGCTAAATAGGGATATATATTGGGCTGCCTCCTGCTATGTTGTTTGCTTCATATTTGTGTTTGCTTTTTCATCCCCTTTACAATTTAAAAAACATGTAATTTAGTATTACGTAAACTATGTTAGGGGCACCTGGGTGACTCGGATGGTTAAGTGTCAGACTCTTAATTTCAGTTCAGGTCATGATCTCAGGGTCCTGGTATTGAGTCTTGCATTAGGCTCCACGTTCAGCAGAGAGTCTGCTTGAGGATTCTCTCTCTCTCCTTGCTCCTCTCCCTGCTCGCTCTCACTCACCCTCTCTCTCAAATAAATAAATAAATAAATCTTCTAAAAAAAAAAAAAAAAACTATGTAATATGGGTACTTTTATATCCAGATAATTTACAACAAAGTAGAACAAATGACCAGAGATGTCATTAAAATCTTGTACTTGAACCTTATTTTTTTTTCTTGGTCATTATTTAAAAATTATAAACTACACTGATGAACATAGGGGAAGGGAAAATAAGATAAGATAAAAACAGAGAAGAAGGCAAACCACAAGAGACTCTTAACTATAGGGAATAAACAGGGTTGCTGGAGAAGTAGTTGAGTGTAATTGCTAATTGGGTGATGGGCATTAAGGAGGGCACTTGATGTAATGAGCACTGATGAATCACTAAATTCTACCCCTGAAACTAATAATAACTCTATATGTTAACTAGAATTTAAATAAAATCTAAAAATCTTTTTTTATTTAATTAAAAAGAAATAGATAAAAGACTTTCTAAAAAGAAAGATTGTACATTGCAGAAAGGAAACTCATTTGTAATCCCACCACATCTCATAGTGAGACAATCTCTTAGTTTTCGCTATGCTCTTCCAGATTATTTTTTATTATAAAAAGTATTTAAAACATTTCTTTTGAGAGCATACTATACTTCTGCGTTGCATTTTTTTCTAACAAAAAACCTAGTCACTTTTCTTGTTAATAAAGACTATATTTTCCTTATTTTTATAATAGTATTATTATATGCCTGTACCATAGTTTGTTCTCATATAGGCTATTGGGATGTTTTCTATTTTTTGTTATTGTAAATAATTTAGTGCTATGTTAATATATGTCTGTGTACCCTTATGTAAATTTTTCTGTAGGCTCAATTTTTAGAACTGTAATTTCTGATTCTTATGAAATGAATATTTTAAATTTTAATAAATTTGTCTAATTCCCGAGTTTCTACCAAATCATATCCCTAATTTAAATGTGTGTTGTTAAGCTTTGCTGAAGTGATCAATTTTAAATGACATCTCGTTGTTTTAATTTGCATTTCTAGAGTTATTGTTGAAGTTTCACATATTTTCATGTTTCCAAGCCATTTGTCTTTTCATCTTCTGTTTGCTCCTTTTGTCCATCTTTCTTTTGGATGGTTCAATTTTTTCCTAACTTTTTTGTGTGTTTCCTTTTTTTGTTCACTAGAAAAAAATTCCTACCTAACTTGTAAATATTTCTTCCAGCTTGTATTTTGTCCTTGTTTTTGGTGCTTTCTGGTATATAGAGGTTTTTAATCTGTATATAGTTAGATTTGTTAGTCTTGTTTTATAGCTTCTAACCTTTATTAATTTTGAACTGTACATTTCATATGGGTCTCATGTACATATTTGTTCACTTGTTTACAGAATCTAACCACATCTGAGTCCTATAGTATATCAGGTGCCTGCTAGATGATGAGTCAATACTCTATGTACAGTCTAAGGACATAATCATATTTGCAACAATGTTGTAGTGTAGCAACAGATCAAATTATCTAGAATGGTTAGCAGGCACTTCTGAATGTTGCTGTAAGGTAAATTAACATAACATGACCAAATCCTCTAGAATTATCAGCAACTACTTTTAAATATTGCTATAAAGTGAAAGTAATGTGTAACATGTAAAGCAAAAGTAAAAAGCTACATATAACAAACAAGTAGTCTGTCCTTTTTTGAAATTCAGTTAGTCTTTTATGTGTCTTAATATTTACTTAATTTTGTGGCTTATATATCTACACCTTTCCTTATTATATTATGAAAGACATGGCTACTGGCATTTCACACAGAGCAGAAAAAAAATCCTTTATATAAAAGCCAAACTACAATTATCCTCATTCTATATACTGTTCTAGAAATTATTCAATCAACAAATATTTATTGAGTACCTGTTTTATTGCTAAACTCTTGCAAGGAAAAGAAGTGGTGGAATTTTTTTAAAATTATGGGGCTCGAACTCATGACCCCGAGATCAGGAGTCCCATGCTCCACTGACTGAGTCAGCCAGGTGCCCTGTAATTTTTTTTTTCTTAATGTGTGAGTTATGAGCCTATCTTCAAAGAGTTCATGATGATCTAGTTTAGAATACGTAACATAAGTACTTTAAAAGTTAAATGATGGGGCGCCTGGGTGGCTCACTCAGTTAAGTATCTGACTCTTGATTTTGGCTCCGGTCACAATCTCAGGGTTGTGAGATTGAGCCCCGTGTTGGACTTCATGCTGGGCATAGAGGCTGTTTAAGATTCTTTCTCTCCTCTCTCTCCTCTCTCTCTCTCTCTCTCTCTGCACTCCCCCATCCCTAAAAAAAAAAAAAGTTAAATCATAAAATAAATTATAATTACCCAATGACATATAAAGGCCCCTTCCCCAAACCAAAATAAGACAATAGAAAAAAACCTGTCTTGTCTCTTCTGGAGCAGTAGTCAATGATATTGTGATAGCATCGTGTGGTGACAGATGGTAGGTACGCTTGTGGCGAGCACAGCATCAAGTATAGACTTGCTGAATCACTGTGTTGTAACATTGCATGTCAATCAAACTTTAATTTTAATAAAATGATATTTTTTAAAAAAGAAATCATCAAGAAACCTGAATATGGCCAGTTTACAAGTACACAGAATGCACAGTCATCTGAGAGTTTATGAATTTAAATCTGCTTTTTCCACCACTTGCCAGTTACTCCTTTGTGTTAAACCTTTCACTCTTATTAAAGTTGAAGTACCTTCTGGAAATTTTAGCATTCTAAATGTTGGCAAGTATTACCACAGTGTGAATAAGTTTAAGATTCTTTCCTCATCTCAATTTTGGACAGAAGGTAACAGACAATGAGAAGACTATTAGTTTGAGGTAAAGGAAGAAGATGAACAGTGCAAATCTGGGGATAGGGCATCAAAGATAACCTTTGAACACCTCAAAGTTTCCTCTGAATATAGACTTCATCTGCCCAATATACATGTGTCTACTTTTCAGCTCCACTCATCTTTTTTTAAGATTTTATTTATTTATTCATGAGAGACACAGGCAGAGGGAGAAGCAGGCTCCATGCAGGTTGCCCACTGTCGGACTTGATCCTGGGTCTCCAGGATCACACCCTGGGCCGAAGGCAGAGGCTAAACTGCTGAGCCACCCAGGCGTCCCTCAGCTTCACTCATTTTATTGAAATTGATGGGAATTGTTAAAATATTTAAAAGCATTTCCTGTTTATAATTTATATAGCATCATTATATGAGTCAGAGTTAGAGAAGCAGAACCAGTAGATATAGACATAGGAATTTGTTACAAGGAATTGGCTTATACAGTTCTGGAGGCTAACAAAGCAAACCCAAAATCTTGTCAAGAAAGGAAGATCATAAATAGGTTGAAACCCTGTGGACATAAGCTGGTTAGTCTCTCAGCTCAGGGAAAGCCTAAGCTCTTTTATAGGGTTCACCAAGCCCATGTGGGATAATCTCCATTTGATTAACTTAAAGTCAACTGATTAGGGTATATAATTACATTTGCAAAATTCCATCACAACAGCAGCTAGATTAGTGCTTAATTGAGTAGCTGGGGAAGATAGTTCAGCCTAACCAAGTGGACACATTTGGGGGGAAAAAAAGCCATCATCATCCTTTAGGCATCATTTAAACAATAATTCTTTCCTTGATCATAATTCACAAAAAAATACCTCTGCTGCAAATGGTAATTCCACAAATATTTTCATTTAATGTAATCATACTACAGTAACCCCAGGTCACACTCAGAAAATAAGCTTTGTCCGTGGTCATAAAACAAGACTTAGAACTAGAAGGGTCAGGGATGCCTGGATGGCTCAGCAGTTGAGCCTTTGCCTTCAGCTCAGGGCGTGATCCCGGGATCCTGGGATTCCAGGATCAAGTCCCACATCAGGCTTCCCACAAGGAGCCTGTTTCTCCCTCTGCCTGTGTCTCTGCTTCTCTCTGTGTGTCTCTCGTGAATAAATAAATAAAATCTTTAAAAAAAAAAAAAAAAAAACTAGAAGGGTCCTAACTTTAAGAGACCATCTGAATCTATCCCTTCATTTAACAGTTATAAAATCTGAAGTCCATTAAAAACCGTCAACTTAATTTTTGTTTTTTAATACCACAAAAGGAAATACCTCACTTAGGAATATATTTTAGTTGACTTAGGCTTTCACCTGAGGCCCTATAAGAATCATCTAAGAAAGTGGGTGGAATACTGAAAGTACTCCATTTTCAGTTATATTAAACTAGTTGCCACTTTAGATTCCTATTCTATATGAGAGATCTTGACATATAGAAATATGTTTCCTAGGGTACAAAACTGAAAATCTAGATATATAATGAGTTTTGTATACATTATCAGAATGAATTTTGTACTCTTTGAAGGGTTCAAAACATGTTCTAAGAGGTCTTGTATTTGTGACAGTTTTACCCTTTCTCCATTGCCTTGCCTCCCAACTTTACCTAATAATTCTTTATAATGGATCCCTAAAGTTTGCCCTCTGATATTATGGTCTACAGTTAGGTTCAAGTGACATTTAGCTATGAGGGTTTTTTTTTTTTTTTTTGTGATTAGTCATTTGTATCTGATGTTCTTGAGCACTTGCACAAATTTCTTACCATTAAAGGTCCCTAAAAAAAACATTTATTAATACAGAAAATATTTAAATGCCTGCTATGTGCCAAGCACTTACTTCTCCTGATAAAACAGTGAACAAAATAGATAGTCTAGGAGGAAAGTAAGATAGTGAAACACCAGCATTAATTGTGGAGAATATCATCACAGGAGAAGTATAAAGATACAATTCATGTCTTCTTTATGGCCCATTGCCTGACACATAGTACATACCTAATAAATGCTTTTTGAATAAATAAGGGCTATATGGCATTTTAAAGGAGTCTAGGCTTCTTAAAAATATGTCTATCAGGTACTTTGTACACAACTAGGGTAAGTACAACAGGTAGAAAAGCAATAAAAAAAAGTTCTGATTTGGGATGGATTCAAGGACTAGAGTATATTGGAATAGGTGCAAATCCATTTCCACTGATTAACAATTTGTCTCATTTTCTTTAGAGATGGTCTTATTCTCCTTGTCAGTGACCTTTAACCTTTGTTTAAAATTAGTGCATCAGTTTGTGCTAATTGGAATTGCCAGTGACCAAGTGAATATGACATATCTATAAAAGAACAGAGAAAATTAGGTCTTTATTATGTTACTGCATCACTAATCCAGGCTTCCAGCTAAATGCCAGAATATAAATTAGATCCCTTATCAAATGTGGCACATAAAATTTTAGGATCCTTTTTAGTGTAGTACATGTGCTTTCAATAAATGCCTGCTTTGGCAAGAAATTAAATCAGTGTTCTTTGTGTCAAGTACACTTGCATTATATTTTATGCTCTATAACTTTAAAACTGTCCTTGCAAACCAGGTCAAGGGCAAAATTAAATTTCGTTTCTGGATTTAGTTTTACATTCAACAAATACCATTTTTTCTTTGGTTATATTGTGTTATGGGTATTTGCTTTATTTTGTTTTTTCACTTAGAACAAAGTTCAGAATCCATAACACTGTCTCTCTACTATTCTCCTGCCACATTGGCCTATTTTCAGTTTTTAAAACCATTGAACTCTTTCTCCTGTCCTCTAAAGCTCTTTGCAAATGCTCTTCCCTCTGCCTTGACCTATTTTTTCCCCGCTATTCAGTATTATTCACCCAGTTAACTCTTAATCATTCTTTAAGCCTCAACTATCATTCTCTTTGAGATTCCCTCTTCATCCACACCACCAACCAACTTTAAAATACAGTTTTAAACATCTCCCTTAATATTACTATATTACTAATTCTTAGCAATCCCTGGCATATAGTGGGTGCTTATTAAGTGAAAGGATAGCTTAATATATTGAGTACTTACTGTGTTCTAGTCACTATAAAATCCCCTCAAGGGGCAGCCCGGTGGCTCAGCGGTTTAGCACCGCCTTCAGCCCAGGGTGTGATCCCAGAGACTCAGGATCAAGTCTGGCTTTGGGCTCCCTGCATGAAGCCTGCTTCTCCCTCTGCCTGTGTCTCTGCCTCTCTTTCTCTGTGTGTGTGTGTGTGTGTGTGTGTGTGTCTCTCATGAATAAATAAATAAATAATCTTTAAAAAAATCCCCTCAAGGAACTTTCTCAAGTCTGAGTTTCAAAGGCCCATGTTACTTTGTAAATGACATACTTGCTTTCACTTTAGGAGACAAAATTAACAGTTCTGAGTGAAATAAGTATAAAAGATAAAAGGATATACATTTATATAAATGCATGTATACAAATGTTTGTGTATGGCAAGTTGCAAAGTAAAGTGAATATTTTACTGTGGTTACTGTCAAGAAATCTTGTAAAGCTACTATTTTAGTTAATACTGTTGTACAGTAATTTCCTAACAAGTATGTCTAGAAAAACAACCTGTTTCACATATCAACTTCCCCATGCATTTCTCTGCTGTCTGTATCTTTGCCTTCTAATAGTTCTTTGCTTAGAATCAAAAGTTAGAATCTCTGAAATCTCCCAGAAAAGACTGTTTAAATTAAATGAGTCCATCAAGATTTGGAGGAAAGCGATTTGAAAAAAAGAAAATATATTACATTCTACCTTTAATTTTCAAAACCTGAAAACGAATGGTATCTCATCTATTCTTTTTGATGTGCATGTGCCCCAGTCCTGTGATTTCCTTAGCATCCTATAATAGTTTTTGCTTTTATGCTTTTGGTGTTTTTCTTCCCAAGATGCTCTTTCAAGGTCCAACACAGAAATCCTGTTTCTTTAACAAACTTTTCCTGACTAATCCTATTCTATTTTTTTTTTACTCTGAATTTTTTCACCATGTTAGTATATATTTCTCAACTTTTGTACACTATCCTATCATATATTTAGTCAAATGTACATTTTTTTCTTGCAAATAGCCTTTTTGTATGTGTGTCTTTGCTGTGTTCTTGCTCCTTAATCTCACATGACCCACACACAGCTCACGTCACTTTAATCTTATTTTCCTTGAATTAAACGAAATACAAATTTAAATCCCTCTCCTGGGGAATTAAATATGTCATTACTGGGGTACTTTCCTTCACCTCCTTGGGGTTCTGACAAAGTAAAACATTTGCGTACATACACACACATACACACACACACACACACACACACACATGCTGAATCTTCTGTCCCCATTAGCTCTACAGAGAGACCAGTGTTATCCCTTAAAGATCATCAGCTGTGCTGTGTCTTGGAATGTGAGAATCTTGGCCAAAGCTGGTAGCTATAATAGCTTAGATATGACTTCCTCTATTCAATATTTTCTGTTGGTCCTTCAAGATTGACATTTTATGGGGCACCTAGATGACTCCATCAGTTAAGTGACCAACTCTTGGTTTCGGCTCAGGTCATGATCCTGGGGTCATGGGATAGAGCCCTGTTTTGGGCTCCACACTCAGCACAGAGTCTGCTTGAGATTCTCTCTTGCCCTCTCCTCTGCCCTTCCTCTCATGCACTCTCATGCACTCGTGCTCTCTCTCTCATTCTCTCAAATAAACAAAATCTTTTTTAAAAAGAGAGAGATTGACTCTTTTCCTTCCCTATTTTGTCCTCAAAGACCCTAAGAAAATTGCTTAGTAGCATGAGCAAAAAAGGTATATAGACCTTGTAGCGCCCTAAATTATTTAAAATATGGTTTAAAGGCCTGGGAGTCTGGGACACCTGGGTGGCTCAGTGTCTGCCTTTGGCTCAGGTCATGATCCTGAAGTCTGGGGATCAAGTCCCCCATTGGGCTCCCTGCGGGAAGCCTGCTTCTCTCTCTGCCTATGTCTCTGCCTTTCTCTCTGTGTTTCCCATAAATACATACATACACATACATACATACATACATTTATATACCTTTAAGAAAAAAAAAAGGCCTGAAAGTCTGAAGGTCAGGTGAAAATAAAAGGATTGAGAAGAGAAAAGTTAGAGCCTGGAAAGTCAAATTTTAGGTCTTAGGATTCAGCCTGGCTCCAGTAGTGCTCCAGGAACATTACTGTATCTTTAACATGTGCTTGTTGAGTTGATGAAACAGTATTTGCATAACTATTCCCTACAACTGAATTATGAGAGTTAAAGATTTTAACAATTCAAGATTACTGCCTATGATACTGGTGATCTTTTATACAAGTGGTCATGTCAAAAACAAAACATAAACCTTGTTTTAGGAAGAGGAGCAATGTTACAAGACTCCACTTGCAATTCTAGTTTTCAGATTAATGAATATGATAAAATTAAGATGGAATAAAAATTTTAGGAGACAGTTAAATAAAATCCAAATTGGATGTGGAATAAAGGCCAAATTGTTATTTTCAGTCATGTGGTGCATATTTCCATATGTTCTGAAAATCCTCAAGAACTTGGCACAAAGTTCTGCTGAAATAATTTCTTCTTCTTAAATGACAGGTGCCTCATCTTTTATTGTACTATTAATTCAGAATCCCATCAAGTAAGAAAATGCAGAACATAAAGGATAAATTTATAAGCATTTCCCTAACTTTAGCCATAGAATCATTACTTTCTATTTCCTTCCTCTCCTTCACCTTCTGGCCTCCTTATGTCTTTATTTTCTCCTTCTTTTCGTTTTAACCACAATCACTTCTCTATCAGATGGTTCTTGTTTCTACTTCTGAATACATTTAAATGCCATTTATAAAATCATAAATTATTATTGAATTTATGTTTAAAAATCTAATGGGATTCAGCAGTAGTTTGAAACTGCAATATAATTATTAAATGTGGGTTTTAATACCAGTGATGATTCACATTTTCCAACCTCCATATTTTACAATTTGTTTTTCTTGGCAAGGGTATAAGTATCCATGAATAAGGCGAAAGGTTTCTTGAATTTTGGCTTTTAAAGAAGGAATGAATCTTTTACTGTCTTCTAAAAAGTTACTTTACCATTTACAAAAAGATACAAGCAGTAGAAAATGACAGATACTTAAATCTATTCACTGATTTATGCCAGTTAGAGTCGCTGGACTTTTTGCTTCTGAAACCCTCCCTGATAGGAGGCTGTCTGTGGTTGTTAGGGACCTTCCAAAAAGTCATTTTTATGGTCATTGAATTTTAGAATTAGAAGAACTTCAGGAATTATTAGAGGCTTCTCATTCTCGAGATGTGGAATCTGAGAAAGACAGTTTGTGTCTTGCCCAAAGTCACATGAGAGGTAAAGTAAGAGACAAAGCAAGAATTGGAAATCAAGTTTCTTGATTCCAGCTCTAGGACTGTTTTTATACTATTATTTTATGAACATGGAAAGCAAGCTGATTGTTTACCTAAAATTCATTATATTTTGTGTATCTTAGAACTTGTCATTTCTTTTTAAAAGATTTTTAAAGATTTTGTTTATTTATTTTAAAGAGAGAGATTGTGAACAGGGGGATGAGCCAAGGGGTATGGAAAAAGAATCTCAAGCCTACTGTCCACTGAGCGTGGATCCCAATGTGGGACTTCATGTCACAACCCTGAGATCATGACCTGAGTCGAAACTAAGAGTCAGATGCTTAACCAACTGAGTCACCCAGGAGCCCCAGAACTTTTCATTTCTATGCTTTATTCTTTGAGTTAAAATATTTTGTATTAGTCATCTGTTTTCTGATTTGCCATCTAAGAATCATTTGTCTTCCCTTTTCTATCCAGTCCACATAATACTGCTATGTAAGCTAATCTTTCTAAAATGTGGTCCTAACTATGCCACTTACCTGCTCAAAAACCTTAATTATCTCTCACCTCTTCAATCTGCCTACCACATAATTAAATGAATTAATAAATCCATTGTCCTAACTTATTAAAGACTAACACTACCTTTCAAATCTTAGTGCTTTCTGCTCTTCTACTCATCCCTTATGATCCAGCCAAATTGGACCACTTGCTATTCTCAGAATACATCTTTCATTTTCTATACCTTTGTGTCCTTCTTTATTATGTCTTCACCTAGATTTTTACCTATCTTTCTAGGTTTATATCAAATTCTGGAGCACTTGACTGGCTCAGTCAGTAGAGCATACAACTCTTGATCTTGGGGCTGTGAGTTCAAGCCCCATGGTGGGGCAGGGTTTACTTAAAAAAAAAAAAAAAATTCCCTTCCACTATAAAGCCTTCTTTTGTTCTCTTTCCTTTTAATTTCAATCGTAGCCTGCTACACTCGGACTTTAGTTTTTGCTTTCATCTTAATTATTCTTATTTTTGGTTAATCAGATGAGTTTAGCAGGGTGCCATATAACCGTGGAAATAAGTGATATCTAATATGTTCATTGGTTGCTAAAGTTCTTGAAACAGATGGAAGATAGTTATTACCACCCTTTTTTATTCCTACAACAGATAATCAAAAATCTGCCCAGATCATCACAACCAAGAGAAGTCCTACAAGTATATATTAGGATTTATTTACTGGAGAAAATAGAAAGGCTTCATTTTAAATTTGTGAAGTGTACCATAGTAACTTATTGCTGGTTATAAGCTCATTTAGAAATGTAAACTTACATTTACAGAAGTCTAAATGTAAATCTAAATTTACATACTGTAAATTTTCTAATTATCTTGCATGTCAGCAAAGTAAAATAGTAGCTTGTCATAAAAGTGCTTAGTTGGTAACTTACCAAGTCCTCAGACTGAATCATGTTTACTATTTACCCCGTTAGTTAATCTGTATGTAGGGTGTTTTATGCTTTTTGTTTAGTTAACTTGTTCGTTTGTTTTTTTGCTGTTCTTGCCCACTTCTATCATAAATCTTTTGACACTTATCTTTATATTGTACTCTGATACCCAGTATCTTCCAGTGATGTCTGGGCTCTATATATCTTTGAAATATAATTATAGTTTTAAAATTCAGAATAAGGGGCACGTGGGTAGCTCAGTAGTTGAGCATCTGCCTTTGGCTCAGGTCGTGATCCCAGGGTTCTGGGATCAAGTGCCACATCAGCTCCCTGTGGCAAACCTCTGCTTATGTCTCTGCCTCTCTGTCTCTGTGTCTCTCATGAATAAATAAATAAAATATTTTTAAGTAAAATAAAATTCAGAATAGGATATTCTTTTAGGAAAACTATCACCCTGATTATTTGTGTATTACTTGGAAGTGAGGCAAATGCCAACATCCTTTATGGTAACTTTCCAGAGCAGGACAACTGCAGATATGGCCAAGATATGAATTGTATAAATACTGTCACAGAACAGAGCAGACCAGCAGTTTATGAAATATTTAGCCAAATTTTAGATCTCATTCTTGAAAATCTCAATACTCATACATACAAAGATCTTTTCCCTTTTTAAATAACATTCTTTTGATCAGTTTAACTGATTCCAGTGCACATTTATTAATCATACTACATGCAAGACAGGGTCCTAGGATAAGATATAAAACCCGGTTCTCAAGAAGCTCATAAACTAGGAAAGAAAATAGACCATGTAAATAAATTATAACGTGATGCAAGAAATAGCATAATAGAGGCATATACAAAGCACTAAGTCAATGAACTCTGATCCCCAAAACAAAGTATGAACACAAGAAATCAAGTCAACATAAATCTACTGCAGAGGTATTTCTTCTTTGCTTAATGTAGGCAAGTGCTTTGTCTTTATCATTTGATAAATCAACAAGGATTTATTATCCTGTGCAGAGCAATATGTTAGATGCTTTGAGGATACAAAGTGAGAAAGAATTTTTGCACTAAGAATTTATAATCTAGTAGGAGAGATAAACTGTCTATACAAATAACGGTGTTTCCAGTATGCACATAATTGCCATAAGAAAAATCTTTACAAATTGCACAAAACTCTTCTGCAATGCAGAAAGCCACTTCTGGAGATAGGGAAAGAAGAGACCATGAACAATTCAAGAAGGCTTCCATTAAGCAGAAGATGGCTGAACTAACCCTGGAGGGATTGGTAGGATTTTGACAAGGGTGGTTGAAGGATATTCTAATTCATTTAGTGCCTACATGTGCAAGGTAGCATGAAGGCAAAAAAGCCTGGGGCATGTTCAGAGAATAGCAAGTATTCTAGTTTGAGTGGCATCTGGTACATGTATAAGGGAGTAGTAAAGGATCAGGCTAGACAGGAAAAGTAGGGACACTTTATGGAGGACCTTTGAAAGTTAGGCTATGGAACTAGGACTTTTATCAGGAAGCAGTAGTAGATAGCTTTTTGGGCAAAGGCTAATTGAAGTTGATATTTAGGAATCTAATGCTGGAATCTAATGGTCATGTGCAAGGATACATTCAAGCTGAGAGTCACTGGTACTAAAGACTGGTTAAGTGACTATATAATCTAGGCAAGAGGTAGTACAGGACTGACCTAGGGTTGTGTTGGTAGGAATGGAAACAGAGTTCCAGATATTATAGGCCTTATAGTTGGTAGAATTTGAAACCATCAGAGGCAAAGAGAAAGTGTCAAAGGAACTCTGAAAGTGAGACAGAATATATGATGATGATAGTAAATCAAAGTAGTAAAGGAAACTACCCTCCCAAAAATGTAAAGAGAGAACAGATCAGAAAATCAGTAACTGAATTCTAGAGAAAAATTGTCTTTAGGGAATTTAACCAATGAGAAAGACGATAAGCAACATTAAAATAAGAGAAGAAAGGGAAAGAAGTGATTGGGTGGCTCAGTTAAGCCCCTGATCTTGACTTCAGTTCAGGTCATGATCTCAAGGTCATGAGATTGAGCTCTGCATAGGTTCCGGCTCAGCCTGGAGTCTGCTGGAGATGCTCTTTCCCTCTCCTCCTGCCCCTCCCCCCACTATCTCTCTGTCTCTAAAATAAATTAAATCTTTTTTTAAAAAAGGAAGGGAAAGAGGATAGGTAACCAAAAAGTTGGGAGGAGAATTTCTAGGAGAGTGTAGAAAATTCAAACTCTGAAATATCAGTTAAGTCTCATTTCTCATCTATTAAATTATGCATTGAAATTGGGAAATCCAAACAAAAAGAATTTGAATGTACAGGAGTAAGTTGGGGGAAATTGTCCAAAGACCCAAAGGAGGTGAAATATTTACTCAAGAAATGAAGAAATTGGCAATGCAAAGATATTTGGAGAGATTGAAACTAACCCTCCGAAAGACTAGAAGGAAATGAGTACTCATTTTATTTTTTAAAATAATTATTACTAAACTTTACACTATGCAGAAATCCTTCTTTCCTCAAGAAAAGCAATTAAGTCCTATTCAAAAAAGTCAAGAGGAAAGGCTAAGATTAGTGAGAACACAGTCTCTGAAATGGATGTATATAGAAGCCAACTTGTAATACAATGTACAATAAGTCAAAATTGCTGTTAACAAAATCCCATGTTAGCCCAATCACTTTATAACATTCAGTGTAATAAAAATGCCAGTATTTTGTTACTAGCTCTGTGCTGTATTACCTTCAATTACCAATGTGTTGTTGATACCCAATGAAAACTCATCCTTTGTCATGGAGACTCCTAAACTCCACAGGCAAGCACTAAGATTGGATAATGTGTTCTTCCAGATTCTGACGAGAGGTAAAAAGATAGACATTTCTTGAATTCTAGTTTTTAGACTAAAATAATTGTCTCCCATTTAATTATCAGATGCAATATGAGCTTTTCAGAAATATTAATCTTTTTAAACCTATTTCTTTTTCATATAGCAAGGGTAGGTGAAATCACACTTTCCATCTAACATTTATTGAGTACCCTGCTACATTCTCTGTTGAGTGTTTTCTACCATTTTTCTGTGATTTTTTTTTTAATAGCCTGACTTGTGCACTTGGCTAATTTCTTTTTCATGCATATTGGATTTTTTTCTTTGACTTCTTTGTAGTTTTTGTTTTTTTCCTGAAGAGACCTTTGTTGATCATTACTTCCATGTTATCCTAGCTACTTCCCAATGGCCATTGTGAAATTTTAAGTTTGTTTATATGTTGGACTTCTTTCTAAAGCACACATAATTATTATCTGTCAGCTAGCAAGAAGGAAGGAAATGATACTGGTTATTGGTAATAATATTGCTTATTGGATATTTGAATGTGATGTTTTATATACATATCCATAGGTTAAAATTCAGACCTGAGGAGAAATTATGTTTTTCTTGTTTGGTTGGTTTTTTTCTACTAGAGAGAGGAGACTAGATGCTTTTTTGTTTTTACTATATTTTGTTATTAAATCACAATGTAGTCCTATAAATTCCTTTTTTTACTTAGTCTAGTAACATTTTGGACTATGAATATTAATATTCTGTCGTCTTCCTCAGCAGACAGGAGATCCAAGGAGTAGGGAAGTTTTTGTGATAGGTCCAAACCTAAGATCAAAACAACTAGAAACTGATGATCTCTGTATTCTTCTGACATATCTCACACCTTACCCTCACCACTTTGCTCACAGTAAGGTTCATAAAAACAACTCTGCCTGTCCAGTTGTCCAAATCTGTGTTTTATGTATTGTTTGCATTTTATTTTTACCTACTTTCTAAAAATTATTTTTTTACAACTTCCAAACTAGAATAAGTTGAGCCATTAGCATGATCCCAGGGAATGGGCTTTATAAGCAGTGGTATCACAACTTGACAGTTTGGGATTGGGAAGGATCATGCATGGAATATGGAAAATATAAAGGATATTGGTACACCTTTGAACTGAGAGAATCCTTAGGCAGTTAACAAGAATGCTAATCTCTCCCCACTGGAGATCTTCCTTTTGTCTAATGCTTAGCATGGGGTCCATAATGCCTTTCTTGTTGACCTGCATGTATATTTATCTAAGTTCATAAGAATTGGTTATTTAGCTGACTTTTATTGTCCTTTTTTTTTTAACATAGGTGCTTTGAGTTTTAGGTTGTTGGTTTTTTTTTCCCAGTGATTGAAAGAAATAAGACCTGTCAAAAGATGCACATTTTACTTATCTTAAGGCTAATAAGCTAGAGCCTACTCTCCATAGGGCCTTCAATTCTTCATTGGTAACTTAAGAAAAAAATACATAAATATCCTAATAGCATAACTCAGGGGTCAGCAAACTTTTTCTGTAGAAGTCCAGTTAGTATGGTCTCTGTTGAGCTAGTTAACTCCGCTGTGGTAATAAGCAGAGACAATCCTAGACAACATGTAAATGAATGAGCATTGCTGTGTTCCAGTAAAACTTTATTTATAAAAACAGGCAATGGGCTGAATTTGTCTTACAGGCTGTGGAACTTGGGCACAAAGTATTGATCATACATTATAATAGATCCCTCTATTGGGTGAAAGAGAGGATCAGGGAAAACATTTTTTAAAAAAAGGAAAGATGGGGATGCTCAGCAGTTGAGCACCTGCCTTCGGCCCAGGGCATGATCCTGGAGTCCTGGGATCGAGTCCCACATTGGGCTCCCTGCATGGAGCCTGCTTCTCCCTCTGCCTGTCTCTGCCTCTCTCTCTGTGTGTCTCTCATGAATAAATAAAATCTTTGAAAATTAAAAATAAAATCAATAAAAATAAAAATTAAAAAAGAAAGATGTTAATTACCTACCTGGAGCTTTCTAGTTGGTAATCTAAAAAAAGCAAGAGGGGTAGCCCCGGTGGCAGCGGTTTGGCGCCACCTGCAGCCCAGGGTGTGATCCTGGAGACCCTGGATCGAGTCCCACATCAGGCTCTCTGCATGGAGCCTGCTTCTCCCTCTGCCTGTGTCTCTGCCTCTCTCTCTCTGTGTCTCTATGAGTAAATAAATAAAATCTTTAAATATATATGTGTATATATATATATATATACATATATATATAGCAAGAAAATGACAATTATATAGGATATGTAAAGTAAAAATGGGTTTAGAACTAGAGTTATTCTTCAGAGGGCTTCAATTATAGATTACTGATAGAGTGTTTATGATTTAATGCAGCAGCTCCAAGTATAGGAACCATATCCTTTGTACAATAATATGCAAAAAGCAATGTATGAGATGCTTAGGATAAGTGATCAATCTGATTTGTCTTTGGCTTGGTCATAAACTGTTTTAACCAATAAATGGAGAACTGCAGATTTGTTAACGTGCCAGGATATTTTAAGATATGTACTTTAAGACGGATCCACATTGAACCTCTGCTGGACTAATGGAGTAAGCGAGACCAGATTTATCTTCTTCCTTAAATAACCAGACAAAATATATAAAACAACAGTCTCCAGACATTAGACAACAGGCAGCACAAGACAGTGATCCCTCAGAGAAGGTCAACAAATGAGAAAATCCTACAATTGCCATAGCATTCCATTTAGACAGAGTTTCTAGTCTACAATGTGAGAAGGGGCTCCCAAACCTAGAGGTCCAACTGAACTGAAAGAGTTAAGCACTGAAGGATGCCAAGATGGCTAGAATTTATAGCAAAGAGAGACGCCTGGGTGGCTCAGGAGTTGAGCCCCTGCCTTTGGCCCAGGGCGTGATCCTGGAGTCCTGGGATCGAGTCCCACATTGGGCTTTTTGTGGGGAGCCTGCTGCTTCTCTGCTTCTCTCTCTCTTTCTCACTGTCTATCCGAATAAATAAGTAAATAAAATCTTTCTAAAAAATTTACAGGAAAGAATTCCAGAAAAAAGTACAGAGATAAGGCACACACACTAAATATCTGCAGAGAGTTCCCTAGAGTCTTCAGCTGAATACTGATCAGGATATGTGTATGAGGAAAGTATACAAAGTGAAGGATGAAACATTGGAAAGAAGCAGAGAGATTATTCTCCCAAGTTCACACGGGCTGATAGCAGTTTCTGTCCCCACTAGCCAGAGTGGAGAAACTGCTAATGAATGGGTTGTTTTATTGAGTAGTCAAAAAGATTATATCAATAGGGTACCAGGTTTGCTCTAGATTAAAGGCTGCTCTCATTTAACCTACCAAAGCTTAAAACTAAGCCTAGAAAGGATCAAACTATTTCCAAGTAACCTGAATTTCAGAATAAACCTCAAAAATGTGTAAAGTAGTAGAAAATATCCAGCACCCCAAAACGTAAAATTCATAATGTCTGGCATCCAGTCAAAATTATTGAGAGGCAAAGATGCTGGAAAATGCAACCCAAAATGAGGAAGAACATCAATCAATAGAAACAGGTTTAGAAATGGCACAGATGTTGGAATTATTTGACAAAGATTAACATTTTTAAATATATTCTGTATTTCAAGAAGATAAAGCATAAGCCTTAAGAAGAGACTATATACATATATACATATATATGTATGTATTTGTATGTATGTATAAAGATTGAACTTCCAGAGAGGAAGAATGCACTGGATGAAATAGACATTGCAGAAGAAAAAAATAGTAACTAGTGATCTATAGGACAGCATCAGAAGCTATTCAAAATTAAACACTGACAGAAAATAATAGTCTTTGAAAAAACAAACCATGCATGAATGAGCTGTGGGACAATATCAGGTGATCTGATATACATATTTGGAGTCTTGGGAAAGAGGAGAATGAATGAAAAAGTATTTGAAGTCATAAAGGTTGTAAATGTTCCAAATGTGATGAAAACTATAAACTCACAAATCCAAGAAACGCAACAAATTACAAGCAGAAAAAACATGGAGAAAACCATACCAAGAAACATCATAATGAAATTGCATGAAGTCAGTGATAAAATCTTAAAAGCAGCCAGGTTGATTTTTTTTTAAGACACATTATATACAGAGAAACAAAGATTAGAATGACAGCAGTCTTAGCATCTGAAACAGTGCAAGCTAGACAGACCTTAGAGCACTGAAAGAAAAAAAAATTGACAACCCAGAGTTATATACCTAGCAAAAATATCTTAAAAAAAAGAAAAGAAAAGAAAAGAAAGAAAACAAAGACTTTTGTTTTAGACATATAAAAGCTGAAATAGTTAATCAGTAGAAAACCAGCACAAACCATTTAGGAAGGCTCAGATCTAAGTGCTACCTATAACAATTACTGCTATATAGTCTTGGACATACATTAATTTCTCTGAACCTTCAGATATTTATCTGTGATATGAGAAACCTATTTTGAGGATTTTTATGAGGATCAAATGAGGTAAGGAAAATAATTTACATTTGTTGAGTGTTTCCTTTGCGCCAAGCATGTCTTGTCTCATTAAAAATGGAAATACAGTATCCAATAAGAGGCTCACTGGTCTGAGATTTTTCTTATGCTATCATCTCTCCTCTTCAGTAACTGAAAAACATGGGTTATTCTAGAATTTACCCAAATAGCTAGTCAATCAAATTTTGTTGAAGTACTTTTCCTAACTTTGTTTTCCTTTAGTTACCACCATTAAATATGCTTTAAGGTGGGAATGAACAACTTTCTTTGCTATAATAGACTCATCAGCTAATAAATCACTTTGTGAAAGGGTTAGGTATGTCCTAAGCTAAACCTAATTTTTTTCGCTTGTGTTTTGACTGCTAATGTTTTTTTTTTTTCAGTCATGTTTATTGAGGTATAATTTATATACTGTCTATGTAACTTTTATTATAAACCTATTGGATAGGGGCCATGAATGTCTTTATAGCTTATACTTTGCCCCACTGAGTTTTTGGCACTCCATAAATGTTAAATAATATTTCTATTCAGCATTCTGCAGACAGGAAGCATATGGTAATAAATGTCAGAGCACAGGTTGAAAATCCCCCCAAAGTTGTGTTATATTTCTTGGAAAAGCCAGTACAGAAATTTTTGTGAATAAAACTTATTTTAAAAAGCAGTTCCCAAGCACATATTTTACTTAATGATTTTTCTCTACCCTTCTTTTACTTTATTTTCAAATTACTTTTCCTCTTCAAAACTAGTATATTAAAAATAGTATAATTTTAATGGAGTGCTGTAAATATATATAAATGATTTTTTAGATAACATAAAGAAAAGGTAATTCTTAGTCTGAAGGACAGCATGAGGAAATATTTAAAAGCTTAAGCAACATAAGTCTTTATGATATATTGTATGAAAAGAAATAAACAGCAGGTAGTTTTTTATTAAATATCAGCATGACTTATAAGTGTATCACTGCTACAGTTGTTGCAGACCTTATAATAGTATTAGACTTTGACTCAAAAATATTTTTCTCACCTGAGGATCTGGCACTACTTAAATATCATACTCTATTCTCAGTAAGGTAATCATTGCTTCAGAATAATGAAAGACAGGGATGCCTGGGTGACTCAGCAATTGGGCATCTGCCTTCGGCTTGAGGTGTGATCCTGGAGACCCAGGATTAAGTCCCACATCGGGCTTCTTGCATGGAGCTTGCTTCTCCCTCTGCCTATGTCTCTGCCTCTCTCTTTCTGTCCTCATGAATAAATAAATAAATAAAACCCTTTAAAAAAAAAAAGGATAATAAAAGACATTGTAAATTGAAACTAAACCTGATGCCAAAAAACAAATCTTATGTGAAAAATAGTATATCCCAGTTATCTGTGTAGAAGAAATGGTTAACCATAATCAGTTATGCAAAACCATTTTGAAAGTATGTATCTTTGCTCACCCTAAAATTGATGTGTTGACCACACTTTGATTTGATTTCTGTAAGGATTTTTGTTTTTATTTTTTGTTTTTAAGATTTATTTATTCATGAGAGACACACAGAGAGAGAGGCAGAGACATAGCGGTTAAGCCTACTTCTCCCTCTGCCTATGTCTCTGCCTTTCTCTTTCTGTGTCTCTCATGAATAAATAATTAAAATCTTAAAAAAGAAAAAAAAAGAACACTGCACCCTTAGTGTAGGTCTTCTGAGTCTAAACACTGTACTCTTTTTATTTTTTTTAAGATTTCCTTTTTTTTTTAAGTAATATCTACACCCAATGTGGGGCTCAAACTCACACCCCAAGATCAAGAACCACAGGTTCCACTGACTAAGCCAGCCAGGTGCCCCCACCCCTGTACTCTTTCCATTTGGCCCACTGACCAGTACTATCTTAAGGCCATTCGAAGAGAGCATTATGCATCTAAATATGTATACAAATATGTGAATTTTATTTATAGAAAGATAACATTCTTAGGCTCTCACCTACACCATACCATTTAGGATTTACAGCATTGTTTCAAATATTATGGAATCAAAGTCTAATACCATTGTGAAGTCTGCAATATCTATCATAGTGACACACATCTAAGTTGATAGTATCTGTTAGCCTAAACTATACGTAGGAGAATGCAGAGATAACATGTTGAATGGAGAGATAACAAAGTAAAAACATAACTGGTTTGGTGGCTCCATTTACCCTTGGCTTTTCCCAAATCTCTGAACTCCTGTGACTTGAGTAAGAACCATCAGCATCCCCCTCCTCTCCTCTTGGAATTTTCTTCTTCTCCCGTGCTTTGGAGCAACAAAGTAGTTTATTTGGGATGAATGGTTTACTTTCTGTAGACAGTCAGAAGTTACCTTTCTTTGGTCCTGAGTTGGATTTTCTCCTTTTTTGTTTCATTCCATGAAGTTTCAACCTATACCAGGACCCCTCATATCTGAGATCAAAAATAGTGGTAACATTAGCAAGCAGGTAATGGTTCTAGCTGGGTTCAGTGACTTCAGGTACAGAGCAGGAAGTGCAAGGGCAAGGGCAAAAGAGAGGTAAATTTTGTTTTTAAAGCCATTTGCTAACTTCTCAAAATAACTTCATGATATGTTTAATAGGACCATAGAAAACTATCTTTCTTAACAGAAGCTAAATAATAGTTCCTACAACTAAAAAGTAAATTTCACAAAGTCAGAGGGTACAAGGTCAATATACAGAAATCATCTGTATTTCCATATAACTAGTAAAAAACAATTGGAATTAAAATAAGAATATGGACAACTTATGATTTTAGTTTAATATTGTTTATAGATCATTCTACTTTATAAATTAAAACTGCAGCATTATCAGACAAACTGCAAAAACAAAACCCAGCTTTCTCTTCAATTGAATATAAAGGAAATAGCTCTTTGATAAACACAAACATGCACCCAAGTTTCTCCTTCCTTTCTGTATAGTCTGAGGATTGTGCTTTCTAATAGTGGCTTGCTAATCCCTTTAAATAGCTCGTAATCTAAGTATTCCATAGTTTTCATTAACCATGAATTTCAGCTTCTTTTTTTTTTTTTTTTTAAACCTTAAAACCCATATTTGGTGGTTGTTTCACTAGCACTCTTTTAGCCTGGCCGATGAAGCAGCAAGCCTACTGCAAATCCTAAATAGATGAGAGTCTGAGACTTTAATTATATGTCATTTTATTCACAACACTCGATTCCAGGAAGGAAAAAATGACTTTGCTGTTGTAAAAGACATATTATGTGAGTATCATTCATTGTAAACCAAAAATGATACTGTATTAGAGCACAGCCAACAATGGGAACTAATTCTGAAAATGTGACCTGTCTAGGAAACTGAATAATAGTGAAAGTTATCAAAATGGAAAGAAGTGTTAATGTGAAATCCAGCCTTCTCAGAAATACTCTTTCCTGGCCTGTTTGGTTTTGCTTTTGTTGCTTGTCATGCATGAATGAAAGTGCTACACTCTCAGGGGAGCAGGAAAGCCTCTGTCGGTTGTTTATTTCCTTAATCCCTCCTCCTTTGTGATTTTTGATGTCAGATCTAAAATGGAAAGCCTGTAAATATAATGATTATCACATGGATAATCACCTGCATTAGGAACCGCCCTGCTTCTCTATTCTAACCCTAGCTGTTCTCCACACGTCACATCCACTCTGCAGTTGGATTTTAACCTGACTGCTTCATTAGATTTGTGAACTCAGTACGTGGCGCCCTGGGGCAGCACAGATGGGGACGTGCTTGTTTTCTTTTCTCACTTTTACTGCAAAGACACACTAAAAAGTCCTTTTCAATTTAGTATTATCAGTTCACTTGGAATTAACCCTGATATTTGGAACCTGCCTTACTCTTCTGCCAGCCGTCTATACCCCTTTTTGCTTCCCTACTTTCAGACCTAATGCCTTTTCTTTCTGTCCCTCCATGCAGTGAATCTGAGGACTAAAATTCTGATTAAAATTCTTACTAGGTCAAACTGTCCCCCTATGTTGTTGTGTTATTTGTTTTGCTGGGAGGGAAAAATAAATGTTGTTTCATCATTGTATCTACAAACACCTTCAGATCAGAGGTTAGCTGTGGGAAAGTCTACAGTGATGTGAGCCAGCTGCCTTCTCTAATGGAGTGACTGGGGGCACCAGCTCAAGATCAAAAGAAGGTGAGAGGAAGTCAGGAGATAAGATCTTAGCTTTTCAATGATAGGGCACAGCTCTGCAAACCTGTATGAGGGGGGGCGCTAAGATAAAAAATTGAGTTGACTTTTCTTCAGCATGTCCTTCCTCAATCAGAAATATATTGGTGCTTCAAATAGTTTACAGATGTGCAAGTGTCCTAGGGCCTGGTTTCCTTAAAGAATAATGATCTGACATTTATATATGTGTCTTCTTGCAATTAGTCCGTTCCACTGTACCATAACACATCAAAGTTAATTGCTTCTTATATCTGTGTGAGCATAACTGGACCTTAAAAAAGCATTTTAACTACTGTATGTTGAATTTTGAGTTTTTATGTCTTATTGTGAGTTTTCATCATACAGATTCTTCATATTAATTTTGTCTTATAGTTCTCTGGGCTTCTTTCTTGCCTCTGATGAAGCTAAATAAGCTATAAGCTAGCAGAGCTTTTCAGTTATCTTTTTTTAAAGGATTTTATTTATTTATTTATTTATTTATTTATTTATTTATTTGAGAGAGAGAGAGAGAGCGTGCATGAGCATGGGGGATGGGAGCAAAGAGAAGCAGACTCTCCACCAAGCAGGAAGCCCGACATGGGGCTGGATCCCAGGACTCTGACATCATGACCCGAGCCAAAGGCAGACACTCAACCGACTGAGCCTTCTAGGCACCCCATCAGTTTTCTTTCTGATATAAGAATTAGCTTGATCAATTCTTGGGTTGGACAGCTTGGGAAAATATTACATTGATATCTTTTGAGACTTACCCTTTTCCTTAAAATCCAGGCCAGCAAGTATTATTGATTATATGGTGTACGAAGTTCTATTATAAGTAAATTGTCAAAGAGGCCAACGTTGGGCAGCCCGGGTGGCTCAGCGGTTTAGCGCCACCTTCAGCCCAAGGTGTGATCCTGGAGACCCAGGATGGAGTCCCATGTCAGGCTCCCTGCATGGAGCCTGCTTCTCCCTCTGCCAGTGTCTCTGCCTCTCTCTGTGTGTCTCTCATGAATAAATAAAATCTTAAAAAAAAAAAAAAAAAAGCCAACCTTGCATACACCAATTGTTAAGATCATAACTCCGTTTTTCATTAATCTATATCACCAAGGCTAACTCTGTCAACGTTTGCTAGTGAACAGCCTAAGGAATTGTACTTTCAACTTATCTCTTTCTGTTAACTTCAGGGTTTAGCTGTAATCATCCATTTTGACTTTTTCAAGCCCTCTTACAAGGGGTCTTTAAATCTATATGTCATTAATATATCGGACCATAAGCACATACATACTTCTTTCCCCAGTGTTTTCCTTAACACGTAGATAGTACCCAAATTTGTGCTGGAGACACTGACTTACTTTCTGCCTTACATGGTTTGGTGCAGCAGTCGTTTCAGTTGAGTTGGATCTGCTCACTACTCAGGCTCAAATCCCATCCTTCTATTAATATCTCTTGGCAAAGATAATTTTGGAGGAATGTAAGTTAAGATGTAGAGGCTCTTGACAGTTGTCTGCAGTATTTTTTTTTTTTCATTTTCGAGAGGGAAGTTTAGTTGAAAAGTATTATTGCTTCTATTTTCTGTATCAGTCCTAAAATTAAAATATATGCAGAAAGTACAAAAAGGGAAAGGATCTGGTTACACAGATGTGTTTTTTATCATTTGATAGTCTGTTTTAAGAGCATTAGTAGATATGGTAATGTTCATCAGATTGTGCCCTTAAGATATTTAGGAACCTAGGAAAACATTGTGAATTTAAAGTTTTTAACTAGGGGTGCCTGGGCAGCTCAGTTGTTTAAGAGTCTGACTCTTAATTTCAAGTCAGGTCATGATCTCAGGGTCATGAGATCCAGCCCCATGTCAGGTTCCACACTCAGGGTGGAGTCTGCTTGAGATTCTCTCTCCCTCTGCCCTTCCCTGCTCTCACACACACACACATTCTCTATCTCTAAAATAAATAGATAAAATCTTTTAAAAACAAAATAAAAATTAAAATGTTAACTATTTAATGTTCATCTTCTGTTACCCTGTCATCTGTATAAAAGAGAAATTGGGGAGGAGGAAGATCATGTGCTATAAAAGTTTTCAAACAAAAAATAAAAAAAAAAAGTTTTCACACAGAGAAAATACTAAATGCATCTAGATTTTTTTTTTTTTTTTTAGGAAAACATCCCCCAAATCTGACTATGTAATTCTGAACAACCTCAGTGAGAAAGAAAAAAATGGGAGAATAGCAAATATCCCAAAAAGTGGCACAATTTTTAGCTCCATGAAACACTTAGGTTGGAAAAAAAAGCAACAAAATACAAATTTAAAATGTGCATCAAATAATAAAGACAATGCTAACAGGCAAATGATATGACAATATCTTGAAAATTTCAGTGATAAAATACATCTAGATTTAATAGTTGGTAACATTTTGCTATTTTTACTTCACTTTAATTTTTTAAGTATTCTAAAGTAAATTAAATTATCATGCCATTTTATCCCTAAATACTTCAGAAGAAGCTTCTAAAATTAAGAACATTTACCTTATCAAATTACTAATTCCTAATGTTATCTCAATCCTGTTTCTTAATCAAATGTATCTGATTGTCCCAAAATGATATCTTTCTTAGATGGTTTGTTAAAAACAGGATTCAGTTAAGGTCTGTACATTGCTCTTCGTCATTTTTCCCTTCCTCAAGTTATCATGACATTGATTTATTGAAGAGACCAAGCTGTTTGTCCTGTAGAATGTCCTACTTTATGGATTTGTCCATTTATTTTCTCATTGTACCTTTTAACTTGTTCTCCTATCCTCTATATTTTCTGTAGACTGCCAGCTATTGAATTAAAGTTTTGATTAATTAATGTTAAAAATGTGGTCAGAAAACTTTATAGATGGTGTGTGTCCTTTATATTGTATCATAATGGAAGGCACAGAATATTTGGTGATTCCAGTATTAATGATGAAAACTGATAGATCGATCACTGGGTTATAGGTGATGACAGCTTGATCCTTCCATTATAAAGTTATACTTTGCTCCTCGTGACCGGCATATAATCTCTGATATTTTGATTCCATGAAATACCCAGCTTCCCATCATCCTTTCACCTAATAAATTTAGCATCCATTGATGATCCTTGCCTGAATAAATTTCATTAGGGATTGCAAAATGGTGATTTTCTGACTCTGTACATTTATTAGCAGACATTCTTCTCTGCAGAAGAGCTTTCTGAAAGGTATTGTTTCAATTAAAAACACAACCACCAGTATGTTCCTTAGGTTTCAAATGATTGTCTTTCTTTGCTGAGGTCAAAACACCTGAACTCACTGTGACAGCTACAGTAAAAACATGCACTACATCTTCTTTATTCCAACTTGTGAAGTGTGTTGACATTATGCTGCCTTTTTTTTCATGCCAAGGGAAAAAAATCTTTTTTAGTGTAAGAATAAAAATTGAACTATGTGGGTATATTGAGATAATTGTGTAAAAAGAAGACTGTTTGAATGAGTTTCAAAATGGATTATTTCTTCATTACCTAGCACTTTATAATTAACTGTTCTTTTTTTTTTATTTCAGGAAGCTGCCACTTTTGCTAGAGAGCAAGGCTTTGAGGTGAGTTAACCCACAATTGCACACTAAACAGATCCTAAAGGTTTTTTCTAGCTGATAATGAAGTTCTTTTGGACAGTGATTGATGTGCTATTATACTCTCAGAGCCTCGCAGCAGTTGCCATGGAAACTTGGCAGTCGTCATGGTTTCTTTGTTCTGCCAGCACAGTGTTATGACGCACTCTGCTAGGTCTGCACCCAACATCGCCTACAGATGTTATTTATTGAATTTTGAAAAGCCTCTTGGGAAGCCAAGAGGTTGGGCACGGTTTCAAGCTGCCTCTGCAGATATGGGGCCTGTCAGTTTGTTCAGTTAAAAAGCTACCTCATTAGCTGTATTACATTTCATAAGGATTCACTGCTAAAGCAGTGGTGGAGCAAAACTAAATAGTGAAATATAATGTCATTTAAATAATTTCACCCCTACCACATGTAGATTATCATTATGCAAATTAATTTCCAAAAGGTTGTACTTAACAGTTGTTATGAACTGATTAATCTAAATCCTGCTCATATAAACTTCCTATTTTAATCTTTTTTTTTCATCTCCATCTCTCTCCTTTTTTTTTTTTTTTTTTTTTTGGATAGCATGAAACATATATAAACCTTCTGAAACCAAATATCAATAATTGGCTTTAGTTTCCAAGACCTAATTCTGTTTTCCTAGTGGAAGTATTAGTTGTCAAGATTCAAAACTCCATGTGGTTGTTGTTGGCAAAATTAGGACAACAGACAAGACCATGATTTTATCTATGTAGTATCCATCTTCTAGTTGATTGTTAGAAAACACTGACTCTAATCTGAGCCCAGGTAACTGACACAGAATTCACAAACTGAGTTTATAAGTTTTATAAGCATCATATTTATTGAGGCAGAACTATGGAGAATGCTGTGTTCTGTACAGCAACTTGCAATGTTGCATGGTAGTAATTTTTAAAAATTAAACTGAGTAGAGCTGGAATATAGAAATTCTTTCTTTATTTACATGCTCAGTATTGTCTACCATCTAGAGAATCTGTGAGCATTGATTAGATATATCAGTAAGCTAACTTTGAACTCTTTAGAGAAAAGTGTTGTATGAATTTGTGATGGAACTATTATTTAAATGTACTAAAGACAGATTCATTATCGAGCAACAAAGTAATACATGTGCATGTTACCCATGTCATAGGACTTGACAACCAGATATAAAGCTTCCTCTTCTTGGAGGAAGACAATAGCTTGTGTTATAAGTATTCTATGAAAAAAGCTAGAACCTATGAAAAAACCATATCAGGCAGGAAAGCTTGCCTCAAAATACTTGATTATTAGAACTATGATAGCTTCTTGGGAGTTTTCTTTTTTGGTTTTAATATATTCTTATAAATACAGGGTTGAGTCACATGTAGAAAGAATAAAGATTTCCAAGTATTTTTTTTATCTAATTTAAGTTTCACTTTGTAATTTCCCAAACTGGCAATTGGTATTCACAAGTAGATATACTCAGGGTAATATTCAATTTAAACATTAAATGTTTGATCATGAAAATATAAGTAAATGTTTTCAGTCATGTCTTAAAATTTCACTAATGTTAAGTTTTAATATTAACAATTGATATTCTCTTTTGTTACATCAATATTTTCCATAGATAAAAGCTAGTAAAATGTAAATTTATAGCTTGTTTTCAGTGTTACCATTAAAAAAACGTATTTTAGTTCTAGAAAATAACTGGTTTTGTATATGCTTAGAAATATAACATGTTGCATAACAAATGATCATGATTCTGTAGTACCTGCAGATAATAATTTTTAAATAGTTTATTAAACCTAGTTCTAACTTTTATTGCCCACTTGAGCTACATGCTTTGAATATGCTTGGTTTAAATTCAGTCTTAGCAACAAACTACTTTTTCTGTTTTCTACTAAGTGGCACCATATTAACCTATCCATTAGTTCTTATTTACTGATTCTAGATTTTTTTTAACCATAAATCTGCCATAATTGATTACAGCATATAAACAAAGTGATGATATTTATAATAGTATGTCTTATTACATTCTAACATAGCAAAACTACTCTTGGTGATGCTGACAGTGATATGTTAGATTAGGTAAAGCATACCATGTCTTGATGTGTCCCTTCGTGAATTCCCTAAAATACTACAAGCATTGAAGTATATATAAGAGCCGTGAGTAGAATATTTTTATTAATCCATATATGGAATGTTATCTAGAGGAATTCAATTATTTTAAAAGGTCATTAACGTTTCCTTAGCCCATTAGACAGTAATAGGAAAGCCTAAGTTTAAATTTGGTGTTTTTAAATAATCAAACAAGAATAAATCACTTTATCTTGATGGTTTAATACCTATAGAAATGTGTTAATGCTCTCAGATCTGTGACAAACTAGACAAAATCTGCATTTTATCCCTCTCAACCTTAATTTTGCCTCTAAATTGGGGCATGAATGAGGAAAGAAATGAGAAGATTAAAAAGAAAGGTGAGCATTTTTTTTCTTTCCACCAGCTCTGCTGTCCTACCCTCATTTTCTATTATAAATCCCAATCAGTTCCCAAAGCCACTGAGTATTGCCACTAGTGATATGTCTGTTAACAGACCAGTCCAAATGCCTCTAAAAATACCAGTGTTTATTCATCAGGAAATATCTTCAGTGGCATTGTTTATGATATTCTGGTTAGCTTCTCTGCAAATTTTAGATAATCTTTCTTTTAAAAAAATCTTTAATCTTTAAAATGAATTGGGCAATTTTCAGTAAGAAGAGGCAGCTTAGGAGGGCACTGGAGAATGAGATAAAAACTGGAGCTAGGCAGAGCACAAAGCAGGAGAGGATATATATATATATATATATATATATATATATATATATTAGGAAATTGCATAGTGCCTGATTTAAATGACAGACCTGCTAAGAATTTAAAATGACAATTCTTGAGGTAAAAAGTTTCATGAGGCCTTTTATTATTCTGTAAAATCAGTTCAGACTGCAGTGTGTTTTTAAATCAACTTTATCTTGAACTGAACCGATTAAAGGTTTGTATTTTTAGAACCTAAATAAAAATAAGGTTACTTAAAAATGTTTCATTATGAAACCTTTTAAAAAGCTGTATTGAAAATTGATTTATTAAATAAAGAAAATATCTCCGTAAACCTAAATATAATATACTTTGTATATTCTTTGTGCAATGGACTCTGCCAAATGATGAAGATAATTCAAACCTTCTCTACTGGGTCATTTATTCAGTTTTACTCCAAGCAACGAATTTTAATTTTATTTTAGATCTCTAAGATATATTACTTCTGACCATCGAGGAAACAAAGCAGTCCTTTTCCCAACTTTCCCCCACAGTCCCTGACTCTAACCAGAGGATCCTGGACTTGAAATCTTTCTCTGACCATTGATGACTCTATCATCTCATACCACTGAGACAGGAAAGTATTGAATTGTGCTATCCAGTATGGCATCCATTAGCCACATATGACTATTTAAATTCAAATTAATTAAAATTAAATAAAATTTAAAACTCAGTTCCTAAATCTCAGTGGGCACATTTCAAGTGTACTTTGTAGTCTATGTAGCTAGGGACTACCATATTGGACTATGCATATATAGAACATATCCATCATCACAAAAATTCCATTGATCAACACTGGATAGAAAGTCCACAGAGTATTCAGGAGATATTGATTCCCAAAGTAGTCTCTGAGATTTTTCTAAGGTTCTTGTGTTCCTCACAAATACAAAGAATACAATGAATGATCACCCAGAGTTTCTGGAAATAAGACACTATGTTAGGTCCTGCTGGCTAAGAGAATACAATGCTGCTTTTCTAGGTGACCGAGTCCCAAAAGAAGACCGTTTTTTTTAAAAGAGTAGGTTAACAGAAAGAGAAAGGTCATCTTTTAGCTCTCTTCATTTAATCATTTATTCATTCAGTAAATATTTACTAAGCACTAACTCTGTACCTGACACTTTGATAGACCCTGAAACGAGACAGAAATGACCAGAAAATATACTGTGAAAGAGAATGTGGGAGAGGTTTCTATGTTTTAAATACAATAGTCATGGAATGACTCTCTGAGGAAAGTAAAACTTGAAAAATATGGATATCTAGCATTGACAGAAAAAAGCAAAACAAACAACAGGGAAACAAATTTCAAACAGAGAAAACAAGAGTACACAGGCCCCCAAAGGAGAAAGAGCGTAATGTACTGTGAACTCCAAGAACTGACAAAAGGCCAATGTGACTGGAATGAAGTAAGTGAGGAGGAGGTGGTAGGAGATAAGACTGGGGACTGACACGTCATGTGAACACCATAATTATTACAGGAGTTTCTATTTGGAAAACAAAAGAATGTGATATGGTTAAGTGAGGCAATGTGTGGGAACACCACAATTGGTATTCCATAGGAATAGGTAGATTATTAACATTTGTATCATCAGCTTGTTAAAAATGGAATGAAGAGAGTGTATTCTTTAATTTGGAAGACAATGCTAAATTTAAGGTGTGTGATCACCAGTGACAATAAAAGCATAATTTAACATTTATAAAATGCTTCACAGTTGATAAAACCTTTCCAACATATCATTAATGCATTTAATACTCACACAAACCTTTTGGGAGTTAGCATGTTATGCCTTATCAGTTCAACAGATAAAAAATAGGCTCCATGACTTGTTCAAGGTCACACATAGCTAATACATCTGGAGCCAGAGCCAGAGCCAGCTCTTTAAGTCTCGTACTCTTTATAAACTACACTTATTTCTTTCTCACATCCTAACATATTGGAGGAGGAGATTTGATTTCCAAATGACCTTGGAAATGAGAAATATCTTGGAAGTCAAAAATTGAGAATCACTAGGGTAATATGCAAGCCAGAATAATTAAGGGGGGCGGGGAGCAAACCTAAATACAAGATCAGCAATGATTTGTGCATGTGGCAGAAAAATTATTTCAGTTCAACATGCTATAGTTTTGTGATAACAGAAAGCACACTGCCGGAATTCAAAAAAGCAGTACAATCTGCAGATAGCATGGAATATCCGTTAAGAGTGTAATTTCTGGAGTCAGACTCTGTGGGTGCTAGCCTTGCCTGGCACTAGCACTTAGTATCTTTATGATGTTAGGAAGCTTCTTAACCTCTCTGTGACTCAGTTTATTCACCTACAGAATAAGGATATGGTATCCACCTATAGAAATTAAGTTTAGTGAGTACTTTAGAGTTACATACATGGCTCATAGCTAAATTGTATGAGCTTTCTTCTACTCCTCCCCCCTTTTCCTTTCTCTCCTCCCTTATTAGATACCATAATTGAATTCCCAATACACAAAACTCTTGAGGCCCTTTTTAGAGATTTGGGGGCAACCTCAGGATATAACAGTTTTGGAGAGTATTAAAATGATGGTCATTAGAGGAAAGAAATTAATATTTATTAACTATTTAGCATGTGCTAAATATTGCATTAAGCTCTTTCACTTACCTTCTCTTCTTTCTTCACAACAATTATGTTCAACTTTTTATTTTGAAATAATTTTACACTAAGAAAATTAGCAAAAATAGTACACTCAGCCTTCCCTAATGTAACATTTTACACAAATAAAGGTATAATTATCCAAACAAAGAAGTAAGCATTAGTATGATACCAGTAACTAAACTACAGTTTTTATTCTGATTTCACCAATTTCTCCTTAATTTCCTTTTTCTGATCCAGAATCTAATCCAGGAAAACAAATTGCATTTATCTGTTATGTCTCCTTAGTTTCTTCCTATCTGTGACAGTTTCTCATTCTTTCCTTGTTCATGATCTTGATCCAGTACTTGTCAGGGCATCTGGGTGGTTTAGTCAGTTATGCATCTGCCTTCGACTAGTGTTGTGAGTCAAGCCCTGCATTGGACTCCCTGCTCTGCAGGGAGCCTGCTTCTCCCTCTCCAGCTCCCTCTGTTTGAAATAAATAAATAAATATTTTTTTAAAAAAAGAATATTTGTCAATCATTTTATAGGATGCCCCTCAATTTGACTTTTTCAGATATTTTCTGTTATTTAAGTTGAGGTTATGCATTTTTGCCAGAAATACCACATAAGTGATTTGCTCTTCTAGTGTATCGTATCAGGGACATAGATGACATCCCATGCCTTAATGTTGATGATGTTAACTTTCATCACTGGGTTAAGATGGTGTATGCCAGCTTATTTTTTGTAATATTATTGCTTTCTTATTGTATTTAATAAATATCTTGGGGGCGATATTTGAGGACTATGCAAATATCTCATTTCACCTACTAATCTGTAATGAGAAGTATCTTAGAGGAGATACTTTGAGACTATGCAAATATCCGGATTCTCTTCCAACTTTTGCCCACTAATTTTGGCATATTTCTTTCCCAATGTTATTTTTTCAAAATATTTATTTGAGAGAGAGAGCGTGCACGGAAGGGAGAGAGTCTTTAAAGCAGACTCCGCTCAGAGCATGGAGCCTGAGGCAGGGCTCAATCCCATGACCCTGAGATCACAACCTGAGCTGAAACTAAGAAAAAAAAAAAAAAAAGAAACTAAGAGACACTCAAATGACTGTGCCCCCAGGCATCCCCAAATGTCTTTCAACATAATTATTTTCTTAGTTTTGTAGATAAGGAAATGGACCCTCACAGAGGTTTATTTACCTCCTCAAATAGCAGAAATCCAGGTGTGTCACACTCTCAAGTCTCCTGTAATTTCATAATTCTGTTAAGTGTTAGCCCAAGTATAAGGAAGAAGAGTCTACAGAGAGATGGAGGTAGCAGCAGAACTAGAAATATGTAACTTTGAGAAGACAATGTGGAGGTTTTAAGATTCCATACTAGATGGGGATCAACTATTGAGGCCAAAGCAATGGCTTCTCAAAGACATAGTAAGAAATTTAAATTTGGTGTTCACTGACAGTGATCCCCGAGTGACAAAGGAGTTTTGTATGAACTGTGGATATGGATACAACTAGAATAAAGCTTAACCATTCTGAAAAGATTTGTGTTTTATATTTGGGAAGTTTATTTCAATCTTGAATTGCCATTTTTGTAAGATTTCATTTGAGAGATAAGATAGGTTTCTTTGAGGGATGCCTCAGGGGCTCAGCAGTTTAGCACCTGCCTTCAGTCTAGGGCATAATCCTGGAGTCTTGGGATTGAGTCCTGCATCGGGCTCCCTGCGTGGAGCCTGCTTCTCCAGGCTGTGTCTCTGCCTCTCTCTCTCTCTCTCTCTCTCTCTCTGTGTGTCTCAGGAATAAATAAATGATCTTTAAAAAAAAAAAGAAGAAGAAGAAGAAAGTTTTCTTTGATTAGATTACCAAAGCTCCCATTAAAAAATATATCTTTCCACTGGCTTGGTAAAAGACAACCATGAATTTTCATTCTTAAATAATTCCTTATAACACATTGAAGAAAGATCTCTATTTTAAAAATATCCACTACATGCAATGGTATTCTGTTCCCAAGTTGATAAAATGAAACTATGTGTTTCTGGGCTTTACCCCTTTATCTTTATTAAATAGGAACTGTACTCAATCATAAGCAAAATGCTGACAGATGTGAAACTTAAGTGTGGTAAGGAAATTGGGAAAATATATGTCAGTCATTTTAATTTAATATATATGTTTATTTGAGAGAATGAAAATATCATCATTATGTGACTTCTTTTAATTTTAATTTTCTTTTTTGGGGGGTGGGGGTCCTTTCAGCTGTTACTAGTCATTTCTAATAGTTTTTCCCTAAAGAATTTCTTTTCTCATATTATCAGGCTTAGTTTTGTTCTAAAATGAACAACACAAAGTGAAATACTCAGCATGTTTGAAAGGTCAGCAGCATTGTCTTACCACACATGGCTATTCTTTTCAGAAACTACGGTTGTCTAGAATCATCATGTTAGGTATAGTAGAAGCTTAGCTTCATTTATCATCTGGAATTTCTTAAGTATGTAGTGAACAAACAGCATACAAATATTTCACTAAAGATTTTCATACCTTTAAAAATATCATAGTTTCTGATGTTCTTTGTAACCATTATGATTTGTCTACCTCTGTTCTAATTAAACATCTTGATACCACTCAGATATATTTCTCCTCTGGTATGTGTTACTCTCTCCATAACTCTTTAAAACTACACAGTGATAGACTACCAGTAAAGCCCAAACTATGGATGGATTAGAGGCCCACTGAATTCAGACTTGGATTTTTAAATTATCTAAAATAGTTGAAAAGATGATTCTAAAAACCCTACTGATAATAGCTCAAGAATTAGATTTCAAGTCGGAACATTTATGATGTAAACTTCATGTTCTATATGATCTGACAAGTAGTATCAAGTTCCTAGAATTAGTTTGGATTTTTTTTTACCTTTAATCTTTTTTTTTTTTTAAGATTTTATTTACTTATTCATGAGAGACACAGAGAAAGAGGCAGAGGGAGACACAGGCAGAGGGAGAAGCAGGCTCCCCACAGGGAGCCCAATGTGGGACTCAATCCCAGGACTCCAGGATCACGCCCTGAACCAAAGGCAGATGCTCAATCACTGAGCTACCCAGGCGTCCCTACCTTTATCTTTTTTATTTTTTTTTCCTTTATCTTTTTTAAATAAAATAAAGTCTGTAGGAAACAGCATCTCTTTCTCTCATTTTAGAACTTGGAAAAATTTGGCAGTTTAGTAACATTATTTCCATTGTCAGCATAATTCTCTAAACCTCTAAAATAATTAAGTATTCCTTTTTTTTTTTATAAATCTCTTTAATTAGAAATTGAAAGTTGGCTATTTGCTGATAATAAATTATTGTTAATTTTTTTTTAAATACAGTAGTTATGCGGTTATGTGTAAGTCATTACCTTTCAGGGGTACATAATAAAACATTCACAAATAATATTATATTGTATCTGGGATTTGTTTCAAAATAATATGAAAGGCAAGTGGGTGAGACCGTAGATGAAATAAAATTTATCATAAATTTAAAATTGTTGCAACTTGATGGTGGTCTCTTGGAGGCTATTGTACTATTTATTTTTATATATGGTTAAAATTTTTAAATAATAACTTATAGGGGATCCCTGGGTGACGCAGCAGTTTGGCGCCTGCCTTTGGCCCGGGGCGCGATCCTGGAGACCCGGGATCGGGTCCCGCGTCGGGCTCCCGGTGCATGGAGCCTGCTTCCTCTGCCTGTGTCTCTGCCTCTCTCTCTGTGTGATTATCATAAATAAATAAAAATTTAAAAAATAATAATAATAATAACTTATAATAGGGGGTGCATATTTCTCATATTTTGAACATGACAAGCTAAATCCTTAATCTAAGTTTTGCTTTTTTGTACTAGTTATGAAAACTTTTCCCTCCTCTCTATTAATAGACTGAAGACATTAAAGAGATAGCCAGAAAGACACAAGCTCTGCCAAAGGTGAACCAGAAGAGGCAACGAATCGTGATTTTCACCCAAGGGAGAGAAGATACTATAATGGCTACAGGTACATGTGGAAATTGTATGCAAGCACAGTATAATGAAGATTAGTCATTTATAACAGAATTCTATACTCTCTTATAATTTATTTGAAAATAACACACCTTTCTTTTTTTTAACCACCTCCATGCATTTTGCTTACCCCATTACCACCCCTGTGTCTGGCAACCACCAATCTATTCTCTGTATTTATGAGTTCAGTTTTGTTTTGTTTGTTTTAGATTCCACATACAAGTAAGATCATACAATATTTGTCTTTCTCTCTCTGAATGATTTAACTTGGCATAATGCCCTCAGGGTTCATCCATATTGTTTAAATGGCAGGATTGTCTTCTCTTTTTATGTCTGAATAGTGTGTGTGTGTGTGTGTGTGTGTGTGTGTGTGTGTGTGTGTTTCACATTTTCTTCATTCATCCGTCAGTGGACTATTGTCTTAGCTATTATAAATAATGCTGCAATGAGCATGGGGGTATAGATATATTTTTGAGTTAGCATATTTGTTCCTTTCAGATAAACACCCAGAAATCATATGGTAGTTCTAAAATGAATATGAAGGAAAGTTTTCTTAAATATATAAGCCTGAGGGGTGCCTGAGTGGCCCAGTCAAACATCTACCTTCAGCTCAAGTCGTGATCCCTGGGTCCTGGGATCAAACCGTGCATCAGGCTCCCTGCTTCTCCCTTTCTCCCTGCCTGTACGCGCTCGCTCTCTCTCTCTCTCTCTCTCTCTCTCTCTCTCCCTCCTTCAGTCTTTCTCTCAAATAAATAAAATCTTTAAAATATATGTGTGTACACACACACACACACACACACACATACATATATTCCTGGAAAGGGTCAAAGAAAAGATTATTGTCAAATTTTGGAGAGAAGAAACCCTAGAATTCATTTATTCCAACTTTCTTACTTTAGAATTGTCAAAAGCAACATTCACAGACTTACTTAAGAAAATATCTATTTCATATTAATTCCCTGAGTGACAAATAGTGGAGTTATAGATGAAATGAGATTCATCATGAGTTAATAATTGTAGAAGCTGGTGATGGGTATATGAGGGGTGGTCATTATGTTATTACCTCCACTTGTATATATGTTTAAAATTTTCTATGATCAAAATTATAAAAAAAAAAAAACAAATAAAAGTAAAAACTAATTTCCAATCAAGAATCAGATATAGGGATGACTGAGTGGCTTAGTCAGTTGAGTGTCCACCTCTTCGTTTCAGCTTAGGTCATGATCATGGGATCCAGCCCCACATTGGGCTCCATGTTCAGTGGGGAGTCTGCTTAAGATTCTCTACCTCTACCTCTCCCCTCTTCCCACCCATGCTTGCTCACTCTTTCTCTCTCTCTAAAATAAATAAATCTTTTTTTAAAAAGAAATAAAAGAATCAAGAGATACTAAGTGATTTTCCCAAGATATATTGATATGTTTGCTCAGCCTTGAATTCTAGGAGGGAATTAAAGAAAGGAGGGCAATCCAATTGTATTAGCAAAGAGGATCATATAAGCAAAGGCATCAAGTACCATGTAATCTTTTATTACTGTGACAGAAAAAGCCACGCTGTTAATTTGTGCAAGAGAGAAAAGAAATGTCATGAAAAGACATCCCTGCATTGATAATAACTATCTGGATTGCTGTCTTCATATAGGATGTGGCCTGTTCCTGTCTTAGCAATGAATACTGTTTAGAAAAGTGAAAAACATGCAGACTTCTTATCTTACAGGAACTGTAGTACTGCCTTCAGATTCATAAAATGCTCTTTGGTTGCTCTTTATAGAGACATTTATTTTAAGGCTTTACATATTCCAGATATACATATTGTACAAGTGTCTTCTTCATCGTGAATTTGCACAATTTCCCCAAAGTTGAAATCTTTAAAATTAGCCCCCCGCCTCCTGTGATTCAATTTCTTTGTCAACTCATTTTGTTCTTTATTAAATCTATTAAACCATTCTTAGGAATACTTACTAGCAGGAATTTATTTGAGGAGAGACATTGGCTAATCTTTTCTCTTCCTACTATATGAAAATGAACTTAAATTAGAGGATGCACTATATCTGCAATGCATGATAAATACAAGATGGATAGAGAATCTGTTCAGTGGTGTCAGCTACAAAAGCAAACATGATAAATGTTAATGCAGTTTTGAGCCCTGGGATAAGCTATTCAGTGCACAAGCATAGCTGAATCTCTTTGCTGTGTTGTTATTCATGGCAGCCAAATAAATGTCAATAATAAAAGAGAATTAAAGATTTTCATTTCCCAGAGGCAATCCTCTAATACGGCTTGATCTTTCATTTCATTTGTAATTCGTTCTCATGTCAGGATGCAATCATTCGCCAGGCTCTGGGTGTCATGTTAAGTCATTTAATAATGATTAAGAACATAAAAATGCTTGGCCTGTGGGGCAATTCACAGAAGAGATGCCAATTTGTTATTGTTTTTCCTCCTTTGCTCTTGAATATGGATCAGCTTTTTCCCACCTCCTAGCATTAAAATACTAATGGAAGATGGGGAGGGAAAGTGTCCCTTAATTTACCATAAGTGACATTCCAGAATGGCACAAGGCAGTGCTAACACACTTTTTAAAACACTAATTAGGAATCGTTGTTCCTTAAACCTCACACTGTAGAGTATTTTTAAATGATCATTGCTAAGTTTGTGGCATTTAGCAATAATGTAACAAAATCAGTTTTCTTGGTATTTAATGCTAGAGACCTTTCTCCTTTTGAGATTTTGCATCTATAAACCACTTTCTGTTATTTTATACATGTAGTTCTTTGAATCCCTCTTTACTAAACTGTGGATCTGAAGTCTTTAACACTTATTTTTTTGGTTGGCTCTATTTCAGTTGTGTATCCACTTTGTATATCCATCTAGCCCAGAGGTTTTGTCACATATCAACCATTGTCTCATTGCTTGCAAGCTAATTGAGTTCCAAGCTTTTTTGGGGGTGGGGGTGGAAGGTGGCAAGGAGTGCTGGAAAGTAGTAAGAGTAAGAAGCCAGAAATGACAGGCACGAAAAAAAAATATGATTTTGTATATTTTGATCCTTTTTAATAAATGTTGAATGAACCTATTAGGTAGCATGGGAGTCAGGTCAAGGAAATCATTCTTGTGTCTATAAATATAGAAAAACTTAGACTAAAGATTTGTATTACCTACTGGACAGCAACTACTAATGAGGTCTTCATGTATTAACACCTTATTATATTAACAATTACAAAAATAAATATTTTATATACATGCATATGTACATACATCCACATAATATAGATATATGTCTTTACAGAAAGTTTACATTTCTCCAACTTTCTGTACAAAACATGTCCCTAAAAATTGGAAAAAGCAATAAGATTTTTATTCTAAGTTGAAAATAATGCATTTCACACTTTGGCTCTTATGTGACACAATGAAATAGGTCCATTGAAGAATAAATTGTAGACTTTTCTGAATACTTTGAGAATTCTTTCTGGGCTGTTTGAATTGTAATTTTGCCCAAAAGGAGAAAATAGACTAGGTCAGAGGTTTTCAACTGGAAGATAGGGGCTGCCATGTCAGACAGAATCACCTAGTAGACTTTTGATAAATATAGCCCTGCCTTCATAGAAGTATGTTTACTTCAACCTGATACATCCCTGTGAAGAGGACTAGAGTATACATCCTCGAAAAGATAGAGGAGAAATATGGGATGTAGAATCTGGGGGAAGGGCAGTGTAGGGTTGTGTATTTGTTGAAAAGGTAAAATAGCAATGCTGTCTATCTGCCATCTCACTTTGAGAACCACTGGATTAGGTGATTTGATGTTGCCTCAAGTTTATGCTTTTGTGGGATGATAGAAACAAAACTTTTTAGCAACTAAGTGTCTAGTACTTCAATAAGTCAAGTCTTGGTGAGTGCTTCTCTCTTTTGATAAATTACAAAGTATCATGTACTCATCTAGTATTACCAGCAATCTATGTTTATCATTTTAAATAATCATTGCATTTGATTGCTTATAATTTAAGATAGTCACATCATAGTGCCCTTGTCATTTCCTTATAAGTAAATGGGGTTATTGAAGTTACTTGTCTTCATGTTCCTGAGACCTAAAAGAAACTTGTCACTCCATTTGCTAGTTAAGTTTTCATGTTCTTTAATAATACTCAGTGCTGCACATTACTCTATAAGAAAAGGTCAATGTGCTTTGCAATCTAGTAGACATAAAGTACAGAAAATTTGGAATAGGAAATGCAACTCTAAAGGAAAACAACTTCAGCAGCTGGAAGAATAATGTCAGCACATCATCACAACTCCTACTCCTACAATATATTGTTATAAGTCATTTTGAAAATGTTATTATACTATAGCCAAAGTAATTTTAAATGATGATCTTGTTGGCATAGTTTGGTGATGGTGTGGATAGAACAAATTAAGTAGCATTCTTTCAAAATGTCTATGTATGACATTCATAGAAAAAATTTCTTTGGATTTTTGAAGTATTTATTTCTTAACCAGGAATATAAGCAACTAAGTTATTAACTCATGTTCTGTTTTAGTTTTTTGTAACCACAAAAGACAAAGTCCTTTAATTAGGCAAGGAGGTAAAAAAATTTAGAATAACATATATGGAACTGTTAAATTTCTGATGAAGGAATGTCTTTGGGGAATGGTTTCTGTAGTTTAATGATCTCAGCCCTAGCCCTGGGAGATTAGCCTAGGCAAATGTTAACTATTATAGCATTATTTTGGAAGGACCTTTAGTCACATTTATTGAGGTATAGATTACATAGAGTGAAATACACGTATGTTTTACTAAATAATCACCATAATCAAAATATAGAACATCTCGTACGGTTTGTTTTTAAGTTTTATGCATCTGAAGTTGGTATTACTAGTTATTAAGTGAACACACCTGTGTCACTACTACCAGATCAAGATAGAACACTTGTAGCACTTTAGAAGCAACTGTTATTTTGGCTTCTACTACTGACACTTAGTTCTGTCTCTTTTTTGAAATAGAATCACCCAATATATAGACTTTTTCATCTTGCTCTGTCTCCATACTTTTTTGAGCGTTATCTTACTTTTTGACAACCTATGATGCTTTAGGTGCTTGTCTTTTTCCTTTTCATTCCTGGAATCAACCACTTCTTCAAGTAATCCTGGTTCCTTTAATTAGCAAACGATATTTAGAAACCCAGATCTGGGTGCTAGACATGCTCATTGCTAATTGAGGATCATTGCTTTGGGACCTTCTTAGCAAATAGATTGGCAATATATGTACGTATGATAACTCATGCATACATATCCATCTGTATTTATTTCCATATCTATCTATCTATTTATATATTTGAATTCCATGAGTTGAAACTGCTGATACCTTTGATTCTGGTCCAACAACAGAGTTCATTCTCGCCTACACCCTTTCCTTCCTTTTAACTTCTTCCTCTGTCATTGAAAGTTTTGGCTCTCATTATCTAAAATATATTTACTTATTTGTTCCATCCTAAAGTAGTTTTGAATTACTTACCCACACTCTTGTGCGCAATATATTTACTTTCTAGAGTTCACTATTTGTTTATAAAGTTCTTTTCATCTTTAGCCCTCTGATGTCCAGTCAAAATACTGTTCCAGAGTCACTTCAGATTAGTGCTTTTATTCCATCCACTTCAGTGTGTTTACGTTATTCATTTGTAATAAAGTTTGGTTTGTTTCTAAGAGTTTGTATTCCATTTTGGTTTCCTTTCATATCTAGGTTGGTTTTGTTAGTAAGTACAGTTCACCCCTCATGGTCAAGGTTCTGTGTGCTTTAACAAATGCGTAAGATCATGAAACTACCACCACATAACCACAGTTATGCTACAGAAGAGTTCCATTTTTTTACTTCTAGTTTTCTGAAGTGGTGGTACCAATTGATATGCCCACCATCAGTATATAGAATGGCTTTTATTTTTCCACATTTTCATCAGCATTTTCTACTGTCCATGTTTTTTATTTTAACCATTCTGGTGAGTATGCTCTGGTTTCTCATTGTGTCTTTCATTAGATTTTCCCTAAGTTAGTGAGGTAGAGCCCCTTTTCATTTGCTTATTAGAATTTAGATATCTTCTTTTGTAGAGTTCCTGTTGAAGTCTTTTGCCTATATTAGATTGTCTTCTTGATATATAATTCTATTAGCAGTCTGCATACAAGTCTTTTGTTAGATAAATGTATTGCAACTATATTCTCCCACCTTGTGGCTTTCCTTTTCATGCCCTTCATGGTATCTTTTGAGAAATAAAGCTCTTAATTTTAATATAGACCAGTTAATAATGTTTTTCCTTTATGGGTAATACTTTTCATATTCTTATAAAGAAAATCTTTGCATATCCCTAGCTCATTAAAAGGTTTTCCTATTGTTTTTTTTTTCCCCTTAAAATTTATGTTACTCTTTTCATCTGCATTCACAGTCCTGGAATTAGAATTAATTTTTATATATGGTATGAGGTAGAGGGACAATTCATTTCTTTTGCCCATATGAATAACCAGTTGACCGACCATCATTTATTAAAAGGAACAACCCTTACTGCAGTAAATTGATACCTTTGTCACATTTCACATTACCTTATATCTGTCAGTCTTTTTCTAGACTATTCTATTCCATTGTTTTCTTTATCTTTATAACCAGTTTAGACTCTTATTTACTTAACTTATAATTAGTCTTTTTATTTGGTAATGCCAGACTTCCAACTTTGTTCTTCAAGCTTATCCTGGCTTTTCTTGGCCCTTTGCATTTCCGCATAAATTTTAGAATCATATTATTGTTTTCCCCCTGAAATTTCTTAATTCCTACTAAAATTTTATTGAATTGAATTATATATCGAATATCTTAGCCCATTTGGAAAGAATTGACATCTTTACAATATTGTGTCTTCCAATCCATAGAGTATTTTACTCTATTAATTTAGGTGGTCTTTAATTTTTCTCAAAATGTTATTTTTTTTTTCAGTATAATGGTCTTACATATATAACTTTTATGAGATTCCCTCCCCCCCCCCTTTTTTTTTTGTATTTTCTTTATGTGAGCTCTATGCCCAACATGGGGCTTGAACTCACGACCCTAAAATCATGTGTCACATGCTCTACCAACTGAACCAGCCGGGCATCCCCATTTATTATTTATTTTTTGGTACTACCCTTTTTTTTTAATTCTGAGCTCAGATCAAGTATAGAAACATTCATAGTTATAAAGATCAGTAGAAAACCTTTCCATCATTACTAATTAGTCAGAAAAACTGATTAGTCTTTTATATACACACAAATTCACCCTCCAGTCTTTTATCTATCAACAAGTCCCCAGTTATCCACTGTCACCTTTATACATACAGGTACATCATTTTTAAATGACATACTTTAAGTTTCCAATTGTGTTTTACTGGAATATGAATTTTTATACTTGCTTTGTTTCTACTTATTAATTATAATAATATGTCTGTTGATTCTTTTGGATTTTCTGTGTATATAGTGATATCATCTATGAATAATAACAGTTTAATTTCTTCTTTCCCAATCTTTGAATTTATTTTTTATTTTTCTTACTACACTATTAGCACAGTGAAGCACAGTGACTATGAGTATAACTGAAATGGTTATAGTGAGTATCTTTGTCCCATTCCCAATCTCCCATGGAAAATCTTCAGTATTTCATCAAAAAGGATAAAGTTTACTGTAATCTCTTTATTGGTTATAGTGAGTATCTTTGTCTCATTCCCAATCTCCCGTGGAAAATCTTCAGTATTTCATCAAAAAGGATAAAGTTTGCTGTAATCTCTTTATAGATACTCTTTAACAGATTAAGAAAGTTTCCTTTCATTAATAGTTTACAAAGAGTTTGGTTGTTGATGATGTTGAGGTGTTTTTAGTCATAAAGGGAGTTGAATTTTATCAAATAACTTTTCTGTACCTATTAGAGATTGCTATATGATTTTTCACCCTCCCCCTTTTTTAATGTGTGAATTACTGCTTGATTTTGGAATGGTAAACATTCCATTTTCCATACATTATCGGGATAGTCCCAGTAGAGTCATGATATTCTTTTAATATATCACTGGATTTTATCTGATTATATTTATCTCAGATTTTTGCAGTGTTATGAAAGAGTTTGTTTCTTAATTTTTCTCTCTTGTAACTTCCTTGTTAGTTTGTGCAGGAACATTCTAATAACCTTATGAAGTGAATTAGGAAGTGCCCTTTTTCTGTTTTGGGAGAGTTTTATAAGCTTGGGGTAATTTTTATGTAAATATTTGAAAGAGTTCACCCATCAAAATATCTGGGCCTAGAGAATACTTTATTGGATAGTTTTTCATTACAGATTCTTCTTTAATTGAATAGGAGTGCCCGATTTTCTATTTCTTTCTATGTCAGTTCTGATAAATTGTATTTCTCTCAGGGTTTGTATATTTCACCTAAGTACTCAAATTTAATAGCATAAAATTATTTCTAGTATTCTTCCATCTTCTTAATTACTGTAGGATCTATAGTGATGTTCCTTTTTAGATTCCTAATCTTGGAATTAAATGTGTGCTCTTACGTCAGGCTCCCTGCATGGAGCCTGCTTCTTACTCTGCCTGTGTTTCTGCCTCTCTCACTCTCTCTCCTCTCTGTGTATTCTAATGAATAAATAAATAAAATCTTTAAAAAAAAAAAAAAAGGGATCCCTGGGTGGCGCAGCGGTTTGGCGTCTGCCTTTGGCCCAGGGCGCGATCCTGGAGACCCGGGATCGAGTCCCACGTCGGGCTTCCGGTGCATGGAGCCTGCTTCTCCCTCTGCCTGTGTCTCTGCCTCTCTCTCACTGTGTGCCTATCATAAATTTAAAAAAATAATAAAAAAATATAAAAAAAAAATAAATGTGTGCTCTTTCTCTTTTCCTTGATCACTCTTCCTTTAAGTTTATGCTAATTTGGATTTTCAAAAGAAGTAGATGCCAAGATGAGGCTTGACACTCAAGAGATTAATGGAAGGAAACACCTATAACAGAAGATAAATTAGAAGCCTGAGGAAACAGGGAAACCTATCAAATTGTTGTACAAGTCTGACCCTTGTGTTAGCAGGACCAAAGGAAGGTTGGGCAGGAAGACACATAGATTGCAATGCAGTTAGGTTTTGACAAAGCCAGAGAGGAATCCACAAGCCAAAGTTGCCCAACAAGCAAAGTTGCCCAAAGGAATCCCATGTATCTCAAGAACAGGTCTCTATGCTACTCTGTTGTGCTCAAGGGAAACATGGCCTCCGTATGAATGCAGTGGTGAATTTCAGACCATAGTTCACTTGGAATATCTGAGAGGCACATTTTCATGGCCATGACAAGATTTATCAATTTTATTAGTCTTGTAAAGAACGAGGGCACCTGGGTGGCTCAGTCTGCAGTAAGCCAAGGTCATAATACCAGGGTTCTGGGATTAAGCCCCATGTCCAGTTCCCTGCTTACCATGGAGTCTGCTTCTCTTGTGGAGTCGTGCTCTCTTGCTCTCCTTCTGAAATAAATAAAATCTTTTTATGAAAAGAAAAATAGCCAACCCTGTCTTTGTTGATTTTCTCCATTGAATGTTTTATTTTTTAAATTTTGCATACTTTTTCTTTATTCTATTTTCTACTTACAAAATTTCTAAATTTTGATATGTCTATTTTATTATTTTTAGTTCAAAACATTTTCTAGTTACTATTGTGATATATTCTTTAGAAGTTATTTAGGAAGTTCTGCTTAATTTATAAATATCTGGAATATATTTAGATATTTTCTAATTATCTTTTTCTGATTTTTGGTTTAACTTTATCATGGTCAGACAGAATGATTTTATTTAGTTCTTCAAAATTTGTTGAAACTTTGTCTTATTGAACATCATGTGATCAGTATTATACACATTTTTTGTGCATTTGAAAACAATATATATGTTGCCATCCCCTTTTTTTTAATATACCAACATTCTTAAATATAGTCTTACTATATACAGAAAGGTCAGTTTTGTTGAGTTTGTTGTCCAGATCATTTATACTCTTGTTTAGTTTTTATCTGCTTGTTTTATCAGTTATTGAGAAATGTTTATTAAAGTGTCCTCCTATGGGGAGCCAGTTTGGCTCAGTGGTTGGGCATCTGTCTTTGGCTCAGATCATGATCCTGGGTCTTGGGATCAAGTTCTGCATCGGACTACCCACAGGGAGCTTGCTTCTCCCTCTGCCTATGTCTCTGCCTCTCTCTCTGTGTCTCTCATGAATAAATAAATAACATCTTTAAAACACAAAATAAAATAAAAATAAAGTGTCCTCTTATGATTGGGATTTTTATATATCTCGTTTTGGTTCCATCTAGTTCTGCTTTATATATTTTGAAGCTTTCATTCATGTGTAAGCTATATATATATGTATGTAAATGACGTGTATAAGTTTAGAATTTTTCTATCTTCTTGATGGATTGAACCTTTTATCATTTGGAAATATCCTCCATTACCTCTAATGATGAATATCTTTTGCATCTATTATTAGTTTAACTGCCAGTTTTATGTTGTTTTAGTGTTTGCATGGCTTTCCAATCCCTTTACTTTCAACCTTTCTGTTCTTAAATACAAGATTTTTTTTGGTAATTAGAATGCACTTTATTGTATTTTTTAAATTCATTCTATCTTTTAATTGGAGTCTATTTATATTTAATATACATTACTCATATAATTGGATTCCTATCTCACATCTTACTCTTTGTTTTCCTGTTTGTCTCACATGTTTATCTTCTTTTTTTCTTCTTTCCTGCTTCTTTTGGAATTGAACAAGGTTTTTTTTATTCATTTCCTTTTCTATTTGCTTGGCAGTTGTATATCCTTTTGATGTTTGCCCTAAAGATTACAAAAATGTATCCTTGACATATTGAAGTCAAACATAAACTATAAGGTTTGCCACTTCTCGTACAATGGAAGATCTTAGAAGATTTTAATTCCATTTAAGACCTCCAACCTTCTGTATTATTGTTGTCAGTCACCTTAATTCTACATTTTAATGCCTTGTAGTGACAAAATACTGTTATCATTTTGTGCAGTTGAATTTTACTCTTTACATTGTTGTTCTTCTCCTCCTGCATTTCCATGTTTTCATCTGAATAATTAAGAATTATTTTATCATTTTTCTTCTGCCTCCCCTTGCTTCTTTTATTATTCCACCGAGAATGTGGATTCTCTTAATTTTTGTTTGCAGATTTTTTTTTCTTTTTTTGAGAAAAGGGAAGGGAGCAAGCATGGGGGCTGCTGCAAAGTGAGAGCGGGGAGAGGGAATCCCAAGCACTCTCCATGTTCAGCACAGAGCCCAACGTAGGGCTTGATCTTAAAACCCTGAGATCATGACCTGAACTGAAAACAAAAGTGGGATGCTTAACCAATTGAGCTACCCAGGCGCTCCTGCAGTTATCTTTTATTTTGCCTTTCAATAAGTATAGAACTCTGTATTAGACGGTATATTCTTTGACTCTTTACAGTGACTTCGATAATCTTTGGATTCTTTTATTTTTGTCAAGAAGTCAGTTGTTAGGGGATCCCTGGGTGGCTCAGTGGTTTAGCGCCTGCCTTTGGCCCAGGGCGCGATCCTGGACTCCCGGGATCAAGTCCCACGTTGGGCTCCCTGTAATGGAGCCTGCTTCTCCCTCTGCCTCTGTCTCTGCCTCTCTCTGTCTTTCTATATATATCTATCGTGAATAAATAAATAAAATCTTTAAAAAAAAAAAAAAAAGAAGTCAGTTGTTAGTCTTATTCTTGCTTCTTTAGATATATTTCCACTTTCTCTGTCTGGTTTTTAGAATTTTTCTTTGACTTTAACTTTGGACTTGGTTCTGGTTTTCTTGTATTTATCCTGCAGAGTTTTTAGTACTTGGATCTGTGGTTGATGACTCTTACCAGTTTTGGAGATTTTCCAACCTTTATCTCTTTGGATACTACATTCCTCTCTTTCTAATTGGAACACCAGTTACACATATCTTAGTGACCTGGCATTTAGTTCACTATCCTCCCTTCTACTTTGTCCAATCTGCATTTCAACACCTCATTGAGTTCTTTATTTCATTAGTCACATTTTTTACTTTCTATATTATTAGATCCCTTTTTTTATTACCATCAGTTCTATACTATAATCATCTATCTTGTCATTTATTTTTTGAACATGTTATTGACAGTAATAATTTGCATATTCAAAAATTATATCTTAGTCATCTATGAGTCTTTTTTTGTCTTCTTTTGGGAAGGCCTCATGTCTTGGTTTGCCTGATATATTTTCATTAAATGCTATATATTGTCCATAATAAACTATAGCATTTCTGTTGGTGGTATTATTTTCCTATAAAAAAACAGCTAGAGGGATCCCTGGGTGGCGCAGCGGTTTGGCACCTGCCTTTGGCCCAGGGCGCGATCCTGGAGACCCGGGATCGAATCCCACGTCAGGCTCCCGGTGCATGGAGCCTGCTTCTCCCTCTGCCTGTGTCTCTGCCTCTCTTTCTCTCTGTGACTATCATAAATTAAAAAAAAAAAAAAAAAAAAAAAAAAAAAAAACAGCTAGAGCAGATAGTTTGAGGACTGAACCAACTCCAGGTTGAGTTACAGCTTTTCTAAGGCTTTTAATTTGCCTCCACTCCTATGCTATAACTCTCCTGAAATCTCAACTGAAATTCTACAGTATTTACTAGGGCCCATACTTGATAGGTTGTTGTTGGCACCATATGAGTGCTAAAAATGCTACTCTGCCTTTTAGAGGCCTTCTGCTTAGTGTCTTGCCTTCTTGTCCTGTAACATTACAAATTTGGCAAATACCTTTCCTTCTCCTAAAGAACATGATACCTCAATTCTGACTGCCTTGGCAGCCCCAAACTCCAGTTTTTGTTTCAGCATCCTGGAGATTGTCAAAAGCTCTGTTGACTTTTCTGTCTCTTATTAAGAGCCCTTTTCCTAGATTCTCAACCTCTAACCCAGTGCCAAAAATTTACAAGTGCCCTGAGGGGGAAATCAACTTTTTAAATGTCACCCTAGCTTCTTAAGGTTTTCTACTCCCAGCAACGTTATCTTACCAAGTCTTGGCTACCTTGACAGTGCTCTCATACCTGCATTTATTTTTTTTTATTTTTATTGTATAGCTTCTCTATCTGCTTATCGTATAGGAAGTGATTTATCACAAGCTATGGCATTAGAGCCTAAATTAAAGTTCCTAGTCAATATTTTTAATTGTAAAATAGAAAAATATATGGCTCAAGAAAATTAAGTGGATTCATCTGTTATATAAGGTTCTTAGCTGATTTAGCAATACTACCATCCATAACCTACTTTGAGAATGGGTGGATGCAATAATTTACACAAGATCCCAAAGTTAGAGCCAAAAAAACTGGATCAGACCAAAAAACTCGGGCCCAAAAAAAAAGTCAAGGAGCCCAGGTGGCTCAGAGGTTTAGTGCCACCTTCAGCCCAGAGTGTGATCTTGGAGACCTGGGATCAAGTCCTGCATTGGAGCCTGCTTCTCCCTCTGCCTGTGTCTCTCTCTCTCTCTCTCTCTCTTTCTCTCTCTTTCTCTCTCATAAATAAATAAATAGAATCTTAAAAAAAAAAAATCCCAGCATCTTGAATCCCAATCCAGTCTAATCTATTCTATACTACATTGCCTCATTTATTTACAGCAGTGGTTCTCAACCAGGAGCAGTTTTTCCCTTCACTTTTGGTTGTTACAGTTGGGTGGGCAGTAGGAAATGGACAAAAGCCAAAGATGCCACTTATATATCCTGTAATATACAGGACAGCCATCAACAACAGAGATTTATCTGGCCCAAAATAACAGGAATGCCAAGATTGGGAAAACCCTGGTTTATAGCTTTTAGTGTATCTGAGAATGTATATTTAAAGGATCACTTTCTGCCTCTTCATTACACTTAACCATTAGAGCAATACCAATAGATTTTTGTATTCTAAATCTTCCTGTAGGAATACATCCAGAGACCTTTTGACTCAAGAAAATGTACGTATATGATCTAGTATATATTTGCTTAACTCTGTTTCTCAGAGCTTCAGCCATATAATCTCTAATTTTAAGACTTCTCTTCAGTTAGAATTTTTTAGAGCTGGTTAAAACAGTCCCACATGGAGGTGTGTATACATATCTTATAAATGCATTATGTGTATGTGAAGGATATCTAATGATAGCTACATTTACCTACATGTTTATAGATATATATGTACACATTAAATTAAATGGTTCTTAGATAATGTATCCATCTTCTTTTAAAACTCCAAAGTCAATTTCTATAATTGAAAACTCTTGAAAATATATTATAAATGGATATTTATCTGAGAAGTATATTACCAAATGTTTTTCAGAATAATTACTGTTTTTGCCCAGTGAGTGATTTTTCTAAAATTCAGTTAGACTCCAAAATTTATTTTTCAGAACATTACAGCTTGGCGGCAGAATTTTATTTTGGCTGAAACATGGCGTGTATGTCTTTGGCTCAGATAAAAGTCTTCGGAGGTGTAGCAGAAAAATCTGATTCAGATCATTGAACAGTTAAAATTTTCTTAGGTTAAAAGAAAAAAGTGGTTGCTCATTGGACATTAAAAACTGCTTAAATGAAGACTTATCTATTGCTTTATTCCTTTAAGCCTTAGCCAAGACAGTTTATCCTAATTAAATTTCTTTAGAAGTGTACATCATTTTTTATATTCATTGACCTTTGAAGTAGCCAAAATAGAAGCCACTATTCCTAAGGATTTTCCCCTGTTGTTTAATCTTGGCCCATGAAGTTTATTTAGCTTTTTTCTGCTTCTGTTAAACTATTTTAAGTTCTTATATTCAGTGCCTTTCTGGTTTAATAAGCAATCTAAAGCCCTAAGAAAATGTCCTAATTTGTTGTCAAATTAATCATTTAGCACTTAGCCCAATATTCAATTTATTTATCTTTTTTTTTTTTTTTTTTTTTTTTGAGAGAGAGAGAGAGAATGCATGTGCAAGCAAATGGGAGAAGGAGAGAGGGGAGGAGAATCTTAAGCAGGCTCCACACCAGCATGGAGCCCAATACAGGGCTTAGTCTCACAACCCTGAGATCAGGACCTGAGCCAAAATCAATTCAGACACTTAACTAACTGAGCCACCCAGGTGCCCCTGATTTACTTATCATATTAAATTTTGCCTGTATTTTTATTTCATTTAGTTCTAGAAAACTCTACCCTTACCTACCTTATAACAAAGGGGAAATTTTTTTTAACTGTTCTCTGAATAGGCAATACATCCATATGGTTCAGAATTCAAAAGATACAATAATTAGGACTGTTCAACTGTCCAGTACTTATGAGGAAGTAAACAGTTTTTCATTATTAAGATGACCATAAAACTTAACAAAACTCAGATATATTTGAGAGTGAAAGAGAGTACCATTAATTATACTAGGGCTATCCTGAGCAAACCAGTCCATATTGTCATGCTCCTTATTATAGATAGTAAAACAAAGATATTTAGTGAAATGAATTCTTGTATTGCTTAAGTTTTTGTGCTGTGCTATTTCTAACATTTCTTCCAATTCAAAGATCTTTGATTATGTGCTAAGAATATGCCGGGTAATATAGAACTTAAAGAAATCTGAGACTCTCTAACAGGACAAGTGGGAATGGTAAAATACCAATAGATAAAACAGTAAAGTAGCAGTACAGATGAATTCAGATCACTGTGGTTTTACTGAGCACCTACTGTGTGTCAAGAATTATGGTTATAAAAATAAATGAGACAAAAATTCTATTTCTTGAAATCTAGGAGAGGCATAACCCACTAACACAGTAAGAGAAGTAGTATATGACTTTAATGAACTACCCTTTATAGGACAGAAGACACAAGGAATTGGAGAAAGTTTCACAAAGAAGTGGTGTTTTAATGAGGCTTTGAAGAGTACAGTTCATTTTTGGCAAGTTGAGATTCCAAAGGAATATAAATTGATGGAGTAACAAGATAAAAATGCAAAGAGGCCTTAAAAGGTATAATGTATCACAGAGAATGTCAAATATTGGGGAGAGATTTGTGGGTAAACATGAATGATAAGTTGTGATAGGTTTTTTAATGCTTTGCTGGGCAGTACATGATTAAGTGCTTAAAGTACATACAGAAGGAGCGATGCCTGAGTGGCTCAGTGGGTTAAGCATCTAATTCTTGATTTCAGCTCAGGCCATGATCTCAAGGTCATGAAACTGAGCTCCGCATCAGGCTCTGCACTCGGTATGGAGTCTACTTGAGATTCTCTCCCTCTGCCCACCCTCCCTGCTTGCTCTTGTTGTTCTCCCCCTCCCCATTAATTAGTTAATTAATTAATTAATTATCTTGAAGTGCATACAAAGGAAGAAGAGATCATTTGGGCTGAGAAACATCTTGTGGTCAGTTTATCATAATGCACTTTTATTTGTTTATAAAGCCCTGTTTCGGAGGGATCAGTGAATACTAAACGTGAAGATATTTTTATTTTCTAATTAAATGCCAAAGAATAAAAACTTCAATAATCCCTCTAAAAGGTATTAGTAATGAATAAACCTGTGGGGTTAGAGTGAGACAAATTTGATAGGGTTAGGAAAATTGTAGAGAAAAAGCTATATATAAATCATGGTAAGAGCACTAGGGAAAATGCCTTAGAAAATTAATAAAGATTGGTTTGGTTTAAAGATGATAAACAAAGACTAATGTGAAAGGGTAATGAATTCAGCCATGGAGACAGTTCATACTAAAGTGCCTTCTAAAAGAAGTGCTACTGAACTAGCTTTATTAAATATTTTCTTTCCTTAAATTAAGGAAAAAGAGTCAGTAACCCATTAATAAAATTTGTAGTTGAGACTAAACTAGGAGATAATATATCTATTAATAAAATTATAGAAATTCTGATACTAGAAACCAGAAATAGAAGTTCAAAGTAACATTTAAAATTAAATAAATATATTCATCCCATTTTAAATCTACATAGAAGCAGCAGGTAACACTAGAGAAATGTCTTCATTTTCAGGAGATATTCATGGTTTAGTGTTTAATAAGTGAATGATAGACTCCCCTAAAATTGAAAGCAGTAGAAATATGTCTTCACTAAAGAGTCTACATTTACAAGCTGTATAATGTGATTATAGTCTACGATTCAAGGTGTTTTTTTGTGAAATTTTTCATATAAATCTTTGTCATTGAACTTTCTAGAGAACACTGTTCCTTCTGTGACTCACATTTTAATGAAGAAACTGTTCTGTTTTAAAATGGTCTTATTCCTTCTAGATGTTGCTTAAATATGTGGAGTATAGCTAGGTCTTAAGGAAGATTGGATGAGGAACAATGAATGGAGGCCTAGACAAAAAGTCTAGTTCCCTGAAACAGTTACATGGACCCCTAGCAAGGTTCATGTCGAAACTCCTGGTTAATATGAATATGCCCCTGAGTCCTAGAAAGTAAACCATGGCCTTGACCATCTGTGACTTACAGTACTAGGATTAACCATTATATTTCCACCATAAATTACAAGTCATAGCATGATTATTGTGAAAGATCAGCAGTGCTCTTTGTTATGATCGAATAGTATTGCAGTCAGCTATTCTGGAATCTGTTAAGCCATTATAACAAATCCATATAGGCTTAAGATTTTTAGAGCCTTGGCTAAAGCTACTTTGAGAATTTGACACAAAGGCTAATCAAAAAGCTTTATTTTGAAATAACCTTCAATTTATCCATTCCTATCTTCACATTCCTCTATAAAGAATATCTACATTTAGATTTTTTTAAAGATTTATTTATTTATTTATAAGAGAGAGAGAGAGGCAGAGACATAGGCAGAGGGAGAAGCAGGCTCCATGCCGGAAGCCCGACATAGGACTCAATGCCAGGACTCCAGGATCACGCCCTCGGCCAAAGGCAGGCGCTAAACTGCTGAGCCACCCAGGGATCCCCTCATTTAGATTTTTTTAATTGGATGTTTTATAAGTACAAAGAACTATTTAGAGGGAAAAAGATAAAATGTTTATTTATATAATATATATTAATGAAATATATTACTATATTTTATATTATATATTATATAGATATATTAATATATGTTTAATATATATATTAAACTTTAACTGAACATTCAGCTGCAATAAACTTTTAGAAACCTACTCATTGGTATGTCAGCATAAGAAGTGGATCATAATAGGGTCATTAGGTTTCTTTGACACGTGATAGCAACAACCCAACCCAGCATACACTTGTAAGCTTATCTATTAAGCATAAAGGCATTTGTCACCATTGACAGTACTGACATTTAATCTGGGATCTGTTCACAGCTCAGTTTTCCATGTGTTACTATATGTTATTTGGTGGTTTCAATTCAGAATCAAAGCATAGCTAGCTTTTCTCTTCGAGTTACGCTAAATTTTACCTAAACAGGGGAAAATGGAAATATTATATAGATCTTGTTGGGGTGATAATTTTCCTCCAGATGAATCATGCCAATCAAGGTTTCGAGAATTGACCTTTTGTGCTGTTTCTATAGTTTACAAGCCAAAGCTGTGATAAAGTAGATTATAGTAAGTTAGATTAATGGGCTAGGAAGGAAGCATAGCGGATCGGTGAGCATAGTGGATCGGTTAAATAGGAAAGTCAGGAAAGCAGAGCCGGTGGGGACTGGGAAAAAACTTAATTCAGGTGAGGCAGATGTTGAGATAAAGTAGATCCAGGAGTTGGTAGCAAGTCATTTTAAGTACAGTTTCCAAGGGTACAGCAGCCTCAGCAGTTCTGGTATGAACACACCAAGTTATTATGTGAGGTAGGAGTGGTTGTGGAAAAAGGAAAAAAGCTCTTTCTCAGAAGGCTATCGGTATCATTCAGAGAAGTCTATTCTTATATAAAAGGAGCTGTATTGGTCTTCTAAGAGGAAAGGTTGCCAGAAACTGGCAAACACTAAAATGCTTAACAAATACATTGGAGTTAGAGCAGTTTAGTTTTTAGAAAGTGGAGCCTAGAATGCTAGGAAGGATAATCACTCAGGGCTAAGACAATCTAGATTGAAGCCCAGGCCAGTTCTAAGAATTGATTAGTACAGAAGACAATTTGTTAAAACAAAAGCTCTGCAGTTCCAGTTGGGCTGGAACTTACATCTTAACGTCTAAAGTAATTCTATGCTCTACTCTTGATACATATCCTGTCCTTGTTAGAACTATCTTAAAGTTGGGGTACCCAGCTCTGCAATTACAGCCTGAACTATAAAGACCCAGGAAAGTATAAGGAAGGCAAAATGAGGAAGGACTTCATGCAAAAATGATACAGGACTTGAAATATCAGGTATCTGAACATTTCTATGACAAGAACCAAGTTGCAACTTAACTGAAATGCTATATTGAACCACTGCTGTTTCTAACATATACTGTGCTGGAGTTTTATTGGAAACAAAGGCATATGGCCCTTTAGAGAGCTTATACATAAATAAAGCAGGTAGGATACACACTAGAAAACTATACATAGAAAACATTATTTGAATTTTACCAAGAAATGGGCTGTAGAAATAAAATAATGCAAGCATGAGTTCACTTTACATAGTGATCATAGTGATTTGCATAGTGATTTGTGCAATATAAGTGAGGTTTTGGTGCAGACAAGAACTAGAAATGACCTTAGAGATCATCTGGTACATCTTGAAGTTTGAAAAATAATTGAGACCCACTGCTGGTGGGAGAAATTTTGTACAGCTTTCCTGGGTGACAGCTTGAGAATACATATCAAAAGCCTTTAAAATATGCATATCCTTGACTCAGTAATTTTAGTTACAGGAATTAATCCTATGGAATAATTTAGCATATGCACAAAGATTTACATACAAGGATATTCATAACAACATTGATCTTAAATTTTTAATGTTTTTAACTTTTCATTTTGCAGCAAAGAGATTGCAAAAATACAGATCTTCCATATATCCTTCACTCAGCTTTCCTAAACACTAACATTTTATATAACTGTAGTACAATTATCAAAACCAGGAAATTAATATTGAAAGAATATTATTTAAAAAGCTACACACCTTCTTCAGATGTTACTAGTTATTTCACTAATGTTCTTTTTCTGGTCTACAGTATACAATCCAGGACCCCACATAATGCATTAGTAGTTAGTCAATTTCTCTTGTTTTTTCTTCTAAGTTTCTCTGTGAATGGAATTTAAAAATACATGAATATATGCATACATCTATACCTATTTCTATATCTATTTGTCTATATCTGTGTGTGCATGTATATATGTGTGTGTGTGTATATATATATTTTTAATATGAGTTCATACTGATCTTGCCTACTCCAATATAACACAACAGCATTTCCCCCCACAGTTAATTTTAACTTTCTAAATGGTGTGTATAAGGTTATCATGGCTCTGTAGATACTGTGGTGTCTCTTTACAAAGATATATTTAATGAATTGTCTCTCTCCCCACATCTCTTCTCCATTCCCATTTTCCCATTATTCCATCCTTTTTCCACCTACCACTTTTTTTTATCTTTACTTTTTATTTTTATTTTTATTTTTATTATTTATTCATGAGAGACACAGAGAGAGGCAGAGACATAGGCAGAGGGAGAACCAGACTCCATGCAGGGAGCCCGTTGTGGGACTCCAGGATCACACCCTGAGCCGAAGGCAGACACTTAACTGCTGAGCCACCCAGGTGTCCCTTCACCTACCTTTTGAAGGCAACTGAATTCATTAGTTTCTGATTTATTCTTCCTGTATTTCATCTTATTTTTCCCCAAACAGCTTTATTGAGATATAATTCACATACCGTATAATTTACGCATTTAAAATGTATAATTCAGTTTTTTTGTATATTCACAGTTTTACAACCGTCACCACCGTCAATTTTAGAACATTTTTGTCACCCTAAAAGAAACTCCTCAAAAAAAAAAAAAAAAAGAAAAAGAAACTCCTCAGTTTCTCTAACTTTTGCCAGCCCTTTGCAACCAACATAAATTTATTGTCTTTCAGTTCTAAAGGCTGAAAGTCTCTAATATCATCATGTAGAGTGATAAAGATATCATAGGGCCATGTTTCCTCTCAAGTCTATAGAGAAAAATTCTTCCTTGTATCTTCCTAGCTTCTTGTGGCTCTTGACAATCAATCCTTGGCATTTCTTGATAAAGTCCTTGGCTTATAGCTCTATCTCTGTATGTCCTCACTTCTTATTTAAGGACATTCTTAACTCATTACATATGCAATTACATCTGTCTTTTTTTTTTTTTAAGATTTTATTTATTTATTCATGAGAGACATACAGAGAGAGACAGAGGGAGAAGCAGGCTCCCTCTGGGGAGTCCGATATGGGACTTGATTCCAGAACACTGAGATCACAACCTGAGCCCAAGGCAGACACTCAACCACTGAGCCACCCAGGTGCCCCTCAACCAGGGCTTCTATTGGAAAACAATTATACACTTGACGGGATGAGCACTGGGTGTTATGCTATATGTTGGCAAATGGAACTCCAATAAAAAAATATACAAAAAAAAAAAGAAAGAAAAAAAAGGAAAACAATTATACATATTTTTCCACACCTTGCTTTTTCAGTTAATACATCTTGGAGATCGTTCCATGTGTTTAGGACTGTGTAATATTCCATTTCATTAATGCACCATCCTTTAATTTAACTAATCTTCCTGTGTACATCTTGGTTATTTCTAGTCTTTTGTTGTGACAAATAGACTAGTGCTATGTGTAATGACCAAAATAATTGGAAACAATACAACTGTCTATAAACAGTAAAATAAATAAATGATACACTAATACAGTGGGATATGTAATGAAAAGAGAATTAATGAATAATATTACACTTAACAATATGAATGAATATAGCAAATACAATGTTGAGCCAAGTCAGGCCTGAAAAAGTGAATCCTGACTTCGAACTTAGATAGTAAAAATAGCTCCTATTAGACCATTCTTTCTTCAGGTAGCAATTATAATGCTGAACAAAATATAAAAGCCACAACCTGGGAACACTAGAAAACAAGGAAAATTAGGCAGAAACTGAAGCAAAGGTGTAGTCTTAAGTTTTCTCTTTTTGTGGCTTTTATCTGTAGTGCAAGCCCAAGTTGGCATTAAGTGGCATGCCTAAAACTTGATAGAAAACATGCAGTCTGACTGACAGGTTAGAATTTGAGTCTAGCAAAAGATTAACTGCTTATTTTATGGGGAAAAAATCAACTCTCTTCATGGAAACACAGTTGTCTGGTCTCTACAACAGGGGTCAGCAAACTTTCTTAAAGGGTTTAATATTAAATATTTTATATTTATAGGCCAAGTGGTCTCTGTTGCAACTACTCAACTATGCCATTTTAATGCAAAAGCATCTATAGACAATACATGCACAAATAGGCATAGCTGTGCTCCTCTAAAACTTTTTTCACAAATCAGGTGACCTGCCCACTGGCTATAGTTGGCCAACTCCTACTCCACAATGTCTCATTTACAATATTCATGGTACAATCCAAATTATAAGACATACAAAGAAACGTGTACAATGAAGAACAAAAGAAATCAGTGGAACTGGGTATCTAGCCAAAGGAAACAAAAACACGAATCCAAAAAGATATATGCAGCTCTATGTTCATTGCAGCCTTGGCATTATTTACAATAGCCAAGGTGTGGAGGCAGGCAGCCCAAGTGTCCGTTGATAGACAAGTGCATAAGTAAGATGTAGTGTGTATGCACACACACACTGGAATATTACACAGCCATAAAAAAGGATAGCGTTGTGTCATTTGTGACAACATGGATGGACCTGGCAGATACGATTCTGTGTGAAATAAGTCAGACTGAGAAAGACAAATACTATATGATTTTACTCATATGTAGAATCTAAAAAACAAAACGAATGAACAACAAAAAAGCAGAATCAGAAAACAAAAAGTTAATGGAAAAGAAGAATTTATTTAACCCAATATAGGTAATGAGGTAACATCCTACTGTGTTCCAGGCACTAGTAACATACTCTATATGTGGCAGTGTCTATCTCCAGGGAACTCACAATATATGAAATAGAGATATGTAAAGAAATAATCACAATTTGTGGTAATAAGAACAGTAGTAGATGAATACTTAAGGTGTTAAAGACCTAAGAAGAAGCAACAATTGCATGGAGAAGTCTAAGAAGTGCTTTCTAGAGATTTAACATTAGGGGTATTTGAGGCTTGATAAGCAAAGAAGGAAAAAAAATTCTACGCAGAAGAAACAATGTATACCAAGGCATAGGCAAAGAAGAATAAAGCATCATGCATTGGGGAACAGATTTCATATGCCTACAGTGCAAGCTAAACATAGGTACAAGAAGCTAGAGAGATAAAGAAGGACTGCATTACTAAAGGCAAAAAGACACCAGGAAAGAAGGTTTAATAGAACTTAGCAATTATGTAACAAGACAAAAGTGATCGAAAGATGATAATACAAAAAGATAAGAACTCAGTATTAAGAATTACATAGTGAATAGGTAGTTTTCATCTGAGTGATGCATATATCTAGAAGGTCTTTTTTAAGTATGTATGATGAAAAACAGTAAATCAATGAAAGTCTGAATATAAAATACTCACATAGATTCTTAAAGTCAACCAACAACATAGAATTGATTATTATGCCAGTTGACCATTGGAATAATTACAAACTGTAAAAGAAAAGAAAAATTACCTGAATGAATATTTTTCTCAGGAGAAAGAAGAAATTTTTAGATACATATGGAATAACTGAAGAAGAAACAGAATTGCTATCAATGTTCCAAAGGTTTGGTTTTAAATAATCAAATTAATTCCTCTTTCATTTGTTTTAAAATACTGTTGTTTCAAGAACCACCAATTATCAGCTAATGCTGGAAGTCTGTAATTATGTGTTAATATATGACAAGACTGGCAATCTCCACAGAAGACTGGCACTTAGCAGAATGCTTAAATCTGCTAGTGGTCCAATGAATCGGTAGCTCAGAAATTTTCCTAGAAAGTAACCTCTGTTGTTCAAATTATATATCCATTTGTAGAGGAAAAAAACCTACAGAGTACAGGCAGTGTTACCTGAATTATTATAGAGTAATTGATTAGAAATCCAAATCAAAATTCAATACTATGGATTCAGATGCATGGCTGCTTGAAGCCTGGAGGACAGGAAGAGGTAGGGGCTTATAAAAAAAACACAAAGAAGGGATGGATATGTTCATTATCTCGGTTGTGGTGATGGCTTCATGGATGTATACCTATTCAAATTTGTTAAATTATACATTTTAAATATGTATAGCGTATTGTATGTCAGTCTTACCTCAATAAAGCTGTTAATAAAAGAAACTAATTTAATTTTAGATTAGTCAGATATATTTTTTAGTCCTGCACCATTATCCATATTAAAAAGTTAGCCGTTATTAAATACATATACACCACTTGAAATCTAGGCTGAGTTATGATGAATTGAGTGTAGTGATTTTTAACTAGAGTTCTAAAGTAATATATTTTATTAAGCTGTACATTTGCACGTATGTTTTTGAACCTATGTTGATTCTGGTGATTATTTTTCTTGAGAGTTGGTATCTATAGAATGGATGTTAAACTGGCTTTTTTTTTTTTTTTTAAGATTTTTATCTATCGGGCAGGCCCGGTGGCACAGTGGTTTAGCACCGCTGCAGCCTAGGGCGTGATCCTGGAGACCCTGGATCGAGTCCCACGTCAGGCTCTCTGCATTGTGCCTGCTTCTCCCTCTGCCTGTGTCTCTGCCTCTCTCTCTCTGTGCCTCTCTCTGTGTGTGTGTCTCTATGAATAAATAAATAAAAAATCTTTAAAAAAACTTTTTTAAAGATTTTTATCTATTAGAGCATGCACATGAACAAAGGGAGCAGGAGAAGCAGGCTCCCCACTGAGCAGAGAGGCTCATGTAGGACTCAATCCCACAACCCCCAGATCATGACCCAAGCCAAAGGCAGACGCTTAACCCACTGAGCCACCCAAGCACCCCGTTAAACTTAAGATGTTTAAGCAGCTTTTAGAATATATCAATATCACATTAGTTTGAATATTTTTTCCTTGTGAGAAATGCAGAATGATCAGTGTTTCAGGTGCCCCAATCCTAATAAACACTTTTATTTTTTTTTCTAATAAACACTTTTAATAAAACTTTCTTCTAACCTTTATATACTGTTGCTTTATTAATGTGCTTTTAGAATCAGACTATTAAATAGCTTTCTGACAATGTCATCCTGGCTGTGGTTCAGACCAATATGAACTCTAGTTATTAAAGATTAATTTTGTAGGTAGAACCTAGATATGTTAGAAAATATAGGACTTTAGGGGATCCCTGGGTGGCGCAGCAGTTTGGCGCCTGCCTTTGGCCCAGGGTGCGATCCTGGAGACCCGGGATCGAATCCCACGTCGGGCTCCCGGTGCATGGAGCCTGCTTCTCCCTCTGCCTGTGTCTCTGCCTCTCTCTCTCTCTCTCTCTCTCTCTCTCTCTGTGACTATCATTAAAAAAAAAGAAAGAAAGAAAAAAAAAGAAAATATAGGACTTTAATAAAGAAGTTCAAATTGGGCTATGAAATGTAAGAGAAACTTTCAAAAGAATTTGCTATTTGGTGCTTGGAGTATAGTCAGTCAGATGCCCTTAAAATATTGCTAGAGTATAAATAATGAAAGTATTTATACCCTTTTATACAGTAACTTCAGTTCATGGAATTTAATCTAAATAAAAATACAGGAGCCACTACATGTGAAGATATATTTGTTTCATTTTTATATATCATAGTAAAAATTAAATAATGGATAAATTTAAAATAATGGATAAACTATGTCATTTATTGATACTACCATTAGAAATAGTGCAACAATTTGAGACTATATGTATGTTAGATGAAAAATAAACCAAAACAATGGGTTCATTTATTTTGTGAAGCTTTGCTACTAAAAATTTGAGGACTTTTCTTTAAGTGTAAAAGAATCAGAAGATAAAATTTCCATTACCATCAAAATAACAAGCATGGTTATGGTAGGGGGTAAGATAATAAATACTATGTGTTTCCCATATCTTACTTTTATTTTTTTAATTATTAGTCATTTTTAAAAGAACATGCTCCTTTTAATTAACAAATTTAGCTACCCTAAAGTAACATAGACAACTAGTGGCTGAAGCTCTGGGGTTTCATTAGTGCAGTGATGACTTAATTAACAAATCCTCTATGAACAAAACCTCTTTCCCAGGACTGGCCTTGGTGCAGCAGGCATGAGGGAAGGATCAATTTTCTCTGAGCTAGATTGGTGGCAGCAGGGACTAATGAGGCAGGGCCTTGAAAGTGGCTCTCTCTCAGATCTAACTCCTCAGGGGTTGGCTAGAACTGATGCTGAGGGCACTGCTGCACTCCTGGGACCTACACAGCCTGGTTACCCAGGTGTTGAAAAAACGATTTCTGTGCCAAGACCATATGTGGCTTTTAAGAGACTCCACAGGATTCTTGCTTTAGGCAGAGCATTCCTAGTGTGGAATGAGTAGGCTAGAAAATAGCAAAGAAGGAATCCCATGTGCTAGGGCGCTTCCAGTTGTCTTCCGTGTGCTCACTGTACTGCTTTTTCAATTTTCTAGGCTTCATTTTATTCAACTGTAAAATGAAAGGACTGACTAGAAAATCTCTAATATATCTGGCAGTTCTATCTAGATCATGAGTCAGTGAACTTTCTGTAAAGGGCCAAATAGTAAATATTCTCAGCTTTGCGGTACAGGCAGCCTCAGTCACAACTACTCAACTCTGCTTCTGTAGCATGAAAGCAGCCATATATAACAATACATAGAAGCAAATGGATGTAGCTGTGTTCCAATAAAACTTTATTTATGGAAATAGGCACTAGCCAGATTTGACACACACCACAGTCGGATACCCCTGGTCTAGATATTAATATAATGGAAATGTAATTAAAAGAATTCTTTAGTGGATAGGATATAAACCTTATTTCTGTGGCACCATTCTTTCCTTCATTTTTCTTTTAAAGATTAGTCGAATATAAAATGGTATTTCACTATCAGGGTTTCACACCATGAGAAAAGGATAAAAATATCCTGTCACCAAACTGTTGTATTAAATTGTCTGCAATAGAGAAACCCTGAGGTTTCTCAACTAAGGAAGAAAATGGTATCCACAACACTTAGGATTCATTTCAGTCTTCAGAATTCTTTGGGTCTAGTAGGACAGTTCAGTGTTTGCTCATTTTGTTTCTGATAAAAACGGCTAAATCATGCCTTTCATTAAAATGTAAGCTGCACGGTTTAGCACCTGCCTTTGGCCCAGGGTGCAATCCTAGAGACCAGGGATCAAGTCCCACGTCAGGCTCCCTACATGGAGCCTGCTTCTCCCTCTGCCTGTGTCTCTGCCTCTCTCTCTCTCACTCTGTCTATCATGAATAAATAAATAAAATCTTTAAAAAAAAAATGTAAGCTGCAGACCCTGTGGGGGGTGTGTGTGTGTGTTTCAGAAAGGAGCCACTGCCTTGCTAGGCCAACTTCAGTTCTCCATCTGTCTTAGATTGGGCTTATATCTTGGTCTTAAGTTACCAGGATTCTAATGTGGAAATCAGCCTGTCTTCACTTTGGAGACCTTTGTTAGTTCTCCTACATCAGGCTTCAGCTATTTTGTCTAGTATATTTATATCAAACTTTACTTCTGTTTGCTGTAACAACAAAGCAACCATGGTTAAGATAATTAATTCAGGCCTATTATTACATGAAGAGATCAGCACAGCGACACTTTATCTGCCCAGAGAAGTCTAAAATATTCTTGTTTGCCAGCTTGCTTTCATCTCAGCACTGTTTGGACTCTGTACTTTTTAAGCTGCAGTGCATTAATTCCTTAATGGCCTATCCCACTAAACAGAGCTATAAGCCCAGCAGAACTGACATATTTGTGTACTTACAACTTATCCAGAGTAAGCAGGTCCACCATCTCAGCATGGTGACAACTATAACCCTTACTTTAATGCAGCAGTTTTCAAAGTATGGACCTATTAGAGGTCTCTGAGACTCCTTCAAGTTGTCTCTTCCATGAAGTCAAAGCTATTTCACAATAATATTACAGTATTATTTGCTTTTTTAACCCTCAATTTCAGTAGAGTTTTCCAGAGACTACATAATGTGTGATATAGCAACAAATTGAATGCTAAAACAGATATGAAAACCCAGCTGTCTTTTATTAAATCAAACATTAAAGAGATCAGAAAAAATATAAATGGTACTCTTTTCACATTTTTGTTTAGAATATATTATTACTTTTCATAGAAATATGTTGAAGTGTAACTGGTTTCCTAATATGTCCTTTTTAATTTCTAATACAGTAAATATTTATAAATAAAACTCACATAAACAAAAGCTATTTGAGGTTCTCAATTTTTAGGAGTAGAACAGGAGTCCTAGAATTAAAAAATTTGATAATACCTACTCTAATATAATACTCTCAGTTGCAATGCTCTGATTTCATGGCTACCAATGCCATCCTCAACATAAGACCACAAATAAATATCCACTGAAATTCCCCCAGTCAGAGATTACGGATGTTAACAATTTAGTTATTATCCTTCCAGACCTCTTTCTACTGAGGACTTCCATGCACACATTACATAATTTTACATATATAGGATTATACTATACTTTTCCAAACTTCATCTCATGAGACACTTCCATTTAATTAGTAAGTCAAAAACCTAAGGTCTTGAAAAGGGAATAGATATCATCTTATCATATTCCCAAATCAATGCAAGAATCCTCTTTAAAATACTCACTACCTAGCAGATCTATCTATTCATTTCAGTTTTATAAACTCCAAATTGTTAGAAAGTTTTTCCTTGTTGAACAGAATTTTGTTTTATCATTTCTGTCCATTGGTCCTAATTCCACTTTCAGGACTGTGTAGAATATATCATAGCCATCTTGGCTGTGCTGCATTCTGGATATTTTCTTATTTTATTTTATTTTTTTTTTTTTATTTTCTTCTGATCTATCTTCCAGTCACTGATTCTTTTCTAAGCTGTGTCTAAGTTTCTGTTGAATATTTATCCACTGAATTATTTTCAATTTCCATTTAAATCTATTGATGCTTAATTTCAATTTTTATACTTTATACTCCCCTGCTGAAGTTCTCAATTTTATTTTTAACACTTGATCAGTAAGCATAGTTATTTTAAAGTCTCTCTTTGATAAATTTACTATCTGGAACTATTTGAGACTACTTTCTATTATACAATTTCTGCTGGTTTTAATTTCTTTCCTTGCCTCCTTATATTACTATTTATTTACAATTTATTTTTTATAGTGAGCAAGACGGTGTATTTGGAAAATGCTTTGCAGAAATAATTTAAGCCATAGGGTGATTCATGTTTGTTTTGGCAGTTACAGAAACACTGGCAAACTAGAGTCATCTTAATCTAAGTTTAGGAATTCAGAATTGCAAACTAAGCTATAGTCCATTGCGTAGTCCTGTCTACTTCCTGTTCACCCTTAATCATAGATGCAGCCATTTGGGTTTCCTTGCATAAGGAGGTTTTACCAAGGCCGTTTGTCTTGACAGCCTCTAGATTCCAACTTTTGTCTCCTACTAGTATAAAACACCAGATTCCTTTCTGGGCTCTATCATCCTTGATATCCCATTCTGATAATTCTTCGCTCTTTTATTAGACCCTCAATGCCTTCAAGTACATTTTTAAAAACATTTTACCCAGATGTTCTAATTGTTCTTCTTGAAATAGTTGGCCTAAATTATGTAATCTGCCATTATCAAAAGCCCCTAGAACCTTCTTAAATTAATATTAATACTTCTCTGGCCTTCTGTGATACTTAGGAAACAGGGTCAGGATGTCTTACCAGGACATCCTTGTATGCACATCTTATCTGTATCACATTCATCCAGGTACTCTTAAGGGTACTTCTTGAATGTTTAGTCTGGTATTATACTTGGTTCAGACAAAGAGAAGGCATTATTCAAATAAGCAGTTACTCTGTAACCTTCATCTCATAATTTTAAATTGTTTGGATTAAAAGTGCTGCCTTTATTATATTTATTAAGTAGCCTAACAAATAACCCTCAAAATCTTAATGACCTTGATTAACAGATACTTATTTTTATGTTACATTCTTGTTCTATACTGGGTTAGCTGAGTCACCATTCCATGTTGTTTATTCTAGGACCAAAACTGAGACAGCCCAATCCAGAACATGCTAATTATATTAGAGGTGAAAGGATAAGAAAACTACATAGTAGTTCTTATAGCTCTTGCATCACTTCCCCTCATATTTCATTAGCTGAAGCAAGTCACGTGGCCAAGCCTGATATTGATCAGAAAGGAAGTATAATTTTTAACAGATTACAGTTCTGCCACAGGGATAAGCCCAGTAAAGGGGAAACAGTGAATGCAATATACATTGGCTCCATTTTCCTTCACGGGTTTATATGTATTCTGGTCTTCTTGTTTTAAAACTAATGCTTGAAATAAAAGGTCTTGTAATTTAGAATTTCAACCAACTGAAAACAAAACATCAAAACAAACTATTGTTTAAACCTTGAATTAAGCTAAAGAATTGGGTTTGTTTTAAAAACCACTCTAGGCTCTTTTTTAAAATATTAATTCTGTGTGTGCCCAGTTTCTTTCATCTGGTATTTCTCTAAATTCCTTTATCTCGTCTCTTATCCAAGCAGTCGTATGGGAATTAGCTCTTTGGGTAGTTAAATCTTCAGTATTGACCTCTAGAGTGGCCCAGTTTTGTTTTCCATTTTGTTCTTCTACTTTCATGAGCACTAAATTTTCCATATTAGCTTTTCTAGGATATTTATTTAAACAATTTTGTTTGTTCGAACTTTAAATTACATTATTCCCATTTATTTGCAATTCTTCTGTCTTCTAGTTGTTTTAATTGCCCACCCACCAAAGGTACATTTATTGTCTCCTACCCTGTCATTCATTATATATGCCCACAATCTAAACTCAGAGTTGTCCCTTATAATTGTGACACTTTTCTAGCTGTTCTCCTGTTACTTGTTCAAAACATTTTTGGATTTTTGGAATGTATGGAGATTTTCTTCAGTGTTTGAAGTTTTCTAGTATTGTCATTTCATGGATCAGAGCAATTCCTAATATTCTTGTATGGGGCGTCTTGTATAATTTTTTTTCATGACTAAAGAACAATATTAAGCAACATTGGAAATTTTATTATTTCTTAACCTAAAATATAATCGTTATTTAATGATGGGATGCGAATATATGTTCTGTGAAAGGGAGAGAGAGATACTCCAAATAGAATTCCAGTGTCAAAAAGCAGCAAGTGCTACCACTGTTTTGTGACCCCTGAATGTTGTCTGCTCTCTTTGTACTAAATCTAATAGTAATTGATCCCAAAGAAGATCACAAAATTCCCCATTGTTGGCTTTAGGAATGCATTGATGAGTACCTTGTTTGATGGGATAAAAGCTTCAATAAGTGATGCCCCCACCTGAGTGGTTAATTTCAAAATATTGTTTGTCTAACATATTGTTGTCAGTGACAACTGAACAAGAACTTTTAGGAGCAGTTGGCTGTGCAATAATAGCAAATTTCAAGGCTATGCAAATTGTGCCAGTTCAGCCCTGCTCTTTTCTCTATTATCATATCAATTGAGTCAGTTCATAGTAGACAAAGCAAGGTTATGGGAACCACCTAGAGCATCATGCACCATTTAACATCAATGCAGCATACATGAACATCTGCAACTTCAGTCTTATTAACAGAGGATAGAATAGAAGGCAATAAACAGCTTTCTTCATCATTTAATTGCAAAATAGTATTTCCTAATGTTTGCATTGTTTATCAACAGGAACTTCATCAATAATTGTATAATTATGGCTGCCTAGATTACAGTGGTCTCATACATCTTGTCATTTTTTACAGAAGTCTAAATTTGAACACACGATTCAAGACTAATTTCAAGTCCCTTGAAATGTGAATTGCATAATACAGATATTTTGTGTAGCAGAAGAATGGCAGTTTATGATTCCTCAGTCACTTAGGGGATTAAGTTAACACAGAGAAGAGGAAGAAAGGCAGCAAAAAACATGAGGAAGCCACTAGTTAGATTCAAACACAGACCCACTGAACATGAGAGTAGATTATGTTCTTTAGAATTAATCACAAGTAATTAGATGTTTGCTTTAGGCCAAAATTGGGCCAAATTAAAACACGATTATTATGCCGAGGTCTTCCCCTCAGCCTCTATGTTTAAAGGAAGAAAATGGCAGAAAATCACAAGAATAGTGAGAAAAAAGCAATGGTGGCCAAAGCTAGAAATTCCAAATAGCAGAGGAAAGGCTTGACACACCTGTTTAGCCTCTACCTCTGTTGCTTTTTTAAAGCCTGATAATGCCACTACTCCTAACTAGAAAAACGTGAGCATTTACCATAGGCAGCCAAGTGTGTTCTTTAGGTTCTGTGGCAGCAGAATTCCTTTTTTTGCACACAATGGGATATATCCATGAAAAAAATGAAGGGAAATAATATAAGTAGAGTAAGTTACTGATGTAATCAGTGGGAGTTTTCTCACAATTGAGCAGAAAGAGAAAAATACGAAAAACAATGGCTACATTGAAAGCAAATAAAGCAAGAGGCTATTCTGAAAGCTTGTCTCATTTAAACAAGAAAATCTCATATTTTTATTTAAATTAATTTTATCTTTAGGGAAAACCTGAGGCCTATTCTAGAAATTGCCTTTGAAATTCTTCAATTGGTGATTAAGATTCCTCTCCCTCACAAGAAAATTAAAAATCTTAAATTGAGTGAGCCCCATTTGAACTGTTTCTTCCCAAATGATCAACGTAGTTATTTCCTTTAGGAAAAAAAAAGAAAAGAAAAGAAAACTCTAGAGTTAGACTATTTCCTCCACCTGATTAGTCTGTACTTTATGCCTTTAATAATTCTTCATTCGTTTTCTAGCAGGAAATCTTTCTTCCCTTCTCAGATTTTTTTAAAGATCATAAAAGGAAGGGGGGAAAGCACTTATCTAGTAAAGTATCCAAAGAGTAAAGGAAGATAGAGTTTTCACCCCCTTTTTTGTGGTTCTTGAGTATAATGAACATAGCAGAAGCTTTTGAATATGATAAGTAACCTATCGTTTCCTCTCTCTGAGGGATGCTAAGAACTGGTTTGTTAGAGGTAGTAGTTTGACTTGTAATTATTTAACACTGCAGAAGATTCCTAAAATAATTGCAGCCTTTACTATAAACCTGATAAAGTTCTAGCTCTGTGCAGAATGAGGGTGGAGATTTTATATACATATATACATATTTATGCCTCTCACCTGAATACTTCAGAGAGCACATTTTTCTAGGCTGAGGCTTTACAATAAATGTGCAGTACCAATTCTGACACATGTATACCTTTCCTTTGAAGAATTTATATGCAGACATTTTTCAGAAACCCTTTCTAGAAGCTATTTATCAAAACTGCTAAGATAATAACTTTGTCCTAATGAGTCCCAGTCTCTGTTTAGGGAATAATCGATAAACTACAAATTAATGTTCCATAATTCACATTACAATGCACATGTAATTATTTTGAGATGAGGCAAACTCTATGCATTTAATTTACAGCTGTAATTAAGTAAACTCATTTGATACTAATTAGGTGAGCCTAAAAGGATCATAGGTTCATATATTTAATTATCAAAATATAATCAGCAACCAGTTTTTGAAAAGCTTTTCTATCTTGAGCTCAACACTGAGCTTTGGCCACACTACAATTTTATCTTCTTGGAACTTCAGCATATTAAAATGCATTGTGAATAAGAGGTCTACTTAGTGAATTTGCTTTTTTGACAATTATATTTATATTTAACATCTGAAAAAAATGGGCTTCAGAATACAGAAGTTCTATATCTGACAAAACTGTCCATCAGAAGTGAAGGAAAATTAAGACATTTCCAGTTAAACAAAAGCTAAAGAAGTTCAGTAGTAGGAGTTCAGGCCCTATGAGAAATACTGAAGGGAATCCTTCAGCTGAAATGAATGGATGCTAGAGTCACTCATAGCCATATGAAGAAATAAAGAACTCAAGCAAAGGTAACTACATTGGTAAATATAATAGCCAGTAGTAATGTATTTTTGGTATGTAACTCTTCTTATTCACACATGATTTAAAAGACAAATACATTGAATAGTAATTATAAATATATGTTAATTGGCACATATGTATAAAGATGTAATTTATAACAATAGAAGCAGGGAAGAAGCTGTATAGGAAGAAAGGTTTTATACCCTTTCTTGAAGATTGAAGCTAAGTTGGTATCAATTCAAACTAGATTGCTGTATATTTAGGATGTTAGTTATAATCCCCATAGTATCCACTAAGAAAATATCTAATGAATACAGAAGTTTTCTCTCTTTTGTTAAAATAATATATAAAATTTGGGGGCAAATTTTACAGGCAAACTCTATAGCTCAGTTGGCTGAGCGTCCAACTCTTGATTTTGGTTCAAGTCATATCTCAGGGTGGTGGGATGGAGCCCTGCATCAGGCTCTACACTGAGTGTGGAATGTACTTAAGATTCTCTCTCCTTCTCCCTCTGGTTCTGTGCTCTCTCTCTCTCTCACTCTCTCTATAAAAAAGAAAAAAATAGTATATAAAAATCAACTTATTATAAAATGTACTTGATTTCTAGAAGTCTTATAAATTCTACTGGCAGTCAATCATCAAGTATTTATTGAATACCTAAAATAAGGGGCTTTCTTCTAGCTTTAAATAGTGTCCCTGTTTCTTCCCACTAAATTCATAAACATATAATCAGGGAAGAGTTATCTGATATCTAGAGTGACTTCCTAATGTTAGAATATGCTAGATAAAATGTTCACATTCTCATATTCTCCAGCCACATCTGTGCTTTAAGGAACATGAAAGCTTGTGCTCATGATTCCCTAAAGGGATAAAAGTTATGTCTGTCTCCATGTGTTTAAAACCAAGACACCTGGCTATGGTGAGTAGAAGCAACCTATGTGGTCAAGTGTATGTTCCCTTCATTCTCAAAGTATTTAGGGTATTGTCATCACTATCAGAAATGTGGAACTTTCCTCAGACACTCAAATTTAGACTTTTGGAATGAGCTAACCAGAACATGGGGTCTTTTCCCTTTCCTTAGCAGCAGCCACTATAGTAAAATAAAAAATAATTGCCAATACTTTCATTATATATTATAGCTGACATAGAACATTTACCTAAATATTATTTAAAATGAGGTATTATCTTTGATGAACAAATGGTGCACCTAAGTGGCTTAGTCGGTGAAGCATCTAACTCTCAGGTCATGATCTCAGGGTCGTGAGATCGAGCCAAGCCCCACATGAGGCTCCACACTGGGTATGGAGCCTGCTTGAGATTCTCTCTCTCCTCTCTCTCTGCCCCTCCATCCCTGTTCATGCTTGCATGCTCTTTCTCTCTTTGCCTCTGTCTCTACCTCCCTCCTTTCCTCCCTACCACCCTCAAAGAAAAAGAAAAAAAAGATGAACAAATGAGAATCTGACCTGTAAGGCTGTTGTTGCTTCCTTTACTTCTTTGGGAGTACAGGACTTTGCTTTTCAAAGAATTAACTAATACAGCACAAATTTCTTCTGTCCAGATATAACCAACATTAAAGCTTCACATACTACACAGTTAAGACACCAGCCTTGCTACACTGACTTCTGTAGCCTGACCAATTTGTATATTGTTTCTGGGTCAACTAAGGAAGTATAAATAGTATTGTCATCTATGAATAGGCCAAATCTAGCAGATGCCATTTACATAGACTAGAGTATAAATAGCTATGTGATATAATAGCTATATGATGTGGTGTTACTAAATTGAATTGTCTACCATCTTCCAGTCTGAGAAACAACGATACTGATTCTTAATATTGTTTGATGGAAAAACTGTGAGTAGTTCAAAATAACTAGCAAGTCTTTATACCTGACACCTAATGGCTTCTCTTCTCTCTGAGGGTGAGAATTATTTGGTGACTTGAGTAGACATTTAAAATGATACCTTGGAGAGGGAAACAGGAGCACCAGCTAAGGATCATTAGTAGGACCAATTCTAAGAGGAATTGCAGTAATTGGCACAGTATTTGGATGACAAACACCAGCCTTCTTTGACATGGGGTCTTTATCATTTTTGTTTGTTTGTTTTTTCTTTATCATTTTTTTAAATAATGTTATGCCATTCTTCTTAATCTCCAAAGAGACATGAGTATGATCCTTAGACTATTCCTGCAACTTTTTAAAAATCTGATGCTGCAACTTCCATTCATAAGGAATGATGAGAAGTACAACCAACTTTTAAAAGCATTGTAAAATATGGTACTTGAGAGGGTTTTTTAAACAGGTAATTAACCATACATTTAAACATTTTAATCTACTTTTAAGTGCAAGAGAAATTGGAAAATGACTCAATAAAGAAAAGCATTCTGTTTAAATTGGGTAAAATGGTTGTTTACTGGTATTTATCGCTATACTGCAGGTAGTCAAGTTATCTGCAATTCCAATTTAGTTTATTGGACAAAAGATAGTACTCATAACTTTTATCCATGTTTGTCAGAGCACCCACTGAAAATGACCCCATACTTTAGGGAACTTTTAACTTTATTGTAAAGTATAGAATATTCTAAAAATATTTTTCTTTCAGCATAAATCTGTGACATTCCCTTGAAACATTACCATGCCTACAAACCAGATTGCACTAAAACATCAGTGATATTTCAGCATTGCTTTCTTGCTCTAAGATTTCTTCTAATCCATAAAAAAGAGAGAAACACTGGTTCCCTCATACTTGATGCAGTTTTTACTTTGTAAACTTCATAAACATTTGTGATTGCCACCGCCAACAATTCAAACAGAAATCTTACTGATGGGAAGTCCATCAGTAGCTTTTCCTTTAATAACAGAGCACAACTTTGCATGTGCATATCATTTTGAAAATCTTTACTATTGTACTCAGAAGGAAATATATGACATTAAGAAGGGGTACATTTAGAATATCAATAATGTCTTATATCTTCCTACTGCAGTGATTAGGACTAAACCATACACAAAAAATTTAAGAAAGCTGTTGCTGTTTGGTCACTCAGTGTTTTTCATAACCATGACGCCTTGGTTCAAATTATGTAACAAATGCCTATTCCTGTTCTAGTTTTAACAGCCTACAATTTCTGTATAAGGAAGAATCACATACATATAGATGTTGGTTGGACTTATATGGTATCTTTATGAGGTGAATCCCACTCTTGTCATTGTGATCATTTGATTAACCTCATTTGATCCTTAACCTAAGTGTTAACTCCAAGTCCCCATTATTAGAACCTTCTATCCTTAAACAAGATCTGAACCTAGGTTTATTGAATCATAGAAGTGTCTTCAGGGGCAGCCCGGATGGATCGGCAGTTTAGCGCCGCCTTTGGCCCAGAGCGTGATCCTGGAGACCTGAGATCTAGTCCCATGTCAGGCTCCCTGCATGGAGCCTGCTTCTCTCTCTGCCTGTGTCTTTGCCTCTGCGCGCGCGTGCGCGTGTGTGTGTGTGTGTGTGTGTGTGTGTCATGAATAAATAAATACAATCTTTAAAAAATAAAAGTGTCTTCATTTGTGAATGATGGAAAACAACTTGCTTGAATGTACCATTCATATATTTTTATGGTTTCTCCAGGATGTCTTCAGCACAGTTAGATCTGGAAAGGTTTTTAGAACAAATTAGGCAACATTGAATTTATTCACTATTGAAATAGCATATTACCCTCTGATTTTCAAGTATTCATATGATTTCCTTTCATACAAGCATTTAGAATACATGATTAAATCCTAATAACTCTAAAAAAGACAGAATCATGGACAACTAGAACCTTTAGTTTACTTGGTTTACTTATCTAACCTAGAGAAGCATGTTATAATTAGGTATCACTTATTCAGAATCATTAAGAAAATATATATTGAGCTCATACTCTACTACATGAGAAAGAAACTAGTCTTAAGGAAGTTAAAATCTTGCAGAAATAATCATTCAGTAAAAAGTTTTTATTGAGCACCTACTGTGTACTGGGACTTGGTTAAGTTATGATTCCTACCTATAAGGAGTTCGTAGTTTAGTAGAAAAAATTCATATGAATAAGTAAAACTATAAATATGATAAATCCATTCTTAGAGATATGTAAAAGTTATAAATGATGGCATAAAAAAGGAAGCAGTCATCTCTGCTTCTAAGCAAGACCCTGAGAAGTCAGGGACTGCATCCAAGAAGACAACCTTATCTGGGATTTGGAACTAATAGGGAAGGATGATTTGTGCAGTAAAGCTGGTATGATATAGGTATAAAAAAAAAAACATGACATGTTTGAAAAATTATGAGTGTGAGAGAGACAAAATCACAGCTCGGGAAATGGCAAGAGATAAGGTTAAGATAAGATAAGAGATAAGACTTCAATAGAGAACCATCAAAGGGCTTTTAACAGGAGAATAACATGATGAGATTTGTATTCATGAAAAACTAGTCTGTTCATTCAACAAATGTTTCCTGAGCACCTATCATGTGCAAAGCATAGCTTTGGGTGCTAGAGATCATCAGACAAATTGCCTTTCCTGTAGCCCTTCTTACCTAAGTAGCCAAGGTTTGTGCCATGAACCCTAGTTGCTTCCTTGGGCATAGCTGAATGAATCAGGGTTAAGAACCTCAACAAGGTTAGGCAATCTATAGATGGCCAGTGACCTATGAGCTAAGCCACAGAGGAAGCCAGTTTTTATAAACCTGAGAATGGAGCAAGTGCATAGAAAAAAGCAAAGAGAGAACAGGTTGAAATGAACTGCTTTAAGGTTAAAAAGATAGACTTCATATAGTGAACCTATTAAAGGTATCAGAAATCTTGGAAGGAAGGAAGGAAGGAAGGAAGGAAGGAAGGAAGGAAGGAAGGAAGGAAGGCACCAAAAAAGGGGGAAATAAGGTTTTAAGGCAGTAATTCCATTTATCATTATTTTCTTGGTCACCTTTCTTACGATTTTTTTAAAGATTTATTTATTTATTGAGAGTGTGTGTGCACACACATGAGTGGGGAGAGGAGCAGAGAGAGAGAATCTTCAAGCAGAATCCCTGCTGAGTGCAGGAGCCCAATGCAGGGTTTGATCTCACGACCCATGAGATCATGACCTGGGCTGAAACCAAGAGTTGGATGCTTAACCAACTAAGCCACCCAGTCACCCCTTCAGTCACTTTTCTATGGAAAACTATTTTCATATTCAAAGCAAACACTCTTCTACTCGTTACCTGTCCATATTCAGCACTGAAGATTTTAACTGACGTTTACTTGAAACATTTGTAGAAAATTCAAAGAAAACATGAACAAACTGAGAGGCTTTACTGCAAACAATGATCATAGTGCTCCATATCAAAACCATGCCTTCAGTAGCAGCAATTTCAAGTGTAATCTCAATCTCCCATACCCAAAAGTCTTATTTTAAGATTAATAATTCTTGTTCATTTATTCATTAAATGATTACTTTGTGCCAACTTTTGCTCTAAATGCCTTATATGTGTTAAGTGATTTAGCCTCACAGAAATGCTATGAGATAATTAGTGTTAATGTCCCTGTTTTGTACATGAGAAAATTGAGGCATAGAGAGTTTGGCTTGGTTATGAGCTAGTATATGGGAATTTACTAGTAATTGGGAATATGAACCCGAGCAGTCAGATTTATATTTTTAATACAGTATTATACTGCCTCTATTCTCTGTGGAGTATTTATCTACTTAATTTGGTCAAATTTAGTTATCAGTACCCAACTTAGAAAGGGAATTTAAGGGACGCCTGGGTGGCTCGGCAGTCGAGCATCTGCTTTGGCTCGGGGCATGATCCGAGGGTTCCAGGATTGAGTCCCTCATCAGGCTCCCTGCATGGAGCTGACTTCTCCCTCTGCCTGTGTCTCTGCCTGTCTCTCTGTGTCTCTCATGAATAAATAAATAAAATCTTTTAAGGAGGGGGAGAGGATTTAAATGTCAGTTAAATGCTATATACTGCTTAATCAAAATCTTGCTTTTTTCCCATGCTCACCTTTTTTTCAGAAAAAATGATAGCAACATTGCTCAAATGGTCACTTTGGAATCCCATTTTATTTTCTCTCTCTGTCTCTGTCTTTGTCTCTGTCTCTCTCTCTCTCTCTCTTTGATCCCAAAGTACTTTGCTCCAAGACCCTGAGCAGTTGACAACCTCTATGAGCCTCAGTGTCTTCACTTATAAAGTCAGGTCAATTTGTGGGATTGCCGTGGGAAATACATGATATGAAGTATATAAAGCACTTGCTGTAGTAGTTAGTGCACAGTAAGCACTTGAATGTCACTTTGCTAGCTCACAAACTGCAATTGTATCCCATTGTTTGATGTATTAAATCCAAAGATTTGTCTTCCTAGAGATGGCTGGACCCTACCCATCTTGCATTATTTCTTTCCTTACCTAAGCTTATTTCTTTCTCTGTGCCTCCTGGAATATATATATTTTTTATTTCCTCTCCTCTTCACTATCCATATCTTCCTAGCTTAAGTTCAGTCTTCTCCATGAAACCATCTCCAGTTAATTAAATTCACATTGTTTCTTTCCTTTGAAATCCTGTTGCAGTTATAATAAATATTACATTGTATGATACTTCACAAATTCTTTCACATGTGCTAGATTTCTTTCAGTATAGGTTATAAGTTATTTCAGAAGATAAATCATGTCTTAATATTTCCCCTATATCTCCCCCAAAGGATCTAGAAGGATCTAGAAGGAGCTCATGGCAAGTGTTCAACAAATACTTGTTACCTGATTGAAGAAAATAAGCTCCTAAAAACACCTTATAAAATTGTTTATCAGTATATACCAATATGTATTACATTTATACATACAAACACATAAGAGGAGGTGAAAACCATAGCCTTTGCATTCTCTATAATCCCTATAGAGAGATCCATCAGAAATGGAGAAAAGTAATAAACCATATTTAAGAATTTTTAAAAATTGTATAGGGCTTTATATTTGAAAGGGTACTTTCATAACATTAATACTTAATCCATATAAGAATCACAGAAAATAGCTAGAACAAGTATTATGCTCATTTTTCTTTTTTTTTTTTTTCTCTTTATTTTAGGAGAGAGAGCACATGCACAATGAGGGGGGGAGACAGAGGTAGAAAGAGACTCTTAGGCAGACTCCCTGCTGAGCACAAAGCCCAACATGGGGCTAAATCCCATGACCCTTAAATCATGACCTGAGCCGAAATCAAGAGTTGAACACTTACCTGACTGAGCCACCCAGGCACTCTTCTCCATCTTCTAAGTATAATAAAATTGTGGTTATTTGTGCAAGGTCTTGAAAAGTAGCATCATTGACTCTACTCCCAACCCCCACCATTCTGTCCATTCTATATAAGGCTGCCGTTTTTAAATCAAAGATGGGACTATGTCACTCCCCTGCTTAAAATCTTACAGTGGGGACACCTGGGTGGTATAGTCAGGTAAGCCTCGACTCTTGGTTTTGGTTCAGATGGTGATCTCACGGTCCTGATATCAAGCCCCACATCAGACTCCATACTCAGCACTGAGTCTGCTTAAGACTTTCTTACTCTCAAAAAAAAAAAAAAAAAAAACTTTCTTACTCTCTCCCTCAGCCCCTGCTCACCCCTACCCCCACCCCAGCCTCGCTCCCACATGCATGCTCCTTTCTCTAAAATAAATTTTTAGGGCAGCCCGGGTGGCTCAGCGGTTTGGCGCCTGCCTTTGGCCCAGGGCATGATCCTGGAGACCGGGGATCAAGTCCCACGTCGGGCTCCCTGCATGGAGCCTGCTTCTCCCTCTGCCTGTGTCTCTGCCTCTCTCTGTCTCTCATGAATAAATAAATAAAATCTTTTAAATAAATAAATAAATAAAATGTTTAAATCTTAAAAAAATTTAAAAACCTTCCAATGGTTTCCCATTCTATATAGGATGAAATTCTACCAACAGCCACACACTCTTGATCTCTCCACACTCACTACACTCTAGTGACAGTAGCCTTCCTAAACTTAAAAAGGGTTAGTTCACATAGCTTGTTGCTAGCCCAGAGCCTCTGCTCTTGAATATTCTGCACCTGGATCTTCACAAGGCTAGCTCTTTCTTGCTATTGAAGTCTCAATTCAAACATCACCTCCTCAGTAAAGAAGTAGCAACCATCTAAATTAATTTACCTCCCCAGTCATATTTTATCATATCATCCTGTTTTATTTTATTTGTGGCATTTATTATCTCAAATTATCTTTCTCATTGTTTGTTACTTGTATACTGTCTGTCCTCACTAAAATGTAGGTCCCATGAGAGCAGGGGTTTTGTGTGTCCTATTCACATCTGTATTCCCAGTCTGGGGGCCTGACATATGATAAGCTCTTAATAAGCATTTATTGAATAAAGTAGCTGAACCAAAACCAGACTAAAACCATGGGTCTTTTGAGTCCTAATCCAGTGTTCCTCCAACCATTCCATTTATCCTACCTTTCATGAAAGCACTTACACCTTTGGAGCTACAATAAGAATTGATGTTCAGAATAATGACATTAACATGTGCTCTAGGATTCTCTATTATCAAAGAAAATTTTCATTCAGTTTAATAAACTAAACTAATTAAAGCAGGGATGTCATGGTATATTATTATATTAATACATTTAGAAAGATTTCTAACTAAAAAGACTTTCTGCTTTTTCTTTAGTTAACCAGAAAATTAAATTAACCCAGAGCTCTTCATTCCCCAAAAGTCCTTGTTAATTAGGATTGTTCTATAAATCTCTATTATTAGTAGAATTTGTCATCTGTTTCATTACCCTGTTTATTAGGGCAGGCTGAGCAGGGTGTCTTTGCTCATATCCTGGTATGTATATCCTAATGAAAAGAAAAGCATTTCCTGGATTCTCACTTTTTTCTTATTCTTTGACACAGGCATATTTCATGCTCTTGGTATAACAATTTAGTTTTCGTATGTCAGTTCCCTATAAAAAGTAGGAATGAAATTATTGACTTTGGCTTTTAAATAAAGCCAAATAATTAAATTTAGGGTCTACTTAAAATAAAAGCATTAGTGCTTTGCAACATTGTGTATAATAGCAGAAGACTGAAAACAACCTAAAAGTCCATCAATAAAAGACTGCTTTAATTTATTTAAGTATATCCATACAGTGGACTATTATGCAGCAATAAAAATGCAGACATTCTCTGCTTACCAACAAAGAACAATTTCCAAGTGAAAAAAACATGGTCCAGAGCCACCCACAAAGATGGGTACTTTTTTGTTTAAGAATAAGAAGGGAGGGCAGCCCGGGTGGCTCAGCGGTTTGATGCCACCTTCAGCCCAGGGTGTGATCCTGGAGACCCGGGATCAGGTTCTGCATCAGGCTTCCTGCATGGAGCCTGTTTCTCCCTCTGCCTGTGTCTCTGCCTCTCTCTCTCTCTCTCTCTCTCTCTCTCTCTCTGTCTCTCATGAGTAAATAAATAAAATCTTAAAAAAAAAAAATAAGAGAGGAGGGGTGGGCACCTAGGTGGCTCAGTGGTTGAGCATCTGCCTTTGGCTCAGGTTGTGATCCCAGGGTCCTGGGATTGAGTCCCACATCAGGCTCCCTTTGGGGAACTTCTACGTCTGCCTGTCTCGGCCTCTCTCTGTGTCTCTCATGAATAAATAAATAAAATCTTTTAAAAAGAATAAGAAAGAAGAGGTGCGTGGGTGGCTCATTAAGCCTCCAACTCTTGGTTTCAGCTCAGGTCATGATCTTGCAGTTGTGGAATTGAGCCCCGCATCCAGGTCTGCTCTCAGCATGGAGCCTGCTTCAGATTCTCTCTCCTTCCCCTTCTCTCTCTTTCTCTCTGTCTCTCTAATCAATAAAATCTTTTATAAAAACGAAAAAAATAAGAATGTGTTTGCTTGAATGTGCATAGAGAAATTCTGGAAGGATTTACAGAAAAACAATAGCAGTGATAACCACATTGGAAAGCAGTAGGATTAGAAACTGGATGAATAGGAGATAAGAGGTGAGAAAGTTTTTTTTATAGGATATCTTTTAATAAATTTGTATTTTTTAACTCTGTGTATGCACTACCTATTTAAAAGGTTAAATTAAAAACAAACATAATGGGCAGCCCGAGTGGCTCAGCAGTTTAGCGCCGCCTTTAGCCCAGGGCCTGATCCTGGAGACCTGGGATCTAGTACCACTTTGGGCTCCCTGCATGGAGCCTGCTTCTCCCTCCGCCTGTGTCTCTGCCTCTCTCTCTCTGTATCTCTCATGAATAAATTTTAAAAATCTTAAAAAAAAAAAAGTAACTAGAAAGCACTGTGTAATTCTGGACTGAATCTTGTAGTGGATGGGAAAAAAACTGTAAAATACAGGACAATTAACAAAATTGAAATATGGAATATAGATTATATAAAATAACAATATTAAGCTTTTAAATTTATCAACTGTATTGTGGTTACTTAAAAGAATATCCTTATTCTTGGAGATTCACACTGAATTATTAAGAAGTAAAGGCATGATATAAGCAATTCATGCTCAAAAGCTTAAAACAATAAATAATAATATGTACATATATATGAAAAGATTAAGTAAACATTGTGGCAAAATATTAAAAACTGGTAAATCTGGGCAGCCCGGGTGGCTCAGCGGTTTAAGTAACACCTTCAGCCCAGGGCCTGATACTGGAGACCCAGGAGGGGGGAATACTATGAAGCCATAAAAAGAATGAGGTCTTGTCATCTGCAACAACATAGGTAGATCTAGAAGGTTTTGTGCTATGTGAAATAAGTCCTACCAAGAAAGAGAAATATCATATGGTTTCACTTATATGTCGAATCTAAAAAATGAAACAAATGTATCAAAAAGCAGAATCAGACTTAAAAATATAGAGAACAAACTGATGGTTGCCAGAGGAGAGGGAGATAGAGGGATGAACAAAATGGGTGAAACAGAGTGGGACATACAGGCTTCCACTTATGGAGTGAATAAGTCATGGGAATAAAAGGCTCTAATGTATCTTACGCTCTTATTTAGAAGCACTTGATCAGAGCTAACAGTGTCATTTTTCTAGAACTAAGACAAAGCTATTATTGCTACTTCAGGCCCATTTTACACCTAAGTGAGTCATGAAAGTGTCCTGGCCTCATTGGCTGAATAATGTTCATGCCTATAAGTGTATCTTAAGATTTAGTGAGGTATTTCATATGTTCATACAACAGATGGTCTAGAAGGCTATGGAAAAGGTCATGCTGGTAAATGCTGTCTAGTTAGTTGTGTGAGGTTTTTGTTTTTTTTTTTTTGATGTATTTATTTGTTTATTTGAGAGAGAGAGAGTGCGTGGGGAGAGAGGCAGAGGGAAAGAATCTCAAGCAGATTCTATGCTGAGTGCAGAGCTCGAGGATGTGGGGCTGGATCTCACAACCATGAGATCATGACCTGAGCCAAAATCAAGAGTGAGACACTTAACCAACTGAGCCACATAGGTGCTTGATGTGTTGGGGATTTTTATTTATTTATTTTTAAAGTATTTTTATTTATTTATTCATAAGAGAGAGAGAGAGAGAGGCAGAGACATAGGCAGAGGGAGAAGCAGGCTCCACGCAGGGAGTATGTGGGACTCGATCCCGGGACTCCAGGATCACACCCTGGGCCGAAGGCAGGCGCTAAACCACTAAGCCACCAGGTGTCCCGTGTTGGGTTTGTGTGTGTGTGTGTGTGTGTGTGTGTGTGTGTGTGTGTGTGTTGGGGGTTTTTTAATAGCTCTGTAAACTAACAGATCATTTCATTTCAAAAAAATATCAGAATGTCTCAACAATATAATTGAACCTAAATATTATTGAATGTTGTTAAATCCTTCTTCAGTAATTCAGAACACATTTCAGGATCTTGCAAATTTTCAGGGTATTTTGAAAGGAGCTTTCATAGCATAAGAGCTAGATACAGAAGGTAATAGAGACTAGACTATATCCATTCCAATTCATGACAGCTCTTTTACAGTCTTAGTATTCTTATATATTTATTTGCATCAATAAGCAGAAAAGGTGAAAAATAATTCTTTATGTTACAAGAAATTGAACTTCTATGTCATCTAAGGATAAAACATATCAAAGATATACACATATATCCAGAAAACCATTCGTTTAGAATTTTTAGTAGTTAAAAAAAAAATTTTTTTTTAGTAGTTTAGACCAAGAAGTCCTGATTCTTAAGAGCAAAGTTCCAGGTAATCTCATCCATTTTGAATTAGGTTCTATTCATAAATAAAGATTTATCCAACCAAAAATCCATGACTTTTTCAAAGAATTCAAGGAATTATATCTAATTATGGCTTACTTATCATTTATATGTAATTATTTTTCAAATCTACAATCCAATAGTTAATTCTTCTATTAACACATTACCTGAAGTGTTTTGTAGACCTCTTTTATTATTACATAATGTAACCCTATTATAAATGGTAATGGCATCATTAATTTAGCTCATTTTACTAATTTAGTGGCTGTTTGGTCCTACTTTATATTATGACTTATACTTGGAAGTAATAAAATCAGATTTCTTTATAAATATTTATGGTATAGTCCTTTTTCCTAAATCAGATGGTAGCTCTTTCCGAATTATTTCTTTTTTTTATATATATAAATAGAGAGAGAGAGAGGCAGAGACACAGGCAGAGGGAGAAGCAGGCTCCATGCAGGGAGCCCGACGTGGGACTCGATCCCGGGTCTCCAGGATCACACCCTGGGCTGAAGGCAGGCGCTAAACCACTGCACCACCCAGGGATCCCCCCGAATTATTTCTAGTACAGTCTGTGTAGCAGTATATACTGCATACTCCTTAGAAAATTTAATCCTAGATATTTATGCCTTAACTTTCAATTAATCAAAATCTTGCTAACTACCATATAGGTCCTGGTGTTACAAAATGTGGAAAGCTAGTTACTTAAAGGGTTTAAATAGATGCTTCTCAGCATCTGCAGTCATATGGTCAAAAGGGATCACTAAATGAAGAATCCTCTTCTTGAATATCAATCTTTCCAGTAGGATTTTATTTTCATTATCATATCTGTATTTATCTCTTCTTGAAAGTATCCATTAGGGATGCTGGGTACCTCAGCAGTTGAGCATCTGCCTTCGGCCCAGGGCGTGATCCTGGAGTCCCAGGATCGAGTCCCACATTGGGCTCCCTGCATGGAGCCTGCTTCTCCCTCTGCCTATGTCTCTGCCTCTCTCTCTCTCTCTCTCTCTCTCTGTGCCTCTCATGAATAAATAAATAAAATATTTTTTTAAAAAAGAAAGTATCCATTAGTACCAGGTAACAGACCGCAGACAGAAATGCTTTTTGAGATTCTTATATTCTTTATTGAGACCCTGAGGTGCTCAATATCTCCTTTTCCCTCTCTCTTGATCTTAGAGGAGATTGAAGTTCACAAGTCTTTGGCCACATCTCTCCCCATAAGTGATGCAAATTTGTGATTTCAGAAATTCTGGCCACCAATAAAAACTACTGTCCAATCTTTTCAGATGTCCTCTGGGCCAAATTTCATCACAAATAACTCCATTCCACTGTCACGTGCCAAGTTTAAAGTTCTGTATTAGGTTACTTTATAGTCAAAACAATCAAGCCCTAGTCCAGACTACTATAAGACAAGAACCCATTGCACTGTCCCTTTTGTTCTACCTAGCTTTTCCTTTTGCTAGTTGACAGATAGTTTAAAGGAAATAGTGACTCCTTGTAAAAAGTAACCAGATTCAGTTATTTGTATAAGCCAACTAAAATCAGCAATTCTTAACATTGGCATGAAGAATTATAACAGAATAGTAGTTATATTTTTATTATGCCATTGTGATTTTCTGTAGAGAAACACCCAAGACTCGTTATTTATATATTTTAAATTTACAGCTCTTTAACTCTATCCAAGATTTCACTGCCAAGAATGCAGTCAAGTTTGAAGCTTTATTAGAGATCCAGGATCCAGTCCTTACAAATATTTTCTTTCATCGTAGTTTCTGTTCAAGTATTTGTACTGTCCAAAAAGGTACTGCTGTGCTTTATAGTCATTCCCAAAATATGTGATCGACGTAGGTATAACTCTAACAAAACACATACAGTATGTGTATGCTGAAAATTACCCATAAAAAGCGTTGTTTACAGATGAATTTGTACCTTGGTTCCCAAATACTCGTGTACAGAATATGGAACTCATGTTGCCTCTCTCTCTGAATGATGAATGATGAAAGAGTTTCAAACTTTACTAGGTGAGTTTGTGTATTGAGTGTTACAAAGAAAAGTCAGTCTGCCTTTCTTTGGCTCTACTTGCAGAAAGTGAAGTCACCGCTTTTGCTGTCTTGGATCAAGACCAGAAAGAAATTGTTGATACCAACGGAGCAGGAGATGCATTTGTTGGAGGTACAGATTCATTTATTTCATACTTATAAGTTAAACATTTCCTTTAACCCTTGCCTTTACCACATAGCCAAGGTTTATGAATTTAATAGTTTCTTCTTTTAAATAATTAACTCCTAATGTTCTTTCCATATGCTACTGTCACTTTGAGTATTATGAGGGTATTTTACTATAGGAAGAATACTTATTTTTGACTTAAATATAATTTGCTGTTGTGCTGTACCCCAGTCATCTTCACAAGATTGTGTCTGTGAGAATATTACATAAACAAACTGTATCAAGTACAATATGTAGTATATTCTTAGCCTTTCGGGCTTAAATGTTAACACATTGCTTTTCTTTAAAACAAATTTTGGTAAATATTAACTAAGAATGATGTCTTTGGATTATATCATTTGGTTAAAACATCTAACGCAATAGTTAAATGTTTATAAATATACTAGGAAGAGTTAAATTTTTGTCTCATCAAGGCTTAGTAAGAACTGGCGCAATTTATAAGGACTGTCATTTTTGGAATGAGTACTCAAAAATAAGATGAAGACAATAGGAGATTCTTAGCTTGATGAATTAGATTGATCTAAAATCTGGTTCAAAGGTTTTTGTTTTTTTTTCCAAAGGTTCTTTTGATGTCTAAACCCCTTCTAGTTAAGTGTAGGTAAGCTAGACTCTCTAGAAGGCTTTAGATTCCTGAGTGGTAATCCAGAAGAGTCCCTCTCAATCTCTCTTTATTTCTTATAACATCAAGCTGAACAAGGAAAAAAGGCAAATAGAGTTGATCATTGTCCTCCTTTCCTTAAAAGATAATTTGAATCATGGGAAACTTTTTTTTTTTTTCAAAAAAAAATTTTTAAAGAATTTATTTATTTATTCATGAGAAACACAGAGAGAGAGAGAGGCAGAGACACAGGCAGAGGGAGAAGCAGCCTCCATGCAGGGAGCCCGAAGTGGGACTCAATCCTGGGACTCCAGGATCAGGCCTTGGGCTGAAGGCAATGCTAAACCGCTGAGCCACCCAGACTGCCCTCAAATTTTTTTCTTAAGATTTTATTTCTTTATTCATGAGAGACACACAGAGAGAGGCAGAGACATAGGCAGAAGGAGAAGCAGGCTTCATGCAGGAAGACCCATGTGGGACTCAATCCCAGGACTCCGGGATCACGCCCTGAGCCAAAGGCAGATGCTTAACCGCTAAGCCACCCAGGCGTCCCATGGGAAACTTATATTATGTGATGGTCTTAACATTGTATTGTTTCAAATATAGATGTTCTTTTGTTTTAATGATCTTTTTCACCAACATGCCAACTCTTCAATGAGCTGTTAACCAGTATACTTATAGCATGCCCCATGCCCTATTCTTTAGAAAGAGTACATACTGCAGATAACATTCTACTTTACTGTCATGTTTGTATCTTTTGTCTTTGCTTAGGGGCTTCATCATTGATTAGAGTGTTTTCTAGCTATTTTTTCCTATGCCATATTTCTTCAGAGTTATAAATCCACGTAGGCTAAAAATATCTTATCCAGAATCAGGCTAAATTCTGTAATACATTAAAGAAACACTATGGATTTCTTGCGTAAAATTAGTTAAACCAGGGACACCTGGGTGGCTCAGTGGTTTAGCACCTGCCTTTGGCCCAAGGCATGATCCTGGGGTCCTGGGGTCAAGTCCCACCCACATCGGGCTCCCTGCATGGAGCCTGCTTCTCTCTCTGTCTGTGTCTCTGCCTCTCTCTCTGTGTCTCTCATGAATAAATAAAATCTTTTTTTAAAAAAATTAGTTAAACCAGAAATCTTAGTACATAGCTTTTAAACCTACGCCTTGTGTGTGCATTATTTAAGTACTTTAAATATTTAAAATAGTAAGTATTCTTTTTTTTTTTTTTTTTTTTTTTTTTTTTAGTATTTCGTAGGGCATATCATGAGGCCATCATAAATAAGATGGTGACCTAATTAGTCAGTACCTTGGGTCCTGGGCCACCTAGCCCTGCAAAAACAGGCTCCTTTATGAATGCCTAACTACCTATAATGTTCCCAGACTAGGTAAGAATATATGGACTTTCTGAGGGAGAGAGAAGTCATTCCTAGGGTACTAAAGTAGGAACAGCTAGCTACCCATTTGTACTATGGTAAGAATAATAAATGAACTACCTCATGAAAACACTTGGGCTGTCTGTTAGAGAATTTTCAGTCTCTTTTTTTTTTTATGATAGTCACACAGAGAGAGAGAGAGAGAGAGAGAGGCAGAGAGAGAAGCAGGCTCCATGCACCGGGAGCCCGACGTGGGATTCGATCCCGGGTCTCCAGGATCGCGCCCTGGGCCAAAGGCAGGCGCCAAACCGCTGCGCCACCCAGGGATCCCTCAGCCTCTTTTTTATCTCACTCTACCTACCTACATATTTACTGTTAGGGTACAGTGAAGTAAGTAGTAAGGGAAGAGTGTGGAACAGGGATCCACAACATTTTTTTTGTAAAGGGCCAGATAGTGAATATTTTAGGTTTGCGAGTCATATACAAGCTGTATTGCATATTATTCTTGTTTTGTTTGTTTGTATGCTTGCTTGTTTGCTTTTGGTTTTGGTTTTTTATAACACTCTAAAAATGTAAAAACATTTTGTAGCTCTCAGTTATACAAAAACAGGCCACAGGCTGGATTTGGCCCTCAGGCTCTAATTTGTCAACCCCTGTGTAATGTTGGCAGCTTCCTCACTTTATTCACTTTCATCATACCCTGGATCCAAACACTGGGTTTCACTACGTACTGTTGAAATCACTATAAAGTGGAAGGCACGCTGACAGTAGGCAGGACTTTACTGGTAGCCATTTTTCTCACTTTAACCCTACTCTGATCAGTTTCCAGGATAATTAGATCCTGAAAGACTGAGTCATGTAATGACATGAACACTCTAATGTCATTTTAGCACTGAAATACTTATTTTGGCATGTTTAGCACATTCATGTAAGTCATGCTCTACAGTATAGTAATAGATAACATTTATAAAGTACTTACTGGCTAGTAAGCATCTTAAGCATTTCACATATGTTAACTTATTTAATGCTCATAAACACTCACTGAAGTAGGGGTGTTTTGTTTTGTTTTTAAGGTTTATTTATTTATTTGAGAGAGACAGCAAGCACGTGTGTGCGAGCAGGGGGAGGGGCAAAAGGAGAGGGAGAGAAGCAGACTCTCCTGAGCCCAAGCCCCATGTAGGACTTAATCTCACAACTCTGATATCACAATCTCAGCCAAAATTGAGAGTTGGACTCTTAACCACCTGAGCCACTTGGGCTTATTTATAACCCCATTTTACTGATGAGAAAACTGAGACAAAGGAGTTGGATAACAGTCTCATAGCTAGAGAGTAGCAGAGCCAAGATTTGATCCAGGAAGTCTGGTTCCAGAGTCAGGGCTCTTACTCACTGCACTCTATTGCTTCTCTAAACTTTTAGGGAAATCTCATCATTGAGACTGAGAGCGACAGACCAGCCTTACTAACAAAAGCTGGGTTTTGCCAAAGAGAATCTTTCTGTTATCTGAATAGATGATTTCATGTATTGAACAGGAGCTTTTGTTATCTGATAGGATTCTGAGGACTCTAGGGTAAGATTGCTGCAGAAAAGAAAGAAAATGAAAGGGGAAATAATCGAAGGACTATAGTCCCCGGTGAGTTTGAACCAGGAGCTTTTTGCTAAGCAGTAGAATTGATTGCACTACAGAGATACAGAAAGACAGATCATAAACTTGCTGGGTCAGCATGGAATCTAAATACAAGGAGCTATATGAATCAACCATTTAATAGCACCAGGCTAATGCATTCCTCTTACAATAGAGATGGTCTTTTCCGTTGGAAATACTAAAAAATCCATTGGTTAAAAACCCCTACTTCCATCTCTGCACTAGGGAAAGCCTTTCTAGTAGGATTGGAAATACTCCAGCTGTGGAAACATACTTCTCTACCTTGAACATGAATGGAGAGGTGATGGCAACTTTTACATTTACTATGTAGTGTCTTTGTCTTCACTATTTTATTACCTGATTAACATATCTCCTCTCTGATTGACACATTCTATCTTTAGATAGATAATATATTCCTCCTATTACTTTTAAGTTTTGCTGGCTTTAAGAGTATTTCTGTCTTTTGTGACTTTGCATAACTGTATTCCAGTCCCAATTTCAAGTTCTTGGATAAAGCCTCACTTCATCTACCCTGTGCTAATCACATATCTCAGTACCAGAGTGTCATGTGTTCTTATTAGCCACATAAGAGATATATAACTACAGTACATCATAGATTTTCATGTATAATGTTAAAATGAATACCCCAAATGTACATAAATTAAATTCATAGTTCCATCTCAGGGGTTCAGTAACAGTGACAATTCCCTCTAGCCTCTACAAGCATGCCTCCTTGTTCTATTTGGAGATCTTAAGCACTCTGTAACATTTGCCCTTTATTTGTCCGTAGCCAGGCCTGATGGAACTACCCTTTTCACATTTTCCCTCAAAAGCCCAAGTGCTACGATTGTACCCTTGGAAATGGAGACAATTCTATAATCTCTAAGTGTGATTTCCTAATTTCCCAGGTCAGGAGAAAATTTCTTCTTGTTGTCCTGCTGTGCTTTGTCACAGCAGGTCTGCCTTTTCATTTGGAACCCTCTTTGTCACTGCCATAGTAACAAATGGAAACATTGAGAACATTTTGTGACAGGCACTGTCATTGTTCCTGGTGAAATCTCTTCCCCCTGTGTCTTCCCAGTAAATGAAACTGAGAAGAAAAATCATAACAAATAACATGAAAGGGACCTAATCAATATGTTCCCAGTGGGCTGTCAATACCAGCCTGTGTTAATCTAATATGATTTAGTTGTATGTTTTATGGCAGCTGTAGGAATATGGACTAGATCTACAAATCATCTTTAGACTAAAAGTAAGTACACCTTTGACAGATTATACCCAAGCACATATATATAGCTTTCAGATAAAAGACTGAAGACCTCACCCAAGGACCAACATTCTTAGGATTAAAAAAGCTTCGTTAAATGTGGTTAAGAGCCATATATAGCTTAGAACAGTTTCTTTTGAATGACAGTAAAGTAACTCTGCTACCTGTAATACTTTTTAAGTTTCTCATGGCAGGTTTAGCAGGGAATATGTATTACCCTAAAAGATAATATCTACAGCATATACATGAACTATTAAAAACACTTAGCAATCACAACATAATTATCCTATTTCCCCATCTAATAAAAAGAAACATTAATTATACTTTCTAATTCATGTTCAGAAAAGAATTTGGGGGGCACCTGGGTGACTCAGTTAAGCATCTGCCTTCAGCTCAAGTCATGATCTCAGGGTCCTGGGATTGAACCCCCCCTCCCCACATTGGGCTTCCTGCTCAGCAGGGAATCTTTCTCCCTCTCCCTCTGACCTTCCTCCCTACTTGTACTCTCTGCCTCAAATAAATAGATAAAATCTTCAAAAGAAAAAAAAGAAATTTGGTCAAGGAAAAAAGATTTAAGTTTCTAAAACAAGGATGCTACTTCCTTCTCTTGTACCATATGTCTATACTTATGAGAGTCATGGAGATTGTCTAAATTATCTTTGTATTTTCTGGTCTCACCTTTTTTTTCCCAAACATGTGTGGCTTACTCCCCCATTCTTCTTAATTGCTGCTAAACTGTGCTCTGCAAAGAAGTGGTACAGAATTCTTGTGGGATTTTTTTTTCCTCCACCACCTCTTTTCTTAGCTTCCAACTCAGAAAACTAGAAAATAACTTAAATGTTATTTCTAACACTAATTCACTCAAAAATCAAAACTTTCATAAGACCATTGTATGCAGAGGATTAATTTGATGGTGACCAAAATGAGAGCTGCATACTGCTACTCACCCCACCCCCACCACACCCCTACCCCCAAGGAAACAATAATACCTTTCCCTATCTCTTAACTGTAGTAGGACATCTTTGGTATTTTATTTCTTAAGTAGCAATTTTCCTTAAAATCATCAAATGAGATATGAAATTGACTTCATCATTAGGAATATGAATTCACCACAGCAGCTCAAGTTCATGGGGGTGGAAGGGAGATTCACACCATACACACTCAGAGAATACTTCATACATGCTATTCTACTGTTAACATCCAGACATTTAGAAAAGCTGATGGGGACCAGGAACAAATTTCAAGAACATTGGCTAAGATTATTTAAGCTTTTGTTGGTTAAAAGAGGTAAATACGCTTCTCAAGTCATGACCAAAAAAAGAGAAATAACTTTAGTTCCCATGGAATACTGGATGATTTTTAAGTTATGAAGTCTGGAACTTCTCACAAACATGAATGTTTCCTCAAAGATCTAATATACTGGATGGCCTCCACTTAGAAACAATTATAAATAGATAAGAGAATTCAAAAGGCTTCAGGAGATTTGGGTAAGACAGAGATTGTCTGAGCCATATAGACTCTCAGACCCTGAAGTTCAAATATGAACCTAAGTTTCCTATATTTGAAGATTACTAAAAAATGTTTATTCCAAGAAAACAATGTTGATATTTATAAGACTGCATTTCGTGGCAGAGGACCAGAGGAAATGTCATAAATAAAGTTAATTTTTTTAGGGGATCCCTGGGTGGCGCAGTGGTTTGGTGCCTGCCTTTGGCCCAGGGCGCGATCCTGGAGACCCGGGATCAAATCCCACGTCGGGCTCCCGGTGCATGGAGCCTGCTCCTCCCTCTGCCTGTGTCTCTGCCTCTCTTTCTCTCTCTGTGTGACTATCATAAATAAATAAAAATTAAAAAAAAAAAAGTTAATTTTTTTATACAGAATTGTGACATGGCAAAATACATGTGTATCAGTTTCCTGGGCTAGAATATTTGGGAAATCAAATGGAACTAACTTGAATTAATTAGTGGCCCCAGCTGCTATTACATGGATTTGGTCAATTTTACCTATGCTACATGTCTAATTAATATACCATGTATTAAAATATATATATATATATATATACCATGTATTAGTTGTATACATAATCAACTACCCTCAAAACTTAGTGACCTACAACAACAACCATTTACTTAGCTCCACAAATCTGTTGATTGGCAACTGGGTCTAGGTTCAGCTGGACAGTTCCTCTAGTCTCAGAGGTACAAGAGACTAAATATGCTCCATATCATAGTGAAAACCTGAATTAAAACTCAAAGTTTGACCCCAGAGTTCTTACCCCTAAAATTATTTTGTTATACTCTGGTCTATTAATATATCATCTTCCTCTCTGGGGAGGAGAAATAATAAAAATGGTTTTCTAAACACTAGTCTATAGACTGATACCTATCTATGACCCAACATTTTATCAGTCAGTACCAAAATGAAAAAAAAAAGATAGGAGCAATATAGTAAGTTTTCATGAAGCTAAAGTATTCAGCTTTAAATCTTGTCTCAATTATGTTTGAATTTGGTACAATATACCTTTTATTGGCTTTGTAATTAATAAAATCAAAATAAAATCAGATTAGTAGTACTGGCTAATCCAGGGACCCAGCAGAAGTCTTAGTCATGGTAAATAAGTCATTAGAAACAATTTGCCAGACTCTTTATATGGAAATTTGTAGGGGTGCCTGGATGGCTCAGTCTGTTAATCATCTGCCTCAGTCAGGTCCCAGGGTCCTGGGATCAAGTCCCATGTCGGGATCCCTGCTCAGCAGGGAATCTGCTTCTCCTTCTCCCTCCTGCTCCTGCTCACTCGTGCTCTCTTTCTCTCTCAAATAAATAAATAAATAAATAAATCTTTTTTAAAAAAGAAAATTTGTGTGAAACATAACCTCTGATGTTATAAAGCTGTTTACAATCAGTAGGTCTGAATAAACAAAAATTAGCTACACTGTTACTAAATTCACAACTCTACTTACTTCAGAATATGAATTCCCAAATCTGTGGTATGAGTACAAGCTCTTTATTTTTCTTTTAATTATCCAGTTAACATTGACATTTTATAGAGATGAGACATGTTTGTTTTATTTCTAGTCCATGAAATAGATGGCAAATTAAAAACCAGTTTCTTTCATCAAATGCTCTTAAAATTTTAGAACCACCCTGCTGTGAGGAATTGTCAGTTGATCAAATAACAGTTTTTACGTTGAGTTAAATAATAACAATATGAGTTATCTTGCTTAATGAATTAGAGCGTAAATAAGCTCACATAAATAAGCTTGCTATGATCTCCTTATTTGAGGAGCTATGACCTTGTCCTGATGAGTCTTTTTGTTTTTAACTATATCATTTAATATGTTAGTGCTGAAAGGGAATATTTTTAAAATCACATATTTTGGTTTTCAGGTTTTTAAACTGTTTTCAGTCACTAGACTATGTTCAAAGGAGGTCTTATCTGAATCAGAATGAAATGAGATTAAACAAACCCTTATGTGGCCTTATCTACATTTTATTTGGTGGCTCATAAAGTAATTCCCTGGAATAACTCAATGTTGGGTATGAAAACCATTTTCTGTTCAGAAGTCCCCATTTGATGGATGAGGAAAGTGAGTCCCAAAAAAAGGGATGCAATACTGGGAGCCAGATCTCCTGACTCATTAATTCATGGTCCAGTAATTACACTTGTTAATAACCCAAATGAAACTGTCCATCGAGCAGTCTGTTATATAGGTCGCTTGGAAATATATAGGTCAAGAGTCAAAATCCCAAGTGGATAGAAGCCTTTGATGTACTTTCTCTTGGCATGTGGGTATCCAAGATGTTTAACTTCAACTTAAAAACAGAAGCAAATCCTAAATTTTTATTTTGAGAACCACATGAAGAGATCACACATTAGGTTGAAAATTCAGATTCTAACCTGATCTTGAACATTGCTGTTTCATGATTTTTAAAGCATTATTTTGAAAGGGGTTGGGGCAGATGGACAACTTATCTATAGGAGTAAAATGCACTTGTTTAGTGGTCCTCTTCAGGGTCTTTCCTGAATTGGGAGCATTTAAAAGTGTTTGGGTTTCTGTGTTTTGTTTTGTTTTGTTTTGTTTTGTTTTGTTTTGTTTTTAATTCAAATGCAGTATCGCGTGCCATGTTAATAGAATTTGACAGATTTCCATAAAGAGGAAATAAGTTATCCTTATAGTTTAGCACCGGCCACTTTCTTATATATTATACTATGCTGCTCAATTGCTCACTTTCTGTGGGAGGATGTGTGGTGCTGAGCTATTGCAAAGGAGCCTTTGCTCTGAATTGACTTCCTGTCCATGTCAGTCACTGCACCATCTGACACCACTTAGGCTTTGGTTTTCATTATGCAGATATCTACTAAGTCAGACCTTACCCTGGCAGGCGAAGTAACTTTTTAAGTTATTTCAAAGTTTAATGTTTGTTGACTTTCTTTTTCCAGAAAATCTGTGTTTTCTAGCGTATGGGTCATAACTTGTTACTTGAGTTCATGACTAGTTGGTAATCAACATGAAGTCAAAGCATAACAAAACAAAATTTTACTAAGTAGACTACATAGAAAATGAAAGAAAAAGAGTTTACATGTAGAGCACTTTTCTGCTGGGGGAAACCATTACTTTGTCACATCTGGGTAGTCTAAGCTAGCCAAATTGAAGTGGGAATTTCCTGCCAGATGTTAGTCCTTTGAGCAACCTGTGAACATCTAAAAGAGGGTATAAGAGTTCTTGTTTGGTAGGACTACAGCCACTGTGGAATTTCTCTCCTAATAGGTAGCAGACATTTTTATGTACTATCACTAGTCAGGAGGTTGTGTGGCCTGTCTAAAGCTAACACTGTTTGGTCTTGCTAAATACGTAAATATGGAAGGCCTAATTTGGAAAGTACAACATCAGGTCTCACAGATATCATAGCAAGAGGGAATACTGCATTGCAATGACCTCCCAAATGTAGATGATAAAACTTTTGTTTAATTAATAAAAAGAAGGTAAGACTGAGCCACCCAGGTACTCCAGATAACTTGAATAAGGTCATTTTACAAAGTCACTGAGGACCAAAATAAGCCTCTAAATATGAAGGAAAATAAAGAATCTGAAACAGCAAGGAGAATACCAAATATTTACATCAACTTCCTGTTCCAGATGCATATGGGAATTAGGAAGCAAAAATTTCATTCAGAAGAGTTGTGCACAAAAAAGTAGAAATGCTTTTATCCAATTGAAACAAGAAACATTTTTAAGGGGTTGGGAGACTTTCCACATGATCTCACTGTTTTTGTCATTCTCTGTAAAGGAAAATATTGACATTTACCAGACTGTTTGCTCCAGCTTTCTGATCTCCTGCAGTTTATTTTTATAACAACCTTATCGATGGGCCTCTTACCCAGCTCTCTAGGTTTAACTGAGTTGAGTCGATTTGTTACCACAGCTTCAAGTAGCTGTTACAGAACAAGCAAGACATCCTAATAAAGCTGTAAATGTGTTTACTCAAACAGAGTATTGATTTAACTTGGAGAGGGAGAAACCGGTGCTTAGCACAGTGTCAGGGTGGATGAATTTCACTGCAGCTTTTCATTGTCATCTGTCATGGTTGTGAAACACTAAGTAAAGCCATCAGAGGATAATTAGAAGTACCAGAAATTTAGCCCCTAAAATCAGTTAACCGCTTGGGAGTTTTGTGGCTTAATTAGCTTTTATTAAAAATTTCCTCTAGTAATAATAGTCAAGCACTTTTAATGGTGCTTTCAGGTAGAGCAAGATTTCAAAGTTGTGACTTGTTAAATATATGAATTTAATGGGTAAAGGTTTTCCAGACTTTTTCTCACTCTAGTAATTAGGCTAACAGCAGAACACAATGTAAAGGGACGTGATCTATACTCATACCAGCAGGAGAAATAGATGATTTTTCTGAAAAATCAACTTTAAAGAAGTAGTAAAATATTTAAAACACTTGTTGTTGTAGAAAAAATATCCTGTTAACATCTTTATTAAACTTAAATGTTTCTGTAGCACAACATGACCTAGACACATAAAACTGTCAATGCCACCCTTGTTTCTAAATACCGTTCTTCATTAAAGAAGAATCTAAAATATTCTAGCTTGCTATGAATTAGTCATCATCTTAAAGATAAAAGTTGATGCACATCTGTGTAAAGGGAAAGGTCAGACTGAGGGGTTGCTTACCTTCTATAGAAACCGAATTAGCTATTGAATATGATGAAAGGTATTCATATAAACACTCTGCCAACCCTCTTGCAAATGGCTAGAAAAATGTCATGGTTGAAAAAAATCACTCAGCTAGGATGATGAACACAAAACTGAAAACTTATTTAAAATAAGTTTGGCCATTAGATTTAAAATTAGTCTTCCTCTCATATCTGTAATCCTTTATTCATTGCAGTGTAGTAAACTTCTCATGCCTTTTGGTACTACTGCCCCAGCCTGCCTAAATGACTACTAAAATGATGATAATCTGAAGGATGACCTCTTCTAAAGCCTAGAAGCAACAGACTGTCAAAAAGGACAGTGAAAGATGTTGGGGGGGTGCAATTCTTTGCCTCTGAAATGCTATGTAGTTATAAGCCAGATTCTACCCTGAGTTAATTAAGTCTTTAAGCCACAAAACAGTAGATTATAAAGTTTTTTTTGTTGTTGTTGTTACATAAGAGAGTACCATAAGAGCTCTTTCAGAAGACAGAGGAGGAAATTGGATTTTCACAGTTGTATTTATGTGTTTATAATTTAAGTAAGCCCAACATGAAGCTTGAACTCAAGAGTTGCATGCTCTACCAACTGAGCCAGCCAGGCGCTCCTTCACAGTTGTATTTAGATCTTTATTCTATATTAAAGTATTCAAAAGCAGAGGAAAAAGAAAGGATATAGACTTATGATTGTAACATATCATCCTATTTTTTACATGTACACTTCAAAATCCCCACAATACAGCCATATATTTTGTTCTATTCAATCTTCTTTAAGAATGACAAGTATGTGAGGGAGCTTGTTTGGCATGGAAGGGAGGGCAAGAGATAGTTAGGCAGCCATACTTTGGAATTAAGGCACTGTTTCATCTAACTCCTTTGAACAAAAAGATCAGAAACCCATTTCATTTAGCTCAGGATAAGGAATTTTTTTTTTTTTTTAAGGAAGACTGTATAAAATAATGATTAAGACAGTGTTTCACAAGATACAGGTTTGAGTCCTGGTACTGCTATTAACTAGTTGTAGGCTATGGACAAGTTACTTAACATTTCCTAAGCCTTAGTTTTCTCATCTATAAAAATGAGAATAATGAGTACCTGGCCTCATTTAGGGTATCATGAAAGTTAAATAGTGCTTGTAAAGAACAGTGCTTGACACATCATAAGGCCTCATTAAGTGTTATCTGTTATAAAAGGAATTTCAAACAAGAGCCAGAACTGGACAGGTTTTCACTGAGAGTGGAGCTAGATGGTAATTCTAGATTCAAATCAATTCTAGAGACCTGAACAGCAGATATTCGTGGATCTTCACTCCACTGCTTACACAGTAATGTTACTCAGCTGCCGTTGCATTTGTGCTTCCTCCTACCTCACAATCAGCTTTCTGGTCTTTCTTTGCTTTCTGTTCTGACTCCTGAAAGAAAACACTAGGTTAGCTCAATTTTTGTGCCATTCATAAGTAGGACACTGGCAGAATCAAGAGTTGTTTGCTCTTGGGTCAGATGCCCTCCACTTGGTTCAATTAGTAGTAGGGGTTGATTTACATGCACAAAATACATCAACTGCCCTCCTCAGCAATGCTAGAGGGGAGGTGATTTTTTTTTCTCAAAAGGGTAATGGATGGATGGGCTTTATAAACATATATGTTTGTATGCCAATCTATACCCTTTTTCTCATATTTATGGTCCTGAAAGTCTGTCTACAGTAGAATCTACCTATCACACAATACATGAGACATCAAATACCCCGAATCCCAAGCTAGAAACCTAGGATTCAATTTTTTTAAGTTTTTATTTTGATTCCAGTATAGTTAACACACAATTTTATATTAGTTTCATGTGCACAATGTAGTAATTCAACAATTCCATACACCACCCAATTCCATACATCACCCATCACAAATGCACTCCTTAATCCCCATCACCTATTTCACCCATCCCCCCACCAATCTCCCCTCTAGTAACCATCAGTTTGTTCTCTGTAAATATGAGTCTGTTTCTTGGTTTGTCTTCCCCCTTGGCTCATTTGTTTTGTTTCTTAAATTCCACATGCAAGTGAAATCATATGATATTTGTCTTTCTCTGACTGACTTACTTCACTTAGCATTATACTCTGTAGTTCTATCCACATTTTTGCAAATGGCAATATTCCATTCTCTTTTATGGCTGAGTAATATATATACACAATGAAATATATATATGCACATCATATTTTCTTCATTCATCTATCAGTGGACACTTGGGCTGCTTCCATATTTGGCTATTGTAATTAATGCTGCTATAAACATAGGAGGACATGTATCCATTTGAATTTGTGTTTTTGTATCTTTGGGGTAAATACCCAATAGTATTAGGGGTAGTTTTCTTTGTAACATTTTATAGTTTTCTTTGTAACATTTTGTAACATACTGTTTTCCAGAGTGGCCACACTAGTTTGCATTCCCACCAACAGTGCATTGGTGACCCATTCCTTTCCATTTGTCCATTCCTTCAGTGAGTTCTTTGGTGTCAATTTTTAGAATATATCTCAAATCATCTTACCCCAAATCCATCCACTTTTCTCCTATCACCTGAGATCAGGCCTGTTTTCTACTTACTATAATGGCTCCTAACTGATCTTCATACTTTCACTCTTTCTTGCTCTCCATTGCATTTTCTACACAGTAGCCAAAAACTCTTTTAGGAAGAAACTGAATTACTTCACTTCCTTGCTTCAGTGGCTTCTAGTTGCACTTAGACTAGAAATCTAAACTCCTGTAGTGGCCTGAAAGGGTCTATATGATCTGCTATCTGTATTTCGTGCTGCTCTCAGCTTTGCATATGTGCTCTCGTGGTACTGATCTTTCTCTTTTAGGTCTTGCACACTTTGCGTGTAGAGGTCCTTTAGCCTAGAATTGTCTATCCCTACTCTTTACATGGCTATCTCTTTCTCATCCTCAGTTTCTACTTAGAAGTCACCTCTTCTCTAATTATCCTGTCTAATGAGGGTCCCTTTACTATTCTCTACTGCTACACACAGTTATTTTCCTTATTAGCACTTTACACTCTCTGGAATTATCTTATTTACTTATTTATTATCTTAGTTATCTTAATTACTAACTTATTACTTGAGTTTTTTTTAATCTCCCTCATTAAAATATAAGCTTCAAGAGAACAGGGACTCCATGTGTCTTATTCACCAGTGTATCCCCAGGACCCAACAGAGTGCCTGGCACAGAGTAAATACTCAGTAAATATTAGTTGTATAAATGAATCAGCCACATGGCCACCTGCAAGCAAACTTGTACTGTACCATTAAATAAAAACCATTCTAGTCAATATAGCTAAGAAACTGATTTAAAAAGATTTTGTCAGAAGGTGTGGAATGGGAAATAGCAGAGTAGGCCATACTTTAGTATCAAGTTGCCTTGATTTAAGATTAACCCATGCTAAAAAAAAAATTTTTTTTTTAATTTAAAAAAAGATTAAGGGCAGCCTGGGTGGTTTAGCGGTTTAGCGCTGCCTTTGGCCCAGCGCAGGATCCTGGAGACCGGGGATCGAGTCCCACATCAGGCTCCCTTCATGGAGCCTGCTTCTCCCTCTGCCTGTGTCTCTGCCTCATTCTCTGTGTCTCTCATGAATAAATAAATAAAATCTTTTAAAAAATAAAAAAGATTAACCCATGCTAACATCTGTATGTAACTAATCCAGTAACAGAGAGGCTGATCACAGCTACCTATTTCTTACTGCTAGTTAAAATAGAGATAAATATGGAGGGGCTCAGTATGTAGAGCATGTGGCTCTTAATCTCAGGGTCATGAGTTCTAGCCCCATGTTACATATAGAGATTAAGAAAAATAATAGAGGTAAGTATGGAGAGTAAACAAACATATGTTAGGAAAGAAGGCAACATTTAATATCAATTGTCCTAAGGATTTATAATACAAATAAGAAAATTCATTCTCAGGGTCATAAATCTATATACTAGTTCCTGCTATAATAGGCAGTGGCATACAAGTCAGAGGACCCACTCAAGATTTCACAGAATATAGTGAAATTATTCTGTAGATCTTTAAATTTAGTTTGCCAAAATGCCCAGTGAATATCCAGTACATCAAATAATAGCGCCTCTGTCCTATTCTACCTGGGATCTTTGCTGGCATTCCTCCACTGACAGGTTATAGGAGTGGAGTTAAAAGTAACTCCTCCCCAGAGAAAGCAATAAGAATCTCTAGTGAAGAGCACTTGACATGAACTGAGCCTGAGAAATACCCCATGTTTCCTTATCCACACAGTTTCCTCAGCTTCAAGCCACAAAATTGTCCTTAACTGCTTAACTTTTCATCAGTACCCACATCAGATCAATAAACCTGTTTTTTTCTCCTTCTTGTCCTTATTATCTATCACCTAGAATAGTAGTTCCCAAACTTGAACATGCATCAAGATTACCTGGAACATTTGTTAAAAGACAATTGCTAGTTCCTATGCAATTTCTAATTCAGTAGGTCTAGGGTGGGACTTAGGTGATCCAGAGACCACACTTGAGAACCACTTCTAAAATACTGCACTAGATTCCAATTTGATCTCTCTGCCAACAGTCTCTTTCCTAGTTCGTTCCTACTTCACACTTTTGCTAGGATTATTTTTAATGTATCTACGTAGCTTTCTCTCCGAAAACTATAAAATTCTCAAAGACAAAGACTGTGTTTTATCCATCTTTGAATCATGATGTCTAGTAAGCATTCAATAGCTGTTGACTGAATAAATCAAAGGGTTTTTTTGTTTGTTTTTGTTTTTGTTTTTGTTTTATCTATCTATGATAGTCACACAGAGAGAGAGAGAGAGAGGCAGAGACGCAGGCAGAGGGAGAAGCAGGCTCCATGCACCGGAAGCCCGACGTGGGATTTGATCCCGGGTCTCCAGGATCGCGCCCTGGGCCAAAGGCAGGCGCCAAACCGCTGCGCCACCCAGGGATCCCAAATCAAAGTATTTTTAATAGCATTCTAGATTTTTATTTCCTTTTCACTTCTTATAATAAAACATCAAGTGTAAGAGTGGTAGTAGCATGAGTCTAATAAATTCAGGATTAAACTAGTCAAAGTTTTAAGTATGTATCTTATTTTCTAAAGCAACTATATGTAATAAAAATACAGTCTTTAAGTTGACTTTCTCATGTGCTGTGTGGCAGCATGTATCTGGTAACTATTGATCTAAAAGGTATAGCAGGCCAGTTTAAGAAAGCACATAAATCATCACTAAAGTATAGATATCTAAGAAAGATGGAAAACAAAGAATTAAAAAATCAAATTGACCCAGAAATGACTGAGAGCAAATATTTTACAGGGAGCAGGATAGAGGGAATATAGAATTCAGCACGGTTAGTTGCTGTAAAATATTATATCAGGTTTGCTTTAATTACATGGTAATGTCTCAAAGAACAAAGGTAAATTACATGATAACTTATGTTACTACTCCCACATTATCTCTTAATAACTATGTAATTAACTTGTCACTACTATACACTGTGTAGTTTGATATTACTCATGTATAAAGAACATTGATAACTTAAATGAATGAGCTGAGGTTGGGCAAGGGATGGAGACAGTAGGGAAATCATAGTATTGTAACAGACAAGAATTCAAATGACTCATTAGATCATTGACCCAGTCCTCAAGGATCTAAGCCAAAGCCCTCAAAAGTACCCACAGAATCTGAGGTGAACCATGTAGCTTTCTGAAGACAAAAAACATACAATAAAGTAAATAAATTTACCAAACAGTGGAATAGATAAGTGAGTTTGGTATAATGCATTTACTTTTAAACAGTCCATTTTGTTTGAGGAGGTTTTCTTTTTTTTAAGTAAGTCTTAAGAATTGTTTTTAATGGAAAAAGCACTCTTTCAGCCATATCATTTTACCAACTTACTGGGTTTATAGGTATGACCCATGAAGTGAGGATGTGCAGCACCAGGAACTCTCATTCATTGCTAATGGGAATGCAAATAGTACACCCAGTTTGGAAAACAGTTTGGTAATTTCTTTTTTTTTTTTTTTTTAAGATTTTATGTATTTATTCATGAGAGACACAGAGAGAGAGAGGGAGAGAGGGAGACAGAGACACAGGCAGAGGGAGAAGCAGGCTCCATGCAGGGAGCCTGACATGGGACTTGATCCCGGGTCTCCAGGATCAGGCCCTGGGCTGAAGGCAGCGCTAAACCGCTGAGCCACCTGGGCTGCCCCAATTTGGCAATTTCTTACAAAACATCCCCTTACTGGGACACCTGGGTGGCTCAGCAGTTTAGTGTCTGCCTTCGGCTTAGGGTGCGATCCCGGGGTCCTGGGATCAAGTCCCGCATTGGGCTCCCTGCAATGGGAGGGCTTTTATTTTATTTAAGAATAAATAAAATCTAAAAAAAAAAAAAAAAAAAAAAAAGATTTAAAAACACCCTCTTAGGGCAGCCCCAGTGACGCAGCGGTTTGGCGCCGCCTGCAGCCCAGGATATGATCCTGGAGACCCGGGATCGAGTCCCACATCGGGCTCCTTGCGTGGAGCCTGCTACTCCCTCTGCCTGTGTGTGTCTCTGCCTCTGTGTGTGTGTGTGTCTCTCATGAATAAATAAATAAAATCTTTAAAAAAAAAAAAAACACCCTCTTACCATACAACCCAGCAATCATACTCCTTGGTATTTACCCAAATAAACTGAATGTTTATGTCCATGTTAAAATGAACACACATGGATGTTGATGCAGCCTTAATCTTAACTGACAAAACTTGGAAGCAACCAAAATGTCCTTCAATAGGTGACTGCAAAACAAACTAGCACACCCATACAGTGGAATACTGTTCAACCACAAAAAGAAGTGAGCTATCAAGCCATGAAAAGACAGAGGAAACTTAAACACATAGTACTAAATTAAAGTCAATTTGAAAAGTCTGTATGTTGTGTGATTCCAACTATATGACGTTCTGGGAAAGGCAAAACTATGGACACAGCAAAAATATCAGTGTATGTCAAGGACTTGGAGTCGGAGTAGGGAGGGAGAAATAGGTAGGGCATAGGGTTGTTTTGTTTTTTTTTAAAGATTTTTATCTATTTATCTGAGAGAGAGAGAGCATGAGTGAGAGAGAACACGAGCATGAGCAGAAGCAGACTCCCCATTAAGCAGGGATCCCAACATGGGACTCAATCCCAAGCCTCCAAGATCATGACCCGAGCCAAAGGCAGACTCATAACTGACTGAGCCACCCAGGTGCCCTGGCACAGGAGTTTTTTAAGGCAGCAAAACTATTCTGTATGATACTATTACGTGGAAAATAGATCATTATACATTTTCCAAATCTTAGAGAATGAACAACACAAAAAGTGAGCCCTAATGTAAACCATGGACTTTAGTTGTTAATAAAGAACCAATATTGGGCCACCTGGATGGCTCAGTCAATTAAGCATCTGACTCTTGATCGTGGCTCACATCACAGGGTCATGAGATGGAGCCTCGAGTGAGACTCAATGCAGATTATAGAGTTTGCTTAAGATTCTCTCTCCCTCTTCCTCTGCCCCTCCTCATCAGCTTGTGAGCACTCGTTCTCTCTATTAAAAAAAAAAAAAGAAAGAAAAAACAATGAATCAATATTGGCTCATTAGTTGTAACAAATATACCACACTAATGCAAGATGTCAACGATGGGGGAAACTGAGAGATGAGGAGTAAGAGGGTATAAGGGAACTCTGTAAACTTAAAAATGCTCCAAAAAATAGTTTGTTTGTTTTTTTTTTAAGTACCAAAGTGGAAAAGCTTTTTTCCCACCTATCTCATTTTATCAGTATCTTCGGAAGATGTGTGTGCCCAGTGTTTCTCAGCTTCATCAGCTATGGTGTGCTATGGTGCTGAGTGTCCTATGGCCAGTGACCTCACAGTTTTTACCAAAAAGCTTGTTTTCATTGATATCACATAATAGCCACTCTATCCAAGTACAGTGATCCTTTCTGCTTAATTCTGTAAGGAATTTTCCCAGCAACCCCTGCTAGGGAAGCATTGGTCCTTGAATTTCCATTTCAAAAGATGCAGACTGATTTACTTGGCATATAGTTTCTATAGATGAAGACTTCATTTGGGGAAGAAAGACTCCGCTAAAGTCTCCTCAGAAACTTTCTAAGATGTGCCCCCTAACACAGCCTGTGTTTCCCTAAGTGTAAGAATACAGAAAGTAGTTAAGATCTTTATGTCCTTGAGGAATCTTCTGAGAAGAGTGACCAATTTCATTGTACTTACACTGATACTTACACTGATTTACTTTGCGGAAAGCTCTATTCCCAAGTGGCTGTAATTATTAATGAACTCTAAAGGCATAAGTGGAAAACTGTTAGAACAGTATCACTTAGCTGAAATTCTTGAGTGTTATTCTTAACTCATCTGAATAGTCAAATATCCCCATGTTATCGTTTAAAATAATATTTGTTGGCTTTTTTGAATTATAAAAGCAATATTGCTTATTATAGAATAGGAGATAAGAAAAGCAGATAACAAAAAAAAAATCAGGGATCCCTGGGTGGCGCAGCGGTTTGGCGCCTGCCTTTGGCCCAGGGCGCGATCCTGGAGACCCGGGATCGAATCCCACGTCAGGCTCCCGGTGCATGGAGCCTGCTTCTCCCTCTGCCTGTGTCTCTGCCTCTCTCTCTCTATCTGTGTGTGACTATCATAAATAATAAATAAATAAATAAAATCATCCTTTAAATCTGAAAATGATAATTGTCTTTTTAGATGCACATAAAATTTTTGCCTTTTTTTATTTTGAATAAAAATGTTTCTAAAGTGGGGGCACCTGGGTGGCTCAATCCATTAAGCATCTGACTCTTGATTTCAGCTCAGGTCATGATCTCAAGGTCATGAGATTGAGCCCCTCTAGCTCATTAGGCTCCACACTGAACATGGAGCCTGCTTAAGATTCTCTCTCTCTAAAAAAAAAAGTTTCTAAAGTGTATTGCATGGATCTGACCAAAGATGAAAAATGGAAAGAAAAACATAGTATAATTGCACTCTGTAAAATCTTTGCAATTCTTCTATAAATAAAATAAAATCCAATTGTTTAAAAACAAATAAAATCCAATTGTTTAAAAACAACTGGAACAGGATGGATTACTTAAGACATGGTAGTGGAAGGGATCAGCAGTTTGGCACCTGCCTTTGGCCCAGGGCATAATCTTGGAGTCCCAGGATCGAGTCCCACATCGGTCTCTCTCTCTCTCTCTCTCTCTCTCTCTGTCATTAATAAGTAAATAAAATCTTCAAAAAAAAAAAAAAGACATGGTAGTGGAACAAAAATACAACTTTTTGGAAAAAACAAAGATTGGTCTCTACCAATCATCCTACTCAAAAAATTTCCAGATGGAATAAAGAGTTAAATGACCACAAATGAACTAAAAGAAAAGGTAGTCTAATATTTATCTGATATCATGGTGTGGAAGACCTTTCTCAGCCTAAATTTAGTGGGAAATTTACTAAAGAAAAGATTAATATATCTGTATCACAGTAAAAATAAAAGGCAAGTGACAGAGTAAGGAAAAGTATTTGCAACATATATAGACAAACTGGGAATGTCTCCTAAAAATCAATAAAAGAAGAGAAGTATTCCAATAGAAAAAGAGGTAAAAGTTATTCTCAGTTGTATTTCTATAAAAAAGAAATACAAATGGCTAGTAGACATATGAACAAAAAAATTTTCAGCCTCCCTTATAAATAACTGTAAATTAAACCAAGATTCTGCCTTTAACTTTTCAAATTATCAGAGTTTTTTTTAAGATTTTTATTTATTTTATTTGAGAGAGAAAGAGCACAAGCAGCAGGGAGAAGCAGAGGGAGAGGGAGAAGAAGGCTCCCCACTGAGAAGGGAGTCCCATGTGGGGCTTAATCCCAAAATGCTGAGAGCATGACTTGAGCCAAAGGCAGACGCTTAACCGGCTGAGCCCCCCAGACTCCCCCAAACAGATTTTTTTAATAGCAAGGATGCTATTGGGAGTGTACATTAATAAGATCTTTTTGAAAAGATATTTGGCAATATGTATGTAAAGCCTGAAAAATTATTAATTACCCTTAAAGAAATTTATCCTAAGGAAATTTAAAATGTGCACAACGATTAATGCCATAAGAATGTTATAAAAATATTCATCACAGTATTATTTATAATTTTAAAAATAGAAACAACAGGGACGCCTGGATGGCTCAACAGTTGAGCATCTGCGTTTGACTCAGCGCATTATCCTGGAGTCCCAGGATCGAGTCCCACATCGGGCTCCCTGCATGGAGCCTGCTCCTCCCTGTGTCTGTGCCTCTCTCTCTTTCTCTCTCTCTCTCTCTCTCTGTCTCTGTCTCTGTCTCTCATGAATAAATAAATAAAATCTTTAAAAAAATAGAAACAACCTAAATATCCAATAATAGGATTAAGTGAATTATGCCGTATCCACATTTAAAATGCATGGTCTCTAGGAATATTTAAAGATATGGGGAAATGTTCCTAATATACTTTTTATTGCAGAAATAATAAAATAAGTAGAAAATACAACAGTACAAAAAGATAGATACATTACAGAAAAGTAATAGATACAATTAAAAGTAAACATTGCTCCTACTCAAATCGTCTAATTCTCCTCCTTGAGGCAGCTTTCTGCTAGTTTCTGTCAAATCCATCCAGAAATATCCTGCATATATACAAGTTTGTGTATGTGTAAGTATCCCAGTTTTTATCAAATGAGAATACTATATACTGTGCTTAGTGTTCTATACCCTTGATCTTTCATTTACTTATATCTTGAAGATTATTTCATAGCAACACATAAAGATCTACCTCATCCTGGCTAACTGCTTTATATTATTCCATTCCATGGATTTAACCACTCCCCTCTTCAAACTGATGGACTTTTTAGAAAAAAGATTTCACTTATTTATTTGACAGAGAGGGAGAAAGCAGGTAGAATCAAGAGACTAATTGAGAAGTGGAAGCCCAAGGTGACAGCCGTCACTGACGTGAGCCACAGTGGCTGTCAGAGCTCTTCACTAAAATGAAGAAGTAGGGAGAACTCAGCCGGTGCAGCGGGACTGATGAAAAGTGCAGCTGAGTTGGAAATTCAAGTGCAAGAGTCAGATAGAGATGGGCAGTGGGATTACAAAGGGTCAAAGCTCAGGGGAGGGAACTGGCTGCCACGGGGTTCTAGGAGTCATGGGGTTCTAGTAGTCATCAGCCCGGAGATGTGAACTGAGGCTCCGGGGGCAAGGGGACCACCCCCCTCCCCGCCCAGCAGGGTGGGGACTCTGCAGGGGAGAAGAGGCAGTGGTCAGAACCCTGAGAAATGTTGAGGTGTAAGGGTCTGGAAGAGGTAAGCACTACATAGGAGCAGCTGAGAAGCCGAAGGAAGGCCAGCCCGTTTCTGTATGTATGTATATATGTGGGGTTTTTTTTTTAAGATTTTATCTGTCCATTTGACACAGAGAGAGAGAGCAAGCACAGTCGGGGTGGGGGGGGACAGAGGGAAAGGAAGAAGCAGACTCCCCACTGAGCAGGGAGCCCAATGCAGGGCTCCATCCCAGGACCCTGGGATCATTACCCAAGGCCAAGACAGACCCTTAACCTACTCAGCCCCTTGATGGATTCTTTTTAACATAAATCATAAAACCTTTGTAAGAAGAAAGAGGGTAGATATTACCCTTGCCAAGTAATCAAACTTAACATTACCAAGGATGGAACAAATCAACATCAGGTACCCCCAATGGAATACCCTAAGAAGGACACAGTATCATTTTTGTAACACTCCTACCAAACTTGTTAAACCCGAATCTAATTATGAGGAAATATTAGACAAACCCAAATTGAGGGGTATTATGCAAAATAACTTAGCCAGACTCTTCAAAAATGCCAGTTTTGAAATGCTGAATAGGAGGGAGTACTTTTCTAAATTAATATAAACTAAAGGAACACAGCAATTAAATGGAACTATGGATCTTGGATTAGATTCCAAAACAGGAAAAAAATCTATAAAGGATATTACTGCAACAAGCAAGAATATTTTAATATGTTCTATATATTAGATATAGTATAGTATTAATATTAAATTGGTCTTCTTTATTACAACAATGCTGCAATGAATGCATTATACATATGCCTTTGTACACATATATGCATATATGTAGCTTAGAGGCCATTTCCAATTCTTAGAAGAATTGCTGAGCTTGAAGGCTTTGTACACTTAGGTGTTTTTTTTTTTGTTTTAAGTTTATTTATTTAAGTAACCTCTACACCAATGTGGAGCTCGCACTCACTACCCCAAGATCTAAAGTCACATGTTCTTCTAACTAAGCCAGCCAGGCACCTGTACACTTACAGTTTTGATAGATATTACCAAGGTGCCCTTCAAAAAAAGTGCTAATTTACACTCCAGTATATAATTATGTTTGCTCTCTTTGATAATACAGTATATAAACTAATTTTATCTTTACTAATCTCTTAGGTGAAAAATAGTATCACATTGTTTAGATCATATCTTAAGTGGAAAAAGGCTACATGACAATATCTATACTAAGATATTAAGATATGATATGCGTGATTAGTACTAACTAGATATTAGTATCCAGAAAACAAAATTGATTTGTTTTTTCCCTTTTCTTTGAGGTATCTTTGGAGAAACAAATGTTTTTATTTCAGCATAGTTGAATTTTTTAGTCTTTTACTTTATAAAGTATACTTTATATACTTTAGTTTTTTACTTTATAAAGTATACTTTATATACTTTGTGCTTTTTGTGTCTTATTTAAGAAATCCTTCTTACCCCTACAACATTAGTATATTTGTTGTTTTCTTCTAAATGTCTTACAGTTTTGCCGTTCACATTTAATTCCTTGATACATCTGGATTTTTTAAAATATGGAATAAGATAATTTTATTTTTCCAAATCAAAAACTAGCTGCCTAAACACTATTTTCTAATAAACATCCTTTCACCATGGATTCACAATGCTAATTCTATTGAAGCTTAAGATTTCCCATTTGCATAGGCCCATTTCAGAAGTATCTTTTCTGGGACACCTGGGTGGCTCAGTGGTTGAGTGTCTGCCTTCAGCTCAGGGGGTGATCCCAGGGTCTGGGGATCGAGTCCCACATCAAGCTTCCTGTGAGGAGCTTGCTTCTCCCTCTGCCTGTGTCTGTGCTTCTCTCTGTGTCTCTCATGAATGAATAAATAAAATCTTTTTTAAAAAATATATTTTCTTTTCCTTTGCACTATTTATCTATACCTATGCCAATACCACACCATATTTATTATTAAAGTTTTATAATAAATTAGACCTGGGGAGCACCTGGGGTCTGAGTGGTTAAGCGTCTGCCTTTGGCTCAGGTCATGATCCCAGGGTCCTGGGATCAAGTCCCATATCAGGCTCCTCTAGGGGAACCTGTTTCTCCTTCTGCCTATGTCTCTGCCTCTCTCTGTGTGTCTCTCATGGAAAAATAAATAAAATCTTTAAAAAAATAAGTAAATAAGTGTTGGATCTGGTGAAGCAAGTCTTTATTTTTCTTCAGTAGAAATGTTTGGCTATTGTTGCTTCTTTGTTTTTCTTACAGATTTTAGGATCAACCTTTGCTGACATTTTGTTTTGTGATATATATATATATGGGATCCCTGGGTGGCTCAGCGGTTTGGTGCCTGCCTTCGGCCCAGGGCGTGATCCTGGAGTCCTGGGATCGAGTCCCACGTCAGGCTCCCTGCATGGAGCCTGCTTCTCCTTCTGCCTGTGTCTCTACCTCTCTCTCTCTCTCTCTCTCTGTCTCTCATGAATAAATAAATAAAATCTTTAAAAATAATAATTATATATATATATAGACTTTTGTATATTTCTCTTATATCCAGTAATTTTTCCAGAGTAGAGTCTCCTAAGTCCAACAATTTATAGATTATTTGGAGTTTTCTATATACAGTTCTCTTAACTAAAATTAGCAAATTTATTTCATTTTTTATACTATTTTTTTTTCTTAGTCTTATTGCTCTTAAGATCTCCATGGTGTATTAAATAGAACTGATTATTGAATGCCTAGGTGGCTCGGTTGGTTAAATAGACTGATTACTCTCTATAATGGGACTATGTGTGTTTTATGTACTTCTTAATTCTACTGTTTTGTCCTATATTTATTGGTTATTATTTTTACAATCAGGAAAAAAATTTCCCTTGCTTTCTTGAATTAGACAGGCTCTAAGTAAAGTCCTAAGGAGTGGTCATTGAAAGTGTAATATCCATGACCATGGCAACTGCTATTGCTTCAAGTCTTGTACCTGAGATATTACTCTATTTCACATTGTTAGTTTTCTCTGATGTTTAAATTATATGGCTTAGAAAAATTATATGGCTGAAAAACTACTTCAAACACATATGCATTTGTTTATATTATCAGGTAAACGAAGTACTATCCTTTCTAAATGTATAAGAATTTAAATTTAGCCTAAAATGTGATTTTTAAAGAAAATTATATATACTCTGTAACTTCTTTCAAATGTTTTACTCTCCACATACATAATGTAGTCTACCATATATAAAAGAGTTTCGGGACTATGTAAGAAATAAAGAGATAATCAATGATATGTACTTATGCAGGATCATTAGAGAAACAATTTGAGAATAATACAAGATGCTAACACTTGTAAAAGGTGAATTATTAAATTTCATTCTTCCATTGTGTTCATAAAAGATGTATGATATGATTTTGATCCTTTTATATTTATTGAGACTTGTTTTGTGGCCTAAAGTGTGATCTATTCTGGAGAATGTTCCATGTGCTCTTGAAAAGCATGTGTATTCTATTGTTTTTGAATGGAATGTTCTGTATATATGTTACATCCATCTGGTCTAATGTGTCATTCAAAACCACTATTTCCTTGTTGATTTTTCTGTCTCAATCTATCCATTGATGTAAGTAGGATGTTAAAGTCCCCTACTGTTATTATATTACTGTCAGTTTCTTCCTTTGTAGTTGCTTTATGTATTTAGGTATAAATAGCAAGGATAAACTCCTGTTTGGGGTGCATAGATATTTACTATTGTTCTTCTTGCCAAATTGTTTCCTTTATTATTGTGTATTGTCCTTCTCTGTCTCTTGCTTTTACAGTCTTTGTTTTAAAGTCAGTTTTGTCCAGGGAGACCTGGGTGACTCGGTCAGTTGAGTGACTCTTTATCTCAGCTCAGGTCTTGATCTCAGCCCCACATCAGGCTCCATGTTGAGTATGGAACCTACTTAAAAGATAGATGGATGATAGATAGATAGATAGATAGATAGATAGATAGATAGATAGATAGATAATAGATGATAGATAGATAGATAGATAGATAGATAGATAGATAGATAGATAGATAGATGATAGATAGAGTCTATTTTGACCAATGTAAGTATTGCTACTGCAGCTTTCTTTTTGCTTCCATTTGCATGGTGTTTTTCCATCCTTTCAGTTCCAATCTGCATGTGTTTTTATGTCTAAAGTGAGTCTCTTGTTGGCAGCATATAGTTAGGTCTGATTTATTTCATCCATTCAGTCACCCTGTATTTTGATCAGAGCATTTAGTCCATTTTCATTTACAGTAATTATTGATAGATATGTACTTATTGCCACTTTGTTACTTATTTTCTGGTTGTTTTTGTAGTTCCTCTCTGTTCCTTTCTTCTTTTCTTGCTCTCTTCCCTTGTAGTTTGATGGCTTTTTTTTTTTTTTTTTTTTTTTTTTAGTGTTATGCTCAGATTCCTTTCTACTTATTTACCTTTTCTTTATTAAACACAAGAAAAATCTGGAAAGAAAACAAATACATGAAGTAACATGCTACTAAACAATGAATGGGTCAACCAAGAAATCAAAGAGGAAATTAAAAAAATACATGGTGAAAAATGAAAACACGATGGTCTAAAATTTTGGGGATACAGCAAAAGCTGTTCTAAGAGAGAAGATTATAGCAATACAGGCCTACCTCAAGAACCAAGAAAAATCTCAAATAAACAACCTAACCTTATACCTAAAGAAACTAGAAAAGAAAGAAACAAAGCCCAAAGCCAGTAGAAAAAAGGACATAATAAAGATTACAGCAGAAATAAATGAAATAGAGACTTAAAAAACAATTGAACAGATAATGAAATTAGAAGCTTGTTCCTTGAAAAAATCAACAAAGTTGATAAACTAACTCTTAGCTAGACTCATCAAGGGAAAAAGAAAGAGGACGCAAAAATCGAAATGAAACAACAACTAACACCACAGAAATACAAAGGATTATAAGAGAATATTATGAAATTTTATATGCCATTTTTTATAACCTAGAGCAAATGGATGAATTCCTGGAAACATATAACCTTCCAAAACTAAATCAGGAATAAATCAAAAATTTGAACAGACCGATTACTAGCAATGAAACTGAATCAGTAATCAAAACAACAATGACAAAACACCTTAATTCCTTCAAGCTCATAAAGTCTGTGTGGCACAGCTTTCTTGATGACAACCAGAAAAGCTTAGTCATTCTTTTTGTTGTGAATTTGAATGAACAATAATGGAGCCTACTGGACTTTTAGTTCTGCCCACCATGAAAACTATTGGAGAAGGAACTATATATGGAAAAGAAAAATTGACTTACAGACTTTGTTCATTTCCTTCTAAAATATCCCTAGCTCTTAAGTGCATTGATTAAGGCTTTCATACCTACTGACAATATTTCTTACTTTTCTGTAAATGACACTGAGAAAATTCTAAGTAGTATATCACTTATACAGTAACTACATAAAATGGACAAATTAAGTCAGGAAATTATATTGCCATTTGCCCACACCAGCCATTCCACCTCTCTGTGCTTTGAGGAAACTAGCCTAGCTCCTCCTCTCTGCACAGTTTTAAACATGTTTCAGGTCTCATCACAGATACTACATTCAGTTATCCTAAAATTGATCACTCTCCTTAACATCAGTAAAAGAAAAACCCAAATGAAAGTAACCAGAAGGTAGGGTGCCTGAGTGGCTCAGCCACTTAAGTGTCTGCCTTTAGCTCAAGTCATGACCCCAGAGTCCTGGGATCAAGTTCCGCATAAGGCTTCCTGCTCAGTGGGAAGCCTGCTTCTCCCTCTTCCTCTTCCTGCTGCTCCCACAGCTTGTGCGCTCATGCTCTTTCTCTCTCTTTCTCTCTCTCTCTCTCTCTCTCTCTCTCTCTGTCAGATAAGTAAATAAAGTCTTTAAAAAAAAGAAACCAGAAGGTAATAAGCTATACTAATCGCTAAGGGACAGAGGTTCATTCTGATAGTTCTGGATCTGTGATTGTTTCAAGATTCAGAGCTAGCCAGTACTAGCCCTAGGAACCAAATTCATTGTCAGTGAGAAGCCTTAACCCACCATCTGCCTCAACAGCTTGAGACCTAAGGTCCATGACATGACCTAAATTTCAGAAAAGTCAGAGGAGCTGTGGGATAAGCCTATCAGCAGAAGGATTAGAAAGGAGTTACACAGATCCCACAGAAAAGGAACCAAAGTAGAAAGGCAACAACTGGCTCAGCATATGAGTTCCTGACTGGAAACCTATGTTGATGTTTCTTGTTCTCCAGTGTTATACCTTCTGTTTCCGTTCTCTTGACTATGTTGAAAGGCATATATGCAGACCGTTACCCTTCGATTTCAACATAATGTATTGATGAGGACCATAAGAACAGGAAAAGAACCATCAAGAAAAGAGGGTTCCTAGGGAACTTTTTCATGTAGAACACATATGCCAAGTCAGTCATTTAAGATTTTTCTTGTTGAACTCCTGATAGACTAAAATCTTTACTAAAAGAAAGCAAACTTCTTTTTTGATATGTATCTGTAAGCCATACTTATCTGCTATAGTGTGTGCTAACCACACTCTTTAAAATTCACCACATTCATTGACTAAGCTGTGAATAATCACTTTGTTTCCATGCTGACATAGCATTTTATATATTAAATACATACCTAAAAAAATACTTTATTAGAATAATATCCCCAAAATGCAAATACCTTTTAAAAATAGAGGAAGATCAGGACACCTGGGTGGCTCAGTGGTTGGGCATCTGCCTTCAGCTCAGGTCATGATCCCGGGATCCTGAGATCGAGTCCCACATCAGGCTCCCCGTGTGGAGCCTGCTTTCCCCTCTGCCTTTGTGTCTGCCTCTCTCTGTGTCTCTCATGAATAAAATAAATAAATAAACTGTATTTTTTTCTAAATCACAAGGAAATAGACAAACCCAAAATGAGAATCACTCTGTTAAATAGGAAGTAGGGAAAGACTATATGCTTCAAAAATGTCCCTGTCACAAAAGTCAAAGAAAGTCCGAGGAAATGCTCAATATTAATAAAAGACCAAAAACATAACAAATCCTACATTACATTCTATCCTAGAAGGGGAAAAAGTGCTATAACGAACATTGATAAAACTGGGATATGGAGAGTAAGATTAGACAACAGTATTCTAACAGTGTTACTAAAGTTAATAACTGATTATGTAAGAGAATAGCCTTATTCTCAGGAAAGAAACATTGTATTTAGAAGTAAAGAGGAATGATACATGCAACTTGATCTCAAATAATTCAGGACAAAACCTGTATAAAAGAGAGAGTATATGTGCACAAAAGGAGCAAAATGTTAACAGTAAGTGCATCTGGGTAAAGGATATGTGGGTATTTTTCACATTATTTTAATTCTTGCGACTTTTCTATAAATTTGAAATTATTTCCAAATAAAGGATTTTATTTAAAATACACTTTAGGTCAGCTAATAATTAAAAATTCTAACTTAAAAAAATTGTTTTGGGAAACATTTCTAGTAAGTCAAATAAGCCAGACACAAAAGGACAAATATTGTGTGATCCTCCTTACATGAGGTACCTAGAACAGGCAAATTCATAGAGACAGGAAATAGAGTAGCAGTTGCCAGGGGCCAGAAGTGTAGAGGAATAGAAAGGTATTGTTTAAAGAATATAGAGTTTCTGTTGAAGTGATGAAAAAGTTCTGGAAATCGATAGAAGCGGTAATTACACAACTTTGTAAAATGATCTTAATGCTATAAATTGTTCACTTAAAAATGGTTAAAATGGTAAATTAGGTTATATATTTTTTACACAATAAAGAATTAACCTTAGAATGTTTATTCATGTTATCATGGGATTCTTTATGATTCTTAAAATATAACCTCCCTTTGTTTAAACCACTTTTACAAAACTTTTAAGATAGATTATTAAAAATTGTTATTCACCTGGGGCAAAGGTCTTAGCTTTTTTCTGCATTCAGGCTTGCCACTTGTCAAAGCAAATGTCTCTTCAGAGTACTTCACTTCAGTCATCAGCTAGCTCTTCTCTTAGAAAGAGGATGCTGGTACTTATGCTTCACAAAAATATTTCATAAACATAAGCTTTTCTTTTTCTCACAAAGATCATACCAGAAGGAATGAGGAAAACAGATGTTGCTTATAAGGCTTCTCATAGATGTGTTTCCATTGTAAGCTGATCTGAGTCTGAATTTGGCGTCTGCTCCATTCACTGTGTGGGCTGAGCATTTTTAGTCTCACAGTTTGGCTGAAAGTTAATATTGACCTTTGACTGTTACCTGAAAACTCAATGATAAAATACTCTTACTAAACCTCTTGAGGGAGTGATTTCACATTCTAAGCAAATGTCTTCAAAATATATCACTCCATTAACCAAATTAATTTTATTCTTTGGTTGGGAATACTTATTTTACTAGATACAGAGCATTCCCCAAATCTGACAGGGAAAAAGCTTGTGTGGTCAGAATGGTAGAGAAGAGAAGATGTAAATCTCTTATAATGTTCTCTGCAGGTCATTATACCACAGCTTCTCAATTAATCTTCACCCCCATCAGGCTGCCAGGGCCAGGGAAGTCTGGCTACAGAACAGTTTCTCATTATTTGTTCTTCTGAGTATGTGCGTACTGCTAAGCAGTTCACGTTTCCCTTCGAGGGAAAGTAGCCCCAGATTCTTCTGTCCTTGAACTGTCTTATTTGTAACTACAACACTTTTTCCCCTTTTACAGTTTTATTGTACTATAACTGATATACAATGAACTGCACATATTTAAAGTGTACAATTTTACCATTTAAAGTGTACAGTTTTACCATTGTATAGTCATACATCCATGAAACCAGCACGGTAGACATATCCACTACTCCTATGCACTTTTGCAATCCTGCCTTCCTGCCTCTTTTCCACATTTGGGTCATTTCTGGTTTGGGGCTATTACAAATAAAGCTGCTGTGAACATTCACTACAAATCTTTGGGGTGAATGTATGCTTTCATTTACTTTGAGTTAAATGCCTAGAACTAGAATAACTGAATTATATGGTAAATGTATGTTTTTAAGACACTGACATACAGTTTTCAAAGTGGTATTATCATTTTATGTTCCCACTATCAGATGAGAGTTCCAAATGACCCACACCCTTGTCAACACTTGTATTGGTTAGTCTTCTTAATTTTAGCCATTCTAATGGGTTGACAGTAGTATCTGATTGTGATTTAAATTTACATTTCCTAATGACTAATGGTGTTGAACATCTTTTCATGAGTTTATTTGGCATTTGTTTACCTTTTCTGCTAAAATATTAGTTTCAGCACTTTTGAACCCATTTTTAAATGGGTTGTTTCTTGTTATTGAAGTGTAGATGTATTTAATTTGGCAGAGTCCAGTTATTTTTTTCCTTTAGAAAAGCTTGTACTTTTTAAGTCTTACTTAAAAGATTTTTGGCAAATTCAAAATCATTAAGATTTTCTGTTTTCTTCTCAGAATTTTATAGTTTTAGCTCTTACATTTAAGTCTAGATCCATTTCAAGTACATTTTTGTAGGTGATATGAGGTAAGGGTTGAAGTCTGTTCTATTAACTTTCAGCCAAACTGTGTTTGCTTTTTCAAATATGCCATCCAGCTGTTCTAATACCATTTGTTTGAAAGATTATCTTTTCTCCACTGGATTACTTTGATACTTTTGTCAAAAATTAATTGACAATAGGTTTATTTCTGGGCTCTCTTTATGCCATAGCATAGTGTCTTGATTATTTTAGTTCTTCAGTAGGTTTTTTTTTTAAGATTTATTTATCATGAGAGATGGGGGGGTGGAGCAGAGACACAGGCAGAGGGAGAAGCAGGCTCCATGCAGGGAGCCTGACGTGGGACTCGATCCTGTGTCTCCAGGATCACTCCCTGGGCTGAAGGTGGTGCTAAACCACTGAGCCACCCCAGCTGCCCTACAATAAGTTTTAACTCAGGTAGTCTTGTTTTTCAAAGGTGTATTTGGCTAATCTTAGTCTTTTGCATTTACACATAAATATTAGAATCAGCTTGTCAGTTTCTATAAGAAAAGCCTGCTGGGACTTGATTGGTATTACATTAAATCCATTGAAAATTTTCTTAGAGCTATTAACAATATTGAATCTTCTGATCTGTGAACACTTGATATCTCTCCATTTTTGTAGGTTTCTTTTACTTTTTTCAGCATTGTTTTGTCATCTTCAGTGTGCAGGTCTAATACTTTTATCAAGTATTACACATATTTGACAGTGTGGTAAAAGATATTTTTAATATCAATTTCTAACTGTTGCTAGTATATACAGTTACTATATATACACACAGCATGATGTATATATAGTATGGAAATTCAGTTGATTTTTGTATCCTGCAACTTCACCAAAATCACGTCCTTGTTCTAGTAACTTTTTTCTAGAATCTGTAGGATATTCTCTAAAGACCAGTAATTTCTCAATCTCAGATCATAGACATTGTAAGATATTTAGCAACATCCATCACTCTACTCATTAGATGCCAGTAGCACCCTCTGCCCCAGTTGTGAACACCAAAAATTACCAGACATTGCCAGATGTCTTGGGGTGGTGGGGGAGCTATTGAAAACTATAGACAATCATGCCATCTGCAAATAAAGACAGCTTTACCTCTTTCTCCATCTTGATGCCCTTTTTTTAAATATGAGGCACTTCACAAATTTGTCATCCTTGTGCAAGGGCCATGCTAATCTTCTCTATATTATTCCAATTTTTAGTATATGTGCTACCAAAGTGAGCAATTGATACTTTTTATTTATTTATTTTGTTTGCCTTATTGCACTGGCTAAAGCGTCCAGTACAATTTTAAGAACAAACATTTTTTCTCTTGTTCTTGATCTTAAGGGGAATACATTACATCATCCACCATTTTTTAAAAGTTTATTTATTCATGAGAGACACAGCGAGAGAGAGGGAGAGATATAGGCAGAGAGAGAAGCAGGCTCCATTCAGGAAGACCAATGTGGGACTCAATCCCAGGACCCCAGGATCACGCCTGAGCCAAAGGCAGGTGCTCAACCACTGAGCCACCCAGGCATCCCACATTATACACCGTTTTAACTGTCAAGTTTTTTCCCTTAGTGCCCTTTTTTTTTTTTAAAACATTTTTACTTATTCATTCATGAAAGACACAGAGAGAGAGAGGCAGAGACACAGGCAGAGGGAGAAGCAGGCTCCACGCAGGGAGCCTGATGTAAGACTCGATCCAGAGATTCCAGGATCACACCCTGAGCCAAAGGCAGAAGCTCAATCACTGAGCCACCCAGGTGTCCCTCCCTTAATGCCCTTTATCAGGTTGAAGAAGTTCCTTTCTATTCTAGGTTGCTGAAAATTGTCATTAGAAATGTTATGTTGAGGGCAGCCCGGGTGGCTCAGTGGTTTAGCGCCGCCTTCAGGCCCAGGGCGAGATCCTGGAGACCTGGGATCAAGTCCCACATCGGGCTCCCTGCATGGAGTCTGCCTCTCTCTGCCTGTGTCTCTGCCTCTCTCTCTCTCTCTATCTCTCTGTCTGTCTCTCATGAATAAATAAATACAGTCTTTAAAAAAAAAAAAAGAAAGAAATGTATGTTGAATTTTGCCAAATGCATTTTCTTTATATTAAGTGATCTTATGGTTTTGTTATTTATAGTAAATTACACTGATTAATTTTCAGATGTTAAGCCAACCTTGCATTCCTAGAATAAACCCCACTTGATAATAATTTATTATCTCTCTTTTTTTATCTCTTTTAATATACTATTGGATTTGATTTGCTAAAATTTTCTTTAAAATATTTGCATTTTTTTGTATCAGAGTAATACTGGCCTCAAGGAATAATTTGGGAAGTATTTTCAGTTTTCAATTTTCTGAAGAGGTTACTGTATAGCATTGATATTATTTTTTTTTTAATTTTTTTTTAATTTATTTATGATAGTCACAGAGAGAGAGAGAGAGAGAGGCAGAGACTCAGGCAGAGGGAGAAGCAGGCTCCATGCACCGGGAGCCCGACGTGGGATTCGATCCCGGGTCTCCAGGATCGCGCCCTGGGCCAAAGGCAGGCGCCAAACTGCTGTGCCACCCAGGGATCCCGCATTGATATTATTTTTACTCCATAAATAGTTGGTAGAATTCACCAGTGACACCATCTGGACCTGGAATTGTCTTTATGGGAAGCTTTTTAAGTATAGAATAAATATATTTAATAGATACCAGGCTAATCAGGCTATGTTTCTTTCTGAGCTTTAGCTTTGATAGTTTGTGTCTTTCCAGGAATTTGTCCAATTCATCTAACTTGACAAATCTATTGGCATAAAGTTGTTAGTGTTTCTTTATTATTCTTTTAGTGTATATAGATTCTATAGTGACATCACCTCTCTTACTCCTAATACTGGTAATTTATGTCTTGTCTCTTTTTTTACTGATCATTCTGCCTACATGTTTAATTTTGTTCTACTTAGACTCCTAAATCTACCTTTTCAACTCAGTGAGACTGTCGAGCTCTGCCTAGGATGTTGCTCCTTGTGTTGTAGCCTGGTAACTCTCTAAGGGGAAAAGTACATCAGTTTTACAGTTTATCCCGTTTATTTCCCTTCTTTCATGGATCTTTTACAGTATTTGAAAATCTTTGTTTCATATATTTTGTCCTTATTTTAGTTGTTTCTGGAGAAAGGGTAAATGTGGCTCTTTTTATTTCCTCTTGGTCAAAAATAGAAATCCTCAACACTATTTTCTGCTTTATCACACTTATTTTAATGTCAAGTTGGTCCATGGTGTTTGACTATAGAAATCATTTCACTGTTGCTTCTGGGAGTAAAAGGGAGATGTAAGATCCTTTGTAACTCTTCAGTTCTTAAATCTGTACTTGGAGAGACATCCAGATGATAGAATTTTGTCCAAAAGCAATATGCTAGGAATAACAGCACATAAGGAATCCAGAGAGATGGAGAGAGGGATAAATAATACTGTCTCAACTGTAAAAACCCAAGGTAATATTATTTGGCCAGTACTTCCTACTCAGAACCTCTTTATCTCAAAACTGAAGGAAAGTGTGGTGATGTTTTAGGTGTACAAAGATTAAAATGACTGATGGTGAGTGGTCCTGTCCCAACTTGAGCTCTTAAAAGAAATATTGAGGGAATGGGATGCCTGGGTGGCTCAGTGGTTGAGTGTCTCCCTTTGGCTCAGGTTGTGATCCCGGGGTCCTAGGATCAAGTCCTGCATGAGGCTTACCGTGGGTAGCCTGCTTCTCCCTCTGCCTATGTCTCTGCCTCTCTCTGTGTGTGTCTCTCATAAATAAACGAATAAAATCTTTAAAAATATATATTGGGGAAGCTCATGATGTTTGGAGGAAGAACTTTCTAACACTTGAGGTTTAACATTTAATATCAACACTGAAGAAAGGGATAGGTACATAGACCTTTTTTTGGCCTGACTCAGTATGATATTTCTGATGCCGTTACACAATATTCATGTTCTTCCCTTTTGTCTGTGTTTCAGGTTTTCTGTCTCAACTGGTCTCTGACAAGCCCCTGACTGAATGCATCCGTGCTGGTCACTATGCAGCAAGCGTCATAATTAGGCGGACTGGCTGTACTTTTCCTGAGAAGCCAGACTTCCACTGACAGAAAAGCAGGAAACCCAAGCCCAGGAGTACAGATAGTGCTCTGATTGCTTCCTGAGAATTCCCATATTAATAAAGAAGAAAATTATCTGCCATCTTTTCCTACTATAATAATATTCATTCTTAATTTAGGGAGTATAGTAATGCTCAGTAGAATCTTTATTCTCTCAACAACCTAAAAAAATAATGTCTATTTCCGTAGTTTGATAGTGCTACTTAAATGTTGATTAAACAGGAATACAGCATTTCAATGGAAATTTTTATTTCATTTTCAATTACTTTGTAAATTCATGTGTATTTAGCAAATTGATCAGTTTTTTTACATTTCTGCTTTGAATGCAGATGCAATTTAATATAATAGATTTTTAAACAGGAATTAATGCTAACACATCAATCTTTAGCTTTTTATACAAGTATATTTAATTTAGAATTGTGTGTATGTATATATGTATGTGTGTATATGTATACATACATATATGTATACCACATATATAAATAATAAATGGTCAAATAAGGTACGGAAATATATATCTTGCCAAGTTATGCCAAATAATCTCTTTAGCACATACTCAAACATGTAATAAACTTTGGATAATTAAATAGTTTGCCAAATTATGATATTCAAATTATAATCTTATATTTACCTATGATACTCTGTGATTTGATACAAATAAAAAACTTGTCATATGGGAATTTTTTTCTGTCTTTGCCCTGTGCTCAATAAACTAAAGAAATAAGATCATTATTTAATATTGGCCCCTGAAATGATATCTAATTCATTGATGGTGATAGAACAACATAATACATTGAAAAATAACTTAGTATTTGAGGCAATGAGTCACTGTTTTAGGGAGACAGAATTGCATAATAGAACCTCTGGAGTCTGATTTAATTATCTTTATATACCCTGGGGCAAATTACTCAACCTCTTTTATCTTCCCTTCTATAAAATGGGATAATACAAGATCATTGAGATGACTTAAGAGAGAATACCAAGTATATAATGCTAGCTACATGCCTAGTAAGTGCTTAATAAGTACCTGCTATTTTTATCATTATAAATATTATTCTTGAGTAAGAAAAAGATGAGGTGCCTGGATGGCTCAGTTGGTTAAGTGTGAGACTCTTGGTTTCGGTTTGGGTCGTGATCTCAGGGTTGTGAGATCAAGCCCAGCATTGAGCCCCACATCAAGCTCCATGCAGAGTCTGCTCGAGATTCTTTCCTCCTCTCTCTCCCTCCTCTTCTCCTCCCCTGACTTACACACGTTCTCTCTCTCTCTCTCTCAAATAAATAAATAAATAAATAAAATAAATAAAATCTTTTTTTAGAAAAAGAAAAAGGTGGGATGCCTGGGTGGCTCAGCGGTTGAGCATCTGCCTTCAGTCCAGGACGTGATCCTGGAATCCCTGGATCGAGTCCCACATCAGACTCCCTACATGGAGCCTGCTTCTCTCTCTGCTTGTGTTTCTGCCTCTCTCTCTCTGTGTCTTTCATGAATGAATAAATAAAAATGTTTAAAAAAAAAAAAAAAAACGAAGACAAGCTGGGTGCTTGAGTATATTACAAAGTAGAAGAGAAATTTTAAAAAGCAAGAGTAGCTATTGTGTTTTCTTATTTTTCCGTCTATCTTTTTTTAAGATTTTATTTATTTACTCAGAGAGAAAAAAGAAGGCAGAGGGAGAGGGAGAGGTAGGCTCCCTGCAGAGCAGAGAGGCCCAGTGTGAGACTCAGTCCCAGGAGCCTGAGATCACAAACTGAGCCAAAGGCAGACGCTTAACTGACTGAGCCACACAGGCGACCTGATGTACCTTTAAACACTGCTTTATTTCTCTGAAAAAATCAGAGTTAAGACTTTTTTTTAGATCAGGGTAAGGATAATACATTTTTTATCTTAACTAAAGTCAAAGCAACTTTACCTAAAAGCTATTATTCTTACCAAGTTTTGCAAAGCAAGTATTGTATTTTTTTACCCTTCTGAAACAAACATGCATAATGGAAAGATTGTTTTAGACACAAGCTACAAAGGAAGCATGTGTTTGGCTGGCGGTCTGAAACTACCACCAGTGTTGAAATATAAAAATAGGCACTTATGGGGATCTCTGGGTGGCTCACCAGTTGAGTCCCTGCCTTTGGCCCAGGGTGTGATCCTGGAGTCCCACATCAGGCTCCCTACATGGAGCCTACTTCTCCCTCTGCCTGTGTCTCTGCCTCTCTGTGTGTCTCTCATGAGTAAATAAATAAAACCTTTAAAAAAAGATAGGCACTTATTCATTTATGTTACTATATCACCTTCAGAAAAGTGTCCATTTAGTAATAATTCCATTAGATAAAGTAGGTTTAAAATGTAAACTTCTTTTAATGATTCAGTAGTAGTTCTATGTTCTAGTCCTCAGCTTTGTATCTCCTTAGACAAGTTCTTGAACTCCTCTGAGCCTTGGTTTTCTCAACTGTAAAATGAGGAAAACCTATCCACCCCTAGTGAGAGGATGTTAAGAGAATGCATATGTAAAAACATTTTATAAATGGCTAAATAAATTTAAATATGAAAAGCAGTTTGACATCTTTCAAAGGTACCAAAGCAATCTAGTGGGGAAGGGAAAGTCTTTTCAATAGACAACACTGTAACAATTAAATATCTATATGAGAAAAAAAAAATGAACCTTACCTCACACCATACATAAAAGAGATGGATCACGGCCATAACATAAAAGCCAAAGTATTCTGCTATTAGAAGAAGATACATGAGAATATTTTCACAACTTGAGTATAGGCAAAAGTTTCTTGGAGAGGGCTTTGAAAGCACTTACCACAAAAGAAAAAAATACTGATAAAATGAACTCGAAAAAATTTTTTTTGTTCATCAGGACATCATTAAGAATATGAATAAACAAGCCACAGGCCAGGATAAAGTATTCACAGCACATACATTCCGACAAAGAACTTATATTTTAGACTATATTAAAAACTTTTACAACAATGAAAAGACAGATGACCTTACAAAACAAAATATGTGAATGGCCAATAAGCTCATGATGAAGTATGTAGCATCATTAGTCATAGAGAAATGAACATTAAAATTTCAATGAGTTAGTTCTGTACTAGAATGACTAAAATTTAAATGACAACACCAAATGTTAGAGAGGATGTGAAGCAACATTGCTAGTGGAAGTGTAAAATGTAACAACCATTTTGGAAAAAGGCCTGGAAGTTTCTAATAAAATTAAACACACCTATTCTTTGAGCCAGCCATTCCACTCTGGTATTTACCCAAGAGAAATGAAAGCATATGTCCACAAAAAGACTTGTATTAGACTATTTATAGCAGTTTTATTCATTGTTGCCAAAAACTGGAAACAGGGTAGTTGTCCAACAGCAGGAGAATAGATAAAAACTGTGGTATATTCAAACAATGGAATAATACTCAGCAAAAGAAAGAAATTACTGACAAAACAACATGAATCAATCTCAAAAACATTTTATTGAGTGAAAGAAGCCAGACATGAAAGAGCACAAACTGTAAGATTCCATATAAAGTTCTAGAACAGGCAAAACAAACCTATAGTGAAAAAATCAGACCAAAGATTGGCTTTGTGGGAGAGAGAAGTGGAAACTGGGAAGGGAGATGAAGGGCATTTTAGCTGACAGTGAAGTTCCATGTCATAATAGGGGATACACAGGTGTATGCATTTGTCAAAACTTGGAGAATGTCCTACTTAAGTTCCATGATTATTTAATCACACATACAAAAAACTCAAATAATGAACTCTAGTTTATCATTAATGATATACATAAAAAATAGAGATGAAGTGCCTTGATGTCTTCAACTTACAGTGGAGTGCAGCAAAAAATGAGATGAATGGAAAGAGGGATGAAGAGATATATAGCAAGTACACCAAAATGTTAAATTTTGTAGAATGTAGGTTGTAAATACGTGTTTGCTTTTCAACATTTCTGTGTGGTTGGAATTTTTCCTAATTGGAAAAAATATAAAGTATTTAGGAAAACCTATGAAACTTGATCAATAGCAGCATCTCAGGAAGAAGATAAAACAGAACATAATACAAAATCTTCCTCAAGTTATGATGGGATCACATCCTGATAAACCCATCAAAAGTTGGAAATATTTTACTTACAACTTAAAATGCATTTTAAGTTGAAAATGCATGTAATACACCTAACCTATTGAACATCATAGCTTAACCTCACCTACCTTCAATGTACTCAGAATTAGCTAGAGTTGGGCAAAATCATCTAACACAAAGCATATTTTATAATAAAGTTGAATAGCTCATGTAATGTTTGAATACTGTACTGAAAGTGAAACACAGAATGATTGTTTGCATCCAGAATGGTTGTAAATGTTTTGGTTGTTTGCCTCATCTGTTTAAAACCCTCTGCCCCCTTCAGTGTCAAGAAGCCTCCACCCTCTTTGACTATCCACCACTTAACCACTTTAACAGCCTTCCTACTGCTATCCCTCCTTGTAACCCTTCACTCCAGCCCAAACATAGAACTATGCTCATGCCTCTGTCTGGATTACTGTTTTTCTTCTACAAGATCTCAGTTGTAGATCCAATCCAAAAGTCAGGTCCTCTAAAAAGTTTTCTCCAGGGACGCCTGGGTGGCTCAGCGGTTTGGCGCCTGTCTTTGGCCCAGGGCTGATCCTGGAGACCCAGGATCAAGTCCCACCCACATCAGGCTCCCTGGATGGAACCTGCTTCTCTCTCCCTGCCTCTCTCTCTGTATTTCTCATGAATAAATAAATAAAATATTTTTTTAAATAAAAAATAAAAAGTTTTCTCGAAACCTCCAGGTTAGGACAGCCCAGGTGGCTCAGAGGTTTAGCCCCACCTTCGGTCCAGGGCGTGATCCTGGAGACCCAGGATCGAGTCCCACGTCGGGCTCCCTGCATGGAGCCTGCTTCTCCCTCTGCCTGTGTCTCTGTCTCTGTCTCTGTGTCTCTCATGAATAAATAAAATCTCAAAAAAAATAAAAAATAAACCCCCAGGTTAGTTGCTAGTATATGCCTTCTTCTAAGGTAGGACTATCCACTGCCACATAGTAGATGCTGAATAAATGTTTGCTCATTGAAGGCCTCTCTCATTTCTCCAGATCCCTGTGGTGAGTTAGAGATTTGGGGATGGCAAAGTCACCAAACATTTTAGCTGCCAGGACAGCTATAATTGTTTATATTATCTGCCTATATTTCGGATCACATTCTCTATGATAGAACCCTCTTTTCTTTCCTATTTATCTTCATTCTTAAAAGTCTGTTCCCTAAGTTGGCAAGAGAAAAGGGTACCCAGGGTACGACAGCTGGACCACCTTCTCTTCCCATCCAAACTACATAATCTATATGCATATAAATGAAGCATGATTGTGTGATACGCTGCAATCTTTTATCCTTTGTGACTTCTTGATCTTTTCCTATGTCAGGAAAATCTGGGATCCCTGGGTGGTGCAGCGGTTTAGCACCTGCCTTTGGCCCAGGGCGTGATCCTGGAGACCCAGGATCGAATCCCACGTCGGGCTCCCGGTGCATGGAGCCTTTTCTCCCTCAGCCTGTCTCTGCCTCTCTTTCTCTCTCTGTGTGACTATCATAAATAAATAAAAATTAAAAAAAAAAAGAAAATCTATAATGTGGCTAGAATTTGAGAACCAGGCTCTAATTTAATCCCTGCACTAATTAGCAACTAAGGGGGAAAATTATTACACCTTGCTGAGCTTCAGTTTCCGCTCTTTAAAATGACTTTGCATGAGACATTTTGGAAGACCTAGTACAATGTATAAATATGCAGGAGTCATTCATTCATTTAGCAAACATTCACCACTTAAATGTCAAGTAATGTGCTAGATGTAAGTATATAGAGCACAATAAAAATGCAAGGTTTTTTCTTGCAAGTGTGTTTTGGACTGTATTATGTTTTTAATATTCTATATAGTGGTGTTTCTTCCCCACTCCGCCCTCATTTGGTCAAAATAATTTTCTCTGATTTCCTTCTTTAAGGTCTGCTAAGTAGCATAGAGTGGTGGTTAACAGCATGGGCTTAAACCAGACATTCAAGGTTTGAATCCTGACGCTGCCACTTTTTAGCTGTGAGACATTGGGTAAGTCGCTTAACTTATTGGTGCTTTGCTTTCTGAATCTTTAAAGTGCAATAATACCTACCGCATTAGGTTTCATAAAGAATAAAAGCTTTAATATGTATAAGTCTTCAAATGTTATTGAGCTTTAAGAAATGTACTTAGCTGAGTGACGTAAGTCAATCAGAGAAAGACAAACGTTATATGTTCTCATTCATTTGGGGAATATAAATAATAGTGAAAGGGAATATAAGGGAAGGGAGAAGAAATGTGTGGGAAATATCAGAAAGGGAGACAGAACGTAAAGACTGCTAACTCTGGGAAACGAACTAGGGGTGGTAGAAGGGGAGGAGGGCGGGGGGTGGGAGTGAATGGGTGACGGGCACTGGGGGTTATTCTGTATGTTGGTAAATTGAACACCAATAAAAAATAAATTAAAAAAAAAAGAAATGTGCTTAATAAGAAGTGGTGGTTATTATTATTTGCTACCTATGGTTCATAGAGTACCTACTTACCTTGCCATGAAATCAATCCTGTCCCAGGTACAAGAAAGCAACTAGATTAGAGACCTTGTTTCTCATCTATATTTTTAAAATAAGTATGTGATTATATTCTTATAGGCCTGCTCTACCCAGTATGGTAGCTACTAGCCTCATGTGGCTATTGAGCACCTGAAATGTGGCAAATGGGAAGAGTAGTGCTGCAAGTATAAAGTAAGCTAAATTTTAAAGATTTAGAAGAGAGGCATCAGGGAAAATAACTGAGAAAGGAATGCCATAAGTCTACCTCTCTATAAGATCAACTAAAAACTAGCAAAAACTATGAGAATCAACTTTTTCAGAATTCTGAACAGTAATAAAAAAAAACTTGAAGCAACTTGCGAGCACAAGACAAATGGCTGCATACATCAACTATACTCAAATTTTTTTAAAAAAAATTTAAATGGCTACATCTTGATAATGGTGAGCTACATGGCATTTTACCTTGCCCTACTCCCATCTTCCACACTCAAAGGAATGCAAGAAAGAAGAAGAAAGTATTGGCCTATACATAGAAAAAAAGCAACCAATATAAAACTGTCTCTGAGGAAGCCCAAACATAAGACTTACTGGACAAAGACTTTAAATCACCAGTTTAACCATGTTCAAACAGCTAAAAGAAAACATGTCTAAAGGAAAGCATAATGTCTTGCCAAATAGAGAATATCAATAGGGAGATAGAAAATATAAAAAGGAATCAAATACGGGATCCCTGGGTGGCGCAGCGGTTTGGCGCCTGCCTTTGACCCAGGGCGCGATCCTGGAGACCCGGGATCGAATCCCACGTCGGGCTCCCGGTGCATGGAGCCTGCTTCTCCCTCTGCCTGTGTCTCTGCCTCTCTCTCTCTCTGTGACTATCATAAAATAAATAAATTAAAAAAAAAAAAAAAGGAATCAAATAGGGGCACCTGGTTGGCTCAAGTCTATAAAGCATGTGACTCTTGATATTGAGGTTGTGAGTTAAAACACCACATTGGGTGTAGAGATAACTTAAACATAAAATCTTAAAAAAATAAGGCAGCCCAGGTAGCTCAGTGGTTTAGCACCACCTTTGGCCCAGGGCGTGATCCCGGAGACCTGGGATCGAGTCCCACATTGGGCTCCCTGCGTGGAGCCTGCTTCTCCCTCTGCCCATGTCTCTCTCTCTCTCTCTCTCTCTGTGTGTGTGTGTGTGTCTCTCATGAATAAATAAATAAAATCTTTTTTTTTTAAGATTTTATTTATTCATGAGAGACACACACAGAGAGAGAAACAGACACAGACAGAGGGAGAAGCAGGCTCCACGCGGGTAGCCCGATGTGGGACTCGATCCCCAGGACTCCAGCATCACACCCTGAGCCGGAAGGGAGACGCTCAACCGCTGAGCCACCCAGGCGTCCCAAATAAAATCTTTAAAAAAAAAAACTTTAAAAAAAATATAGATACTCTGAAATTAAAAATTACAACGACTGAAATGAAATCACTAGAGGGGTTCAACAGTGCATTTGACAAGGCAGAAAAAAAATCAGAGACTTGAAGGTAGCCCAATTGAGATTATCTGAGGAGCCTAAAGAGTAAGAAGACAAATGAAGCCCCATGGTACACCATCAAACATATCACTATACTCATAATAGGAATCCCAAAAGAGGAGAAGAGAGAAAGAATATGTGAAGAAGTAATGGCTGAAATATTCCCAAATTTGACAACAAACATAAATCTACCTGTCCAGTAAGATCCACAAACTCCAAGTAGGATAAATTCAAAGAGATTTGCAATCAAACATATTAAATCAAACTGCCAAAGGACAAAGACAAAGAATCTTGAAAGCAGCAAAAAAAAGAAGAGACTCTCACATACCAGGAATCCTCAGTAAGGTTAACAACGGATTTCTCATCAGAAATCAGGAAAGCTCTCCCTCTGCCTGTGTCTCTGCCTTTCTCTTTCTCTGTGTCTCTCATGAATAAATAAATAAAAATCTTAATAAAAAAAAAAAAAAGAAGAAGAAGAAATCAGGAAAGCTAGGGTGCCTGGGTGGCTCAGTCAGTTGAGAGTCTCCCTTCGGCTTGGGTCATGGTCCTGGGGTCCTGGGATTGAGCCCTGAGTTGGGCTCCCTGTTGGGCAGGGAGTCTGCTTCTCCCTCTGCCTCCTCCTGCTCATGCTGGCTCTCTCTCTCTCAAATAAGTAAGTAAATAAATAAATAAATAAATAATTTTTTTAAAAAAGGATTCAGGAAAGCCGAAAGATAATGGGTCAAGAAAATGAAAGTATAAGCCACGGGGGGGGGGGGGGGGGGGGGGGATTCCTGGGTGGCTCAGCAGTTTAGCGCCTGCCTTTGGCTCAGGGTGTGATCCTGGAGACCCAGGGTCAAGTCCTGCGTTGGGCTCCCTGCATGGAGCCTGCTTCTCCCTCTGCCTGTGTCTCTGCCTCTCTCTCTCTCTCTCTCTCTCTCTGTGTCTCTCATGAATAAATAAATAAAATCTTAAAAAAAAAAAAAAAGAAAAGAAAATATAAGCCACAGACTGGGAGAAAATATTTGCAAGAAACATATCTGATAAAGGACTGTTATTCAAAAATATACTAAAAACTCTTAAAACTCAACAATAAGTGCAGCCCGGGTGGCTCAGCGGTTTAGCACGGCCTTCAACCCGGGGCATGTGATCCTGGAGACCCCGGATCTAGTCCCATGTCGGGCTTCCTGCATGGAGCCTGCTTCTCCCTCTGCCTGTGTCTCTGCCTCTGTGTCTGTGTGTCTCTCATGAATAAATAAATAAAATCTTAAAAAAAAAAAACTCAACAATAAGAAAACAAACAGCTTGGTTAAGAGTAGGCCCAAGACCTGAACAGACATCCTACCAAAGAAGTCATACAAAGGAAAATTAATTATATGAAAAGATGGTCAACATCACAGGTCATCAGGTGATTGCAAATTAAAACATCTTCACACCTATTATAAAGGCCAAAACCCAGAATACGGAAAACACAAAATGCTTCTGAGGAAGTTGAGCAACAGGAACTCTCATTCATTGCTGGTGGGAATACAAAATAGCGCAGCTACTTTTGAAGATTGTTTGGCTATTTCTTACAAAACTAAACATACTCTTATCATACTGACCCAGCAATCACAGTCTTTGGTATTCCACCCAAGAGTTGAAAACTTACATCCATCCTAAAATCTACATACAGATGTTTATAGCAGCTTTATTCATAATTGCCAAAAGTCGGAAGCAACCAAGATGTCCTTCAATAGGTGAATGAATAAACTTGTACATCCAGGCAGTGGAATAATATTTGGTGCTAAAAAGAAAGAAACTATCAAGCCATGAAAAGATATGCAAGAAGCTTAAATGCATATTACTAAGGGAGAGAAGCTAATCTGAAAAGGCTACAAACTATATGATTCCAATTATATAACATATTGGAAAAGGCAAAACTATGGCAACAATAAAAAGATCAGTGGTTGACGGGGCACCTGGCTGACTCGGTCAGAAGAGCATGTGACTCTTGATCTCAGGGTCATGAGTTCAAGACCCATGTTGGGTGTAAGCTTACTTAAATAAAAAAGAAACTTTAAAAAAACTAAAGATTATTGGTTACCAGAGGTTGAAGGGCGATGGGATGAATAAGCAGAGCACAGAGGATATTTAGGATAGTGAAACTGTTTCTGTATGATATTGTAATAATGAATACATGTCATTATACACTTATTCAAATCCACAGAATGTAAAACACCAAGAGTGAGCCCTAATGTAATATATAGAGTTGGGTGATAATGATGTGTCAATGTAGGTTCGTCATTTGCAAAAACGTACCACTCCTGTGTGGAATATTCATCGTAGGGGAGACGGTGCATGGAGGGGAGGCAGGGAGTATATGGTAATTCCCTGTACTTTCTATTCAATTTTGCTGTGAACCTAAAGCTGACCTGAAAAAAAATATATTAAAAATAAAAAAGCAGTGGGCTGACATATTCGAACTGCTGACAGAAAAAAAAAAAAAAAAACTATTAGCCAAGAATCCAGCAAAAATACCCTTCAGAACTGGAGGTGAAATTGAGATTCCCAGAAAAACAAGTTTGGGGTGTTCATTGCTGGCCAAACTGCCCTAAAAGATACCCTTTGTCCTTCCAGCCGAAATGAAAGGACACTAGCCAGTAGCTTGAATCCACACAAAGAAATAAAGAACACTGGTCAGGGTATACATGGGTAAATATTTTTAGATAATGTATTTTTATTGTAACTCTTAACCTATTTGATTTAAAAGATAACTAAGGGAGATCCCTGGGTGGCTCAGCGGTTCGTTGCCTGCCTTTGGCCCAGGGCACGATCCTGGAGACCCTGGATCGAGTCCCACGTCAGGCTCTCTGTATGATGCCTGCTTCTCCCTCTGCCTTTGTCTCTGCCTCTCTCTCTGTGTATGTCTGTCATAAATAAATAAATCTTTAAAAAAATAATAAATAATAAAATAAAAGATAACTACATAGGGGCTTTCAAGTCTATGTGGATTCTTTGTAGGTATGCCTATTAAATTTTATTTTCTCCTGTTAATCTGTCTCATATCAATTTGATTCTAAATCTAGCTAGAAAAGGGCACCTGGGTGGCTCAGCGGTTGAGCATCTGCCTTTGGCTCAGGTCGTGATCCTGGGGTCCTGGGATTGAGTTCCGCATCAGACTCCTCACTGGGAGCCTGCTTCTCCCTCTGCTTATGTCTCTGCCTCTCCCTCTGTGTCTCTCATGAATAAATAAATAAAATCTTAAAAAAAAAAAAAACAGAGTAAAATGGTGGTTAACAGCATATGGGTGGGAGGAGAAAAGAGTGATGATGTTTAAGGGCGCAAACTTGTAATGAGTAGTAAATAAGCCATAGAGAGCTAATAATACACAGTATAATGAATATAGACAATAAATTTGCACTATAATTATGTAATATGAATATCACGACATTGGCAGTCATATATAATGTATGAAAGTAACGTGTTGTACACCTTAAACTTAGACAATGTAACCTGTCAGATTTATTCAGTTAATAAAGTGCAAATTAAAACAAGAAGTATCTCTTCACACTGATTAGAATCAATAGAATTAAGTTAAATTAAATCAAATCAAACTAAAACTGACCATAACATATATGTATTGGTGAGGGTGTGGTGGAACTAGACGTCTCATATACTCCTAGCAGGATATAAAATGGTAACACCACTTTAGAAAGAATTTTGGAAGTTTCTTAAAATATTAAATGTATACCTACCACATAATCCAAACATTGCATTCAGGTATTTACCCGAGAAAAATGAAAGCACACATTCATACAAAGATTTATGCATGAATGTTCATAGCAGCTTTGTTTATAATAGCCCTAAACTGGAAACAATCCAAATGTCCATCAGTAGGTGAATGGATAAACAAATTGAAGTATATACATACAAGAGAATACTACTCATCCATATATATGAATGAATTATTGATATATTCAAATAACATGGATGAATCTTAAAATAATTATGCTCAATGAAAAAAGCCAGACACAAATCAGTACATATTGTGTGATTTCATTTATGTAAGATTCCAAAAAATGCAAACTAAACCATCATGACAGAAATCAGTTTAGCGGTTGCGTGGGAATAATGGGGTGATAGGAAGGGGGAAGTGGGAAGAACGGGTTTCAAAGAGGCATAAGGGAAATTTCGGAGTGATGGATATGCTCGTTATCTTGATTATGAGATGGCTTCACAGCTATATACATATGCCGAAACTTACCAAATCATATACTTTATGTACATTTCATTGTATGTCACTTACACCTCAATAAAGCTATTTTTAAAATTACATGTGTTAATAATATAAAATGCTATAGCTGTTATAACAAAAGTGGAGCAGTTCCTCAAAAAGCTAAACATGGAGTAATCATCAGACCTGAGCAATTCCACTTCTACATATCCACCCAATAGAAATGAAAACACATGTCCACACAAAGAAACTTGTGCATGAATCTCCATAGTAGCATTAATCATAATAACCAAAACTCAGCAGCAGCTCAAATGTCCATCAACTGATGAATGGTAAATAAATGCTACATCCACCTAATGGAATATTATATTCAGACATAAAAAAAATCAAACACTAATACATGGTACAATAGGAATGAATGTCAAAAGTGTTATGATGAGTGAAAAAGCCATCACAGAACACCATATGCTGCATGATCCCATTTATATGAAAAGTCCGAAAGAGCAAAATCTGTAGAATCAGAAAATGAATTAGTAGTTGCCTAAGCCTAAGGGTGGGAGAGACAGGGAAGTGACTACTGATGGATACAAACTTTCTTTTGGAGATGATGAAAAAGTTCTAAAATTAAAATATGGTAATGGTTGCACAATTCTATAAATATACTAAAAACCATTGAATCATATGCCTTAAACACGTAAAACTAATGGCATATAAATTATATTTCAACCAAAAGCTGTGAAAAATTGCATATATGGCTGGAATTATATTTTTGTTGTATACTACCATTTCAGAGAAACACAGCGTGGTGCAAAATATGGGCCAGAGTAAGTAGGACATTGTAGTGCTCATGATATGCCTCCTCTGCATATAATAAGCACTCCATGGAAATTTGCTCATTATTAGCATAAGACAAATGTTGCAGCCAATAAAAATTATTAGAGGTAATTTTTTGACCCCAGGATTTTTAAAAATCATCATGTGTAAAAAGATTTTAAATAGCCTGTTTACATTTTCTAAGTAATAATTAAACTCTCTAAAGTTAGCTTGAATGTACAAATTACTTTCAAGTCTAGAATAGTTTTTGTCTTTAATGATTTTCATGTAATGACTGAGGATGCCATCCCCCACTCTCCTCCATTTACATCAGAGTTTTCTTTCCATCTTGTCAGATTGCTGCCTTGGGAAAGTTCAGACAGAAGCAAGCTTTCTAATCAAGTGCCACCTAATGGTGCGTCAATATTTGGCTGTCTCAGATCTTTAAGTCCACCAAATGAATTTTACTGAGTTTGATGCCAGAATCAAATAACTTTATGGTCCTAAACTGAAAGCATGATGTCTGTGTGTGTTTGGGGCATGAAGATGACTGGCAGTTTATTTTTTCCAAAAGGATGGAACTGTCTTCCTTTCCAAGGGAAAAGATGATCCTAAAATATCCTGTATGAAAAATAAAGAAATGAAAGCTTTGATAAGCATAGCAATCCCACAGATGTCCATGTCTTAATCCCTGAAAACTGTGAGCATATTATGTAACGTGGCAAAAGGGACTTTGCAAATGTAATTAAGGTTACAGACTTTAAAATAAGGAGATTATTCTGGATGATCTGGGTGAGCCCAGGCTGATCTGGGTGAGCCTTTAAAAGCAGAGAACTTTCTCTAACAGGAAGTAGGAGAAATGAGGCAGAAGGAGAAGTCAGGCAGATTTGAAGCATGAGATGGACGCAATGCACCATTGCTGGCTTGGAAGTCATAGGAGCAATGTGACAAGGAATACAGGAAAGCTAAGAAGCTGAGAGGGGGCCCAGGGCTCCAGGCTGATGGCCAGAAAGGAAACAGGACCTACAACCCTCAGCCCTACAACCATAAGGAACTGAATTTGACCAACCACCAGAGTGAACTTGTTAGAGGATTCTTCTCCAGAGCCTCCAGTAAGGAAAAAAGCCTTGCAGATATCTCAATTTGGGCATTTTGGAATCTGAAGGAATTTACCACCAGACTTGTGACTACAGAACTGTAAGATAACAAACGAGTATTGTTTTAAGCTTCTAAATTGTGCCAATTTGTTACATGGCGGTAGAAAACCAATACAAGAGTTACTGAAGGGCAGCCCGGATGGCTCAGTGGTTTAGCGCTGCCTGCAGCCCAGGGCGTGACCCCGGGGTCCCGGGATCGAGTCCCACATCGGGCTCCCTGCATGGAGCCTGCTGCTCCCTCTGCCTGTGTCTCTGCCTCTCTTTCTCTCTCTGTGTCTCTCATGAATAAATAAATCTTTAAAAAAAAAAAAAGTTAAAAAAAAAAGAGTTATTGGAAAAAAATTTAGGAACCCTGTGTGCTTAAAAATTCTTTGCCAGGGAAGATAAGGGGAGTGGTGCTTAAATTTTAAAATTGGAAGACACATTCAGGGATATAAATAAAAATATTATGGGAGGAATCATATCACAGAACCAAGGCTTTGGGCTCGCAAACTGGCTCTGACATTGGGCTCTGCAGCAGGCATGGAACTGGTCTGATAGATTTAGCTACGGTTGTGCAAATTCAGAAAGATGCAGAGGATAAAGAAAAGAAGTGGGCAACATTGGACTTTTATTCGTGTCTGATGTCTGCAATTCCTATGGGGAGGTTCTATGAGAAAGGAATAGCCTTGATGCTGCTTTTTGCCCCCTGCTTGCCATCACTGGAGTTTTATACTCCATACAAAGCCAATTGGTCACCCCTGCCTCCAGTCATCAGCCCAGCCTGGCACCAACCAAGAGTATTGGAAAGCTCTAGAATGGGGTCATACTTGGTGGTCCTCCCTGGAAAAAGAAAGCCAGTCCTTCCAAGAAATGCACATACAAGGCCACAGTTCCCCAGAGAAAAGGCAGGACCAAAGCATGAAATATATCTCTTGCCATTTGGCTTGTTGCTGTATAAATCTTTATTCTGTCTTGTTTCCAGAAATTCTTCAAAGGTCTGAGACTCAGGAAACCTGGGGCATTTGCCCAATTTTAGTCTTCCAGCTTGAACATGATGATTGTTCAAGTCATTGCCAAGGAATAAGAGTGAAACAATTAATTCCAAAGCTATATATGCTATAGAAATAATGGTGAGGTTTCCAATTTATTTTACAAAGCTAACATACACACATACCCTCCACAGGCTAGACCAGACTAGTCTCACTTATTTATATGGAATTAATACACTTACAGCCTAAGTGGAATACTACTAAATCTAACCCATCAGTACAATATGTTAAATAATATTCCATTACCAAGCAGAACTTGGCCCAGAAATGGAAATATAATCAATATTTTAAAATTTATTAATACTATATACAGTGTCTGTTTGGTACATAGCATAGTCTTGGTATCTAACAAAATGACTGGCATGCAGTAGACAATAAGTATTTGCTGAATGAATATTCACTATCGATAATCCATTTGAAAGTAAAATGAGAAGAAAAGATCCCAAAGTACCAATTATAGCAATTCTATATAAGTATATAAAAATGTATATATACACATGTGTGTACATGTATATGTTTCACCCAAGAATAAACTTAACAATATGTATTCAATATTTACTTGACAAAAAAATTAAAGAGCAAAATTTTACCAAGGTACATAAAAGGCGATAAATGAATGTGCAACAATGTGACTACACTTAAAAAATACTGTATTGTATACTTAAAATTTGCTGAGAGTAAACCCTAAATGTTCTCATCACAAAAAGAAAAGAAAAAAAAGAAAAAACAGAAAGGAAAAGAAAAGAAAAAAGAAAATGTCAACTATGTGAAGTGATGTGTATGTTCATTACCTTCATTGTGATGATCATTTCACAATGGATATGTGTATCAAATCATCAAGTCATACACCTTAAATATATACAATTTTAAATTGTCAATTCTCCCTCAATAAAGATGGAAAAAGGAAAGAAATATTTCTGAAATAATCCTGAAAACAAAAAAATAAAACATGTTGTATTAAAAAAGATAAAGATAAATACACAAGAGACATGCGACATCTGTGGATAAGAAAATGCAATTATTATAAAGATGTCACTTCTTCTCAAATTAATTTATAAATGTAACGCAGGTCCCATTAAAATCTAAAAGAGATTTTTGGAAGAGGTGAGTCAATGAATTTCGGGAGGAAAAAAGAAATATGAGGGGATGTTTTAAGTACTAAAACCTATTATAGGATCCCCTGGGTGGCGCAGTGGTTTAGCGCCTGCCTTTGGCCCAGGGCGCGATCCTGGAGACCCGGGATCGAATCTCACGTCGGGCTCCTGGTGCATGGAGCCTGCTTCTCCCTCTGCCTATGTCTCTGCCTCTCTCTCTCTCTCTCTCTCTCTCTGTGACTACCATAAATAAATAAAAAATATTAAAAAAAAAAGTTTAAAAAAATAAATAAATAAATAAAAAATAAAACCTATTATAAAGCCAGAGTAATTAAACATCGAGATTTGGCATATATCAGTAAAATAAAACTTAAAACCTTCCAACAGACCCAAATATAAATAACTATTTAGTATATGATAAAAGTAGCATTTAAAATCAGAGGGTGAAATAGGTGAAGGGGGTCAAGGGGTACAAAGTTCCAGTTATAAAATAAATATCATGGGGATATAATATACAGCATGGTGACTATAGTTGATAATACTGTATTACATATTTGAAAGTTGCTAAGAGAGTAGATCTTAAAAGTTCTCATCACAAGAAAAATAATTTATAACTATGGTGACATATTAACTAGACAATGTGGTGATCATTTCACAATATATACAAATATCAAATCATTATGCTGTATGTTTGAAATTAATATGATATTATATGTCAATTATATCTCAATAAAAAAATCAAAGGGGGAAATATGCTAGCAAATAGTGCTAGGATACTTGGCTTCTGTTTGGAAAAATTAAGCTTGAGTTCCTACTGTATGCCAATCATCAAAGTAAAGTTCCAAATACATGAGTTATTTTAAAGATTAATTGGTTGATTGATCGATTTTAGCGGGGCAAGGGACAGAGGGAGAGGGAGAGAAAATCTTAAGCAGACTCTGCACTGAGCACAGAGCCTGGCACAAGTCTTGAACCCATGACCCTGAAATCACAACCTGAGCTGAAACCAAAAGTTGGAAGCTTAACTGACTTTGCCACCCAGACACCTCTATGAGTTAATTTTTTAAAAAGATTTTATTTATTCATGAGATAGAGAGTGGGGGAGTGGGAGAGAGAGAGAGAGAGGCAGAGACACAGGCAGAGAGAGAAGCAGGCTCCATGCAGGGAACCTGATGTGGGACTTGATACCAGGATTCCAGGATCACTCCCTAGGCCGAAGGCAGATGCTAAAAAACTAAGCCACCCAGGGACCCCTTAAAATATTTTAAAAATCAGGGACACCTAGGTGGCTCAGTGGTTGAGCATCTGCCTTTTTGGCTCAGTTCGTGTTCCCAGGTCCTGGAATCGAGTCCCACATCTGGCTCCCTGCATGGAGCCTGCTTCTCCCTCTGCCTGTGTCTCTGCCTCTGCCTCTCTCTGTGTCTTTCATGAATAAATAAATAAAATCTTAATAAAATGAAATAAAATCTTTTTAAAAATCATAAAAGATGCATAGTTTTGCCTATATAAAATTTTAAAACTTATATTTGATTTTTTAGATGAAAAAACAAACCACAAACAAGGGTAAGATATTGGCAATATGATAGATAGACAAAGGCTTATTATCTTTAATTTGAAAAACAGTCTTGCAAAGCAGAAGGAAAAATACATACAACCTTTTAAATAAAATGAACAAAAGACAATTCACAAAAGAATAATACAAATGAAAAAAGTGTTTATACTCACTAATAAACATGAAAATACAAATCAAAATAAGTTATCTTTTTATACTTCAGACTGGCAATGATTTAAATAATGATAATATAAATACTGGGAAGCAAGGACTTCAGATGCTGTAGAAAGTGGTTAAAAGCTTTTAAAACATGACCTAAAAAAATAAAATAAAATAAAATAAAATAAAATAAAATAAAATTAAATAAATAAATAAATAAATAAATACAACATGATCTAGAAATGCTGTATCTAGAATTTTTTTCTGAAGGAAAGATCAAGCAATGTATGTAATGATTTTTGTTCAAAGATATCATCATGGAATTCCTTAAAATATTTTTAATGGAAATAATTAAAATGTTCTGCAATAGAAAACTGCTCTGGTAACTTATGGTCAAGTATATGATGGAATACCACAGAGCCCTTAAAAATCATGTTCAAGAGGGGCACCTGGCTGACTGAGTCAGTAGAGTATCCTGCTCTTAATCTTGGGGCTGTGAGTTCAAGCCCCACATTGGGCCTAGAGCTTACTTTAAAAAAAAAAAAAAAAAAAGTCCCGTTGAAGAGTGTGTTCTCCTTGGTAAATATCAGAATGTTCAAGCCATTGGGCTCTGGAGTCAGACCTATATTCAAAACCTGTCTCTTCCCAGATTTGTGTCCCCAGGCAACTGTGTAACCTCTCTCAACTTCAATGTCCATACCTACCTTTTAAAGTCGTTGTGGGGAGGGGTGCCTGGGTGGCTCAGTCAGTTAAGTGTCTGACTCTTGATTTCGGCCCAGGTCATGGCCTCAGGGTTGTGAAATCCAGCCCAGTGCTGGGCTCTGTGCTCCACAGGGAGTCTATTTTATCTTCTTTCCCTCTCCCTGTTCCTCCTCCCCTCCCCCCACTGTGCTCATGCTAGAGGGCACGCAGGGTCTGTCTCCCCTGCTCAAGTAAATAAATCTTTAAAAATTAAATAAAATTGTTGTGAGGATAAAATAAATCATTTTCTATGAAGTGCTTATAAACACAGTGACTGGCATTCAATGAGTATTCACTGCTCTTATATATGGTGTGACTGGATTCTAAATCTTGAAGGCAATAATGCTAGCGTACAAAAGACTTTTTTTTTTTAAGATTTATTTATTCATGAGAGACATAGAGAGACAGGCAGAGGGAGAAACAGGCTCCATGCAGGGAGCCCGATGTGGGACTTGATCCCGGGTCTCCAGGATCACACACTGAGCTGAAGGCAGTGCTAAATTGTTGAGCCACCCAGGCTGCCCACAAAAGACTTTTAATAACCATCCTTTTAAAAGTAAAATATGATAGGGGATCCCTGGGTGGCGCAGCGGTTTGGCGCCTGCCTTTGGCCCAGGGCGCGATCCTGGAGACCCGGGATCGAATCCCACGTCAGGCTCCCGGTGCATGGAGCCTGCTTCTCCCTCTGCCTGTGTCTCTGCCTCTCTCTCTCTCTCTCTGTGAGACTCTCATAATAAATAAATAAAAAAAAAATTTAAAAAAATAAAAAATAAAAAATAAATAAATAAATAAAATAAAAGTAAAATATGATAAATATGATGGGGAGGGTTGACTGGGAAAGTTATACTTAGGTCAAAAAAGAAGATGTGACTGTAAAACAATGACATTGGTTTTATTTTATCCTATTTTCTTTAAAAATGTTAAGTAATCTTCACATCCAACATGGGGCTCAAACTCACAGCCCTGAGACCAAGAGTCACATGCTGTATAGACTGAGCCAGCCAGGTGTTCCCCCCCACACACACACTTTTTTTTTCTTTTTGACATTGGTTTTGTATGACTTAATTCAAACACTCAGGAGAAAATGCCAAAAAGAGAGCTTTCAAAAGTTTTAAACAGTAGCAGCATATTGAAATAAATGTAGATAGTCTCAGGAGGTGAATTCTTGGAAAGACAAGATTCATTTAGATATAAATGTTCTGTTCAAGGGTATGGGTCTCTTTATTTTCATGCTGTAACCCTACAGCCTTTTCTACATGGTCCACCTCAAAATACCTTTAGTAGTTGATTCACTCAACAAATACTTTCTGAGTACCTAGTGTGTACTAAGGACTGCCACAGGTTTAAGGTCTTTGCCATTGGGGAGTGATTTATTGTGGTTGGATGACATGGTCTCACCTCCCCAAGGTTCACAGTGCCCTGGAGATCCTGGTGCTGGGTCACCCAGGAAAACCCCAGGCTTACCTCCTTGGGAATAAGGAGGCCCTGGCTCTGTCTGCCGCATGCCCAACTGTGTGATCCCAAACTGGCTTGTGAATCTGTATCACAACCTCCTCATCTATAAATGAAAGTGTTAGGAGGATGACATTTGATTTTGTTCTTTATGCTACAAGCACAAAGAAACTAGTGACCCAGGACACACACACACACACACACACACACACACCTGAAAGATGTTTCACAAATGCCAAGGCCATGCCTAGCTCTGTTTTTCAAAAAAGGTCTGGCAGAGAAATAAAGGCTCAGGTCGTTAGTGGCTGCCAGCCTTTGGGTTCTTAGGCAAATTGTCTTACCTCCCCTATGAAATCAGGTTCTTGGTGTAGATGATCTCTGAAGTCCTTCCATTTTTGAAATTCCGTTTTGGGATCATTCGATTCTATTCAACAATCATTATTGAGCACTCTGTGCCAGGCACTTTCTAGGCCCAGAGGAATGACTCATAGACTCCATCATGTAATGACTCACCACCTTATTGAATCAGACAAGGGGATGTAGCACAGAGATGGAAATAGGTATGTGTATGCTTGTTCCAGGGTAGGCTTATAACATGCCGGGAGGTCCTTAATAAAAGGCCATGATCTTTGCCTATCTTCTATATGGGCCTTGGCCATTTTTTTATGGGCATTGAATATCCTAGAAGTCATCAAACACATACTCTCACCACATTTCTGTCCCCTGTTTTGAAGGAGAGGTGGGAAGCCTCTGTCCATTCTCTGTGGCCAGAACCAGCTTACAGCAAGCTCTGGTGTCAAGGACAAATGCTGCCTATGCTGAATGTGATGAGGGACAAGTACAGAATACAAAATACAGCTAACGGCTGAATTGATTATCTTTCTAAAATCTAAATGTTGTTTTTTAGCCCTCACCCCCCCACTTTGGGAGGGCTTTACTTTTATCAGTTAGGTCTTTCAAATCAATATCATGCAAAACAAAATTACAGTCATCGAAATCCAAAAATGTTTCCTCATTTAAGATCCACAGCTGAACCCATTCGACCACTTCCTATCAGAAGATACTCCCTGAACTGTCAGCCCTAAAGTTCCCACTGCCCAACAAGGCCAAATGCTACACACACACACACACACAAAACAAACCCTCCAAGCCAATTGACTTTATTTCCAATGCCAAACACAGCTTTGAAATACAGGTTTAGACAGCGCGCGGACTGCTGGGGAATAATTGCTTCAACAGGATCAGCCCTTTAAGGGCCAAAGGAGTAAACATGATCTTCCACGTGAGTAAAGTGCAGTAGCTGTACACAGATGAGACACATTAAAGGTCTACCTCCAGCTGCACAATCAGAAGTAGACTCTTTCCTTGCTCAAGTGTGAAAGCCCATCTATAAACAGCCTTCACAGCTCTGTGGTGCCAGACAATTGGACCATTGAAAGACAGGACCGGTAAGTGTTCCCCATTTCCAGGGATTATTCTGCGTGGCCCCGTAGAAATAGGGCGCTTTGTCCTGCTTCCCCTTTATGTGAATAAGTGTCTCATTCTTCCAGAAGCCACTGCTCCTGCTCCGTCTCTTGCTGTTACTGTTTACCTTCAGCAGCAGCAGGGAAGCCAATGTAAGGGAGCCAATCACAAAACAGTAACATTCCGGTGCTAGGGACCTAGCATTCTCTCCCTAGGCATTGCTATTTGGCTCATAGACCCATTACTCAGAGTGGACTCAGGATTGTTTGGGGTAGAGGTTTTCTGGGAAGCAATAAAGCCACCCAGAAAGCCACAGTAAAGTACCCAACCCGAAAACATCCATTGAGACCTAACATACACCAGCAGTTTCCAGGCCCTGGGGCAAGAGCTCTGTTTGTGACCAAGTCCCTGCTCTCATGGAACACCCATTTAGTGAGGCCACAGAGATAAGAACTAATTACATCATATGTCAGGTGGTATTCAGGGCAAGAGAGAGAAATCGGGACAAGGGGAGAGATGCTATTCTAGATAGCTGCTCAGGGGCGGTTCCTCCAACAAGGCAATATTTGAATGAAGAAACAGATTGAGTCATGCGCATTTCTGAGGCAAGAGAGTTGCAGCCAGAAGAACCAGTAAGGAAAAAGGCCCCAGTCAGGGTGTGCTTGGCATTTTGAGGACCTGCAGGTGGCACTTTGAGGAGCTGGTGACAGAAATTCCTCCCACAGAACCTCTTATAGAAGATACTGAGGTAGATGACGAGTAAGGAGCTTCCTTTTATTTTTTTAATTTTTGAAGTTTTTATCTTGAAAGATTTTTTTAAGTAAGCCCTGTCCCCCAACGTGGGGCTTGAACTCATGATCCTGAGATCAAGAGTCGCAAACTCTACAGATGAACCTGCCAGGCACCCCGGGAGCTCCCTTTTAAAATTGCTGGTGACGATCTCTGTGTGAACAGCGGGTTGATCCTGCCCATAACTGGAGCTCATGTCTTCTAATCCCTCCATCCAGTCTCCTCAACACATGTTTTCTCTAGAGGGCCCCAGCTGCTGAAATCCAAGCAGCCTCACAGACCAACCACAGCAGGATGAAAATGAGAAAAACAGGCCAATCTTAAAAATATTCATAAAGAAAAACAAGTCTTTGGCTAATTTCTGTTGATCGTTTACTAAGTTAAAAACACTTTATGTAATATCTTGTATGTAGATGTGATTATCTGCTTTATACACATGAGTTACCTGAAGCAGGATTTGAACCCAGGCTGTCTGACTCCAGAGCCCATGTTCTTTTCCGCAGCATAGCATCTTCTCCTGTGCGCTGCAGTCATGTGTTAGATACAACAGACCCATTGCTAACCCACTGGTTACAAAGTGTTGCCAGGGAGCAAACCTCCGGATTTGGTTTGAGATTGCACAGGGACCCCTGATAACTAGCAAGTTGTTTGTATACAGCGGCTGTCACTTACTTCCTCACCGCCTACGTGTCTCCTAAATGTGTGCCATGTCTCCATTGCAAGTTTGGCCATTCCACAAACCTACGAGGTAGCAAAATGCCATCTTCAGACCAACTCACATCTGAAGCACCACGGTGGGCCCTCCAGTGATGAGCCTAAGTGCTTTCTGCCAAACTGGTGCCATATGTGTAGCTGGCACACATGATATGGCCCAAAGAGGTTAATATTCATTTCCCTTTCTCCAAAAGACTTTTAGTACATGGAATCGGGGCAGCCCAGGTGGCTCAACGGTGTAGCACCTGCCTTCGACCCAGAGCATGATCTGGAGTCCCGGGATCGAGTCCCACATCAGGCTCCCTGCATGGAGCCTGCTTCTCCCTCTGCCTATGTCTCTGCCTCTCTCTCTCTCTCTCTCTCTCTCTCTCTCTGTCTCATGAATAAATGACTTTAAAAAAAAAAATAGTACATGGAATCATGGAATGTCAGGGTCAAAATGGACCTGAAGTTCTCTGACACCAATCTTCCTCTGATCATTCCTGTCTACTACTCCATATTTTTGCCAAGTGGTCATCCTGCTCATGCTAGAACACTTTAGTTTCCAGGGAACATACCACCTCCTGCGCAGCTCTTCAGTCTCTGGGCAGCTCTGGGCAGCTTCCTTACACTGTGTCAATATCTGGCCTCCCTCAGTCTCCACCCTGTGAAATTAATTTGTACTCTTCCCGGGAGGCTATGCAGTATACCTCTAATCCCTGTTATGAGGAAGCCAAACATTTGCTATATACTTCTGTTAATATAGCCTAAAGTCACAGCTTTTTGACACTTACATCATACTGTTGACTCACATTGAGGTTTTCTTCAACTAAAACTTGTGGGGGTTTTTTTTAGTTTATTACTGTTAAGCCATATCCTTGTGTCCCCACTAGCACGCTTGATTTAATGGGTTATAAGACCTTATATTTATCTTTATGAAACTTCCACTAGATGGGCATTTATTGATTAAGTCTTTCTGGATCACAATGTTATGCATTTTCTTGCTATTCCTCCCACTTTCACTTCACCTATGATTATTTAGGGAAGCATCTGTCAACAGGGTTTCAAAATCAAATACCTATGGAGACCAAGGAGGTGACATAAGTGGATCAATGAGACTGGAGAAGTGCACACTCTGTTTGAGTGCTATGGGCTCCATGAACAGGGGAGCAAAGCCCCTTGGCCTGGGCGGGGATGGGGGGACAGCTGCTGCTTACTCCAGCTGACTCCAGCTCTGCAGAAATGCAAATGTACTCTTGCCAGATTTCCAAATTGCATAACAGAATTTAGAATTCTGAATTTTTAAAAATTACTTGATTTTAAAACATTGACTCTATGTTTTTTTTTAACAGCATGTGAGACAAAAATATCCTTAGAACAGATACCCTGTGGGCCACCAGTTAGCAACCAATTCATTCATTTGTTCACTCATTCATTCATCGTGAAGCTAGTTGAACTATAATGATGGTGGTTAAACCTGTAACATGCACTAGCAACCACCTTCCAAGGCGATCTGAATTCACTCTCTTTCAGCCTCTGGATGTGGTCCTTCCACCACCTGCAAAACCACCTGCTTGGGTTGAAATCCAGCCTTCTTTTCACAATCTTGCCCAGCTATCCTGGGGACTCCTCCACAGAAAAAGTGACTCATCTCAGAAGAGAATATATACAGTGTAGGAGGGCAGAGCTCAAGCCCTGGAGTCAGACAGTGCTGTGTTCTCATCTTCCCACTGTCACTTCTGTCTGTGTGGCCTTCGGCAAATCCCTTCACTTCTCTCTGCTTTAGTTTTCTCATCTGTAAAATGGAGATAAGAATAGTATCTACTTCATACAATTGATATAAGTACTTTACAAAATCAGAGTAGAGTGCTTAGCTCAGGATCCAGTGCAGAGAAAGTAATCAGTAAATTTTACCTATTCTTGTTTGTGGTTATCATTATTATTATGGATCACCTTATTATCTCTGATATCTACTGCAGATGGTGATCAGACGAGAAGAGCCTAGTGAGCAGAGAAGAGACGTCCTTAGGAACCCATCTTTATTCCATCACTCATGACCTCCTCAGCCCAGCAACCTCAGAACATCACTAAAGCTCCTCTTAGAGAAAATACCTCCAATGGTGAGAACAGAAATTTTAACTTTGTTTGACACAAACCAGATCATGCCACTCCTCTCCTTAAAAACTTTTGGTGAGGGGCGCCCAGGTGGCTCAGTTAAGCGTCTGCCTTCAGCTCAGGTCATGATCTCGGGGTCTTGGGATCGAGCCCCATGTTGGGCTCCCTGCTCTCAGCAGGGAACCTGCGTCTCCCTCTGCCCCTCCCCCTGCTTGTGCTCTCTCTTTCTCAAATAGATAAAATCTTTAAAACAAAAACTTTCGGTAAGGGTTTGTTTCCTACCAAATGGAGTTTAAATTCCTTTGCCCATCATTTGCAGTCCCCTCCCATGTGGCCTCTGCCCACATCTCCAGCTCTTCTCTCAGGAGACCTTCCCCAGGAGCAGCCTCAGGAGTTGCGTGCCTACCAGCCACCTGGCCTTCCAGACCCATCCCATAAGCTCTTCTTCCAGGTGAAGTGCCTTCACCTTGTTCTTCACTGACTAAATCCTATCCATCCTTCAGACCAACCCTGTGAAGGATTTTCTTCAGAGTGATGAAAAATGTTTCCTTTGAAAATCTTTAGCGTTTTCTGTTTCTACTACTTATTTGGCATTTAGCATACTCCTATTTTAAAAAAAAAAAAAACTTCATTTTATTAATTTATTTTTAAAGATTTTATTTTTCATAATCCTTACATCTAGTATGGGGCTCGAACTTACAACTCTGAGGTCAAGAGTCACACACTCCACCAACTGAACCAGTCAGATGCCACTACGCTTAGCATATCCTGCTTTCTATTGTTGCTCAACCGATAAATCACAGAAGAATGACTAGGGCTTGGTCTTTTTTGTGATTCTTCTCTCAACACACACCCACACACACGCTCGCGCACACTCCACATAGCACAAGGCTGAGAACACTGAGAATGCTCAATAAAGAAACATTTTTGGCCTCAATGAATGGCCTGAAGGACTATTCCTTTCAACAATTATGGCCCAATAAATTATCCTGGCATTGCCTCCTGGAGGGAAAGGCCACACCAAGGCTCCCGCAGATGGAGAAACTGCTCTGTCTGCCAAAACCCAGATGCAGGGCAGCCGTGGCTCTGTTTGGCTGTCTACCTGAATCCGAGTTTAACAACTTGGCCTGCAATTTTACAGCCTGAGTCACCAGGATCAGCACAACAGCATGACTTCTTTGTCCACATGCTGGTGCCAGGTGTTGAAGGAGGACATGGTGGCTCCTCCAGCTCAAGGAGACCTGTAGGGGAGGGGGTAACTGCCCCGCCAAGCTCGGAGGCCAGGGCACTTATCTGCAAAAGGACCCTAACTGGGAAAAAAGAAATGGGGAGAGTTTATAGCATGAGGATTCTGGGCTGGATACTGCAGGAGGAAGTGCACCAAGCTGGAGGTTGAGATGGTGGGACGGGGAGGGGGATATAGAATCACCTTTAAAGTCATGACTGAACTGGACAAAGCTAAGAAAGAGGGCCTAGACTCAGTCAGATTTTATGTCCATACTGTAAGAGTTATGTTCCTAAGAAGGTAAAAGAATTCAAGAGCCCATTAGATTTATCCAGATTTTTTTTAAGTTTATTTATTTAGTTTAGTCATCTCTGCACCAAACATGGGACTCAAACTTATGACCCCAACATCAAGAGTCTCATGCTCTACCCACTGATCCAGCCAGGCACCCCAGGAATCCACCAGACTTAAATCTTTAGAATTGAGGTTACCTATCTTAAGAGCCAAAGAAATGCAGTATCCAAATAAGCACTATAAGGGTTGAAGACTTCTGCAAGTAGAGGTTAGAAGGTCTCTGGCTTTGTCAGTTGTCAGCATTCCCTTTTTTGGGTTATAGAGTCAATGGCACAGCAACTATAAATAGGGTTCATGGGTTCATGGCAGTGCTATGCTGGTTAAGATTTAACAACCGGTTCTCTAAAAAAGCCCTGACTTGTAGCATTTGCAGATTTCCATGGTGCAAATACACCCAACATAGCCAATTTCAAATTACTAACACAAGGCTCAGAACATGGAGCTGGGAAGAGACAGCACAGCTGGCTCTTGTGATCCTACACGAGTGGCTCCAGCACTAGCACACGGATTCCCTGAATCCCGTCAAGGTCACCAACAAGAATCTCATCAGCCGCCCACTTCTCTGGTGCTTTCGCAATCTTAAGCAAGTCAATGCAGCAACCTTAAAAAAAATACACGCGAAGATAACTCCAGAAATTGTGTGAGATACTAGAATCCCCTTAATGGATAATTATCTTAGAATTAAGTATGGGAATGTTGAAAAGAAGAATACTCATGGTATTAATATGTTCAAGTTGAGATGTTTGTGCTTATTCGGTTTTTTATGTACTTACCATGCTGAAAGGAATTTGGCCTATTCATGTAACAGCTCAGCCTTGTGACTGTAATTTCAAGTATGCAGTCAATCTTTCTCTTCCTTCCCTTCCCCGACTGTCCGAAAGCCATTAGGTGAGGCAGAGCAAAGTAGATTCATAGTCAGTCCTCATTATTTGTGGATCTCATATTTGCAAATTCACCTACTGACTAAAATGCATTTGTAACCTCAAAATCAATACTGATGGTGCTTTTGCAGTCATTCACAGACATGCACAGCACGGCAAAATATTTGAAACACCGCGGGAACACCTTCCCAGCCAAGGCCAAACAAGGCGACACTCTGCCTTGTTTCAACTCTCGTACTGTCAATATTACTGTCCTTTTCTTGTCTACTTAGTGCCACATGTTTCACATTTTTGTTATTTATTGCTGATTTCACTATTTAAGATGACCACCAAGCGTAGTCCTGAAGTGCTGCTCACTTTTCCCAAATGTAAGAAGGCCGTGATGTTACAGAGAACATGTGTGTTAGATAAGCTTTGTTCAGGCATGGGTTATATATACCGCTGTTGGCTGTGAGTTGAACGTTAATGAATCAACAGTATCTATTAAGTAAGATGCCTTAAACAGAAATGCACATAAAACAAGGTAGTTTTGATTGGTTAACAAGAATGTGGCCGGAGGCCCTCAGGAACCTAACTCTGTATTTCTCTTAGGAGCAAAGATTGGGCACTCACTAATTCAGTGTTTGCAACAACTTTATAGAACAGAACTACCTCAAATGAGAATCTACTGTATCTTCAGAATGAGTGAGGAGCCACAGCCGACCAGGGCAGGATGAGGAAGGGATCCATGCAGGGGGAGGGGAGAGAGTCCAAGCAGGGAAAAGAGGGTGGCAGCCCCGGTGAGAGACTGATTGACTAATAAATACATAGCTATTGACCAAATAAGTAAACATATGAAGGGTAATGGAAGCCAATTTCCTCTTTGTTTTCTGTGCCATGGAAAGACCAGGAGCAGCATTACCCCAATGGCAATGGGCATACCCTAAGGGTAGGTCCTGGCTTCTACATACTCTCTTTCATGGCTCCTTGGAGAAATGGATGATTCCAGGGCTAGGGTAGGGAAGGTGCAATATAAACCCAAAACATCTAATTGTGTCATGTAGCAAAGGAATGCTCAAAAAATTACAGCAACATGTCAAAAGAAACAAGCCAGCTTGATTAGAGATACTACAGGAATCAAAACAAAAAATGGAGGTAATGGATTATAACCCATTGAACAAAATAAGAAACATGGAGGCATAAATAAACAAACAAACAAGAAGTTTTATAAAACTTTAACAAAATCGGGATATTTGCATAGCTTCAAAATATTAAGCTACAAAGGGACGAAAAATTAAGTCTACAGTGAACACACCACCGTACTCAAGTAATCAAAGTGAACATGATGGGGATCCCTGGGTGGCTCAGCGGTTTGGCGCCTGCCTTTGGCCCAGGGCGTGATCCTGGAGTCCCGGGATCGAGTCCCGCGTCGGGCTCCCGGCATGGAGCCTGCTTCTGCCTCCTCCTGTGTCTCTGCCTCTCTCTCTCTCTCTCTCTGAGTCTATCATGAATAAATAAATATATCTTAAAAAAAAAAAAGTGAACATGATAAAACAATGCGAAAAACTGAAATCACACACCAATTGATAGAATGCAGTAGGAAGAACACAACATTGCTTCTGTAATATTCCTGCCCAAGACACATAGCCTGAACCTACATGAGGATCAGATATACCACACCAGGGAGTATTCTGCAAAATAATTGGCCTACAAGCTTCAAAAATATCAAGGACATGGAAGTCAAAGACAGGCTAAGGAACTGTTCCAGATTGAAGGAGAACAAAGACACATGACAACCACATGAACACATGATGCTGAACAGGATGCCTTTGCTCTAAAGGACATCGTTGGGACTAGAGACAAAACTTGAATGGGGTCTGAGGGTTAATAATAGTGATGTGTCAGTGTTAATTTCCTGATTTGAATGGCTGTGTTGTGGTTATATAGGAGAATGTCCTTGTCTGTAGGAAAGCACACACTAAAAGATTCAGGGGTGATGGGGCATCAGATTGGCAACTACTCTCAAATGGTTTAGAAAAAGGTCTCTGTACTTTCAACTTTTGTACAAATTTGTATTTGTTTCAGAAAAATGTAATCAAATCATTGATTTACATTTATGATTTTTAAGTAGAAAACTTACCAAGTTTATATATGGTAGTAAAACATTTCAGAGAAATTAGGTTCACCATATCTGTATGTTTAATTTATTAGATTTATAAAAATTACTTAAGTCCTTAGGGAGGGTTTGTCAGACAATTGAAGTACTTTTTAAAAGGAAATAGAATATATTACATTTATAAATGCAGTTTTAAATGGCTGAAAGTATTTAACTGAATTTGTAAATGGGACCAAATTATTATTTAAAAGTTCCTTAAAAGAAATTGCTAAAGTATTCCAGACTTATAAATAGAACAGCATCCTCAACTCAACTTAAAAGTCTAATGAAGAATGACTTGTGAAATCCACAATAAATACAAATAGTTTTTTTCTGGTTATTATAGATTTAACAATTAACAAGCATTGCTTCCACACTAATTTTGTGCCTAGAGCTGCTAGGATGAAGAAGAAATATGAAACATAATCTCTGACCTGCTAAGAAGATCATAACTATTCTGTGCCGTGAGATCAGCACATGGGAGACAAACACAAATAAAATGATATAGCAAGTGTCAGAAACTGATATTATGTGGCATGTCCTTGCCTAGAAGGCAGAACTGCAATCAAAAGGAAAATAAATGGAGGCAATTATAATATGCAGCTCTAATACTCAGGATGGGAGAGTCTACATTACAAGAACAAACAAACCTTAAATTCTCAGAGGCTTAACACCTAGAGTTTGTATCTTGCTCATGCAAATTAAATGCAGGCCAGTAGGGATCCAGGCACCTTTCATGTCAGAGCTCCACAATCTCATGGCTCCCAGAGTTACTGCAACAAGGAAAAGAGAAAGAGAACTTACACCTGTTCTTAGATGCCTCAGCCTAAAAGCTCCAGACTAGAAATAATACTACAGTCCCACCTAATCAAAAAAGCTCTGGGAAATGTAGCCCTTCTGCGTGCCCAGAGAGGGGAAGAGAACCTCAAATCTGTTTTCTACCACAGCCACATATTTGGAAAAGGAATAGTACTTAGCAACACAGGTTTTGTAGTCAGATGGACCTAGTTTGAACCTAGATCTGCATCATTAAAATAATAGTTTGACTTTGAGCAAATAAGTTCTCTGTGCTTCCCTGTAAAATAGACTAATAACAACTACCTCAGATGGTAGTTGCAGGAATTAAAAGAAAATAATATATCTGATCTTGAGGTAAAGGCCCCAAAAATAGTGGCTGTTGCTGTTACCATTATGACCAAGTCAACCATTAACTGAACTTACTACTTAAAAAGCAATGATGGAGAGCCCCGGTGGCTCAGCAGTTTAGCGCCGCCTTCAGCCCAGGGCTGATCCTGGAGACCTTGGATCAAGTCCCACGTCGGGCTCCCTGCATGGAGCCTGCTTCTCCCTCTGCCTGTGTCTTTGCCCCTCTCTCTCTCTCTCTCTCTCTCTGTGTGTCTCTCATGAATAAATAAATAAAATCTTTAAAAAAAAAAAAGAAAAAAGCAATGACTTTCCTTTTACCTTGGATGTATCCAAAGAGAGACAGGCCCGCAATTTATTCAGATCTGTCCTGTGGGACAGATTCAAGCTTCAGAGAGGGGGTCAGCCTATACTTAGAAGGATCTTGTATGGAGATTCAGTTACATTCTAAATGCTCTAGAAAATATATATTTCCAAATTATATATCTGATAAGGGTCTAGTATCCAGAATATATAAAGAACGCTTATAACTAAGTAACAAAAAGAAAAACAACTCCATTTAAAAATGGACAAAGAATCAGAATAGGCATTTCTCCAAAGAAGACCTACAAATGGTGAATAGGTACATAAAAAGACGCTCAACATCGTTAGTCAACAGGAAAATGGAAACCATGGGGCGTCTGGGTGACTCAGTCAGTTAAATATCTGCCTTAGGCTGAGGTCATGATCTCAGGGTCCTGGGATGGAGCCCTGAATCAGGTTCCTTACTCAGCAGGGAGCCTGCTTCTCCCTCTCCCTCTGCAGCTCGCCCTGCTTGTGCTTGCTCTCTCTGTCATGTAAATAAATAAAATATTTTTTTAAAAAAGGAAAAAGGCAAACCAAAACCACAATGAGATGTCACTTCACACCACTAAGATGACCATATTCTAAAAGATGGACAATAACAAGTGTTGATGAGAATGTGGAAAACTTGGAAGCCTCCCACACTTCAGCTGGCTATGTAAAATTGTGTAGCCATTTTGGAAAACAGTTTGGCAGTTCCTCAAAAAGATAAACAGGGGGATCCCCTAGGTGGCTCAGCGGTTTAGTACCTGCCTTTGGCCCAGGCCTAATCCTGGAGACCAGGGATCCAGTCCTACATCAGGCTCCCTGCATGGAGCCTGCTTCTCCCTCTGCCTGTGTCTCTGCCTCTCTCTCTCTCTGTGTGTCTCTCATGAATAAATAAATAAAATCTTAAAAAATAAAATAAAATAAACCATTAATAAAAGCCACAGCATGGATGAACCTCAAAAAATTATGCTAAATGAAAGAAGTCAATTTCAAATGATCATATATTATGCAATCTTATTTATCTGCAAATGTCCAGAATAGGCAAATGTATGGAAATAGAAGGTAAATTAGTGATTGTCTAGGGCTAGAGGTGTTGGGGGAGCATGAGAGTGTAACTACTAATAGGCATGGGTATCTTTTTTTTTAAGTTTATTTGTATTTTTTAGTAATCTGTATATCCTACCTGGGTCTCAAACTCATGACCCCAAGATCAAGAGTTATATGCTTCCCTGACAGAGCTAGCCAGGCACCCCAGCCATGTTTGTTTGTTTGTTTGTTTGTTTGTTTTTTGGCAATGAAATGTTCTAAAATTGATTGTGGTTATGTTTGTACAACTCTAGATATACTGAACATTATTGAAATTTTACTTTAAAGGGTGAATTGTATGATTTGTGAATTATATCTCCATAAAGCTGTTATATTAAAAAATACTGGGTAGGGATCCCTGGGTGGCGCAGCGGTTTAGCGCCTGCCTTTGGCCCAGGGCACGATCCTGGAGACCCGGAATCGAATCCCACGTCGGGCTCCCAGTGCATGGAGCCTGCTTCTCCCTCTGCCTATGTCTCTGCCTCTCTCTCTCCTCTGTGTGTGACTATCATAAATAAATAAAAATTAAAAAAAAATACTGGGTATTTACTCCAAAAATACAAAAACACTAATTCAAAGGGATACATGTACCCCTATGTTTATTGCAGCATTATATATAATAGCCAAATTGTAGAAGCAGCCCAAATATCCATCAAGAGTTGAATGGATAAAGAAGTTGTGGTATATATATATACAATGGAATGTTCTTCAGCCATAAAAAGTAATGAAATTGTGGGACACCTGGCAGGCCTAGTCTGTAGAGCATGCAACTCTTGCTCTTGGCATTGTGAGCTCAAGCCCCACATTGGGTGGAGAGATTACTTAAAAATAAAATCTTAAAAAAAAAAGAGTGAACGAAATCTTGCCATTTGCAACAACATGGGTGGAGCTAGAGAATATAATGCTATGCAAAATAAGTCAAAGAAAGACAAATACCATATGATTTCACTCATATGTGGAATTTAAGAAACAAAACAAATGAGCAAAGGAAAAAAGAGTGAGAGACAAGCCAAGAAATAGACTCTTAACTATAGATAACAAACTGATGGTGGCCAGAGGGGAAATGGGTGGGGTTATTTGTAATAGGTGATGGGGATTAAGGAGAGCACTTGTGATGAACACCAGGTGAAATATAGACCTGTTGAAACACTATATTGTAACACCTGAAACTATGTTAACAGTAGTGGAATTAATATAAAAACGTTTTAAAGATTGCAAAGCACATGGGGGATCCCTGAGTGGCTCAGCGGTTTAGCGCCTGCCTTTGGCCCAGTCCCGAAATCGAGTCCCACATCAGGCTCCCGGCATGGAGCCTGCTTCTCCCTCCTCCTGTGTCTCTGCCTCTCTCTCTCTCTCTCTCTACGTCTATCATAAATAAATAAATAAATAAATAAATAAATAAATAAATAAATCTTTTTTAAAAATTGCAAAACACATATCTGATAAAAGATTTGTATCCAAAATATACAAAGAGCTCTTAAACTTGATACAAAACAAACAACTCAGTTAAAAAATGGGCAAATTAAAAAAAAAAAAAAGGGCAAATTACCTGAATAGACTCTCACCAAAGAAGTTATGCGGATGGAAAATAAGCATATGAAAAGATGCTCAACATCACGTCATTAGGGAGTTACACATTAAACAACTACATGCCTCTTAGAATGACCCAAATCCAAAGAAAAGACAATACCAAATGCTAGCAAGGATATAGAGCATCGGGAACTTGGATTCATTGCTGGTGGGAATGCAAAAGGTACAGCCACCTCAAAACACAATTTGGCAGTTTCTTACAAAATTAAACATAGTCCTTTCATACAATCCAGCATTGCACCTCAAAGTATTACCCAAGGTATTTATGTCCACACAAAACCTACACATGAATGTTTATAACAGCTTTATTCATAGTTGTTGAAGACTGGAAGCAACCAAAATATATTTCAGAAGATAAAGAGGTAATAAACAATTTGTAGTAACCCACAATAGAATAATATTCCTTGATAAAAAGAAATGATCTATCAAGCCATGAAAAGACCTAAAGGAACCAGGATTTGGCAGGGCTACATCCCAAACAGCCCTATATTGCCCATTTGTACACAGGTGCTGTTTTTGCAAGTGTCAAAGCAGCAGAGTGGTTGCACAGATGACTTTGGAGCCCCTTTGCGGGTAATAGGGCAGCTTTCTAGAAAAGTCACCCCTTATGTATGGAATGCACTTTGGAGACCAGGGCCTCTTGGGAGCCTCTGGGGTGGAAACCCTGAGCACGGATGCTTCTGCTGGTGGTGTGCCTGTGTCCCATTGACACCTGCATTTGGGGACCCTCCATAAGGTCTCTGCTGAGAACAGAGCCTGAAATGCACGTAGACACCCAAGAATTAGTTGCAGCTCTGTCTCCAGCCTGCAGAGAGCTGTCACCATGTTCACCTTCTATGGGGTGCGGCTTCACCGGGGAGGTATGCAGACTTTGTCTCCCTCTATGTGGCTGGCCCTTGTTGGGTGAACTGTGCTGAGCCCTCATGCGGGGGAGGGGGGGTAAGGGACCCCAGGGAAGGGGGCAGCTTTGTGGTGCCTTCATGTAGAGACCAACATGAGATATCCCATGAAACGTGTTTTCCTGACGAATTTCTCCCTGACTGGCCTTTAAAAAAAAAAAATTAAAAAATCCCTATTGCTCTAAAAAAAAAAAAAAGTAAGTGCTTAGTAAGAGAAGCCAGTTGGAGAAGTCTATGTACTATATGATTCCAACTATATGACATTCTGGAAAAGACAAAACTATAGAGGCAGTAAAAAAATCAGTGGTTGCCAGGAGTTCAGTGAAGAGAGGGAGAGATTAGTAGGTGGAACGCAAAGGATTTTTAAGGCAGTGAGAAGCTACTCTGTATGATATTGTCATGGCAGATACTTGGGATCATGCATTTGTCAAAACTCATACACAATATGCAACATAAAGAGTGAACCCTAATATAAACTATAGACTTTAGTTAATAATAAGGTATCAGTATTGGCTTATCAATTTTAATGAATATGCCACATTAATGGAAGATGTTAAAAATAGGGGAAACTGTGTTAGGTGGGCATATATGGGAACTCTCCCTACTATCTACTCAATTTGGTGTAAACCTAAAACTGCTCTAAAAGATAGTCTATTGATTGAAAAAAAAAATCCTAAGGAAAAGAATGTGGCAAACAGAAGACAGAGAAAAATACACAAGAGCATAATACAACTCAGACAAAAAAATAAAGAACAAATGGTACTCTTTAAGTTAAAAATTTTTTTTAAATTTTGAGTCCATGTGCTTGCCAACTATGATGTTTCCTCTCTTGCAGAGGCCAATGTCATGGTACGATGTCTCCCTGGTGGTACTCTAACATTCAGAACAAGACTGATGCCACCATAGACATCAGATGCTCTCCTGACAGCCACAGGGAGCCGGGGAGACCTCTCCTCTGAACATTTAATTCAGGAGGAAAAAAAACATGTCCTCCACTTCCATCCCAAATTTAATAGTCACTAAAAATTATTCTGTATCCCCATGATTTATATTCTTTTTTGGTATGTGCCCATTTAGAATAATGAGCACTGAGAGAAGCAGCCACCATGGGCTCACACAGAAGCCACCCCATTTCCTTTCCCTGCCACAGCTGTGGGCAGGATGCTGTCCCTGACAGGCAGGAATAAACCAGAACTTGCTTGACCATTTAGGTCTCAATCGAGAAAAGAGCAATAGCTGCACGCACTGTCAATGAACTAGGGGCTATGGGGCAGCAGTTCCTCATCTTGCTCCGCAGCCTGGCTCACCTGGGCTGTCTCTCAAAGTCACAGATGCCTGGCCCCACCCTGTTCATTCATTCAGCAGATACGTATTAAACATCTTTTTTGTGCCTCGCACTGTTCTGTTTACTTGGGATACAAGACTGACAAAAAAAAAAAAAAAGACAAAATTTCCTGCTTATGTGGAGCTCACGTTCTACTGGAGAAAGAAAGAAACAACATACACACGAACTTAGATGATGTGGAAGTTACGTGGAGTTAAGGGCTGTGGATGAAAGACAAAGGCCAGGCAGGGACAGGAATAGTGTTAAGGAAGGTGAGAGGAACTGGTTGCAATTTTAAATCCAGGTCTCAGGGTTGACCTCATGGCAAGGATTACATTTGAGCAGAGACGGGAGGGGTGAGGAGGAGGGAGTTCACCACCAGCTTCCGGCAGAGGGAGGAGCATTTGAAGGGGAAGCGATGAGGTCTATTGTAGGATCTGCAAGGACTGGCCTTGGCTAGACCCCAGGGGCGTCCATCCTCTGCCACTTGGAGGTGGTACTACCTGGTTTCCCTTTCTCTGTGCTGGGGTTTGAGGATTGGGTGTGTGATTACGAGGGGCGCTTCTGACTTGAAACTCTGGGTGGCAGGTTAGAACAGGGTGAGAAAGAATGGAAGCGTTGACACCAGTGGAAACCCCTCTTCTGACTTGTCAAAGGGAGTGACAGTGGAAACGAAGGACCTGAGGCAGCCACCAGACTCCCAAGCAGAGCGAGCTTGTGGTTAGGGCAAGTTGGGCAGTCCGCGTAGGCCCGCCAACTTGACTCATTAAGTGCATTACACAGTCTGATTTTACACAGGCTCGGTTTGGGTAAAATATGTGCTATTTATTAATATGTACATATTTTCAACCATTGTTTGGAGAGAGAGGAAAACCTATTACTTTGGGGAATTGTATCTACAAAGTTCATGGAAATTGATATGTCAACTCTTTACTTATAAAAATTGGAGGATGCATGCTTGAAATATAAAAGGTGCTGAATATGACTTCATTTCACACTAGTAGAATGCTAGTCAAGATAAGATACATTGCAAGCAACCCAAACCTCTGTGATTCATAACAACAAAGGTTTATTTCTCACTTGAGCTACGTGTCTATCATGAGCCGGCTGGAGCCTCTGTTCACATCTCCTCATTGAAGGGCCCAGGCTGGGGAAGCAGCTGTCCTTGCAAATATTTCCAGTCACCATGCTAAAGGACGGATCTCAGAAGGGTCTTGCACTCACAATTAAATGCCCCAGCCGGGGCACAGCACTTCCCCGGCAGGACTCTTGAGCTTTGAGTCGCACACATGGCCCCACCCAACCACCAGGGGGCTGAGAAATGCAATTCTCTAGCAGAGCTGGAAGCATTTGGTGAATATTGGAAATGACCCCCCCTAAACTAGCAGTACTGACTGGTATTCAGACAACTGGCCACCCAGTTGGCAAACCCAACCAATGGGGAGCTCAGCCCACACCAGCCACATCTGAGAAGGAAGCTATTGGCTGGGGATTCTTAACCCAGCACATTAGAAACACTTACCAATGACTAGAGACAAAAAATAAAATGGTATGGTTGTATTTGTCACAGAAGAATGCGTCTAATTGGGAGAGAACATGACAAGAGTAGACTTTGTATCAATTATCAAAAAAGATAAAAGCAGGTGGCACCCTGCCTCCTACCTGGTTCCAGCCTAAAACCTTCAGAGAATAACCACTACCACCTGCCTATCTCAGGAGCAGTTACTCCAAAGAAAAATGCCGTTCTGTTCTGTGCAGAGTTTGAGGATGTAGCAGGGTATCTGTAGCAGGCTGGATCCAGCTGGCAGGTAGCAACGTATTTCAGGCGAGAAGACAGGGCTTAGAGACACACCTTGAGAAGTCATCTGCATCCAGGTGAGGGCCCAACCGGGAAGAAGGGGAAGAACAAAATCTTGCCAATGTCATCAGACCCTGAGAAAGAAAGAGCAGGATGTCAGAGGACCAAGTGGGCAACCATCTGGAAAACTGAGGGAGGAACCACCTCCAGGAGGAGGGTTTGGAGGGGAGAGAAATGTATGGATTTGCTTTCAGGGGTTGAAGAGACTACTTCCAAGCCGAGGGGATGCACAAGCAAATGCCAGGGGTCTCAGCTTAGACACTGCAGCCCTGGAAGGCCTCCCCAACTTCCCTAAACTGTATCAGTGACCTCTAGAAGTGTGCCCTTCTCTCTTCCCTGTCCCTTGCTTTAGACTGGGGCTTCTTGGCCCCCGGGACAGTATTTTGCTTGCTGTGACCTCCCCAGGGCCTACTCCAGTGCCTGATACTTGGAAGGCACACAAAGATGTTCTATGAATGGAGAGTGGATGAACAGAAAGAAAGTACATCCAAGAAACTAGTGAAGACTAAAGCCAAGGGTTCAAAGGGGGCGGGAGGGGATAGAAAATAAAGAAGCAAAGAGAGATGCCATTTGATTTCATTCAATAAATATGTAGTCAGCCCCTCCAGGTGGTCGGAGTGGGTACAGGATGTGAGGTGACACAGGTGCTGTTTTCACGGGGCACACAGTCCAGTGGGTGGGGGGGTGAGGGAAGCCCAAGGAGAAATGCACCGAGCCCTGTGGATATCTCAAGCGGGGAGAGATGGAAAAGCAACCTGGATGACTTGGCATTTGAGATGGTCAGTTAAAAATGCAGGTGGCTTTCCAGGGAGGGGAAACGGAAGGATGAAAGGCTCCAGGCAGGTCAACTGCAGCCTCCCAGACATACAGGATGTTAACATCTAGTGCGAGAAGCAGGAATCACTGGTATGTTAATGGTGGAGAATGAATTCTTCTTCATAGGAATTATTCTGTGTGAACCTGAAAATGTGAACACAAGGGAATGACTCAGACCAAAGGCAGAGCCTCTGCTCTTCTCTGTGTGGTCACTGAGCTGCTGTCACCAAGAAACAAAAATGCTCAAAAGAACAAATGCAAATAGAAGGTGTCAAAAGACACCTTCCTTCCCCTTCACACCCACTTAAGAAGACCGACACAAGGGAAGCCAAAAACCACTTTATCATTGACTTCGCTGGAGCCCTACAAGAAAAACTTGTAGCTAATATTCTTTCAGAGAATCTGGATGGGATTTTTAGACTTTATATTTGGAAATTAGTGACTGTGATTTATTTGCTACAGTCACTTATCAGCTTGGGATCCTGGGGAACTAAACAGTCACTTGGATTGGCCAGAGGACCAGTCCCTCTCACGAGAGCCCCTAAAATTCTTCCTTTTCTTTTCTTTTTCTTTTTCTTTTTTTTTATGATTTATTTATTTGAGAAAGGGAGAGAGCGTGCATGTGAGATTGAGTGGGGAGGGGCAGAGGGAGAGGAAGAGAGAGACTCTCAACAGACTCCCCTCTGAGGCGGAGCCCAACGCTCCCAGGACCCTGAGATCATGACCTGAGCCCGAATCAAAAGTTGTTCACTTAACCGACTAAGCTGGGCGCCCCCCCTAAAATTCTTCTAATCAAATTCTGCAGGAGGCTGGGACCAAAGATTGGGAACCTAGAGGCCTTCCCAGGCCTGATGACATTTGGGGCCAGTTCAGTCAGCACTGAACTGTGGTGACCACAGCCAGGCAAGAGGGGCACAGCTAGGGGTGGGACATTAGTGGAAGACACAGCTGCAGGCAGGCTTGGGCTGTCCCCTAGCAGAGCACAGGGGAACTGGGTTCTAGCTCCCTGTCGCCTGCGGTTCCACCCCTCAGCATCCAAGAAGGCAAAGGGCCTTCCAGTTTTCGGTAGTACTTAAATGTGAACCTAGGCAACCTTCCCCAGCTTCTCCTTGTAAAACAGCCTCCTATAGCTGTGGGAAGTGGCAGGATCAAAAAGTATTTGTACCCGCTCCAAAAATAAATCAAAATCCCTCCTTGATCTAAATAAAGTGACTTAACAAGTTTTCACTTAATTTAGAGAGAAGATTTGCATCCAATTTAACAATCTACCTGCCAAAAAGACGCTTTATGGAAACCAACGCAGAGTTATGAACCTCTCAGCAAACTTGTTTATAATGGAAATCACAAATCAGTAGCAATGATATAATTATGTAGGATATTTTACAAAAAAATAAATTATCAGAAAAATAAAATAATTTCTCCTAGCGTGTTTAGAGATACTTTATGTTCCACAGCCTCAAAACCAATCCTGGACTATTGGGAGACCATGACATGGTGTGTAATAATGACATATTTCTTTTTCCTGGTGGGTCTAAGTATTCACATAGGCCCTTATCTTCATTTTTGGGGGGAAATCAGATTTACAGGTCATTAAAGTCTAATGCCTTGTACGTAGGGGCAGGTCATGGCAGCTTCCCCCTGGAGTGGGTACCACGGGCATGCAGTGAAGAGGAGCGATGGACAGCAGACTGCAGACTGGAGCACCAAGGCCTGATGGGCTCTGCTGGACCATCCTGAGATGACCCCAGATACATTCAAAGCCAAATACATTTAAGCCAAATACATACATTTAAGCCAAATAAATGTTTGTTTTCTATAGGACACAGCATTTCAGTCTCTGGGAAGGCAAAAGACAGGAAGAAATCAGAAATTCCCACATGCCAAGTAAATGGACAGTGCAGAGGATAGGAAGAGTGCTGAATGAAAAGTGGTGTTTCCCAAAGTATGGTACCTAAGACCATTTTACAGGACACACAAAATAGTCTTTGTAAAATTAATATACACACAGGGATGCCTGGGGGGCTCAGTTGTTAAGCATCTGCCTTTGGCTCAGGTCATGATCTTGGGGTCCTAGGATCAAGTCCCGCATTGGGCCTCCCAAGAGGAGCCTGCTTCTCCCTCTGCTTGTGTCTCTGCCTCTCTCTATCTCATGAATAAATAAAATAAAATAAAATAAAATAAAATAACACACACATATATACAATAAATATATATAAATATGTATTTATATATGTATATTTTTAAATGAAGGCAAGTGAGACAGGATTTTCGACTTATGATATTGGTATAAAACTTCTGTTTGGGGGTGCCAGGGTGGCACAATCAGTTAAGCATCTGACTCTTGGTTTGGGCTCAGGTCATGATCTCAGGGTTTTGAGATCAAGCCTCCAGTCTGGCTCTGTGCTCAAGCCTCTGCTTAAGACACTCTCTCCCTTTCCCTCTGCTCCTCCCCCACACATGCATGTGCTCACTCTCTCTCTCAAATAAATAAAATCTTAAAAAACTACTTCTGTTTTGAGGACATTTAAGTAAAAGAGCAGTTCATTTATGTTATTTTAGATTTTATTTATTTATTTAAGAGAGAGAACGAGTGAGAGAGAGAGAGAGAGCACAAGTGGGGAGAGGAGCAGAAGGAAAGGGAGAAGCAGACTCTGTGCTGAGCAAGGAGTCCGATGTGGGGCTCCATCCTGGGACTCCAGGATCATGATCTGAGCCAAAGGCAGACACTTTACCCACTGACCAGGCGTCCCAAGAGTAGTTCATTTTTTTTTTTAAGATTTTATTATTTATTCATGAGACACACAGAGAGAGAGAGAGAGAGGCAGAGACACAGGCAGAGGGAGAAGCAGGCTCCATGCAGGGAGCCTGATGTGGGACTCAATCCCAGGTCTCCAGGATCAGGCCCTGGGCTGAAGGCGGTGCTAAACCTCTAAGCCACCCGGGCTGCCCTGAGTAGTTCATTTAAATAAAGCTTTTCACAAATAAAAGTACAGCTCAGCTAATGATAAGACAGTAATACAGATACCCCATTGTAAAGTCTGGAAAACACTGAGCAGAGAGATAGGTGTCCTGGGTCAGCTGGGCACTTTTTCTGTCCCAGAGTGAGAAGAGTCATTCATTTAAAATGTGAAATGCGGGATCCCTGGATGGCTCAGTGGTTTGGTGCCTGCCTTTTGCCCAGGGCATGATCCTGGAGACCCGGGATCGAGTCCCACGTCGGGCTCCCTGCATGGAGCCTGCTTCTCTCTCTGCCTGTGTCTCTGCCTCTCTCTCTCTCTCTCTCTCTGTCTCTCATGAATGAATAAATAAAATCTTAAAAAAAAAAAAAAGTGAATTGCAAGGGTGCCTGGGTGGCTTGGTTGAAGAGCAACCAATTCTTGATTTCTACTCAGGTCATGATCTTAGGGTCCTGGGATCAAATCCCACATCAGGCTCTGTGCTCAGTGGGGAGTCTGCTTGGGGATTCTCTCTCTGCACCCTCTCCCCGCCCCCTTGTGTGTTCTCTCTCTGTCTCAAATAAATAAATAAATCTTTAAGATGTGAACTGCCATCCCCCAGGGAACCAAAATGACCCAAAACACCATGACTCAAAAAATATAGTGAAAGAAATGACAATGAAATTAGAATGCCACACTAGAAAATATCTACTTAACAGAAAAGAAGGCAGGAATGGAGGAATAAGGAATAAAAATGACTTAAGACATGTAGCAAACAAATAGCAAAATGACAAATGTAAATCCTATATTATTAGTAATTAAATTAAATGTAAATGGGTTGAACACTCCAATCAATAGGTAAAGATTTTAGAAAAGATAAAAAGGAATCCAACTATATTTTGTCTACATCACATTTTGTTTTTTAACTTCTTTTTAAAAGATTTATTTATTCATGAGAGACAGAGAGAGAGAGGCAGAGACACAGGCAGAGGGTGACAGGCTCCCCGTCGGGAGCCCGATGTGGGACTCGATCCATGATCCCAGGATCATGCCCTGAACCAAAGGCAGATGCTCAACCGCTCCGTTACCCAGACACCCCATTTTTTTAACTTTTTTAAAAAAAGATTTTATTTATTTATTCATGAGAGACACAGAGAGAGAGGCAGAGACACAGGCAGAGGGAGAAGCAGGCTTCATGCAGGGAGCTGGATGTGGGACTCAATCCCAGGACTCCAGGATCACGCCCTGAGCTGGAGGCAGGCGCCAAACCACTGAGCCACCTAGGGATCCCCTTTTTTAAACTTTTTAAAAAAGACTGTATTTACTTATATGAGAGAGAGAAAGAGACCGCAAGCAGGGGGAGGGGCAGAGGGAGAGAAAGAAGCAGACTCCCTGCTTAGCACAGAGCCTGACAGGGAGCTCAGTCCCAGGACCCTGACATCATGACCTGAGCCAAAGTTAGACATTTAACCAACTGAACCACCCAGGTGCCCCTATTGTTTTTAATTAAAAAAAAATATTTAAGAAATCTCTACACTAAATATGGGACTAGAACTCGACCCTGAGATCAAGAGTTACATGCTCTTCCAACTGACATAGCCAGTTGCCCCTACAAGAGACACGTTTTAGGGACGCCTGGGTGGCTCAGTAGTTGAGGATCTGCCTTTGGTTCAGGGCAGGATCCCAGGTCTGGGGATGGAGTCCCACATTGGGCTCCCTTTGAGAAGTCTATTTCTCCCTCTGCCTTTGTCTCTGCCTCTCTCTCTGTGTCTCTCATGAACAAATAAATAAAATCTTTAAAAAAGAGAGAGAGAGACACATTTTAGATTCAAAGACACAAATTGGTTAAATGCAGAAAGATGGAAAAATATATGTCACGCAAACAGTAACTGAAAGAGCTGGGATGTCTACAGAGGTATCAGATAAAATGTACTTTATAATAAAAATAGTTACTACTGACAAAGAAGGTGATATAATTATAAAATGGCCAATATATTAAGAAGACAAAACAATTAAAATAAGCATATATCTATGGACATATGTGTGTGTGTGTGTGTATAAAACAAAGCCCCAAAATATATGAAGGAAAAACAGAACTGAAGCAAGAAATAGACAATTCACTAAAATAGTTGAAGACTTAATATCCTATTTTCAATAATGGGTGGAATAACTAGATAGAAGATCAACTAGGAAATAGAAAAATTGAAAAACACTATAAACCAACTAACAGACATCTATAGAATACACTAACAATAGCAGAATATACTTTCTTCTCAAGTGCACATGGAATATTTTCCAGATTAGACCATATGTTAGGCCATGCAATTTTTTCAATAAATTTAAAAGGATTGAAATCATACAAATATGCCTCTGATCACAACGAAATGAAAATACAAATCTATAACAGAAGGCAATTTGGGAAATTCACAAATATTTTGAAATTATACAATACACTCTTAAACAACCAGTGGGTCAAAGAAGTCACAGGGGAAATTACAAAATACTTTGAGATGAATGAAAATGAAAGGCCAACATACCAAAACTTATGGAATGCAATGAAAGCAATGCTTAGGAGGAAATGTATGGCTTTAAGCACCTATATTAAAAAGAAGAAAGATCTCAACTTAATAACTTAAACTTTCACCTTAAGAAATGAGAAAAAGAAGAGCAAACTAAACTCTACACAAACAGAAGAAAAGAAATAAAAAAGTTCAGAGCAGAAATAGGTGGAATAGAGAATAGAAAAACAGAGAATATTAACAACCCAAAGTTAGTTTTTTGAAAAGATCAATGAAATTGACATTTAGCTAGACTGATAGAGACAGAGAAGACACAATATCCAAGTTATTAAAATCAAGAATGAATTGCTACTTGTACCCCAAAAAATGTTCTATGAATAATTGTATGCTAATAAATCGGCAAACTAGATGAAATCAACAAATTCCTAGAAAGAATCAACTACTGAAACTATTCAAGAAAAAATAGAGAATCTGAATAGAACTATAATAAGTAAAAAGACCAAATCAGTCATCAAAAACTTTCCAGGGATCTCTGGGTGGCGCAGCGGTTTGGCGCCTGCCTTTGGCCCAGGGCGCGATCCTGGAGACCTGGGATCGAATCCCACGTCGGGCTCCCGGTGCATGGAGCCTGCTCCTCCCTCTGCCTGTGTCTCTGCCTCTCTCTCTCTCTCTGTGTGACTATCATAAATAAATCAAAATTTAAAAAATTTTTAAAAACTTTCCAACAATATAAAGTCCAGGACCAGATAGATGGCTTCACTGGTAAATTCTATCATCTGTTTAAAGAAGTAAAACCAATCCTTCACAAAGACTTCCAAGAAATAGAAGAGGAAGGATTACTTCCAGACTCATCCTAAGAGACCAATGTTACCCTCATTCCAAAACCAACATAAAGAAAACTACAGACCAAAATCCCCTAAGAATATAGATGCAAAATCCTCAACAACACACCAGCAAACCAAATCTAGTGACATATCAAAAGGATTATATTCCACAACTATGTAGGATTTATCCCAGGAATCCAAGGTCGGGTTAACATACAAAAATCAACATAACTCACTTACTTATAGAACAAAAGACCAAAAACAAATGATCTCAATAGATGCAGAGAAAGTATTGACAACATTCACCATTCTTTCATGATCCAAACACTCATCAAACTAAGAACTTCCTCACTCTGATAAAGGGCACCTATGAGAAACTCTCAGCTAACATCATACTTAATAATGAAAGATTGAAAGCTTTCCCTCTTACATTAGGAACAGATAAAGATGTCCATTCTTGCCACTCGAATTCAACAGTGTAATGGAGGTTGAAGCCAAGGCAATTAGGCAAGGAAGGAAATAAAGGCATTCAGATTTGAAAAGAAAGAAAGAAAACTATCTCTTTCACAAGTGATAAGATCTTGTATATAGAAAATCTTATGGAGTCCAGAAAAAAACTATTTTTACTAATAAATAAGTTCAGAAAGGTTGCAGGATACAAGCTCAATATACCAAAATCAATTGTATTTATATACGTTGGCATTGACCGATCCAAACTTGAGGAAACAATTAAATTTACAACTTAATATTTTACTCAAAAAGAACAAAATAATTTAGAAATAAGAGTAACAAGGGTGCTCGGGTGGCTCAGTCAGTTAAGCAGCCAACTCTTGATTTTAGCTCAGGTCATGATCTCAGGGTTGTGAGATGGAGCCCTGCGTCAGGCTCCCAGCTCAGCTGAGTCTGCTTGTCCCTCTCCTTCTGCTCTTTCCTCTGCTCTCTCTTTCTTTCTCTCATAGATAAAAATAAAATCTTTAAAAAGAAATAAAATTCACAAAGAAGTATGGCACATTGAAAACCACAAAGTATTGACTTAATAATAAAAGGATACCTAGGGACACCTGGGTGGCTCAGCGGTTGAGCGTCTGCCTTTAGCTCAGGGCGTGATCCCAGAATCTGGGATTGAGTCCCACATCGGGCTCCCTGAGAGGAGCCTGCTTCTCTCTCTGCCTCTCTCTCTCTCTGTCTCTCATGAACAAATAAATAAAATATTTAAAATATAAAATAAAAAATAAAAATAAAAATAATAAATAAAAAATAAAAGGATACCTAATTAAAAACAAGCAAAGGATCTGACTAGGTATTTCTCCAAGAAAAGATATACAAGTGGCCAATTAAGCACATGTTAAGATGCTTAACATCATTAGCCATCATGGAAATGTGAATCAAAACCACAATGAGATACCATTTTGCACCCACTCTGATGGCTATAATAATGATAATAATATTAATAAAACATAACAAATGTCAAGAATCTGGAGAAGTTAAAACTCTTGTACATTGGGAATGCAAATGAGGCAGCGTCTTTACAAAACAGTCTGGCATATCCTCAAAGGTCCATCAAAGAGTACCATATGACATAGCCATTCCTAGGAAGAAAGCAAGACAAATGAGAATGTATGTTCACACAAAAAACTTGCCCACTAACTCTATAAAACATTCTCCATCACAGCCAAAAGCCAGTGTATGTATTTAACATAAAAAAAAAAAAAGTGCTCTTTATGGGAGTGTTTCATTAGCACTGCCTGTAGCATGAGTCTGTAGGTCCCACAAATGTCTGATTTTGTTCATCACTGTATATCCTCATGTAGCAGAGGGCGCAACACAGGGGAGGTATTTTTTTTAATATTTTATTTATTTATTCATGAGAGACAGAGAGAGACACACACACACAGAGGCAGAGACACGGGCAGAGGGAGAAGCAGGCTCCATGCAGGGAGCCCCATGTGGGACTCCATCCCGGGACTCCAGGATCACACCCTGGGCTGAAGGCCACGCTAAACCGCTGAGCCACCCGGGCTTCCCCGGGGAGGTAGTTTATAAATAGTTGTTGAGTTAATGAATGGATACTTTGCAAAGAGGGGTGCCTGGCTGGCTCATGTAAAAGCATGTAAAGGATGTTGCTCTTGATCTCAGGGTCATGAGTTCAAGCCCCTTGTTGGATGTGGAGCCTACTCATAAACAAACAGACTACTCAAAAAAAAAGAGGAATAACTGCAAAGAATGGGAAAGCCAAATAATGTGGCTTGCTCTTTCTCTCCCTTTATTTATTTAAAGATTTTATTTATTCATGAGACAGAGAGGCAGAGACACAGGCAGAGAGAGAAGCAGGCTCCACGCAGGGAGCCCGAGGTGGGACTCCAGCCCGGGACTCTGGGATCATGCCCTGGGCAGAAGCCAGGGGCTCAATCACTGAGCCACCCAGGCATCCCTTTCTCTCCCTTTAGAACTAAACCATATTCATGGGGCACCTGAAAGGAGAGAAAGGAAAAGTAGAACAGGGCAGGTGGACTTGAGCATCCAGGGGAGAAGCATATTTAACTATAATTTATAATTGTAATTATAAATTGTAAATTGAGTGGTTGGGGTGTGCCTCGCATTAAAGGTGACATCTGAGCCAAGGCTTGACGGAAGTGAACGAGGGAGCCATGGAGCACATTGCAGGTAATGTCAGAAAAATAATAGTTGGGATGGAGGATACCAATCATGGAGAAGCTTCCAACATTGTAAGGGTGTTTCTTTCCTCGTGAAATGGAGAGCCACTGGAGTGTTTGCAGCAGAGGAGGGGTGCAATGATCTGACTTACATTTTAAAATGTTGAATCAGGGATCCCTGGGTGGCGCCTGCCTTTGGCCCAGGGCGCGATCCTGGAGACCTGGGATCGAATCCCACATCGGGCTCCCGGTGCATGGGGCCTGCTTCTCCCTCTGCCTGTATCTCTGCCTCTCTCTCTCTCTCTCTCTCTCTCTCTATCATAAATTTAAAAAATAATAATAATAATTAAAAAAAATAAAAAATAAAATGTTGAGTCAGGGTGCCTGGTGGCTCATTTGGTTAAGTGGTTTGCTTTAGGCTTGGGTCATGATCCCAGGGTCCTGGGAAGGAGGCCCAAGTCAGGGTCCCTGCTCAGTGGGGAGTCTGCTTCTCCCTCTCCCTCTGCCCCTCCTCCTGCTCAAGCTCTCTCTCTCAGATAAATAAATAAAATCTTAAAAAAAAAAAGTTGATTCATGTATTTGATATTTATTGTTACATCTGGTTCATTCATTTTAACTTCTGCATGGTGTTCTACTGTAGGATATACATTTATTTATTCACTCTATTAGTTTAAAATGTCTCCATTTTTATCATACACCATGATACAGTGGACATTTTTTTATTTGTCCCTTGAGCCCATGTGGGAGAATTTTTCTAGAAGAATTACCAGATCGTGGGGTATTTGCCTCTTTAATGTTATTAGTTCTCGCCAAATTTCTCTGCAAAGAGCATGTCCCACTTTACATGGGTATGGGTGTGTGTGAAGTTTCATTCACCGCCTAGCCTCCTCGGCCCTTAAAATATCTCTCTGTGGTTTCAGTTTGCATTTCTCTATCCCTGGTAAAGTTGAGCACCTTTCCACACATTTATTTGTGGTTTGGGCTTTTCTTCTAATCACCTGATCATGTCCTTTGGTCAATATTTTAAGATTCTCCTCCCCTTTTTAAATTTTATTTTTTAAAAGATTTTATTTATTTACTCATGAGAGACACAGAGAGAGAGAGGCAGAGACACAGGCTGAGGGAGAAGCAGGCCCCATGCAGGGAGTCCGATGTGGGACCCGATCCTGGGTCTCCAGGATCAGGCCCTGGGCTAAAGGCGGCGCTAAACCGCTGAGCCACCCCGGCTGCCCTCCTCCCCTTTTTTTAAATTGATTTTTTAAAGTTCTTTATATATCCTAGATATTGAGCTTTTGTCAATTGTACACAATCTGTTGTTGATTATGTGTAATGTAAATATCTTCTCCCCTCTCTGGCTTGTCGTCACTTTTTTTTTAAAGACATCTTTTGTTGTACAGAAGTTTCTAATTTTTATGCAGTTGAATATTTGAATCCTTTTAAGGTTTGTACTTTTTTGGGCCTCATCTATGCCAGGGTCATAACATTTTCTCCTATGCATTCATCCCCTATTTTGCTAGTACAATCAATCTGGTTAGTGTTAGGAAGGAAGAGGAAGACTGATCTGTCCCTTTAGAGGTGACTGCATATCTTGCTTGGATTCTTTAATGCTGATTTCATGGTTTAACTCTTGGTGGGCCATTCCCCTTACTTCCAGGCTCCAGGGAAAGCTTTCCTGAAATATCCAAAGCCTAGGCGGATTTTTATTTAGTGGGTCCAAGGTGGGGGTCCTGGGGTCTGCATTCTGATACCCACCCCAGGCGATGTTGATGCAAGAGGTCTCCTTTTAAGCTGTTAGGCAGTGCTTAAACACCATTCCAGGTGTCTGGCAACTGGAGGGTGATCCCACTTTTCCCTAGCTTATGATTTAGCTTCACTCTGCCTCCTGTTCCTCTTTGGTGAAAGTCCCTCCCTGAAGAGTTCTTCCACTAATGATGAGCCTCATGATGGGTCCCATGTGTAAAGGCTTAGCCTGGGCCTGGCTTGTGGCAAGACTCAGGAAAAGGCAGATGTTCATTAACCCGCAGGTCTGGCGAGCTGGCACTGTTTCCCTCCTAGACCTATCTCCTACCTTGCCCCCCCCATCTTGGACAAGTCACTTAACCCCCACAGAGTCTAGATTTCATCATCTGTACACTGGGATTAATCTCTACTTTAGAAGGTTATGGTAAGGATTACAAATGGCAGATAAAATGCCCGGGCCTGTGCCCGGCATGTGGTGCTGTTACGGAGTCCAAGCAAGCTGAGCACTCATGTTTTTAATTCAGGGTGAGCTGAAACTTGACATTCAGAAGCTGTTCTTACTGGTGTGCCACAGCCCCTGGGCTGTGCTGGGCCATCTCCTCTGTCCGCTTCCAGTTTCTCAAACAATCCTGGACATACAGGCTTTCAGGAAAGGTTTGCTGAACTACTGTTTCTTTCCAGTGTTATATACAATTCTTACATTCCATCAGGAGCTCCAAAGAAGCCACAAAACTGGAAAAACATTCTTATTATTTTATTAACGGGTTCTTACACAGAGTTTATGATATGCCAGGCCCTGTTTTAAGTGCTTCATATGAATTAACTCATGTAAAAAACTGATCTAAAGAGCAACTCTAGGGCAGGCTGGGTGGCTCAGTGGTTTGGTGCTGCCTTCGGCCTAGGGCATGATCCTGGGGACCTGGGATTGAGTCCCATGTCGGGCTCCCTGCATGGGGCCTGCTTCTCCCTCTGCCTGTGTCTCTGCCTCTCTCTCTGTGTGTGTTTGTCTCATGAATAAATAAATAAAATCTTAAAAAATAAATAAATAAAGAGCAACTCTATATGGAGTAAACTGAACCGGCCAGTGTGCTGTATTCAGGATGGTAGGGTTAGGCACCTGGCAAGAAGGTGACTCACTGCTGGTCCTTCCCAAAGCTTTCGGCCTCTGATTGTGGCGGTTTAATACAGTGGGAAGGACACTTTTGAATCGAAAATCATATATCCTGGAGCAATATTAGTTGTAAATCAGTTTTATATTTTAAAATGTATCCTACTACTTCATACCTATTAGGATGGCTACTATAGGGGATCCCTGGGTGGCTTAGCGGTTTGGTGCCTGCCTTTGGCCCAGGGTGCGATCCTGGAGTCCCGGGATCAAGTCCCATGTCGGGCTCCTGCGTGGAGCCTGCTTTTCCCCCTGCCTGTGTCTCTGCCTCTCTCTCTCTCTCTCTCTCTCTCTATCTGTCATAAATAAATAACATCTTTTTTTTAAAAAAAGGATGGCTGCTGTAAAAACAAACAAGCAAACAACATAAGAAGTGTGTGAGGATTTGGAGAAATTGGAACCTTTGTGGTTCACTGTTGGTGAGAATGTAAAATAGTGCAGTTGCTATAGAAAACAGTACGGCAGTTCCTCAAAAAATTAAAAATAGAATTACCATATGATCCATCAATTCCACTTCTGGGTATATACCTGAAGACCTGAAAGCAGAGATGAGAAGAAATATTTGTACACCCATGTTCACAGCAGCATGATCACAATAGGCAAAAAGTGGAAGCAACCCAAGACAATATGGTATATACATACAATGGAATGTTAATTCAGCCTTAAAAAGGGAAAGAATTCTGACACATGCTACAACATGGATGAACCCAAAGGACCATATGCTAAATAAAATAAGCTAGACACAAAAAGACAAATACTGTATAATTCCACTTATCTGAGGTACGGATCTAATCAGAGACAGAAATAGAATAGAGACAGAAAGTGGAATGTGGTTGCTAGGGGCAGGGAGGAGGACTGGAAGAGGAAGCTATTATTTAATAGGTACAGAGTTTCAGTCATGCAAGAATGAATGTAATTAATGCCTAAATGTATATTTAAAAATGGTTTGGATGGTAAATTTTATGTTATATGTATTCTATCTCAAGGATAATAATAATTTTTTAAAGGAGAAAAACAAACAAAACTACTTCTGTGATGGGGGAAAATGGGTGGGAAGTTCCAGAGGACCAGTGACTTGTCTATCCTATTCAGCATGGTGTGTACTCGAACACTGTCTGGGCTTGTAGGTACATAAAGACACCACATGAATAAATGAACAATATAACACACACACGCACACATGCACGCATGCACCCACAAAACCTTGCTAACGCCTATAGCCAAATAGAGAATCCTAAAAGAAATGGAAAATGGTGTTGGGAGGAACAGAGAGGGAAAAGGTGGAATAAAGGTAAAGGCCAGTTGTTCAAACTCTGCTTAAGCCAGGCAAGAGCCAGAGCTGAAAGGCAGCTGGAGAGGCTGGGATGCTTTCCTGGGTGGGCAGCACGGGCAAAGCGTCTGGAGGGTGGTCCTCAAAAGACAGATGGGTCCCTAAGGCTGTGGATGGCCCCACCAGCCTCCCAGGTCCTGTGAAGTAGGACTGAGATGTTAGCTGGGACTCTTCTCACACCTCCCCAACAGTCACCATGACTTTTTTTTTAAGTTTTTTTTTTTTTTTTTTTTTTGTCATCTCTGCACCCAACACAGGGCTCAAACCCACAACCCCAAGACCAAGAGCCACATGTTCTTCCGACTGAGCCAGCCAGGCACCTTAGCTTTTCTTTTCTTTCTTTCTTTCTTTCTTTCTTTTATTTATTTATGATAGGCACACAGTGAGAGAGAGAGGCAGAGACATAGGCAGAGGGAGAAGCAGGCTCCATGCACCGGGAGCCTGATGTGGGATTCGATCCCGGGTCTCCAGGATCACGCCCTGGGCCAAAGGCAGGCGCTAAACCGCTGCGCCACCCAGGGATCCCTAGCTTTTCTGTGTGACTTCCATCCTACCTCTTAACTGATCCTTCCTTTCTGCCTCTTTGCCACCGGCCTGTGGCAAATTGATTTCTAGTCAGTCTCCTCATCCCTAATCCTTCTCTTCAGCTCGATTTACACAAAGTAATCTTTCTGAAAGTCAGTTTTCATACTTTTAAAAAGTCAGTAATGCACCTCCTTCTCTATCTACTAAGATCTAAACTTAGATGTTTATTATTTTTTTTATAAAGATCTTGGAAATTGATTTGTTTTCTTTATTTATGATAGTCACACACAGAGAGAGAGAGAGAGAGAGAGGCAGAGACACAGGCAGAGGGAGAAGCAGGCTCCATGCACCGGGAGCCTGACGTGGGATTCGATCCCGGGTCTCCAGATCCCGGGTCTCCAGGATCGCACCCTGGGCCAAAGGCAGGCACTAAACCGCTGCGCCACCCAGGGATCCCTAAACTTAGATTTTTTTTTTTTTTTTTTTAAACTTAGATGTTTAAAGACCTCTGTAGAACTCTGCCCTTATGCAGCTGACATACAGCCTGTGCTTGCTCTTCCCCAACCTATCAGGGCTTTTTCGTGGGTTGTTTTGTTGTTGTTTTAGTTTTTATTATGAAATATTCTAACATATAGGAATTTAGAGAATAGAAGGAATCTCTACGTAGCCCTCTTGTAGCTTCAGTTCATGGTCAACACGTGGTCAGTCTTGCTGCATCGGGACCTCCTGCCAATTTCCTGGTCCCACACACTACCTTTTTTTTTTTTTTTTTTTTGACTGATGGGCTTTTTCAAAATCTTTGTGGGTTCTTTGTCTGATTTTCAAATAATATTCCTTTTTTTTTTTTAAGTAATCTTTCCCCATCGTGGGGCTCCAACTCCTCACCCCAAGATCAAGAGTTGCATGCCCCACGCACTGAGTCAAATCCCCTCAAATAATATTTCTTATAAAACTTTTTGTATCACAAACGTACTGAACAGAGAACGTGAAAGCCTCCCATATCGCACATTCCTGAGCTAATCATTGCTCGTAGTTTAGGTTTTCCAGATTTTTAGCCATGCATATATTAAGATATAAACTAATTTTTTCACAATATTAATAACCATATTTAAGCTGCTTCACAAATTGCTTTTCCCATTTGACAATACATCTTGGGCATGTTTCCTAGTAGATCACACAGATCTACCTTGTTCTTTTTAAGCTGATTGACAGCCAATTGTACCATCCCATCAGCCCCTTTTGGAGGACAGTTGAGTGAGCAGTTTCCATGTTTTCCTTATTACAAAAAAAAGGTACAGCAAACATGCTTTGACATATTTCTTTTTGCACTTCTGCGAGTGTTTCTACAGGAGAGTCCCAAGGTGGACTTGTTTGATCTGCAGGTAAAGACACCTTAAATTCAAACAGATGTCATAAAATATATGAAAGTGTATAAAAGTATTTTGGGCCACATTCCTGGGTATAATGAATCTCTCTGATCTTTGCCAGTCTGATCAATTTAAACGGATATTTCATTCTAGTTTAACTCTGTATAATTCTCTGTGAGTTTGAGCCTCTTCTCATCCATGAAGCAAACACCAAGAGGGATGAGAGGAGAAGAGAAACATGGTGTGGGAGAGGCTGAGCCCGGAGAGGTGGGCAGATGCCAGCCCGCCCAGTGCCCAGAGCTTCTGGCGGACGTGACTGTGAACCATACTTTGAGTTAGAAGGTTCAGACTAAGGAGTGATTGAGGTCACATTCTCTGCATTCAGGCTTGGTGTCCTTCAGTAGAGGCTGAAAGCCTCTGGCCTGTCTCTACCTGCATTTCTGGGAGGAGTCTTTCCTCTGAGAAACCAGGCTCCAGACCAGCCAGCTCCCCACCCCCAGTCACACTGGGCCTTTCCTTTTCAAATGCACCAGTGCTCAAGTAGGGTTTCCATTAAAGATGGTGGACTTTGGGCTCCTTGGATGATGGAGATACTTAAGTCATCAACGGAAGAAATTTTTGTAAAATTGGAATACCCGAAGTTCCCTATTTCTCAATGTGTACAGTAATTGATAACAACCAGCACCACTTGCTGCAGAGGACCTGAATTCAGAAAATCCAGTCCACAGCCACAAAATCAACTCCCTGAGTCAACCAGCATTTCCCAAAGGCTTCCTGACTGTTGTCAGGTAGTATTGTTGCTAGACACAGGGATGCAAAGGATGAAAGACACTTGGTCTGGGGGGGGGGATGACTTTTTAATTTTAAAATAAACTGTCAATATCCAAATAGTCTAAACAGATGCAAAACACAACTGACAAAAAGAGAGTGAGCCAAGCAAGAGAGACACCCTGATCGGTGTTCAAAAGAATAAACACTAGGGGCATCTGGCTGAGTTAGTGAGGCATGAGACTCTTGAGTGTGTGGTGGTGAGTTCAAGCCCCATGTTGGGCCAAAGGATTATGAAAACAAACAAATAAAACCCTCCCACCGAATCCAAGACAGAAACAAAAAAGGATAAACACTATATGCAAAAAAATTCGTTTTACGTGTTGGAAAGTTTCCAAGATAGTAAAAAAAAAATGTAGAAAACAGTGCATTAGAAAGTAAGCTGCAAATGAATATGAACTATAATGCAAAAACTTGTTTCAAAAGGTGACTCACTTGATAATTTGGTTACACTATACAAAGAAGCATGAGCAATTAAATGTATTTTTATAAAAATGCATAATCTGAATCCAATCAGGAGAAAACATCAGAAGGCCCAAACTAAAGGAAATTCTACAGAACTGGCCTGTAATCTTTAAAAATATCAAGGTCATAAAGACCAGTTTGAAGGAATTCTTCTAGATTAAAGGAAATTAAGAAGACAAAACAAACTCAATGGAGCCAGGATTGGATCCTGGTCTGGGAACAAAAAAGCTATTAAGGGCTTTATTGCGACAATTAGTGAAATTTGAATATGAACTGCAGATTAGATAACAGTAATTTAACAATGTTAAATTTTCTGAATTTGATAATTGTACTGTAATTATTTAAAAGGCTGTCCTTAATGTTAGCAGCAAAGATAGAAATATTTAGGGGTAAAAGTCTAAATTCACTCTCATGGTTCATTAGAAAGATACCAACAGTATATATCATATACAGAGAGAGAAAGCAAATGTAGCAAAAATAATTGGCGAATGTAGGTGAGGAGTGTATGGGAGTTCATTGTTTTTGCAACTTTTCTGTAAATTTGACATATCTTTTCAAATAAAAAATCTGAAATAAAAAAAACCTTGACGATATGCAAAAATATGAAATTATCTCCGCTGTCTCTGGTCTGGTTGGAGTCGTAGTGCAGACTGGCTCCCTTGTGCTTTCTGGGAAGAGGGGGCGAAACCATGAGAGTAGAGTATCAGACGCCTGAACACATCCCTTCTCGTGTCACAACGAAGTCCCTCGCTTGTGAAATATGACTCTTAGAAAACCCATACTGATGGCTAAACTCCAGAATGCAGTCAGTCCAAGGACAAGGTTTAATTTCGTACCTCTGCTCAATTTTGCCCCTGATCAGCCAGGAATATCTGGGACCCAGGCAGCATAGCCTAGCATGGCCCACCTTGGCTAAAGGCTATAAATAGTTCTGTACTCTCTTCCTCTTCCATTTTTTTTTAATTTGAATTTTCTTGGTTCTTCCTGGTGAGGCCAGGAATGCTCCAAAATCTCCATAGATTAGAAATAAACATTTGCATGACACAATCTGAGCCACCTTGTTCTCTGCTGTTGGAAAGGGACTTTCCTTTTCCTCCAAGGCCCCTGAGACCAGTTGAGGGTCTTCCAAAGCTGATCCAGGCCCCTTGGATGGGGTCTTGCCTGTCAGCCCGCTCAGTGGGGACCCAGAGCATGGTGAGTCTGCCAGGGGCTGGGCTGGGGCTGAGCTGGGTGGGAGGCCGGGGGTGGATGTCTCAACTCATGTGCTCTTGGATGTTGAGGCTGTTGAACTCTGAGGCTGAGATATTACTATGAAAATTCACTATGTTTTTTTTTTTTTAACTTTTATTTATTTATGATAGTCACAGAGAGAGAGAGAGAGGCAGAGACACAGGCAGAGGGAGAAGCAGGCTCCATGCACTGGGAGCCCGACGTGGGATTCGATCCCCGGTCTCCAGGATCGTGCCCCGGGCCAAAGGCAGGCGCCAAACCGCTGCGCCACCCAGGGATCCCGAAAATTCACTATGTTTTTGTCAGAATTTGAATGTGACTGTCTTGTGGCAGGGGCAGATGTTGGTAGAAATTGAGAATGTTTCTTCCTTGTGTATACGTAAATTTACCTACAAGGGCACAGGTTCTTGGCACTCATTCTCAAGGTGGGACTACAGTCACTGGTGGGTGGCCACTGGAGCTTCACGGGGTGAACTAGATGAGAGTCATGGTTCCTTGCCCTGTAGGAGCCCAGAGAGAGCGAGAAGTCAGCGGGTACAGGCAATAGAGTGTGTTACAGCACAGGAAAAGCAATTGTTTACAACCTAGACAATTTATTTTTTTTAAGGTGAATGGCAAAACGACCAAAAGAAAGCTTAAAAATAAGTGATAACTGGAGGAAAAATACATTTGCATTTGTGTCAGAGGGCTAAAACAATGCAAAAATAAATAAATAAATAAGACCCACTACTCAATAGAAACTGAGGCCAAAGGTACTTGAGCCGACAATTCAGTGAAAAGGAAATACGAATGGCTCTTAAACATATGAAAAGGTGCTCAACATCACTCATTATAAGAGAAATGCAAATTGAAATTTCAATGGGATACCACTTTCACCTTGGCCAAGAATAAAAGGTTGATAATTTTATTGTGGAGAGCTGGGGAAACAGGCTCTCCAGTATTTGTTGGGAGTGTGCATTGGAACAACCTCCCTGTGGGGCACGTTGGCCATAGCTTTCGAAATGTAAAATGCACATCCTTTGACCCGACAATTCCAATGCTAGGCACTTATCCTGCAGGCACACTTAAAACTTGCAAAATGTCATACTACTCAGTGAAAAAAGCAAGGTGCAGATATCGTGTGCTATCACAGAGTTTATATATGAAAAACTATGTGGCTGTAGGAGAATTTTCTTAACTTTTCCCCTAATGCCGGGTACATGACTGGTTTCCATGTTTTTATAAGTAATGTTAGATAGACTTCTTTTGTATATGAATCTCTTCCAACATCTCAGATTATTTTCTTGGGACAGTCCAGATTGCTGGCCCGAGAGAATTTTTTTTTTTTAAAGATTTTATTCATTTATGAGAGACACAGAGAGAGCGGCAGAGACACAGGCAAGGGAGAAGCAGGCTCCCTGGAGGGAACCCAATGTGGAACTCAATTCAGGGACTCTAGGATCACGCCCTGGGCGAAAGGCAGGTGCTCAACCTCTGAGCCACCCGGGTGTCTCCTACCCCAAGGGAATTTGTAACAACCATTGCAGCAAGCATTACTGTCAAGCGACCTATATGTTTTTCTCTTACCTACAACAGCCCTGTGAAGTAGGGAGGAGCAGCCCCATTTTTCTCCTATTTGACGAAATTGATTCAAAAGAGGCTAAGTCGAGCCTGGGTGGCTCAGTGGGTTAAGCATCCACCTTTGGCTCAGGTCGGGATCCCAGCATCCCAGCCCCTGGCATTGGGGCTCCCTGCTCAGCGGGAAGCCTGCTTCTCCCTCTCCCTCTCCCACTTCCCCCATTCGTGCTTTCTCACTCTCTCATTCTTTCTTTCTCAAATAAATAGATAACATCTTTTTTAAAATTTTTAAGAAAGAGGGAAAGTCACTCATCCTGGGGCACACAACTGGAATGATGGGTGGTCAGGACTCCTATCTGCTTGTCTCCCAAGCCCCTGACTTAGAGCTCCACTTATCTGAGTGGATCATTTTTACGGCTCTAGATAAACTTTGTCAAATTACTTTCCGGAAGTCTCCTACCAGGTTACACTTTCAACTGAGGGCTACATTTGTCACACTCAGGCCAGCGTTGGGGATTCCATATTTTCATCTTGCTATTTTGGAATGGGGAAAAAGAATAGCATCTCACAGGTCTTCAATAACTAGTGAATCTGAGCATTTTCATACATTTATTAGACGTTCGTATTTTCCCCTCTTCTGTTAAGTGTTTGTGGTCGACTATGTATTTTTTGAAATCTGTAAAACTTTCTTGGGACGCCTGGGTGGCTCAGCCGTTGAGCACCTGCCTTGGGCCCAGAGTGTGATCCTGGAGTCCGGGGATCCAGGCCCGTGTCGGGCTCCCTGCATGGAGCCTGCTTCTCCCTCTGCCTGTGTCTCTGCCTCTTTCTCTCTGTGTCTCTCATGAACAAATAAATAAAATGTTAAAAAAAAAAAAACTTTCTTAAAAATGTAACCTGTCAATTCTTATCTAGTCTCAGTTGAGACGCTGGCTGCTGTGGGCAAAAGCAGCAGGGGAGGCAAGCAGGTGGGGCGTTCTGGTTCCGTGTCCTTGCCTTTGAGCTGCAGACCCAAGACGAGGAGACCTGGGACAAACCCCCCTGGGAGAATTGGGGCACACTGGGCCAGGTGCCAGCAAGGACTTGGGTGTGGTGCTTAAATAATACCAACACTAGGCTGTCGCATCTATGTATCGCTTTCTGCTAGTGCAAGGAATTGTGGTGATGGTCTGGGGCCACCATCTCGGGAACGTCCCTTTCCTTCCGTTTGGTGAGGTCAGGCTGCTGATGGCCTTAGGACTCGCGCGCTGCAGGGCCCGGAGGCAGGCTCACATTTTCAGCGCAGAGTAGAGCTCCTCCAGGAGCAGGCCTGTCACTTCCAGAACCTTCTGCACGGCCACCGGGCTGGGCGAGGGCTCCCGGACTGCGAGGGGGTGCAGAGGCCACGCCGGGCCTGGCTCACTCTTCCCGGCTGCAAGGGCGCAGGCCCGCGGCCTGGGGAGGCAGAGGAGCCGGTGGCCCCCCGGGGGGGGCGCGGGGTTGGGGGGGAGCAGGCCGCGGGGAAGGGAGGCCAGGGCACCAGCCGCGGGAGGGCGGGCGCAGGCTTCGCACTGGGGATCTGGGCGCCCGACAGCGGCCCTTCAGCAAGGTGAATTCTCTCGGAAAGGGTCTCATTCACGCGCTGCCAAGACATCCGCGACCTATTCTTGAATTCGCACAAAAATTAAAAGCAAAACAACAGCCCGGCTAATTTAGCAACTTGCGGGCTGCAGCTGGTGCTCCTTTGCTCGCCGCAGCGCCCGGCCCCCGCCCCCGCCCCCGCCCCAGGGAGGTCTCGCCGGAGTTATTTTGTATCCCGCAGCTCCAGGCCGGATTGTGACAGCTGAGTGACTTAGCTGGCACCGTGGGATGCGGAATGACAAAGGCGCGCGGAGCATCGCCCGGCGCGGGGGCGGTGGGGGCGGCGGGGGCGGGCGCTGGGGTGCACTGGGGGGCCTGGGGGACCTGGGGGCCTGGGGGCCTGGGCCCTCGCTCGCTCCCTGTGAAAGGATTCTGGGAGGAGTGGAGAGGCCTCTGCGCGCCCCAAAGCTCTGAGGGCAGGGCCCCTGCAGCCTGGGAGGGGACGCGCCCCGGGCTCCGCCGCCCCCGCCGGCCTGTCCCTCTCCTGCTTCTGCCCCACACCGCGCTGCCCTCGCTGGCCTCCCTCCTAAGGTGGCGCCAAGGGCCCGGGGCCTGTGTGCCCCGGGGAGGCCGGGGGTCTCGGGGTTGCGCCTGGCCCGCGGGCCCCCGGGGCATAGGACGGGCTCGTTGCTCCCATGGGCGCCCACACCCGCGGCGGCCTCCGGGCGCAGCAGTTCTGACCTCCGGCCGCTCAGCACCTCCAGGCCACGGTTTCCCGGTCTGTACAATGGGCGATAAGAGCAGTTTTTAAGAAGAAATATTGCGATGATCAAATGAGCCAGTTCAGGGAAATCACTTAGCACTCTAAGTACTGCCTAACTGCTAGCTATTATTAACAATATAGTTACACCGAGCTCTCGGAAGCCGTGCTCAGCAAACATGCTCCCTCAGGACACTGTGACACGCCGTTTCCACACTGTTTATCCTTAGGGGTGTTGCGTGGAGCCACAGAATCCTACAACCCAAGGACCAGAACAGTCCCCCTACTCCTTTAATTGGCAGGGAGAGAATGTGCTTCTCCTAGCCACGTTGCCAATCAGCTCCCAGGTCATTTGTCGTTCCTGGGAGCTCCAAGACTAGGCTGAGGAGATGCAAAGGCGCTACTGCATGGGCTGGGACAGAATTTCCCTCTCTGAAGAAGCAGCTGTCTTCCCAAGGAATGTCCGTATTTCAAAAAAGCTCAACTCAGGTGCAGCCAGGGTGGCTCAGTGGTTTGGCGCCTCCTTTCCGCCCAGGGCCTGATCCTGGAGACCTGGGATCAAGTCCCATGTCAGGCTCCCTGGATGGAGCCTGCTTCTCCCTCTGCCTGTGTCTCTCCCTCTGTATGTGTGTGTGTGTGTGTGTGTGTCTCATGAATAAATAAAATCTTAAAAACAAAAAAAAAGCTCAACTCATACGGCGTTGAGAAAGTTAATTATCTGGAAGCCAACCAACATGGTCACGCTGAAGAGCTAAGGTTATTCTGACTTGCTTTTCTCTCAGGTCAGGGCAAAGCAGTAGATTCTAGCCTGAGAATGACACTACTGCTTCTGGCTTTCACAGCTTTTTTTTTTTTTTTTAAAGACTATTTATCAGAGACATAGAGAGGCAGAGGCAGAAGCAGGCTCCATGCAGGGAGCCCGACTTGGGACTCGATCTGGATCTCCAGGATCAGGCCCTGGGCTGAAGGCAGCGCAAAACCACTGAGCCACCCGGGCTGCCCACTTTCACAGGTTTTATTCACATGGAGAAACAAATCCGCTTTTCAGTTCTTTCCATCTCATCAATAGTTTTGCTAAAGTACTATGGGGAAGTTCCAACGCAACTTGGTAGAGTTGATGTATCCATCACAACCATGGCCAGTGGGCAGTCAAGTGGGGCCCTTGAAGGATAATTAGTGGGGAGGGAAGTGCTTTTATCTCAACGACATAGTCATTGAGATTCAAGAAAGGTATTTGTAAAGTATTGTATTTTTGGGACTATATTAATTTAGATTTTGGGACAGTACTGTTTACTGTAGTAGACAAACTTCAACATCACTTTGGCTTCACATAATGCTTATTTCTCCTATTACATGTCAAACCAAGTGGTGGGGAGTGTGTAGAAGGCTGGGGAGAATCTGCTCCATTCAGTCACTTAAGGATCCAGGCTAAAGGTGCCTCTGCCAACTTGTAGCTCCTCATCTGGGACCCATGGCTTCTGAGATGCTTCTGAAGGGAAAGAGGAATGGAGAGTGACTACCCTGGTTCCTTAACTGCCTTGGCCCAGAAGTAACGCATGCCACTCCTGCTCATCATCCACTGGCCAAAACTAGCCACACCGTTCTAACCTAATTGAAAGAAGGGCTGTGAACTGGAAGGGAGCACAGGGAATATTTGGTGAACATGATCTCTCTGCCAGAGATTGAGATACTACAAACTACAAATAGAGACTGAACTTGGAATTGATATTTCGGGTAATCTGTTATGATTCAGGAAACAAAATCAGGAGCCCATTTAGACTGTTTTAAATGTTATCACTCACTGTGTGGCGTTACAATGGAAAGGAAACAAAAGATCTCAGTCTCAGCTAATAGATATATGTCAAGTCACATCAGCCACTGAAGAGCTACATGGAGCAGATTAATAGGTCACAAACTCTAGAGGAGGGGGGCAGTTAGAGCTTTTGTGGGAATAGAGAGGAGCTCCTTAAAGCATGGAACTCTTGGTCTTAGGTGGGACTGGTTCCAGTCTAAGTATATATGTATATACATAGTAGCAAAAAACAAAAACAAAAACCCAAATAGCAAATGTAGTATATGATAAATAAAACACACTCATTGCTCAAATGCTAAAATGTTAAATGTTTAAAGATACTCTTCAACAAACATACTAGGTTTAGAAAAAGTGGTTTTAGATTTGGTAACAGGAAGTTCTGTTTTACAGTGGTTAGGAAATGTACCTATCCAAATGTCATGTACCTAATGAATGCCCATGATGTGTAAAACACTGCCTAAGAAATCTTTAAGCTTATGAGGTTTACAGTCTAACTTATGAATTTTAGAACATAGGCTTTATTTAGATAGGAAGATAACAGATTTCTTTTTTTTTTTTAAGATTTTCTTTATTTATTCATCACACACACACACACACACACAGAGAGAGAGAGAAAGAGAGAGAGGCAGAGACAGGCAGAGGGAGAATCAGGCTCCCTGCAGGGAGCCCGACGTGGGACTCATCCTGGGTCTCCAGGATCATGCCCTGGGCTGAAGGCGGCGCTAAACCGCTGAGCCACCCGGGCTGCCCAGATAACAGATTTCTAACCTCTATTTTATTCAATGTCATTTATTATTACCATGTGCAAGGCAAATTGGAGAATATAAACCAAACCCAATCGCAACACTGAAGGAATTTCTGGCCAAGGCTGTTATGATCAAGCTCAACCATGTTTTCCCACAAGCAGTTTGTTACTAATACCAGGAAAGGGGAAAAAAAAAAAAAAGAAGGAAAGGCATCAAGCTGGTAAAATGGTTGACCAGGCTGATCCCTTTGGCCTTCTTTGGGATGTTTTAGGTTTGCTAAGTTGAATGATGGGAGGTTGACTGCATTGAGCTCCCAATGGCTGGAAAGACTGTATCAGGCTCTGTAATTCCATTTAAAAATTGGTATTTTTCCAGACATGGAATAATAATAAAAACCTTCTCATATAGGCTCAACATTCTTTTTCTTTTTTTCCTTTTTTTTTTTAAGATTTTATTTATTGTGTGAGAGAGAGGGAGAGAGCACAAGCAGGGAGGAGGAGCAGAGGTAGAGGGAGAAGCGGACTCCTTCTCCCTCTCCTTCTGAGGGAGCAGTGAGCCTGAGCAGTGAGTCTGCCACTGGGCTCCATCCCAGAACCCTGGGACCATGACCTGAACTGAAGGCAGATCTTAACCCACTGAGCCACCCAGGTGCCCCAGGCTCCACATTCTAGTAAGTTCTTGTAAGTTACTTTTTACTACCTAATTTCCTTAGCTGAAAATTTTATCTCAACCTCCACTAAAAATACAAATACTGACTTCTAAAAAGTTAGAAGAAAATGTCCCAAAATATTGTCTTTCAGTGTAAGGACCTACAACTAATGTTTCTCCTTATTTTCTTTTTTTCTTTTTTTAAATATTATCCATACTTTGTATAACAAATATGTATGACACTTTTACAATAAAAATGCAGTAAGAAAAAAAGTTATTCAGAAGTTTCCTTCTTGGGCACCCCCGGTGGCACAGTGGTTTAGCGCCGCCTGCAGCCCGGGGTCTGATCCTGGAGACCCAGGATCAAGTCCCGCGTCGGGCTCCCTGCATGGAGCCTGCTTCTCTCTCTGCCTGTGTCTCTGCCTCTCAGTCTCTCTCTCTCTGAATAAAAAAAAAAAAAAAAAAGTTTCCTTCTTTCATCAATCCTTCAGGTACTTTAGGGATCCCTGGGTGGCACAGCGGTTTAGCGCCTGCCTTTGTCCCAGGGCGCGATCCTGGAGACCCGGGATCGAATCCCACATTGGGCTCCCGGTGCGTGGAGCCTGCTTCTCCCTCTGCCTATGTCTCTGCCTCTCTCTCTCTCTCTCTCTCTCTGTGTGACTATCATAAATAAAGAAAAAATTTAAAAAAAGTCCTTCAGGTACTTTACATACAAGAATAATGACCTTTTAGGAATCACAGGGTAAGTTAGTAATACATTAATAAAGGTAGAGACTTGTACTTTACTTTGTTTTTACTTTACTATTTTTTTTTTTAATTTATGATAGGCACACAGTGAGAGAGAGAGAGAGAGAGAGAGAGAGGCAGAGACACAGGCAGAGGGAGAAGCAGGCTCCATGCACCGGGAGCCTGACGTGGGATTCGATCCCGGGTCTCCAGGATCGCGCCCTGGGCCAAAGGCAGGCGCTAAACCGCTGCGCCACCCAGGGATCCCTACTTTACTATTTATTTTTATTTTTTTATTTATTTTTAATTTTTTTATTTATTTATGATAGTCACAGAGAGAGAGAGAGAGGCAGAGACACAGGCAGAGGGAAAAGCAGGCTCCATGTACCAGGGAGCCCGACGTGGGATTCGATCCCGGGTCCCCAGGATCGCGCCCTGGGCCAAAGGCAGGCGCCAAACCGCTGCGCCACCCAGGGATACCCCTACTTTACTATTTAAATAAGTTGTAGAATTTGGGGCCTTAGCTAAGACCATTTTATATATATGATGTAAAATAACCTCCATTTAATCTCTTCATAATGTCTCAAATACTTATTAAGCATCTACTATGAATCAGGCACTGCGCTGAGCTCTGAGGATACATATCCCATGCAGAGCAGACTGTCCCAGAAAACTCAAGTTTTAAGGCAATGCTACTTCATGATTTGCCCAAGAACACACAGTAGTTGGTGGCAGAAACGGGTAAAAATCTGGTGTCCTACTTTTAACTTGGTGCCCTCTTCCATATTCCCTTGCCCCTGGCCCTCTGAGATGTATTTTCTTTCTGTATTGAAGATAGGATAAGGGAAAACCACCTTTGATCAGTTGAGTATATTGTGTAGGGTCTATTGGGGAAAATTGTTAGTGGTTAGACTCAACATGATCTATAGTTTCTTAACCCCTGGAAAAGTGTAGCTTAGTGATTCCTAAATGTACTCAGGTCAGCAAGTCAGACTCAGAGATAAGGTTTCACTGTCTGCATTGAGATGGGCGGGGGAAGTAGAAAGAAATTGTACTTGTTCATGTAAAGCTGCCCACTTTCATTTCATGGGGGGTGGGGGAAGCTACCTTTATTCAGAGAGTATGTTTTTCTTATTATTTTGGGGGCTAAAGTGCCTTTTTTTCTATGTGATGATGCAGATAGTGGATGGCAGTCAGTTCTTTAAAAAAAAAAAAAAGCCTTTATTACCAAAATGAAAAGTTGGCAACTCTGTCAGTTTCCTCCAAATTTCAAGGTCCAAATAATTGGGAATAATTAAATTAACTATTGGAGTAGTTGAAATTTTCTCAGGTATAGCCTGGTGCTAGAAACTGAATCTTTATTAAGACTCTTATGATTAGTTAGAGGCCACCACTTCTTTGAGTCTCAACAAAAATGAAAAGATCCCCGAGAACTCTGCCCTCTCTAAAATTAGCAACATTTAGCGAATTTTGAGATCTTTTACAACCCTCCTCTCTTCTTCAGTTTCGCACTTAATGTTCAGGTATCCTGTTGGTTTATATAAATCAATGGTTTTTTACCCTGCCAGCACAGGGTGATTTAAAAAAAAAACAAAAAAAAAAAAAAAACAAAACATGACGACTGAGGAGCATCAGGCTCGGCTTAGTCAGTAGAGCATGTGACTCTTGATCTCCCAGGCAGGAGTTCAAGCCTCATGTTGGGCGTGGAGTCTACGTAAACAAAACAAAACAAACAACAACAAAACCCCCCTGATGAATGGGCCACACCCTCGGGTATTTTTATTTAAGTAGCCTCAGGTGGGACTTTGGCGCTAGGCTGTTTGAAAAATTCTTCAGGTGATTCTAATGTGCAGCCAGGCCTGGGAACCACAGGTATGTATGCATCCTGTTTCTTTATTAAGTAGCTTCTGTGTGTCAGGTACTAGGGCAGTTACACAGATGATTCAGCTGATTTGTGCAGTAGAAAAGCTAGTGAGGAAAACAGAAGGGCAACATGTGACAAGACAGTGTGGAAAGCACTTTCATTTATTCCATAATTCAACAAATAATAACAGCGCACTTAACAAGTGCCAGGGCTGCAGTTAAAGTATGCTCAAAGTCCTACCAGCTACCTGAAAAGAGCAGGAAAACTTCATAGAAAGGCAGCAGCCAAGCAGGGATTTGGAGGACTCCTTCAAGGTCTTCATCAGATAAGGTAGGGAGGGCAGGCATGGATGCATGAGGGAACAGCGTGTGCCGTGTGTAGAGGAGTGTGCTGGGGTGGGAGAAGCTAGAGATGAATAACTGGTTGTGTACAGATGTACACAGCCTTAGAGGTAGATTAACAAAGGAGTGTAGACTCCATCCAGAATGCATTTGAGAGACATTAAGGGTTTTTAAGCAGGAACGCACAAATGGGAGGTATGTACAGACACCGGTATTTGGGATAATATAGGCCGTTCATTACATAAAGCTAGAGATTAAATTTGCCACCTGATTTAAAACTGATGATTTGACCAATCGTCCCCCAAACCCCTCTGCCCTTGACTGACATAACTAGCCACTGTGATCCTAAGGGGACACAGTTTCTGGTCAATGAAGAGAGGGGATTCCATGTGGCACTGGAAGTGGGGTGCAGACCAGCGCTTTTTAAGTGACCAACTGAAATAGGTTCATCATGCACTGAGGTCTGGACAAATCAGTTGGGGTTCCCTACTCCTGCCTCCCTACCTAATTTCCTTCAGAAAGACCTGTTAGTGTCTGTAGAAGTGATACTCTTATCACGCTGTTTGTCTGACTTGCCTCAGAGCAAGTAAACAAACCCAACAGATCAAAACCCTCCAGGTTCCCTTCAGCTCCTGAAGCATCTCTGCATTCTTACCCTTTCTGAGGACTCAAGGACAAACAGATCTGACCATGGAATCATCCCAGTACTAGGGATGTACTTAACCTAGTTAGGATATTCACAGAATAAACATTCCTTTCCAGCTGGGGAAGAAGAGGATTCAGTTTAGCAGTGGTTCTCAAACTCTGTGAGCACAAGCTTTAGTCGAGTCATAGGCTAAAAATGTAGAGTTGGGCGCCCCACTTGACACCTACTGGATCAGAATCTCTTGGGTAGGTCAAGGAAACTGTGTTTTAAGCACTCATTCCCAGATCATTCTGATACCCACGATCTATGGACTTCACCAAGCAGTATGAATGCAGTTGTTGGTAATTCTGGCCTGTAATTTGGCCAGGTGGCCCCTGGCAGCTGTTTTGGGGGAGGGAGGACGGGTTAAGCGAGCCCCTGGATTCATAATCCTCAGCACAGTTAGCTTGCAAATTCTGCAGGATGTTGGTTTTCAGTTCAAGTTATTTCTAGGTTAACTTCTTAATTGAGCTGTTTAGCTCAGCAGAGGACTTGAGATACCACAGATAAGAGAGAGGTTTAGGAGTAAGCATTAAGTATCTCTGGCTGTGTCTCTGTTATCCTTTCCAGTTCCACTTATCTGAAGAGCCAGGATTTCTCAAAAGACAAGTAACCTTAGAGGGAAGTATCAAGGGGAAAGCAACACATTCCCTTTCCTTGCCATGCCCATTAGAAAACTATGTTAAGAAAAGAATCTCCAAAAACACATCAAGATGTTGAATAAAGATATGTCGTTCTTCCGTGGTTGCCAGCGTCTGGGGTTAGTGGAGCACAAGCTTAGAGAAATAAGGCCCATTTCTCTCTAAAGGTGTCTTTTCTTGAGGTGTCTCCCTGGAAATTCATGTGGCTAACTCATTAGTGATAGCGGGTGTTAGATGCTCATAAATCTCCCAGAATTCATTGGCTGAAGACATCTTAAATGTGGACTTTTCGGCTTTTAATGTCTTTGGTTGCTTCTTTACCATACTTCAGTTTGAGTGCTCAGATTTGAGGTTTTGAAACTTGTTTTTAATTAAGACATGGTTTATTTTTATTGCTTGAGATAAAATGCCGTCTGGGGGACTCAAATCTAAGTTACAAAATAAAGTGCATCTGGGCAGACCATAGGGGGAAAAAAAAGAGCATAAAGGCTAACGTGTCTGCCAGGATTCTTAAGTTTACTTAGTAACTTCTTGGAGAATAAAAACCCCAGCACCTGCATTATAAAAAGAGTATGCCTTATAAATGTCCTACTCTTTGAAATACCTAAATGAATTAGGCTGAATTATGAACTAATGGCTTGTAAAAATTCACCTTGAGCCAGCTACCGAAGATACTAAGTAAGAGATAGAGACGGAGGAAACCCAACCCGCTGTTTGTTTGTTTTATCAGTAATGTAGCTCAAAAGTAGCCAAGCCAGTGGTGGATGGGGGAACTTTCCCTGTGTTTTGTATCCCTGAGCTGAGCCTGTGAATGCCAAGATTTAATCTAAAGAGGTTTGTGTTTTAAAAACTAACAACCAAGTAATAAAACACCTATAAAAGGGGTTTATAATGGAACCGGTGACAGTTTTGAGTGTAGTATTACAACTCTTCTGCTCCCCTCTCCCTTTTTCTATCCTTTCATCCAACTCTGTGCCCTTTGTCTTCGCTCCTTTCTCACCTTGTTGCCAAGAGGCATGTAAGTAGGGGCAGCTCACACCCCAAAGGAGCAGACATCTTTAAAAAGTGAAGTGTGTATTGTGCTCTGCATTTGTTGACACGGTGGTGCCGCTTGTTTTGTTTGAGATAAGTTGCTCTAACAAAGTACCTCCCCAGTTTGCACAGGGGTTTTGAATGGGGAGTTGAAGATGCTGCTGCAGTGTCAGTGGCGTGAGGATGGAGGATGTTGGAGTCAAAGAGGGCAGGAAGCTGGGGGGCCTCTCCCTGGCACCCTGCCTCACCCTGCCAGGGCCCAAGATCTGCCTGACTCCAGGGGACAGACTTCAGTCAACAGGTGGTTTTCCAGCCAGGCCACCAAGCCTGGAACTTGGTTCTTTTACAAAGCCATAGCCCCCCCGCCGCCCCCCCCCCCCAAGAAATGGCGCCTCGGAAGGGAAACTTCGTACTCCAACTCTGTAGGAGCCGTTTCTCGAGCCCACTTTTGCCTATTTTCTGGAGTCTCCCCTGCCAGCATCCCATCCATCCTCGGGAAGAGCGAGGGACGCTCGCTGCAGAGTCTGGAGGGCGCTGGGAGGCATGTGGGCAGCGTCAGAGTGGCCTCGCCTGGGCGGCCAGAGGAGCCCCAGCCTCCCTCATGTGGGCCTCAGGAACTCGGGGGGCCCAGGGGAAGCCTGGAAAACCGAACTTCGCCATCAGCCTTCCTTCGAGCGCTGGCTAGAGGAGAGGGGGGAAGGGCCCCCCAGCGGTCTTCCCCCCACTCCCCCCGCCCCCAGCACCTCTGCCATCCGGCTGCACCGCCCAAGAAAGCACTCAGAACGCAGCTCTGAGCTCTCCAGCTCCTCGCAGGCCGGGAGAGGGTATCTGGAGGGGGCAGTTTCCCCCTCCTGCCCGCGTCTGACATCCCCACTCCCACCCAAGGATGCTGCCGCCGTGCCCTGTCCGCGGTCGCTGAATGTCACTGCTCCCTCTTCCTCCTGATCAGGGTAGACACAGCTCCCGAGGCATCTCCTACCCCCAAACTGCCGCGATCACCCGAGGGTGCAAGGCCCGGGTGGAGGACGAAGTTTGGGGCCCGGAGCGGCGGGAGGGGGGGGCGCTTTGGCGAGGACCGCACCTCTCAGTCCCAGCCCTGGCGGGCACACTCCCCGCCCCAAACGGCCCAGGCTTCCCCACCCTCCCGCGGACACCGGCATCCCCGCCCTCCCCCGAGGGCGGCGAGCGGAGCCCCCCAGGGCGGAGGCAGGTACCCCCGGGGCGGGGACTGGGGCGGGCGGGGTCCAGGCTGCGCCCCCGGCCGGGCCGGGCGGGCTAGCTGGCGGCGCGGGGGGAGCGGGGCTGGGCGGCGCTGCCTCGGGCTCTGTGCGCTGCAGCCCGGAGCCGAGGAGGAGGAGGCGGAGGAGGAGAAGGAGGCGGCGGCGGTGGGTCCCGGGCGGGGGGAGCGCGGCGCTGCGGACCCGGGCGGCTGGCAAAGGACGAGGCGGAGGCTGAGGAAGGCAGCGGGGAGACCCGGGCTGCAGCAACAAAGGGCAGCAAGCGATTGGCCGGGCTGCAGGCGAGGTTAGCCGGGGACCGGGGTGGCTGGAGGCAGCGGCGAACGGTGCACGTGCTTGCAGACACGGGCGAGTGTGGAGCCGGGGGGTGCACGCCCGGCGGGTAGGGGCTTGCTCCCCTTCGGCACGGGATGGCGAGGAAGGCTGCAGCGACATCGTTCTGCCTGCACCCGGCCTGGGGCTTGCAGGGTAGGGGCGTGTGGGGGGTAAGGATGCGAGCCAGGGGGCGGGCGAGTAGTCGCCCGGGACGGGACGGGAGAGGGTGGAGGAGGGGGCGGGATGGAACGCTCCGGGCGGCGCGCCCGTCCGCGCGCTCCGCCGCGGGAGCTGGCGACTGAGAACCTCGAATTTTAACTTCGCGTGCCCGCCCGCGCGCGCCCGCCCGCGCCCACCCCTAAATCCTGCGGCCGCCGCCAGCGATCAGCTCTCACACAAACTTTAGCTGCGGGCTAGGGGATTTGGGGTTGAGTGGGGGAGGGGAGAGGGAAAGGGCCCCCTGATTGGCGTCGTCCGCAGCCTGTGAGGCCGAGCGCCTCTCCTGCGAGGAGACCCAATCCATGGCCAGAGGTAGAAGGGGCGGGCAGGGGGAAGTAGAGGTGGCGCGGTGTCTGGGAGAGAGAAAAAGGGCTGGACCAATAGGTGCCCCGGAGAGGCGGGCCCCGCGGGCTGTTGATTGGCTCTGGCAGTGGACCCGCCCCCGGGGTGGTTCCGGAGGGGGGGATGGTGGGTCGAGGGGTGTGTCTATGCGGAGGCGAGATGACCGGCAGGAACCTGCCCCAATGGGCTGCAGAGTGGCTAGTGTGTGCGTGACGGACAGGCCCGCAGGCCAACGGGTGGCCCTAAGTGTCTGCGGTCTCGTCCAATGGAGCAGCGCTGGGGCGGGGCCGCGGCTCGGGTTTAATGAGACTCCATTGGGCTGTAATCAGTGTCATGTCGGATTCATGTCAACGACAACAACAGGGGGACACAAAATGGCGGCGGCTTAGCTCCTACCCCTGGCGGCGGCGGCAGCGGTGGCGGAGGCGACGGCACCTCCTCCAGGCGGCAGCCGCGGCTTCTTTCTCAGGCAGCGGCAGCGCCCCCGGCAGGCGCGGTGGCGGTGGCGCGCGGCCAGGTCTGTCACCCACCCCGCGCATTCCCAGGGGGAGGAGACTGGGCGGGAGGGGGGCGGAAGGTGGGGGGGGGCCGGGGGCTTGTGACGCCCCTCCCACAGGCCTCTGCGCGAGGGTCACCGCGGGGCCGCTCGGGGTCAGGCTGCCCCTGAGCGTGACGGTAGGGGGCGGGGGAAAAGGGAGGAGGGACAGGCCCCGCCCCTCAGCAGGGCCTCCAGGGCAAGGGGCGGGGCCCTATGGTGGAGGGGGCGGGGCGATGTCGGGGGGGCGGGGCTCGAGTGGTTGGAAGGCGGGGGTTCGGAGGGGTTTTCTGAGTGGGAGTGACCGGGTAGGAGCTGTGGGGGGCCAGTGAGCGTCTGGGCTGTGAGAGACTGGTGAGGGGGTGGGTGAGGGAGAACTGGAGGTGTGCAAGCAGGTGCAGAGTGAGGGGAGGGAGAGGTGCAACACTGGACACGGGGAGGGGGATCTGAGGGGTGTGTGAGGGCAGGTGGGAGGCTGCGGAAGGGGGATTGCAGTTAGGTGGGGGCAGTAAGAATGGGTTTGGGTGTGGTGGGTGTGGAGAGGAGTGGAACGCAGTGCGGAGTAGATCCCTGGATGGGGGGGAAGTATTGGAGGACTGTGAGGAGCAAGTACAGGTGCTGGGGTGGGAAGCAGGTATCTGGGTACCTCGGCGTTGGAATTATAAAGGAGATCTGGGGTCTATGCAGCATTAAAAAAAAAACATGGAAGAATGACATGGCTATGCTTGGAGTCTTGAAGGATAATAAGACAGCAGAACAGAACTTGAGCATATCTGTAGCCGAAGATCTTATGGGGATGGGGGATACAGGGGACTGAGAAAAGGAGGCGGGTGTGACCAAAAAAAAAAAAAAAAAAACAAAAAAAAAAAGGGTGGGGCTGGGCAGTGGTTCTGGGTGAATGTGATTTGGTGAACTGCTCCAGGAGTGGGGGCCCGGGCAAAGAAAGGTGTTCGTTTGGGAGACCAGGTTGTTGACTGGCTGGATTTCTTGGGTGAAGCTTGAGCTGGAGTCTTGAAGGTGGGGCAGGATGTCTGTGTCAGGGGGAGGCCCTGAGTACTTACTACCTTGGGAAAGGACACTGTGTCTTTTTGAATTTGTGAGTACTTTGGTACGGGTAGGCTGCAGGAAGTTGTGGGAGAGGAGGCGCTAGAGTACAGATGGTTTCCTGTGCCCCAGGAAGGAGTTTAAGCCCTGCATTTGGGAGAAGGCATTGGGATATGATAAACACAGTATTGGGCAGAGGTTGTGAGAGAATAGTGATAACGAATTACAGATGTGGAAAATAAGAAAAAAGAACCAATGAGCCAAGTATCAAGTGTGTTGAGGGAGGTACCAAGAAATTCAAGGTAAAGAGTATATAAAGACTCTCCTGTATATGGACAGGAGGCGAAAGTAGTAAATGGGAATTAATTATATTGGGATAGTGTAAATTCTGTGGTGCTGCAAAAAAGTTACTGTTATTACTGTAAATGAAGTACATTCTTCTTTACTTGTGTAACCCAGAGTTTTCTGGGATGGCCCCGAAATAAAATACTTTGATCCATTCCATTCTTACCCATTAATTCTTCACATATGTATCAAAATGGATTGGGGCAACCTTTCTATGTTTTTAAGAATAGGAAAATATTGCATGTTTCAGTAAAGGATAAGATTTTTACCGGAGAACCTCGACTTGGTTGAAGGTTGGGGAGGTGAAATGATGACTTAAAAGAGAGAGAGAGAGAGAGAGAGAGAGAAGCTAGAGGAAGGTGGTAACATTAAAGCAAGAATTTAGGAGAATGACTTGGTGGTGATGACATGGTCAGTAGTAAGTTTTGCCTACCAGCCATACCCAGGCCTCTGAGTAGAGTGGAAGTTCTGTTGTTGCCGTTATACCAAATGCTTATCTCATGCACATCTTGTGAAGATAAGATTGAAACTGTCAGACATAAGGCATAATGTGAATGAAAGGTAAAATAGGGTAGTATGGGAAGGTAGCCGAGGAATTTTAGTAAGTAATTTTAATGTACTTCAGAAATCTTAATGGATTTTTACATACCAGTTAACCAACTGGTCTGGCTTTATTAAATGCCAGGATTCCTAACAGGTGACTTTTCAGTCTCTCAGATCGTTTTCTACAAAATACCTTCAGTTTTCCACATGCATATACTTGCTGGTATTTGTATAAAGTAAGCAGAAAGGAAATTGTTTTATGGAAGTTGGGGATGTGTGAGCTATAGTGATCAGTATGCTTGAAGAATGGTAATATTACATGGATGGGAGAAGTGGGATGAAGGGATATTTTTCTTCCCTTCAAATGCTTTAATTTGCATTTCCAAAGCACCTTTTTTGTAAGACTCACAATCTTGCACAATTCTTTCTTCTTCCTCCTCCTCCTCCTCCTCCTCTTCTTCTTATTCTTCTTCTTCTTATTCTTCTTCTTCGTTTTTAATCATCTGTTCTACTGTTGCTGGATATTTGAGTTGTTTCAGTTTGGGGAAATTGTGAATAAAGCTGGTATGAGTGTTCCTGTCGCCGTCAACTGGTAACACACGTGCATATATTTCTCTAAGGCCTACACCTATGAATGGAATTGCTATTTCATAGGCGGGGTGACCATTTATAACCATTTATCCTAGCTTATGCCTGTTGTCACAGTGTAACCACTAATATAACATCTTTAATTCTCAAAAGTGTCTGGATGATGAGTTGTGTGTCACTCTAGTCATGAGGTATGCGTATCTTCAACTTGACTAGATACCAGTCAAACTGTTTTCCAAAGTGTTGTACCAGACCACACTCCCTTCTGTGATCTGTGAGAATTTCCATTGCTTCTTGTCCTCTTCAAATCTCAGATGTGCTAGCTTTTCAAATGAGCCAATCTGGCAAACTTTGCATTTAACTGGTTAGTAACCAGGTTGAATAGCTTTTCATATATTTATTGGCTGTTTGGATTTCCTCATTTGTAAAATTTCTGTCCACGTCTGTCCTTTTTATTTATTTTAAAACTTGGGCCTTGTGTCTTTTATTGGTATTTCGAAGTTCTTTATTTACTCTAGATACAGATCCTTCGTCATGTGTGTATGTTGCAAACACCTACTTCTATTCTGTGGCTTGCTGTTTCACTCACTTTATGGTGTCTTTTAATGAACAGAAGTTCTTAATTTTAATGGAGTCAAATTTATTGGTCTTTTCTTTATGGTTAGTGCTTTTTGTGTCTTGTTTTAAGACTCTTTCCTACCCTCAGGTCAAGAAGATATTCTCCTATGTAGTATTCTCTTCTAAAAGCTTTATTGACCTTAAAAAAATGTTTGAGTAAAATACATCGTTCTTGACCTCATCCTTGCCATTACAAATCTATTTTTGCTTTTGTTCACTTTATTCTGAACTCTGTCTTGAATTTTTACTTGTCTGCAACTATAACTAAGGACCAGGTGCTGACTTCCCATGTCTCTTAGGAGAAAATGGTCAGATAGACAGAAGTTCAGCCAGATTAGATTTTACAGGTCTCCAGCTGACTGTATTGCCCTTTTTCTTTTTATGAGCTAGCATTTTATTGTGTTCCTGCTATGTGTCTGCCACCATTTTTGGTTCTTTCATATTTGTTATTTCAATTATTTCTCTTAACAGTTCTGCCAAACAGGGGTGTATAATCTTTTCCACAGAGGACAAAACTGAGACTTAGATTAGATTGATTAACATGTCCAGTATTCCACAGCTTAGTTAGCTGGCAAAGTGGGGACTTGATCCCTGAACTTTCTAGATATGTCCCACCACAGCATACCTCCTTATTGAATGAAGATTTCAGAAGCCGATTTGATGAGTATCCAAAACCAATGAGGGTACCTTTCTTACTTGTAATATAACATGTCCTCATTAAAGCATACTGAGGGGCTCACGGGTGGCTCAGTGGATTAAGCATTTGCCTTCTGCTCAGGTCTCATGATCTCAGGGTCCAGGGTTCTAGCTCCAGCTTAGGGCTCCATGCTCAGTGAGGGGTCTGCTTCTCCTTTTCCCTCTAACTTCCTACCCCGACCCCGTGGTGCTCTCTTTTGTTGTCAAATAGAATCTTTCTTAAGAAAATAAAGCACACATAGTTTCTTTGAAACTCCATAAAATTATTGACTTCTCCATCTATATTAAAGTAAGTAAAGTTAGAGTAGTTAGTGGACCTTAAGGAGTCTTGGGATAGGTGATAGAGGTCCTGTAAATCCTTGAAATTGTATGCACATGTCTGTATGTACATGTGTTCATTTTTAAAAATAGATCTATAATTTTCTTGGGGTTCTCAAAGGGGAACCCTAATTGGTTTACAGGCTATATAGTATATTCTGTTTGAAGACGTTTGTAATAAAGGTGATGCAGAATTCTCATATGATCTGTATTTTCAAAATAATCTTGTAAAAATTCAGAGGTCAGATTCTTTTTTCTCAATATGTTGTTCTCAGTCTTTGTCATTAAAGCCTGGTTAAAGCTAATTTATAATTAGGAAGAAATCTAGGGTTGAATAGGAATTTTTAAATGCCAAAAAAAGACATTCTAAATTTAGTTGATTATTTCTTAAGTGAGAGTGCTTAGTTATAATATCATCATTACTAATCAGTGTACCCTGGCTCCAAAGGCCTGATGACTTCAAGTGACTTTTCATCTTGTCTCTAAAATCCTCTGTTTTACAAGGGATCAAATTTCCTGTGAGGCTCCTAACAGTGTGATTAAAGTTTAGAGACTGAAACTATTGAGCACTTAAATGTAGGGACGACTATACAAACCTAATTCTTGGGCTTCACCAGGAGATTTGGGGCATGTCTCAACTAATTTGTGATGATGATGTTGAAACTAATCTTTGTTAGGGATTATGGAAGCCATAATAGTTTATTGATGGTTCAGTTATTGTTTGTTGAAGCAGATTTACACAATTATAGTTTAATGACATAACAAGGATATTGTCAACTAGGAGAGCATGACATGAAAAATTAAACTTCCAATTAATATAATATGTATTAGTTGAAATGATAATTTTCATGGTGATTTAGCTTCTTAGAAATCCTCGGAAAACATTATTAGCTTGTGAATTGGAAACTCTATGTTAATGAGTAGTGAGAAAGAATTTAGTATTATTCCAAAAAAATGGTGAATTAAATATTCAATTCAATTAACATTTATTGAGTGCCTACTCTGGGCTTGCTGATGAGTTAGACTCATAAATATACGTTGAACAAGATTGATGTTGGGAGAGATGACGTACTGGTTGCTTTAGTTTGTTCAGTCATCCTACCTTCCAGCTTATCCTGGACGGATGCTAGTGCCAGAGTGAGTCAAACATTTCAGCAAATTTGTGCATGTGTGTGGGTGCACTTGACTATGCCGTATTGTGTCACTCCTCTGCACGGGCTTCCTGTTACTTCATCTGTCATGTTCACACGGCTCAGCCTGGTTTTTGTTAATCCAACTTTATTTCTTCTCTTCAACACGTACTGGCTCTAGGCATGCATGTGGACTTGGTGTCTCTTTTGTTAGGCTCGTTCATGCTTAGCTCCTGTACTTTCTGCTGGTTTCCCTTCATTCATTCACTGATGCATTGACTTAGCAAAAAGGCACAGCTCCCCTCTTACTTTCAAGCGGTGGTCCTGGGAAATCTAGGGACATGCAAAGGTGAAACCAAACATGAATCCTGTTTTTAAGAATTTTCACAGTTCTAGTAAGGGAGATGAAGTCAGTACACGAACGAGCATAATACAAAGTGGAAAATGAATGCTAAAATATTAAGATCATAAAAAGCGACCTGATAGACAAAAGGGATGTAGAGCTTCTGAGAAGGTGTCAGTTCTTACTGGACCTGAAGGATTTGAATTTTCATTTAGGTAAAGAACCCCAGGCGGTTATCCAACTTCTGCCTTGTCTTTCAAGGTCCAGTTTGTGTCCCATCCATCCAAGGGGTGTTGTACCCACTCAGATAAAGTCACGGTGGTTTCCAGACTTTTTTCCTTCTGTAGCCAGGATCCCTTTCTGTGAAGTGAATCTTAAGGAGAAACCCATTATGAATGGGATAGTTAAAATGGAGCTCCTTTGTTGGGTGCAAGGAGTTGTGTGGCCCTAGTGTTAACCCCCAGGGGCATCTGTGGGTGATACCCCAGGCACTTTCTCTTAAGAGATCCAAGGAGGCTAATTTAAAAGCCAGTGGAGACACAGGAAAGAGTTTAGGTTTTAGCATCTCAAGTAAAATCCATTATGATTTGGTGGTCTGAAGCCTTGACCAAGTCATGTTTCAGTTTTCCTTTTGCAAAACAGGGCAACAGTGCTACTTCGCAGAGTTGTTTTATGGTTTACTGATAATCTGTGTATAGGTACTGATAATCTGTGTAAAGTGCCTGGTCTATAGTAGGTGTCAGAAAATGGTTGGTACCAGGTTAGTGCTTTTTATTTTTTAATGACCTTTTTTTTTTTTTTTTAAAGATTTATTTATTTATTCATGTGAGCCAGAGAGAGAGGCAGAGACATCAGCAGAGGGAGAAGCAGGCTCTATGCAGGGAGCCCAATGTGGGACTTGGTCCCAGGACCCCAGAATCACTCCCTGAGCCAAAGGCAGAGCCGTAAGCCAAAGGCAGACTCAACCGCTGAGCCAACCAGGAGTCCCTTTTTATGACTTATTGAGGTGAAATTTACATAACGTAAATTTAACCATTTAAAGTTAACAACTCAGTGACAGTACATTGCCAATGTCGTGTCACTACCACCTCTATCTAGTTCCAAAACATTTTCATCAATCTAAAATAAAATCCCTTACCCATTAAACAGTTTCTCTTCATCCCTCCACTCCCCAGACACCACCAATCTATGTTCTACATATGGATTTGTCTATTCTGGAGGTTTCACATAAATGGAATTATACCATATGACTTTGTTTCTGGCTTCTTTTGCAGCATGTTTTTACAGTTCATCCACACTGTACTATGTATCAGTATTTCATTTCTTTTTATGACTGGATAATATTCCACTGCATGGATATACCACCTTTTCTTAATCCATTCAACTTTTTAATTTTTTTTACTTTTTACTTATTTTTTTAAAGAATTATTTAAATTCAATTAATTAACATATAGTATATTATTAGTTTCAGAGATAGAGTTCAGGGATTCATCAGTTGCAGGTAACACCCAGTGCTGATTCCATCATGTGCCCTCTTTAATGCCATCACCCAGTTTCCATTCAACTGTTGATGGACATTTGGTCTAGGTCCATTTTCTGGCTATTGTGAATAGCGTTGTTACAAACAGGTGTGTATGTGTACTTATTTGAGTACCTGTTTTCAGTTCATAAGAGTATATGCCTAGATGTTGAAGTGTGAGGTCTTATGGGAATTTCCTATTTAGCTTTTGAAGAACTACCAGTGCTTTGTTTCTGAATTGCTTCTTATGCCTCTAGCACCTATCATAGGGCTGCATAGAGTGAATATCTTGGTAAATTTTGTTGCTTGTTCTTTGATTAGTATTTGTAACCTCTCCTTCCAGTTCATATAGTTGAGGCCTCAGGCATCAATTTTCAGGGAAATAGATGTATCTAGGACTTGGAAGTTAACAAATACCATCGTATGGATTGATGTTTGATGTCGTCAGACAGCAGATACTTGTTAACTGAGGACACCGTTTTGAGTGAGTGTGCCAGTAGTCTGTGCTGGGTGGTTATACAAGGAAAAAAGTTAAGGTCTCTTCCCTTCAGCAGTGTATGTTCTGTTTCAGAAGATTTGTGGTTCCTCACTCAGTTACATAAAAGGCTGTGAAAAAATCCAGGAACATATAAAAGTGAGAGAGCTAAAAATAACTTAGCAAGTAAAACCCAGAATGACAAAAGAGTAAACTCTATTGTTAATCTCTATTTATTTTTTTTTTAGCCACTGTTTTTGGCTCATCTATAACATGACTCGAGTGTTATGACATTGATTTTGAAACGACACACAGCGTTAGTGAGAGCATTGAGGAGGTTTCACATAATATTTATGATCCAGGGTATTTTGACTCCTCTTATGCTGACATGAATATTTCTGAATAGTGTTGATATTTATATAATACTAATGAAGCCAAAAGCTCGTTTTGGACTAAGCATTTCTCTAGATCTGTTTAGAATAGTTTGTAATGAATGATGTAAATACATCCATACAACCGTATAATTTACTGATATTATTTTGTAGTTAAAAATAAAGTGATTCAAAACCTTAGAAAATAGAATAATTTAATTTGATGTAACATGAGTCCCCAGAATTAATTTGGAATGGTTCACTCTCTTTTTGATAGTCTTTTAGTCCAACTTTAATTTTATAGAAAAAAAATGAAAAGAGAATAATGATTTTTAGGGTTGTACTTCTGATACAATGTCCTATCTACATGTGAAACAAATCCTAGTGCTCTAAAAAAGAGAAGTGGTGTGGATAATTCCAAATCGGGAAAAAAAAGCATTTCTATTTGGCTTTTGAATGAATTACGCATTTTTTTTTCTTTTAGATTTGTCTTTATAGTTAGATACTGCTTAGACTAAAATTAAATTGGTTTTCAAGCTATTCTCTTAGAGTATACCAATTTATAGTGGGGCCAGTGGGATGTCAGTAACAAACTCTCCTAAGATTAAAAAATTTGCAGTGGATAATATACAAAGTAGGTAATATACATGTGTTTAGTTGAGAATTGGCTACAGATAAAAGACTACGGATTTTGTTCCTCTCCTGGCTCTGTGTGTGTGTGTGTGTGTGTGTGTGCATGTGCGCACGCGCTTTAACACTGATTCTGGTTGTAGCATGGAGATGCTGAGTTACATCTGCTTCTGCCTAATTAACTCTGTTGGTTGGTGTCAGATGAGAGCTAATTTTGAGATTAAATTGAGGAGTGGGGTGTGTGTGGCTGGGGGCGGGGAGAAGAAGGATCTAAGGTTGCTTGATTATTTTGTATAAGATCAAAATGCAATTATTCACAATGTTGTTTTAAATTTTTTTTTTTGACTTTGAAGTGAAAATGATCAATATTGTCCTAAAATGTGACCTGTGTCAGTACATACTCTTGTGGAAACTGGTACATCCTTCTCTTAGGTGCAGTTATTGGCCATATCTTGATTATCCAGTCAGTATGTAGATGCCAGGTGACCTTTGGGACAAATAGTGAATGTTTCCTGGAAAGTTAATAACTGAGCCTCAAACATCACTTGACTTTTTTTTTGTTTTCAGACAAGATGTTACACCTGCCTGGCTATTTGAGTAATTCCAATATTTTTTTTTCCCTCATGATGTGATTATTTCTTAGACTCTATCTCAGTACTGGTGTTTTTTGTTGTTGTTGTTGGTGGTGGTGGTGGTTTTTTTGTTTTTGTTTTTGTTTTTTTAAAGTAGGCTCTATGCCCAACGGGGGGCTTGGTCTCACAACCCTGAGATCAAGACCTGAGCTGAGATCAAGAGTCGGTTGCTTAAAAAAAAAAAAAAAAAAAAAGAGTCGGTTGCTTAACTGATGGAGCCACCTAGGCACCCCTGTCACAACCTGATTTATTTATTTATTTATTTATTTATTTATTTATTTATTTATTTATTAAATTTTTTAATTTATTGATGATAGTCAAACACACACACACACACACACAGAGAGAGAGAGGCAGAGACACAGGCAGAGGGAGAAGCAGGCCCCATGCACTGGGAGCCCGACGTGGGATTCGATCCCGGGTCTCCAGGATCGCGCCCTGAGCCAAAGGCAGGCGCCAAACCGCTGCGCCACCCAGGGATCCCCGCTGCGCCACCCAGGGATCCCTTTAAAATTTGGAAAACACGTCTGTTCTGAAAAGAAGAACAAAATTTAAGTACTGCTTTGGGGCTTCATTTCTCGTCCTGATTTCTATGTTCTTAAATACCCTTTAGTGAAAAGTGCTAATAAGTTCATTGCAGTTATTTGTATTAGATAGTTGTGAAGATCCATAAACTGTCCCTGAATTTGAGGGATGTCTTTATGCCCAACTTAACATTTACTCTTTTTCCTTTGGCAGATTTGCGTGAAGATCTGGACAATCCTCTTTTTTGTCATGGACTGTTAATACATTTGGAGTTCCAATTCTGGTATTTTCCCTTATCTTATTATATTTTTAAGATATTGAAATATGTTGGTAAGGGATACAAACGATTCTGTTGATTGTGTGTAAAGATTGTGGTAATAGCTTGCCATGAAGGTATATTTTAAGTATATTAGTTTTTATTTTAAGGTATGTTCATTTACTTGTGTAACCCAGATGCCTGAGAGCACCTTTGCAATATTGGATACTTTTCTGTGACCTTTTCTCCTGCTTCCTACAGTTGTGTTTTGTACAATCAAATTAAATTGGTTGATTCATCCTAAGTAAATGATGAAAGATGAAATAATTATTTGGACATAGTGAAATGTCCTCTAATGAAATTTTGCCCTAAACCATTTTACTTTGGAAAGATGTGTCCTATTCTAAACTTACTAACACACAATGATTCCCATGTTCTATCTTGAAAGTAGTTGCACTATGAAAGCCAGTAATTTCATTCCTAAACACACACCATATTCCAAGTCCAACATTTTTTCAATGATTTATATAATGACACAAAAGGGAGCACTTCTTGGGTTTGCAGATGACATAGATGACAGAATTAAGATTCAGAAGGATCTAATATGTTGGAAGAGTGACTCAAACCAACAAAATGAACTTGAACTGTAATAAATTTTAAATCCCAGCATTTATATTTGCACAAGGAAGGAAATGGAAAGACTCAGCTTGACAACATTTTTGAAAGAAGGTCTGGGATTTTTAGTTGGACTGTGTGCTTAGCATGAGTCAATTGTGTGGCAACACTGTTAAGAAAGTTCATGTAACATTGGATTACATTTATGCTTGAATAATGCCTGGACTGCCAGATTTTAAGATGGGCATTAGCCCAAACTAGTAAGCAACCAGAAGAAGGAAGTACTTGAAAACCATGTGATGTGGAGGTGTTGAGGCATTGGAATATGAGTGGTCTAAAGAAGGGCTGGAGGTAGAATAGAGTTCAATTTTGGTTTGGTTCAATAATGGTTTTCCAAAGATTCTCATTTTCAAATATTTGAAGGCCTGTCATCTTAAATAACTAATATGAGTTTCTCGAGATTTTTCTAGGGAAATCAAGACTAGAGGGTAGAAGTTCTGGGAAGACAGTCTTTGGCTCTTGTGAGCAAGAAATATATTACAGTTAGAGCTGTCCAACAGTAGAGCGAACTGCCTCAAAAAGTGACAAGTTCTCCATCCCTGGAAGTATTTTAAGACTTGATGGCCCATCTGTTGAGGTTATTGAACAAGGGATCTTTTACTGGATAGCTAGAGATTAGATAGGATGACCTCTACAGTCCTGTTAGCCCCAAGTTTCTGAATCCGAGGGGGAAAAAATGGAGTGAATCTACAGTTTCCTGATGGCAAAGAGGACAGTCCTTTTTAAACTGATTCTTTCAAGCTGACTGAGCAAGTATAGTTCAGTGGCCCAGTTTTTCAGCAACAGAGCAAATGTTATGTTTTTCATTATATCTGGCTAACATTTTGAGGAAAGATGTTATTTCTCCCTTTTAGATACATTAAATAAATAACCAGAGATAAATTTAAATTTTTTTTTATGAGACATTTTTCAAAGTGTACAGACCTTGCATGAGTGGAAGTGATGATAGCTATGGTATGTTGAATATTAGATATATTCACTTAATTCTCTTAACAATCCTCTGTGAGGGATATATTATTATTGTCCTACAGGTAAGGTAACTGAAACTTCACTTACCCAGGGTTTCTCTGCTAGTGGTTGGTAGAGTTGGTATTCATGCCATTAGTCTGATTGCAGAGGCAGTTGTGGCTCCTGTGGTGAAGACAGCACAGGACTTGGATTTTAGGTAATGGCATTTAGCTTTAAGTTTACTATAGACTGTTACCTTGAGTGAACTCCATCTTCCCCTGGACCTCAGTTTACACATAGAATTGTCTTGGCAGATTAGATGACAAATTCCATGTGAAGAGAGTCTGTCAACTTGAAACTATAAAAAGAGTTCAGATGTGGATATTATCAGTGGAAGGTGAGATTGGAGCCCAGATCTGACCAAACTCCCCAGCCAGGGCACTTTCTTCTGGTGGTCTTTGCAGGAGTACTAAATATAGATTGGAGATATAGGGTGGTTTTGGTGTTCACCAGGAGGCTTTCAGAGAGCCATACCACTGTTTACCTGGAATCAGATTTGTATGAACCTTCCTTTAAAAGGTGAAGGGTTAAGTTACCATATTAGTTTCAGTTTTCCAACCTGTGGGTTAAAGAGTGTCACAGACCCTTTGGCGGATACGATTCCATGGAAGTGGCGAGATGGGAAATTTTCTTACATGTGAGACTTGGGAAATATAATATCTAACTGAAATAGAAGAATCAGGATTACTGCCTTTTTTTTTTTCAAGTTTAATATTTCTTGAAGTAAGGTTAATATACAGTTGACCCTTGAACAGCATGGGTTTGAACTGTGTGGGTGCTCTTATACGTGGAATTTTTTTGATAAATATAGTACTGTAAATGTATTTTCTCATCCTTAAGATATTCTTAACAATATTTTCTTTTCTCAAGCTTACTTTATTGTAAAAATACAGTATATAATATAACATAGAAAACATGTGCTAATCAGCTGTTAATGTTGTTGGTAAGGCTTCTAGCTAACAGAAAGCTAGTAGTTAAGTTTTTGGGGAGTCAGAAGTTATACTTAGATTTTTGACTCTGTGCTCAAAATTGTTGCGTTGTTCAAGGGTCAATTGTACTTTCACAAGATTTTTTTTGTTTCATAGACTTGTTCTTTGAGGTTGGTTTTATGTTTATGATAGACATTTATCTTGAACCACTCATGTAAACTTACTCATTTCAATAAGAGTTAATCCATTAAGTAACTTAGGTGTTATCTTTTAAATGCCCCATAAGTGACTTCATATAAATAACTAGTGAAAATCCTAAAAAAATTTCCTTCTCAGACTGTGACCCAATTTCTGGTTAGAAAATTTAGTCACTGTGGCTTTGTTACATAATACCTGCCTGTCATTACTTCTGTGGTCCTTTTGCATCTGGAAAGTAATACTGAAGAGTCTTTTATTTTTAGCAGTTCCATTATTAAGAACATTTTCCCCCTTTTTATCCTTTAAGGTCTTGATTTCCTTGTGAAAGATGTTCTTCGCCCGAATGCAGTCTTTCCCGTTGGTCAAATAGACATCTATCAACATTGCCCGTGTGTCCTGTTTTTAATCTCTTAAGGATGGATGTTTGTGAGGTTTTGCTTAATAAGATCTGGAATATTCTGCCCATTTGTTGAGTTGTAAATGACTTTTAAATGTTCAAGTTCTGTTAAATACAAGGAGAACCTCTATGGGTAATTTTGGTATTGAAGAAGTCATTTGTCAACCATGGTAAAACTTGCAAACCCACTTTATACAGAGTGGATTCTTGAAGCTATACAGAAGATAAAAAAGCAAAAGCAAAGACCCTCTGAAGAGAGAATTTGCCATGCAGTCAGCACTTCCCACGGGTTGGATAAGAAGACAGTCTCTGAGCAGCTGGAACTCAGTGTTCAGGATGGCTCAGTTCTCAAAGTCACCAACAAAGGCCTTGCCTCCTATAAGGACCCAGATAACCCTGGGCGTTTTTCATCAGTTAAACCAGGCACTTTTCCTAAGTCAACCAAGGGATCTAGGGGATCATGCAATGATCTCCGGAATGTGGATTGGAATAAACTTTTAAGGAGAGCAATTGAAGGACTTGAGGAGCCAAATGGCTCCTCCCTGAAGAACATCGAGAAGTATCTCAGAAGTCAAAGTGATCTCACAAGCACCACCAACAACCCAGCCTTTCAGCAGCGGCTGCGACTAGGAGCCAAACGTGCAGTGAACAACGGGAGGTTACTGAAAGATGGACCGCAGTACAGGGTCAATTATGGGAGCTTAGATGGCAAAGGGGCTCCCAAATATCCCAGTGCTTTCCCATCCTCGCTACCACCTGTCAGCCTTCTACCCCATGAGAAAGACCAGGTAAGTGAAGAGAAGGTCGTTAATGCCCATCTGACTTGTACAGTTTCAGTTAAATTTTATATGGACGGAAGTTCCGAGTGAAGTTGAATGAAATCAACTGTTTTGCCTTACAGGAGGCTTTTTTATATTTTAAAATGTATATGTTGTTGATAATATAAATTGTTCTGTATTGTTTTACCGTGTATGGAGGGCTTCCTCCCTGGGCAGTTAAGAATTGAATATGATGATTATGTCATTTGTTTTTTAAGCTTTAATTGGTGAGTGCTTAAAGGGACCTGGATAGATAATTTTACTCCTCCTTCATCAAGGCAGGACCATATATATTTTAAAAATCTCAGAAAGGCCATTGTACATTTTTCTTTTTTAAAATTTTATTTTATTTTATTTTTTTTTAAGATTGTATTTATTTATCAGAGAGAGAAAGTATGCACAAGCAGAGGGAGCGGGAGAAGAAGAAGCAGGCTTCCAGCCAAGCAGGGAGTCTGACACAGGGCTCCATCCCAGGACCCTGGGATCATGACCTGAGCCAAAGGCAGATGATGCTTAACTCACTGAGCCACCCAGACAGACACCCCCTCTTTTAAAATCTTAAAATTACTTATAATTTATTTTTTTCTGCTTTATTGAGGTATAGTTGGTAAATTTTTCTCTTTATTATTACTTCTAGAGAAGAAGACTATAGACTAGTTAGGTTAATACTGATAACCTGTGCATTTCTGGAATTGGTTTAATGTGTGACCCAAATCCTGCCTTTGTAAAGTCATTTATTATTGTCCACTTCTCAGTGGGCGAAAGTGAATATTTATTTTGTCTCATCCTGTATCTTTTCTTATACTCTTTGGTTTCTTTGGGTCTTATGTTATTTCTGTAGTATTTATACACCCATGGGAGATTTCTCCTTAAGTGACAGCTCCAATTTTAGGTATTGGAGTAGGGTTTTTGTTTCGTTTCAAAGCTATTGAAGTTACTTCCCAAACTAAAACCAAAGTAGAGCTGCAGCAAATTGTTTGTAATAATTCAGGCCTTTCATTGTGGTTAGAAGAGGGTGGTTGTATGTATTGACTATATTTCTAGAAGTGATGGAAACACAAGTGTTAAGAAGAAAGTTGTGCGGCTGATGGCTTGCTTTTCCTTTTTGGATACTGCTAGCTCTTGAGATGAATTCTGCTTCCCTCCATGCTTTGAGCTGATAGAGGCCCAGCTCCAGAAACTGGGTAGAATCAGGTGATTTGCTTTCTACAGACTAATCTAAATCTTAGCATTTGTTTCTTAATCATGTTTTTATTTTATTAGTTTTTGTCAAATTTATTTTATCTTTTGGTGGTATTTGTGTTTGTGTAACCAGCCCTCAATTCTTTGTAAGAAAATGTGGCATACAGAAAGAAGTAAGTAAACCTGCAAAAAGAAAAAATTATTTTAATAACATTTGTTTCAAAAAAATATATTGAGTGACTCAAATCCTAATTCCTGTGTCTGACACAGCCATGTTAAGCACCTCTGTTTCTCATTAAATATTTTTATAAAAGCTTATACGCCATGGGGAAATTCCTTAAGGGAATGCAGAGCCATTTCTTGATAGATTTGGATATCTTTATTTTTAAAACCTGTATATTACCCTGCGGTATATTAAGGTTTTATAATTAAATTACCAGGTACATGGACTAATTCAGGTAGCTTTAGGCAACTTCATAGTTTGTTTCAGTAAATTTGTGATCCAGGGGATATCTTTAACTTGAGATAGGAGTCACTACAAATTTTCCACAGCCCCTTTCCTATCCTTCTCTTTAACCTTGCCCATCATTTCTTGCTAACCTTATCAGTTTTTTCATGCAGCATCTGTATGGAAGTATTTTTAGTCTAAAGGAAAATTCATGTCTGAAAGTATCTAGGATTGAGAACAGAGTGATTTATTGCTTAGCATGCAGTTGTTACTGTTCTTTCTATGATGCTGATCTTTTTATATTGTCCAGTTAGCATCATCATAGGACAAAGAAAACAGAGAAAATGTATCCTAAAATTTTTTTCTTAATGGAATTTGGAGATGAGCTGCAGGATTAATTTAATCATCTAATTCTTAAAAAAGAAGAAATAAATATCATTTCAAGTCCATTTGACCAAAAGCTGTTAAATTGTTTGTATTATATATTGCAATGTCATTTTTCCTTGAAAATGTAATATTGCAGGACACCTGGGTGGCTCAGGGTGGCTCAGTGGTTGAGCGTCTGCCTTTGGCTCAGGGCGTGATCCTGGGATCTGGGATCGAGTCCCACATCGGGCTCCCTGCAGGGAGCCTGCTTATCCCTCTGCCTGTGTCTGCCTCTATGTCTCTCATGAATAAATAAATAAAACCTTAAAAAAATGCAATATTGCCCTTTGAGATTATAAATGATAGTTTACAACCATGTGGATTTGCTAAGTAAATGTAATAGAAATTCTTAACCTGGGCCCATGAATGAGCTTGGGATGGAGAGACCACAGATCCCCAGAAATTCCATATAAAGCCGTCTGTAGTCACATGTTTTTCTAGGGTTAGGGTCTGTTCTGGTTTTTTGTTTGTTTTGTTTTTATCTTGTCAGATTCTCAAATGGACCCAAAATGTCAAATAGCCAATGTGAATATTTTAGTACTGTAGAAAATATTTGTTGTTTCTTTTTTGTTGTTGTTGTTTCTTATACTAAAACCATGCTAATTGTTGACTTTAATGATTATTCCTTTATAAGCTGCTGAACTTAGGTCTGAATGTAGACTGGTTGTACTATGGTTTTGTGCATATGGGACTTTCTCTAATATATTCAAAGGGCAGATTATCATCGTTCTTGATGTGTTAGAAATCTGTAGAGTTTGCATTGTTGGAGGACATTTATGATATAAATGACAACTGTTGGTACAGAGATGGAGTAATCTCACAATTTAGCCAACTGATGTCTCTCAGAGAAGCTGTTACTCTAGTTACTTTTGCTGAGTAGTTTCATTTAATTGTGAAAATGAAACCAAAAATAGTACAAATAATAACTAGCATTTCTTAAGTGTTAAATGCTGGCAGTATTCCAAGTGCTTTACATTTATTATCTCCTTGACTTACACAATAACTGTGAGGGCCATTGCATTATTATCCTTATTTTGCACATGAAAAACTGAGGCTCAAAGCCTAAGTAATTTGCTCAAGATCACTCATAGAGCTGGTAAGTGGTGAAGCCAAGATTCTAAGGAGACAGTGTGACTCCAGAAGTCTTTACTGCTGGGCTGTGTACTGGTCAACAGTGTTGGCTTTTTATTAACAATAAAAATATCGGGATCCCTGGGTGGCGCAGCGGTTTAGCGCCTGCCTTTGGCCTAGGGCGCGATCCTGGAGACCCAGGATCGAATCCCATATCGGGCTCCCGGTGCATGGAGCCTGCTTCTCCCTCTGCCTGTGTCTCTGCCTCTCTCTCTCTCTCTCTCTCTCTCTGTGACTATCATAAATAAATAAAAATTAAAAAAAAAAACAATAAAAATATCTCTTCCATTTCCTCAAATGCTTAGAAGCAGTTTTTCCTCAACAAGTAGATTTCTGGGATTTTAAATTTGGTAGTTGCAGTGAGCTTATTACAGTTTTTAAAGCAGGTACTATTTTATAATATTAGCAATACGGGAAAGCAGTAAGGAAAGTAGTAAATCTGTGTCTAATTAGATTTAACATCATCATCATTCCTATGCATGGCTGCTAGGAGGAATACAATGCAAGTTAAAATAGAAGGGCTCCTTCCTTTCTGAAATGTAATTGCACATCTTCTGATAGTCTAGAATTCAAATTGGATATTACCACACTGGCTCCTTAGCATAACTTCTTTGTATTTATTTAAGAAAGCTCTCTTTGGTGAGGTGATATGGAAATGAATTAAACCACTGAAGATAAAACTTTATCTTTGACTTGGTGAGGGAACTCCTAAAGGATAGTATTAGTGTTTCTCATTAAAAGTGGTAAAGCTCAATTAGGTCAGATTATGAGGACTTTGGAAAGTCAAATAATCTAAGAGAGACTTCACTTATCACCACACACTGTAGCATTAAGATTCCATTTGAATATTTGGGCGTTAGCATTTTTATGAAATCAGTTTAGTTCTATTTTAAACAGATTCCATGGTATTTCACTTTATTGGGGATATTTTGCTATAATTTATTAAATATCAAATATTGTTTCCAGTATATCCATACTACAGGCACTCTGATTTTAGGCTGCTATAGCTGGAAAGGGAGATGCTTCTCAGGTAGGGCTTTTGATGGTTTATTTCCTTGAAGAAATGAAATAACTCTATCAGAATCTTGCAGAAGCCTTCAAACAGGATTACAAAAACAATGATACTGTCCATAAGAAAAAAGAAGATGAGTTTAAAAAGGAACACAGATGACCCAAAATGGGGCTGAGAGACAATACTGTTAAAAATCACTTGTGGTCCTGGCTTGTTCAGTTGTTTATTCTGCTTGTCCCCCACTCCCTTTTAGGGAGATGTTTTATTAGGGCTTTTGGCAATGTTATTAGTATGAAATATTTCCGTAAATATAAGATTAGTGTTATACGTTACTTTCTTGTGTTGTGTAAATGCCATAAATAAGAGGACATTATTTTTAGATACCTTACTTTGGTGTTCTATACTTTTTTTTTTTTAACATGAAATTTATTTATTTATTTATTTATTTATTTATTTATTTATTTATTTATTATTTATTTATGATAGTCATACAGAGAGAGAGAGAGAGGCAGAGACACAGGCAGAGGGAGAAGCAGGCTCCATGCACCGAGAGCCCGACGTGGGATTCGATCCCGGGTCTCCAGGATCGCGCCCTGGGCCAAAGGCAGGCGCCAAACCGCTGCGCCACCCAGGGATCCCTGGTGTTCTATACTTTATCCTCGCCTCTCCAGTCCCATTATCCCTGCCCCAGAGAGAGACCCTCCTTGTCTTTCTCTGGGACTTTTCCAATCACTTGTACTTTGTGAAGGACCATTCACTAGTCCATATTGTTCTTTGATGTGGCAGGCTTCCAGAAGTCTCTTGGCCCTAGGGGAATTGTTCATAGTCTCAGACTCTGGATCTTTTTTGGCAGAAATGTGTGTATTTTTTATCTGCTAATTATAGAGAATCCAAGTGTCCTCCTCTCTGTTGACCTTCTTAGTTTTCCTTTGAATTGGTGTCCTTTGTATTGCAGATGTCACATTTCTCAAAAGAGTGCTTAGCTATGTGTATTCAGCTGAAAGTTGGATAAGGCCCTAAACATTGCCAAATATACTCTTCCGTATAACCTGAATTTTGGAACTGGAATGGATGAAAGTCAGTTATTTTAGAATGACTGAAGTCAGACAGACACCTATTACGGTGTAGAAGAGTAGATGGACCAAATACCTGCTTGTTTCAGGGTCAGGGAAGGAAAAATATTGGAAGTTTATGTTGTTTCTGCAATTAAGCCTCAGTAGTTCTTCCAAATAGCAGACTATCCGAGGACTACTTTTGTGTGCAGATAATACCAGTTGTTGAGGCATTATTGAAAGAGCACTTGGATTGTCTCAAACTAGTTAGTCGGGTCAAGGGAAAGATAAAATGAACAGTGAATGAGTCTTTCTGTTGTACTCTGAGGCATGACAGCTTGTTCTACTTTGGAGCTTTTATCAAGATGGGACTTGTCTAGACTTCTAATGAAACAGGCTTCAGGTGAGGTAGCAACATTATGTCAGAGGATTTTTGACTGTGAAAATGAGTCTTAAACATTCTTTTTAACTCTTTGGATCTTAGACATATTTGATACTGGAGCTGCCCTTTTGACAACACATGATCCTGTCTGGAATGATACGTATATGTACATCTGTCTGCTTTCCTCTGATTTCCTAATGTCATTTTCTTCCAAACATCAGGGATGCTATGGGTGTGAGTTTTTGACTAATTCTGGAAATTTTCAGGAATTTACTGTTCTATTCCATGTACCTGTTTGGCTTATAACAGCCACATTTGTTATATTGGCGGTGCCAACAAAATCTAGGTTTATAGCTTTGAAGTTATTTAGCAGTTAAGTGCTGTTTGCTGATTCATTCTGACAGGATCTGGAATGGCAAAGGTTTAGATTCATTCTTTCTCTTCAAACTTTATTTTAATAACTAGTACATTTTAAGGTTTCTCTATTTTTTTTTTTTTTTAGGTATTTTCTTTGTGCATTAATCACGTACAAAGGGTACATGAGAATGCCATTGTTGTATCATTGTGCTGCCAAATTTTGATGGTCAAACCCATGACTTTTTGTTTTGTTTACAAACTGTTTTCTTGGCTGATACGTAAACTACAGTAGATTTGATGAAACTCCTCACCTCTAGTTACACCAGCATTTCAAATGTGAGTCGGCCTCTTCAGGTACCTTGATCTCTCTGATCTATTAATGTTTCTGAGTACATAAACATCAATTAGCTTACTAAATCAAAGTTAGCAAATGAGTCAGCCATGTAATTTGTTTGTGACATTGTGAGTTAGCAGGGCCATGAAGAAAACATGTTTTTATTTGTGTGTAGGTACCCTTATCTCACAGACCTCAGGTGGCGATGGGGAGTTTATACATGTAAGAAGAAGAGGTATGACAGTGCATGTTGTGAAGTGCTAATCCGTTATTAGGCTTCTGCTTGGGGCTGGACTGCTTTCCCAGAGTTGTCTCCAGGAGTTGCAAACTGTATACTATTGTTTTTCCTTTTATATGTGAGCCTTTTAAGTCACAGATTATTAATGTAGAGTGTAACTTTTTGCTTTCTGAAAGGTAGTACTTCGAAAAATCTGTAAGACAAAAGCTCTAGAGTGAATGTTATTAGATTTAAACTGTTAGTCTGGTCTTTACAAAGCTACAAAATAAATACTAATCAGTGGTCTAAGTAAAATCCAGGAAGGATTTGTGTTAATTTGACAAGTAGGTTTAGAATTCTTTAGCCATTATTTTTTAGAAACCAGCTTTGTTCAGACATCCTTTCTCTAATTTGCTTCACTTTTGATCTTTGATAAAACCAGCTGCAATTTTGTTTCATTAACAAACTTAACTGTTTAACAGATGTTTGTTTTGGCTTGATTGTGTCCTTTCTATTAGAAACAGCATAACATACATAGAAACCATGCTGGGCCTTTTCCTGTCTGTAGCTAGACAGGCGTTTCAGAAGAACAACTTAATTTTATTTACAAGTTCAATTTTTGTTCCTCTGTACTATTATGGTAGGTATACAAACATTTTAGCTCTTGTTCCCCCTGTCAGGGAGGTCTTTTGTTCTTAATCCTCCATCTGTTAGTCCAGTACCCTCCCTCCCCCCCCTTTTTTTTAGCATTGCAAAATCTTACCATGCAGGGGAAAAAAGGTATTGCAGAAGAGGTAATTGAGATATCAGTGACTCTTCTACAGTTCAAGGGAGGGAATGGGACTAGCCTGGTGAATTTAGATAATTTCTTCCATCTTCTTTGATGTCAGTAAGCTGCCATATGGACAGCAATGAGGCCTACAGGAAGGAGGTGAGCTCTGGTCTGGGCTGCCTGGGATACTCAGAGTGATGTGGGCTGGGAGCCAGAGGCAGGCAGCACTTGAATGTTTCTGTAGTAGTTTCTGATGCAGCCAGTCCTGATTTTTGTCCATGGTGTACTACCATGCTTGTGACTCTCTCAGATCATAAGTGGGAATGATGAAATTCAAGAAATAGGATATGAGGTAAGAGAAACAATCGTAAGCAGGGAATGCTCAGACTCAAAGCCAGTGTTAAGGACATCGAATGATGATTCCTGTTTGATACTTGATCACCTTGTTTCCAAAACTGTTTTTTTTTTTTTAAATATCATATAGAAACTTCTATCTGATATCAAAACTCAACCCTACCTATTGAGCCCTGAGATGTGAGTAACTGCAGAAAACAGTCTGCTCATGGAAGAGTGTGGACTGTTTGAAGAACATAAGCTATTCCAGTTAGGCTGTAAGCAGCTTGCTAGGAGACTGGGAAAGGTAGGTAGTGAAGGGAACCAGGAAGGTATTTCCCCCTTAAGTTTGTAACTTGTGAAATTGCAATATTTCAAAAAGTTGAAAGAGTAATACAGTAAGCACTGTATATCTTTCACTTAGATTCACCAGTTGTTAACATTTGTTCTTTCTCTCGCTCTTAAGTTGTGTGTATACAAATATGTACATAGTCATAATTTCTGGCTGAACTATTTGAAAATAAATGACAGACATCATAACATCTTAATACCATAACGTCTGCCATTATAACATCTTGATACCATAATATTGTCATAATAATTTTATGGAACGTTTTCCTATACAACCACAATACTATTATTTCATGTAAGAAATTCAGCAGTGAAACAAGAGTGTTATCCAGTACACCATATTTTCCCAAGTGGTCCCAAAGTTTCATTAATAACTTTTGTTTCTGATCTGGGATCCAGTTAAGGATTTGCATTACAGGATGCTTGGATGGCTCAGCGGTTGAGCATCTGGCTTTGGCTCAGAGCATGATCCCAGAGTTCCGGGATCGAGTCCTGCATCAGGCTTCCTACATGGAGCCTGCTTCTCTCTCTCCCTATGTCTCTGCCTCTTTCTCTCTGTGTCTCTCATGAATAAATAAATAAAACCTTAAAAAAAAAAAAGGATTGTGCATTGCATTTGATTGTTATATCTTTAATAGAGAACAGTTTTCCCTCTTTATTTTGCTTTTTACATCAGTGGCTTTTTTGGTATTTTTAAATTTTCTTACAGTTTTAAAAAATTTATTTTTATTTTTTATTTATTATTATTATTTTTTTTAATTTTTATTTATTTATGATAGGCACACAGTGAGTGAGAGAGAGGCAGAGACACAGGCAGAGGGAGAAACAGGCTCCATGCACCGGGAGCCCGACGTGGGATTCGATCCCAGGTCTCCAGGATCGCGCCCTGGGCCAAAGGCAGGCGCTAAACCGCTGCACCACCCAGGGATCCCCTAAAAAATTTATTATTATTTGAGTATAAGTGTCACATAATATATCAGCGACATTTCTTTTTTAAAATCTATCTATCTATCTATCTATCTATCTATCTATCTATCTATCTATCTATTTATTTATGAGAGAGCAGGAGCAGGGGGTGGGGGAGAGAGAGAAGCAGGCTCCTCGCTAAGCAGGGAGCCTGATGTGGGGCGTGATCCCAGGACCCTGAAATCATGACCTGAGCTGAAGGCAGACGCTCAACCAACTGAGCCACCCAGGCACCCCCGGTCGGTGACATTTTTGATAATTCCAGGCCAATTGTCTTATGGGATGTCTTACAATTAGTGTTTATCTGATTGTGTCCTCACGATCAGATTCAAGGTTAATAATTTTGGCAAGAATACTATTTGGGGGATCCCTGGGTGGTGCAGCGGTTTAGCGCCTGCCTTTGGCCCAGGGCGCGATCCTGGAGACCCGGGATCGAATCCCACATCGGGCTCCCGGTGCATGGAGCCTGCTTCTCCCTCTGCCTGTGTCTCTGCCTCTCTCTCTCTCTCTCTCTCTCTGTGACTATCATAAATAAAAAAAAATTAAAAAAAAAAAGAATACTATTTGGGTGGTGTCATGTCAGGAGATACATCCTTTTAAATTGTCTCATTACTGGTGGTGTTTATTTTTTATTTTATTTTATTTTTTTTTTACTGGTGGTGTTTATTTGATCAGTTGGCTAAGGTACTGGTAGATCTATTAGTTTTGTATTTTTGCTGTAATGAATTACCACAAACTTAGTGGCTTAAAACAATGCAAATTTATTGTCTTAACAATTCTGTAGGTCAAAAGTCCAGAGTGGGTCTCACTGAGTTAAAAAAAAGTGTGGGCAGGGGAATCTGTAGAGGAGAATGTGTTTCCTCCCTCACCTTTTCCAGCTTTCGTGTGCTGCCTGCATTCCTTGGCTCTGGCCATCCCCTTCATCTTCAGAACCTGCAGCATGGCATCTCTCAGACCATTTCTCCATAGTTAGATCTCTCTCTGACCACAGCCTGAACAGCTTTTAAAGGATTCATGTGATTAGATTAGGGCCATTTAGATAATCCAGGATAATCTCCCCATCTCAAAGTCCTTAACTTAATCCTGCCTGTTAGGGTCATTTTGCCATATAAGGTGACAGATTCACAGGTTCTTGGTATTAGGAAGTGGACACCAGTTGGGGGGTGGGTGATGCTGGTGCATTAATCTGCCCACCAGACAGTGATTTCAGTATTCTCATCTAAATTAGTTTTTACATTGGAGGTTGTGAATTTTGAAAGGTGTGGTGGCAATGATGTAACATGGTCTATAAGTCTGTTTAGAAAAGAATGAATCACAGTTTATGGGGTTAATGCTAGCTGTAGGCTGGGAGTGAAGAGGCTTGAGCTCTAGGTCTGATAGTACCTCCTGAATCATTTCCATAAGAACAGGAACAGGGGCTGCCTCCTGCTTCCACTTAGTGTTTCTTGACTCAAAAGTCAAACTGAAGGATGAATTTGGCAGTAATAGCTCGAGAGTTTTTAACAATAGGAGTTTGGACATCCAAAATGTTCCCTGAGAAGTGCATTTAAAGTTGTAGAGAAGGGTCTTTCTTTAACTGCCCACAGAGTGCATGAAAAAAATATATGAGACACTTAATAAGATAGGCTTTTGGTGACATTTTAAATACTGTCATCAGAAGAACTTTATGTCTGTAAATTTTAATCCTTAATTAGAAAACTCTAAATAGGCTGAAAAAGAAACTGACTTACTTGGATAAGACCAGCATCATGCTTATAATGTTATATCAATTGTATCTCAATTTTCCCAATAAAGTTGGGAAAAAAATACACAGGTGGATATATATTATATTCTTTGAGTTCTTAGTAAAAACTCAGAAAAGATAAATATCAAGATTCACAAAGGCAGTTAACCTCAAGGATTCTTTTCTTTCATTTCACAGTGTTTTAATAGAATCTTCCATAGTAGCTGCACTTAGTTGGAATGTTTTGGAAATACTGACTGTTCCAATTTTTAAAGAATAACTGTTTAGTTATCAGCCTGTAAATGTGCTTTCTAGAGCTGATAAAAAAAGATGATCCTCTCATCTGATGAGCTCTGACCCTCTGTAAACCTTCCAACTTATCTCATTTTCCACCAGCTATTGAAATATAACGAGATGCCAACAATTACATCCTCACAAAGCATTTATACCAAGTTATAAAATTACTTCTTTATTGGAAAATTGTGTAATATCTTGATTTCAATTTAGCATGGCATGTTGGTTAGCAATAAATCTTACTGGTGTATGAACACAATCCTGCAGGCAGTTTGCAAAACATTGATCAGGTGCAAATTGTATATATTTTTCTAGCTTCTGAAAATTTCAGAGCAAAATGAAATAAATAGATATCACCAAGACCACACTTTTTAGGTCGTTTTTAATCTGACATAGTAGAACCTTACCATGTATCTTGCAGGAAGTGCCGTGACTCTCCTAAAATTCATTATTTGTGTTTTTGACTATTTTTAAGTTCCCCATTTTGTCTGTGATGTCAACAGAAGCAAAAGAACGTGGCTAAAACATGTACCTTGTAAAGTGTGCATAATAAACAGTTCATATTAGATTTGAAGGCTCTATAGAAAACATGCAGAAGATATTAATATTAAACAGTGCTTACTGTGTACCAGATAACAAAGTATTTATTATATACAAAATAATATTATATGAACTCTGAGAAATAAGTACTGTTATTGATGGAATTTTGCAGATGAAGGAACAGGCTAGAGAAGGTACCTTTCCTAAGAGTACAAAGGAAGTGTTGGAGCTGATGTTTTAATCCTGGCACACAGGTTTGAGTATAGCCACATCATCACTTTCTAGGTATCTCATTTATTTGGATGAAATCAACGTATCTATAGAATTTTAAAATATAAAGCACTGTACCAGGCACTATAGGAGTTATAAAATATAAACGATATTCAAATGGTAATCATGATTATCAGTTAAACCTGCCAGGACATGCAGCTATATGATTCCTTCGCAAATGACCAGTGGGTAGTGTTCATTTTCAGAGTGATTGAGGTCTTTTTTTATAGGAATGTATAATAACCACCAACGTTTCTGTATTGTTTACTGTGAGGCAGGTACTACGTAAAGTGCTTTAAATACAGTTAAGTTACCTATGAGGTGGTACTTCTTTTCATTCTTAGTTTACGAAGGGAGGAATTGAGGCATGTGGGGTTAAAGACTTGCCCAAGGTCACAGAGCTGTTATGTAGTAGAGCTAGGATTCAAACTCAAGTGTCTTGGCTCTATAGTCTGTATACTTAACCACTATGCAATACTGCCTCTTATTTACCTCATGAAGAAAAACTTATTTTAAAGATATTGAATGGATTCTTATAAACTTGGACTTCTAAGTTCCTTTTAGTGTTTATAATAGTCATTGAGAAAACTTAATTTTTTAAAAAATTTTTATTTATTTATTCATGAAAGACAGAGAGAGAGAGGCAGATACACAGGCAGAGGGGGAAGCAGGCTCCATGCAGGGAGCCCTATGTGGGACTCATCCCAGGTCTCCAGGATCACACACTGAGCCAAAGGCGGCGCTAAAACACTGAGCCACCCAGGCTGCCCTTAAAATTTATAGTATAGCATCACATACTACATTTGGCTTTCCCCAAATGATGTTCTGAGGTAGAATGAAGTACTCTTTTTTAAGATGTTCATGATGCTAATAATGTTCTGAGTTTTTTTTTTTTTTATTGGAGTTCAATTTGCCAACATATAGCATAACACCCAGTGCTCATCCTGTCAACTGCCCATCTGAGTGCCCATCACTGTCATCCCACCCCACCTCCCCTAATGTTCTGAGATTTATTTATTTATTTTTCCTTTTAAAGATTTTATTTATTCATTTGAGAGAGAGAGAGCACAAGCATGGGGAGAGGCGGAGGGAGAGGGAGAAGCAGACAGATTCTCTGCTGAGCAGGGAGCCAAGCATGGGGCTCAATCCCAGGACCCCGGGATCATGAGCTGAACCAAAGGCAGATGCTCAACCAACTGAGCCCCTCTTCTGAGATTTAAACTCCTGAGAAGTTCTGAAATTTAATTTGCTTGACCCTCAAGTTTCCCAAGATGATTTGATACGCACCAACCCCTTCTCTTCACAATAGCCGTTCACTTATCTAGACATCTTTGCATTTGGTTAAACTAGAATTTGGATTGTGCCAAACAAAGTAAAGGTTATATGACTAATCTCTTTTCCTTATTTTTTTCCCAAATACACATCCCAAAGGAAATAATTGATTAATTAAAGTTGTAGTTTATGGCTCAGAGTAGAAAACCAAAAAGCATCACATTCATTTCTTGTCTACCATAAATTAATTCAGTAAAACTATTGTATGATAATTTAACTGAGGAATAAGGTTTTAGAATTGCAGGTGAACTTTAAGATCACCAACTTCATGTATTGTTTTTGAAGATTTATTTATCCATTTTAGAGAGCATCTAGGGGGTAAAGGCAGAAGGAGAGGGAGAGAGTCCCAAGCAGATTCTGTGCTGAGTGTAGAGCCCAATCTGGGGCTTGATCCCCTGACCTCAAGATCACAACCTGAAGCTAAACCAAGAGATGGATGCTCAACCAACTGCACCAGCCAGGTGACCCCAAGTTTATGTGTTTTAAGGTAAGGTCCAAGGTCTATTTTCAGGGGGTTGTGAACCTCTGAAATTTTATGCAAATTGTTGGGCTTTTATGCTTATGAGTATTTTTCTGGAATTTCTCCCTCTCCCCTCTTTCAACAAATCATTTGACATAGGCCAGTGGTTCTCAGACTTTGCTGTACATTTGAATCATCTTTGGAACATTTAAAAATTCTGAAGCTCAGAGCATACCCCACACCTGCTGAATCAATGTTGAACATGGGAGCCAGGCATTAGAACTTCTTAAAGTTCCAGATGAGGGAGCCTGGTGGTTAAACATCTGCCTTCGGCTCAGGTCATGATTCCAGAGTCTAGCATCAGACTTCCTACTCATTGGGGAGCCTGCTCCTCTCCTGCTTGTGCTCTTACGCATGTGTGCTCTCTCTCTCTCTCTCTCTCTCTCTCTCAGAAAAAAAAAAAAAGCTTCAGGTAATGTCAACGTGCAGCAGAAGTTTGGGAATTTCTGCCTGAGGCTAACTTTCTTTTATAGATGTGCTAGAGTCAGGTGATTGAGGAAACAGCCTCCACGTGTTAATTGGGTGAGGCCCTGGTTTCTGCTGAAAGGGATCTTTTTTTTTTTTTTTTTTTAAGATTTTATTTATTTATTCATGAGAGACACAGAATGAGACAGAAACACCGAGGGAGAAGCAGGCTCCCTGCCGGGAGCCCGATGCGGAATTTGATCCCAGGGCCAGGATCATGCCCTGAGCTTGATCCCAGGGCCAGGATCATGCCCTGAGCCAAAGGCAGACGCCCAATGGCTAAGCCACCCAGGAGTCCCTGAAAGGGATCTTAAAGATCATTCTAAAAAAAGAGGCTCTGGAAGTTCAGATCCTGACTGTTCTGCTGGCCAAGTCTAGTCTATGTCTCAGTTTCCTCAGCTGACAAATTGAGATAAAACAGATGAATGGGGGTGGCTTGCTCCAACTGCATGGCCCTCAGATGGCAAGGTAGTGAGCTTTTCCTAGGCCATGATAGGTTGTGGAGGGGCCAGCAGCAGGGCTTCTGCTTTGGGGGCCGGGTGGGGGGAGTGTGAATAGATGTCTGTATCACCTTCTAATAAAGACCTTCTTTCCTTTTGGACACTTGCTCTAGTTACAGAGGCTAGGGGTGGCTAAAATCTACATTTCTGTAGATCTTCCCCACTTCTTGTTATTTAAATAGTCTGAAAAGTGTATTTTTGTAACATGTGTTCACTGTTCAGACTTTTGAAAAATACAGAAAGGTTCGGGGGTGATACACCATGACTGTAGATTTTACCCTATAGATAACTACTGTTAAAAACTTTTTATGTTCTTCCAGTCTTTTTTTTTCCTATGTGTATATATTTGTTATATTTAAATAAAAAGAGGAATACATTAGCTATATAATTTTATATGTTGCTTTCGACATTTAAAATCTATTGTGAGGCTTTTTCTGTATTGTTGATTATCCTTTGCAGTGTGACTTTAAATGGCTGGAAGTATCTCCTGTGACTTTGTTTTTCAACATACAGGATGTTCCTATTTTGCCCTCACAGATAATATTGCTACTAAAAAATTGTGTATACGGAGGTAATTCTTTCCCGTAGGAGAGATTATTGGAGGAGCTATACTGGGGCGTAAACATGAATTCATTTTCTAAGACCTTTGGAACATATTGTCACAATGGAGGTAGAGTGAGCATCCACTTAGCTTCCTAGTAGAGGAAGAGTGAACCCCTGTTATTTTCCTTTGCGTTTCTTTGATTATGAATAACTCGAACATGTTTAATGTTTAATGGTCATTGTTCAATAACTGTAGTGTGATTATCTCCTCATCCTTCTTCATGTACCCTGGAGGCAATCATCTTCAACTCTTTGAACCATATTTACTAATTTTCTTCTGGAAGGTAGAGTTCTGTATTAAACAGCATTCTTACATCCTGTTTCTTAAATTTCAACTTTAGACATTTTCTATTGACTTCTTGCCAAGCAAAAATAAGAATAAAGGTCTCTTACATGCATATTCCCTTCCCTTTCCCATTGCATCTGTGTTAAACCTTTATTTTTGCTTACATCAGTATTTGTATATAGTGTTTATATTTTTATAAGTATGCAAATATTATTCTGGCAGAGCTATGAAGTGTACTGTATGCTATTCTCAATTTTTGTGATTTTTCTTGGTTATTTTTAGAATGTTCTTCTCTGTCCTGGGTTCAGAGAAGGCATTTACTAATATGTCCTTTTGTTTTTTTTGGATTGTGGTTAGTAGTGTTATACTTAAGTTATTAAAATAGCCTGTAATTTTTCTTTTGGTAAAATGGTGTAAGGATCTGTTTTTTGTGTGTTTGCTTTAATAGCAAACTGATTGTTTCAATATCATATATTGTAATTCTTACTTTTCCCACTAATTTATGGTGCCTTTAGAAAATCATATAGTAGAGTGAGAAATCCAGAAATCTCTTACTACAGTTTTGCTTTTGCCCTTGAAATTTTAATTAAAGTAACTTTCCAACTTTTATTTCTTTTTTTTTTTCTTCCAACTTTTATTTCACTTAACCTTATTTAACCTGTGGAGCTCTCTGTCTCTGCTTTTACTTTGGAATGTAGGAGAAGAGGGAAGATGCAAGTGGCCTCCATGATACAGTATTCCCATTTCCAAAGATTTATGGAACATATTTATTGAAATCATTTTTTAAAAAGATTTTATTTATTTATTCATGATAGACACAGAGAGAGAGGCAGAGGGAGAAGCAGGCCATATGCAGGGAGCCTGACGTGGGACTCGATCCCTGGTCTCCAGGATCAGGCCCTGGGCTGAAGGCGGCGCTAAACTGCTGAGCCACCTGGGCTGCCCCCCTTGAAATCATTTGCCCCTAAAAGGAGTACTAGAGGGTCTTTAGCTAGCTCTGTATGTCAGCCAGCCTGTTTCACTAACTTCTTATGATCATTTTGTGAACCTGAGGGTTCTGAAAAGGGTTTATTTTAGCTGATTAGCTCTTGGGTTTAGTGATGTAAAAGTGCATTTGTCAGAGATCCTTGCTGTATTAAATCTGACACAGTTGGTAGGGAATGGGTTTCTTTTTGGGCATGCCTTGAGCTGTTGCCTGTCAGACTCTGGCCCCTACCCTGCCACCTGACCTTACCAGTTACCTTCCTCTCATTCAGCGTTGCTCAAAGCTTTACACTGGACTGTACATTTTCTAAATTGACTTTTTTTTTTTTTGGCTGGGTACAGTATACTTTATTGATGGTACATGACAAGGTAGGGCTCCCCAATCCCCTCTCCTTCCTCAGGGTCTAGGATGTAAATTGGAGGTCAGGAGATTCTCAGTGTGTTGGGGGATTAAGTTGGGGCATGACTCCCCAGCAGCTGAGGGCCTCTCTCTTCCTCTTGTTCTTGCTGGGGACTTTTTTTTTATACTGGTTTCTAATTTCATTCCAGTGTGGTCAGAGAGCATAGTTTGTATGATTTCAGTCCTTTTTCATTGATTGAGGTTTGCTTTATGGCTTAACCTGTGTTCTATCCTGAAAAATGTTCCAAGTGCACGTGAAAAGGTGTATTCTCCTGTTGTTGACTGTTAGATGTCTGTTAGATCTAGTTGGTTTGTAGTGCTATTCAAGACTTATGTTTGTTGGGATCCCTGGGTGGCGCAGCGGTTTGGTGCCTGCCTTTGGCCCAGGGTGTGATCCTGGAACCCGGGATCGAATCCCACATCGGGCTCCCGGTGCATGGAGTCTGCTTCTCCCTCTGCCTATGTCTCTGCCCCTCTGTCTCTCTCTCTCTCTCTGTGACTATCATAAATTATTATTATTTTTTAAAGATTTTATTTATTTATTCATGATAGTCACACAGAGAGAGAGAGAGGCAGAGACACAGGCAGAGGGAGAAGCAGGCTCCATGCACCGGGAGCCCGATGTGGGATTCGATCCCGGGTCTCCAGGATCGCGCCCTGGGCCAAAGGCAGGCGCCAAACCGCTGTGCCACCCAGGGATCCCCATAAATTAAAAAAAAAAAAAAAAGACTTATGTTTGTTGATCTTCTGCTTGATTATTATTGAAAGTATAATATTGAATTGTCTGTTCTTTCAATATTGTCATTTTTTCTTAACCTATTTTGAGACCTTGTTGTGCCTATTTTATAATTGCTATGTTTTTTTTCATTTATTGACCCTTTCATAATTATATAATGTCCTTTTTCTTCTAGTAACAACTTTTTTTAAAAAAAAGATTTATTTGAGAGAGAGAGAGAGAGAGAGAGAGAGAGAGCTGGGAGGGGCAGAGGAAGAGGGAAAGAGACTCTCAAACAAGACTCTACACTGAGTGTAGAACCTGACGCGGAACTCAGTCTCATGATCCTGAGATGATGGCCTGAGCCAAAACCAACAGTCAGATTAGACTTAACTGACTGCACCACCCACGCACCCATCTAGTAACAACTTGTATGTTGAAGTCCATTTTCTGATATTAACGTAGCCGTTACTGTTGGCATGATATATTGTTTTCCATGATGTTAATGAATACTAGTGATAGTGAATATGCTTTGGGGGAATACTTCAGTATCTCTCTATTAAACATGATGCTGGCTTATGTATTTGCTATTTTAATGAAGTTTTACCAGGTGTGGATTTTTAATTTTATCAAATATCTTTCACGTTTTATGGAGATATGATTTTTCTCCTTTAATCTTTAATGTGACTAATCATAATAACCAGTTTCCAAATATTTAACTATCCTTGCTTTCTGAGTATGAATCCCACATGTTCATGGTGTATTATTAGCTTAATAAGTAACAGTCCTTTGGTAAATTTTCCTGGCATATTCTAAAATTTCAGTCTTAATAAATATACCCCCAACATTTTATAAACGTATGTCTAATGAGTAAAGAAGTGTTCTTATTAGTAAGCTTGTTCCCTGTTGCCAATCCTTTTGTTAGCTTATATTAGAGGACCAGATTGTGTGTGTGCATGTGTATGTGCATGGGCACTTTTGTGTGTGTGTGTGTGTGTGTGTGTGTGTGTGTGAGAGAGAGAGAGGCAGGAGGAGGAGAAAGGGAGAAGGGAAGGAGAAAAGAATACAACATTATACAAGAGAGATAAAACACTATACTGGGTTTTAGAAGCTGTGATGTAATGCATGATATATCCAAATCTGTGCTGGAATTTATTAAATAATTACATAGTTTCTTATTAAATAATTTAAACTAAATATTTTTTTTTTTTTTTTTTTTTTTAAATTTTATTTATTTATGATAGTCACATAGAGAGAGAGAGAGAGAGAGAGGCAGAGACATAGGCAGAGGGAGAAGCAGGCTCCATGCACCGGGAGCCTGACGTGGGATTCGATCCGGGGTCTCCAGGATCGCGCCCTGGGCCAAAGGCAGGCGCCAAACCGCTGCGCCACCCAGGGATCCTAAACTAAATATTTTTTACCATTAAATTAAAACCAAATATATTTAATGGGTGATAATACTGGAGATATATATGTGGCAGCATAGTATGATTGAAAGTATGTGCATATTTTAATTTAAAATTTGCATTTTTTGACTTAGGAAGTTATATAAGTAATACTTAATGTCAAATTTTACCATCTAAAGTAAAAAGTTGTTCTTCATTGGCCCTGCATGTTCTTCCCCTAAAACAGCCTTCCAGAGATAGCCACAGTTAATGATTTGTATTTTTTAAGCACTTATAAAGCAGTTGTAAATAAATATGATACATAGATTTATATATGTATTTTAACAAAAAATAGGTTCATAATTTTGGTGGTTCTTTTGTTTTTTTGAAATTTATTTTTTTAGGTATATAAGAAATGTAAGAGTATATTCTTCTTGGGAAAGTTCTAGTGATAGAAAGAAAACAGTGGCCTATACAAACTCCCTGAGTTTCAGTCATCTCATCTGTAAACTAGGAATAAAAAAATATTCTTCATGGAGCTGTCAATTAGGATTTAATGAGATAATGAATTTAAGCCCCTAACACAATGTCTGTTTAATAAAAGAGATGAACTAGTTATTTTGAACATGTATCATATTTTACAGGGCCTTCAATGAAGACAGTGTATGATCTGACAATGATCTTTTGACTTACTTTTGTCTTCTTTGAAGGCCCTCTAAAAAAGAGATCTTACATATTTTCCTTCATAGCTTTGTGTACTATCAGCATGAGTTTAGTTTAATAGCAGAGGTCTTTTTTTCTTGTTAATTATTTACATTATTCCTTCCCTCATTCCTCTGAAGCCATTAATCAGTTCATTGTTTTCAAACCAAAATGTGCTTCCTTCACAGTTTTTGCTAGTTTCATGCACTATCTGTATTAATTATATTTTAAATATATATATTTTAAGATTTTATTTATTTATTCATGAAAGAGAGAGAGGCAGAGACATAGGCAGAAGGAGAAGCAGGCTCCCTGCAGTGAGCCTGATGTAGGACTCGATCCCAGGACCCCCTGGATCATGACCTAAGCCAAAGACAGATACTCAACCACTGAGCCACCCAGGCGGCCCATATTCTTAATATTTTCTTTCAGATTGCCCCACTAAACAGGTATAACAAATGAAATGCCATGCATACGGAAACCTTGGTTTCCGTATCAGGTATTGGGAGATAATTAGGGAATTTAAATTTGGGCCAGGTATTAGGGGAAATTAAGGCATTAATGTTCTTTGTATGATAATGGCATTTTGGTTATCTGAGATCATGTCCTTACAAGTTAGGATATGCCTTCTGAAATACCTAATGGTGGAGTGTCATGCTGATGTAACTAACTTTTAAATGGTTCAACAACCATAACAGCGGTGTGTGTCTGCAAATACATATGTATGAGTATAGATACAGATCTGAATAAAGATATGAGGCAAAAATGTTAATTGGTGAATCTAGATGAAGTGTATACAAGCATTGATTGTATTACTTCAACTTTTCTGTAGGCTTGAAATATTTTCAAAATGTAAATTTGGAAAAATAAATGTAATGAGAATACTTATTAAAATTAAATTCCCTCACTTTCTTTAATAGATCTACTGAAAAAGGAAACTTTGTTATTACCATAAGTAGAAAACAAGCATTCCTTGTCATAAATAGAAGGTAACTGTAAAAGTCACTTTCAAAAGTTTTATTAAAATGTGGCTGGATACTTTTATCTGCCAAGGCTCTGAGCCTGGGGCTTGCTCTCTCAAAGGAACATTAGCAAACATTATAGAGGTGTTAAAGACATATTAGCACCAAACTGAGACTTTCTCCATAACTTAATGAGAGAGTATGAAAGAAAATTGAAAAGGGAACAGCTTTTATCACTCTGTGTGATTCAGGTCACCTCAAAGCATCACCATACTTGGGAAATACTGCCTCCATTGATATAAGTGTAGTGTGTTAGGAAGAAAATAAACTTCTATATTGAATTCTGTTTATAATGCTCTTCTTGTGTTGGATCATCATCATTATTATTTGGTAGTTCTGATCACTACAGATACATGTTTAGCTGAATGGTATCCTGGCTGAAGGCAGATGTCAGGTTTTTCAGTCTAAATTGTCACTGTTTTTTGCTCTGAAGTTGCTCTTGTGGTTGGGGTTTTGCTGTTTTTTTTTTCTTTTTCTTTCTTTTCTTTCCTGCTATATTGTTCCTGCTGTTATTGGAAGCCACTAGGTTGCTCTGCCTCTTGAACAATGAAAGGATCCAGATCGAGTCTGCCTCACATTTTGTTATCCTAGTATAAGACTCAATTGAATAAAACATATTACCCATCTGGCCTGGAAATCTCAGTGGCACTCAAAATAACTTACTAACAAGTTGTTGGATCATGATATCTTGATTTTCTGAAAGTTCAGCTTCTTTTTAGCTGTTGCTAAGAGAGAAATTTCATTGACATGAGGGACACGAGGACATGTCTGCACGCTGCCAGTTGTTTTATAGGCATTTGGCTCTGCCGCCTTGCAGATGGTTAGACTCTGGGTGGTGGGTAAATGTGTGCTGATTATCTTATTGAATTAAGGTAACCTTTTGTCGTTCATTGAATTCTGCAGACCAGTTGGTCAGTGAGCAGCTGCTCTGTGTGGCTTGGTTTGAGTTTTGAAGTACACAAAGACCATCTTAAAGGGTGGTCAGTCTAATCCAGGTATTCAACAAAGCAATAGTGAAAGCCTTCTTCTCTTTTGACACTGTTTTCTGTTCTGATGGAAGCGAATGAACAAAAACATTTTTACTTTTTGCTCAATTAACTACATGATTAAAGCAATGGTTTTTTGAGTATTTGGCTGAATGCTTCAGAATTTTTTTTACCTAATGTTTTAAGTTGAAGAAAATGTCCTAATTGATGTTAGAAGCATTCTAATTTAATGGCAGAGTCTATGTTTGCAGATGCATGATAGACTGATTGGAATTGTTGTTTTTTAAGTTTATTTTCACAAATAGTCCGGAAACTAAAGCATGCCTCAGTGATATCATTTCTTGGCAAATTCCAGCTTTGTAAATCTGCCATTTTTTATATGGATTCCATCTCAATTTCTGGAAACTGTTTCAAGAGGCTTCTTCTATTTTCTTTCTTTTTTTCCCCCCAACTCTACCCCCAGTGTGGGGCTCGAACTCATGACCCCAAGATCAAGAGTTGCATGTTCTACTGACTCGGCTGCCCCAGGAGGCTTCATTTTTAATAAAGATGTTCTTAATTGTTTTTAGTAAATGGCTGAAATGTTGTGGCTCATTTCTTTAGGAAGATTTTTTTCTTGGAGACTGATCTTTTTGGTTTTATTCTGGGTACAGTGTAGGTGTCCTCAGAAAAAAATGAATGTAGTTACTCATTGATGTACTTATTGTCAGAGAGAAATCATTTAATATGATTAGTGAGAAGCCATCTGATTTCTCTTGTTTGCTCATCTGTTGGGCCGGGGAGATTTTTGATTCAGAGCCCACTTTTTTATTTGGATTGATATGCTAGTAATGGTCATAATGCCTACCAACATTTGTAAGCACATATTCTGTGCTAGGCACTGGACTAAGCCCCTTACATAAGTTCTTTCTTCTATACTCACAACAACTTTATGGGGCAGGTTTTATTAGCTCCATCTTAGAGATGACAAAACAGTCTCCCAGGAAGGGTAAGTAACTTGTCCAGTATCACACAGCTAATTAGAGCTGGGGCCATATTGGAGTCCAAGGCTTTTAGCTTTCAAGGCTCATATTCTGTTCTGCCCTGCTGTTGTTGTTTTACATGATTGATTTATTGATTTGAGAGAGAGAGAGAGGGAGAGAGCACAAAGGGAGTGGGCAGAAGGAGAGAGAGAATCTTGAGCAACTTCCCACTGAGCAAGGACCCTGACTGACACAGGGCTTGATCTCAGGACCCTGAAGTCATGACCTGAGCCGAAAATAAGAGTTGGACACTCAACTGACTGAGCCACCTAGGCACCCCTACCAGTCTTATTACTGAGCCAGTTTTTTGGTCAAGCTTAAAGGCAAACTAAAAATTCTCTTATAGGGTTTCAGGTTCTTATGTCAATGCTTTTCATAATTATGGTAAAAATAATGGAACAACATTAAAAACTTTTTTGGAGTATGAACACTGTCCATAATCTTAGCACTCCAATACAACTATTTTGTTTTGGTTTTCTTTTCTGCATTTGTCTATGTGCATGTCCTTTTCCATAATTATAATCAAGGCATATCTGCAATTGCCTTTTTTGCTTTTGAAAAAAACTATAATTTCATAAATATTTTCCATTTTAATTTATTTCTAAAGTTTATTTAAGTAATCTACACCCCACATGGGGCTCAAACTCACAACCCTGAGATCAGGAGTCACATGCTCTTCCAACTAAGCCACCCAGGCACACCAATATTTTCCATTTTAAACGTCATCTTTTAAAAAGGCTTTTAAACCTCCCATCTAAATGAGGTCTCTTTAGTAATTCCAAGAAAGTGCTCTATACTTCTTATTAGCCTTTTTACTATTTATAATTATGTACTTGTCTAGTTACATTTTAACTTCAGTTGTCCTTTCTAGATGAAAAAGATCCACAAACACAGGGAACTTATCTCTTTGCTTACCTCTGTTGAATGAGTGCAAGTAGTTCTATTATTTATTAGCTAAAATTAGGTTTTCATTTGTCTCTTAACTGCAGCACAGAAATACACAATCTGTCTAGAAACTATTGGACAGATTTTCACTAAACTTGGAGGGCTTTTGGAGAGTGTGTTTAGGATGATCAGGAGACATGTGTCATATGTTTTCTGATCCTGTGTTAGAGGTAACAGAGACATTTTAATGTGAGACCTTAATTGAAAGTCCTAAGGGCAGGTTATTGGAATGGCAGACCTTGGTTTGCATTTACAGTTGAAAGCTTCTCACTTGGGCTACTCTGTATCTTGATCTAGGATGAGCAGCAGCAAGAATCTATTTAATGATGACCAGTGGGTCTCCCTATCAGATAACAGCTGATTTGAAATAGATACATTTGATCTCTGCATTTTCATTTTGCTTGTTAGAATTTAAATTGTCTACTGAAAGAGCTTACTTTAATTGCTGTTTCCTGCGAAACACTTTTATGAGCTAATGAAACAAATTAAACAATTGCAAGTGTTTGTACTACAAAAGACATTAGGATTTGTCATTATTTGAGACTAGAATTTGGTTGAAAGAAGAGACGGTGTTACATGTAACCCTGTGGGGTATGTAGTGGTTATTAGGAAGGTCTAAAATCAGATGTTTGAGGTGTGTGAGAAAGCCAACTGCCTGATATTACAAAAATCTTACTAGAATAATGTGTACCTATCTGCAGATGGAAAAAAAAAGGAATCAAATTAAAACAAAAGTCACATTTAATATCTGACATTTTAAAACATAATTTTGAATCGAGGGGGTGGAAGATCAGCCTTTGAGCTGTTGGAGAGCAAATGGAAACAGGAGTTAATTTCAGTCACTTAATTTCATTTCAATTCTGCAAGCTTTGTTCCTCTGTACCCTCTGCCGCCAGGGCCTGCTTGTTTCTTCTGGAAGCTTACCCTTCTCCTGCCCCCTTGGATTCTTCTACAGACCTTCCTGCCTCCTTCTTACTGTTCCATGTCATGATCTGCGTAGCAGATGTCTGTGCGTGGCTGTGTGTGTCAGGCCGAGGCCAGAACCAGCGGCTTGAGAAGAATAGTACCACTAATGTTAATTAGCACAGTACAGAGCATAATATCCTAGCAGCCTTTTTGCCTCTTCTTCTGCTGCTGCTTTTTCTCTTTTAATTGAAGTATAATTGGCATACAACATTATATTAGTTTCGGGTGTTCAACGTAATGTTGGGATATTTGTATATATTGTGAAATGGTCACCACAGTAATCTGGTTAGCCTCTGTCCCTATGTGTAGTTTTAAAGAATATCCTTTTCTTGTGGTGAGCACTTTTTCACCTCTTCTTGGACAGTCTCCCTGCCATTAGGAATTTCTCCTCCTCTGAACCCTTGTAGCATTGTGATCTCTATTGTCTGTCTTCCTCATTGGTACTATCTGTAACTCCTCAGTTCTGCGGGCCTTGACGTTCTAGACTAGTTGTAAGCTCCCTGGAGATGGGGATTATGTCTTTTTAAATTTTTATTTTTTAAGTTTTCAAAAGTTTTAATTTTAATCATTGATGCTTATCATAACAAGTGCACTCCTTAATCCCTATCACCTTTTCACCCATCTCTCCCACCCACCTCCTCTCTGGTAACTGTCAGTTTTGTACAGTAGAGTCTGTTTCTTGGTTTGTCTGTCTGCCTCTCTCTTTTTTCCCTTTCACTCATTTGTTTCTTAAATTCCACATGAGTGAAATCATATGGTATTTATCTTTCTCTGACTTACTTCACTTAGTAAAATATTCTCTAGCTCCATCCATGTTGTTGCAAATGGCAAGGTTTCATTCTTTCTTACGGCTAAATAATATTCACAATATCACTTCTTTATCCATTCACCAATTGATGGACACTTAAGCCGCTTCCATATCTTGGCTGTTGTAAATAATGCTGCTATAAGCATAGGAGTCCTTATATCTCTTTGAATTGGTGTTTTTGTATTATCAGTGTTTTTGTGTAGGATGATTGCTCAGTAATAGGGTAGTTCTATTTTTAATTTTCTGAGGAACTTCCATGCTGTTTTCTAGAGTGGCTGCACCAATTTGTGCATTCCTACCATCGGTACAAGAAGGTTCCTTTTTCTCCACATTCTTGCCAACACCTGTTGCTTCTTGTCTTTGATTTTAGCCATTCTGACAGGAGTGAGGTGGTATCTCATAGTTTTGATTTGCATTCTCTGATGGTAAGTGATGCTGAGTATCTTTCCATGTGTCTGTGGGCCATCTTCCTTGGAGAAATGTCTGTTCGTGTGTTCTACCCAATTTTTAATTGGATCATTTTGAGTGTGTGTGTATTGAATTCCACCAGTTCTTTATATATTTTGGATAGTAATGCTTTATCTGATGTGTCATTTGCAAATATCTTCTCCCATTCGGTAGCCTGTCTTTTAGTTCTGTTGATCGTTTCCTTCTCTGTGCAGAAGCTTTTTATTTTGATGAAGTGCCGATTTTTGTTTTTGTTTTTGCTTCCTTTGCCTCAGAAAACATATCTAGAAAAAAGTTGCTACAGCTGATGTCAGAGATGGTACTACCTTACTACAACGGAGTAAGAAAGTGGTCCAGTTTCATTCTTTTGCCTGTAGTCTTCCAGTTTTTTTCCCAACACTTTGTGTTAAAGAGACTTTTTGCCATTGGATATTCTTTCCTGCTTTGTTGAAGATTAATTGACCATATAATTGTGAGTTTATTTCTGGGTTTTCTCTAGTGTTCCATTGGTTTATGTGTCTGTTTTTGTGCCAGTACCATACTATTTTGATTACTACACCTTTGTAATGTAATTTGAAGTCCAGAATTGAGATGCCTCCGGCTTTTCTTTTTCAAGATTGCTCTGGGTGTCTAGGGTCTTTTGTGGTTCCATGAAAATTTTAGGATTGTTTGTTCTAGTTCTGTGAAAAATGCCATGGTATTTTTGATAGGTATCACATTAAATCTATAAATTGGTAGTATGGACATATTTATGGACATATGGACATATGGAAATATGGACATATGGTAGTATGGACATATTTAACAATATTTGTTCTTTCAGTTAATGGGATTTCTTTGTGTCATCAATTTCTTTCATCAGTGTTTTATAGTTTTCAGAGTAGAGGTCTTTTACTTCTTTGGTTAGGTCTGTTCCTAGGTATCGTTATTTTTGGTGCAGTTGTAAATGGGTTTGTTTTCTTTCTTTTTTTTAAAGATTTTATTTACTTATTCATAAGAGACAGAGAGAGAGAGAGAGAGGCAGAGACACAGGCAGAGGGAGAAGCAGGCTCCATGCAGGGAGCCCAACTCAGGACTCGATTCTGGGTTCCTGGGATCATGCCCTGGATCGAAGGCAGATGCTCAACTGCTGAGCCACCCAGGGGTCCCCCGGATTTGTTTTCTTAATTTCTCTTTGTGCTGCTTCATTATTGGTATATAGAAATGCAACAGATTTCTACAGATTGCTTTTGTATCCTGTGATTTGACTGAATTTATTAGCTCTAGCAGTGTTTTGGTGGAGTCTTTCAGATTTTCTGTATCATGTCATCTGCAAATAGTGAAAGCTTTACTTCTTTACCAATTTGAATGCCTTTTATTTCTTTTTTTTTTGTCTGATTGCTGAGGCTAGGACTTCTAGTATGCTGTTGAATAAATGTGTTGATAGGGGACATCCTTGTCTTATTCCTGACCTTAGAGGTAAAGTTCTTAGTTTTTCCCCATTAAGGATGATGTTAGCTGTGGGTTTTTCATATATGGCTTTTATTATGTTGAGGTATGTTCTGTTTAAACCTACTTTGTTGAGGATTTTTTATCATGAGTGGATGTTGTACTTTGTCAAATGCTTTTTCTGCAGATAGAGACTATGTCTTAAACTTAATTTTAATCATCCATGCTGCCTATCACAGGGGCATACTTGATTCAATTTAAAAAAAAATTATAGAATATCAGAGTTGAAAGAGACTTTACAAGCCGTGTAGCTGAACCCATGCTTGAATCCCTTCTGCACAATCCTCACAAATGATCATGTTGCTTCTGCTGAAATGTTGCAAGGTTGGGAGCCCATGTGCCCAGAAGCAGCTTTTGTCTTTAGGGTGTATTATTGTCTACTTGTATATTTGGAGCTGCTCTCTGCCCTGGGTCCAAATAGAGCTAAATAGGAGGGAGAAGGGAAGTACTGAGTATCTAGACTGCCAGACACAATCCTGGACTTTTTGTTGTTGTTGTTGATTGGTTGCTTGTTTGTGTTTTTGTTTTTTGTTTTAGTTTTTTATTATAATTCCAGATAGTTAATATACAGTGTTGTATCAGTTTCAGATGTGCAGTATAGTGATTCCAGCAATTCTATACATTACCCAGTGCTCATTATGAGAGGTGTTTAGGTGGTTCTTTTTTTTTTTTTTTTTCTTTTTGAGAGCGAGGGAGAGAGAAATCACACGTGCACACTCAGGGGCCAGGGGGAGGGCGGAGGGAGAGAGAATTTTTTTTTTAAAGATTTTATGTATGTATTTATTTATCTATATCTATCTATCTATCTATCTATCTATCTATCTAATCTATCTATAAGAGAGAGAAAGAGAGAGAGGCAGAGACATAGGCAGAGGGAGGAGAAGCAGGCTCCATGCAGGGAGCCCGATGTGGGGCTTAATCCCAGGATTCTGGGATCATGCCTGGAGCTGGAGTCAGATGCTCAACCATTGAGCCACCCAGGCATCCCAGGGAGAGAGAATCTTTAGCAGCCTCCACCTTAGCGTGGAGCTGGACTCACAGCCCCGAGGTCATGAGCTGAAATGCAGAATCAGATGCATAACCGATTGAGCCACCCAAGCGCTCCAGTAATAAAGGATTATTTACTGCTGCCTGGTTATATGCCATAATTTACTTCCTCCTCACTTCTGTTCAGAAGCCTATTTTCCTTTTAGGTTTAAAGGGCCTGCCACTCAATGTCTTGTAGCACCTTCTCCTCTCAAATGGGCTGAGGAATGGACATTATCCTCACTGAACATCTGAGGAGATTGAGGTCCAGAGAGTTAGGGTCAGACATTGAGCGGTCCCACCTCATCTTCTGACTGCAGAGCCAGACCTTTCTTTATACCACTGTGGGCTTTCCTTTCAAGTTGAGGATGTGTATCTTTCCAGCACTGTACAACTCCTTGTTCTGGTCTGCTAAACCATTAGGGTGAGAGTTAATGGTGAATGCTTCCCAGGTGTGACTGCATACTGTACTGTCCTTGTGGGAGAGAAGGGGTTTTACTGACTTGCACCTATCAGCATGCAGCCTTACCCAGTGATGTCATTTACATGGCCACTTCTTTTTTTTTTTTTTTTTTTTTTTTTTAGCAGTTTATTTATTCTTTCCTCTATTCATTCAAAAATATTTATTGAATGCATACTCTGAGCCAAGCACTGTTCTCAGAGACACCCCTCCTCTCATAGAATTTTTATTCTACTGGGACAGGTGACGATAAGCAAATAAACCAAGAAGGTAATCACAGACTGTGTTAAGTGACATGAAGGAAATCACGAGCCAGCTGGAAGAGAAAAACCAAGAAGTGAGGCTGTACACATCATGCTCTGGAAAGTTCCCGAGGAGAGATGAAAGGATGAGAAGGGGTCGGCTGTGGGAAGAGCTGACGAGCTCAGGGAGGGAAGGCTTCAGTACTTGTGTTTGAGGAAGAAAAAAGCATCTCATGTAGCTGAAGCAGAGAGACCCATGGCAGGGCAGCAGAGAGTTTAAAGCTGGCGAACAATACAATCTGGTTTGTGTTTTTAACATCACTGAGAGATGTGACAATTAAGTGAAACGTGTGTTTCTGGAGTGTGTGTGTAGGGGAAAGTTGCTTTAAAAGACAGAATTAGAATAAATGGCAGAATTTGACTATGCACCATAATAGCATCATATCAACGTTACATTTTCTGAATTTGATAGTCCATTGTGGTTATGAAGAGAATGTCCTTATTCTTAAGAGGGGTGAAGGTTCATGATCTTTGCAGCTTATCTCAAATGGTTCAGAATAAAAAGGAAGAATCAAAGGTGGCAAATTGTTAAGGGCATATGTGTATTTATTGTAATCTTCTTGCAACTTTTCTGTAGGGTTGAAAGTTTTTCAGAATAAAACTTTAAAGGTCACTGAGGCTGCTGTGTGTGGGAGAAGTTATGGGGGCAGGAGAGGCAGTCCTGCCGGCAGGAGGACACTAGGAGGATGGCCATGCACTGGTGTTGCAGTAGAGAGGGAGAGGGGAGGACAGATCGGAAATGTGTTGTGGAGGTGGAACCGTCGGAGCTTGCTAATGGATTGGATGTGGTGGCCAGCGGGAAGAGGGGGACGTAGAAGTTGCCCTTTGGGGCTCCCTGATGGTTATGGACTGAATTCCAACAGCTTTCCCCCCAATCCGTTTAGTCCAGTCAGCTCCTCTATGGGTGGTTACCAGAGGGATTTGTCTCACAGGTGAGGGAAGGCTTGGGGAGAAGCAATTCATTTGAAGGTAGCAAATACAGGCAGAAAATGTACTATATAAAAAAAAAAATTTTTTTTTTAAATTTACTTACTTTACCCAGAAAAACCAAAATACAAGCGTGAGATCAGGGCTCTTCACACTGAATTCTTTCCCATTAGGTGGTTGTGAAATCAATGTAGCGAATAGCTACTTTATCTTTAAAGAAACAAACACACTGAATAAACAGCTTGTCCTGTGTAGAAAGGGTAAGTAAGGTCTCATGCAACTTGTTTTAGTTCAATATGTATCTATGTATATACTAGATCACTATGTAAAATGCAGTTTTTACTTTGAGTTACAGTCAAAAGTTGGAAAGCCATGCAGAGGATTATTGTAAACAGAGGTTTTGCAGTTCCCATGGGAATAAGAAAGCAAAAGACAAACTCACATGGGTGGCTACTGTTGGCTGTCTTGTGTTGTTTATTTCTGTAATGATTGATGGGCTATAAGTCAGTGTTTTCTTAGTTGACCTCATAGTCATCCTTTCAGTCTTAAAGTCAACATGTGTTGAGTGCTTGCTGTGTGCCAGGCATTGTTCTCGGTAGAGGAATGAGCAGGACAGATGTGACCCTCAAGAAGCTTACATTTTAAGCACATTACTGAGTAAAACCATAATATTCCCTCAGTTGTATTAAGTGATAGGTGCTCTAAAGATTTAGTAGGACTGGTCTGGGAAGGTGGCATTGGAGTTCAGACCCGAGTGAAAACTGAAGATACTGCTTTGCCTCAGGGAAGAGAGTCTCAAGCAGAAGCAACAGCCTAGGTGAAAATCGTGAGCTGAAAACAAGCCACAGGTATTGGGACCTCAGAAAAATGGCCCTTGAAACTGTAGTGTGTGAATCCGAGGAGAATGAAGGGAGAAGAAGTCAGATCTAAGATATCTTCTTTGGAGATAGAGCCAACAGGACTTAGTAATGGATTGAATGTAGAATATAGAAAGAAGGACTTAAGGATGAATCTGGGTAGATAATGATGCTGTTTACTGGTAGGGAGGGCTGGAGGCTGATGCATAAATGTGATTTGAGAGAAAAAGAAATCTGTAGTTCTTTATCTGGTCATGAAGTTGAGAGGCCTCTTGGACATCCATATAGAGACTCCGTGTGTTCAGTTTGGTAGTCGGGATCTTGGGTAAGAGGTGTGAGCATAGAAATATAAATCTGAGACTCCTGAGTGTATAGCTGGAATGGGGCTGATGAGCCTACCTAACTAAGCTTAGCTGGGGAAAAGTGCAGATCAGAAGAGCAGAGGCCCGAGGCCAGATTCCCAGGATGGGTAAGAGAAAGGAAGACAGTGACAAAGGATTTTTGAGCTAAGCCATGGAAAGCCATGTGGAAGCCTAGAGAAGGTGCTTGTGGAGGGGAGAAAGGAGGGCTTAATATCAATTTATGTAGAATTGACTCTCCACTTTTGAGCTCTGCACCTACTAGCAGTAAGGGAAGTTACTTATCTTGAGAGCTTACTCCTCTGTGTAAGATATATGTGTTTTTAATTTTAAAATGTTGTATTTAATAAATTGGTGATAATAGTACTCATTTCACAGAGCTGTTTGGTAAATTAAATTAGTTAATACACAGAGTGCTTCAAACAGTCCCTGGCACATAGTAAAAACTCAATAACTGTGACTTGTTTGTGGCAGTGGTGCTTATTATAAGAAATCAATTTGGGCCTAAGGTCTAGATTCCAGATTAGTAGAGAAGAAAGATAGTGGCAGTGCTGGCTATTCATCTGAATGTGTTATGTGATAATCAATGTTGTTTAGCTGGTTCCCTGAGTAGCATATTAAAGCGATATTGAACAATTGAGGGGACCTTGTTACTAGATTGCCATTAAATGGTGATAGTAAGTGAGCCTAAAAATCAAAATAATGGAAAATGGTCTCCTTTTTTTTTTTTTTTTTTTAAATGGTCTCCTTTTTAAAAAACATTTAATTTGCTATTTCTTGATCACACATCATCCTTCTTTACTTTCAAGGTCAGGGAGAGACAGTCATTTTTACTAAACTGCCACATCTTCACACAAATTATCATCTGAAGGAGCTTCTTAGAATTGACAAATGAACTCTCTTTTCCTTCCCAAGAGGAACTTGTTAAACCAATAAAGTTCAAAATTCTAATTCCCATTTCTTACTAGTGTGCACCATTTTATTCATCTTGAATAAACATACAACCTCAAGCATCCTACTAGGCAAATAGATTCTTTTTTAATTAGTGGCTCTATACACAGAATTTTATCATCGTGAAATCTATAAACCAAAAGGGAACAAATATTTACACTTGGAACTTCATGTCAACAGTACTCCGAAAATGTAAATGTATCTCCCATGTTTCTGCTATGGCAGTAGAAAAATAAGCTCAACTTCTTAGGAGCGTGTCTCCTCTGTTACTTAGGGAATGTGGAAGATCTATATAAGTGTTCTTTCTTTGTGACTGGCGTTACTTTTTTTCACACAAAGTCTTGTTTTATTAAAAGCTGATCTTCACTTTCTGTTTTTTTTTTTTTTTTTCTGTAGTATATTTCATAGGCATCTGTAAGTATCAAGACAGAATTTTATTTTCAGGAGTTACTGCTTTTGTAGTTCTCACACAGAATTATTTCTCACTTTAAGTAGACCTTTTATTCCAAAGCAAAATTAAGCTGACCACAAGGGTTTCTGGGAAAAGAATAATGTAGAGCTAAGGTTTTGTGTGTCAATATGGGTAGTCTACTGCTTTCCACAGGAAGATTTTAAATGATGTCTAAATATGTAATGGTTTAAAAGATCCCAATTAATATGAGAAAGCTAGTTAAAATTCATTGAAATAATTTAAAAAAGGGGGGATGATTTTGCCAAGATTTCAGAGATAATTTTTTTTTTCAAGGCTTTACTGCAGTTTTGATCAAGCTGCATTAAGTGTCTGCCTAATTTCAGCTATTACATGGCGGTTATACTATGCCTGCATCCCAAAATGATTTTAGGTCACTTAGGTTATTAAAATATATTTAATATACTAATCTGTTTTTCAAAGCATCAAAAATAATTAAGATGAAGGAACAGATAAGCCCTGTGTCTGGAATGAATAATTTGGTTCTAAATATCCTAGAAGCTAAGGAGAAGAGAGAATGATGTGGTTTAAAACTTTAATTCTCAGACGGGGAGACAGAGATTTGAGAAGATAATTTTTTTCCCTGCTTTTTCTGAATTTAAAGGCAATTTATTTTGAATTTTAATCCTATATAGTCAACAGTGAGTAACACAATTGACAATCTTTCTTCCCTCTTCTCTCCTCTTCCCTAAAAGGGAAATACCTGATTGTTCAAAAAAAAAAATAAAAAAAAGCATGCTTTTATATAAAAAGAAAAATTTCAGACAACTCAGAAATACATGTATTGAAGTTTCCTTCAATGATGTTATTTCTCAGTTCACAGAAAATGGTGACATTAAATCATAACTCAATGGAGATGTGTTGTTTTATTTACTTATTTATTTATTCATTCATTTATTTATTTTTAAGTAGCTCCATGCCCAACAGAGATCAAGAGTTGCATACTGTACTGACTGAGCTAGCCAGGTGCCCCAATGGAGACTTTTTTTTTTAAATGGAGACGTTTTTGTAAGGGGCTTTTATTATAATAAGTTTAGCAAACATTTATTGGGCATCTCAGATTTGTTCATGTTAGGAATATAGAAATGAGTAAGAGAACTCTTTCCTTTAAGCTTAGGATTCATGGGGTTCACTTACAGTTAGTAATTCATCAGATATTCCATATTTATTCACTGAGGACCTAATATGGGTATAGTAGAGTGGTCAGCTGGGGTCTAGTAGGGTGGATGCATCAGCAAATGAACCATACAGCTAATGGTAATGTTGTATGCTGAGTGCCTGGGCTTGTGAACGAATCACCTTGAGAGCACAAAAGAGAATTTTGTATTGGGGGGGGGAGGCTTTGCAGAGGGAGGAACTTTTATGTTGAAGTTAGTATCAGAGTGCACCAGATAGCCCAAAAGTGGGGAGGACGTTCTAGGCAGAGGGAACAGCAAGCTCAGAGTTTTGGAGATGTGACCCAGATTGCATGTAAGAGCAATGGTAAGTAGTGGATGGCCGAATAGAGTGTATGGCTCTGGGAAGTTGTGTGGGAGATGAAGCTGTGAAGACAGTAGAGTTGTGTCCAGGAAAAAAAAAATTGGACCTTATTCTGTAAGTAGGCTTTAAAGCAGAGGAGGAAGGGTTTATGTTTTAGGTACAGAACAGGTGGAAGCATGAAACATCAATTGTGGGTTGGAGAGATTGGTGACAGGGATTGTGATGCTAAGTGAGGTAAGGGAGAACCGGTGTAGAGCAGCATCTGTGTGGGTTGAGAGGATGGATCAAAATGCAGAGACATTTCTAATCTAAATTGTGTGGGATGAGAGCCAAGAGTCTGTGAGGGATGACAGTTGCAGAGGAGAGAACTGGTCTCTGGGAATACCGACGTCAAGGAGTAGCCTAGGAAGTGGGCCTGTTCGTTGTTACTGTGTATTCGAAGCAGTTTTACTTCTCAATTTGTTCCCTTTAAGTAATAATTGTATTAGTAAATAGTTTTTTTAAAATAAATTTTTATTAAATATGGAAATTGTTACCCTCTTGGCCTATTCCAGGGATCAAACCCGTGATTTAGCTGAGCAAACCAGCCACCAGCTAGCCCCCTGTATTAGTAAATATCTTAATAGAAATGTTACTTTTGGGATCCCTGGGTGGCGCAGTGGTTTGGCGCCTGCCTTTGGCCCAGGGCGCGATCCTGGAGACCCAGGATCGAATCCCACGTCAGGCTCCCGGTGCATGGAGCCTGCTTCTCCCTCTGCCTGTGTCTCTGCCTCTCTCTCTCTGTGTGACTATCATAAATAAATAAAAATTAAAAAAAAAAAAAAGAAATGTTACTTTTATTCACAATACATCTCATTATCTTATACATATAAATCTTTAAGTCTTTAAGAGTAAAAAGCCTCTTTACAATGCAATCAAACTTGTTTAAAAACACTTTTTTCTTTTTTTTAAAAGAAATCATGATGAAATTATATCTGCCACTGTGTAGTCTCCACTTACCCTCTCCTCAGTCAGGCAGAGTGGTGCACCTTTCAGGGTGTCCTAGTCCATGTTCCACATGCCCCTGCCAGAGGCAGGGGGAGGGGGAGTCTTTGGGCTCATGCTAGACTGGATGCTGGCTTTTCCACCTTTGAACTATGTGATTCTGGGCCTTTTACTTTATCTTGGAGTCACAGTCTTCTCATCTGCAAAGTGGAAAGATTAGTATCTATTGTAGCTTCAAAAGAAAAAGCATTTGTTGACTCAAACAGGAACATTTCAGGAAAGTTCCTTGGCATTTTGAAGAGGCCATTTTGCGGTTTGTAGCGTTGACATTCACACCTGGTTTGGGGCCGTGGAAAACAAAATATTCCCTTACAGCTTTTAAAAAATTACCCAGCTGTTATACCCAGCAAACACCCCTATCCCATGTCTGACCCAAGCCTTATTCATCCCTGATCGCCTCCCCCCCCTTTATTATTGGTAAAATATACATACCTGCTGGAAAAAAAAAAACGATTTACTCTTTTACGTTGTTTCCTATGAGTACCTTTTAAGCCTGGAGTGGCCTGCTGACTCTTAAGAAGTCTCACAGGTGATATAAACTAGGGATATGTTCACTTCAAATAATGGAGAACTTCAGGGGAGATAGAATGTGCAGGAGTTCTTTGTCCTCTTGGCAGCAGTCGTGGGGAGGAACCCTGGGGCACACAGCCAGCTGCCTGTGCTGCCACAGTGCCATCCAGACACAGGGCCTTTGCATAAAGGCTTTCTGCTCATCTCCTGCTCTGTCTCCTTCACACAAAGTAACTGCTTTGTGTTTAGGCATCACTTCTTCATGGGAACAGAGGGAATGGGCCAAGGGTAACAGCAAAAGCCTTCTCTTGGTGAGGCTTTTCCTTCTTATTCAGGAAATGAGGCAACCCCCTTCCCACCAGGGGCTTCTGCTTTTATTTCATTATCCTGAGCTGAGTCACATGGCCATCCCCTAGCTGCAGGTAGTCTGGGAAGTCACGAATTTAGCTTTCCAGTTTTTGTTGTTGTTGTTGTTAGAATGCAAAGAAGAAGGCGGTGGAAATGGGTCTCTATTGGTATTACATTGTATGTACTCTTCTTAGGGCAATATTATCTTGGTAGTTACCAACTTCTGGATCTTATCTAGGGTGGCCAGTGTCCTGGTTTGCCTGGGACTGAGATTTCCTGGGATGCAGGACTTCCAGTGCTATCACCTGCACAGTCAATAGGAAAACCAGGATGATTGCCACCTTAGCCTTGTCATATTCTCTTTGGTAAGTGTTTCATCTCTTGAGGATGGAACCACCTTGACTAGGCTGACAAAGACTGAAAAGCAGTTTAATAATTGAATTTGAATAATAGCTTAATATAGGATAATAACTTAATTATAAATTATACAAAATATTGAGTAAACTATTAAATAATAATTTAATAATTTACAATGAGAAATAAGTGATATTGAATCCATGGAGCATATTGGAAGCAGAACTCCATGGAGCTGCTTAGCGCATGTGAGATTTTGACCAGGTGTCTTAGGGCTGCAATGTTACTCAACTCTAGGGGGCTCTGTTCACAGCAGCCTGGGATTGATTCCGTAGTACTTGTGATTAATTGACTGATAATGATACTGAAAAGAATTGTATGTTATCTCTGGCAGGGTATGCATGTTAAACCCTGTGCTGCAGACATGCACTAGCTAGCACACATGTGGGGGTAGAGTATTAGAATCAGAGGCCCTCCTGATGCCAGGCTGCCTGCTGAGTTGACCTTGAAAGCAGTCTTTTTTTTTTTTTTTTTTTTTTAAATAAAGATTTTATTGGGAGATCCCTGGGTGGCTCAGCGGTTTGGCACCTGCCTTTGGTCCAGGGTGTGATCCTGGAGTCCCGGGATCAAGTCCCACATCAGGCTCCATGCATGGAGCCTGCTTCTCCCTCTGCCTATGTCTCTGCCTCTCCCTGTCTCAGTCTGTGTCTCTCGTGAATAAATAAATAAAATATTTTTTAAAAAAATAAAGATTTTATTTATTTGAGAGAGAAAGCAGAGAGAGAAGGAGCTTGAACAAGGGGAGGAGCAGGTGGAGAGGGAGAAGCAGACTCCCTGCTCAGCAGGGAGCCTGACACAGGGCTCTATCCCCTTAACCTGACATCACAACCTGAGCCAAAGGCAGATGCTTAACCGACTGAGCCACGCAGGTGGCCTGAAAGAAGTCTTAATGTAGACCCTTCGTGGATGACATGGTTGAGAGAATGGATCAGAAAGAACCTTTTTCCCTTCTCCCCCCCTTCTACCTGAAGCTGAGACCTGGGCTGGATGTGTCTGCTGGGACTCCCCGAGTCTAAAGGATCCTTCACTTCACTTAGAGCCTAGAGCTCTGACCCTTCTTCAAGATTTTCCTCTGCCGTCCTCCCCTGTTTGAACAGAGATTAGTCTTTTTTTTTTTTTAAGATTTTATTTATTTATTAATGAGAGTCACAGAGAGAGAGAGAGAGACAGAGACAGAGGCACAGGCAGAGACACAGGCAGAGGGAGAAGCAGGCTCCATGCAGGGAGCCTGATGCAGGACTCGATCCCAGGACTCCAGGATCAGGCCCGGGGCCGAAGGCAGGTGCCAAACCGCTGAGCCACCCAGGGATCCCAAACAGAGATTCATCTTATTGTTAATAGGAACCTGGCTGCGTGCCTCTTTTCCTTCACCTCATCCTAAAACTGTGATGCACAGTATATGTTTTCTTGCGTGTGTGACTTTTAGTTAATATTTAACGATAATTTCATTCTGTATCCATCCTCTTATCTTATATCTTGGAACTAGTCCATATGCCTCTCAATTCTAACCTCTATTGATTAAGTTTTTTAGGGAAAGAAAAAAAGAAGTGTACTGTTCAGACATATTCTCTTATTAGTAAGGGCATTACTTAGTATGTGACTAATGCTGTGCATCTATAACCAGTTGTTCTACCTTGTGAGTACCGACGTAATTTAGAAAGAATTCTTTCTTTGTTAAAGACCTTTTCTACGTGGGCCACATGTTTCCAGACCTATTTCATAGTAATTTGTGGTTTTTTAGGTATGTCAATAGAGATGCTGTAGCCAGTATGCCTGGATTCTGTTAGATAAACATTTTGTAAGATTGCTTACTTTAAAAAATTGTCTTTGTTTAAAAATTTAATTTCTTCTCTAATGTCTCGAATAAATTTTTAGTAAGTCTGATAAATTCCAGTTAAAATATTTTTTTTTTAAATATTTTGTTTTTAATATTTTAAGCATTTTAACATTTTGTTTTAAATATTTTAAACCTTCTAGGGGTGCCTGGGTGGCTCAGGTGGTTAAGCCTCTGCCTTTGGCTCAGGTCATGCTCAGTAGGGAGTGTGTTCCCATCATCCCCTTGCCCCCTTGTCCCCTACCCCTCATGCTGTCTTTCACTCTCTCCCAAATAAATAAATAAATGTTTTAAAAAATATTTATTTATTTATGTATTCATGAGAGACAGAGAGAGAGAGAGAGAGAGTGAGAGGGAGAGGCAGAGACACAGGCAGAGGGAGAAGCAGGCTCCATGCAGGGAACCCGACGTGGGACTCGATCCTAGGTCTTCAGGATCATGCTCTGGGTTGAAGGCAGCACTAAACTGCTGAGCCACTGGGACTCTCCTTTTTTTTTAAAAAAAAAAAAGAAAAGAAAAAAACCTTTTAACTCTTTCTGAAGGCTGATACAGTAATTTTTTTTTTTGGTCCACATACTTTCTTCTGAATTTTAAGAGATCTACTAGAATTTGTAACATGCCTAAAATATAGATGATCATAGGGGTTTTTATTAAAAACAGCTAAATAAAAATTTCAATGAATGATAGTGTGCATATGATAATATATATTTTTTGATAATATATTTTTCATCATTTATATGCTGTTGGGAGAATGACTCATGGGCTGTTTTCTCTTGAGTTCCTGAGAGTGTATAAAAAGATTACAAACAGTTGGCAACAGAATTGAAATAATGAATGTGTAGAGTAGAGGGAAAAATGTTTCTCATTTATTCCACTCTTACCTTGATGAAACTTTTACCACTTAAAATTTTCCAGTAAAAAGTCAAGGTCAATAGGTGAGTCTAATATGGTTCTACCCATCGTGGTCTAAGGATTTCTTGACTTGTCATACAACATGTATGTACAAAGGAGAAAATACAGTTTGATTTCATGAGAATAAGGAGTCGGGTATGAAAGGACAACCACTGTTTAAGGAGCAGGAGATATTGTGGAGGAGACTGGGTAAGATAAAAGTTGACATCACTAAAGCTCCCAATTGTTGATCGATCGCCCATTGTATCTCTAGCTGCCCTCCTGGCAATATTTTAGGGATGTTTTTCCTTTGATCTTTATGTTAGTAGGATGTCCTAGGCCTTAGGATCCAGCATTAAACTGAGCTGAAAACAAAGTGGAGTTGTGATCCTTGGGAGTAGTCCTTAAGGTAGAGCATATCTCAGGAGAGAACTGGTGAATGACCTTGGGCAATTAAAGCCTAATTTATTGGACAGTATCATGGACAACCCAATGAAAACACACAAATACTTACAAAAACGTGTAAAATTCAAACTCCAGTGCATTGGTTTATACCTTGACACTCTTGGATAAGTTATCTTGTTTTTCTACCCCTGGGCTTCCCCTTCTGTATATTGTTATCCATCTGGGTTTTGATTTATTTTTCATTGCACACTTGTTATCCTTCTCATTGCTTCACTGTGGGAGAAGATCTTTTTTATTCCAGAGCTGTAACTTTGCTGCCTGGGACTTTTACCTGGGAGTCTCAATGTCCTCAAACTCTATAAAAGAAATAGAAGATCCCTTTTCTTTAACTCCCTATATGTGTGTTTAGTCTGTTAAGGAATGTTGGCAGTTAGTGGGAGGGGGAGGGAGGATGCTCACCTAGAGGCTTCCTTTGTTCTAATTTACATAGTTTCTTAACATATTCATGGCTCCCTTCTCCTAGCTTAAAATTTTGAGCTCTTAGAAGACTTAGATGTTTTGGTTTTATATGCATGCATTTTGATTGAAATCCCTGGGTTGAAAATTTCCTAGATGTTTGCATACTCTACTCAGCTTAGGACATTAAGGGTTATGTAAAAAATTAGCTCCCTAAATGACCATTAACCAGAAATGTTATCTGTCCAAAGAGAGGATTCATATGACTCCAAGTATGCATTGCCCTCTGCATAGCATATTAATTTTGGCAACCAGAGATAGATGAGAATTTTGCTGCATTTAAATTTTTCATTGTGATGAGACAAATCTATTATTATAAAAGCTCTCTCTACTCATCAGTGAGAGTGTTTCCTTCTGTTGTTTTAATTAAAGGAGCAGTGTATTTTTAAATTTAATTATGGCACTCTGATGATCCGATACTGGCTGCAAGCTAAGAATTCTTTGGATTTTCAAGATTTATAATGCATTGGGAGCAGTGCTGACCAAAAGAATGATGGAAATGTTCAATACCTACATTGTTCAGTAAGATAGGCACATATGGCTGTTAGGCACTTAGAATGTGGCTAGTGAGAGTGAGGAATTAAATTTTAAATTTCTTTAATTAAAATTTAAATAGTCGCAAGTGGTTAGTGGTTACCATATTGGATAGGAGAAATCTAGAGCATGTAGAAAATTTCCATTTAGTTGGAATAGTGTCCTGGGATTTCAGATTTCTTTGTTTTTGGTTTGGAAGTTGAGGCTGGTTAAATTTGAAAGTAATAATGGATAGTATTGCTCTTAGCCATAGGGAGAGACTTTAACAAAGATGTGAGTTTATCAGACTTAAATATATTAGAAGTGAACTTCTTTGAGAAGGCAAGTATTCATTCCAAAAATAATTCCAATATAATTAATTGAATAAATATTTGGAAAATATTCCCTGTGTATAAAGAAGTATACTAAATGGGAAGGCTAGAGGTGAGTGGAACTTAGGTGGTCCCCTCAAGGAGCTTTCCATTTTTTTTTCCTCCAGAGGCCATGAGAGGCCAACTTTTGTCCTAAAACAGAGAATGCCAAGTGGAGCATTATCATCAGGATTGGCTTCACTGCTTTCAGGAGTGCTGGGGCTTAACAACAGCTCAAGGAGGAACTGTTTATATCCCAGAACATAGAGTTGCGTATCAACTCTAACACACAAGATTAATTTTGGTTGAGAGAGGGTTGAAGTGGGTTTGGAATTTCTTCAGGTGTGCGCTGCAAGAAGCTCTGCTGCTGAGTTCCAGATGTGTTTGAGCAGGCCCCTTGGGTGCACCCCACTTCTGGGAGATGGACTTTCCCCCAGACTCTGGAATGCTGGAGGTAGAGACATTGAACATAGCTGCTTCCCCATCCACACTCCCCCTCACCAGGACGAGGAGAAATTATTGATAATGCTGAGTTTTGCTCAACAACCAGGAGTGTCTGAGGGAGACAAATGTTCTCTTAAACAGAAGTATAGGGACTGTTAGGCAAGCCAGCTTTTTTAAAGTCACAGTAAGAATTCAGCTTTATTTTTTCCCCTCCAAACTAGTAAGACCCCACCAAAGTTCACTTGGCTGTGCTCTTAGTTGGAAACCCAGGGGCCAAATAAAAGCCACAGAAAAACAGGCTACATCTGCTCCCACTTGTACTACTTTACTTGCTCACTGAGTTCGATGTTTTTAGCTAAATAAATCATAAACTTATATCAGAGGGGTGTGTGTTTCCCCCAGTCTGTTACCCATCCACACCCCCATGTCTTCCCACTGTGCCACTAACCAGAGCTCACTTAATACTGCTTGGAATCAGGGAACTCGGAACCTAACTGTCCTGGGCCCTCTTTCTGGCAGTTGGGTGAGTCATGAGGGCCTGAAGGGTGAAGCTCAGACAGGCTGGAGCAGTAGGTTATGGAATAAGAAAGGGAGACCGTGTAAACAGTGGTGAGCTGGGCATAGCAATTACTGATCTGATCTCATGGTGCAGATGTGGAAGGAGGAGATCCTCAGCTCCCTGGGATAGGGGACTTGTGTCACGTGGACTGTGTCTTGGCAGCTGGGCCTGTGAGGATCAAATCAGCAGAGTTACCCACTGCTCTGTGGTTTGTTTTTGCCAGGTCAGGGATACAGTTCTTCAGGCAGCCTGTCACATCTGAGACCGAGGGAGAACGGGGAGATGGGTTGACAGTCTTCACAAGAGGTGTCCAGACACTCCTGGCTCAGAACTCAGCCATGGATAGTGGGATGCTTGCCTGTCTGTGTGCTTGGGTCCTTGGTCTCTGGCCTTGGGCCATGATGTCAGCCTGACTAGGTTGGCACATGTAGCCTGGAATGGTTTGGCACACAGAGCCTGGAATGGGTTAGGCTTCTGCTTCAGACATTAAGGAAGGGAACTGGCTAGTCCTTCCTGAAATAGTGCCTACAGGCTGGCACAGCACTGACTGGCACCTGCCCCTTTCAGAGGTGGGCTCAGGATAACTGTGTGGAAATTTTCCAGTGTGTGGGTTGTGGGAGTATATCCCATCTCCCTCCGAGCCCTTCCAGGCCAGAACATCAGTGGAGTTTGCAAAGAATGGGTTAACTATTAGAGGAAAATACTTCCAAAAGTAAGTAGTCTGGGTACAGATGGGAAAAGATGGGTAAATTTGACTTTCTGAAGATTTGAAATGTCTGCATCACTAACAGCAAAACTGCAAATATAATTAAAGGACAAATGGGAGACTAGGAGAAAATAGGCCACATGTAATAGACAAAGGATAAATACATAAAATATAAGGAACCTTCTGCAAAATAATAGGTATGATTTTCTCCCATTTGATTGGCAGAAATTAAAAAGATTAACAATCTGACAACAGTGAGGAAAAGTAAGTACATTTACATATGTAAATGTTCAGACCTTTTTGGGAGGGTAATTTGGCAATATCTATGAAAATAAGGTCAGATATCTTTGATTCAGTAAATTTTGTGTCAAACAAGATACACATGGGTATACTCTTATTCCATCATTGTTAAATAATGATAAAGTACAGAATAACTAACTGCACGGTGATACATCTAGCGTATGGAGTAGTATGCAGCACCCAAAAATGTGGCAGATCTGTATGCAACTGATGTGGGAAACTCTTCCTGATAAATTTTTCTTGAGAAAAATTATGAAATTATCACATTTATGTAAAAAAATTCCTCATAACTAGACACTTCTATATGTATTACATTTTATAGATTCTGTATGTGTTGTACATATGAAATCTATATATAAAATCATTGAATTCCAAGTGTTTTTTGTGGATTCTGTTTTTTTTTTTTTTTTTTTTTTTTTTTAAGATTTTATTTATTGGGCAGCCCCAGTGGCTCAGTGGTTTAGTGCTGCCTTCAGCCAAGGGCGTGATCCTGGAGACCTGGAATCGAATCCCACGTCGGGCTCCCTGCATGGAGCTTGCATCCCTCTCTGCCTGTATCTCTGCTTCTCTCTCTCTCTGTGTGTTCTAATGAATAAATAAATAAGATCTTAAAAAAAATATTTATTTATTCATGAGAAACACACACACACACAGACACACACAGAGTGAGAGAGAGAGAGGCAGAGACACAAGCAGAGGGAGAAGCAGGCTCCCTCTGGGGAGCCAGGAGCAGGGAGCCCGATGTGGGACTTGATTCCGGGTCTCCAGCATCATGCCCTGGGCCAAAGGGAGGCGCTCAACTGCTGAGCTACACAGGCATCCCTTCATGGATTCTAAAACATGTTTTTCACATGTTAACATTTCTAAAATCAGTGTATCTATCAATTGGTGGCATAGTTTAATAGTTAGACTTTTTCTTTCTTGGTGAAATATAATGTATATTATAAATGATAAGATTAGATTTAATGACAAATGTTACATAAATGCATTACTAAAGGACTCTAAGGAAGAACTGGGATGGGATTGAGGAGATGTCAGTAGAGACATGAGTTCATCTGTATCATCTGTATTATTTGAAAAAAATTTTAAAAATGTATTTATTTGAGAGAGAGAAAAAGAGCATATGCATAGTGGGGGAGGGCAGAGAGAGAGCATCTCAGGCAGATTTCCTATTGAGCATAGAGCAGATTTGGGGTTCACTGTCTATGACCTTAAGATCATGATCTGAGCCAAAACCAAGAGTTGGATGCCCAACTGACTGAGCCACCCAGGCACCCCTGAAATTTTTTTTATCTGTGAAAATGAATTCATTCCTGAGCCATTTCCGTCTACGTTTGCCATTAGGTACTCTGCTTCATCTGAGAACTGTAAGTAAGGCCCAGGTGACTGAGGGATTGTTCAGCTCACTAAGAAGTTAAATAGCTGTAAAGAGTCAATGGGAGAGAATTGTGTGCTGAGGTCTAAGGGGACTAGGACTCTTGCGCCCAGGGCTGGTTACTCTATCTTTATCTTTCCTGCCTATGTGAAGAGATTGAAGGCCTCAATCTATAAGGTGGAGCCTGGTTAGCCAGGGGTAATTACTGCAGAGTTACTCATCCACCTGCTTGGGGGTTCCCTAAGGCACACCCAGTCCGTGGTATCCCATCTACTGTTTGGATGAAGGAATTCTAAGGTGAGGCAGAAACTAGGTCAAACCAAGGAACATTACCTAACGACATTGAAAGGAGAATGTCTGGGTGAAGAACTAAGCGTTAGTGGGGAAGAGCGAAAGGAGTAAATGGGCTTTAATGTCTGAAGGGTATAACGAGGCAGGTAGGAGATGACCTGCCATAGGTGGGAGGTTGGGTTTGTTCTGCTCTGGAGGCTGGACCCTGGGATCCTTGTATGTAAACAGGGCATAGTGTGAGTGTCTTGTCATAAATGAGAGCTGCATTGTGTAGATACACACTGAGAGTGTACTAATGAGACTTTAACCAATGATGACTATTAAAAAGCTACAGAGTGGGGGCACCTGGGTGGCTCAGTGGTTGAGCCATCTGCCTTTAGCTCAGGTCGTGATCCCAGGGTGCTTCTCCCTCTGCCTGTGTCTCTGCCTCTCTCTGTGTCTCTCATGAATAAATAAATAAAATATTTTTAAAAAGAAAAGTACAGAGTGTAGTTTATTGTAAGATGACAGGCAGAGCTGTGGGAGCCAGAGGAAAGAGAGAGCAGTCCCTGGAGACTTCTTGGCCAAGATGTCATTTGTGGTTGTAGAATTTGGACCTGTGATTTTGAAGGAGGGATGCAAAGGAAAGAAAGGAGGGCTCGCCACTGAACAAAGGCACACAAAGAATATGAGGAACTGTGAGCAGTAGCTTCCTTGGTACAGGCATACAAACAGGTATATAGAACAGGTGTATAAAAGGGAAGCAGTAGGAAGTAAGATTTAAAAAGGTAGCTTATGGCCAGACCACAGAGTGCTGAGAATGTCAGGTTTAGGAGTTTGACCTTGACTCAGTAGGTTCATGTTTTCTGTTTAATCTCCTGGTTACCAGGTATTTTTGTAACATCATTGGTTTGACTTTTATTTAATTCACTCACTTCAAGTTTATTTCCTAAGGGTTCGTGATAGAGGCTTGAATCTTGTGTTAAAAGTTTGTGAGAACATAGGAGTTTTTTGCACATAAATGGCTGAATTTCAGAATTACATTTGTGTTAAACGCTTTGGTTTTTCTCTCTGCCTGCCAGCATTTGCAAAGAACCAATTCACTTTCAGAGGAGGTGCTATTATTTACCCCTATCCAGTGAAAGTGTAGAGCTGAGTCCTGCATGAAGAGGTAAAATTGAACAGGACAGATTGATGGATTAAAGTTAGTGAGAGATGAAAATGGGTGAACATTGTTTTGGGCAAAGCTGTGATTCTTGCTCTCTTTCCTCTAGCATGATTTGGGAAATATTTTGTCCTGGTGGTTCCTTACAGCCTTTTTTTTAAACCTGGCCACCTTTCCATTGCCAGGTCAGCTTCCATGTTAGCTGATGCTGCTACTGCTTCAAGTACTGCCTTTGGTAGGAAGCTTCCAGTTAGCTTTCTGGATTCTGGCTTTGGCTCCTCCAGGAGTCTTGCTGAGCTGACCTTAGGAATCTGAAATGTGGAGGGTCAGTTTGCAGTAGGGAAATGCTGTAGCAGCTCTTGCTTTTTCTGCCGTGATGTAACTTAATCAGATCCTCTTGTTTTTCCCTGAATGGTATAAGCAATTGCACTGAAATGGTTGGTTATTCATCTGTGCCTGTGATGCTTTAAAAAATAATAATTTCACTAATATGTCACAACATGCATTATTTATTATTTTAGTAAATGGATTTTTAAACAAGCAACAATTTACAAATTTAAACATGACAATTAACATGATATGACATAAAAAATTAAATAATCTCCTGGTGTCTTTGTTATCAGCGTTGCATTAATGATCTTAGCCCTTCTGGGAGCTTTCATTTTTTTTGTTGACTCTGACGGATGATGGCAGATTGTGGTGGTGATATGCTTTTATAAATTAGTTTTTAGACGAAATGATACTGGCATGTAATGTGGACTGCCAGAAATAAAATTGTTTCTCATTGCTAGTATCATTTTGACTCACATTCTGAGTTCTTTAAGGAAGATGTCCACTATAGGTTACGCATTGGTGGGCCGTGGTAGGGTTTACCTTCTGCTGAAGCCGGTGTAAGTCTAATGAGTGTTTCCTGTTCTTTCCTCCTGGGAGTTATGGGGTGGGCTCACTATTTAGGCTCAGCCTGCCGACTGCTCTTACCCTGGAGTTTGAGCCTGGACAGAATGTTCTAAGATGCAGGGACAGTTAGGAGTGGCAGAGTTGCTAAAATTACCAAGATTTCCTTCCTGGATAGTCTTAGTTGCACACATTGGTGTTAATACAGTGTTTACTTTTGTACATTTTGCACTGGTACCTCTAACCACCTTTGTGCAGAGAATCAGAACGTTCAGCATTGGGTGACAGACAGTCCAAGATTTTGCATGGTGACACTGTCTGCCAACCAACAGCTTGCATTCAGTAGTGTGGATATCTTCTGTGCTTAATTGTGTTGTTCTTTGAATATTTAATAGAGCTGAATTTCAGACTGTCCTCTGAGGAATTTTAGGCCTTGCAAAAGTACCTTGGGCACCGGATAACTGAGTACCTCAGTAGGATGGAATCTTCATGGTTTTTCTTTCTGATTACCATGCAAATATATTACAGTAGGTTACATGGAAGTTTTCCTGTTGTTTAAGATTTTGATGCAGGCCCCAAAACTGTTGCCAGTAGGTGGTAAATACATTGTTTGAAGAGAGACTCTAGAATCTCTTTTGCAAGATTTGTCAAGAGGTGGCCAAATGGGTCTACTAACTATTATATCCCCCACCCTATAATCCAGGCTGTGCCAGGAAGACTAGAAAGGATTCTATGCAAGGAACTCCTGGGAGTAGTAGAGTGTGCTTTTCCTGGAGGAAGTGAGAATTCTCTCTATCCTCCCTCCAGTCTATTTGAGATGCCCAAACTGGTATGAGATTAGAATGAAATCCTAAGGAAGAGTTCTTGAGATTGTGGTGCATGTCTCCTAGAGTTTGGGGATGTCTGTGAGCACAGAGATGGAAAACAACCACGTGACTAGAACTACCCTGGTGTGGGGTGGGGGATGTGTGGAGAGGGGCTGGCAAATGCTTGACCTTAACTACTAACCATGAGGTCAGCCTGAAGGGGAACTGTGAGTCATCTTGAAAGACCTTCCCCGGTACCAGGACTGCCTAGCAGGCCAGCTGTTGGACCCCAGCAGAAAGCAGGTATAGGTGAACTACAGGGGCAGGAGCTCAGAGAAGGAGGTGAGAGATGGGCCAAGGACAATGAGCAATTGTACCATTCCCTGCATCAGGCCAAATAGAGGTCCTAGTGAAGGAGTCACATGCATTTGAGCTCCTTCAACTGGCAGCTCTTTTACAGGCCAGAAGATCTTAGACAAGTGAGTGGATAGGCTTCTCCATTTTCTTTTCCTCACACTTGCCTCTTTTCATCTCTGACCCCTGCCCTCACCTCACTGCTTGTCTGAGGAGGGGAAAAGCTTCACGTTGGATGAAATCAGTTTTGATTTAGACTAGACTGGACTTTTTAATACCTGGAAATTTGGTTATATTCATTTGAGATCATGATTTCTTTTTTAACTTCTAGCTACCAGTCAGTAGTTTTAGGTTACAGAACCCTGAAAAATCCTTCCATGATGGCATAGTCAACAGTCTCCGTGCCAGTTGACTAGAGCTGAGTTTTATAATTACGTGCAGTTTCGTTTATTTTGTACGCTGCAGATTTTAGGCATCGAGTTTTGCCAGCAATTACTGTGTCATCTGAGAAAGTTGAAATTTCCCTATAAATGAAACACTGTAAATTTGGTAACTCACTATACAGCTAATACAGGTCATGTCTGCATATTGGCATTAGGGACTCCTTATGGATTAGGCTGGAACTTTGCAACCTTGAATTGTAAATTTTTTTTGTTTTTGTTATTCGTTTGTTTTATAGTGGTGAAAAACAGGACATAAAATTTACCATCTCAACCATTTTAAAATTAAAGTATATGATAGTACAGTACATTTAAAAAAACTTTTCTTAAAATAGATTTTTTTTCTTTTTTTTTTTTAGAGAGAGAGTTTATCCAGGGGGGCAGGGAGAGGGAGAGAGAATTTCAGGCAGACTCCCCACTGAGCTTGGAGCCCAACAAGGGGCACCATTTCATGATGCCAAGATCATGACCTGAGCCAAAATCAAGAGTTGAAGCTTAACCAGCTGAGCCATCCAAACATCCCATTAATATTTTTATTTTTTTAAAGTAATCTCTGTGCTGAACGTGGGGCTTGAACTCACGATCCCAAGACTGAATGAGTGAGCCAGGAGCCCCTTATCATTCTACTTTCTAAGAGTTTGATTACCATAGATATTTTATGTAAATGGAATCATATAAGATTTGTCTTTTGTGACTAGCTTATTTCACTTATAATATTCCCAAGCTTTATCCATATTGTAGCATAAGGCCGAGTAATATTCTAATATAAGTATGTACCACAGTATCTTTATTCATTCATCTGTTGATGGACATTTGAGTTGCTTCCACCTCTTAGCTATTATGAATAACACTGCAGTGAATGTGTTGCAAATCACCTCATTAGGATCCTGTTTTCATTTCTTTTGGGTACATTCCCAGAAATGGGCTTGTTGGATCCTATGGTAATTCTATTTTTAATTTTTTGAGAAATCTCTGTATTGTTTTCCGTAATGGCTACAGGAAATTACCTTCCCACCAACAATGCACAAGGGTTCTGATTTCTCCACATCTTCGCCAACACTTGTTCTTTTCTGTTCTTTTGATAGAGACCATTCTGATGGGTGTGGGGATGTTTCCCATTGTGGTTTTGGTTTGTATTTCTCTTAAGGTTAGTGGTGTTGACTTTCTGTTCACGTGTGTGCTAGCCATTTTTCAAGTCCTTTGCCCATTTGAAAAATCATATTGTTGTTTGGTTGTTGGAGTTGTAACAGTTCTTTATATTTTCTGGATATTAGTTAACCTCCTATCAGATATATAGTTTGAAAATACTTTCTTCTGTTTCATAGATTGTCTTTTCATTTTGTCCTTTAATTATATACATATATACATACACATATATTTTTTGTTTGCAGTTAAAATAATTATTAAATGCTTTGGAAGACTGAAAAGCTTAGTAGATAATATGACAGATTTTGATCAGGTCTTCAGTATCTTCCCAGCAAGCCCTATTGAGTAAGGCATAAACCTTGAATTAATTCCATAGTTTGACTGAAACACTCTTCTTCCATAATCGTGTTGCCATGAATCTTTGCAACTTTGTGCACCCCATCATCATGCCTTCTTATTGTCTCCCACTCCTTCCTCATCTGTCCAAAGGTTCCCATTTCATCCTTGGTATCCTTTCCCACACTGTTGTTTCTTTTGCATGGGATATGGAATGACTTACCTGCCCTCCGGTTTTACCTTGTTGTTCAGGTTCATTCTCCTCCTAGAAGGCACTGCTTAAATGTGGAGATTCTTCACTCAACTAGCTTCCTTTTCCCAAAGCTTCTTACATGGCAGCTCATGTTAGAACACTTGTCTGGAGATAGTGTGTGGATTTTTTTTAACCCTCCTCCCTCTACCCCAGAACTGTGAGCTGCTGGAGCATCCAACTTGGTCTTCTCCTTTTCTCCCCCTTCATTCCTGAGGACCTGCCACAATATCTGGCCCATGATATTTCTCTCCTTTAAATGATTATGAGTGGAAAGAAAGAGCAAATGCCTTTTTTAAAGGAACAGCAGAACTTTTTACCAATTGTGCTTCTAAATATCCTTTCTCTTCTAATTTTATCCGGTAAGATTTTGGCAGCTAATTGTGGATTTTATGAACTTACATTGGGTTGCTTTTGTCTTCTATTATAAAAGCAATAATTAGAGGAAATGATCCTTTTGAGAGGTTGCTTAATGAATTCTGCTTCATTTAAATATGCTGCTTTAAATCTTATTTCAAGTAAACTGTACTAATGCTCAAATTATTTCACTGTAGCTGAGTATTGAACCAAAGTATTATAATGATTAATTTCCTTCTGTTAAATTCCTCATAGTCTTCTGGTGGTGGAGGTGGGGCTGAACAATCAAAAAAGAATTTATTGACTTTACATTTAGTATGGTTTACTCTGCTTGATTATATCGTTCAAGTATGAATTTGTGTGTGGTATAAGATTGTGCTGTATTGGAGTTCTGTTAAACAAATTACTTTGTATTTCATTAACTATTGGTGTTTAAAGTTAATGGTTTAAGATTTCAAAAAGCCTTTTTTCCCCCTAAGTATTTGAATGCTTTTATTATAATTCCGTAAACCTTCTGGTTTCACTGCATCTTTCTCCACCCTTGAAACAAGCCCAGACATACTCTGGCATACACATCAGGGAACCTCCCCTCTGCCTCTCCTCCTCACCCCAACATGACATGAAGTATCTGTCCCAGAAATCATCAGATTGTATACCCAGAGTGTTGGCCCAGCCTAGTAGCCCTTGGGCTACAGCCCTCTGCCCACTGTGGCAGCCCCACGGGCATCCATAACTCTTACCCTTGGCCCAGTAGGTTGATTACTTCCTTCAACTTCCATCAGGCCTTGTGGGCAGAGAGCACCCAGTGAGTCATGACTACCTGGAGACTCTCTTTTTTTCTGTAACCTCCTAACAAGGTGTGTTGCTCACATCCTACAGAGGATAAAAGATGTGGTGAGCATCTCTTTTGCATCTTAGCAATGAGCTTCATCCAAGATGCACTTGATTTTTAAATGATTTCTACTTGCGTCATGATATAAGTCACTAGTCAGGAAATTTCAGCTTTTCTATAAAAGATACATCTTATTAAAAATGTAAATATATTCATCACAGTTTACATTCAGTAAATGAACACTATGAACCTATAAGTAGGGATCTATCTATGTTGCTTTTTTGGCACCCAAGGTTGAAAATTTGGGAACTATTTTATTTCTTAGAACTTGAAAATTCCATAGGAAGTTAACTAGAATTCAGTTGCAGATATTTTTGCCATGTTAAATTAGCTTCATAACCATACCAAGCCTAGCATAGATACTGTAAAGTTTTTTTTGTTCAACAAAACACAATAGGGCCTTATGTATATTTGCTGGACCTTTTCTTTGTTGATAATAAACTGTGTATTTAATAAAAATGGACAAATAAAGTGCCTATTATGGAACTTTTATCTTCTCAGCACATGTGAAATGCAATTGTAAATCAGGCAAAGAGATCTAGAACTAACTTGGATCCTCATGAGTCGGGGTGTGTAGCTTCCTTGTTTTGTAGTTATTGAAGGCAAGGCTTTGATGGGGAGCAGTATACTCCATGGACAGACCTGTCTTTTGTACCAGTTCTATGGCTTTGTACAAGTTAGGATTAACCTCTTTGAGCTTTGTTTTCTCGTTTATAAAATTGGGAGAGGATTAGGATCATAACACATGATATTAACTAATTTATTTTTTCTAGACAGCGACTTCTATTTGGATATTACTCTTCAGATGTTGAAATGTCAGTGGGTCTATTGCCTACTTATATCATGGGTAAGGTGGGCATTACTCTTGTTGTACAGCTAAGACAACGCAGGTTCAAGAGAAGTTTTGTCTATTTTGTCTTCACATGGTCAGCTTGTGGCAGAGCAAGAACTAACTCCTGCTTGGGTCTCCTAGCTCCACATTCCATGGTCTTTCCACTGAAAATGCGATTTACCATGGCAGAAAAAAGAAGCATAAGACAATTCTCTACATTTAGTCACCTTCATTTTCCAATGTCATTATACCTTTGGGGGGAAAAATGAACCTTTGAATTTTCACTTCCCAAATTATTCTTTAAATTAGATAATATATCACCATTTTAAGTGGGTTCTAAAAATTCCATAATCCAACAACTGGTTCTTGAATAATTTTCCTTTAGCCTCAAATTGGATTGTGAAGTTTTTTTTTTGTGAGGGATCTATGCACTATAACCTCTCTTTTTTTGTGTGTGAAGTTGATCTCTTTTCTTGAAAAGAAACTTGAATGTCCAAGATATGGCAATTTGGAGTGACAGAGACTCCACACATAACATTAATACCAGCATCTTGGGATCCCTGGGTGGCGCAGCGGTTTGGCGCCTGCCTTTGGGCCAGGGCGCGATCCTGGAGACCCGGGATCGAATTCCACATCAGGCTCCCGGTGCATGGAGCCTGCTTCTCCCTCTGCCTATGTCTCTGCCTCTCTCTCTCTCTCTCTCTCTCTCTCTCTCTCTCTGTGTGACTATCATAAATCAATTAAAAAAAAAATACCAGCATCTTCATTTTTGGTCAAATACTACAGAACTAGAATTTATCATCCTTATCCTAGCTTATCTTGAACTAACAACATAATTTAAAATATCTTAGATTTAAGCTGTCTTTATATTCTTTTTTAATAAACAGCAACAAGAAATTTAAAACTTTAAATCATTTATACATATGAAACCATAAGAAGGCAGTGCAAGTTAAAATCTGCAGGTAATGTAGAAGCTGAAGTTCTGTGGAACCTAAGGAAAGAGAGATCAGTAGAATTTTCTAGAGCAAGCATGTGTTCAGCTGTACCTTAGGTCAGAGTAGCAATGTTAATATTATCTAGACACATCTAATATTCAAAACGGAAAGTGGAGGTGGACTAAGCTCAGTTGGCTCCTGTTGCTCAGAGGATGTGGTCAGGGCTGTTTCTCTGCATCTTAAGCTCTGCTCCCTCTGTATACGTAATTTTCATATCTGCTCTCTTCTTGGGGATGGGGACTTGTGTGTCTATACATCCTGCCAGGTGAACAATTCCAGCCTCCAAAGACTTTTGTCTCTCAACACGCATATAGAAACATAGAGAAACAGCCTGCCCGACTCATGTGCCCAACCCTTAGACCAGCTACTGTCACCAGAGGCCTGGGGACTGTGGTTTAGGGGTGTGTCTATCTGTGTGAATAGGGGGCGAGGGCATTGTGAGTGACCGCTCTCCAGGACCAGGAATGGAAGTAGCATTCCCCAGAAGAAAGGGAATGGTGTACCAATGGAAGGGGAAAAGGTAGGAAATGTGCATAGCAGCCACAAAGTATAGCTGTTACAATCTATGGCATAGATAGTACTGCGGTTTTTAAATTGTTCACTGGGTTCAGTTATAGGGGATGCATACCCATCCCCCAAACACATACCTATCACCCATGACACATACCTCTCAACTGTGGGGGACACAGAAATACTTGAAGTAATTCTAGACTGTCCAGGTATCATTCCCTGTTATATAGTAGTTTTTAAAGTAGCAAATCTTCAACTACTCTTTTACCTAATATACCAGGGAAGTTATACTCTGAGTGTCCCAAATATTTGTGCTTTAAAGTGTTCTTGTGAGCCTTTATATGTGTGCTTTTGTAAGTTAAAAAATGTGGTCACCGTGGCCATCTATTTGGATGTGACAGCCCTCCATTTTATAAAATAATTACTGTTGAATCAAAATTTTTGCTCAACATGTGCTATCAAGTTACCTATCAAAGCCAACTGAATGGATGATTAAAAAGTTCAGATCAAAAGCAACTGGCTTAACTTCATGGAGGTTTTCATCCTTTAATTTAAAATGTGTCTATGTCTAACTGATTATCTCTCACATTTTGTAAAGAAGTATTGACGTCCTGTAAAGTATGCAGTGACCTCACTTCTGGCTGTGTGAGCAGGCTTCACTGCAGGCCTCGGAAGCATTGATATTCCTGTAACCTTTGAGGCAAGATGTGTGTATAGTGTATTAATGAGCTGGTTGAAGTGATGTACAGTAATTTCATCCTTGGGTAAAAACAGATGTGAAAGATTCTGTTTTAATATTTAATCAGGCTCCAAGCCTCTGTTGGCTTGTTTAAGTTGACCTGACAGCATTATACCTGGAAACACTTTGAATTAAACTCTGAGTGCTTGACCTTGTTCAAACAGTTGTAATTTAATAAGGCTGCTGTCTTGGTGGAGATAGCGTGGCTAATAGGCAAATCCTTTTCTAGCTGGGATTGCTCTGTTTGTGAATACTGGGGGTGGGGAGATTCAGAGATTCCCAGATTCCCACCAGCTTTCGGGAGGAACTAGATTTGAAGAAGCAGGGGAAAAAAAAAAAAGAAAGAAAAAGAAAAGAAAGAGAACCCCAATCTAAATAAAGAAATATCTTTTAGAAGACGTTTAAAAACTCACCTTTCATTTTAGTTTTTAGGCTTTACAAGTAATATATTACAAGTAATATATTTTTAAAAGATTTTATTTATTTATTCATGAGAGACACACAAAGAGAGAGGCAGAGACACGGTCAAAGGGAGAAGCTGGCTCCCTGCAGGGAGCCGGATTTGGGACTCCATCCTGGGACCCTGGGATCACACCGTGAGCCAAAGGCAGACACTCAACCGCTGAGCCACCCAGGCATCCCTAGAAGTAATATATTTTTTTTATTTTTAATTTTTTAACTTTTTAAATTTATTTATTTATGATAGTCACAGAGAGAGAGAGAGAGAGAGAGAGGCAGAGACATAGGCAGAGGGAGAAGCAGGCTCCATGCACCAGGAGCCTGACATGGGATTCAATCCCGGGTCTCCAGGATCGCGCCCTGGGCCAAAGGCAGGCGCTAAACCGCTGCGCCACCCAGGGATCCCCAGAAGTAATATTTTTAATGTCATCTTAATGCTGTTCATTTTGGTCGAAAGGAATGAAAAATCATTTTTGAAAAAGGGAGGGCTGGAAAATTCTGAGTGATCAAAAGCGCCTTAGAAGAACTGGACTCTAGCTAGCTCTGGCTTTCTGTCCTTTTGTCTGTCCATCTCTCTCTGCTGGTCTGTCTGCCATCCGCCCATCTGGTTTGTCTCTATCTTTGCCTTCCTCTGCATCTGCTTTCCTCTCTGTTCCTTCTTCCCTCTCCCACCCATAGCGTCTATTTATTCATCATTTCTGTTCTGTGTTGTTAATTTGTTGTGGCCCTTCCTAGTTTCAGCTCTCTTGTATCCTTTCAGCTCTTGTTTCTGCTGTTGACAAGTTTGATTTTCTTGTTCAGGTTTCAGATAGTGGTGGGGCCTCTACTTACTCATCTTTTTTGTGCTATGTGAAAACTGCCTGTTTTCTCTATCAAAGGCCTATGTGCAGGACAGGTTTTGGCTGGAAGGAAATGTTGGTTGGACCAAATGCCATGACTTGCTCGATACAAATATTAATATATTTCCCCCGGTTATAAAAGTGCTACATACTTATTGAAAAAAAAAAATGAGACCATTAAAAAATTAATAAAAATATAGTTAATCTCCTGTAATCCCACCATTCAAATAGCTAACAGCTTTTGCATATTTCATTTTGTATTTTTTTCTCATTTACACATAAAAATTGTATACACATTAAACACTCCTCAAAGTTTAGAATCCTATTGGCAATTTTTCCTTCATATTGGTAATATTTTAAGGGTCTTCATATCTACTAGTTACCAGTGATGTTTGTAGGAATACTTCTGGCTATATGCATTGTTTTAAAAGCTCTGCAGTTTGATATGAATATTTTATTAATTCTTGGACTTCTGACTAATATTAAGTGTGACATCATTAGTCATTTCATATTATCTTCTCTTTGACTTGCATTACTTATCAATTCCTCTGAGGGGTGTTATGTATATTTCCTTTTTTAAAAAGATTTTATTTATTTGAGAGAGCGAGAGCATCAGTGGGGTGAGGGGCAGAGGGAGAAAGAGACTTCCTGTTGAGTGGGGAGTGGAGCATAGGGCTCAATCCTGGGACTCTGGGATCATAACCTGAGCCGAAGGCAGGCACTTAACCGACTGAACCATGCAGGTGTCCCATATACATTTTCTTATTCTTATTCTTATTCTTATTCTTATTCTTATTCTTATTCTTATTCTTATTCTTTTCTTATTCTCAAAGGTTTTGTTTATTTATTCATGAGAGACAGAGAGAGAGAGGCAGAGACACAGGCAGAGGGAGAAGCAGGCTCCATGCAGGGAGCCTGATGTGGGACTCAATCCTAGGACTCCAGGATCATACCCCGGGGCTGAAGGCAGCACTAAACCACTGAGCCACCTGGGCTGCCCTCATTTTCATATTATATATATTTTCATGCTTAACATAGTGCCTCATAGTAAGTGGTTGTCCAGTGTTTGGTCTGTGTTATTTGTTTAATTTTTATTAAATATAATTTCTGTGTGTACCCAAAATATATCAATGGAGGAAATATCCTATTTGCTTTGAGATGAATGTGAATTTTGACAGCCATGAGATACCTTCTTTAGGAAGCTGGCTTCTTCTTTCAGGCACCCTCCCAGGGTAGCCTTTATTATCTTGTTAGATTTGCCATGGTGTAGTGTGCTGAGCAGAATTCTAAGAATGAGCCCCCAAATGACCCCTGTACTTGGTGCAACCCTTTGAATTTTGGGTGGAACCTGTGACTATGTTGAGATGGCACTCCAGTGATTGCATTTCCTTGAATGGCAAAGGGAAAGTATCCAGGTAGGCTATTAAAAACGGAGTTTGTTATGGTTACTGGAAAGAAAGAGATTTGAAGCATGAGTAGGATTCGATTCATTGTGTTGCTGGCTTTTTTTTTTTTTAAGATTTTATTTATTTATTCATGAGAGACACAGAGAAAAAGAGAGGCAGAGACACAGGCAGAGGGAGAAGCAGGCTTCATGCAGGGAGCCCGATGTGGGACTTGATCCTGGGTCTCCAGGATCACTCCCAAGGGCGAAGGCAGGCACTAAACTGCTGAACCACCCAGGGATCCCTGTTGCTGGCTTTGAACATGGAGAGGTCATGTACCAAGGAATGTAGGTAGCTTCTGGAAGCTGAGTGTGATATATTTGCTTTCCTGAGAAGTAATTGTCCCAAGGTCCAAGATTCTCAGTTTGAATGGTCAATATGTTATTTCTGTGAAGGGAGACCGGAGTATGAAAGCCAAACTCGTGTTAGTGAACATGGGATGCCTTCCTTCCCTTATGTCCTGGACAGTGTTTAGACGGGCACTTCCAACTTATCTGAAGATTTGCTGTATTTCTTTTCAATTACTGTATTAGCAAGTCACCACAATTTGACATCTAAAACCAACACATTAATATCTCTTTCCTTATAGGTAGGAGTGCTGGCATAGTTTAGTTAGGTCGTCTGCTCAGGGCTTCACCAAGCTGAAATCAAGATGTCTGCTCAGGCTGTGATCTTGTCTGAGGGTTGGGGTCCTCTTTGAAGCTCACTGCACTCACTTTGCCAGTCCAAAGTAGGCAGAGTTCAGTTCCTTGTGGTTGTAGGACTGAGGCCCTGTACTCCTAGAGGCTGTCCTGCCACATGACCCTCTCCACAACATAGGTTTTTGATTTTTGAAGGTTAGTTTGAAGATTTCTTATACACTTCCAATCTTTCAAATCTCTGATCCTTTAAAAAACCCCAGTCTGATTAAATTAGGCCAACCCTGCTTGGTCTCCCTCCTGATGGACTCAAAATTAATGGATTGGGAGGGTTAATTACATTAGCAAATTCCCCTCACCTTGATCCTATAACATGACCTAATCATGGGAGTGAAATCATTTTCATGGTCCTCATGTCACACTCAAGGGGAGGGAATTCTAAAGGATGTATATACTAGAAGGCCATCTTAGAATCCTTCCTACCACTACATTAGTCTCTGCATCCATCACTGACTGACCACCTTGCTGTCTGACACTTTGTTTTTATAACCAGGTTAATATACCCAGCACTTAGAAGTCCAGGCTTGCAAGCTATTTTGCATCTCTGAAGTTACTACATAGTTCTACACATATGTAGAATGTGTTGATCTTAAGGTTTAAATTTGTCAAGGCAATTTTATTTCTCTTTCTCCCTTTAGTAGTTGGGTGATGTGATGATGCACAGTGTCCTCACTGTAATTTCCAAGGTTCTGATAGCAGTGGCCTATGTTTGTAGTTTTATGGTCTAAAGATTTTAGATTATTAGACAAATTCTACCCTCACTGAACTTTTGAACATTGTAACTTAACATTCTACTTAGTAGATAGAGAAATTGACAAGAAATGAGTTGCGTGCACAGTTAAATTTTTAACCATTGAAGAAATGCAAATACATTGTTTTTTACTTATTTATTTCCTGCATTTCCTCAGTGTGGTGACTTCCATTAAAAGGCATGGTCTAAAATTGAAGCAATTAAGAAAAAGTTTTTCTATTATGGGGATTCTGACAGTACACAAACATAGATGTCTTTGCCCATTAAAATGAATGCTAAGGAGTCTAGAATGTTTTCATGAGGTAGATTTTTACTGTTGCCATCTGTTGTGAGAGATCATTGCCTCAGGCCACAGTGGCCAAGAATGTTGCAGAGTTAACGTGCCTCATTCTCTAGGGAAACTGTCAAGAAATGGGCAACGAATTAATAAGTAAAAAAGTGTTCTGTGAGCTATAGGCAGTCAGTTGTTGATTGAATGATGGAAAAGTAGGAGGTAGGCTAATGGAAGGTGACATTCAAACTTGGCTGTTGACTCTCAAGGTGAGCTGAACTTGGGATATCTGCTTTTTTGCTTATTTTCCTGGAGTGGTAGTAGCTTATACGTTAAACATGCAGACCTAGGAATCAGACTGCTTGGAAAAAATCCTCATTCTCCCAATTGCCCCAGTTTCCCTGAGCCTTTCATCTCATGTCTGTGAAATGAGGGTTAAAAGAGACATGCTATAAAACCCTTTACACCGAGCCAAGGAGAGGTGACTGTATGGGTGGGAGCCATCCTGCTCCAGCAGGGAGAAGTTAGATAGAATTGTTTAGAATTGCCAGTGCAAAGTGATAATAAAAAAGCAGACTGAGGGATCCCTGGGTGGCGCAGCGGTTTAGGGCCTGCCTTTGGCCCAGGGCGCGATCCTGGAGACCCGGGATTGAATCCCACGTCGGGCTCCTGGTGCATGGAGCCCGCTTCTCTCTCTGCCTATGTCTCTGCCTCTCTCTCTCTCTCTCTCTGTGTGACTATCATTTAAAAAAAAAAAAAAAAAAAAAGGCAGACTGACTTTGAGTCAGTTTATTACTGTTTTTAAATTCTCTACAGACAAGGTACCCCTCATTGCCTGTACCACGGGTGGACCACCGCTTCCGCCTACCCATTGAAATGCCACTGCCTTGCATGCAAGTTCAGAATATATGCTGTTATTGCCCTTCTTATATTTGAGCTCAGCTCAAATGTTTTCATTAATAACTTTTATTGTATTTTCATTAGAGAGGAAATGCTGGATGGACATGGTCTAATAACATGTGTGATAGAAATGTGTACAAAAATTTGTGTCATAAAAATGAGACATTTTTAATATGGATTGTAAATCTTAAGAGTGAAACTCCGCAAAATCTGACTTGAAAAATAGAAAAAAATCAAACAACTGATAAAACATATTTTTGCTTTTCTTTGTCAGATTCTAAACATTGTGAGACTTATGTTTCAGACATGTACATGAATACATGAAATATATCCTTTAGCCTTCCATTTTGTCTATAAACTATGCTTAAAAGTCTTTAGTGAACAAACTTTAAGTGTAAGCCTGAGCTTGGCAATCAAGATGATTTCCAGTCTTGGCCTCAGCCCGCTTTCCCTGACTCACCGTCCCAGCCTCTCTGTTCAGTGAAGTTTCTTGTCTGTCTTCACGGCTGCTTGAGCTTTAGCCCCTGGAGTGTTCTCCACTGTGCCTGTCCCATACTACCCATCCCTACCCAACTACTCAAACCCGCCCACTCACAGTTCTACAATTTAAAGTCCCTTTAACTCATTGAAGCCTTCCATTCCAGACCCCTTAACTGCATTTCAGTGGTGCTAAATCCTGACTGTACTAACAGGCTTCATTCTTTCTGCCTGCAGATGTTGGTGAAGATTTCACACCATTCAGGGTGAGATGACGTACAGGTTCTGTAGAGGGTGGCACCTGAAACTGGCAGAAATGGTCATTTGCTTGCCTTCCTGAATTTCTCTTGTCCTTCTCTTTTCAGGACACTCTTTTCACATTTGCCTGTCTTCTCCACTCCCAGCCATAGACAGAGCCAAAGCTACCAGAATTTGATTAGACTCAGTGGACAGGCACCTTTAGAGTAATTCAGAAGGGATCTTAAGGATCACTCACTACAGAAGTCTCTTGAGAGAGGGTACCTTGTTGTTTGCACACCTCCAGTTTCCAGTTTGGCTGCCCCATTTGTCTGGTGCAACCTTCATATTGAGGCTAAAGCTTCTCTTCCCTCTGGTGCTCTCAGGGCAGTTATACCGAATAAGTCAGTCTTACCCAATGCGAAGTGCGTTATAGCATATATTCATTTGAATCTTGTGAAGTTGCTGAAATCTATTTTTGACCTATAAAAATGGCAATTTTATATGGGTCAATCAAATGTATTTCTCCTGATGATCTGGTTTATATATTCTTCTAATTAAATAATATCCTGTCATTTAAGTCCTTAATGTAAATTCTTAGTTCCTTCTTTCTTTTTATATGTCTTTATTTTTTTATGTTTATCCCTACTCTGATAGGCCCTAGGGATTTGGCTCACTGCAGCTCAAATTCTCCGTTGGCTCCTCTTCTCCAGATGACCTATGAATTCTTCCCCCAGTTCTTGAGTTTATGGACTCTGAACCAAGATTTCTTTATTATGTCTGCAAGTATATATATATGATGATGTCAGGGATGGTGCAAAGTAAGTGATGGGCACATGCTTGATTATATCGTCCTTACTTAAAGTAATAAGGTTGGTTATATCACAGAAGAATTGGTTATATTGGCCTTACTAAAGTGTAAGTGAAGCCAGGCCTGTTCCCTAAAATCAGTAATAGAATTTATCCTCTTGATTGTGCAGAATATTGGTTCCTTGTCCAGTTCTTTATTGACCGGATACCAGCTCTTTCCCTTTCTCTGTTTCAAATGAAATATTGTGGAGTAGTTGTAGTATTCATACAATGAGCAGAGTGCCCAGCTTCCAATCCTCACCCTGAAAAACTTAGATCCCAAACCACTTAAAGGGAGGAGGGTCATCTACTTTCATATGTTGCTGTCAGTTTCCCCTCATGTTCTCACTGTTGTATGCTCCTGCTGTCCTCCTGAGGTCCTGTACATATCGAGTAGGATGAGACAAAGGAAAGACCTCCAATTGTTGTGCCTCTGTTCAACAGTCTACTTTGGTTATACTGCAGTTTCTCAGTCAATTAGTGAGGTCACCGGTCTTTAGGCTGATTTTTCTCATTTCTCCATAATTCTAGCATGAAAAGGATGTACTAACTGCCTTTTTGGGGTGGCGTTTTCTGTGAGTAAGTCCCAACAACCTCATCAAATGGGGGAGGGAGCTTAGTTTTTGAGGTGTAGTGCTTAGTTGATTCCATGTTAGCTCCTAAAGATAAGAGTACTCAGAATTAATGTGTTTAACTTTTCTCTAGTTTTTGCAGAGTAAATGCAGTATTTTCTTGTCTGTTATTGTCTAAGTTTTTGTTCTTCATGTGTATGTGTGCATGCATACATACACAAACCATCTGCTCCCGTTCAGACTTCTGGCACCTTGACCACTCCCCTTGACTTTTCAGACTTAATGGGCTACAGATCTGCAACCTCCTTGGTAAGTCTTCTTGGATTTAAGAGGAAGTTTGTCTAGGCCTGAAACTTGAACTTCCATAAAGCAGGTAGTACTATCATCGTTTATGGACAAAAAGGCAGAGAGTATAAATATATATGTATATAGACACTATGTCCTCTCTTAACCATTTCTTCTCCCATCTTGGGCTTGAGTTGTTTATCTTCTCTAGCCTACTCAGTGCCATTTTTAAGACACTTTTCTTTGATTCTTAGATAGGATTTTGTGTATTTTTGTCATTCTTAACACATATTTTTTTTTAAATGTACTTCATTTATAAAACATCTTTCTACTAAATCTTCAAAGTAATATTTTTCTTTGATTTCCACAAGTAGCCTAGCAGTACGAGATGTGTGAGAATATTCAATAAACACTATTTGGATTCCTCTGGGATTCATGCTCTTAAGTGGCCACATATATGTGTATATGACTGTGTGAATGTGGGAACATTTTTTTAAGTTGATTGAACATAATTTGTAACTGTTTTCATGCACTTTAGGTCTTAGTCTACCTGGTGGTTTATGCCATGTTTATAGGACCATGTCACTGGTTTCTCTTGATGCTTTCTCTTCTCATTATAAATTATTATTTTATAATATTTGATTCTTGCCTCTATTTCAAATTATATTTCCTTTAAGATTTTTTTGTACATTTTCTAGATTATGCCCATAATCTGGGGTGGAACATACTCTTTGATTACCTGTGATTACCTGTTTTTTTTTTAAGGATGTATTTATTTATTAGAGGGAGAGAGAGAGAGAGAGAGAGAGACTGTACATGTGTGTGAATGCAAGCATGCATGAGCTGGGGGAGGGGGCAGGGGAGAGAGAGAGAATCTCAAGCAGACTCCCCACGGAATGTGGAGCCTGATGTTAGGCTGTATTTCACAATCCTGAGATCATGACCTAAGCTGAAATCAAGAGTCAGATGCTTAACCAACTGAGCCAGCCACATACCCCACTTATTTTTTTAAGATTTTATTTTTAAGGAATCTCTACATTCAATGTGGGGCTGGAACTCAACCTCAAGATCAAGAGTTGGCATGCTTCACCAACTGAGCCAGCCAGCACCCCTGTGATTACTTTTTAAAAAGCAGATTGTTTTCCAGAATTGTATTTCCTTTCATATTAAAAAGGATTTCTAGTCTTGTTTCCTTTTCAGTATATCCTTAGTAGCTATTTTTTTTTTTTAATTTTTATTTATTTATGATAGTCACACAGAGAGAGAGAGAGAGGCAGAGACATAGGCAGGGGGAGAAGCAGGCTCCATGCACTGGGAGCCCGATGTGGGATTCGATCCTGGGTCTCCAGGATCGCGCCCTGGGCCAAAGGCAGGCGCCAAACCGCTGCGCCACCCAGGGATCCCCCTTAGTAGCTATTGAGTTCACCCTACACATATCCTAATTTCTAGGCTGCTTGAGCATGTTACTCAAATGTCTTGCATATATATTTATGATAGTTACTAAAGGTTGAAGTAGGGGAAAAGGTTGGAGGAGGAATTTATCTGTTTTATATTCAATCTATGTTTTAATATATTTTCTATTAAATAGTCAATCAGATATATAACTTCCTGTATTGTGAATCTGTTTACACAGAAGTTCAGCCATATGTCTTCTATTTAGGTCTCTGCTTGTATTGTAGAAAGGTTATTTATTCCGTAGGCAGTTTGCTTTCTCCTATTTCTCTCTCTTTAACATCAGTTATATTACCTGTGAATGCAGTTTATAATATGGGCAGCCACATCCAAGTTTTTGGCTTTCAAAATTGCAAGTACAAAGGAAGCTGTGATGTATTGTCTTGTATTTGTACATATCATTGGGACACTTTCCTTCATTTCTTATTCTGTGGCATTGCCTAGTTCTGGCCAAGTTCATTAATGACCCATGCGATTTGGTGCTCTACCTGATGTCTAATGTCTCATGTTGTGATGGAACTAGCAGAGTGATCAAGTTGTATTGTGCTGGCCTGGCAGGAGCTCTTTAACGTGGCTCCCCAACATCGACCCTGGGGGAGCCAGCAGCTGGAGCAGCTGTCAGCTTTTGACAGCAAAGTGTCCTTGTTGCTATTGATTGGGGAGTTCGGTCAAGTGCAAAAAAGGGATCTAGCCATAAATGGTAGTTATATGATAATCCTGGTGATAAATAAGTGTCTTGTGAAGTATTACTTGAATTTGTGGTCTAAGGAGAGGGAAAAGAAGGCAGAGTAGTTAGAGAGAGAAGGTTGGCATAACAAGCTATTCAGTGCAGTTATTTTGTAATGTTAGGGAAGTCTGCAGATAATCTTTTATTAGGAGAATCTGTAGTTAAGCATCCTCCTGGTAAACTTTCAAATAGATTCTTAAATACTCTCATAATGGTAATTGCTTCTAGAATTTACAAGGATTGAATTAGACTTTGATCATGCTAAAGCAGCACATTCCCTGACATTAGTCAAGCAAAAATTTGCTTTTTTAAAACAGAGTATACAAGGTGAAAGAAAACTTGTATGCCCAGGGCTTGCTTATATATCTGCTTCTGGAGACATGAGGCAACCTGACCTTTGGGGATCACCTGGGCTTCCCCAGCAGAGAGCTGTGCCCAACACCTGTGTCTCTTGCTTCTCCAGTTCTCTCAGGCCAGTACCATAGACCTCTCCTCAAGCCTAGCATGAGCTTTAAGTGTTACTTATTTAGCAAGACTGTAGCATTTTCTTTTTACAGTGTATCACTGTGCTTTCTCAAAGTACAATTAGTTAATCCAGAAATGAAAAGTCCAAGGACAGAAAACAGATGCTGTTCTCACACACAAAAAATGAGAAATAAAATTCAATCAGATTTATTATTTAAATGAATTCTTTCTAAATTGAAGAGTTGTTATGTGGGTAGCTTTCGACGTAGTTTTCCTGATATTAGATGCTTAGAACTAACTTGGATTTAGTTAATTCAGTATTTATCATGTTTAATTTTTATTTACTCAAAGATTAAAGCAGTTTATTTCTTCTGGAAAATTTTAGGATCTTATGAGTAAGGGACTTCAGCCAAAATTGGTAACTTTTCCAAGCAGCTGGTTCAAGAAATTAGGAATTTCTTTAATAATGAGCCATCCATTTCTGTATTCAACAATTTAAAAGGCCTGCATAGCTAGGTTATGATTCCAGTGTATACTCAGTACAAATTGATTAGTTTTTCTGTTGACAGATTCTGCTTTGTATTCAAAGCCTAGTTTGTGCAGATTCCTTAAAAGCAAGGCAAACATATTTGAAAATACAGCTTTTCATTAAAACGTATTCTTACTTTGGCAAAAGTAGTGGTAGTCATAATGATAAATTATTACTATGTGTCGCTGAAGAGAACCAGTTGTATAAAGCATCCGTATAAGTCTGTATGTATTTTTGAGAATCATGCTGCAGGCTGATCAATTCATATTCTATTCCATCCCACTGTACATGGCTGATTTTCCTTACTTCCTCGAAGAGGCCATGCTCCATGTACTTTGAAATCTTCAACATAAGATACCTCATCTGCAAGAACCCTACCTCACACCTCCACTCCTTTTGTCTATCTAACTCTTAAGATCTAAAGACTCTTAACTCAGGCTTTAGATCCTGATGTAGATGTGACTGGCTTCTGTTTTACACTAACATAACACGGTCACATTTACTGGTCTCATTGTAAACCCGGTAAAGCGAGGGCTTTATCTTTCTGCATACCCAACTCTCCCACAGTGCCTGACACGTAATGCAGTTCAGGGAATATTTGTAGAACGAAAGAGTGTTTCCTTTCTTCATCATAGGTCTTTCAGATAAAGAATTATTTAGTTACCTTTGTCTGAAATGGAAACAGTTTCAGAAGATTACACTTGCGGGTGGATCTGTCCAAATCCACCAATCCAGTATTGCTGCCCATTGACGCTGTTATCAATGTTTCAAAGAGGATTGAAAATTAACTTATATTGCTTGTGATTGTAGTATTTTTTTTAAAAAGATGTATTTATTAAAAAAAAAAGAGATGTATTTATTTATTCAAGAGAGAGAGAGAACACGGGGGAGGGGTATGCAGAGGGAGAGGGAAAGAGTGTCCTAACATGGGGCTGGATCTCTGACCCTGAGTTCACAACCTGAGCTGAAAACAAGAGTCCAACACTTAACCAGCTGTGCCACCCAGGCGCCCTGTGATTGTAGTATTTAAAATCTCTAATTTTTTATATTGGTGTTGCCATCGTAGTGACCCTGTGAGACATCATAATGCCTTAATGGTAACTTGTCTTGTACATCACTTTTGCACTTTCACTTCTGTCTGTAGTTCCAAATGTTTTTCTGAATTGGTGCTTTCCCTGATAATTCATATTTTTCCCTAAGTTAAACTGACCCTTCACATTTGTATTTTTACAATCTCAGCAATTTTATCAGTGGCATAGTTTTCTTTCTTTTTTAATTTTTTTTTTAAAGATTTTATTGGGATCCCTGGGTGGCTCAGCAGTTTAGTGCCTGCCTTTGGCCCAGGGCATGGTCCTGGAGTCCCAGGATCGAGTCCCATATCGGGCTCTCTGTGTGGAGCCTGCTTTTCCTCCTGCTTGTGTCTCTACCTCTCTCTCTTGGGTCTCTCATGAATAAATAAATAAAATCTTTATTTTTTTTAGAGTATCTTTATTGACTGCATTGGCCATAGGCATATTTGTAGCTATGTTAAATTTGCTTTGTACTTCTCACATAATTTATTTGCTTGACTTGGTCTTTTAATTATACGTAGTGTATGTGTACATGAATTTATTCTTGGTAAAAAGTCAGATTGTATAGATTTGGCAGTGATTCCTTTGACCTGTCCCATTATTTATTTACATTGCACACCTGAGCCCTTTGTATAAAACTGAACATCTCCTTGAGACATCTATAATTTCATAATTCTTCACCTTTAAAAAATAATTTTGAAAAAAATCATTTTGAAAATAATACAGAAAAACTACAAAAGTAGTAGATTTTACCCTTTACCCAGCTTACCCCAACATTAACCACTTATATGACCATAATATAGTTATCAACCAGAAATTCACTGGTGTAATGCCATTAAATAAACTACAGTCCTTACTTCAACCTCACCGGTTTTTCTCCTGCTATTTTTCTGTCCCAGGATCCATTTCAGGATCTCACATTGCCTTTAGTTGTTGTTTCTTCCTTAATCTCCTCCAATCTGCTGTGTATTTCCTTGTTCTTTTCTTTTTCTTTCATCACCTTAGCCAACAGTTCACAATGCTTGCTATGGTCTACTCACTGAGATTGGTGCTTAGAGGTAGGGAGATAAAAGAATAGAAGAGACATGACCCTTATCCTGTAGCTCTAATGAGGTAGACGACATATATACAAGTAATAGCAACACAATTCCTTAAACTGCCTGCTGGAGAAGGCTCTTATACTCTCTGAATAGAGAGAAGAGAGTTACTACCTCACTGGGCATCAGTGTGAAGGCAGCTTTTGCAGAAGAAATGACCTTTGATGTAGGTCTTACAGAACGAGAGAACTTTTATTTTCAGAGAACTGGCGTGGAGGAGGAGGACATTGTGGACCAAGGGAGCAGTATTTGGCATGAATACATGAAATGCTGTGGTAACTTTGTAGACAGGCAAACCACTGAAGAGAAATGGAGGCGAGCATAGTGAGGGATGAAACTAGAAATGTAGTCAGGAATCACCCTTTTCATTGTTTATTTATGTATTTAAAATCAATGAATTATCTTAAAGTGTGTTATTAGTTTCAGAGATAGTTTACTGATTCATCAGTTGCACCTAATACCCAGTGCTCATTCTATCAAGTGCCCTCCTTAATACCAGTCACCCAGTTATCCTATCCCCCACCCTGCCCTCCAGCAACCCTCAGTTTGTTTCTTATAGTTAAGAGTCTCTCATGGTTTGTCTCCCTCACTGATTTCATCTTATATTTTTCCTTCCCTCCCCCTGTGTTCATCTGGTCTGTTTCTTAAATTCTACATATGAATGAAATCATATATTTGTCTTTTTCTGACTATTTCACTTATTTGTATAGTTACATAAATTTGTTACATTTTATGGTTGACAGTTGCCAAATTTTTAAGCTTGGGTTTTAGCTCTTTGAATATAGTAAAGGTAATTGTATTTTAATCTTGGCCTGTGTTTTCAATATTTGATATTTCTGTGGGTCTGGTTGTGTTGTTTATTTAGTTTCTGCTAATTCTGACTCATGGTGCCTTGTCACTTCATTAATTGATTATATGTTAGATTATATGCCTTATTTTATGTTAGATTTTTTTTTTTTTTTGGAAAAATATTCATAGAAATGGTTTGAAGCCCAGCATTTTCATGTGCTTCTACTTTATGCTTGTGTTGAACAGGAGCAGTTCAAGACCTTCTCAGTCCAGGTTCACAATCCAGGTGCTATGATTTGAGCTGCTAATCCATGTATAGGCTGGTTACTTAGAGTTCATCCCCCCACTTAGGAGTAGCCCAGCTCATAGTAGGGGTTAGCCTAGTAGAGACCTCCAGCATTTTAGGCCTTTAAGGCCACTACAGTTTCATCTCAGCTTTTCTTCCTGGGTTGGTAAATAACCTCAGGACAAAAATGGCTCTGACTATTGGATTTATTGCTCCAGCCTCCTTTCCTCACCAGTCTGGACAGAGAGTTAAGCCCCATCTCAGCTCTTTGGTGCTTATGTGAAGATACATTTACTTTGTTCAGCTTGTTACATTGTCTTTAGCAGGAGGGTTGGCATGAATTGCCTATTTGGTCATCACCAGGAGAATGCCTCCAGCATTTACTGCCTATACTAGATCTGTATTTTAGTTGAATTATTTTTTTGACATTTGTTAATCTTAGGGTTTCAACCAGATGGTAAACTTTGTGGGTATGGGCTCTGTCTTGATACTTCTTATCCATGTTGCATAGCATTTATTACAATGGTAACTGGATAATTGGTTCTTTATATCTATCTCTTGGTTGATTGACTGATTAAATCAGATTAAAGCAGCAATTTTCCAACCTCTGGTGTTGTCTCCTCATTGTTCCTAAGGCTGCTTTTGTTCTTCAGAAAGAGATTTGTTGCAATTTGAAAATAGCCATGTCTACTTTTCTCTTTGCCTTTACTGTCCCACCCCAAGGTGTGATAACCCCAATTAAAGTAACCACTAAAAACCTTGCATAAAGTGGTACACAGGAAACCTTTCTTAATATTAATTTGTGTGTGTCCTAAAAGGAAAGATTATTGGGATGTTTTAGAAATCAAAACATTTCATTTTGCTAATGAAATATTTGTATAAATTTCTTTTGAGCTTGATTTGCTGTTGATTTATTTTTGTTTCTTCCATTTTGCTTTATATCAAATGGTTTCCTCATGTAAATGGGTTACAGTAATCTCAGTATTTTTAGACCAGAGCATCTACCCAAGTATGTCCTAATTGCTGAGTAAGAAGGGTATTATCTATGAAGCTGTAGCTGTGCTCCTCTTACGATCTTCCATTAGCATGCGCTGAATACTTGGTATATTCAGAACGGACTTGCCTATTATATTCTTGCTCCTCTTCCAAATTCATCATTGCTTTGGTAAGGGGCTCCCCAAACCAGGACTGTAAAACCCATGTAATTCTTCCTCACTAGTGGTTCTTCTGTACTTTTGGCAATTCTCTAATGGCTGTTTGAACTATTGGTTGTCAGACTAACCTGATTTGTTTCACTTGTAGACAAAATGGCTTAAGCCACTGTTGATTTTTGTGGCAGCTCAGTTGCTTGGAGCAAGGTGCTAATGAGACACGGGTCATAGGTCCAGGCTCAGAGTGGGTTGGTAAGCTTTGCTCTGGCCCATGGCCACAGACCCTGACTCCCCCTTGCCAGCTGTCTTGCACATGTATGCCATGGCTCATTATGGGGACAGAGCAGGGGGTGTAGATAAGACAAGGCAAATCTATCATCTCTGCCAGAAAAGACAACTCCTACTGATAGGTCAGTAACCTTTTCGTTGGAAGAACAGCACATTAGTATTAGCTTCCGTAGACATGTCCATCTGAAGCTTTTTCTTAAAATAACTCTTGTTATTGTATGGGGTGTCTGAATCAAGTCTGGAATACTGCTCAACATTTTAAAACATTTGAGAATAAGGATGCTATTTTAGTTTGTAAAAGATCTTTGTTCTCAAATCAGATATTTAAGTCATTTGATAAGGCACTAGAAATAAACTACAAAATTGGTATTATGAAAAAATCCAACAAGTTTAGGAACTGTCTTCCAGGCATTTTTACTCCCACTCTTAAAAGGGGGGGCCCTTTGCCCCTTCTAAAAGAAAGGAAGGAAGGCAGCAACTATGGAGGAAGGAAAGAATATGGATACATATATAGGTGAATGGAATGGTGCTCAAATAAAGAACTTTTCTAGGAAAATGTGCAAGTTTGGTCTTTACTGGAGCATTTTATTTTTTATTTTTTATTATAAAATATTTATTTGTGTGAGAGAGCACGAGTAAGCATGAACAGGGGAGAGGGGCTAGGGGAGAGGGAGAAGCAGATTCCTCACCGTGCAGGAAGCTCAACATGGGGTTTGATCCCATGACCCCAGGACCATGACCGAAGTCAAAGGCATTAGCTCAACTGACTGAGCCACCCAGGTACCCATAACAGAATATTTTAGCAGATAATATCTTGCAAAAGGACTCAATAGGTAATTGAACAGATTTTCCCTTTAGGTGCTTAGCTTTGGTGTCCTAAATTAATTTGGCTAGGAAACTAGACATTTCCTCATGATATGTTTAACTCCATAGAGGATCTGATTCTATTGTGATTTGAATTCTTGCATCGTGTAAAGCAAAGGCAGGTAGTGGGTGGGGAGTGTGCACGTGTGTGTGTGTGTGTGTGTGTGTGTGTGTGAGAGAGAGAGAGAGAGAGAGAGAGAGAAAGAGAGAGACTTACGAGACTTACTAAAGGTACTTCAGGCTCCATGGTAAACTTTTTGGTTCACATCAGTGAATCCAAGGTATGGTTTTGTACCACTGGTGGTAGGCTATGAACAAACACTGCATTTCTATGTCAGTACTTTTATATTAATAGTATCGGGGTTGGGTGGAGAAAGCCTGCTTCAAACCTGTCGTTTGAAGGATATTACTACTTAAGATGAGTTTCTTTTTATATGCACTTTTAAAAAGAACAGAAGTGAGTCAAGTTAAAAAGACAATAATAACACAGATGATGTGTGGATGAAGCAAAATCACTGAGGGGGTCTGGGAATGACTGAGAATTGGGAAACACTTAATTTTACCTTGTAACAGAAGAAAGTTCAGGCCCTCAGAAGCAGGCAGGGGTTATTGGAAAGAATCAGGTCCCTAAGATTAACTAGAAAGTGACTAAGTTGGTTTCTCAAGTTCCTGTTTATTGCATGCAGGGTCAGGATAATAAGAGTTAAATTTAAAACAGATCTTTGAGATATAAACTCAAGACAATTTTATTGAGGAATTATGGGCTAACAATTCCATTGTTAGAAGTAAGAAGTGGGAGAAGGCTAGCATTCATTCATTCAACCAATATTTCCTGAGTACTTGCTGTATGTCAGGCATTGGTGTAGGTACGGAGGATCCAGTAAGGAACAGAGCAGGCCTGTGCGCTCCTCGAAATTCATTTACATTCTAACATTCTAACGGGAGGAGACAGATAATAAGTAAATGTATAGCATGTCACTTGGTGATAATTACTATGGAGATGAATAAAGATGGATTAATGAGTGACAGGGTTGGGGAGGGAAGATTGATATTTTAATTAGTTTGATTAGAAAGGCCACTCTGAGAAAGTGACATTTGATTCTGAAAGAAGAGAGGGAGCACTCTGACATGTTTGAGAAACAGAAATGGAAAGGAGGCTGGTGTGGCTGGAGTGGTTGTGAGAAGGAAGAGTAGAAAGGGATGAGGTAGAGACAGGAAGGAAGGGCTCTGGCTTAGCTTGGGAGTGAGATTGGAAGCCTTTGCAGGGTTTTGAGCAGATGAGAGACATGATCTGACTGATTTGTCTTAACAAGGCTGCTGTGTTGAGAATAAACTGTAGGGTAGCACCAAAGAGGCCAGCTGAGAAGGGTATTTCAAGCAAGAGATATGAGGGTTAAGACTAGTATTGATGGTGGAGAGGGTGGCCAGATTCTATATATATTTTGAAGTAGAGCCAACAGAATTTGTAGGTAGACTTCAGTGTACAGTACTATAAAAAGAGAAGACTGGGGCTTGGGTGGCTCAGTCAGTTGGGTATCTGAGTCTTGCTTTCTGCTGGGGTCATGATCTCGAGGTTGTGAGATCAAGCATTGGCTCCATGCTTGACGGGGAATCTGTTTGAGATGCTCTCTCTCCCTCTTCCCCCTCCCCCACTCATGGTTTTTTTTTCTCTCTCTCTCTCTCTCTAAAATGAATAAATCTTTTAAAAGAAAAGAGTGAGGGTAGCCCCGGTGGCCCAGTGGTTTAGCGCCACCTTCGGCCTAGGGCGTGATCCTGGAGACCCGATATCGAGTCCCGTGTTGGGCTCCCTGCATGGAGCCTGCTTCTCCCTCTGCTTGTGTCTCTGCCTCTCTCTCTGCCTCTCTCTCTCTCTCTCTCTCTCTCTGTCTGTGTCTGTCATAAATAAATAAATAAAATATTTTTTAAAAAAGTGAGAAGATTTCAAGATTATTGGCCGGAGTAGTTGGAAGGATAAAGTTATCATTTACTGAGATGAACAGAGGTAGTAGTGAGAGTAAAGGGGAAAGCCTGCATGTGGTAGAAGGTGGGCGGTACCTTTAAATTTTTTAAAACTTATTTTTATTTAAAATGGTCTTACTCCTTGTGGCAGTACAAACAAGGGACCTGTACTTTCTTTTCTTCTGAATTTGTAACTGTAGTTCTCCTGGAATATCTTTAAAAACTATAAATAAAGTCATAATATAGCTCATTTTGCTCAGATTTTTTTTTAAAACTTCCTTCATAAGCTCTTGGCTTCCAAATAGCAATGTTTTCTGCCAATTTGGTGACTAATTGGGTTAGAGGTTAATAGCAAGACATTCTTATAAACATCAATGGGAGTGGTGTATCCAAATGAAAGCTTGTGTTAGGCAAAGATTCAAAGAATGGGAATGACTAAAAAACATGTTCTAAGCCAAGTGGATATTAAGAGTTTTAACTTTGAAAGAAAGGGACATTACCTTCGGAAATATCTATCTTAGTTGGATGTTGCTGATTTAATTCTATGGTCAGGTTTAAAAAGGAAAAGGTATTCATTACCATTGAACACCACATTTAAGCCATGAAATTGACTTTTTAAAATTAGAAATTCTACAACTTGCTCCTCACTGTGCTGATTGGACATTCTGATCCTTTTGCCAAAAAAACAGAATGTTGGATTGTGTGCCTTCCAGCCAAGAGAACCACTCTTCTATCTCTCCATAGGCCAGTTAAATGTTTCCTACTGCTCTGTGATGAAATCAGATGATGGAATCTGTCAGTTTGCTCTATTGAATTATTTTTTTCAACTTTGTTTTAATTGAGCCTTTGGGACATAAACTATTTCTTAACATCTGAAAGCTGAAGGTCTACTATTGGAATTTATGGGATGCTAAAGGAGATCTTTTAGCCTCTGTATCCAAACCAAAATATAAAATCTCTTTTTTTGTGTGTGTGATAATCATTCTATACTTACCCCTCTTCCTAGGCTTCACCCCTCTTCCCCCCCAACCCACAAAATTTTCAATGAAGAGTATTTCCTAAGTAGGTCTAGGTTTAGTCTGTTCTTTATAATAACATTTCTTTTTGATAATCCTTACAAAGGTGCTGGTAATCACAGTGGTTGGCAGAGAATAAAGCATTTTGTGAAACCTATACCTGGAAATTGAGTCACTTTTATTGCTTAAATTTCCTTCACAGAATAATATAGGTTCTGTTGGATGAGTATTTGTTATAAAAGCAAATTATTAAGGGGCAGAAACTGTCTATATAGGGTGATGTGTAGGGGGATATCTGAACTGGATTATTTGTTCCTTTATCTGTGTTTTCAAAGCTCCTGAACAATAACTCTTACAGCACTCATTACATAGTGTTATCATTAGTTTTTGGATGTTGTTCTGTCTTCTAGAGTAGAACTTCTTTTATAATACAGTGCCCGATAGACATTTATTCATTCACTGAAAGAATGCATTGAGTGCTCGTTATGTGCCAGATGTGGCTATGGCATGTGTGTAGGCATAGAGCAGTAAGCAGAACAGATGCAGTTTGTACCACATGGAGCTTATATAGCTCATGGCAGGGTGGAGGGCAGGGCAGCCAGTGCAGAAAACAACACACAAATAACCATGCAGTTATGGTGGCAATAGGTGCAGGGCACAGGGAGTATGTGACTGGGTGCCTAATACTACTAGGTATATTGTGAACACAGTGAATAATTGATTCTGCGATTAGATGCGCACTTGAAGATTTAGACTAGTCAAAAAAGTTACGTGTGATAAAAAAACAAAAACACCATTGTATGTCTATTGCTTAGAAGAGAAAATACAAACTACTTATTTTTATGTAGTTGAAGTAAAACCTGACCCAGATCCTTTCTTGGGTTCATGCCTCTGAACAAGTGTTCTAGTCTTCTTCACCTACCAATGCCTGCATGCCACCTCATTCCTTCCATGTCGTCTCAAATCTCCTTTAGGTCAAGGTCCATGTTATATCTTTGAAATTCTAGAGTTTTGTCCTTTATTTCCCATGGAGGCGTCAGACAGAAGTTTCATGAAGGAATGTATCTGTTTCAAAAAAAAAAAAAAAAAAAAAAGGAATGTATCTGTTTCTATAGCTTCCTCAGGATACATCGGAGACCTCTGCTTGGCTCTCCCAGGAAGGAGTGACTTCTAGTCAAGTCAGCTCTGTGTCTCGTTCCTTCATTTTGGGATCTCTGTCCTTCCTCTTCTTAGGCAGGGTTGTAATGTAGTGAGAGTTAAGCATATTCAATAGATGAAAGGCAGTGGAATCTTCATAATCAACAGTAAGTATTACTACCATACTATTGTTCCTTAGAATGCACATTGCAGGAATATAAATTCCGAATCTTAGTAAGGACACCAGTGTTCTAGGTTTGACCTAGATGTTGATGTAATAAACAGTTACTACCAATTCGTGTGTTGGCCCAGCATAGGTGCTTGACAAGGCCCCTTTCAGTCTTGTGTACATCGCTTCAAACCCCCACCCCAGTAGTACAGACTGCTAATGAATTAGGAGTCATATCTGTCAACTGGCAAGGGACTGCCTAGAGCAGATCCCTGTGGAGTGAGACCTCACTGTTTCTGTGAATATAAAGAAACCTCTCAGGAAAGCCTGAGTGATTCAGGAAATCTGAACTGGGGAGCCAGCGGCTCAGCAGGAGGCACCTCTCCTTGGCTGACTAGAGGCTGCTGTAAGAAATGTTTTTTTGGCTGTCACAGACTTGTTGAGGAAATTGAAAATCTCCTTTTTAAAAAACAGATCATTTAAAATCCTTTCTGATGCAGAATATCAGGAAGTAATGATGGGCTAGATTATTCACTGCGGGGTGGAGGGGGGATGAGGAAGCCTCCGGGAGCTCTGGGTTCTCTCAGTGGCTCATCTCCACAGCCCCTCACCTCTCACCCTTCCTCAGGTATCTTTTCTCTTCCGGGCTTGGAGCGGATGCTGTGTTATTTCTTAACCCACTTGCCTTTGTTGATGTCCTTGGCTGTTTGCAGGCATCCAGTACCACTGAAGTTTGTCTGAAGACTGTTTGGCAGCTTTCATATTGATCTTTGCCTCTGGACCCTGTGCTCTCCATCCTAGGAAGCATGCAGATCAAGTGGTCACATGCTGCTTTGCAATGCAGGTAGAAGAGACCCTCTGAGCTTAAGCACTAGAGGACTCTCAGGCTTATGCCAGCCAACCCAGATCATGAGTCAGACATCTGAACTCATCCCCAAAGAGTACTCCAGGAAAAAGAAATGGTCTACCTGGCATTTGATTATTTGGAAATTTCTTTTAACTGGCAGCCCTCTATTTCATCAAGGGTATTAATGCAAGAGTGTACATTGCAGAAGTCGAGGAAAGTAAGTTGTGTTTTGAATAGCTGTAATATTGTATTCTTTGCTCAAAATGTGTGAAATTGTTAATCCTACTCTATGAACTAGGATATTTGAATCAAGCAAGTATCCCCTGCTTGTGCCAGATGCAAGAGTTTACTTTCTCTTTGCCTGGTTAAATTATCACTTGCCTGATAAGTAATGTTTTGGAAGTCTGTTATATCCTGATGATGCATTAAGCCCTGAAGAGGATGTAAAAAGTGGAAGACCCTCTCTCAAGAAAGTAGCGCTGTGATTGAGTGGATAAGACTCATGCATGTGAAACAGAGAATGCTAGATAGTTTGAGTGGGAATCAAGTGTAATAGTGCATGATTTCAGTTCTAAGTACTATGTGTGCAAGAAGGAAAAAAGATGAAAAGTAAATATTATTTAGTAAAATCCAACAGGAGAAATAAATATTTGTAATATTTTCTATTCTTCTCTCTGTAAGAAAAACTTGAATTACCTCTTTAATCACTGTGGAGAGCCTGGATTTTATTCTGTACCTTAAAATTCTTAGCTCATTTATGTCACTTGACATATGAACTTAACCTTTTTGGAGAAAGACATCTTTAGTTTTCATACATAGTTGTTAAAACTTCAAAAGATTTCATAGCCCCTTTCTTGAAAAATTAAGACATCAAGTCAGCAAGTACTTACTGAGCACTGACCTTGGGCCAATGAATGTACATTTTTTAGATTTTAGACAACATTAGAGTAACCCTAGAATAATGACTCTTAAGATGACTTTGATAAGTACAAGATGGTGAGTTGAGCATTAAGCCAAGAACCTTGGTTTTCCCTTGCTGACTGTTTTTTTCTCTTTCATTGTGTGATAGTACTTAGAAATGTTCAGACTGTTTTTGTCCAAGGTGTGTCCTCACCCTTGTCAGGATATGCTCAGTGATTTATAATCAGATAATTTGCGAAGCTTTGGGGGCTCTCTGATGGCAAATGCTACATAATATGAGGTAGTAGTGATTTGGGTCTCGTCACATATCTGATATATGTCTTTCACTATTTTATGCGTATTTCTACCAGAGATTCTTTCCTCTTAATGGAATTTGAAAGTAATCATTTATCTTGAATGAAATTGGTTTCTTCTACCTATTGCTGGGGAATTTAGTTTTCTAACTGGAATGTCTGATCTATTTTATGTGCCTGCCAAAAAAATCCCCAAATACTGGCCGCCTGAGTTCTGGCTAATGTTTCCAGGCTCTGTTTTGAAAACATTCCGTTTCTACCCTGTGTTACAGATGCTCTTGCATACAGTGAAATCCTGTGATAAATATTTTTCAGTGAACATAAAGTATTTGAAAAATAAACGAATGGCAGTGTTATCATTAGTCATACATTGACTGAGCGCCACCAGTGTATTCATCATCATGTATAGGACATAGTCCAAGACACAGTCCCTATTTGGTGGTTTTATAGTCTAATTATCTGTGAAATGGTCATGTCAAAAAAACCAAGGAGCTATCAGTTGGACAATTTGTTTGCAGTTATGATTAATAACCTGCTCTGGGTAATTAATAGGAAAATATATGTGGCTTTTACTGGGCTGCTAGTTTCAGATACATAATCAGTAAGTGTGTACTCAAAATAATTAATTGTAAATAAAATAATTCTTATGAATATATCCTAGGTGTCATTCTTACCTATGTTTTAACCCACTCAAGGAAAAAAGGTGAGGACAAGTAGGTAGTTTTGGCATTCTTTATGGTAATGTTATATAGGTCTTTTTTTTTTTTTTTTTTTTGTAATGTTATATAGGTCTTAAATATCTGTCAATAACAGGGCAGCCCGGGTAGCTCAGCAGTTTAGCGCCGCCTTCAGCCCAGGTTGTGGTCCTGGAGACCCAGGATCGAGTCCCACATCAGGCACCCTGCATGGAGCCTGCTTCTCCTTCTGCCTGTGTCTCTACTTCTCTCTCCTTCTCTGTGTCTCTCATGAATAAATAAATGAAATTTTAAAAAATGCTTTTTAAAAAAAAAAGTCTGTCAATAACATTATTTGAAAATTGATTGTTTTTCACAGAGTGATTATTCTTGTATTTATCCTTTCTTGATTATTTTACGATACTGCGAAAATACTTAATATCTATTTAGACTTATTTGTCCTACACATAAAGTGTTTATTTTGCATTAGATAAAATGAAAACATATTAAGGTGAGTCTTGACAATACAAATATCTGTTTAATTTCAGTTTTAGGAGTTTTATGGGCAAGACATTTAACTTTTTATGTAAGTTTACCTGTTATTTTGGCTCATGTAGACTTAGCTGAAATGAGAAGATTGACAATGAGTATAGTTATAAAAATTTATGCATTTGTTTAGATTTTTCCCCTACTTGTATTTAGATGAAGTTTTTGGTATTTTTTTTTCCAAGAATGATTGTATGGTCCACTTGATTTCATTATAGGAGCTTTTTAAATTTAATGTGATAAGAATTGGTAGGTTAATAAAAATGTATGTTAAAAGGAATTGAAAGTTATATATATAGACATTTATTTATTAAAAATGATATATTTATGTATGTATGTATGTAGGTTCCATGCTGGGCAGTGTGGGTGGGGCTTGAACTCATGAAACAGTTGATAGATCAAGAGTTGAACGCTTAACAAACTGAGCCACCCATGCGTCCCTGTGAAACATTTAATTAATGTTTTAACTTATATATACTGTCTTCGCCAGTTATATAATGGAGGCTCCAGGACCTTTCTTTGAGCATGAGTTGGAGTTTCTTTTTTCTCAAGAATTTTCAATCTGAGTTTCCTTAGAGGCACCTGTGAAGCAGTCTGAATGCAGAATTCTTCTATATTGTAATTTTCTCCAAATCTTGTAATAATTTTTTTCACTGTTAGTCAAACTGATCTGAAAACATCCGACTACGTGTCCGTAGAGATTACAACTGTTGTTGTACACATAGGTTATTGGATGTTGGAGAACAATGTTTGCTTAAGGTATTTAATTATAGTAACAAGCATAACTGACATAAATAGATTTGAAAACAAACACGATTAAGCACAGAACTCAACAGGTGGAAGCAGAAGTGCACAGGTGTCCTAGACAATAGCTTATTAGCCACTAGTGTTGAGCATTTTGTGGAGAAATAAAGAGCTCTCTACTGCTGAGGCTGTCACATAGTGGTCATTTAGAGAGCATAGGCTTTTTATTCGTTTGTTTTTTAATTTGAGGCTCTTGCCAAATTGGCTCTTTATCTGAAGGACCTCCCTTTTTCCCCAGTCCCTGCCTGAATCCTTGCTCAAGTACATATATTTTAATCACAGTAGCCACCACCTCTCCCTTTTCCATCCATGTCCTTAACCTGTGCAGTTTATTTCTAACTAAAATCTCTCCCACTGTCCATTTAAAAATTTGCATCAAAATTCACCTCTTTATAAAAGCCCTATGGATTGACTTAACTCAACTTTTATACTTCTATTGATAATTAATGTTCTTTTATACAACTTTAATGAAATAAAACTTTAAGAACCTAAGATGCTAAGAATTTTAGCATCAGGTCTGATGTCATGTATATAGTAAATGTGCACGTATCTCTTTAGCCTTATGGACTTATTAAAGAAAACAGGACAACTTTCCCCCCTAGTTTTATTCAGATACAATTTCATATAACAATTCTTGTGATGTTTAATTGTCAAATTGTTCACCATACCTTTCTTTTTTTTTTTTTTTTTCCATACCGTTCTTTTAAAAGAGGTGGTGTGGGGGGGAAATGTGGTCAAGGAACTGGCCTTTTATTTATTTTTTTATTTTTTATTTTTTTTGGAACTGGCCTTTTAGAATGTGACTTTCTTGCCTGTGCTCTCTCTCTCTCTCTGATAAGTAAATAAAATCTTAAAAGAAAAAAAATTATAAATGTGACTTTCGAACATTCCATAGGATATACTATTAAAGAAAGCAAGAAACATGTTTGTGAGATTTTGTTGTCTGAAAGCATGTTCTGGAATTATGTATTTATGATTTTTCACCAAGTAATGTGTAAATCCTTCAAGGCATTGGTCATATGTTCTTATTCTTTGAATTATGTGTGGCATAATGGATAGACAGTCTGTGCTCTTGTTCCATTGAAGTAGTAGGTATTAGAAAAAAAAATTGGCCAAAAAGTTACCACATGCTCTACACTGTCTTAAGCACTGTATATGTGATCTCATATAATGCGCACAACTGTTGTTATTCCCATTTTACAGATATAGAAACTAAAGGAAGAGTCACATACTTGGCTGAGGTCATACTAGAAAATGGTAAAGCTGGGAATCAAACCCAGTGAGTCTGATTTCAGATTCTGTGCCCTTAATTCCTTTACTACAATGTAGGTCAACAATCTTTCAGAAACTTGCTGTAATAAGTTCTAAAAACTTAGGTAATATATAAATTTTCTTTTAATCAAACTTAAGGAAAAGCATCAAAATAATCCTTAGTGGAAGTAGATTTATTCCAAATAGGAAGCCTTGGAAACACCTCTTGTTAAAAAATGAGAGAGACTAGGGATACCAAGCATGGTATTGTCTGCTACCCAATGAGAAAAATATCTACTTATACTGTGAACCCTTTCATGTATACATATAACACCTGAATGAGGCTGGTATATTTATCAAGCTCTCACATCTCATTGCTGGGCAACATCAGGGAGCTCTTTTTTTTAGGATAGCTGTCCATCTGTTCTCCTCTAGGAACTCCTGGATTTCTGCCACTGCCACTTGGCTGCCGGCTTTAAGAGAGCCTAAATCAGTGAGTTGCTCACACCAGGGAGAACAAACAGGCTCTTCTCCTTAAAGTGTCTGTAATTATATGACCATAATTAGAAATAAAACCTTCTTTATATAATTTGCAGCTCATGAGGAAAGACTTTCTGCTTACACACCATTTTCTCCTCCATTGTCTCACTGGCTGGTCAGGAAATAGGTTACTTGGCCTAACAATAGACCATTGAATCAAGTGGAGAGATCCAGATTCCCCACACCCCCTTATTTTGCCACGTGGCCTTGGGGTTATCCCTGGCCTTTTCTCAGCTTTTGGTTTGTAGCGTTACATGATGTGCCTAATACAGCATTGTAAGAGTGTTGCATGTGGCAACACTTAATTTCTGGTCTTCGTCCTTGGAAAAAAAGAGGTAACCTGAAAATAAATAACTCATGAACAGAGGTACTCGATTTGTTGCCTGTGGTTGGGATTTGAGTTTGTTGTCATTATTGTAACCAGTAACATCCGTTTGGGTGATTCTACAGTGTTCATAGAGATTTAGGTCACTGTTGATTTTTGCCTGATGCTTTGGGTTTGAGTAGATGCTGATTAATTCATGAGCCCCAACTGCAAGGTAGATGTTCAGTATTGATTAGATATACCCCTGGTTTTATGCTGTTAAAAAGGACTCAGTTGTGAAATACTCTTAAAGCTAAATCAATAGCCAGTAAAATGCCCCACCCCCCAAATGTTTGTATTTTATCCCTTTCATGAAATGAGAAGGACTGGTAGGAATTCTGTGATCTGGACTGTTAAGAAAACTGGCTGTATCTTTGGAACAGTATGCACATATGTTAACCATTCCAGGTGAGTATAAATTATTCATATGTACATCTTAGCTGAGGATAACTGACTTAATGGAGGAGACAACATAACAGTTTTCTTTGGAAAATGATCATCTTTTTTCTGGTGACATGGGTAAAGAACTTTGCTCAGAGCACGTCCAAATACCCCTAAAAATTTCAAGGGCTTTGAGACATCGTTCCTCATGGTGTAAGACTTTTAAACTGTCTACAATTTCTGTAATGATCATGGCCAGTAACTGCTAAGCAATTAGCTGTACTGGCAAAGGCATTAGGAAGTTTTCTGCCTTGGCAATATTTTCTGAAGATTTATTGAATTTTGAGCAATTTCTGGCTGACTTTTTCCCCTCAACATACAGACGTGTCCAGAATAACAGCAGTCTTTATGAAATCATCATGGAATCCACTAAATTCAGTAGCTTCTAGACGAGTCCATCTCCTCTCCTTGCCTTCTCTTCCAAGTTCCTAGAATGGGCGGTTACTCCTGCTGTGAGGACTTCCTGACCATGCCTACCCAGTCCTTAAATCTTTACAGTGGTTTCTCATTTCCTTTTGCATCTACTCTAGCTGTTCGCCCCATGCATCAAAGCCAGTCACCAGCAGGCTCTGGATTATCTCATTACTCTCATCTGCTACTTAGGTCCCCAGCTTTTTTATTCTCTCTCTCACCTTGCTTGTGAACTCATTACATTAGTCTTTTGAGCCATCTCCCAAGCACTGTCATTTTCTTAGACTCTCTTGTTCTTTTTTCTTCTGTTCTAAATAACTCCTGAAATCCCATCTTCTGTAAAAGTCGGTTTGAATTAAGCGGAGAATTGCTGATGGTCTCCTCTTCATCTTCTCTCACAATAATAGACCTCCCATAGCTTCTTCCTCTAATATCCACCCCCATTATAAACTCACCTCTGCTTCCCACTTCCAAAATGACCCTTGCCCTTGACTTATGTGTAATAACAGTATATCCCATCCCTGTTCTGGTTACTGTTCCTAATTTAGAGACTCATACGGGGGTGAACAAAGCAGGTTCTAAGGTCAACTGCCTGACTTGGAATCTGAGCTCTGCCACTTGCAGCTGTGCTCCTTTGGGCCCATTATTGGAGCTTTCTGTGCCACAGTTTCCTCCTTAATAAGATTGGGAAAATAATAACACCTACCTGAAGTTGTTGAAATAATTTAAGCACTTCCCACAGTACTGGTGCAAAGAAGTAGGCAATAAATATTAGCTGTTATTATTATTACTTATTAACTGGGGGGAGAGAGTGAAGGGCATAATGTCATATTTTATACACACACATTTATACACATGTGTGCATACACATCTACACAATCATAGTCACATAGTTTGGGAAAACTTTCAGAGTGATATAACTTTTTTTAAGAAATGAAAAAATACATTGTAAACTCAAAACACAAAATAGTTAACAAAATCCTAGCTGAGGCAAGGGTTTAGGAAGCACTGTCCCAGTTCTTTGTGCACATCTACTAAATATCTGGCATTGGTAGGCTGGCCTTTGCTTTTAGCACCAGAGTCCCATATATATGTATGGGCACTTGTATGCTTTGGAGTGATCATGATTAGGTGACAGATTTTCCTTGGGAAGGTTTCTAAAGCAGCCAGTAGTCCCCAAATTTAAGTAAATGATAGAGAAATTACTTAAAAAAAAAAGATAGTGTGAAGGACAACACCTTTTTTAAAAATGACTTGTCAGGACTGTTCAGATAAATGTGCATCTTTTTATGCGTCCCTTTAGAGCCAGATATATCTTCAGTACAGCTTGTATTTGGCGTGGGGATAATTAATTGCTTTTGTTTTCCCAGTTTTGTTGCCTGTAAATATTCTGTTAAGGAATTTTATGAACATGCTGAAGGTAATCCTGGGCTGATAGCTATGTCTATCTTTCTTTATTTCCTTCTAAATTTTTATTATTTTTATTTTTTTTACAGTGAGAGAGCACATGCACGTGGGTGGGGGAGGGGCAGAGGCAGAGGGAGAGGGACAGAGACTCTTAAGCAGCTCTAAGACCTGATCCGAAATCAAGAGTTGGAAGCTTTACTAACAGAGCCACCCTGATGGGTATATTTTCTAAGTAGAATACTTACCAGCTTATATTGATTCTTTATATTTTAAAATATTGGCTGTAGATATTGGTGGATTGCTTTTAAATTAATCTCTTATTCCTGATTTACCATGGAATGTATCAGTGAAACACTTATTTAGAAAACAGAGATAATTTTAGGTGGGAAAATGGAATCTTCTAAAAATAACAATAAATGATTTAATATACCAGTGTTGTCTGGGTAATACTGAAGGACCAAGAAGTATGAAGTGTGCATATGACTAATAAAGTCATAATAAAAAAAGTGTGCATATATATATGTGTGTGTGTGTGTGTGTGTGTGTATTTTAGTGAGATTACCCATACCTGAGAGGTTGCTACTCTTGTTGGTATAAAAATTACTTGGATCTCCTTATTTTACTTTATTTATGTGATTTCACAGCTTATATCATTTTACATTTTATTATTGCGTGTTTTATAAAATAAAAGTATTAGAGAAATTATGAAGGAGCATGGCATGAAAGAGGTGACCAGAGCTATTTCATGTTTGTAACTTTCATTTCTTTTCAAATGTAGATTTATTCCTAGTGATACAAATTGCTGTTTTCTTTGGCAGGCACTAGAAGCAAGTCTATGTGAAATTATGTAATGTCTGAAAAGTTATATTCATGATTAATTGGCCTATCCGAGAATGGTATTTGTGTGGAATAAGGCGATCATGCTTTTTATTTGGCATTGAGTTAATGCGCCCCCGTTCAGATCAGGTTACACTACAGGGCTTTTTGACTGAGAACTGTATGTTTAGCTTGATCTCTGAAAAGCGTAAAATGTAGATTCGAAGCCAAATATGCTGGAATTCATATTGTAGCCAAAGTTAGTCTTCAGATAACTTCAAAAGCAAGCTCTTTCCCTCTGTCACACTATAGTTAACCAATAGATCCGAGAGATTAAAAAACAACAACATGATCATCTCTGTGACCTCTGAACACACAGCCAGTCTTGATTATCCAGGGGTATATTATCTGTAGTGTCAAATAATAGTTTAAAATTCTTCCCGACCTTAACCCAGAGTGATCAGTTACAATGATCTATTTATTTATCTAAGCCAGACTTTACAGGAACTAGAAAACAAGGCATTTAAACAATTGTCCCCTCCCTTGTGTCAAGTTGAGAAATGATGACATTCATTACTACACAGTGATGGCAGACTTGATAATCAGAGACGAGGGTTCTGCAGTGGTCTTGGAGCATAATTGTCTTGGGAAAATTAACTTCTTCGTCTTCCTCATCTGTAATGTGGAAACAATAGTACTTACCTTCTGACATTTAAATGATTAATTAAGTGCTTACCCGAGTATCTGTTCATGGTGAGTACTCTTCACTGCTGCCAATGACTGTTGCTACTACTGCTACTATTATTAACTACAACTTACCAGCTACTACTGTCACTATGATAATAGCTTCTCCTTCAGGGCATTAATACCAGGGGTTTGCTCCTTGGTGAATCCTCATATTGAAATGGAAAATCCTATCCCAAAGTGGTATATAAGTAATTTGGGGGTTACTGTTTAAAGGTATCTATTCTTATTACTTGAAGGTGTGGACCACAGATCGGTGGTATCAGTATCACCAGAGAGCTTGTTAGAAATGTGGAATCATTGGCCCTCCCCAGAACTGCTGAATCAGAATCTGCATTTTCACAGGTTCTCTAGGTGTTTTGTTTGCATATTAAGGTTTGAGAAGCACTAATCTACATATTTTCCTGTCACCCTTGCCTCCCCCCACCCCCAAACTATCCTCAAAACCATTTGAATAATTTAGATATCACTACCAACAGTGGACTACCAACAGTATCACGTGGCCTGTGCCTTCCAACAGACATGTGGCAGGTAATTGGAAAGAGGGAGAAAGGAGGGAGAGAAGAACCGTGCTTGACAATACTAATATAATTCCCTAGATGGGTCTGTGCTCACTGATTTCAGATTGTTCTTTGTCATGATACTGAATATGAAAAAGAACACTGAAATTTTACAGGCTGGTATCTATCAAACTTGCTTTGGAGAGTTTCCTTTTTACTTGCAGTATCAACAATTGTTATATATACCTTATTTTCTTACATACACACACAGGACAGTACTCTTAAATCATACTTTAATTGATTATTTGGTATTAAGATGATGTCTTTTACATACTGATCCTACAAAATCATTGGATGGGAGAGTAGCATTTCATTTACTGTTCTGTTGTTTGGCCGGTGCCTCTACCTTGGTGTAGTTTGTTTCTTCCAAAATAAAAGTTCTGAGGATATCCAAGAACGCTGATTATGAATCACAAATTATGCATGATTGTGAAGGCACAGCTTTGTATTATCATATACTAGGTGGTAAGGATAATACTCTTTTTACTCAAAGTATGACCTTTGAATCTACTTTTTTCTAAAATGATTTGAAAAACAAATTTAAGCTAAACTTGACAAGGAAAAAAAAAGATTAAATGTTAGCACTATGTAGTGGTACAACCTCATGCAGTTAAAAGTACCCATGTTCTGTGACTCCGCAATCTCATGTCTAGGAATTTATCCTACCGGGTTTTTTGCACATGCAAATCCTCATATGTACGTTCTGGTAGAAGCAAAAGGGTGGCAATAACCTCTATCTGGTAGAATGAAAATAGTGTAACTCTTTTTTTAAAGATGTTATATAAAAAAAATAAAATAAAATAAATTAAAAAAAATAAAGATGTTATATATTTGTATGTGTCAAGCCTATCAAAGGAAGTTTAGAAAGGGGATTTGGATGTCCAAGGGTTAGACATAGCTGGGAGACTACTTTCCCATTCTGTGTATCTTTGTACTTTATTTTTAATAAATTTATAATTATATATTATATATACACAATTTTTAAAGTTTATTTTTAAGATTTTACTTATTTGAGATAGAGAGCAAGTGAGTGATCCCAAGTCAAGGGAGAGGCAGAAGGTGAGGGAAAGGCAGAGAATCTCTCAAGCAGACTCCATGCTGAGTGTGGAGCCCAATGTGAGCCTTGATCCCATAACCCCAAAATCATGACCAGAGCCAAAAAACAAGAGTCGGATACTCAAATCAGCTGAGCCACTCAGATGCTCCATATGTAATTTTAAAACCAACAAAATAACCTTGCATTGAAGAGATTTAAAACATTTTTTTAAAGTAAGCCCCACCCCTCATATGTTTCTCAATCTCACAACCCCAAGATTTAGAGTTGTACGCTCCACCTCCTGAGCCAGCCAGGTGCCCCTTAAGCCCAGCTTATGTCTTTTAACATTTAAGTATTTTTTTTCTTACCTTTAAAAGCTTGTTCAAGAACTCTCTTATGTCTTTGGGGCCCTTAGACCTACATTTGTTAAGAGTAGGCAGTGAATATCAGTGGCTGCATTGCTCTGTACTTTCCCACACCTTAGACTCTCCTGAGCATGCACTCCTAGATGCCCTAATCACTCAGCTCTGATTCTTTTTTTTTTTTTTAAAGATTTTATTTTATTTATTCATGAGAGAGAGAGAGAGAGAGAGAAGCAGAGACACAACACAGGCTGAGGGAGAAGCAGATTCCATGCAAGGAGCCCGATGTGGGACTCGATCCCGGGACTCCAGGATCATGCCCAGAGCCAAAGGGAGGTGCCAAACCACTAAGCCACCCAGGGATCCCCAGTTCTGATTCTTAACTTGGATACCACTGGAATCTTCTTGAAGTTTTTAAAAAAATTAAAATGCCAATGTCAACCCCAGACCTGTTGAATCAAAATCTGGGAGTATGACTTATGTGTGTGTGTGTGTGTGTGTGTGTGTGTATTTCAAAAGCTACATAGGTGATTCTGATGTTTCCTCCTGATTAAGAACCACTATCTAGAGAAGAGTTCTTAGTAGGATTCCTCTTATATTAAAACACTAAGTGTTACCCTCTCCCCTCCCAAAGCCTCCTAGGAGTGATGTAGAATTGGCACCAGAGTAGGATGAATGACTACTCTATATCCAAGGCAAAGAAAATGTCATTCTGAATAGCCATATGGCTCTCTCTGTTGTATTAGGATAATGATGAAAGTGACAGTGATAACAAATAAGGTTTTTGCATTGGAATCAACATTTTCTGCAAATAAAGAACATTGAAAGTAGGGAAGATTAAAAGCTGGTTCTTTTTAAAATCTCTAGCTTGATTGATCCAAAAAAGGGGGAAAGCGCAAATTAACAATACCAGAATGGGACAGGGGACATCACTGACGATGTAAAAAGAATAATGCAATATTATGAGCAATTTTATGCCAATAAATTCGGCAACTTAGATGAAACGGGGAAATTCCTTGAATGCTCAGATCACCACAGTGTGCACGCATGCACGTGCGCGCGCACACACACACACACACAGAAAAATCTGAATAGCTCTATATTTATTAAAAGAAATTGAGTTCATAACTTAAAACTTGGCTACAAAGAATCTTCCAGGCTCAGACAACAAATGTAAATGGTGAAGTATGTCAATCATTTACCAATGCAGGTGTTAGATAAATTCCTTCAGAAGGTAGGAGGAAACACATCTCAATTCCTTTTATGAGACCAGGATTACTTTGATACCAAAACTAACCAAAGACTGCACAAAAGGGAAACTATGAAACAATATTATTCATGACATAAACACCAAAATCTTTCAGGAAGTATTGGCAAATCAACCAGAAAGATATAAAAAGCATAATATACTATGAAGTTTATCCAGAATGGGATTTATCCAGAAAGGCAAGGTTGGCTTAATACTCTAAAATGAAGACATTTGATCATCTCAATAGATTTAGGAAAAGTAATCAACAAAACTTAAAATCCATTCATGGTAAAAAAAAATCATAGTAAAAAATCAAAAAACAACCTCTCAGCAAACTAGGACTAGAAGGAATTTCATCAGTCTGATACAAAGCATCTTTTAAAATAAAAACAACATAGGTAACACCATTAGAAATGGTAAAAGACCAACCAGTTCCTTCCTAAAGTCAGGAGTAAGACAAATATGCCCCCTTTTATCTTTCTATTCAGCATTGTACTGAGTTCCTAGCCAATGCAATATGGTAGGATAAAGAAATGAAAAGCATACAGATTGGGAGAAAGAGCTAAACCTGACTCTATTTACAGATTATGATTACTTATACTTTAGAAGATATTAAGGAATCTTTAAGAAAGCTACTAAAAGTAGAGTGGACCAAAGCAATTCTATAAGGTTAATATACAAAAGCCCGTCGTATTTCTGTATAGTAGCAACAAACATTCAGAAATGTGAATTATCATTTACAGTAGCATCGAACAGTATGAACATAGGGATAAATTTAGCAAATTATGAACAAAAGGTGTACCTATAAACAGTAAAGCATTGTTGAAAGAAATTAAAGAAGACCTAAGCCAATGGAGAAATGTCAATGTTCATGGATTGGAAGACTCAATAATGTCACAAAGATTAGAATTGATAAATAGAACCTCACCAAAATTAAAAACTGATGTTTTTCAAAAGAATTTGTTAGGAAAATGAAGAGACAAGCCACAGCATGAGAGAAGATATTCTTAGCATGCTTAGTTATTATATATACACATACAGACATAGGACTTGTATTCAGTATACATATTTAAAGAACTCATACAACTCTGTAAGACAACCCAATTTAAAATATAGGTGTTACAGGTTGCGTTCCTCAGCAAGCAGGTTCTGAGATAAAAGTTTTGTATGTAGAATATTTATTAAGGGATGCCCTTAGTATTATCACTGTAGTGGGAGGATGGGCAACGAAGCTGCATCCTATAGAGGGAGGAGCAGAGCAGTGATGCAGCTCAGTATCTGCTTTGGCTGACTTCATATGTAGCTCTGCAGCTAGATTGATTCTTCAGGGTTGGACAGAATTGGGATAAGAATTGGGTCAAGTTAAGCTTCCCTTTATATATTTCTTTATCAGTCAGTGATGAGGACTTGTACCACTTGGACATGGGCCACTTCAGGAAGGGGCATGTCTCATGTCCTTGGATGACATAACTCTCTGCACCTGAAGAGAGTGGCAAGTGAAAACATCCTGTAGCATTCTCACTAGCTGGGACAACACGTTTTTCACTGTAGAGGGTCTGGCAATATATTGCAGTAGACCGTTGTGATGGGCAGAAGAGTTAACAGAAATTGCACAAAAGAAGATATTTGAATGTCCATTCAGTACATGAAAATATATCTAACATCATTAGCAATCAAAGATATGCACATTAAAAGCAACAACAAGACATGCCCATGCACTGCTCAGAATGGTTAAATTTAAAAGACTGGCAATATCAAAGGCAAATCCTGGGCGTATAAAATGGTACAATCACTATGGAAGAACTGACACTTTTTATAAAGTTAAGCATGCACTTAACATTATGACCGAGCAATTCCACTTGTAAGTATTTACCAAAGAGAAACGAAAACATACATACGAAGAGACTTTTACACGAATGTTCATATTAGCTTTATTCATAAAGCTCAAAACTGTAGATTGCAAATGTACATCAACAGGTGAGTGGATAAACTAAGATATATTTATTCAGTGAGATACTATGCAACATTTAAAGGAATAAACTACTCACATGCAACAACATGGATGAAGATAAAAAACATGCTGAGTATAAAGAAGTCACAAAAGAGTATATATAGTATGATTTCATACATGAAATTCTAAAAACAGCCAAAATAATGTATGTCAGAAAGCAGATCAGTAGTTGCCTGGGTCTGCAGAGGGAATGAACTGCAGAAATGTTTGAGGGAACTTGTCTTTTGATTTTCGTTTCATTTTGTATTGTTTTCAATTCCAGTATAGTTAATATACAGTATTCTATTCATTTTAGGTATAAAATATAGTGATTCAACAATTTTATACATTGCTCAGTGCTCAGTAAAGTGTATTCTTAATCCCCTTCAAATAATCACTCTTAAAGGAAATTTTGAGGTGATAAAAAGATTCTGTTTCTCTATTGTGACAATTCTATAAATATATGTATTTAACTTTAAAAGAGTACATTTTATTATATATCAATTATACCTTAGTTAAGTTGAGATTTTTTTTAAAGTAAAATTTAAGAAGAAAACAAATAGGAGCTTATGTTAATGAGGGATACTGGTTGTTCTTTTAATTTTCTTTTATTGTATTGTTTTCATATATGATTTTGGTATCAGACTTATGCTGGCCTAATAAAATTAGTTGAGAAATATTTCCTCTTTCTTTGTTTTTTTTTTGAAATAGATCATGCAAGATTGGTATTCTTAAATCTTTGAAAGATTTCACCAGCAAAGCTGTCTGGGCCTAGAGAAAATGACTCATTTTTCTCTAATGGATTTAGAGTTATTCAGATGTTCTGACATCCTCTTGTGTTGTTAATTTGATCAATGAAGTTGCCTATTTATCTGAGTTGTCTCATTTATTGGCAGAAAGCTGCTGTCCATTTCATTATATGTAAAATACACATTAACTTAGTTGTACAACAATGTGAATGTACTTAGTGCCACTGAACTTTACAGTTAAAAATGGTTAAAGTGGTACATATTATGTATATTTTACAATTTAAAAAAATATAAGGGTGGATGTGAAGGTTCTAAATGGGCAAACATTCAAAAAGTATTTATTGCCGCCCATAACCATATGCTGTTCTATTATTTCTTCATTTACCATTATATACTAAAGTAAAAGTGTAATTTATGAAATGATGAGAAAGTACCAGGTATGAGAAATAATGTTAAATTTATATATTCAACAAATATTTATCAAACATCTACAGTGTATAGTTCTTCATTATGTATGGTGATTTAGGTAAACAACAAGGATCTCCTTCAAAGAGCTCACAGTGTACTAAGCTTTAACTTAAAATATACAAAAAAGAAAAAAGATTTCACAAAAACAAAGAGCTTTCCTTTACCTCTTGCATATCCTTTAGTAGGCTTCTGTAAGACTTAAAGTTCTACGAAATTGAGCTTAAAAATCTTTGCCCCTGGAGGGAAAGCCTGTGACATCTGGTGTTTCTTCCTGGCCTTGCTGTAGCTTGCATTGTTAGGGGGAGAGGCTTATGTTTTGTGCAATTCCCACACAGCCTGCAGGGATGCTGGAGCACCAAAGAGCACAGAGTCACCAATAACGTTCATCTAAATGCTCGTGTGGTGCTTGGCCTAAGACATTAGATCTAGACCCTCTATCACAAAGAGGTTAGGGAAGAGTCCAAAAAAAAAACAAGATCAGAGCTCTTGACGTTCAGATAGTAATTATCCAAACAATTCTCTTTTCCTACCGCTTATGACTACTACAGTTGAAAGGGTCAGAGGTAGTCTGAAAGTGAGGAAAACAAAAGCAGAAAAGTCAAGGGCGTGGAAATTCTGTACACCAGATGGTTTATGTGCCCACAGGGCAATTGAGAATTAAGTGTGGTAATGGAATTACACTACTTCTGTTGGTTCTGTGATAACAAGCACTTGGAGTACCAATTATAGTCTCCTTGGCATAGTTGGGTGCTGAGTAAACATTAGTAACTTATTGAACAGTACATACCATCTTAACTGGCATAAGTCTCTGAATGCAGAACATTGTCAGGGGTGGTGCTGATGGTGATGATAACATTGAGAAACTAACATGTGACTTTTCTAGTTTGTTAATATCTATCTACCTGTGTCTCTTCTTGTCATTTTGCTTCCCTGTTTGAATCTAATTACAACAAATCCAAAGCCTGTGTCTCTGAGCAGTTAACACAGGTTTCTCTTGGTGGAATTGGTAATGAGAATGGCTGCGATTCACATTGTGCCTATGTGGGGTAGTTGGCACCACATCTAGATTAAAATGGATGCCTTAGGGCAACTGAGAAAGCCAGTTTTATTATTCCAGCTATATAACATTCTGGAAAAGGTAAAACTATGGATATAGTAGAAAAGATCGGTGATTGCCAGGAATTAGAGGGCAGGGAGAGGCCAAATAGGCGGATATTTTAGGGCAGTGAAAATACTCTGTATGATACCATGTTGGTAGATACATGTCATCATAAATTTTTCCAAACCCACAGAATGTATAATGCCAAGAGAGAACCCTGATATAGTCTATGGGCGTGGGTGATTTGATGTGTCATTATAGGTTCTTCACTTATAACAAAGGTACCTCTCTGGTGGGGGTATGTTGATAAATGGGGGAGACTATGCCTGTGAGGGCAGGGAGATAGGGGAAATTTTTGTACCTTCCCCTCAATTTTCCTGTAAATCTAAAACTGCTTTTAAAAAATAATAAAGTTTAAAAAAAGAAACAAAGATTTGTGACACTTGAATGTGAATTGATTTTAAAATTCCATTTTTCAAAACCTAGAGTAGAGTTTATATTATATTGCTAATATTGTGACATGCTTGCCAAAGAGAATAGTTTGTAAATCCTAAGCAGACTTCCTGTAACCATGTGTTGAATTTCCAGCTGTGTTGAATCAGACTTTGATCCCTCTTAAGAAGATAAATGCAGTATCTGCAGTTTCTAATGGTAGGGGTGGAGGAGAGACGTTCAGATGAAATCTTAAAAGCCAAGTCCCTGTCCAGATAAGAAATTAAAGATGCTGGGGAAGGCAATTGTTCCATTGGCTTCCCCACCCTCTGCAAATTTGTAGGTTTTATCTCCAAAAACCAAAACAAATAAATAACACCCCCCAAAAATGAGATGCTATTGTTAAATGCAGTATGCCAGATTAGATTTCTTTCCTTCCAATAGAATCCCTTTCCTTAATCAGCACTCTTATAAATGGCCCACCTGCCTAATTAGAACAAGTTCTAGAGTACAGATACAGTGTAAGCATTTCAATTAGCTCCACACAATTGATAACTGTTGGGGCTGATGTTCTTAGAAAGTCTTCCCTTTTCTCCCTTTCTTATTTCGTTGAGGCCAAGGTTTTACTATTTTTCCACTTCTAAATCAATCTCCGACTGCAGGCATTTCCCAGTATTGCTCATTGATATTGTTTTTGTTTCGAAGTGATTCTTTAAATGAAAAAAGCAGTGACATATTTATAAATATGTATAGGGATGCTTTTAAATATTTTTATTTTATTAGATTTAATTTACTTGCCACTCTTAAAATACAGAGAACCCTCTTCACTGTGACAAGGAGGTAAAATATAGCAGTCACATTTAAGATCTCCATACATTAGCAATAATAAATCCTTTTGCCCAGAGTAATGCAGAAACTCAATCCAAAGCCAGTGGGGATAATGTGGTGCTCCCTCACAGAACCAATTACCCACAGAGAAGTATAATGAGCAGGGGAGGTGATATAACAAAAATCTATGTGGCGAGTGTAAAATTATGGTCAAATTGTTGCCTGTGAGAAGTCTTATAATAAGTGTATCTCCAATTATCTTCTGGAAGAAATTATTTAGGCATCTGTTCAGGTCAAAATTCATAATAGAGTTGCACGAATAAATAGCCTTATAATAAAACAAAAGGATCTGTGAGTGCAGAGAAAATGGCAACAGACATGTCACAAACAAGGTTCTCCTGTGCCCCTGAAGGATTTGAAGTGGCCCCACTACAGCTACGAGGTGAGCCAGTCACCAAACCTTCCTGCAGAGACATAGCTATACTGAGCACAGTTACAGCACATGCCGACAGGAACAAGATAATGCTCCTCAAAGCCAGGACAATTTAGATCATCACGAGAGTTTCTACTTTTAGAGTTAGTGTATTTTCAAAGACTACATCTTACAGCAGATTGCCGTAAAGGGAAATGCTGAGTGTGTGTGATCTATATCCTAATTAGGAGTGGGCTTGATCAGTGAATAAGTGGGTTAAGTGGTAAGAAACAAAATCTAGTTCTTTATTAGAGAAGTGTCAAAAAGTTACCCTAAAAACAAAACATTTTTTAACCTCCCTTGTACCTGTGTAATCAGTAGTGAAGTTTGTGGGAAATAATTCACTAGTGATAATAAACCACCAAAATTTGTAAACTATTTTTAATAGATTGATTGTCTTCTTATTATAATTTTGTTATTCTCCCTCAGTGGTATTCATCTTCCTTGACTATCACTACTTTTTTTTTTTTTTAAACGTGAATTTTTTCTTGAGAGAGAATAAAGAGGTAAATTGGCTGACAGGTTACTAGCAACTGGGCACATCCCCAGATCTATGTTACATACAACTTATAGTGACTATCACGTGAGATGATTTCCTCCCAGCTGATATTTAAATGTTGGTTTTATCTTGTCGGGTTATACTCAGAAAAGTACAATTATACCCAAATGGTCATTCATTATAAGTGGTCAGAGTAAGAAAAAAGCCTTTAGATTGGACAGCCATGGAAGTCACCTTGGCATTGATGGTTGCTTTCCACGTCATATTATGGTTATTAGGATATGTGTTAAAGAACAGTCGTCTCTGGGACCTGTTGAACCAGAGGAACCACTTCCTCACCTCAAAGCAGTTTGTTCATTTATTCAACATATGCGCTTTGAAGCTAGAGCTGCAGCAGTGAACAAAGTCTCTGCCCTCAGAATGGAGCTTTGATAGTTGAGTAACTGAAACAAAATAGACAAACGATACAGAATATGTCAGGCAGTGATGAATGCGACGCAGAAAAATAAAGCAAGGCCTGGGGGATCCAGAGTGGTGCTAGTGGAATGCAATTTCAGAGAGAATGGTCGGGGATAAGCCTCTCTGATAAGGTGATATCTGAATCAAGCTCCAAAGGAAATGAGGGACCAGCCATGGAAAAGCGCAAGAGCAAAGGGCTTGCAGTCAGCAGACTGGGTCCCTCTGTTCTTGATAGCTGTGTGACCTTAGGGAGGCACTTAACTTACCCTGTAAAACGGAGACAGAAAAAGCCACAATCCTGTCTCACAGGCTTTGTGTTTGTCACTTGTAAGACACTTGACAAAAGCATTCTGGTAAACAGCAAAGCATTACTTAAACTTCAGATTGCGGTACAAGATGATAAAAGGGTGCAATTTAAAGAGATGCATTCGGACGAGCCTTAAAACCCTTTTATACAACTCACTTTGGAGTTACCAAATTAAGTTGTCTGAGCTAAAGTGTAGAAAACGCTCTCTGAAGATCAACTGTTTGATACTTGGGTATAAAGGATTTATATTCATCTTTGTTTATTTTTGTGGTATTATTCATTTACAATTTTATATTTGTTTGTGCTTTTCCTCCTTTGGTATCCTTTTCTTTGACCTTTCCTTTTATTAAATCAAGCCTCTTGGCTCTCAATCAAGACATTTAGACATTTTCTATCCTGTTCTTTTATTCCGTGATTAATTCATTAAACAAAAAACCCTCTAAGATTAATATTTATCATGGGGACTCAGAGTCAGAGTCTATTATAGAATAATTCTAAACTCCACAACAATTCATTTGTGCCGATGTTTGTTAAGGACTTGGAGTTGTTTGTTCTTTTTATTTTTATAGCCAAAGTGCATTTTGCAATAATCATAATATTTGATTAGAGTTTTATAGTGTACAAAGTACTTTCACACACTCACATGTATTTGAGCCTTAGGAACCCCTGAGTAGACAACATGGACACTATTGTGCCCTTTTATGGTTGAGGAAACCTGTGGCTTAGAGATCAATATTGAAATCCAGGTCATACAATGATATAGGTATGAATATATGAATGAAAAATGCTGAGTTTCTTTTAACACTAGGAACTACTCACATGGTATGTCTTTTAAGTAGATTCAGGAAAGTTCTAGATGACTCAAGGAGATGAATCCATAGGGGATGATGGGACGAGAGGGCTATGTTGTATCCCTGATTATGCTGAGTAGAGATCATGGAGACAAAACCTCTTTTTGTGATCGTCAAAGAGGATGTGCAGCTGGCTCCAATCTAGCAAGAACTTTCTTTTTCTCCATTTACTTAGACTGACAAGTTAACAAACATGTTTCCTTCTCGGCAGAAACAAAAGTAACCATGAACAAATATAAACCTTCTGAAAGTGAATTGTCTTGGAATTAAAGGATGTTTTCTCAGAAAAGGTTATTTAATTTTGAGGTTGAGAGTCCTGCGGACTTTTAAAATGTCTTAAGTTTAATAGAATTCAATAAAAAAAATAAAGCAGAGTTGGGAAGAGCCTCAGAGACTATCCAGCCATGGAATCATTAAAATATGTGACCTGGAAAGGACTGTTGAAGGGTCCCTGATCCTCAGTTTGTGTGAGGTTGCTTTGTCTTCTGTGGCATCCTCACAATCCTGATCTAGCCTCTCCATGATCTATTCCATGAAGACTGTATGATTCCACTTATATGAGGTACCTAGAATAAATAGTCTAATTCATGGATGCAGAAAGTAGAAGGGGGACAGAGTTTTAGTTTGGGAAGATGAAATAATTCTGGAGATGGATGGTGATATTGGTTGTACAACAAATACATAATGCCACTTAACTGTATGTTTCAAGATAGTTAAGATGGTAAAGTTTGCATTATGTATATTTTACCACAGTTTTAAAAAGAAAATAAAGGAAGCAGGGAAAAACAATCCATTCAATTTCTGGACCTTTCTGTTGGAAAGTTTAATTCCTCTAGAGTAAGCCCTGTTCAAGTTTTGTTTTTTTGTTTTTAATTTTTAATTATTTATTTATTCATGAGAGACACAGAGAGAGAGAGACAGAGACAGGCAGAAGGAGAAGCAGGCTCCATGCAGGGAGCCCGAAGTGGGACTCGATCCCGGGTCTCCAGGATCATACCCTGGGCTGCAGGCGGTGCTAAACCTCTGCGCCACCGAGGCTGCCCCCTGTTCAAGTTTTGTACTCTGGAGCCATGAAGAACAAATCTAACCCTTTCCCTTGGATGAAGACATCCAGCTTGTTCCTTTCCAATAGTCTTTTTAAGGCTGACTAGCCCCAGTTCCTTTAGTGGGTATTCTATTTTGTTTTATTTTATACTTTATTTGAATCCTTATCAGGATAAGGACCATACACTGTGATCAGCATATTAGCCTTTTAAATCTCTCTTAATCTATTGGCTCTTATCCTGTATCTGTTGTTCTCTCTTCCTTGCTTGCTCACTCTGTCTCCCTTTTAATTTATTTGTTGAAGAAAACTGGGTCATTTGTCCTCGAGAGTGTTGGTATCCTACAGTATGGATTGACACATCCTCTGTCCTCTGTATTGCCCATGAATCACTAATTGGATTGAGATACTTTATTTTATAAATGCTTGTAATCCAATTATATAGTAATACAATCCTTTGTAGATCTTTTTTTAAGAGTGGAGAGGGGTACTATTCTATTTCCTTTCCCCATCCCCAGTGTTTTGCTTGGAAAATTGTATATACACTTAAGTTATAGACATCATGACACTTTACTCCAAAATATTTCAGCACATAATTGCCAAGAATGAGGACAATCTCACATAAATACAACTTCAGTGTTGACCGAAGAAATTTGTTCTATCCAGTTTATTATATATTGTCTACTATTTAGTATTTCCCTAATTATCCAAATAATGTCCTTTTTTTTTTTTTTTCCAAATAATGTCCTTAATAGCTGTGGGTAAATATTTTTAAAGATGTTTTGATTTATTCTAGAGGGAGAGAGTGCAAGAGAGTGTGGGGAGAAGGGCAGACTCTGCACTGAGAGCCAAGCCGGGTACAGGGCTTGATCTCAGGACCCTGAGACCCAAAGTTTGATGCTTAACCAACTGCACCAACCAGGTGCCCCAGAGTAATTTTTAAATAATCCAGAATCCATATTTGTATTTAGTTTTCAGGGCACTTTAGTTGCCTAAATTGGTTCTGCCCTTTATTGAGTCTTAGGTGACATTGACATTTTTCGAAGAGTCCAGACCAGTTGTTTTTCAGAATGTCCCTAAATTTGGATTTGCCTGATTTGTTCCTTATGGTTAGATTTGAGGTAAATAATTCCAGCAAGAATACTGCATAAGCTGTGCTGAGTCCTTTAATGCCACACTTGGGAGACACATAGTGTCAGTTTGTCATGTACTAGTGATAGGTTTGATCATTTCGTTAAGGAGGTGTCTCCATTGTTAAGGTACCTTTTTTTGCTGTTGTAATTAATAAATAATCTATAGGATATTAGTGTTTGCTTTTTAAATAGTTTTAGAAAGATGCCATTGGTCTTGGGAGAAATTTTTTTTTTTTATTTTTTTATTTATGATAGGCACACAGTGAGAGAGAGAGAGGCAGAGACATAGGCAGAGGGAGAAGCAGGCTCCATGCACCTGGAGCCCGACGTGGGATTCGATCCCAGGTCTCCAGGATCGCGCTCTGGGCCAAAGGCAGGCGCCAAACCACTGCGCCACCCAGGGATCCCCGTCTTGGGAGAAATTGAATGGAGAAGATTATGAGCACATTAATAAAGCATTATTCCCACTGATGGAAAGATAATTTTAAATGTTTGTTTTTCTGAGAGGAGAGAAGTAGGGGGCAGGATAGTAAGTACTGAAGGTGAGAAATGGGCTTTAGTGAAGACAGAGCTGTGTTTGAATCACAGTTCCACAGTTGAACTTTTAGAAAATGGACATAATAATAAACATTCCTGGCAGGATTGTTAGGATGATTAAATGAGATAGTGTAATGTGGCCTCTAACCTAGCAGCTACACTGGGACCATCGCTTGGGAGATGAAGAGGAGTTGCTTCCTGAGCAGGTTGCAGAGTTTAAACCTATCCATCATAGGTGTTAATTCTTGAGATTAGTTTGAAATATTTAATCATGTTGATAAGAAAATGTGATCAACAGGTTAGGTGCCTTTGTGAAATTTCAAAGAAAGTGATTTAAGAATTAGGACATGTTTTGTTTCATTTTCAGCCCTCTTAAATATGATTTGTCTGTGGTGGACTTGTGTAGAATTGAATTGCCATTCATTTGGACCTCTTTTTTTTAATTTTTTTTTTATTTGGACCTCTTTCTGACTACAATCCATTTTAATCTATTACCAGGGATTATTTTTTGAAACAGTTTATATGAAGTCTGATTGAGAGTAGTGAATCATAATAATTTTGTGACCCATTTACATGCATTACTGTAAAAGTTCCATTTCTTACAAGTGACAATTTTTTAAAGTTAATTAGACTCGGCTATACTGAGGTTAGCAAAAAGTGCTTTGAATTATCAATAATTCAGCAGGGTAGACATTTCTGTATAATGCAGTGGTTTTATAGAGTATTGTGAGATAGTTATCCTTAAAATAAATGGTTGTGAGCATACATCAGCGTGGTGGTGGGGTTCACTTGAATGTAGCGTGAAGTGATAGCATCTATGCTTTCTATTATTGGGCAGAGTGCGGGACATCAGTCTTTCTGGCCATGAACTACTAGCAACCTTTGTCCTTTGTGTTACCTTTAGTTAAAAACGAAAAATGAGCACGAGTGCTGGCTGATGGCCATGTCTTTCTTACAGCTAAAAATTCATTGGGGAAAGAAAAATGGGATTGCGGATTTGGATTTGTTTCATTGCATGAATGATATGTGACATTTTGTAAATTATTTATCACCACAAGGATGGCAGCAATGGCTTGAGCATTGTTATATCAAATGAAAGCAGGAATCCCATTAGTACAAAGACTGGGTTTTAGCTAGAATCTATCAGGGGAATGTTGTCACTTTAAAACCAGATTGTTCTTTTAATTGCTATTTAAAGGAACAAAAGTGTTCCCAAGGTACTACAGTTGAGCAGTTGCAAGTAATAACTATGGATCCATAATTATGCAGTGCTGATTATCTGGCATTTAAAAAATTGTGGCTAGAGTCAGTGACCAATTTGTTGTAGCTTGTCTTTTTGGGTTTTTCTAGTACAAAGTGTTTTATACTCTGCTTTTTAAGTGGGGCTACAAAAACACATTTGCATAGCTACTTCAGAAAGTAAAGCCTGTGCATATTAAAAGAACAAATTAAACTGAAAATAAGGGCAAGATAATGAACACTCATATTGTAAGATGAAATTAACAATCATATTGAACAATTTTGCAAATCCTCAGTCATAAGATGAATTCTGGTTTCTGATGACATGTTTTCACAGTGAACCAAGACATTTGTTGGAATCATTATAACCATTTGAAATACTATCTTAGAGATGAGGGTTTCTTCTTTCAACTAGCATATGTTTCTTCCATTTATTCAGTTAACATATATTTTGAGTGCCTACTGTGTATCAGGCGATGTATTAATTAGGCATTTGGGATAAAGTAGCTGAACAAATGAGAGGTTTATTCTATGCTGATGTGTATTTTAAAAGTTAGACCTTGCAAAGTCTTGTTTTTAATTTACATTAAAAAACATGTATGATTATGCTAACTTTTCTTGCCTTGAATTTTTGATTCATGAGATTCAAATATAAATACGTTCTAGTTACATTCAGATGGCTAGAGACAACATGTGTGAAGGCTTAGAATATGCAATAAAATTTTAATTTTCATACAGTTTTGGCTGTTCAGAATAAATGTGACCAGATCTGTAGGCACAACTATTCATATGAATGGAATATTAGCATCGCTGGTAGCCATAAATACCAATGGAGACACTGAGATGTATGCAGACATAATACATTGTTAAAAGCAACTTCCTCAGTGAGAGCTAGAGTACTGGGGGTTAGACAAATGTTTTGTTGTTTTTTTTATTAAAGTTGGAATTTCAGAGATTGAGAGTTTATCTCCTTTGTGTGGCATGATGTGGTTTACTTTTAAAGACCTTGGTGCCAGAAAGTCCTTGTTAATGATCTTTTGAGCCTCCTAGGTGACCCTACAGAATTTTAAAGTTCTTATTCAGTTCCAGCTCTGTTATTATATCACCTGAAAACTTACCGATATTTTACGTCAAAAATTTAATAGATGAAAAATAGTAACCTGCACTAAAACATTTGATGAAGTTTTGTTTTTTAAAAATATTTATTTATTTGAGAGAAAGAGAGAGAGAGAGTGCATGAGCAGGGGGAGGGGCAGAGGGAGAAGCCCACTCCTGGCTGAACAGGGAGCCCAACACAGAGCTCCATCCCAGTAGCCCAGGATTAAAACCTGAGCAGAAGGCAGATGCTTAACTGACTGAGCCACCCAGGTGCCCCAATTTGATAAAGTTTACTTGAACAATCTGAAATGACAACTAGGTGATATTCATAAACTATAATGCTGAATAGATGAATCAATGTATTATAGGCCTATAAATTATGGGAATGATTGCGATTTCCCATAATTTCATTTCCCTTTTTTATGTTTTTTTAAAGTAATCTCTATGCCCAACACGAGGCTCGAACTCATGACCCTGAGATCAAGTAGCATGCTCTACTGACTGAGCCAGCTAAGTTAGGCACCCCCAAAGAATCTTTAATAATAATGTTCATTTTAGCAAGGTTATATAATATATAAAGGCCTTAGATTTCATTAGTTTAATAAAAATTACTTCTGTATCTTACATATTACCCTTAAATGCATTATTTAGGTAATAGTTTAGCATCAAATAATTAAGGAGACTTTTTTTATTAGAAAATGTTGATTGGAATACCTTATTCAGCAGTGTTTTTGCCTTTGACTGTAATGTTTTTTAATTTTGAAATGGAAAACTGACAGTATTTTTCCATTTTAATTTTATCATAGCCCCGTGCTGATCCCATTCCGATATGTAGCTTCTGTTTGGGGACTAAGGAATCAAATCGTGAAAAGAAACCAGAAGAACTCCTCTCTTGTGCAGATTGTGGCAGTAGCGGTAAGTTGGTATTGTTTTGTATGTCTGTACAGTGCCTCTTCTATAGCTATGTTATTTATATCTCTATCACACTTGCATTTGTTTTTTAAAGCAATTATTTGGTTATAGCATAGGTTGTAAATTTTAAAAGTAAGTGCAGGTAGAGGGAAGAAAGGTAAGTATATTAGCAGTGACAAAGATATTATATATGTTTGTATAACACTATATATTAATATTTATAATTAAGCTTTGATTTCATACCAGCATTAGTAATTCACTAGGGAGTGTTTTATATTGCAGGTAAATTCAGTATAATGAATTCTAAGTTTTTAAGCTGAATACAACTAGAACACTTGTTTTCTATAACCCTCAGTCTCAGTTTATGAGACACTGGAGTTGGAAGATGTAGTGTTTCAGGTCATGACGCCTACTGGTGAAATCTAGTATTACAACCCAGCTCTGTGTGAGTAAATGAAAGGGGCAGTATCCTGGAGAACTGCAATGACAGAATCAAGAAATCATCAGGCATGAAAAAAACTCAAACCGCCTATAGTAAGATAGCAAAAGAGTGGTCAAATAGAAAGTGACGTTGAAATCAAGGAATGGGTAGGTGGGGACACGGGACTGACCGTTGGCAAATTGCAATATTATTCAAAATACTGTCAAGGTACTGATACCCCTGCCTTTTTCTCAATCTAAGATTTTAAGACCAGCCTTTAAAATGGAAAATAAAAATAAAATAAAATAAAATGGAAAATAAAAGTCAAATTGTGCTTACATGGAAAGACTTTGTCTTACCAAGCCAGTCTTCCTTTTAGCTGATCGTGTGCTATAGTTAGTTGCCTAGGTTATGTATATGTATGTTATACTTATATAAAATTTTTTTCTTTATTTAAGGGAGAGATAGAGAACGTGAGCAGGGGGAAGGGCAGAGGGAGAGGTAGATGAGCAAAGTGTATATATACACACACACATACACACACACACACACATATACACCCTCAACAGATTGAATAGTAGTTAATTGGACTTTTAAAATATAATCTCTGTGTTAATCTTTACAGTTTCTTCTCTCAGCCTACTGAAACTTTTCCCCAGTGTTATTTTAACATTCACAACCAAGTATTTCTTTAATTATGGGTATCTTTAAAAACAAAAACAAACCTGCAAAATACCATATAGCATACTATCGTTCAGGAAGTCAGTATAGTGTAGTGGTTAAGAAAAACTCAAGAGCCAGCCATAGCCCAGTTCCTTTGCCTGGAGTTAATTACTTAACTATTTTGTGCCTTGATTTCCTCACTAGAAAATTAGATGCTGGTAGCACCTACCTCTTGGATTTTGTGGGCGTAATAGCCTAGGACAGGGTCTACAACACTATGGCAAGTGTGCTATAAACGTCAGCCATTGTCATTATTTGGCGTGTTGGATATTGTCCTTGATTGCCGCAGGTAATTCCAAAGCTTATCATCATTTTTGACAGCCACTTGATGGTTGGCTAGAGGAAATGTTTCATACTGAAGAATGCCAGTGTTATGTAATGATTCTTCCTCCTCTTAAAAAGGTTTAACTGGATGAGCTCTGTGTGGTTCTGCAGCTTTCAGGACCCGGCTAGGAGAGGAGAGCCTTGGAAATAAGACATTTCAAACTCTGCCTGAGAAATGGATTCTGACACTCTTTTTGATGGGCTTTACAGATTCATTAAAATTCTTTACCTGCCCATGGTATCATGGATAGTGACAAAAGGGCATGGAAACATTATCTGTATGTTCAGTTTAATAAATTTCAACCCTACAATCTCTCTGTTTCATCCTGGTGAGGTAGCCTCTCACTCATCAGTTCTGACTCTGGAGTTATCTTTTGGGTTTTCTCACGAGGCTCACTCTGAATGAATTATTCTTTTGTTTAACTGCCTGATCAGTTTAGCTGTGTTCACTTGTCTAGGGTTTACCCTTTGTGATTTTTAAGGTAATACTTTAGAAACTACCTTCACTGCCTTATTTATTTATTTATTTATTTATTTATTTATTTATTTATTTATTTATTTATTTATTTTTGAGTATCTATGTGTCTGGGCTCCCAGACAGATTAACAATGCTCTTAAATGTGGGAAGAAAAGTTCCCTTCATATATTTCCTTACCTCTGCTGATACACTTACTTGAGTTGATAAGGAATTTGAGATCATTATCTACTAGATCATAACTCCAAGGCCTCCTTCACAAGATATAAAGGTGTAATTCTAAACAGGTAGATCTTAGATTTTCTGATGTAATCAATCTCCCTTCGTCTTTCCCAAATTGAAAACCTGCCAAAGGAGAGGTTTGATCTCCTTTATACTTTGAGGTCACCGAAATTTTTTTTCCCTAAAGTTTCTTACTTTACCAGGGTATGTAGGTATAATGTTATGTTTTCTCTTTTAACAAATGGAGAAGAATGCACTAAGGATACTGTGTTGGAAGGCTTATATAGCTAGAGTCATTTTGTGAGCCAGTCCCCCCTCTCCTCCCTCCTTTCAGGTTGAAAAACGCTGAGGCTTTGGAGTCAAGGTATGGGTCATGACAGAAATTCAATCCCTGAGGGCATCATGTCCCTTTGTTTAGGGTAGAGGATGGCTAAGAGAACTTCTCTGGACTCCACCTTGGGATCTGGCTCAGTGTCGAGGTTCATTTAATACTCTCTTGAATATACAGTGCCAATCTGGATTTAGCTACTTTAGTCAAGAAAAAAAACATTGTTCCTGTCTCAGGAAGATGCATTGTAGACATTCAGTTCATCTGGTAGATCAGAGGAGCAGACCCCGCTTTGTACTACTCTTTAAATAGAAGAATGAAAGTAAAATATAGTTGTTCTTTGGAGAGCTTGGGAGGGAATTCTTGTAGTTATGATGTTCCATTGTGACACTTGATGATTATTGAGCAAAGGTAATAAAATAGGGTGGCATGGCTCAATAGTACCTTCTGATAATGGTGGAAGCCCCATTGGCATGGTCCAGTCCAGTTTCTATAGTGAGAATTACAGAATGGGTCGTACCCCTAGTTGCCCTATGGAAATGGCCACTATCTCACACTCAGAAGAGTCCATTGGTTCTAAGATTGAATTGAAACGGTTTGTAATGATCAAAGGACTCCCTAATGTAAAATGTTTATGTGAAAAAAATACCCGTAGCCGTATAAAACCAGAAAAAGGAAATATAGATGGCAACCCATAAGGAGGATCATTCTTAAATGTGTTTCCCATATGTGCCTGTTGATTTCTAGTCGCCTGTGTCTGAAGTACCATTTGTATGATGTCACACTTAGACTCTGCTTAGATTTCATAGATGTGAGTAATAAATGTTTCCTTCTCCTTACATCATAAAGTAAGCCAATTAGAAATGTCTCTATTTTTAAGGTGGCTAAGTGCTACAAATGGGCAGTATTTTCTTTTAACTATGTTTTTCCTGCTGAAAGTTCCTTTGAAAAAATAATTCAAGTTTGCAGGTAGTAAAAATATGAGGTGAGGTGCAGAGTGCACAGCCTCAAATACAGTTTTCCAGGCTTCTGCTTACTGGCTGTGTAACTGCAGTTTTCATATCTATAAAATGTGAATGCAGATGCTATATCCACATCCCTGCATCCGTAGGGTAGTCATGAGCATCCAGTGATATGAAGATCATCAGGAACTATAAAACAGATGTGAAGGATTATTCATTCTAACCACTAATAACGACTGTGGGAATCATCAGATAGTCATATTTAGGTCTTTGGGAATGTTGGGCCTAGGAAGTGATTTTACTTGACTTTCATGGATCAGCCTACTTTGAAATTAACACTGTTATATTCTCTTTGCCTCATTAAGACCAAATTATCTTTAATTAGCTTCACATAAGTATTAGATATTATACCAAATGAAATTTTGTGTCTGCTGCTCAGATTGCTGGGTGGTTAAATCTTACTTACAGATGAGTTGTGTGCATGTGTGTTTTCAAATTAGCAAATCTAAGATAAGTGTACAGTTCAAAATTACAGCATCATTCTAAGTGGAAGCTCATTGAAACCGGCAGCAAGAGAGAGGCTGCTGTGATGCAGCTGGGAAGGTAAGAAAAAAACACCTTGTGTACAGCAAAGGGCACAGGATCTGTGGCGCCAAATCTCCGTCTGCCCTCAAGACACCTGAAGTCTCTTCTGGGTTTGTCTTTATGTGTGTAGTCAGCCTTGGACAAAACTCTGCTCTCCGATCAGCTGTGAGGTGCGGTATGCTGATGAATAAACCTAGTTAAGACATCGCCTAGTGGGTTAAGGTCACTGGACAAAAGTCCTCAGAGATTTGTTGGCTGGATATCCAGGATCACATTGAGTAGACACAGATTGAATGGTTAGGTTGGGAAGGAGACCCATGACCAGAGAGAAACGTAAGGATGGAACCCAGAGAGGAGGAGTACAGAGGTGGGAGAGGGCAGGATCCGTGAGCCCCAGCTTCCTCGAGCCCACAAGCGGAGAAGCAGGAAGCAGAAACCTGGTACCTGCCCTTTTGTTGCACTGACATCATGCAGGGCGGCAGCAAAATCCAGAGGTCAGTTTTCCGTCTGTATTAGACTCTAGTGTACATCTTTCAGGTCACACCAACCAGTCCTCAGCTCTGTTTGGTCTGTTGGAAATCTTCTGCCTTAAATGTTCATTTCCTTTGGCTTTTCTGATACTGTGTTGTCTTCTGTCACCACTTCCTTTCACACGTCTCTTGTTAGCTCCTTTGTCTCTATCCATCCCCGAACGTTTCTTCAGGCTTCTGTCCTTCGCACCCTCTAGGTATCTCAGAATTAAGTATCCTTGCAGGATCCCTGCCACCCCAAAGCAACAAACATGACAGCAACAACAGAAATCTGAGCAAACTAACCTCGTACTTCTTAGGGATCTCCTGTTGCAGCCAATAGCACATGACTGGCCACTCACGATGGCCACAAGCCATCCTCTGTCCTCTTCTCTCACACCAAGGAATCACCAAAAGTATCTTGATTGTATGTTCTCATGTATATCCCACATTCTCTATATCCACACACTCCCACCAGACCCCCTCAGGTCTCCTATTGTAATAACCTAAATCTAATCCCCTACCCCCCACCCCTCATCCATTTTTCCATGCTGCAGGCTAAGTGAAATCTATTCACAGATTTAGTTGAGTGGCTACCAATTGCCCTTAGGAAAAATTCAAATTCTTTACTATAGCCTCCAGACCCTCTCTTGGTTAGCCCTCTTCTGCATCACTTCCCCCTCATATTGTGCATAGTAGTTCTACTGAACCCTTCCTCTGTGAGTGTGCCATGTTCCCCTTTTCCCCAGCACTTGCTACCTCTTCCATCTTGCACCTCCACTGGCCCCATCTAATCCCACTCATCCTATGGGTTTCTTCTTGAGGGAGCACTTCCTCTAACCTCCTGCTAGATTTGCCCATATCTCTGAGCCATCTATTATCACACGTTAGTTCTAATTCTGATTTAATGTGTCTCTTTCCTGCTAGAGACTATGTGATCTAAAATGTCTGTCCTTTTTCCTTATTGCATCTCAGATGGATAGATGGTTGGTCAGATAGCCAGTCCAAGGGACCCAGTGTTAGAGTGTTCATTAGTTTTCCCTTGCTGCTGTAAATGACCACAAAGTCGTTGACAGAACTCACTTCCTCTGTTTGTAGGACCAAGCCCTCCATTATCTATCTTTTTCTTTCTTTCTTTTTTTCTTTTCTTTTTCTTTCTTTCTTTCTTTCTTTCTTTCTTTCTTTCTTTCTTTCTCTTTCTTTTTTCTTTCTTTCTTTCTTCTTTTTCTTCTTTCTTTCTTCCTTTCTTTTCTTTTCTTTTCTTTTCTTTTCTTTTTTCTTTTTCTTCCTTTCTTTCTCTTTCTTTTTCTTTCTTCCTCCTTCCCTCACTCCCTCCTACCCTCCCCTTCCTTCCCCTTCCTTCTTCTTTTCTTTAAACAAATACTTGTATATATTTCAGAAGTCATCTTATAAAGATGGCAAAGGGGGCAGCCCAGGTGGCTCAGTGGTTTAGCGCTGCCTTCAGCCCAGGGTGTGATCCTGGAGACCTGGGATCAAGTCCCACATCGGGCTCTCTGCATGGGGCCAACTTCTCCCTCTGCCTGCGCCTCTGTCTCTGTCTCTCATGAATAAAATCTTAAAAAAAAAAAGATGGCAAAGTTATTTTCCAAGATAATATTTCCTGATATTTGAAAAAATATCACACAAGATAGAGAAAATAGAATCTAATCTAGTAGAAATAAATTTAAAAATGTCCAAAGAATTTGCCTCTCTTGCTCTTCAGGGATCCAGTCTGGATTTCTTCTCTGATTCCACTATGAATGTGCTTTCTCAACTCAGGATCAGTAACCAGAAGCTTTCTGTATTATCTCTTCACCCCCTATACATTTGGGAATCTCTTTTACCATGAAGCTAATGTGAATATTATTTATATTATGTATTTTTATATATTATATATATATTTAATTCCATATGGTTAATGTACGGTGTTATATTAGTTTCAGGTATATGATATAGTGATTCAACAACTCTAAATATTACTCAGTGCTCTATCAAGAGAAATGTACTCTTAATCCCCTTCACCTATTTCACCCATCCCCTACTCCCCTCCCCTCTGGTGACATATGTTTGTTCTCTATATAGTAAAGTCTGTTTTTTGGTTTGACTGTCTTTTTTTTCTTTGTTTATTTTGTTTCCTAAATTCCACGTATGAATGAAATCATATGGTATTTATTTGTCTTCCTCTGATAGACTTATTTTGCTTAGCATTATACTCTTAGATCCATCCATGTTGTTGCAAATGGCAAGATTTCATTCTTTTTTATTGATGAATAATACTCTGCTATACACACACACATACACCACATCTTTATCTATTCATCTATCAATGGGCACTTGGGCTGCTTCCATGATTTGGCTGTTATAAATAATACTCCTATAAACATCAGGATGCATATATCCTTTTGAATTAGTGATTTTGATTCTTTGGGTTGATACCCAGTAGTGCAGTTCCTGCATTATATGGTAATTCTATTTTTAATTTTTTGAGGAACCTCCATACTGTTTTCCACCAGTTTGCATTCCTGCCAACAGTATACGAGGGCTCCTTTTTCTCCACATCTTCACTAACACTTGTGGTTTCTTATTTTAGCCATTCTGACAGGTATGAGGTGATATTGTATTGTATTTTAATCTGTATTTCCCTGATAAGTGATGATGAGCATCTTTTCATGTATCTCCTAGCCATCTGTATGTCTTCTTTGGAGAAATGTCTGTTCATACCTTCTGCCCATTTTGTAATTGGATAATTTGGTTTTTCAGTGTTGAGTTTTATAAGTTCTTTATATATCTTGGATACTAACGCTTTATCTGATACGTCATTTGCAAATATCTTCTCCCATTCAGTAGCCTGTTTTTAGTTCTGTGTATTGTTTCCTTTGCTATGCAGAAGCTTTTTAATTTTCATGTAGTCCCAATGGTTTAATTTTGCTTTCATTTCCCTTGCCTCAGGAGACATATCCGGAAAAAAAGTTGCTACAGCCATTGAAGAGAAGTTACTTCCTGTGCTTTCTTATAGGATTTTTATGGTTGCAGGCCTCATATTTAGGTCCTTAATCCATTTTGAGTTTGTTTTGTCAGTGGTATAAGAAAGTGGACCAGCTTCAGTCTTTTGCGGGGAGCCGTCCAATTTTCCCACCACCATTTGTTGAAGAGACTAGACTGTCTTTTTCCCATTGCATATTCTTGCCTTGTTTGTCAGTGGTTAATTGGCCATATAATTGTGTGTTTGTTTCTGGGCTTCTTATTCTGTTCCATTGATCTATGTGTCTATTTTTGTGCCAGTTCCATAATGTTTTGATTACTGCAGCTTTGTATATAACTTGAAATCTGAATGTGATACCTCCAGGTTTGTTTTTCTTCTTCAAGATCGCTTTGGTCTTTCAGGATCTTTAGTGGTTCTATACAAAGTTTAGGATTGTTTGGTCTAGTTCTAGGAAAAATGCTACTGGTATTTTGATAGGAATTGCATTAAATTTGTAGATGGCTTTGGGTTGTATAGACATTTTGACAATATATATTCTTCCAATCCACGAATCCACGAACATTGAATGTCTTCCTATTTCTTTGCATCATCTTGAATTTCTCTCAATGTTTTATACTTTTCAGAATGTGGGTCTTTCACTTCTTTGGTTAAGTTTATTCCTAAGTATTTTTTATTATTTTTGGTGCAATTGTAAATGGGATTTTCTTAATTTCTCTTTCTGCTGCTTCTTTATTGGCCTATAGAAATGCAACAGAGGGGATCCCTGGGTGGCGCAGCGGTTTGGCGCCTGCCTTTGGCCCAGGTGCGCGATCCTGGAGACCTGGGATCGAATCCCACATCAGGCTCCCGGTGTATGGAGCCTGCTTCTCCCTCTGCCTGTGTCTCTGCCTCTCTCTCTCTCTCACTGTGTGCTTATCATAAATAAAATAAAATTAAAAAAAAAAGTTTTTAGAAATGCAACAGAGTTCTGTAGATTGATTTTTATATATATTGACTTTACTGAATTCATTTGTTAGTGCTAGTAGTTTATGGTGGTGGTGTCTTTGGGTGTTCGATGCAGTCTATCATGTCTTCTGCAAGTAGTGAAAGTTTTAGTTTTTCCTTACCAGTGTAGCTGCCTTTTATTATTTTCTTGTCTGATTGCCATGGCTAGGATTTCCAGTATTCTTTGGAATAAAAATGGTAAGAGCAGACATTCATGTCTTATTCCTGATTTTAGGGATAAAGCTCTCAGCTTTTGTTTTTGTTTAAGATTTTACTTATTTATTTTTTAAGCAAAATCTCTACCCAACATGGGGCTCATGACCCTGTGACCAAGAGTCATCAGTTGAGCCACCCAGGCATCCTGAAAGCTCTCAGTTTTTCACCATTGAGTATGATGTTGGCTGTGCCATGATCCCCATTTTCTTGCTGGATGTTAGGTGAATGGCATTCCTAGCTTCCAAAGGCCACCCATATTTTTTGGCTGCTTGTCTCCCCATTCTTCTGTCTTCAAAGCTATCAAAGCTGGGTGGAATCTTTCATGTCCTTCCTTTTTCATCTCATTTTACTAACCCATCTGGAAAAGATTGTCTGCTTTTAAGTACTCATGATTAGATTGGGCCTACCCAGATAACCGAGGATAATTTCGTCCTCTTAAGCCCTGTGCTCTTAGACATACCTGCCAAGTCCCCTTTACCATGTCAGGTAATATAGGTACAGGATACAAAGGATTGTGGCATAGACATTGTTCTATCTACTACAGAACCCATGTTTTTTTTTTCTCCCACAGTACTTCCTCCAAAAATTATTTCTACTGGTTTGTGGTTTCATTGGTACTTGTTAAATTTTAAACAATATTCCTTTGGTTTTGCTGGATAAAACTACTTAAAGTGACTAGTGCTTCATATGTGTTTGTAATAAGAATGAATGAGTGAATAAATACATATTATGCTCTCACATCTGATAAACTACACATCACAAAAGTAAAACAAACTCTAAAAAGACAAACCATTATGAATTGTGTCAGCAGAGAGATCCTACATTTTAGAGGGAATTGTTGAGTTTATGGAATGGTTAAATGAGAGATAAGGAATTTTATTAGTAGTACCATTTTTATCCTTTATCTAATTAGTAAAATTGTGTAGTGGTATATCAAGACTCAGTCTTTTGTGTTATTTAAAGTGGTCATAAGAAAATAAAATGGAAATGGTTCTTCATCCCTCAGCTTCCTTTACAGAATTATAGAAATTTAGAGCTGGAAGGGATCTATGGCCAATTCTCTTGAGTTAAATAAAGGTAAGATTGCTGCTTAACGGAAAGATAGGCTGAAGATTTTAGAATTTGATAGGGTAGCTTAAATGGTTGTTTTGAGATATAATACTGCTTAAAGTGAGAAAAAGCAATAAGAGGAAGACTATTCCTTGCTCTTGATTGACAGTGGCTGAAATCCATTAATTTTCAAAATGTGTTATTATTAAAAAGTATTTTCATAGGATCTCTGTGAGAATAAATAGTAAACTATATAATAAGATGTGAATTACCTTAGTTACTAAATATTAAGCTACAAAGTACAAAAGCAGATTTAAACGTAGAGAAAAATGTAGTGCATGAAATTGAGGTCATATGTGCCAGTGATGTATGACTTACAGGAAGTAATAAAAAGGGGGAAAAAGAGAAGTAAATGGTATACTTTTAAGCTGATGGGACCTATTTTAAGGGTGGAATTTAAATTGCTGTTCTTTAAAATTTGAGTTCTTACCCCCATAACTATATAAAGGGGGGGGGGTGGAAATCTGTGATCAAAGTAGATCTCTCTGCTTCCCCTTCAGAGTATACTTTTTAAAGTAGACAAGCAAGCTGTCTTTGTTTGCTATTCCTGAGCAGAAAGAGGTGATTGATACCATTTTTATATATTTCAACTTCCTCCCTCTGTACTTCTCATTTGAATGAGAGGAGCCCTTATAAAAGAATGGTGTCATAGGTTAAATGGATCTGCCTGGGTGTCTCTACAGCCCGAGGTTGTAATCCTATGACAACATTTTATTTGCTCAACATCTTAAATACAGATGTTTGGATCTTTTTTTTAACTCAGGAATAGTATGCTTTATTAACGGTATTGATGATTGATTTTGAATGTTTTTACTTCAAAAAGCCAAATCTCCTAGTGGGTGGAATTTTATGAAGCACCTGTTAAGCTTTAGGGAGGAGGACCTTTTTGGCAGCAATCCAAAATACATATTTAAACAATGAGCCTGCCAAAGTCAGGAAATTATAAAACAGTTTTGAAATTGCAGAATCTGCTTTTTTTATTACCCTCAGGTTTCTTTTGCAGCTTGGTTATAAGTTCTTTCACATGGGATTTACTAATGTTCTTACTATTTTAAGGCCAGATTTAGAAAAATAAAATGAAGTTTAGAAACCTCAGGTTTGTGTGATAAAAGACCATCCCATTTTAAACTGAACTGTCTTCCAAAGAGTCTAGGCTCACAGTCTCTAAACCTTTAGGAGGAATCTCTGACTCAGTATGGCCCAGGTAGTTTTGTTGAATGGTGTTGTTCCCCCCGCCCCCCCTCCCCCCGGTTCCCAGTTTTCTTCCTTGATGTGAGTGAAGCTAGATGAAAAAATGTGCTCAAAACAGTGTGAAAAAAGTTGAATACTCAGAAAAATGGGGGAAACCTGCCAAGGGTATGCTTCTTGGATCATTATGGCAACTTCTTAACTCCCAAATCCAAATTTCTGCTCCTACTTTTAGAATTTAAATTCAGGGACCCAGGGGCAAAATGGCAATGGTATCTTCTCTGTATATCTCAGCAATGGCATATTCTCTGTGTAATAATAGGTTTTTTTTTTTTTTGCATTTGTAATTGTATCGTTAAGCAGCCTTTTTTTTTTTTTTTTTTTTGTTAGCTGTCGTTTTAAGTTTTATGATTTCATTACATAGAGCAGGATTTATTTGGACTTTAATACTCTTCTCACAGTCCAGTAAACCAGCAAATTTTGGGTAAATGGTGGTTGATGAGGAGGCCAGGCCAGCAGCTGAACCGAAGGCACAGGGATGAGAACATGCTTGGAACATACGTTATCTTCAAGTTCTCCAAGCCTTGTGGTGGGAACTGGTATAAATTTCCCAAATTTCTCTTAGGGAAACATCTGTATAGTCACTCAGTTACATGTGGGGGTGGGGTGGGGGAGGTAGAAAGGGAAGTATAATTTGAATTTTTTTATCTTTTTGCATTTTCAAGTTCTTGAGGTCTTTAATGGACATTGTTGCTATCTATCAAACATGAGGGAATGAGAGTTTCAAAACCCTAAACACCATTCCCATAAAGCAATTTGCTTTTTATTCTTATAGGACACCCATCCTGTCTGAAATTTTGTCCTGAATTAACAACAAATGTAAAGGCCTTAAGGTGGCAGTGCATCGAATGCAAGACCTGCAGTGCATGTAGAATCCAAGGCAAAAATGCAGTAAGTATGGCTCTCCATAATCCATCAGGTAAATTGCTGGTTTTCAGTGTTAAGGTTTTTCATTTTTGTAGACTGGTGCTCTTTTCCTTTTAAAGATTTAAATACATCTGATGTCAAATTTCAACACAGATCGTTCTGCCCCTTCATTATATTTTATTATTATTAATCAGATAATAGAAGAATTTGTGGCCTTTTACAGCTGGTTTCAGGTTCAGTTACTCTCTAATATGTTATCTTACAGGATAATATGCTTTTTTGTGACTCCTGTGACAGAGGATTCCATATGGAGTGCTGTGACCCCCCACTTTCCAGAATGCCAAAAGGTGAACTTTTAAACCATAGTAAAAATCTGTTTTATTACATACTCATTAGCCTTGTCCTGCTCAGAGGTATACAGGTTCCGTAAGCATTTATTCATCCCTCCCACCTTCCTTATACTTGTGGGTTTGGCATAGGTTGTAAACAGAGGAGTGTAAAAGCATTTAGTTTGCGGGTAGTGTATATAATAAAGACTCAGATAATTCCGGCACGGGGGGGTGGGGAGGGTGGGGAGAAGAGTGTTCCTGTCCCAAAACCATTTCCTTATTGGAATAAATTTAGATTAGGTAGGTCTGAAGTTTAGAACATTCTCCATATTATTCAGTACCGTGTTCAGAAGTGAGAACTTACCTAGTTTTGTATGATAGTTGTAATGATGTCTCCAAAGTCCTACTACAGGAGCCATCTAACTTTTCTTAGCCATTAGTTGATAATTTGAACTTGAGCATCTGAAGTATTTTACATGAATATATTCATATGGCATATGGATTTTTGTCTCTATTGTGTAAGTAAGGCTAGCTTGGCCTCTTTTTCTTCACTTTATAATCCATTCAACATTAAAAATAACTGCCTCTCTATAAAATTTATTTATTTTTTATTGTGAAAGTTTTAGTAAATATAGATTGACAAAAAGGAATAAGAATGATCAGTTAGAAATTCCTTCCCAGCTCTCTATACACCTTTTTTAAAAAAGGACTTGGAACATTCTATACATGTTTTTGTAATCTTATGTTTTTTCCATCTTTATGAGATTCTAACAACCCCACATCATTAAATCTTCTCCTGAACACAGTTTTTAACGAGTGCAAAGAACTCCAGAGTATAGAGCAGGGGTTACAAACCTGATGACTATGTACCTCAGTTAGGCATTGTTGGTACTACATATATTTTTAAGACTTCTAAATGTATGACAGGCGAGCTGGTACAACATTTTTATAATTTTTAATTTGCATCCTTTAGGTGGAGGATCCATGTTCAAACTTGTCCCAATATCACTCCTCCCTCTTGTCTTGAATTCCAGCTTGCTTCAGTCATATGTATTATTGCTGGGTGGCTTCTGAATATATTTGATTTTGCAACCCCATGTATAAACAAACCCTAACTTACCTAACCAAGTCCCTATGGTGGACATTACAAATGTTTTCAATTTTTTCCATCCACAATTATTTCCTTAAGATAAATGCCTAGGGGAGGAATTGCTGGATCAAAGGCTATGTACATGAAAGGTTGTATCAGTTTTCAGACCGACCACCAGTGTGTGAGAATACCTGTTTCCCTGTATTATGACCAACACTCACCATTACTATATTTCATTGAGTCTAAGACACATTTAAAAAAAAATCAGATACTGTTTATAATCAATAGTGTCAGAATCGATGAAATACAGTGCTCTTATTTAAATGTGTACCAATTTGATAATAGAGAAAAAAGATATCTGATCATTTTTTTCTTTAAGCGGTGAGATTGAACGTATTTTGTGTTTGATTATTGGCTGTTCGTATATCATCTTTGTAAAATGCTTGGTTTTACCCATTAATCATTTTTCTCTTGATGTTTTCACCTTTTTCTTACTGATTTGTAGAAGCTTTTTATATTTTTATGTAGTCCAATCCATGAATCTTTGTCTTTATGGCTTCAGTCTTAAATGTCAGTCATGCTAAAATTAAATAAATATCCACATATTTTTCCTGGTACTTTTAACATTTAATTTTGTCATAATATTCATCTGCCCAGAATTTATTTTTATAAAGGATAGGAAGTAATTCTTTTCCTTCCATATAGATGGCTGTTTGTTCTATCACCACTTCACTGAGTCATTTCATCCTTTCCCCACTGACTTGAAATACGACCTTTTGATATGCTAAACTTTTCTATAGGTTTCAGTTTTTTGATCTAAAAATTCTTGTCCAGTGACTTATTTCCCTATGCCAGATGTATAGTTTTAATTATTGCAGCTCCAGAGTACTTAAAAATTCTGTTTTAAATCATAAATTATATTTTATACTGATTTTTTTGTTGTTGTTTTTTGTTTTTTAGTGTGGAAGATTTCCAGAAAGAAATAAAACAAAAAAAATTTTTACCAGAAATTCCAAAAACTATTGGCTTGAATATGTCTCCCTCTAATCGAAAGATATATAATATCTGACAGGATTGGGTTTTCCTGTGTGTTTATGTGGTGGAGGGAGGTTTGGTGACATGTCGGGAAAAGCTTCTAGGAAGGGTTCGGGATAGGGGCACCCTCTGCTCTCACCACTGTGACCCTGGAGGGGAAACTGATCTTTAATGAGGGCTTCCTGAGGAGGATGACACAAGGGAATGACCTACCTTCTGGAATGAAAGTTCTACATACAGGCATCCTTGGGCAGCTTGTTTCAGCTGCAGTTTATATATAATATCTTCTCCTAAAATGAAACATTAAAATATTTTTCTCATATATATATTAATTCAGGGATGTGGATTTGCCAAGTCTGCAGACCAAAGAAAAAGGGAAGAAAACTACTTCATGAGAAAGCTGCACAAATAAAACGACGATATGCAAAACCCATTGGACGACCGAAAAATAAATTAAAGCAACGATTGTTGTAGGTTGAGATCTTATCAAAAGAAATCTTTTATGTTCTGCTTTAAAATATAGGCGATTGTAACCCCCTTAGATTCCATTAACTTTTTAGCATCATTCTACAAACTCGGGATGAGGAATAGTTTTCCTTTTATATAAGCTGTGGAAATTTTTTGAAAATAACATTTTTAATTACAATTGGCATTTGGGGATCTTCTGTTGGCAGTATCTGTGATGCTAAGTGACATTTTTCAAGCAGCAGGATGGAAGCAGAATGTAAGAATTGGAAACAATCATTCTGCTTACTTTATTACTGGCTGAGCATTAGAAGAGCTTAATTATATAAATATTTTTATGGAGATTTTAAAACAAGAGAGGGATTTGTTCACATCTATAAGTGAATCTCCTGTCACTCCGGATAGCATTTTAGAAAAAAATACTTCTCTTTTCTGGTGCTAATTTAGTGTTACAGCATCTAAGATCCCTTTTATGAAATAGGAGCTTCTGAGAAACATGTAAATGACTGTCCCATGTTTGCACACAAAGAGTTAGAACCATTCGGTATATGCACATGTGTGCAGACATACATATGAAATGATATATTCGCAGTTGCCTGCACATCTGCTGTGATAACCTTATTTCTACCAACCTGTTGCCATTAAAGCCCAGTAGAACATTTAGCAAGAATTAGAAGTAGAGAATGGATAAGGGGAGAAATGGATGTGTAGGGTTGATGATCTACATGAAATAAGGAGTTGAATACCTAAAGTAATTCTATCAGTAAGACCATCTTAGTTCTATCAATAAAAGCATCATCTGTTTCTTGAAGCTTAGGGTCATTGTGCTGTAGAAATGAATAGATGCTCTGCACACACTATGAACAAACACCAGGTCTTCCTTACTTTGCTACACTTATCCCTAATTTTATCTGAAGCAATTCACTACCTTACCTGCTCTCAGAAAAACCATCTTCTCCTGCACCTTTGTCTTCCAAAGTAGAAATAGAAAATGCATGTTCCTTCATAGTGGTTTTTTTTTTTTTTTTTTATGAAAGCCCTTTAACTGGTGGACATTTTTAAATGGAATCTTTGTTAATTTCTCGAGGCAAACATGAAACATTTATGAATAAAATCTTTCATATTAGCATCATTTGAAGTAGAAATTATATGTTTTTGCATTCATCCTGTGTAAGCATTGTTCTCAAAATGGGACTGTATCCTCGGGGCCCAATTAAAAAAACCAAATTAGGATATAAACTTTCTAAACAAAGGACACAGCTGAAAATTGCATCTGGCACCAGTCCTAACTTTTTGTTTGTCCAAAATTGTCCTTTGAGCTTAGGAATTTTTAAGACAGTCTAGGGAGCTTTCCTTTTTACATGCTTTATAAGCATCTTATCCTTTCTGGGCAATCGATTCCAGATACAGTCCAAATGCAGCATTCTAATGTGAAACATTTTAGCTCGGATGATTGTTTATTGGTAACCCTCACTGTGACACCAGAAATCTCCAGTGTTCACCTGATTTGGCTGTATCCGTGGTGTCAGCCAAGGCTCCTGGCAGCAGAGCTGCCTCACATGAGCCCAGTAGCTCACCCAGCTGATCCACACCAGAATCCACTGCAGTTGACTACTGATGCTGTTTGTTAATGTACATGATGACCACTAAAATGCGCTCTTCTATTTGTAATTAAGATATTTTGATAATAAATCTCATATCATTTTCAGGCTTCCATTTCTTCATTACGAGCCTTCAGCTAAATTGATAATTTTTAAAGTGAATTCTTGGGCCCCAGCACTGCCATAATTCACATGCAAATGTTTCTATTGAATAAAATTCTGCTGCAAGATGGGTAGCTTTCCAAGCCCTAGCCTGAGGTGAAGGCAGGCAGCTGCTGTTCCTCTAAGCAGCTGTGGTAGCGGAGGCCTCTGGTCTCTATTGACCACACAGCTGGATGGGTAGAACCAGCCTCCAATGAGCTGAAATAGTTTATAAAGATTCTGATGCCAAGTATCTGATAATGACCATGGTAAATGTGCTGCTTCTTCACCAGACTTTCCATGTCATGTCTGACCTGCTGTAGCTTTTCTTTAATCATTTCTTCAGTTTTTGCTATTGTTGTCCTTTTTTCAGCAATATTTTATGCTGTAATTAATTGTCTCCTCTACTTAGAGAGTATTATTGGCTATCTTATCATCCTAAGCATTAAACTGCTGAGAGGAAGAGGATATCTTTAATGTTTTCTTTAAAAAAAAGTATTAATTTATAGACCTACCCAAATTCTATTTATATAAATTTTCTAGTTGAGTTAAAATTGCTTCACACCAGAGATTAGATAAGCTTATTCTTTCACTTCTAGGTAATGCTTATGACTTATGTCCTTTAATACTTTTTAAAAGACCTAAGAAATCATAATTACTTGTGACCACACAGGGAGTAACATTTTTATTTAAGTATAATGAAAGCATTGCATTGTTCTTTTAGTCTCTTCAAGAATTTCTTCCTTCTCTTGCCCTTGGGTCCACGTGGCTTCTTCCAGGCCCTCTTGGATGGGCACTGGGAGAACCATGACATGCACATGTAGTGGCTGCTACCTGTTTCAGCAGAGAAACACGTAGACAGAGGTGGGGACACACACATACACACACACACACACACACACACGCACGCACACTTCTTAGGGTTGCAGTTCAGCTTCTTAAGTTTAAGCACATTGAATGCATCTAGTTGCTATAAATTTGTTTTAGCTACCTTTATAATTCTATTATTAAATGCTGATACTATTCTCTAAATTTTTGCCTAGGTCTGTAACCAGTGATGAAGGATCCATGAATGCATTCACAGGAAGGGGGTCACCTGGTAGGGGTCAAAAGACTAAAGTCTGTACCACACCTTCATCTGGTCATGCTGCATCTGGGAAGGACTCAAGCAGCAGATTGGCTGTTACAGACCCCACTCGGCCTGGTGCCACCACCAAAATCACCACCACCTCCACCTACATTTCTGCCTCTACACTTAAAGTTAACAAGAAAACCAAAGGGCTCATTGATGGCCTTACTAAGTTTTTTACACCATCACCTGATGGTCGCAGATCACGAGGTGAAATAATAGACTTTTCAAAGCACTATCGTCCAAGGAAAAAGGTCTCTCAGAAACAGTCATGCACTTCTCATGTGTTGGCTACAGGTACCACACAAAAGCTAAAACCTCCACCTTCTTCACTTCCACCCCCAACCCCCATCTCTGGTCAGAGCCCCAGTTCACAAAAGTCCAGCACTTCCACTTCTTCTACCTCTCCCCAGAGTTCTTCTAGCCAGTCCAGTGTGCCCTCTTTTAGCAGTCTTACTAAGAACAGCCAGCTGAAGGCACTCTTTGATGGACTTTCTCATATCTATACCACTCAGGGACAGTCTCGGAAAAAGGGACACCCAAGTTATGCACCACCCAAACGTATGCGTCGTAAAACTGAATTATCTTCCACGGCAAAATCTAGAGCCCATTTCTTTGGAAAAAGAGATATTAGAAGTAGGTTTATTGCTCACTCCTCCTCCTCTAGCTGGGGGATGGCTAGAGGACGTATTTTTAAAGCAATTGCTCACTTCAAGCGAACAACTTTCCTTAAAAAGCACAGGATGCTAGGCAGATTAAAATATAAAGTGACCCCTCAGATGGGGACCCCCTCACCAGGGAAGGGGAGCTTGACAGACGGAAGGATTAAACCTGATCAGGATGATGGTAAGCAAAAGGTCAAAGCTCCAACCAAACCTGCGTCCCGTCCCTTTCTCCCCAACCCCGAAAAAAATCAATCAGTCAATTCCTATTTGTCACATAGGTCTTAGCTATTTCTCTTGTTCTCACTTCACTTTCATACAGAAGCAGTGAAACTTTGACCTTTTCCTGATGCTGACTAAACCTCCAAAATGTTTTTTCCAACTAATACTCTCCCCCCTTTTATTATTTATTTCCATCCGTAGTGACACTAGGACCCCCCCAGATGCCTTCATAGTGTCGCTGATGGCTTTGTGGTCCCGCATGAGTAGCCACTGTCACGCTTCTGCCATGTACTTTGCCATGCTGCCTCTTCAGCCACAGCGCTGCTTGCTTGTGTGCTGTCAGTGATTCCAACAGGGGGGATCCAGCTCCTCATCTCAGCCCTCTCTGCTCCATTGCTTTCTCATGACCAAGTTCATTCTGCTTCCTTCTCAACAGAGCGCGATCTGTGATTCTGTGAAGTGTGCTTTTGGGTGTGAGTGTGTCTGTGTGTGTATTCACTGTAGGGAGAAAACTGATTTCATGATTTCATTGAACAAATTGGCCCGTTACATTTGCTACCCTTTATAAAACAAAAAAAAATAAAATAAAATAAAAAAAAAAACAAAAAAAATATGTCATTTTGACAAAGTGGTAGATTTTTTTTTAATCTCGAAAGGGATAATGGGAATTCTATAGCTAGACATTGATATAACTTCTAATATCGGTTGAAAAATATTATTTTGCTTTGTATGGCTCTTACTTTCCCTCATTTATTTATTGAAACTATAAAAAGATGACAGTGGTAACTCAAATAAAAATTTGGGTGCAGCAGGGAAAGGGTACTGCTGGATCTTTGAGCAGTGCTTAGACATAAAAGCTTATAAAGCTTAAAAAAAATCCCTATTTGCCCACTATGCTAATTTGGTACCATTTTGGTAATATATGGTGGTTACTCAAGATTCAAGTCAGTGAATGCACTTTCTGCTGGTTTTAAATGACAGATACTGAAATCAAAATAAGCATCAAACAAGAAAGTACAGATATAAATGTGATTGGAAACAAGGATACCGTTACAGAAGAGGATTTGGATGTTTTTAAGCAGGCCCAGGAACTTTCTTGGGAGGTAAGGCCAGGATACCACATATTATAGTAATAAGGATAATATGTCATTTTTATATATGTGACTATTGATGAATTTACTGCTTTGATTTTATACAGAACCCCTCCTCAAAATCCTTTGCAGTCCTTTAACTATTATCATGATTGTTTTTGTTGACTGCAGATTCAAAAACAGTGACTTTATAGAGTTGTCTCCATGCTCAGAAGTTGGTCAGGGCTCAGCTGGTCTCACAAAATACAACTAGCAGTAGTTGAGGCAGCTTTGGAAAAATCCTTCTCCGTGTGAAGAAACAGATTTCTGATGACTTATGCTGAAATTTAGAAAATAGCAGTTTTAAATGGTTAAAAAGAACATCGCTTTTAAATTTACCAATGGTTCTTCCAACACAGATGGCCAGCCATATGAAAAATGTCTCGTAATTTTAACACTTTGGCATTGATTAAGACAATATTGTGTTGGATGATCAGTTATAATCACTTTTATTTTCATTGTCCAGTAATTTGTTTAAATGCTTCCACTTAAAATAGTAACTCTAGTTAGTTTATTGTCACCAAAACAGGGAACAGGTAAGGCTTTTGGACTTTCTGAGGACAGATTTATTATGGAGCGTGGATTTGCTATGTCAGTAGACCACATTCTGTTTCTATGGCAAACTATTCACAGATAGTCCTCTCTACTCAATGTCACTTTCTTTTTAGTGCGAGGAGGGGCTATCTGTAGGCTCTAAGGCTTTATTTTTAGTAGCAGCCACTTGGGCTAAATATTTGTGACAGTTTCTAATTTAAGGGGCTATTGGATATTTCCATTCCTCATTCTGTCCCATCAGTATACTTTGTAGTGTTTTCATTTGGCAAAAATAAATGTCAAAAATTCCCCTAGTTTTTAAAATTGGAAGTCCTTAAATATTTTCAAATTTTTAGCCTACCTCTGGCATTCATAGGTAGACTTTGATGAACAACATGCCATTATCTGAAAGGCACTGTTAAATGTGAAGCCCCTTCTTTCCAGTGCAGTAACACTGACATTTCACTCAAGAACATTTCTTGCCTGTAGCAGTCACTCTGCTACACGCGGGCAATAACACAGTGAATCAGGCAGGCAACATTCTTAACCTCATGGAGCTTACTGCTTGGGAGACAAGATGGATAGTAAACTGCAGACTTCCCCAGTTGATGATACAAGAACAGTTGGGATCACTATTACTTCACAAGAGTGTCTAACAGCCGGGTCATCTTCTAATTTACTCAGTGTTACTGCATTGCACCAGGCCATTAAATTCAGGTCAATAGACATTTGCATGTATTTACCTTGTACTCATTTCCTGTCTTGGTAATACTGTTTCATAGGGTATTTATATATGAATCTTCTGCAAAGTTGATTGTTATTTTACAAGGCCCTCTAATGTGTTTTCAACAACATGAAAATTCCCTCATGAAGATGAATGTTCTGTCCTTGATAGGTTTTCATGTCCACTGGTGAAAGAACCAAAATATAAGTGAAGAAATCTTCTTCTAATACATATATTTTATTTCCTTCCTTTTCTTTTTCTCTGACAGAAAATAGAGTGTGAAAGTGGAGTGGAAGACTGTGGCCGGTACCCTTCTGTAATAGAATTCGGGAAATACGAAATCCAAACCTGGTATTCCTCGCCTTACCCACAGGAATATGCAAGGTAATGGAACAGCCCAGAAGGTATATAACTTGAATGTCATATATGTGAGGAAGGGGAATTCTCAGTTCTGAAGCAGGAATTAGATGGTTTTCAGGACATAAATTTTGATAGTCAAGTATAAGCGCTTCCAAAACTCTTACTTTTGCCAGCATCTTTTTATAGTAGTGTTCACTAGTCTATGTAAACTCCTTCCACTCCTTGTTGCACAGGCGTTGTAAATTTTGTCTTTGAGCTTCTAAGTCCATGCTTTCTCTCTGGTTAATTGGACAAATATTGTTTGTGTATGAAACCAAATAAGGAGAAAAAACACTGGCCATTGTAAAATATTTGGTGGTTTCTTCTCATTTCCCTGTTTATTTTCCTAATTAGGCCTGTTCGTTTTATCTCTGATTTCTGACATTTTGTTTTCAAGTTTTTTATAGAAATGTAGCAGAAGATAGAAAAATGAAAGGAAGTAGGTGGGAGTGGGTAGCCTTAAGAGACCCTTCCCCAAATCTTTACTTTTAGAGCCATTTGTGATACCTTGTTAAAAATGAAGAGAAAATAATGATCCTGGAGTTTTCTTTTGTCTTGAACTAAGATTAGCTGTGAAATTGTCTTGAACTAATATATCTAAAAATGGGTAACTTGTGAGTAGATTTCTTCCTTCAGATACATCAAGATACACTTTATTAGTATTTTCTCAAATGTTTTAGGCTACAAAGTTTTGGCCATCACAAACTTGCTTTTCTTCTGGAATAGATCATTGTCCTTTCCTCCACCATGAAGGTGTCTGGCCCATCATCTCCTGGAGGAAACAGGGAGAGTGTTTTAGAAGTTAAGTGGCAGAGTAAGATTAGTCAGGAGCCTTGGTTTCTCTTTCTAGCTTGTATCACTTGTCTGTGTCTTCTTCTTTTTTTTTTCTTTAAGATTTTATTTATTTATTAATGAGAGACACAGAGAGAGAGAGAGAGGCAGAGACACAGGTACAGGGAGGAACAGGCTCCATGCAGTGAGCCCAATGTAGAACTCGATCCTGGATCCCAGGATCATGCCCTGGGCGGAAGGGAGGTGCCAAACCGCTGAGCCACCCAGGGATCTCCTTGGCTGTGTGTTCTTGAACAATTTTTTGAAAACACTTCTGAGCTTCAGTTGGTTTAGGTAATCATAAGTCAGGTGTTCTGAGAGCTTTGAGTAAAATTTGTATATAACTCCAAGGTTCGAAATTACAATTATCTGAGTCTGTAGCTAACTCTCCGCAAAACCATCCTACCAATTTACATACCCCAAAGACTTCAAAAAGTGCTTCTAAACATTTTCTTATAATTCTAGCAATGTGTTAAAGTGTGATAGGGCACACATTAAAAATGTTATAATTTTAAAGGTTCTGAGAAAAAGTCATCACGGGGGAGAAATCTGTTTGTATAATGTTATTCAGAGTCAGTAGAATTGGTAGAAACAAGATCTTTTGATTTTTCTACATTTATTGCTTCAGATGATAGATCAGAGATAAATAAATGATAGATAGATAGATAGATAGATAGATAGATAGATAGATAGATAGAATTATGATAAAACTTTAAAGTTACCTCATCCATCAATAGATGTGTTAACTAACTTCTAGGACTTCTCTGCCTTATATGTACACAGATCACTTTTGAAAATAATGAACTCACTTCCATCTGAGTAAAAGATGATTACAGTTACATCATTGACCATATATACTACTGACACTATGACATTAAATTTGAAATTTGAAAAATATTCCTGTTTACCTGACAGCAGGCCATCCTTATTGTTGATTTTTCAAGTAATGGTTCCAGGTCTGAAAATCTTTTTGTCTGTACAACATTTCTGAGGAAACAAATGATTTGTTAACCAAAAAACGGCAGCAAATATTATTATATTGAAAAATAACATAAGGTTTGTATGTTCTCTTTACTGCTGACTTTCTGTTTTTCTTTTTTTGAAAATACTATTATACAGGCTTATTATGACTTGGAGAGAATTGAACAATATTTAATAATTTTTTCCTTGAACACTATAACCAATCTGATAAATTCTTTGATTTTAAAATTTTAACAGATTACCAAAGCTTTACCTGTGTGAATTCTGTCTTAAATATATGAAAAGTAAAAATATTTTATTAAGACACTCAAAGAAATGTGGATGGTTTCATCCTCCAGCAAATGAAATTTACCGAAGGAGAGACCTTTCAGTATTTGAGGTAAGCATGTGTAAATTAAAAGACTCTGCTTTTGAGACCTAGTACTTCCAATTGTTGATCATGTACTAATTTGTTTCTAGAAGGTGCACAGTATATTTGATTTTGGCATTCAAATTTAGACTGCTCTTTAAACTATCTCCATGTTTTGGAATGTTTAACCATACTGAGCAACCATTTAGATTGATGATGAATTCCTACTTCATCACATTAACTTTTTTTGTCTTTCCCCAAATCCCTGTCTGCACCAGATATATTCACCAGTGAATTTATGATCTTCTCAGCTCTTTGTAAATTCTACTTTCTTTGGCAGGAGAAATTAGCTTTGTTCAACAGCTCCAGCCAATGTCTGGCAGGTGCTCACTCTTCCAGGGAATTGAGCAGCTGTACATATCTTCTCAATACACAGCCACCTGTGTTTCCATCCATTTCTTGGCAGGGTGGATAATCCTTTTGGTGAGACCCCAGCAGATGTTGGGACTGCCCCCCTCATCTGGGTACATGGCCACCCCTGGAGAACTCTGCTATTCACAGGAACCCCTTTTGGCCACGTGTTTGTCATTGTGATGTCTTAAAGACAGTTTGTGTGTTCAGAACTGATTTAGTAGCAAAAGGTCTTTGCCTGGGTATAATTTCATTGTTTAATCATGTTCTATTGTCAGTTTCAAGGGTCCAGTTTAGTTGTGTCACTTGTACCTTGAGGGGGCTGTTCCTTTTGTGTTATTGCCTCTTCTCAGGGATTCTTAATTCTCACCTTTATTCTTGTTACTCCATTTGAGCACTTCTGTTAACCCTGCCTAGTTCCCTTCTCCTTACCCATTGTGGCGCATTGTTTTCATGCACGGGTGCTCAGAACAAGCCTTCCTTGCACAGCAGACATGATGTCTTTGTTTCTCTGCGATACAGTTTTACTTTCAGTGTCTCTATTTTTGAGTTGTTCAGACTGAAATGTAGTGTTCTGCCCCACATCTTACTTTAGTTCTGGTGTGTAATGTCTTGCATTATATTTGATAGAGGGGAGGGTCATACATAGGTACCTCTCACAGAGAAGCCAGGGCCCGCTACTTTTTCCAAAGGCCAATTAGAAAACCTAGTCATTCCAGCTGCATCTTAGGATTTTTTTTTTTTTTAAAGACCCTCTTCCTGGTTTTATTAGGATCTTTTGATAAGCTTGAAGGAAGAAGGGTATTGTTGCTGGGAAGATTTAATGATATATTAGTTGTTTCTAAAGGATAGGCAAAGAGTTTCTCAACCTGGACACTATTCACTTCTCACACTAGAAAATTCTTTGTAGTAGGGGCATCCTGTGCATTGGAGAGTGTTCAGTAGCATTCCTGGCCCCTACCCTTTAAATGCTCGGAGTATCACATTTCTTCCAGTTGTAACAAGCAAGATTTTCTCCAGACATAGTCAGTGTTGCTTAGGAGGCACAGTTGACTCCCACTAAAGATCCCTGGGCTAGAAGGAAAGCTGAATGCAGGTTGTTTAGCTAGTCCTGGGATGCTACTCACTCAGCCCCAACTAGGTGAGACAGCAGAGCTATTCTCATTCGAAGTTTAACTAATATCACAAGTTCAACTTTCTTATTGGCTCCTTCCTTCACACCTTGGATCCTTTCTTATAACCAAAATGAAATGAAAATCACTGTTTCGTTGTTTCCTGAAGGACAAAACATATTGCTGCCTTTAAGTAACAGTTATGTAAATCAGCATGAATCTACTTGTGGGGTTTAAGGTCTCAAAAATCCTGGGAGAGACTTAAGAGTCAGTTTTGGTAGTCTGATAGCAGTGGTCCACTATTTCAGGGCAGGTGCTTTTGAAGCATAACGGAGATCAGGGCAGGAAAAATGAAAAAAAAATTAATAGAGTCTGTACATAAAAATATTTGAAGGAACTGGATTATCTGTGCCCAGGTCCCTATTCTAGAATCTGAGTTAATATTTAGAGAACAGCATATAGGAAACTTTTTTCTTAGCAGTTTCTTGGATAACCTCTACAATTAATGAAGAGTAATCATAAATTAATACTTTCCTGTCTTTATCTCTGTTGAAAGCATGCGTTTTAGACCTTACACAGCTGTTAAGAATTTGCTTCAGCATTGTCCTCTCTCTGTTTTTCTGGCTCATGGACACATACCTCTCTGTCTTTCCCTTTTTTGTAATGTACTGCCATTTCCGAAAGGACCATACTCTCAAATACATAAAAACTTCCTTTAATTAAAGTGAGAATTGTATCCTCTGTGTCTGTTGCCCATATTTGATTATGTTGCTATGTGTGGGACCTAGGTTTCATCCAAGGGAAATAGTTATATGAAGTCTAAAAATAATTTGTGCAATATGAGAACCTGTATGGTCCACATGAGACTGGTGAACGGTCAAGTTCATTGTTACAGAGTTCTGGTTAGCAAATATCCATTTCCCCTAAGAATAGTGCTAGGGAAATTCTTGAATCTGCTGTGCTTTTGGTTTTCAACAAGTAACTACATTTGATCAAAGAAATTGGCATCTGTGCCTAGCCTCCTGTCTATAACCATCAGTATCACAGCTTGATTCTTTTATTTTAAAGAGAAGTAGACTGTAATCATGGTACTTACTGTAGGTTGAAATTCATCTCACTTTCTCTGTAAGTATTCCCAACATAGAAATTTTATCTCTTCCAATTATATTTAAAATGATGCTTGGGATAAAACCAAAATGGAATCCTCTTTTTGCTAATCTACACTTCTGAGGAATCAGAATAATACTGTTCACCTACTTTTACGTGAAGTCCTTTTGAAGACAACATAAAGTTTAACTTACTTGAGTGGTATTTTGATGTGTTTACATTTAATTCAGATTTACTTTGTTCAAACAGAGAGGACATGTCTGATTGTTTTTTACTTCTGGTAAATTGCAAATAAGAATGACTCTTTTGTTAGTGGTTTCAGCTTTCTTCAGGTAACTTAAAGTGATTTAATCTAACTTAAATTTACCCTAATTTAAGAGAAAAAGTGGAATTCTTATTTGCCAACTGACAGCTGTTTTCTGATTGACTTTATACTTGTTGAATGGAATATTTTAATCTCTCAGTTTGGGATTTGGAAATAAAATTATATACTTTCCAAAATACCGTTTAAAATAATTTTATATTGAGCAGTATTTTTATGTTAAATAATGTTGTCTGTTTCTCTTTGCTAGGTTGATGGGAATATGAGCAAAATTTATTGCCAAAACCTTTGCTTGTTAGCCAAGCTCTTCCTGGACCACAAAACGTTGTATTATGATGTCGAGCCATTCCTTTTTTATGTCCTTACAAAAAATGATGAAAAGGGCTGTCATCTGGTTGGATACTTCTCTAAGGTAAAACAAGAGCCAGTATGACCTTCATTTTCTTATTCAAAATGTTTTTGGTAGAGACCAATTCTTCGAACAGGGATTTTTTTTTTATGACTATAATTTGAATGACTGTTACATGTTTCTGAAAAGCTCAGATTCTTGTTCAGAGCTTATTTTAAAAAACAAAACAAAAATAGTAAACATCGTGCCTAGAAAGTGTGTAAAGGACCTCAGCAGTATTTGCTGTCTTGACTGTCAGCAACCATGTAACATTATAATTGCTGTCTTACCACCTAGCATCTTTGATTTTTTAAATGTTAAGCTTATCCCCCCAACCCCCCAGTGGTGTCAACATGAAGGTTTTCAGTGTAGCATAGCATTTAAGAGATGGTTCTCATTTCTCCTCACTGTATTCCCTCTGTGATCATTAGTATTTCAGTGAGTTGGAACGTTGGCATTTGGACAGTCAAGGTGATACAATGTCTGTGTTTACTCTTTTGTCTTTTACTCTTTATGCCATTGTTTTAAGATCTAAAGCAGCCTCACCTTTTAGAAAGCCTAAGTATCTCCAACGGTTGGCATAGGGAAGCCCTTGACATACTGAGTGGATAGAATTTCTTTTTTACTCAGAGGCTTCTGATAATAACTCGTGTAATAAGGAAAAACTGAGTTTGGAGATATTTACCGGGTAATAAGCTTAATTTTTCATAGTCACCTGGGAGATAGTTTGATGTGCAAGGATGGTAACTGTAAGACTTCCATGCACACGGTTAAATGGTCTCAATCCTATATTTTATTTATTTTATGATATATTTTTGCATATGAATTTTAATGAATCTACTCTTGCATAAGGTGAATGAAATGCCTTATGGAAGTGTTATTTTCATGGAATATCAAAAGATAAGAGTATACAAGAAGGTTCTTTGCAGTTTTACTAAATTTTAGAATCCCTAGAGGTCATAAACAAAAATAGGAATAAATGACAGCATTCATGAGAAATAGCCTCAAAATTTTAATCCACAGATTTGGTAACAAAACAAAAGTTAATTTGCACATAACAGATTAAATGTTAGAGAATTCGCATTTCATGATAGATGATAGAGATGATAGAGAATTAACACAAAGCAAAACAGTAAATAAGAAATCTATTTATATAATGTATAAAATTTCTTACCTTTTGTATTGGTTTATAAAGTTTTTTTTTGGGATCCCTGGGTGGCGCAGCGGTTTAGCGCCTGCCTTTGGACCAGGGCGCGATCCTGGAGACCCGGGATCGAATCCCACGTCGGGCTCCCGGCATGGAGCCTGCTTCTCCCTATGCCTATGTCTCTGCCTCTCTCTCTCTCTCTCTCTCTCTCTCTCTGTGTGACTATCACAAATAAATAAAAAATTAAAAATAAATAAATAAATAAATAAAGTTTTTTTTTTTTCCCAATGAGTTAAAAATGAATAGTAGTCATGAGGCATCTGGCTGGCTCATTTGGTAGAACATGCAACTCTTGGTGTCAGGGTTGTAAGTTTGAGCCCCATGTTGGGTATAGAGATTTAAAAAAAAAAGAATGGTGTTCATGATTGGTCCTTCTTGTTAGAAAATGATGTTTCTTGGTTGGTTCAGTTGGTTTAAGCATTTGAGTCTTAATCCCAGGGTCATGAGTTCAAACCCCACATTTGGCTCCATGCTAGGTGTGGAGGATACTTTAAAAAAAAAAAAAGAAGAAAGAAAATGGTGTTTCTTTAAATGTGTCTGTGTTTAAATGTAGATGCTTAATGGTGCCTGCTGTCCTTATCTCAAATTGGCCTCTGGGTCTCCAGTTGATGGTGACTTAATGGTTTCAGTTTCTGCCTCTCTTCTCTTAGGGGACCCAGCATTTTACTTGGTACAAGCAAAACTTTTCTCACGTTGCCACAGTTTCTTTTACAGCAGGGCAGTAACTACCGTCATTTCTTACTGTGCATGGGAAATTCATTCTTTGGCAGTGTGGTAAAACAAAAATTCATCTTTAAAAAAAAAAACAATTTTAAAGTCTATCTAGACTAGATAGATGCAAATTAAACCATATTGTAATGTGTCAATTGGAGTGTGAAGGACTATGGCCCTTTGGGGCCATACTTAAACCAAATTCTAGAGATTATAGCTAGAGAATGGCCAAGATGACCTAGAAAAATTCAGCGTAAGTCATTACATACATATGACTTTCCAAGCAGAAAGTAGAGGACTCTAAAAAGGAGGGAAAGAAGAGTTATTTTATCCATAGATTAGAATTTAGCTGTGGTAACACGTGTTAGAGGATAGGAGTAGGGTGGACCGGAGGGTTGGGTTGGCTTACAAACTCTAAAGATAGGAGGAGTTTGGGACAAAGAAAAGAGTAGCAGAACGCATGAATCCTTTCAACCCAGAGTACATGTCTTTTTAGGTAGAGTGACTTATTTGTCTAATGTTGCAAAGAAGACTAATTATTTGAACACTTGCCTCTGATGTCCACATCCAGTGGACAATCCAGTTTCTTAGGGAAACTAACACACATTATTTCTTCCTTCTCATTTCTTAGAGGCTCCAAGGACAGCTACAAATGTGCAAATGTTGGGAGCACATCTTTTTCACAAAGAACTGTCTAATTCTGCCCTGTAGGGTTTTTTCCACAACAATTTCCTGTGATCTTTCAAATAGGTTCATTAAAGATCTGGGTGTTCTGAAGTAATTCTTTCATGTGGTTAGTACCATTTGTGGTCAATCTTATTTGTGGTTTATATTTGGCCAGAGCATTCACAACCTCAGAAGCCTTTTCCAGATCGTCTCTGTGGAGGCTTTGGCTGCTTCTGTGTACTCTGAATAAAATATTGCTGCTCTGATGCCACATCCCATGAAAATTGCAAATTTTTCCTTAACTATAAGAACTGTTTCCCACCATACTCTTCCCAGTCTTCCTCCTGGTTTCATACTGTTGGTAATATTTTGGCCTCACATTTGTGCAGAGGCTTTGGGCTTTCCTGTTGCCCGTGTCTTTTTTTGTTGTGATTTGTTTTCCTGTTTGAGATGCCAATAATTTCTCTAGCTTTTTCTACTTTGACTTTTTATCCATAAGAGAAATGTATCTGTGCAGATCTACCTACACATATACAATTTTGGGTTCACTGGGGCATTTAGTCAAAGGCGGAAGACAGATTGCTGTTGAAGACTTGAAAGTTCTTTAGCAGGGGACCAAGCTAAGTCTTACCCTACCCTGCTGATGACTCTGCGGATGGTTTTTTTCTCCCCCATATCCCAAGGTGTTTGAGCAAGGAGATCATTTCTTGCATACTGTCTGCATTCTGTTTCATTTGGCTCAGATTTACTTGGATTCTTTATTCATGTTTTCTGCGACCAACTTCCAAGTGTAAAGATATAATTGAGAGGTATGCCTGGAGTGGATGGTTGGTTCTTAGCTGATAGTTTGATTGATCATGATCAACACAGTAGGATTATTCTGCTTGATTCTGACCTAACTCATTGGCTCATCTTTGTGGACTCGTGTACAAGCACGGTGGCAGGTGTGGGGGAATTGCCCACTTCAGCAGAGCTCTGACATACTTGATCTGTTTCTCCTTCCCTCAGGAAAAGCTTTGCCAGCAGAAGTATAATGTCTCCTGCATAATGATCATGCCCCAGCACCAAAGGCAAGGATTTGGACGGTTTCTCATTGATTTCAGTAAGTGAAGTGCTTTACTTACTTTCATGATCCAGAGAGCTGATGGCTGTTAAAGGAAAAAGAGTTAACACATAAAACTTTATTTAACACACTTTGTTGTTTTTATCAGTAGATAAGAGGTTTTCTCGTCATATTTACATAGGTTAGAAAATCTTCCTCAAGTGAAAAATTTATTGCTGCTCATTTATTGTGCTCTAGGAAATTGAGACTAGATTTCTCGGCAGTGTCACTAGCTCACAAAGCCATTACCCTGAATGAACCTGCAGAATTACATTCCATTCCATGGTGCTCATGCTCATTAGCACCAGAAGAGGCAATTATTTGTGATTAAAGCTAACGGAAGTATTATTTAAAAGGATTTTCAGCTTTCTAAAATTTTACTGTAATCTTATCAGTACAGAGCAAGAAAGGAATATTTCTACATAGGAAAACAATCCTTTAGGTGGCTTATCCTTTGAGTCTTTCTAGTAGAAATAACTATCTCATTTTGTTAATTTCCCTTTTTCTATTATGGAAATTATTACAATGTTTTACCTAGAGGTTGCCCAGGAAACATTTTTTATACACATTTGCATCTTCAGAATCTCTTCAATTAAAATTAGAATGGTATTTAAAAAGTATGCACCTTATAGGATAATGTAAAAAATATTGGTAGTTTTTTTCCCCCTTGTTTATATTATGGTTATATTATATGGGGTCTGTAAACGGAGCACTAAGGTTACATTGAAGGAATTCATTTCAAAATACCCAGATAACATGAAGGCCAAGCATCCATGATAATAGTAATTTCTGACCATATAAAAGTCTGTCACCAAGAATTGTGTGCTTCTTCATTACCAGACTGTAGTTTGTCTGACTTTAAACTGAAAGAAGGAAAATCTAGGAAATTACATAATCTTTGTAAGTTACATCAAATGCAAAAACCACAATGTAAAACGTGCTCTAGGAAAATCATGAAGACATGTGTTGAGTCCAAATCTATATTTCTAGATATTGACATATTATGGTTGGGGTATAAAATGACTGTATAGCAGTTTTAGATGGATTTGCACAATCTATTGACATAGAGGAGGTTGTTTTTTTTTTTTTTTTGAAGTATTTTTAGTGACTTTTTTATATTCAATTAATATTTCTAGTTATTAATTCATTATCTTAGTCTTATTTTTCATTTTCTAATCCAGTTCTCCCATGGAGGGCCATCTTACCAGGAAGTCACTGTTTTTATTTTACAGAGTTCTAAATGTAATCGGTTCTATGGGCAAATCCCTTTTTTTGTGTGTGGCCACCATTTATAAGTTGTGCATAAACATTATGGTTTCTGATGTGCATAGCAACCATCCAAGCCCTAAACTTTTGATACTTTTACCATTTGCATACCTACAGAATAAGTCAAACTCCTGAGCTCAGTATACAAGGTCTTCTCATACCTACTTCAGCTGAGTTTTTAAGGCTTTTTCATCTGCCCATCTTTTTTTCCTCAGACATTCTAAGCATGTTTCCATAATTCCCCTCTTTGTTTATGCAGTCCCTTTCCTGAAGTGATCACTTCCTCCTTCCCCAGCCTCAGTCTGTTCAGAATCCTACCCGGTGTTCAGAGCCAGCTCAGGAACCTCTCCTGTTTGTTTGATCCCGCCTCCTGGAGATCCATCTCATTCCCTTCTTAGCTCCATTAGTCTGTAACATAGCACTCAGACGCAACTCCTGTTTTTGTGGTGATAACTGATGTTTCCTACTTCCAACTGTCTATAAACCCCTTGGATACCTTCTTTGTTTTCAGTAGAACAGTATAATCAATAATCTGCATTCGATGTACTTTTCTTGATTTGAATGGAATCTCCAAGGTGATACACGGTACTGCCCATAATAATTTTCTACCTAAGGTTAAAAATAAAAACGGACAAGTACTAGCAGATAAAAACACAAGTCTCTAAATACAGTAGCATGTTGTTTGTACAGCATGATCTGGTACCAAGGCCTTTTCCTTAAGTAAACAACCCATGAACAAAGACGTTCCCTTTCAACCTTAATCTTTATGTTAAACATTTTAGTGAAAACTGTATTTGAGTCTGCTGTGTATCTTTAAAGAGGAACTGTGGAGCCCATTGAAACCTTTTTGGATGGCCCCAAGCCATCCAGACTAATGGATGATCATCCATTAGGGTATGTCTGGCAAGTACAGTGCTGAGGGTGTAACTTTTAGATTTCCTCTTTCCTATACCCTTGACATTGCCCCTACATTGGGTGGGTAAAGGAGTGGGGTGAATGATTTGAATAAAGTTGAAAGGGGCTTGATATTATTTCTTCAAAGAGAAGAAAACTGGGGAAAGAATTTTACAATACTCCATGAAAATGGACACTGGTGTAAACCCAATAGAAATTCCATTTAAAACCAAAAATAAATAAATAAAAAATTCCTTAGCCACAAAGGTTTTAAAGAAGATAGAGTAGGCTGCTGAAAAAATTGATAGCATCTCCTTCTTTGGAGTTACTTAAAATAATAGTAGATAAATATCTTTCTAGAATGATTTAGATCCAATCTTGCAGAGTAAGGAGATAAATCCCATGACCTCTCATAATCCTTGTCAACCTCATAATTCAGAACTCAGGGCAAAACAGATAACCAAGGTTACTGGATTTCTAAAATGTGCTGTTTTTTTTAAGGGACCTTTTAATGGTTAGGTTTATTTTATTTCTATTTTGTACATGAGCCTGGGGGTCTTTTGGTCTGTGGATGCATTTTCAGCAATTCAAATAAAGTTGTAAGGCAGGAAAATAATCTTGTCTATAGTAACTGCCAGTTTAGGAAACTGAGACAATAGAGCAATAGGAGGAAAGCTGTAGCTGCCCAGCTGCCCACTTGTACACTAGAGTAGAGACATGGGTGCAGTATAAGTGTGTATATAAAGAATCACAAATCCCAAAGTTTGAACACTGTTCTCCAGGACAGTGCAGAGGGGGAATGGTCATCCATGGGACCAAATTCTGCCCTTGGGAGTTAGTTGTTGTCTCACACTTCCTGGAACAGCCTGTCTGGGGTTTGCCCAAGCTCGAGCTCCCCAGGAAGTCATTTGCAGAGCTTGGCCAAAGTGACAAACGGGTACTAACTCCTAGCCCACTCATAAACCACCTCTTGGGGTTTGTGACTCTTTGCTTAGAACTCAGGTGGGTGGTAGAGCTGTCAAGGTAGAAGTTGATAAGCATATCTGTTTTCTTCTGGAACCAGAGACTCCCTCTCTTCTTTAGTCAGGAAATTTTTTCAAGTCCTCCCCATCTCTGTCTACACATGTGCACGCACACGGGCAACATGCACACCCCAAACCCCACACCCCAGTCATGAGTTCATACTGCAGCCTGGCATTCCAGGTCAGTACCACCACAAGATTTCATCCTGTCTTTCCACATTTCCATATTTGTAACTCTTTTCTCTGACAGTGAGAAATTTGACTTCCGTTATCCCAATCTGTTTCCTTATGAACTCATCCCTAGACTACAGAGTAAGTAGTTTCATAATGGCTCACTCATACCACCTAGAAATCCAAACCTCCAATCCAAACTAGAGGTCAGTATTTGTATTTTTTTTTTTAAGATTTTATTTATTTATTCGTGAGAGACAGAGAGAGAGAGAGGCAGAGACATAAGAGGGAGAAGTAGGCTCCTTATAGGGAGCCTGATGTCAGACTGGATCCCCGGACCAGGATCACACCCTGAGCCGAAGCATCTGATCAACCACTGAGCCACCCAGGTGTCCCTATATATGTTTGTTTTTAACTATCCAGAGTGTCTTTAGTCAAGATACTGTGTTCGATTGTTACTTGGCTTATTAGTTCTTTTCATTTCTCCCCCTTCAGTGTGGTTATATCATTCATTTAAAATACAGTTAGGATTGTTTGTTTCTGTTTGTTAACCACTTTAGTTTTCCTATATCCTTGTTGCCTTTCGTTTTTGAAACATAAAACATGATTCGCAAAGTTGAAACTACATTAAAGGGTGCACTCTGAGAAGGGTCATCCCCCTCCCCCAGTCCATCCCTGCAGGTCGCTGACCTCACTGGTTTTTCACGGATCCTTCCCGTGGTTTTTTCGTACAAATGAGAAGATGTGTATTTTCTAATTCCTCTTCTTTTCTTACATGAAAGGGAGCATACTATAGATAGTCTTTTACATTTTGCTTTTTTCCACTGAACAGTATATCCTGGAAATCACTCCATATTACTTCTTACAGATCTTATTGTTGTCTGTGATGGCATTGTACTCCACTGTGTAGTACAGTTTCTGTGTCCACTATCCTAGGTGTGGGCGTACAGGATGTTTCCAATATTTCATAGTTTTAAAAGTGCTGTAGTGAGTAGCCTTGGACATATTTTGACTGATACATTCTTATGTAGCACGTTTGGTTTATTATATATGCTTTTAGTTCAGGACTCTTCTTGGCTGGGCAGTAGATAAGCTTGTAATGAATTGTCTTTTACTGAAGCCTCCAGAACCAGAACCCTGCCTAGGGAGCAGGATGCAAAACCTATCCTCAGCTGACCCAAGGAAAGCAAACTGATTCAGCAGTAGGTTGCAGAACATTGTGCCAGGTAGTGGTGAAAGAAGTTGGCTTCAATAACTCACTGGTGTGTTTATTGTAAATGCATTTATCTGATTCTAAACTGGATAATGGAGGAGGATAGCAAAGAATGACTTCATTCATTTCTTTACCTCTTCATACAACCTTTGTTGACAAGAGTAGAAGAAAGGATATACAATCATCTGGTCTTTGGATGGTCAAGGACATCTTAACCCTAAACCTTAAGGAAATGGAAGAAATTGCAAAAGAATACACAGATGGCTTAACTAGATTAAAAAAAAAGTCTGTATGCTGAAAAGGATTAATATTTCAAAGCAAACATAATGGGAAAGATGTTTGCAACAAACATGCCAGGCAAAGCTTTGACAGCTCTAGTATTTAAACAAATATTTAAAAGGAAAGATTTGATAGTGTTAAAGCATAAACCTTAATAGAAAAATGAACAGAAGACATGAATGCAGAATGCTCAGAAAAGGGAGCTCCTTGTGGCAGCACCATTGCTGACATTGACTGAGGGCCTACTATGTCCCAGCTACTTTCCCAAGAGTCCAGACTCATTCAGCTCATTCAGTCCTTACAGCACGGATTGAGACCTTTTAATCTTGCTTTACAGGTAAGGAAACAAGGCACAATTACACGAACAACAAATGACATAGCTGTAGTTTGAGGCCGAGCATTTGAACTCTTAGCCACTATGCTCCAAAGCCTGTCATGTACAAAAGGCTAATTAGAATGCGAGAAAAGGGACGCCTGGGTGGCTCAGTGGTTGAGCGCCTGCCTTTGGCCCAGGGCATAATCCTGGAGACCGGGGATCGAGTCCACATCGGGCTCCCTGCATGGAGCCTGCTTCTCTCTCTGCCTATGTCTGTCTCTCTGTGTCTTTCATGAAAGGATGAATAAAATCTTTAAAAAAAAAAAAAAAGAATGAGAAAAAAATTGTTGGTGATTTAAAAATGAAAAAATGAAAATTCAAATAACTGTAAGATTTTAATTTTTTTGGGCTACCAAATTAGCAAAGACTTTTAAATATAGCCAAATCTAAGTTGACAGAGGTAGACTGTTATATTTACACTGGAAAAAGTATAAATTGGTAGACATTTTCTAGAACTTTGACAGACTATATCAAAACATTGGAAAGGAATTTATTCTAAGGAAATCCGTATACTTTAATCAGTATGCGTTAATTTCATATTTAATGTTATAACGTGTTTTGTGTTAGTGTTTTAAATAGTGGACTTTCCTTTTCCTTTCACCCCCACCCCAAATATAGCAGTATAAACTCATAGTAGAAAGTTAGAAAAACATAGATCAAATACCAAAAGAAATTTAAGTCCCTCACACTTCTTTTACTCAAAGAGTTGATGTTTTGGTACATTTGTCTATCACAGTGTCCTTTTTTATAGTAGAAACAAAAATCTCAATATTCAAAAGTAAGACAAAACCATTCCCCTGACAAAATTATGGTACATCCATATAACAGAATATTATTAGCTATTAAGAATTATGTTCTAAAGAATTTTTAATCAAATAAGATGCTTATGATAAATACATGGCTTTCAAAATTATACATATATATGTTCTCAGTTACATAAAAAGTATATGCAAAGAAGGGGAAGAAACAGACTTCTGGAATTAGAATTAAAGGCAATTTTTATTTTCTTATTCATACTTCCTGCCGTAAATAGAAAAAAAACTAATTTAAGAAGAATCCGCAAAGGCCTGACTTGGGGAGAAGCAGGATACGCAGAAACAAGGCAGGTATTTCCTGTTCTGCAGCAGCCTGACATGTGGGGCTGCTCAGTAAATGCTAGATGAATGGATGGATGAACTGAGGCTGGAAAGGTAGTGAGTGCAGCTTTGGCCATGTTGCCTCCATTGTGATTTTGAACATCCCTATGTAGCTTTCTTTCTTTTCTTTCTTTTTTTTTTTTTCCTTCCTATGTAGCTTTCCTTGGAGTTTGGAGCTCAGTAGGGGAATTCATTAAAAAGAGCTCCTGGGAGTGGTGGGCGTAATGTGGCAGTGGAAACCTTAGGTATGGGTGAGGATAACCGGGGAGAATGTAGGGAGACAAGACTGAGGATGGAGTGCTTGAAGTTCCAACATGTTAGCAGCTAATAGAGGATAAAGGACTTATCAAGGAAACCAAAAAGGGTCCAGAAGGAGGAAGAAGATCAGGGGAGAAAGGTGTCAGGGAAGCCAAAAGAGGTCAGCATTGCAACAACAATAATCGTAATCCCAACTGACCTTTCTAGGGCACTCACTGTGTGTCAGGCACTGTCCCCTGCATCACACAGGTTAATTTGCTTCATCTTTGCAAAGACCTTAGGAGGTTGGTTACTCTTGTCACTAAACTTGTCCAAAAACCAGTCCCCAGCCAGTGTTTGGTGCCCACAGAAGAAGATTAAGATAAGGTTTAAGAAGTATACTTTGAAGGACTGTGGTGTATGTGGTTTTTTAAAAAGTGAATTCAGAAAGCTCAACCATCAAGGGCTGGGGGCACAGGAGCCTAGTTTTTGTCTTTTTAAACTACAGAGGCTGGAGCCCTGGTGGAAAGAAGACCAGGGAGCAGTGATGGGAAAATCAAAAAGTGATAATCCAGATAGGCTGTTTCATACAAATTCAGAAGAGGCATTTGATGAAATTCAACATTCTTTCCTAATTTAAAATAATCAAACATACTAACTAGAATTATAGGAATTCTAAATCTTCTCTTAACTTTTTTTCTTGTTTGTTTCAGCCTTTGCATAATCTTGGGGAAGCTTTTGTTAAGGGTAGATGACAGTGGATCCAAAAGTCTACAAACTTATATGTTTGGTTTTCTGAGACTCCCATATAGGCAAGAAGTTGATGAGTTATATAAATGATCCATTAACTGTACATTTAGGCCTTTTTTAAAAAACTAGCATCTGAAAAAAAAAAAAAACTAGCATCTGTTTATTTGTAGATTAATCATGAAAGTTTGTAAGCATATTTAATTCTTGGCTTCCTTTATTCATTATTAAAATATATACAGTGTCTCAGGATTGTCCTTCATGGACTAGAACTCGAGAGGAAGAAGGCATGATTGAATGAATTAGGCACTCATTTCAGGAAGTATCCTTTGCTGACCTTTTCAGAGATTTCTGTTGAAATCTGGCTTTCAGGAGGCATGGATACTATTTAATAACTTGAGTCTGTGTTTGGTGAGTGCTGCTAGAAGATAAGACCCGCTTTGTGCCTACAAGTTATGACTTTGGTCATGCTGTAAGTGTGGCCAGTAATGTCCTTTGACTTCTTTCTTCTTTAAAATGGCACACATACACACATACCTGGATTTAAGAAAAATAGGAAATAGAGGAAACTTTTGAGGAAGGATGCCTCCGGATATCTAGTTTCTTTCTCCCTGAGAATTAGTGGGTTAATCTTCCACACCTTCATTCTTTTCCCCTTCTAGTTCTAATGACAGGGATCTCTCAGGTACCTAGAGAGGCCCAGGCTTGTCTTTTCTTGTAATTCTTGGCTGGTTTCCTGAGGAAGCGCTCCTTAGAACAAGAAAGTGTCTTCTGTCTGGTTTCCCGCTTCTAGCTCTCACAGCCCTTCTAAGTTCATCAAGCAGAATTAGAAAGAAAACCATGTACCTCATCTCTACCTAGAAGGGAGTGATGTTCAGAGGGTAAACCCATATCCACTCTCACAAAGAGAATACTTCTTCCCTGCGTCTTAGATGCTAGCTGCTGGCTTAAATGTTGTAATATATGGTACCTGGATTCAGGAATACATGTCATAGTAGTTGAGATTGTCAGCTAGCAACTTCCAGTTTTAATAGTCTGCCTTGAACAGACTACTTTAAAGGGCTGCCACTTACAAAGTTTTCAAAACATAAAACTAAAGCCTACCTTTAAGGAAAGATTTAGAGTTATTTCATCCTACCTGAAAATTGCTTGTTTGGAGCAAATTTTTGATATTGGCAGGCCTATCTGCAACGAAGTAGGCATTTTAATTTACGAATCCACTTGTCTGTGTACAATATAGCCATGTTTCCCCTGACTGTTGGTGAGCTCGAAGATGCTGAAATTGTATATGGGTCACTGACTTCTCTCTGAAAGCAAGTTGAGTCTAATTTCATGGGAAAGCAGATTCTTTCCAGGAGCTGGGTCCTGGCCTGACAGGCCCCAGTGACACATCCCACTTCTCTAACAAGGGAATGTCTGGATATCGCTGCACTTCCCAATGGGCAACCCAGGAATGGTTCTAGGTAGGCACAATAATACTGCCTTCAGCCTCCTGATGGCCAGCCCACCTCCTACTCTGAGCAGCCTCGTCCTTTAACCCCAGCGAAACATGTGAACTCTGTCTTCTCCATGATGGGGTGGAGGCCATGAAGCATGCACTTGGCATCAGTTCCCTCATAGGTAGGTCGCACTGTGAATATTTCACTTTCCCCTATTTCTGAGCCCTACAAGCCAAGAAGCAAAGGTGTGTCTTGAGGGACTGTGACATTGTCTCTTGGGGACATATTAAATGGTTGAAACCCTCTGGTTCCCTGTAAGCAAATTGAATGAAGGGGCTATAAATTTGACATGTGGTATTTATTTACTTATGCAACTTTTATTTAATGGTTTCTCTTTTGTCAGTGGCACTGACCATAAAAAAAAAAATTGCTAAAGGCCAAACACATGTAAAGCCATTTAGAAAGTTTCATGTGTCCTTTATGTATGTATTGGTTATTGCCGATTTCCTTCACCAGAAGTAAGAATCCTGGGGGATAGAGACTTTGTTCTCTGGGGCAATGTCACCTCCTGGAAGAGCCTGGCACTTAGTAGGTCCTTATTATTTGTTGACCAAATGTTGAATGAATTACCGTGCGAAAAGCTTTCTCTCTTCACACGTGATTCTTACGAAGAAGAATTGTATTTTATTAGAAGATAATCAGTCAGCTGTGGTTTACTTACTTCCATATGATGTCGGGTGTGCCCTGCTTCCTTTTGAGGGCCCGTGATTTTGTTCAGGCACAGCTTCTATCTAAGGATCGTTTAAGCTGCATCCGAAAGAAGATTGCCATTATCTACTATAACCCTTGGGCGGAGAGATGAGAGCTGTGACCAAATTCACATTTACACACAGTTGATTGAAGAGAAACTTATCTTTTTCTGACTTTTATCAGATAATTCATTTCTTCATGCGTTTATTTTAGAAGGAAAAGTCCAACTTTAGCGTTAAGGAACTGTCAAGAAAGCTTTTTTCTTTGCATAGCTTTCCTGGCAGCTCTCCTCCGTGGGTGAGCACAGTCCAGGCAATCATTAAAGAATAATAAGTTATGCTTTTGAAATGGAGCTCCAGTCCTTTATAGCCTTTTCTAAGATAGGAACCCTTCCCACACCTCTGCCCTGACACTTGTGGAAAGATAGGACCAGCAGCTGTGTCCTCAGACTTCTGCTGGATTTTGGAAGACATGTTCTGACTTACAGAAGAATAAGTATAATGGTGACATATATTTTAATAGGATTCCAGTTTATAATATAATAAGGAAAATGGCTACTTTTCCTTACTTTCTCATTATAATATGTTGTGCTAAAAGCCTTTGTCATGACTGTTTTATGACATTGGGCTGAAGTGCAATATATTTTAATACGTTAAAGATAACATCAAGGTTGAAAATTGAGCTCTCGGTGATTTATTCAGAGGTTGACTGTTACTGAATGCATAGAAATGAGTTGCATGAGGCAGTGCAGCTAACGATTTATTTATGTATCTTTTTTTTTAACAAAGCTTGTCATAAATAAGAGCAAATAAATAGCTCTTATAGAATAGTTTGTATTCATTGCTTCAATGAAAACGTTGTAAATAAGAAACATACGGTCTACAGCTACTGTTTCGGCTTACATAGCTCAGAATATTTTCAAGATTTGGCATGCAGGTGGATTGTTTTTACAAATCTTTTGTCTGTTTGGATTTCGAATGCTGACCAGCATTTGTAGTGAGTCATTTTGAAACCCTACTACTGGGCAAATTCTATTCACATAATTAGTACGGGAAAACCTACCTTCAGCAGCAAATGGAAGCTTGACGGCACTATCATGAGGGCCAGGTGGTTCACTGCAGAACTCCAAGCCGTGAGCACCGTGGGATGCACGTAGTAGGCAAGCCAAAAAACTTTATGTTGTGGGAGTAAGTGAATAAAGGAATGCCTAGATCTCCTCAGTGCTTTTCTCTGTGTCCCTGACAGCGCCTCCCACAGTCACTTGGCTGGCTTGACCTGAAATCTCTTCTCAGTCTCTTTTTTCCACTTCTTTATTCTACTTCATCACTTCCTACAGTAAACATGCTTTACACAGACTGTGCCAGAGTTGGCCTAGGTGAGGAGAGCATGAGGATATAGAGTCCCAGCCATGCACACAGATCAGCGGGTAGTCAGACACACGAAGGATTCATCCCAGGCATGTGATGCTGTATGTTTGGGCGGCACACGTGGCTGTGCCAGTACAGAAGAGGATATGCCGGGGTGCCTGGGTGGCTCAGTCAGTTAAGTGTCTGCCTTTGGCTCAGGTCATGATCCTGGGGTCCTGGGATCGAGCCCCGCATCAGGCTTTCTGCTCAGTGTGGGGAGTCTGCTGCTGCTTCTCACTCTTTCTCTCAAGTAAATCAATAAAATCTTTAGAAAAAGAGAGAGAAAGAAATGACTCCAACTCTCTTCGTTTTCCCAGTTAAGGTACCTGCAAGGGGCACATTTGTACATTTTCAACAAACAAGGTCAAGAGAGATTCTGTTCTGATGGGTTGAGATTAGTACAATACCTAATTTTGATTTCAAGGGAGCCATTCTCTTTAAATATATTTTCCAGCTTGTATTATGTTTGTAGCACAGTATTCGAAGATAATAGTTGGATAATGTCCTCTCGTGATGGTATTTCTAACCAGCACATTTATAATTTCAGCTCGTCCATAAGGCAGTATTTTTTTTCCACATCAATTTGTTTTGGGTAAAGCAGAAGATTTTCTCTCATTTGTTTAGAATTCTGGTAGGAAAATACTAGTTGGGAATCTGATTTCTTTTTTTCTACCCCATCAATTTGTGGTTAGCTTGTTCTTACTCAAGTATTAGTGGTACATGTTCATGTTTACTAATATAAAAACCTCTGTTTTGTAATTTTTATTGAGTTCTGCTTGGGGTGAACATCATAGAGGAGCTCCTTTTTTTTTCAACAATGTTGTTTTAAATTAAAGTTTATAAAGTGCTTTAAAAGAGTTGAGTGGATTAAAAGCGATTCGGTTACGCATGTAACTATTTGTCCACGTTGAAAAAAATGAAAATGTGTTGGTGAAATCTTGAGGAAATGTGCTATCAGTAGACCTCACTGTATGCAATATATGTCGCATATGCAACAACAACGTGTATGTTGTTTGGCGTGGGGGTGGGGCGCAGATCGAACGAATCATTTAAAAGGAAGTAGAGAATTCTTTCTGTAAAAAGGAGTGTTTTTAGTGTTTCTTCTTTTATACTAGATAGCAAGGAGGCAAAAATTATTAGGGTCTTATCAAAAGGACTCAGGATTTACCTGAAGAGGCTCCCACGGGACAATAAATATGGAGACAATTGCAATTGATTGAAACTCATCAAATGTTTAAACTCACACATTCATAAAGACATTTAAAAACAAGTTTAGAGGATGATAGGAACCGGTTCATTATCTTAAAAATGGATAAATAGAACATTTAGCTTGCCTATGCTATATGAATTCTACCACTAGATAACCAAATAGTAAATGAGGGAAAACAGCTTTTCGTAAACATATTCCAGCTAACGAATGAAATGATAGAATTGAAACATGGCCACTTTGCGCGTCTGCCAGTGGATTAACTGACCTAGACCCTGATCTTCAACAGCCGCAGAAGTTACGCGCCTCCTGAACAAGGGGCCTATAGTTTTGCCACAGGATTCAACCCGGAGTCTGACCAAGCCTCTGGATACAGCTGCCATTTTGCAGGAACACAGAGGAAAGAGGGATTAAACTGCATCATGTGTATGAAATCAGCAAAATCCAGATTGTGGAAACTCTATAGGTCCGATGGCTCCAGTTCATCAATAGAGAAATTATAAGGAAAAGAAAGCGGGTGGACGGAGGAACCCATAGACTACAGGAGCCTTAAGAGATATACTTTTTAAATGGACAAGACTATATGGTAGTCCCTGGGGACACCTTGGTGATAAAAGTATAAAGACAACGGATTGCTTTGAAAGTTGGGTTAGTAGTTACCTGTGAGGAAAAAAGGAAGGGTGACTGGGATGGGATGAATGGAAGATTTTTCAGGGTGGCTGGAAAACTTCTGTTTCTTGATCCTGGATGATGATTACAGGGGCAGGTGCCTTGTAATCATTCTTTAAGCTATATATTTGTTTAATATCATTTTCTAGATCTGTGTTTTGTTTTTGCCTTTTTTATTGTTTTTTAAGAAAGTGATGGTCTTAAAATATGTGTCTTGGAGCTTAGATCTTTTTAACTCCTAAAATGGAAACTTTTTTGATTTATTGGTGGCATGAATGTTAATGATGTTTTTTAAAAGAGAAACTTTTTCAGGCGCCTGGGTAGCTGACTGACTTTTGGGTTCAGCTTAGGTCATGAACTTTGGGGTCCTGGGATTGAGCCCTGCATCAGGCTCTACACTGAGCATGGAGCCTGCTTAGGATTCTCTCTCTTCCTCTCCCTCTGCTCCTCCTCCCCCCACCTCTCCATGCCCCCCCCCCCAAGCGACGCTCCCTCTCTCTCCCTAAAAAATAAAAAATAAACAAAATAAATAAAAAGTAAAATAAAAGAGATACAGTTTTTCACTTCTGCTGCTCTAAAATCAAAATGCAGTACATGGGTATTTGGTGTATTGGGAGCTGCATCAGACTTTGCAGAACTAGTTTTATGTGAAGGAAATGTACTGAAATGTACCAGAATCCTATCCTCTTGAGTGTTACGTCTAGTCCATTAGAGAACTGCATTCCTGTAAATCGTGTTTCCACTCTTAAACCTGGAGAAACATAATTGAAGGGTTGTATGTTAACAGAGTGGTGATAAAATAGTGCAATCAGACAAAGGATGGCAATGCAGGATAGGTGTGGGTGGGAGAGAAGATAACGATACAGAGAGGCCACGGCAGCATTGGAACTTCTCATGTTCCTTGTCTATCTGTCTCTCCCATCTTGCCCTCTCCTCTCCCTCCCTTTCTTTCTCTTTTTCTTTTTTGATTTAAAATTAGGAAAAGCACCACTGTAGCTTGCTTCCTCTAGAACGCTGGATGTTCAAAGTTCTGTCTGATATTTGGGGCAATTTTTGAGGCACCAGAAGCAGTGCTTACAGAAGAGAAACGAGGTTAAAAGTTAGGCTTTAAGAAAGGGAAAGAAAACTGCTAAAATGTCTTAAAATGCTGAAATGAAGTTTTTGCTTATTATTTATTGCAAAAAAAAAAAAAAAAACCACAGGCTTCTTTCTTCTTAAGAAGATGATGGTCCTCTGTTCATAGATTAGAAGTCCTGCCCTGTGGTTTGCCCAGTGTTGGAACTTTTCTCCATGAATTTAAGGAAATTAATGAGATTTTTTTTCCCTACCAAGGCAGAAGATCTTTCTGAGGACTCTGACAGCCTTCTACTCCTGCAGCTTTTCAAGTTGGCATCTAGTTAAAAACGTGGAGACCATAACGAATGTTGTTAGAGAGAAAATAAAATGAATGACGTCTGTGAATTTGTTTTAAATGTTGTTTATTTTACCCAATAATTTAGATAAATCTTTCCTGAAGAGGAAGAGAAATCATCAGTTTTCGTTAATAATCTGGAGCTTTTCAGAGGATTACTTTGAAATACCCCCCCTGCCAACTTTTCATAAATTAAGCATAAACTTTCTTTGACCTTATCACACATAATTAAATAGCTGTTGAAGGGTTAAAACCAACTAAAAAGCAATTCCGTATCTTGATCCCCATTCTCCTGCAAAATTATACAGGAAGTTTCTTTTGGTTCTCAAGCAGGGTAATTACAAGAGACAGTTACATAATTTACAGTTTCAATCTGCTCGTCCATAATCACACACTTCCACCTAGTTCTATGTACCCCCATGAGTATCTGCCTTGTACTTTGATTTGTAAATGATGATTGCAGTGTGATTGATTGCTTGCATGTAGCATATTGAATTGATTCTTAAAAATGAACTTTAGCTGTTAACATGTCTATTTGAGTTCCTGTTATTTATGTAGTTTGTGGTTCTTGCGTTCAGCAGTTGCATAGTAGTTAAGAAATTAAACTCCCAGAGCTTTTTTCCTTATTAAATTTAGAAAATGGAGTGTCTGTGCACACCCCTAACTAGAAAAGTGCCTGGAACACAGGACACACTCAGCTGTTGAACACACGACTAAGCCGTTCCTGTCCCTGGAAAGATGAACGGAGATTCTTTGATTAACAGTGACCCCACAGTAAAAGGCTCACAGGGATAATATTGTGGCCCAAGCTGTGCTGATATTAATATATTATTACTGACGTCTCAACTCTAAGTGCTGCTGGTATTAGGGAGGCAGTGTAAACAGTGGACTCTGAGGAAGCTATCACCTACTAACTGGCATCTTTTAATAAATACTGCCAGCAATGATACTGCTTACTTTTTTTATTTTTCCAACAGCTAACATCTAACTCTAGCCACTTTGGACTTTAAGATTCCTATAGGATTAAAGGCTAGATACCTACCTGACACCAAATCTACCAACAAACCAGACAGCCACTTAATGGAACACTTCATCCTACCCCAGCATCCACCCCAGCCTGCATGTGTGCTGCGTATCTGTCAAAATGGGCTCATCAGTAACCCAGTGGGAACACCACTATTTATTGCCAGAGGCTTTTTACCTCAAATCCTGTTGGAAAGCATATGGAAGATAAAAAATAAGTGAAAAGAGAAGTTTTCGATTTCTATAGGCCAGTGGGATAGAAATGTTTGCCTCAGTAACCAGAGATCGTTTCTCTACCTTGCATTCTCGACATTAATTGATCAATCAGATTGGGTGATGGTCTGTGCTTTGATTGTTCAACATCTCAAAAACTAACAAATTCCTTTTGAAATGTAATTTGAAAACAAAGAAAACTTTTATTTTTTTTAAAGGATTTTATTTACTTATTTGAGAAAAAGAGAAAGTATGAGCAGGGGTGGGGCAAAGGGAGAAGCAGACTCCCCGCTGAGCCAGGACTCTGATACTGGGCTCAATCCCAGAACCCTGGGATCATGACCTGAGTCGAAGGCAGATGCTTAACTGACTGAGCCACCCAGGCGCCCCCAAAGAAAACTTTTAGACAGATTTATATTCCCCACTTTTTTCTTTTCTTCAGTCTTGCTATAGATTTGTATTTGCTGTGTGAAAGCTTATCACTCAGAATTAGGATTACAACATTTTTTTGTTCTGTTTTTAGAAAATTATAGATGATACATACACATACACAATTTTGGGTGGGTTGTGGGAGAGCAAATAGAAAGGAGAGTTATTCTTCTAACCATTCCGTCTCCCAGAGCTTGGTTCTGAAATCAGGGGCAGTGTCCATGCTGATAGAAGCACTTCCCTTTAGTCTGCAGGTAGGATTAGACCAGACAACTAGATGTGAACATAGCTCAGCTGCCCCCACAGAACCTCAGACCTAGAATAGTGGCCAAAAGAAATTCCAGTTTTTGCTTTTATTAGTTTATATAAGGAAAAGTTGAGTTGTAATATTTTAGCAACAGAAGAATAGTCTTACAAGTGAGGCATTAAAAGTATATGCAGTTCTTTGCTTGGAGCAGGTGCTTTATTTGAAGTGTGTATGTGTTTAATGCAATGTTTAAAATCTCACAACTTCTCAGTGGTAAATTCTTGTTACCAGGATTTTGTTACTTAGATGTGAAAATTTTATCCAAGTTTTAACTTGGAAGAATTGAATTTGTTTCTGAAATAGTTTTTCAGATTAAATCTCTAACAGTAAACTTTTTCCTACTTAGAGGAAATAATTTTAAAATGCCAAATTACTTCATCTTAAAAATGTTTTGTATTTGTAAATTTGTTTTTCCCAGAATTGCCAGAATTTAAAACTGATGGGAACTGTGGAAAATCAAAAAAGATCAAAGCAGACAGCATTATTCTGACATGTCTTTCTAATTTCTGGCACTTCAGAGGCCGTAGTACTAGTGCTTTATCATAACCTAACTGGACTCTGGGTGATAGATCAGAGCTTTAGTTAGATTTGTCATAAACAATGGGCTTTCTGAAGGATGTAGTTACTTCCCAGTTATATTTAAGGAAAAGATATTTTTTAAAACTTCTTCCCCAAATGATTGAGTTTGGTAGGAAGTGATATTAACACATCTCTTGTTCCTCGATCATTTTAACCTTTGTCAGAAGTGGCTCATTTTCATTCATAACTAAGAAGTTGAGAGGCTGAATTTATTTCATATATGATCATCTTCTTAGAAAAATTTTCTTCTTCTAATACACCGACCAGAACCATTCTGGTGTGGTGACATGACAATACAGAAGCAAATATTCCTCAGTTGAACATCTAAAGAAATAAAACTCCTGTGAGTTCTTGTTACTGAGTGACCATCTCCTGCCTTAAGCATCAACTCTTAGATCCCTCCATTTTCCCCAAGATTCACCTTCCACTTTGGATTTCTCATTAGGCACCACTGCTACCACCACCGCCCTTTGGGGTGGCCATAATGAAGAAGTAGGATTGATGTTGCACCCCTATTTAACATTCTGGCCATCGTATAGTACTCAGGACTCTTTGCTTAATATAACCTGTGATACATCTATGACCAGGTTGGCCTGTGATAAGCATGAGTTGAAATTGGGTAGGGTACAGACATCTGTAGTTTTTAAAAGCCCCTAAGTGATTCTAATGTATAGCCAGGGTTGAGAACCACTGGGATAGAAGAGAGGTTAAAAAAGGGAGAAAGACATTCTCAGTGAAATAGATGATCAGTTATAAAAATACCATTGACTCACTTTTGGCCTATGACTATCTCACCGAGGTCTGTCTCTTGCCCTGGTCATCCCCAACTCAGAAGCTTGTTCACAGGTGTTCACCCTCCTCAACACAAAGGCACCACAGAGGGAGGAGCGTCTCCTTGCCTGCTGCCTGATGCCCAATTTGTGAGTTCTCATATAATAGGTGAGTTCATATATTCTCCGGGTGACTGACACACAGAATGACCACCCCCTTCACCCCCAGTCACAGAATCATGGAACTCATTTGGTAAGTTCCAGCGTGGTCTGTAGGTTTTTACATGAACGTACAACAGCAGGGGAGTCATGCCCTTACCATACCCCTTCCCCTGGGGGAAAAGTTGAAGGAGCATCGTTCCTCTCCCGAGTAGACTTGGCCAAGAAGTAAAGAAGTAGAGAGGGTGCCGGGTTCAGTAAGAAACACCAGTATTACCTCCGCGTAATTGAGCCAGAGCTCAACATCCTGAGCTGTATGCTGAGACGCTTGTGAGAAGGGAGATCTTAGAAGGGGACTTAGATTGAGACAGTATATGACTCAGAGCAGCCAGCCTTCCTTCCCCGCAAAGAGCCGCTGTCTCCTGTCTCTGGGTTTCACTGGCTCAGACCATTTTCCCAGGGACAAACGGGTCTTCTAGAACATGTGGGTCTTTGTTTCATCTATCCTGGGACTGTCTCTGGGTTCTTCTGACGCCCTCAAGCAGTCATTGTTATTGTGGTTTGAAGGCCTTGCTGTTTTCTGAGGATAGTCCTTGAAGTTAAGGACTTAAGGGCCAAAGGGAATTTGGGGAGCACAGAACTGTGCTCATTGTGAACTGCAGTCACCAGTTTCTTAAGACCATTCCTGAGGCAGATTATGGTGTGTATGTGTGTGTGTGTGTGTGTGTGTCTGTGTTTCATGGCTTCTTTCTTTAATTAAATTTATATTTGAGTGGCTAGCTGGGGGGCAGGGGTAGGAGAACTTTTGTGTGAGGCACTGGAATACATGGAATGATTTTTAGGTGCCTAAGTAGGAAAAGAAAGGTAGCTCTTCTCGATCTGATCCCATAGAGCAGTTCGTCATCTTCTTTCTGTCCACATTTTCTTCCATGTTTTCTTTCTTGCCCCTATATTAAGTGTATCTAGTCACCCAAACAATCTTGAGATTTCATTCATTCAGTAGGTTGAGTAATGATAATAACTAACATGTTACATTTCAGCACCATTCCTCATGCTTTGTATTTATTCATTTAATTCTCACGACATCCCTAAGAGATAGGTGTAATTCTACTCCAAATTTTATGGATGAGGGACCTGAAGTGCAGAGGGGTTAAATAACTTGCCCAGACAGGGTCACGTTGTTGGTACTTAGTGGGCCCTGGATTCCATTCCAGGCAGTCTGGCTCTAGCACTTTTGCTTGTAAGCTACCTGTAGTGCTTCTTAACGACCTGTCTGCTGTATTTAATAAGTGCCATATTGTTTTAAAATACCTATGGCCTTGTTGCCCAACTTTTAAAAATTCTTGTCATTTTTTAATTTAATGCAGATGGTCTCAAAGTATGATCCAGGGGACCCCAGGGGATCCATAAGGCCCTTTTCAAGGAGTCCACAAGGTCATAACTATTTTTAAAGTAATACTGAGATGCTGGATTATCCTTTTCACTCTCACGAGTGTACATTGGAGTTTTCAAGTAGTTTCATGACCTGTGGTTATCACAACAGATTGAATACCAAAGCATATAGGAGAACCTAGCTTTTTCTCTCAAACCAGCCATTGAAGAGATTTGCAAAAATGCAAAAACAGTGCCACTTCCCTCACTATTTTCTTTTGTATTTTGGGAAATATAAATTTTTTTCAAAAAAAAATATGGTAACACATAATGAGTTTATCGGTTAATGAATTAATAAATATTTGTCAAATTTCTCTATAAAATTAATAGATATAGCTCTTATAAAGAAACTCTTAAATAATGTTTTTTAGATGTAAAAAGATCTTGAGACCAAAAAGCTGGAGAACCACTGATTTAATATAAACCCTCACAAGGCAAGTGTGGCCTATAGCATAGGAACTTGTTACAGATGCAGAATCTCAGGTCCCATGCCTAATCTACCAGTTCAGAATCTAGTTGTAACGAGAGGTAGTTGTACAATGAAGGTTGAGAAGACAGACCTAGAATTTATGGACAACACCACTTAGCAAATCAATGACCTCTTGTTAAATTTCAGTCTGAATTTCAGGTGGGACTTTGGAGATTCCTATCCCCAGTTCTCTATCATCAAGTTGCTGGGTGCGGTCTCCTTGCCCATCTGAGATTCTTTAGTCCCACTGTCTATCCAGTGGCTCTCCTACTGGAAAAGGTGGTTTTCACATCCTCATCAAAACCAGCAGCTCCATAGCAGAGTTTTTATAGCAGTGGTCTTCAAATTTGTGTGCATCAGAATCACCTGGAGGGCTTGGTAAAGCAGAAGTGCTAGGTCCTGCCCCAGGTGTTTCTGGTTCATAGGTCTAAGAATTTGCAGTTCTAACAAGTTACCGGGTGATGCTGATACTGCCAGTCTTTCAAAGACTGGTCTCCCAGTCCAGTCTCCCAGTCCTGGTCTCCCAGTCTTTGAAAACCACTGGTCTACAGGAAGACATAGAAGTCTGTAGAAAGGTCAGGCAATATTTATTCGAAATCGGGCAGCCTGGGTGGCTCAGCGGTTTAGTGCCTGTCTTTGGCCCGGGGCATGATCCTGGAGACCCCGGATCGAGTCCCACATCAGGCTCCCTGCATGGAGCCTGTTTCTCCCTCTGCCTGTGTTTCTGCCTCTTTGTGTCTGTGTGCGTCTTTCATGAATGGATGAATAAAATCTTTAAAAAACATATTTATTCGAATTGTTTTATAAGGATTTCAAGCCCATAGAATAATGGGAGGAAAAAAAAGAATTATGGGAAAGATGCCACATTCACATTTTCAAGACCAATCTCTTAAAAGCATAAAATAATCCAAAAATTCAAAATCTCCATCTTTGCTAGGGATGCATCTATGTCTTTTAATAAATAGAGAGTAGTAAGAAATCTGGCAGGTCACGGGTCATTTGGAATGCTCAGATTCTCTGAAAACAGTAGGAAGACTCAGGTTCAGCTTCCTTCCTTACTAATTGCAAAATCACCACAAGATTTCAGCAAGGAGACATAAATAGCCTGTCAGGTTCATTTATCACTATTTCAACTGATAACACACCATTCATCCACTTGGTCACAGGGCTGCTTAACCCCAAAAACTAGTAACAGATGAGCACAGACCAGTGAATTTCGGTCCCTAGCCATGAGATACACGGTTAGAGCCATCGGATTTCCTCTGCTCAAGAGCTGCCATAAATCCCTGGCCTGGTGTCAGTTCCCAGGCTTGCAAACCCAGTGCTGCCTACTGATATGAACCTTTCAGCAAAGTTTGCTGAGCTAAACAGGTGTCTGATGAAAGGTGTGTAATCCTTGAAGATTATCTTCCCCTAAAAGCAGCTAGTAACCCCAGACTCACATAATCCAGACAGATGGGAATTGGGAGTAGCTTGCCAGAGTTCACACTTTGTATTTGAGGAAGTTTGTATGGTTTGGTTCCAGATGGTAGAGATGAAGGTTGCAAGGGTGAGGGGTGGCTGCCTTTGTGGGGAGGAAATCCTTACCCATGAACATTATTATTCCACTTCTGGTCCAGTCTACAATTTTGAAATATTACTAGGTTAAAAGGAAGGCATGTTTTGTATTAAACAAGTTAACCTTGTAGTTAATATGCTGGGAGCTCAATTAATTTGGGAATTTAGGTCTGTAAAAACAAATCTTGACCTTGTCTAGATAGTTCCCTCCTTATCCTAATAGATCTGTCCACACAGAGGCAACTTTCTACCAGTTTGTTGTTGTTTTTTTCCCTCTCCCTAGAATGGAGTTAACCTTTTCAAACACATGGGATCGGGGCTAGTTAACATGAGAATTGACTCCCTTACTACAAGTAGGTCAGCCTTAACAGCAGTGAGGTAAATTTGGGTCCTATGCAGTCAGCACAGCTTAGAAATGCTACTTTTTGCAGACATCACATTGCTCTTTACTTTCCTTTTTTTTTTTTTTTAAGATTTTATTTATTTATTTATTCATGAGAGATGCAGAGAGAGAAGCCGAGACACAGGCAGAGGGAGAAGCAGGCTCCATGCAGGGAGTCCGATGTGGGACTCGATCCCGTCTCCAGGATCACGCCCTGGGCCAAAGGCAGGCACTCAACCGCTGAGCTACCCAGGGATCCCCGTGCTCTTTACTTTCCCTTTAAGCAAGCACCTTGATACTCTTATGAATTAAGAGTGTGGTCCATACACTGAAGCTCAGAACCTCGTCTTCCTTTGGATAAGTAGTTCTAGTGAAGCAGAAGAGAAATCCAGCTTTCAATAGTATCAAGATAGTTAGTTGATGCGGCTGAGGGGCTTGTGGGCCAATTTCCAATTACAAGTCTCCTGATCACAGAGTAAGTGCTGTTCACCAGCACCTCTGCCTCAAAGACAATTTAAAGGGAATAATTTCATCAGCAATTAATTATACTGCAGCTACCAGAATTTGCCCTCCAAACACCACTTTGTTTTTAGTCTGAACAGCCAGGTTTCCCCAGGGATGGTTCAGGTTTTCTGATTGAAAGTATCCTCAGTTAAGAAAAGGTGTTCGAGCACCATGGGAATCTATTCACCAGGGGTGTATTGTACTTGTTTCAGATCTTTCAGGATCATTCACCGGCTTCCAAGATAAGTGCTTTTTATTTCCCTGCATCTTAGATCAATTATTTGGAATCTTTTTGGTAAGTTAAAAGTTTAAGAGCTGTAACATCAAACCACCGCATCTCTCAAATTACTCAATAACCTAGATGTTCTCACCAAATATTATTCTCTCAATTGGCTTTACAGTGATTAGGATCTGGAGGAGCCTAAAAAAGGGAGAGAAGGAAACAAAAGATAGCAAGACATTCATTATATAAATCATTCCATGTCAGGAAGGTCAGCGTAGAGGGCACCTGAGTGGCTCAGTCAAGCATCTGACTCTTGGTTTCAGGTCTCGAGGTTGTGGGATGGAGCCTCATGTCAGGCTCTGTGCTCAGTGCAGAGTCTGCTTTGGATTCTCTCTCTCCCTGTCCTCATTCACTATCTCTCTCAAATAAATAAAATCTTTAAAAAAAGAAAAGAAAAGAAAGGTCAGAGTACAGAAGTGCTACCAGCTACAGTTTTTTTGAGGGAAAGTGCCTGCTGCAGGTGAAGCTTAAATTCTTTATTCTTTATCCACGTAGTGCACCCATGGAGTAAACATGACAACTTTTTCTTCTGAGCCATACATTTTAACATATTACAAGTGATTTCACTTAGGTACTAAGGAATCAGAAATTTACCTTTGGTCCTTTTAATTGTGGAAATGGGATCTGTTTAATTTAAAAATTTCTCCTTCAGGAAGAGACCATGGACTTACAAATGCCTTTCAGCTTACGTGCAGATTCCTTCCATTGGTATAAGCTCCCTGAGGGTCTCAGGAGTCAGAGCAGGAAGACCTAACTTCAGGCAATGCAGGGACAGCTTTGGACAGTGGCACTGTGTGGTCTGAAATGTTGGCACACAAGAGCCCTGAACACCAGCCTTGCTGTTTTCTGGTTGGAGTTTGGGTTTGCAGTTTTTTCTCCCCAGCACCTGGGAGAGTTTCACTTCCTGGCAGTTGTTGGTAGCCTTCCTGCCCTGTAGCCTTCACTGGTGCAGGGTGGAGGGCTTGCTGCAAAAATCCAGTGGACCCAGTGGGCTCAGTGAGTGCATGCTTGTTGCCCTGCTGCTGCCTCCCAGCCTGCCCTGGGCCTCAGGACTCTCCTGTGGCAGTGGCAGTCACAGGGTGTGTCCCAGGAGATTGCCACTTACCCTGGTGGGAATCCCAGGCACTGAAACATTAATGCCTAAATGCTCTCCCCAGACCCCAGGTTGCCTGAGAGTTCCAATGGCCTGACCAGTTTAGGTGGAGGCCCTGATAAGGTGTGCATGTGCTGCCTTAGAGTGTGAAAACATGAACAGCTGTGGAAAATATGTTTTGGGGGGATTCTGACTGGGTCCAGGGTGGGAATTGAAGGAAGAGAAGACAGAACAAAGAAATCTGTGCTTTCTGGGTAAGGTTGCTCGTAGTAGCGGAGAACAGAAGGTAGGAAGGGCACTTACCACCTTCTGACTCCTTGGGTCTTACAGAAGTCCTCCTCCTACTGAGCTGTGGGAGTGGGGCTTTCTGTCCCTAACTGTGGGGTTCAGATGAGAACCGGTGAGGGACTAGGGAATTGCACAGTTGCACAGTCATTGCAGGGGACTTGTAGTTGGGGGATCTCATGGTCACAAGGGTGTTGTTCCCCCCACCGCCCCCCCGAGGTACAGAACTCGGTCCCCCAGCCAACTGAGTAAATTTCTCAGCATGTGCCAAGCACTTAGGAGGCAGGGGACAGATGTGCCAATTATCTGTGTTGTGAGGTCTGGGCACCCTTTGTACTTGAGCGACAGAGAGCTCTTCTCCAAACTGACAGGGCACACTCTGGGCTGGCTTGAACACCGTGGTCATCACTGTTAGCATTCCTGACACACTGCTCTTGAAAGCCTCTGTATGCAGCTGAATGACGCGTCGACGGTGGTTTGACTGTAATATTTTGTGGTGCTTGTTGCATTCAATCAAATACGTTACACTTACACATGAGTTAAAGACCCAAATAAGTCAAAAGACTTCAGGAAAGCCTAAAGTTAAATATATGCTCATTCTTTACAATGGCATTCGGATTAAAACCGTCAAAATGCAAAATGCTGTGGTTATACCCCTCTAGGGCCAGGTTGGATTTCTTGTTCTATATTTCTGCATTATTTACAGTGATTTTTGAAAGGCAGGAAAATGCATCAGAGGCATGATTTCTCCTTCTAAGAAAAAAATCCAAAATTGAGAAAATCCTTGAGTGCAGCCATTTTGGAAATGTAGATAAAGAAGAAAAATGCTGAAGATTTGGGTGGTTTGCAGAGCAGCATGATTTTGTAATTGCTGCCACCTACTGTATGTGGTTGATGTTTGTTTAAATTTGGTAAGTTTGGGAAGGTGAGGCTATTGAAATTGATAATTAGAGCAAGGTAGACATCATTAGTTTATAGCATTTCTTCTCTGCTCCATAAGTGGCTCTTAATTACCAAGACAGCCACAGTTTTCATTCATTACCTTCAAGTGGATTTAAAGTTTTAAATCATTTTAAAGTCCCTTTGCCAAGGAACCTTCACCGTAATGCTGTAGAATGCACATTCAAAAGCTTACCATGCTCAGGGATTTTTCTGAATATACATGAAACAGTTTGTTTTAAGGAGATTGTTTTGTTTTAATTTGTAGAAGCAACGTTCTGGGGTGGGATTATAAATTAATTTACATGAAAGAGGTGAAAATAGAGCTAGCGGAGCTGTTGTGAGTTGCAGCAGTCAACTTAAAAGACATTCTTTTATGAGTCCTAAAACAAAGCTTCAGATCAGCCGACTAGTTAAATGTAACAAGCAATATAGAATCTGAGTCAACAGAGACCCTTCTCTTTTATTAAGACCCAGCTGTCAAAGGGTCATTAGGTCCTTCCTGTGGAAAACAACTTGCCCATTAATGTTTGGGGTGGTCCCTCGACAGGATTTCTGAATAAGTGCCTGACATTTCGTTTTTTGAAAGAATCTAAAGTTGGTGGGAAACTTGGATGTTGAAATTTATCAGAAGTAACGTCCTCAACCTTAGCTTTGTTTAATATGCCATGACGTATATTTGGAATGCTGCCGCTAGCTATATGAGTTGACTTACAGTGCTACTATAAAAGGTTCAAAAGCATAAACTTCATGGAGATCAAATCCCTACAACTGGGAAGAGACTGCATACGTAAAGTCTGGTGTGCCATTTTTACCTCCTTGCTACTTCCGTTCTTTCCAAGTGGCCCCTGTTCCAATGTCTGAAAACACCACAATGAGGTCGACTTTGGCTTTTTCTGCCCTAGGCTATTTGCTTTCTAGAAGAGAAGGCCAGGCAGGGTCTCCTGAAAAGCCACTCTCTGATCTGGGCCGCCTCTCCTACCTGGCCTACTGGAAGAGCGTCATCTTAGAATATCTCTACCACCACCAGGAGAGGCACATCAGCATCAAAGCCATCAGCAGAGCTACGGGCATGTGCCCACATGACATTGCCACTACTCTGCAGCACCTCCATATGATTGACAAAAGGGATGGCAGGTGAGTACCAAGGCCTGGGCGTCGCTGGCTGCCTTGCAAGCATCTTACACCAGAAAGGGTCCCTGACATGGGGGGGCAGGGGATACATTCTAGTTTAACATAAGAGGTTGATAAAAGACAGTATCAAAAGCTTTCTCCTAAATAGGAAACAGGAAATGATACTTTTTTGCTGGTCAGATTTCAATTTGCTATACCTTTTCATTGATGAGCTTTCTCATCAATTGTACCCTGGGTAATAGTGCTAGCATTTGTCAACGTATGAAGGTGAAATGAAATTTCAGCTTTTGATTGCACTTTGTTCTGCTTCGTCACATTACAGATTTGTCATCATTAGAAGGGAAAAGTTGATATTGGGCCACATGGAAAAGCTGAAAACCTGTTCCCGGACCAATGAACTTGATCCAGAAAGCCTAAGGTGGACCCCAATTTTAATTTCTAATGCTGCAGTTTCTGAAGAAGAGCGAGAAGCTGAGAAAGAGGTAATGATTGGCTTCATCTGCCTAAGTTGTGTGACTTCAATCTTGCAGCATTCTTAAGCTAAGCTAAGAAAGTCATTACCGTCGTTGTCAAAGGCTTGGTTATGTAGAGGGAGCTTGTGAAATGATATGGCACTAATTTATCCTAACTGAGGTTGCATGGTAAGACATGATAATTTTATTGAATTGAGTATGAAAAATGAAACATTTATCATTGATCACAAAGCAGCATTTTTCACTACTGACAGCATGTAATCAGATCACATTTGGTGCTGAGCTCCAAGGCTGCAATGTCAATCGATTCTTTGTGTTTATGAACTTGCTTAAAGTGCTCCATGCCAGTGAGCATGTAATGTAGTGATAAAGGACTCAAATCAATTCGCTGCATCATTAATACTGCTAAATATCCCATGAAACCCAATCTTCTTTGATTTGTTATCCTAACTGATGCAAAAGAGTCCTAAGATGATGCAGCTGGAATGTTGCTTGGCTGGCTGACTGTCCTGATCAGAAACGACTTAAGAGATCCTTTGCCTTTGATCCTTAGAGGCTCTGGCTTAACTGCCCTTTCACTGGCCCACCATTTTTACCCTCCCCCGCCTTAGGCTGAGCGCTTAATGGAACAAGCTAGCTGCTGGGAAAAGGAGGAGCAAGAAATCCTGTCCTCTAGAGCGAACAGTAGGCAATCACCTGCAAAAGTACAATCGAAAAATAAATATTTGCATTCCCCGGAGAGCCGGCCAGTGGCAGGGGAGCGAGGGCAGCTGATGGAGCTGTCTAAGGAGAGCAGTGAAGAAGAGGAGGAAGAGGAGGAGGAAGAGGAAGAAGAAGAGGAGGAGGAAGAGGAAGAAGAGGAAGAAGAGGAAGAAGAAGAAGAAGAAGAAGAAGAAGAAGAAGAAGAAGAAGAAGAAGAAGAAGAAGAAGAAAATATTCAGAGTTCTCCTCCGAGATTGACTAAACCACAATCAGTTGCCATAAAGAGAAAGGTATGTGTCTGTTTAGAGTTTCAGTCTGAGTCCATTTCAATCAAATTTTGTCATTGCGAACTATTAGTATTTGTTTCACTCTCTATTCTTTAGATGTAGTTTATTTGTATTCAGTCCTCCCGATCATATATCATCATCGTTTATCTTACAGTCATGATTGTGTTTACTTTTTGAGGTTTGTTAGTGGCCCTGACAGGAAAACAGGGACAGGCAGGCTTCCTAGTCTAGTAGTTACTGCCACCTGCTGGTTTGTGGGACTAGAGTAAGTCAGGGTGTAGAAGCAGAAAGGGGCCTTGGAGAGCACTTAAAACCACCTTCAGTGCATTTTGATGAAAACACCAAGGCCTAGGGGAGGCTAAGAGACTTGTCCAAGGTCTTACAACTCCTTAGATATGGAGCCAGAACCAGATGACTGCCCTGAGTCCAAGCCCAGTGCTCCTATTTTTCTTGTTCTTGCATAGAATTGTTAGAAGGTATTTCAGACTCTCTGTGTTGATGCTGATATTTTTAAATTTGTGGCCAAGTCACATTGCTGAAATTTCTTATAGCCTGGTGGTCTCTCTAGATATACCTTGTGCAGAAAGTTTAAAAAACTGATTTTGTCTTTAGGTAATTGTTTAACCCGGATCTGATATCTTTGTCTTCACTATCTGTGACTTAGTGAGGGACCAGATACTGTTAGTATACCCAAGACTTAAAGAAATAGCACCAGTTGAGGCTTTGCCCCAAGGTCATCCCGTGTACTGCCTGTCAAAGAACTTGCTGTTCTAACTCCCAATTTGGTAGCCTTTTAGTGGAAATGCAGCTGTGGCAAGGAGTAGAAAAGAGCATCCCATAAAGTGAACTTCAAGCTTCTGAGTAATCTTTTGATTTCTTACGAGGAAAATGTATTCAGGTATTATGTATATATTACAAAGAAATTTGTCTTAAAAATATCAAAAACCAGGATTATCCAAGGCATGCTACGGACTCCCATCATATAAGTGGATTCAATCTGAAGAAAACCAGTTCTTTTTTTTTTTTTTTTTTAAGATTTTATTTATTTATTCATGAGAGGCACAGAGAGAGAGAGAGGCAGAGACACAGGCAGAGGGAGAAGTAGGCTCCATGCAGGGAGCCCGACGTGGGACTTGATCCTGGGTCTCCAGGATCACACCCTGGGCTGAAGGCAGCGCTAAACCGCTGGGCCATCTGGGCTGCCCGAAAACCAGTTCTTTATATTGGCTGTACTCATGTTTGGGAAAATTATAGTCGGTTAGGGAGGGCAGGCCAACCGGCGGTGTTGATAATCATAATTGTTAAGTTACAGAATGTGATTATCAGGTTTATATGTGAACATTCAGAGAGTTAATGTGAGTCAACAGTAATTCTTGGATACAGTTTATTTACAGTTTTAACCCAACGTATTGAACCTTCTTGCAGTGTATTTTAAATAATCTTTCAGGCCCATTATTGACAGATTACATTTTAGCAGCAATTCTGTTATTCCTGTATTTTAATTTTGTTTCATTAAATACTTTTTTGCTTGGGCAGAAGTATTTTATAATTGCTATTATGGAGAGTCATCTGTGCCAGCCTGTGGTGCAATTAGAAAAAAAAAAATCCTATCTTATATAAATAAGACAGAATTGACATGTCTTTTAATTTTTTAAGATGCCTTCTATAATAAAAGATTTTGTAAAATTATCAGTTGCTGACATCCCTGCAGTCATCAATACATGATTCTCTTAACCTTTTAAACAGAATAATCCTTTCTTCTCCTACCCTGTCCTCTTCCCTTTTCACCGTTCTAAAGCCCTATGAAATGGGGAGCAAATAGGTTAGCCTTGTACACCATCAGATCTCCTCTGGTGCTTTGATGATAGCAGGTGCTCCTTGAACAATTATCAAGTATTAAATGAGTGACCCAGTGGCTAGTCGATTATTGCAACACTTATGGAAACATCTGTGTCTGTGATGATTGAATAGCTATGATATACAGGATATTGGAGTCTGCAAGTACCAATGTACTTGGAAAATGTATGCTAGAAAAGCAAACCTTAGCTTTTAAAATCTACAGTTAAGCTGAGGCGATGTTCCCTCTCAAAGCATCTTCTTGAGTAAACAACTGTTTTATTTGGAAAACACTTGCCTGTGTAGTTTGAGCCCGAGAGGGATGTTAAACATCAAATGGAAGGTTAAGTACAAAGGCATCACAGAAGTCTTTACGTGTAAGATTCTCAGGCCTTCCGTACATGTTTGCTGCATATCGACTCAACCATTTAATTTCTCATGAGCTCTTATGTATTATGTTTGGAATTAATTTCAGAGGCCTTTTGTGCTAAAGAAGAAAAGGGGCCGTAAACGCAGGAGGATCAACAGCAGTGTAACAACTGAGACCATTTCTGAGACGACAGAAGTACTGAATGAGCCCTTTGACAACTCAGATGAAGAGAGGCCAATGCCACACCTGGAGCCTACCTGTGAGATTGAAGTGGAGGAAGATGGCGGGAAGCCAGTCCTGAGAAAAACATTCCAACATCAGCCTGGGAAGAAAAAACAAACAGAGGAAGAGGAAGAAAAAGACAATCATTGTTTTAAGAATGCTGACCCTTGTAGAAGTAAGTGGAGGAATTATAAAAATCTTATCCTTGTGCATATCTCGTATATTAACCGCCAAAAGGCAAGTACCTGGAGTTATACCCAAAGGCAACTCTGAGGTTGTGTCGACTCATTCATAAAAGGATCTCTCCTTTCTTCCTGGAATTGGATTTTATTTTAAACAACCTCTAAGGCCAGAACATTCCTCCGGGTGGGTTCATCTTTCTTTCCAGAAATTGGCTTATCCTCAGAAACTCTGAAGTCTCTCAATAAGAAACACACAGCATCTCCTTGATTCTAATAGGTACTTTTTTCCCCCACATTTAATATTTCCAGAATCAGGGTTACTGTCTGCGTAAGCATTGAATGCAGTAGTTTCTTTCTTCCTGAAAAATAAATTTAGTAAATCAATCATGCAGCTTATAATTACTGGTGTCTTAGGATACATTATTATCAAGGATCATTTAAACTCACCCACACTATCAGTATTTAGCTTTGATAATATAGGATAGTGTGGAAATCAGGAAATTGTCCTTCCTTTTAAATTACTATTTTATAATTTGCCGTTGGCAGGGACATCCCACCCCATCCTCTACCAAAAAAAAAATACTAACACCAATGAGTAGTCTTTGATGCTCTGTTTAAAAGCAACCATTCCTTGCCTTTTGGCTTGGATACTTAAGTTTCTGGCTGAATCATAAGGATCTATGGACAGTCTCTGCTCTGTGGCTGAAATCACTCTACTTAAAAATTTATTCTAATATCTTTTCTAATCTAGAAACAGGCCATCTCATTTCCTTGAGAACTGCGGTGTCTCTCTTGCTTTTAAGAAGCCACAATTTGGGGTGCCTGGCTCAGTGGGTGGAGCATGCGACTCTTGATCTCGGGGTTGTAAGTTCAAGTCTCATGGTTGGTATAGAGATTACTTTAAAAAATCTTTTTTTTTTTTCTTTTTACAAAGTGGGGGCCCTTGGATGTCTCAGTCAGTTAAGTGTCTGACTCTTGGTTTCAGCGCAAGTCATGATCTCAGGGTCCTGGGATTGAGCCCTGCATCAGGCTCCCTACTCAGTGGGGAGCCTGCTTCTCCTTCTCCCTCTCCCTCTGCCCGCTCATGCTTGCTCTCTCTCTATCAAATAAGAAAAAAGGAAGAAAAAAAGAAAAGCCATAATTTTAAGGGCACGAGCAAGCATCTTCTGACTTTCATAGTTAACAGGAATACTGTTGCTATATACAATAGTTTGCTGAGAGAATGACATCTTACCCTGGTGTAGAGTCCAAACCTTGTTCTTTAGTTTCTTTTTTCTTTCTTTCCTTTTTTTTTTTTTTTTTAAGTTTATTTATTTATTTGAGGGGCAGGGAGAGGTAGCGGGAAAGAATCTTTCAAGCTGGGCAGCCCTGGTGGCTCAGTGGGTTTAGCGCCACCTTCAGCCCAGGGCGTGATCCCGGCGACTGGGATCAGGCTCCATGCGTGGAGCCTGTTTCTCCCTCTGCCTGTGTCTCTGCATCTCTCTCCCTCTGTGTCTCTATGAATAAATAAATAAAATGTTTAAAAAAAAAAAAAAGAATCTTTCAAGCTGATATCCCGCTGAATGCAGAGCCTGATTCGGAGCTCGATCTCATGACCCATGAGATCATGGCCTGAACCAGAACCAAGAGTCGGACACCCAACTGACTGAGCCACCCAGGCACCCCAGTTCTTTAGTTTCTTTAAACAAACAGCAAACTGCAGCAAGATACCATTTTTTTGTGTGGACATTGAGCCTTATTTCCACTTCCTAACTTTCTTCTCAGGACTGTGTAAACGAATCATCATTACCTTTATTGTCCACTCTGGGCCATTTGCCTTTAAAATTTTTAGTGGCCATATTGTACCTGATTCCTTTCAGGATCTTCTTAATTACCAGAAAACCCATCTTATTTAGAGAAGTGTTCCTATAAAAGCTGGTAGGTCCAGCAGCATGTGGAATCCAGAGGCACTGGCATGGCTATTTCCTGCCCATGTGAATAGCAATAAAACCATTTGAGTACCTTGAAGTGACTGTTAAGTGGGTATTGTACTTTGTACTTCTGAAGGAATCAGTGTACATCACTTATGTGTTCTTCTCAGCTAGCCAGTTTGAATGTAATCCTTGCAGGTAAGTTTATGTGTAATCCTTTTACTATGTAAATGAACTAGGAGCTTACCCTGCTCTGCACTGATTGGATTAGAAATCATTTCATTCTGGCAAAGAAGGATCTCTGTTCCACATTGAATGTGAAATCTTATGTTTGTTCTCCAAAGTAATGTTTGTAATAGAGGCTGTTTTTCTTTGTAAAGCTTTTCCTTTACATTGACCCCTTCAGGAGATCAGTGTGACCTTTAACTTTCTAAAGATCTCATGAAGGGCAGCCCCGGTGGCACAGCGGTTTAGCGCCACCTGTAGCCCGGGGTGTGATCCTGGAGACCCGAAATCGAGTCCCACATCGGGTTCCCTGCATGGAGCCTGCTTCTCCCTCCACCTGTGTCTCTGCCTCTCTCTCTCTCTCTCTGTGTCTCTATGAATAAATAAATAAAAATCTTTAAAAAAAAATAGAATAAAGATCTCATGAAGACTTAGGTGTTTTCTATTTGTATTTATTCATATGTTTGTTTGCTTGCTCATATTTAGATAAATATATTTAAAAATTTGTTTATATTCACATGTGCATAAAGGTACAGTAAAAATAAGATTAGCCAAGTTAAAATAAACATGACAATTATGGTTTGTTTCTTATTTACTTTAAAATGTTCAAACCTTACATTTGAGCAGCAAATTGATCCTAAATACTATGTGGACAGAATTGGTGATAAAAAAGAATACCTATCATTTAAGTATTCAATCATTTCATGGCAAAGACATTACAGTTTGTGTCATGCCAAAATGATGGTCTCTAGTAGATTACAGATGCATTTGTATCGGGGGTATCTAGGTATCTTTTCATTTGTTTCAGAGGTACCCGGTTTATTTTTATGCCAGAGAGAACATTCAAATCAAAGTAAATAATGTCATCTGAGATCATATAAATCCAGTAAATGTCTACAAACAGAAATTTGTATTCTCAGGATAGATATGAGAGTTAGGCTTTTATTCATTTCACCAGGACAGTGGTGCTTTGGATAAATGAGCTAGCAGGAGCCCCTTTCCCCTGTAGTTTCTAATGTGTACATGTTCAAATTGATTGATTATTTATTAACATTGTGGAATTCTGGACTTTTACACCAGAGAATGTCTTATTTGTTAAATTCAAAGCAGTTTATTATAATTGTCAGCATCCAAGTGCCTTTTTTTTTTTTTTTTATTCATGAGAGACACAGAGAAAGAGAGAGAGGCAGGCAGAGACACAGGCAGAGGGAGAAGCAGGCTCCATGCAGGGACCCTGACATGGGACTCGATCCCGGGACTCCAGGATCACGCCCTGGACGGAAGGCGGCGCTAAACCGCTGAGCCACCCAGGCTGCCTTCCATGTGCTTTCTATAAAAAGCACAGCTTTCTTTTGGGGGGGAGAATAAGTGAGACATGTATTCTTTTCCCCGACCTAGGTGATTCACTAGGTTTATAGCACAATATGAATCTCTGTTAGTTTTGATGGTGTCTTTATCATCAACTCTTGACCTTGAAATCAGTGTATACTAGCTAATTTAGAAAAATGAATTCAGGTGTTCAAAGAGATGCTAAGACTTTGTTTTTCTTCCTCCCGTTTGTCTCCTCGCTAAGACAATATGGATGATGATACAGATACCTTGAAAGAAGGCAGCAGAGACAATCCTGAACCTCTAAAGTGCAAACAAGTATGGCCAAAAGGAACAAAACGTGGTCTATCTAAGTGGAGGCCGAACAAAGAAAGGAAGACCGGATTTAAACTGAACCTGTACACCCCGCCAGAAACACCCATGGAACCTGATGACCAGATAACAGTAGAAGAACAGAAGGAGACTCCAGAAGACAAAAGCAGCCCCACTCCCACCAGGATTGAGGAGGAGGTCAAGGAAGCTATGGAACCCCTGCTGCCTCGGGATGAAAACAGAAGGGACGAAACGTGTGCACCTATAAGTCCGAATAAATCGCCAGGTGAAAAAACAGAAGATGATGCAATCAAGCCTGAGGAGGAAGAAGAAGAGGAGGAGGAAGAAGATGACGAAGAGGAAGAGGAAGAAGAGGAAGAAGAAGAAGAAGAAGAAAATGTCGCAAAGGACCCAGGTGGTGCTAAAAGTCAAGAAAAAGAAGAACCAGAAGTCTGCCTGGGCAAAGAAGACTCTGTTGCCCTGGACGATCATGAAGAGGAGGAGGAAGAGGATGAAGAGCCGTCTCACAATGAGGGTCATGATGCAGATGATGAAGATGATAGTCACATGGAGGGTGCGCAAGCAGAGAAGGAAGACCGGCCAAGAGAAGCCTTCAAAGAAGTACTGGAGAACCAGGAGGCTTTTTTAGACCTTAGTGTCCAGCCTAGCCATTCGAACTCAGAGGTCTTAATGGACTGTGGCGTTGACCTTGCAGCTGCTTGTAACGGTGAGCCCAAGGAGCTTGCTGGAGGCACTGACGCTGCGCCTGAATCGGACGAGGAATCACCGGAAGAACAGGCACCGAAGCAGGACCAAAAGAGCAGCGAAGGCGTGGATTCCGAGTTCAAAGAGAGAAATACCACAACCGTGGAAATAGACTCTGAGACCGTTCAGGCGGTTCAGTCTTTGACCCAGGAGAACAGTGAGCAGGACGACACGTTTCAGGATTGCACCGAGACCCAAGAGGCCTGTAGGAGCCTCCAGAACTACACCCATGCAGACCAAAGTCCACAGATCGCCACCACTCTGGACGACTGCCAGCAGTCAGACCACAGTAGCCCAGTTTCGTCCGTCCACTCCCATCCCGGCCAGTCAGTACGTTCTGTCAACAGCCCCAGCGTCCCTGCCCTGGAAAACAGCTATGCCCAAATCAGCCCAGATCAAAGTGCCATCTCCGTGCCATCTCTGCAGAACATGGAAACCAGTCCCATGATGGACGTCCCGTCGGTGTCCGATCATTCACAGCAAGTTGTGGACAGCGGATTCAGTGACCTGGGCAGCATCGAGAGCACAACTGAAAACTATGAAAACCCGAGTAGCTATGACTCTACCATGGGCGGCAGCATTTGTGGAAACGGTTCCTCCCAGAACAGCTGCTCCTATAGCAACCTCACCTCGAGCAATCTGACACAGAGCAGCTGTGCTGTCACCCAGCAGATGTCCAACATCAGTGGGAGCTGCAGCATGCTGCAGCAGACCAGCATCAGCTCTCCCCCGACCTGCAGCGTCAAGTCTCCCCAAGGCTGTGTGGTGGAGAGGCCTCCCAGCAGCAGCCAGCAGCTGGCCCAGTGCAGCATGGCTGCTAATTTCACCCCGCCCATGCAGCTGCCTGAGATCCCCGAGACTGGCAACGCCAACATCGGCCTGTATGAACGGATGGGCCAGAGTGATTTTGGGGCTGGGCACTACCCGCAGCCATCAGCCACCTTCAGCCTTGCCAAACTACAGCAGTTAACTAATACACTGATTGATCATTCATTGCCTTACAGCCATTCCGCTGCTGTAACTTCCTATGCAAACAGTGCCTCTTTGTCCACACCACTAAGTAACACAGGGCTTGTTCAGCTTTCCCAGTCTCCGCACTCCGTCCCTGGGGGACCCCAAGCACAAGCTACGATGACCCCGCCCCCCAACCTGACTCCTCCTCCGATGAATCTGCCACCGCCTCTTCTGCAACGGAACATGGCTGCGTCAAATATTGGCATCTCCCACAGCCAAAGACTGCAAACCCAGATTGCCAGCAAGGGCCACGTCTCCATGAGAACCAAATCGGCATCTCTGTCACCAGCCGCCGCCACCCATCAGTCGCAAATCTATGGGCGCTCCCAGACTGTAGCCATGCAGGGTCCTGCACGGACTTTAACGATGCAGAGAGGCATGAACATGAGTGTGAACCTGATGCCAGCCCCAGCCTACAACGTCAACTCTGTGAACATGAACATGAATACTCTCAATGCCATGAATGGGTACAGCATGTCCCAGCCGATGATGAACAGTGGCTACCACAGCAATCATGGCTACATGAATCAAACACCCCAATACCCTATGCAGATGCAGATGGGCATGATGGGAACCCAGCCATATGCCCAGCAGCCAATGCAGACCCCACCCCACGGTAACATGATGTACACGGCCCCTGGACATCACGGCTACATGAACACGGGCATGTCCAAACAGTCTCTCAATGGGTCCTACATGAGAAGGTAGGCAACAGGGGCAGTCACGAGATCCCCTGGGCATCACCATTGGATCGAATCTGCACAAATACCTTCGAAGAGTACGATTTCAAAACCAGCAATTGGTGTGAATGCAAAAACATTTGTTGGCACCATTTATTTAAAAAAAAAAAAAAAAAAAAAAAGCTGTATGCAGCAGAAAGCCTTATACAAGTTGTTTTTTCTTTTTTTTTTTTTTTTCCTTTTTCTTTTTTGGTATCTTTGTTTCTGTTACTTTTATATGAAATTCTCTGCAAAGGAAGGCCTCTCTGGACTACAATTTGAAGGCAGCCACTTGTTGTGCCTGCTTCCATTAAATGATGTGGATATCAAGCCCCACCCCACCAAATTATCTGTTTTAATACTGAACCTGGAACTTTTTTTTTCCCCCTTCCCTGTCCACTCCATGTAAATGCCTTTAGCATTTCAGTTCTTGTATATTTTGGTTAAGGTGACACTTGAGCATGCCGCTAATGTCTTTGTTAGTGACAGTGCATTTTGTAGTACTGTACAAGTGTTGTGCTAACAGTAAGCCATTTCTTAAGTTTTTTGCCTTGAGTAGGGTGCCCTAATTTGAGGGTTTAAAAAAAAAAACTATATTTTTGTTAATTATAAAACTGTAAAGAGCTATAAAAGCTATTCCCATTTGGTTAGTCAAAAGGGTTTTATTGCTCAATGTTTGGTGTAAAGTTGAGACCCTTTTCCATTTTGGTGACAGATTTCTTTGGGGAAAAAAGGCAGCTTTCTGTTTTATAAATGCAGACTTCTGTTTATTGAATGAAGCATATCTCAGTGTTTATCTGTCAGGTTTTGAAACATTTCATATATGTCCAAATACTTGGCAGGATTTAAAAAAAAATAGTGAATTTGGTGTAAAGTTGCTATTTTATGGAAATGCCTCTAACTTTACATTTTCATTCCATCTGTAGATTTTTCTATCTTTATAAAATATTGGAGTTATTTTTTAAGGAAAAATAGAGAAGTAGCTTGTGAATAGCTCAAACTAAGCTTACAGAACCGCATGTAAAAAAGCAAAAAAAAGTTATTTGTGTCTGTTTATATTGCTTCCTTTTTTGTAGCCTTTGTACCTGTACAGGGTGACTGTAAGGGCCAAGCAGGAGAGGCGTAATCCTTGTATAAAATAGGAGCCAGCGACACTCTTGTATTTATCTGTTCTCTTTTTAGTCAGTCACTTCAAAAAAAAAAAGAAAAAAAAGAAAAAAAAACAAACAAAAAAAAGCTGTACATTTTAACATAAAATAAATTATGATGAGCCATTTTTAGCCTCTTGTGTCCTGTCATATTATGATTGATAGAGAATGACCAATGGAACTGTATCATGTGTCACATCTCAGAACACATACACATTTTGGGAAAATAAATTATTTAGTGTAAATTGGAGTTATGAGATTTTTCTGATTTGTTTTGACTTTGGGGGAGGGGGTTGGCAATAAATAAGAGTAATATCTAATAAAAACCATCACATATACCAAATACCTATTTAATAAATTAATTTATAATGGATTTTAATGCTTTTCATGAAAGTTTATTTTATGCTGGTGCATACCTTCTGTATGCCAATCATTGTCTTTAAAATAAAGTGAATTTGTTTTTTTCTTTTTGACTTGGATCTTCATTTGCAAAGGGATCCTGCACAAATGTCCATTTGCCTCATTTGTACAGTCTGTTATAAACACCCCTCAGCGCCTTAGCACAGTGATAGCCAACTTCATTTTTATAAAAGTTCATACCCAAAAAAGCACCCAATCGGGATTGTGTATTTGAGAAATCATTTTCTCAAAAAAAGGTGTGAAAGTTTTGCTCTGTTGTGAATGAGTTGATTGGATGTTTTCTTTAGAGTCTAAAGTTAATACCACCCCCCCCCGGAAAAAAAATGTTTACAAACATTATTTTATGGCATTCGGGGAAGGTTCTGTCTGTTAAAACATTTTATTACTCAAACTCCAAGCCTAGAAATAAATGCTTGACTTGGTACCCATGTGAAACTGGCCCACTAAGCTCTCAGTGTGTCTAAATGTGGGTGCTTACAACTCTCCTGTCATTTCTTTCATACGTCTTGGAGGGAAAGCATTGCCTTTCCATAAGTGGTTTAACACAAGCAAAGCAAGTGTAGAGACTTCGGACACAAACTTTAAGGAGACTCAGAATAAAACTGAAAAGGCAGGCCGGGTGCACACACCCCGGGATCACAGGCTCCTGCAGACGGGGGATGCCCGCTGGTGTTTGGCCTGGTGCTCTCACCCTTCCTCCGGTTCTTTCACGCTTACAGAGCATCCTGGCTGAGTGGCAAGACCATGGATAATAACAAAAGACCAAGTCTTTTGGTTCTTTCCTTCTACAAATGCAGCCAGTGGATGAACATCTGTAGTGGCTGAGGGAGAGCTTACAGGAAGAGCCTTCTGCAAGGGCTGTCATCACGAAGGGAAGAAGAGAAACTTGGAGGCGCTGTGCTGGTTGCCAAGGGAATAGAATGACCACCTCCAGAGCCGGAGGTGACGGTGTGCCGCCTGTTTGAAACCACAGCTGCCTCAGTGCGGCAGCGTCTAGGGTCTTAGCAGCCCAGTGGGTGCGCCTGTCAGGCAAGAGGCTGCCCGAGCCGGGGGGCTGGGGCGGGGGCCTGCTAATCAGCTGATCTGGAAGCTTCCACAGGCTCCATCTTGAAACCTTCCCAGAGGTAGTCTCTTCCCTCCTCTGTTGAGGTTCTTTGGGAACGGAGATGTCCCTGTTTTCCCTTTCACAACGGCTTGTTAATCACACCCTATGGTCTGTGTGACACTGGGGTTCCGGCCCCTTGGTCCTCTGGGGAGCTCATGGGCAAGTTCTAGTCACTGCCCCAGACCTGCCAGACCAGCATCTCAATACAGTCCTGGGGACTTCCTGTGTCACAGGCTTCCAAATGACAGCAGGGGAGCCAGGGACAGGACCTCCTCTGCCAGCCCCCATCTCAGGCATTCATGGGTAGAACAGAAAGGCTCTGGGGAGAGAAACTGCTGATCTGAGGTGGCCTCAGAACACCCCGCACATTCTTTACTTACCCATCCTCACTAGAGAAAGCAATTCCAACCTAAACGTGATGCCAAGGATCCTGGAAAACAGGAACTTGGATTTGTTAGGACTGAAATGGGGTCATTGTTAGGTTGAGATTCATTAACAAGCCATGTTTTTTAAGCCCAGTAATGTGTTCTTCCCTTTACCTTCTAAGAGTCTCAAGTGGTCATCAGCTGTCGATCATAACTTTTGAATAGTTCGAGTGGTGCCTCCCCAGGTGTGAAGGCATTGGCCTTCCTTGCCGACATTCTATTTTAGAAATAATGATATTGTTACCAGGCTCTCATAAACAGCCCTTTCTCGGGATCCACACGCCCACCCTGTGCAGGAGATGGAGCAGTTGTCTCCAGCGTACAGAGGAGATTGGGCTCAAAGAAGCTAACTTGATTGCTCAAACTCGCTCGGCTAAAATTTGTGAGCTGGAACAAACTCTGTTCTCCAAATGGCAGCTCTTCCTACAACACTTGACTCTGAGAAGGCCCTAAGTTGTCATCGCTCTGATTCAAAGGCTTAGCTAGCAAATCCATGATGCTCTAGGAACTGGTAAGTACTATACGAGTACAGTTTACTTGGTTGGGGCAAGCCAGCATTGTCTCCAACGGTCTACAGTCAAAACTCAAGAGTACCAGTACTGTTAGGTGGGGAAGCAGTACCTTCAACCTCTCTGCGTCCAGGTGCCCATAGTTCCACACTCCTGGCTTTCCTTCTGCCTGTCTCTGCTCCTGGATTTCCCCCTGCCACCCAGGCCCAGCTCTAAACATTGATGTTGAAGTGCTCAGGCCTGGTGCTCCTTCTCCTCATCTCACCCAGTACTATGGGGAGCCAAACATCACTAATGTACACATAACACCTAGAATTATGTCTGCAGTTGTGAACACTCCTCTAAGCTCCCTCTAGATTCAAGGTCAAGTGACATGGGACACCTTTTGTATGTCTTACAGACCTGATAAAATGTCATCTCCAGCCCTCTCCCACATTTCTACCCTAGTCAACCCGGTCTCCATATCCAAGCAAGAAACTGAATCATCTAGATCAAACGAGAATGCTCCCTCCCCTTTGGAAAGTGTGATCCGTCAAGTTTCAGCTCACCCCATCTCCTCAGAGAGGTCTTGACGGCCCAGTCCGCAACTGTTGTCCACCTCAGTACCTGTTTCCCTCATTGCACTTGATTACAACCTGCCGTTTTGTTTTTGCTTTTTGGCATGTGGTAGGTTCTTGGTGAATACTTGACCAAACAATTTACCTCTGAAGACTTGAAATGTTTTTGCAAAAATTTTCTGTTCCTACTTTCTTCTCCCTCTGGCTCCCAGGAGCCATCTTGAAGAGATCAGTACTCTGCTTCTGCCATCCTCAGTAGGACTCACAGCCGCACAAAGGGGTGGGAGCATATAGAAGGGCATAGAGAAGCTCAAGAGATTACCAGCATTACATCCTTCCTACATAATGGACTCATCTAAATGTAAGTATTTATTATTATGTAGTAAATATAATATTATGTGTAAAATATATTTCATTAACGTGGAAATATTAATTTCTCTCTGGATGTGGGAGATAAATGAGTTTTGAGTGGGTTATTGGGATCCTGTAAGCACCTCTGTGATCTTAGAGCCCCTTTTGGTCTGTATCTCTTTCCCAGGAGCCTGAGAATAGCTCTCCTCACACTCCAATCTGAGTCGTCACGAGGACCTGACTTCTCTTGGGCTAAGATGACTCAGAGCAGTCCCAGGAAGCCCGGTGCAGCCACAGGGGCCCAGGCCACAAGTCCTCCCCGCCCCCGGTACGAAATCAGGGCAGCCCACCTAAAGTCACAGAGTAGCTTTACAAAGCTGCTGAGCCCCTGGACACTATCTTCCCTCCATGAAGAACTTCATGTGGTTTCCTGCTGCAAACGACAACCAAATTGGACATTGGGCCCCTTTTCATATTTTTCCCACAGGCCTTTGCTTTCTCCAGGCAGTTTTGGTTCCTGGTCCTCAATCCCGGGCATCTCCATCAGCACCTCTCTTTGGGTCCTGTCTAGTTTAGGGCTCCTGGTTCCAGAAGCCATCTACCTGCTTGTTGCCACCTGCTTTTATCTCCTCCAGACTGAAAGTCACACAGGGGCGCCTGGGCGACTCAGTAGGTTCAGCGTCTGCCTTCAGATCCGGCCATGATCTCAGCAGTCTGGGATCGAGCTCCGCATTGGGCTCCCTGCTACTCCCTCCGCCCTCTGCCCCTCGCCCTGTTTGTACTATCTCCCTCTCTCTCTCTCTCTCTCAAATAAGTAAATAAAATCTTTTTTTTTAATAGCTTAAAAAAAAAAAAGAATGAAAAATCACACCAAGCCTGGCTTAGCTCTCAGGGGCGGGGAGAGTCCACACCCCAGCTCACCTGCCCTGCTCTCCCATTAAACAGCAAACACTTTCCGGTGTGACTGAAAACAAGCCTGTGCTGCTTTGACTAGAATCCAAAGGAAAGGAGCTTCTTCAAGTAGTAGCCTCCTCCTTTTTTCCAAAATTCTAAAGTCAAGCACGCTTGTCTGCAATTCCCTGAACTTCTCTGGGTCGAGGCAACTCTGGAGAAGATCCTGAAGAGGCCTGGCTCCTGAGGAGGGTGGAAGCACACACGGCAGGGGCCTCTGCACAGGGACTCAGGACCCCCACCCCCAGCCCTAATAAAGGGCCTCGCAGGGAGCAGCGTCTGTGGCTGGTGACCCGTGCCTGGCGATTCCGTGGAAAGGAGGATGCGGGAGCTGCTAAGGAAGTACAGATGCTCCCGAGAGGGGACCCACTAATAAGCTGTGCAAACTCTCCTCTAAAACAGCTCCCCAGGGTGCTATTCTGCGAGGCTAGAAAAAAAAAAAAAAAAAAACTTATATTTTAAAATTATTTTTTAAGAATATAACTTTCAGACAAAGCCAGCACATTTAATCACAGCACAATGCCTACACATTTTCCAATCCTTTTCTGCTTCCATCTTACCAGATTTAAAAAAAAAAAAAAAAAAAAAGATAAAAAAATACAGGCGCCTTTGTGCAGAACTGTGTGCTCATCTGTAACCAATTCTGCTGAGTGACTGCTCCATTCTGCTGTGAAGCCAAGTGCTCATCCGGAAGGCAGCCTTGAATCCTCCCTGTTCATCAGCACACACCTGGAGGTTTAAGATGGGAGGAAGTCAAGCTTTGGTTTCACCCTCCCAAGCCACAGGGCAGGGCTCTTTGGGACTTCTTTCTCCGTTCCCGAGTGTCTCTGCGTGCCCTGCAAGAGGCCCTACGGCTCCTCATCAGCCTTCTCACTGTTGTCACTGTGCTCGGCCTGTCGCCTCTGTTGCACCAGCTGCTTGTCCAGTTCCCGGAGCTGCTTCAGAAAGCCCCGGTTGGGTAGGACACAGCGGTTCTTGGCCACTTGTTGAATGGCATCCACCAGGGTCATGTTCTTGTGAATCATCAGGTAGGCCAGGACCAAGGTCGCTGACCGGCTGCGGCCCATGACACAGTGAACCAGGATCTTACCTGAAATGCAGTAGGGAGAAGAGGCACCAAGCTATACTAGTCATCATTGCATTCTTCACCACCATGCACTCTTGGGGGTGGAGACGAATGGCAATTTCCCTTAAGATTATCCTTGATGAAGCAGTAAACATCATTTTTATCAAATTTCAGCCTTTGGTTGCACATCTACTTAATACTCTGTGTGATGAAATAGTACATACATACATACAAAGCACTTTGGCCAACTACCAACGTAAGATGGTTATCTCAAGAAAAAAACACATGGGAGATTGAGTTGCAAGCTGAATTAGCCACTGTTTCATGGAAACACTGTTTTTAGCTAAAAGAACAAATGACAGAAAAACCATAATAATTCACACGTGGATACTTGACAGACTTTGTCTCAAAAATGAACAAAGTAAGCCTCTCATTTCAAAGAAAACAACCAATGGCATTCATTGCCAGTAATAAAATGCAAGCTTTTGAGCAAAAATTAGAATTTTTGAAAACTCATATCTATTACTTTGAGGTGGACAGTTTCCCCATACTTCTAGATTTTTTTTTCATACTTCTAGATTTTTAAGATTGGTGGTGATATTAACAAATGTGTCCTTTTGATAATGTACAGTGAAAAGTGTCAACATTTGGAAGATCTACATAACTTAGGAACAAATATTTTCCAAATGACCAATGTGGGATATTACAAAATCATGCATGGATTAAAAAAATCATTCAGGGATCCCTGGGTGGCGCAGCGGTTTGGCGCCTGCCTTTGGCCCAGGGCGCGATCCTGGAGACCTGGGATCGAATCCCACGTCGGGCTCCCGGTGCATGGAGTCTGCTTCTCCCTCTGCCTGTGTCTCTGCCTCTCTCTCTCTCTCTGTGACTATCATGAATAAATAAATAAAATCTTTAAAAAAAAAAAATCATTCAAAGTGCCAGGCACCCCAACAGAGTATGTCTGAAGTTTATTGATATGGTTTCAGATTCCAGATCGCAGCTTGCCTTTAAAAAACTATTACTTGTAAAGTTTTGGTGTAGTATTAAAGAAGAATATTCACAATTATCTGAAATGGCTGTTAAAATATCCCTCCCTAAAAAACAAAAATAAAAATATCCCTCCCTTCTCCAACTATATACCTGAATGAGGCTGGATTTTCTTCATATACGTCAACCAAAACAACATATTGCAACAGATCAAATGCAGAAGCTGATATGAGAATCCAGCTGAATTCTAATAAGCCTCACATTGAAGAGATTGGAGACAAAGAAAAAAAAAAGCAAAATAATGCCCCTCTTCTCCCTAGCTTTATTTTATAAAATAGAATTTTTCATCAAAGCATGCTATTATTTTAACATGTGATGGGTTTTTAAGTTTTAAATATCCTTAAGTTTTTCAGCTTTTATTTCTTGTAGGGTAAATATGGATAGATATAACCTACACAAACCAAAGCTCTTTGAAGACTTCAATACTTTTTAAGAGTGTCAAAGGGTTCTGAGACTAACAAATTTGAGAACCAGAGATCTTGAAAAATCTCTACAAACAAAAAACTCCCTTTGGACTCTACCATAGGTAGCATCACCTGGGCCCAGCTGAGAAGCACGATGCGAAGCAGCTTGTGCATCCTTCATGTCTGCATTTGGTGACGCCCTGGAGCCCCACAGTACACCAATGTGCTTTATCTCATTTTATCCTTAACAGAACCTTCAAGCTTCATTATCATCATCCGTCCTTTATGGATGGGAAACGGGCTCCAAGTGGTGAAATGTCATACCAGAGGTCGCCCATAAAGCAAGTGCCATCAACAGAAATACTTTATTTAATTTTTTTTTTTTTAAGATTTTATTTATTCATAGAGGCGCAGAGAGAGAGAGGCAGAGACAGAAGCAGGCTCCATGCAGGGAGCCCGACGTGGGACTCCATCCCGGGTCTCCAGGATCACGCCCTGGGCTGCAGGCGGCGCTAAACCGCTGTGCCACCGGGGCTGCCCCAGAAATACTTTAAAGCAACTTGTTGAGGCCCTCTGTGTACTGGCCACTGGCCTCTGTGCTCTGCAGACAGAGGAAGTGGTAAGATTAAGCTCTCGGCGTGTCCCCACCACTGCCATCCCAGTGGTTGTCCTCTCCTGTCGTCGTGGGATGGCTCAGCTGGGGACGAGATGGCTGGGGCCGCTTGCGCTGTGTGACTCGTGACCCCAGGGACGCCTCTATTCCCGCGTCTCGGGCCTGAGGCTGGAAGGATGACCACAAGGACTCACGGACGTCAGAGGGCTCGGGGAACACCGGCAGGGTACGAGAACAGCTTGCTAAAGAACGTTTCTGAGTGGATATGGCTCCCCCGTGTCCCTCCACCTCCAGCCCCTGCCCTGGGCCAGGGGATGGCGCCCCGGGCGGTGGTGACGGTCAGCAGCCCAGGCAGCGAGAGAAACCCAGGAGGCCCGAGCTCCGGGCACAGGGATCCCCTCTTGCCTGCCCTGCCCCGGAGGCCTGCGCCCCTCGCGCAGCAGCAAGGATCCGCTCCGGCCTCCCCACACGCACGGCTGGCTCAGAGCGGCGCTTCCCAAGGAGCTCTTCACCTTACCCCCATTGGGTTCCCGGAGCCTGACAGCGGACCGGGCTGCCCCCGGCCACCCGCCCCTGGCTGGGCCGCCTTCTCGGCGCGCCTCGGCCTCAAGGGAGGCGAGAAGCGGCCGCGGCCTGGGGGGACGCGCTCTGGCCCCGAACGTGCCTCCGGCCTTCCCATCCCCGCAGACTGTTCCGGAGGCCGCCGGGCCCCTCGCCAGCTCTGCTGATAACTAAAGCGTTTCTTCCTCTCCTGGCCAAAAGGGTAATTCTTTCTGTCATGACTAAACGCTCGAAACAGACGAAAGCTGTAGTTCATTAAGTCTTCGGGGAGCCTGAAGTCTGTTAAGCGGGAGGAGGGGAGATGAAGGCCAGAGGGAGCCGGAGGGGCTCGGCCGCCAGCCCTTGAGCGCGGTGGGTGCCCCCGGACGGGCCCTGGCTCGGCCCACCCCAGGGACTCGGGGAGGCTCCCTGTGTGACCCCAGCCGGGCCGGGGCCTGAGCGCTGGCAGCCGCGTCCCCCTGCGTTGGCCCTTCTAGGCCGATGCCTTGGGCCCAAGCCAGACGCCCAACCGCTGAGCCACCCGGGGGCCCCTCAGTTCTTTCCTAATCTGTTCATTTTCTTAAAAGGAATGCTGTTTGCAGCCACTCAATTGACTTGATGGCACACTGATAAGTCTCAGTCTATGTTTCAAAAATGGTGATTTCAGTGAGACCGTTGCCCTTAGCCTTTACCAAAAGGCGAACTCCCACAATCTCATAAAGAAGACCCGTATCCAGAATCTCTGCTGCTCCCCAGTTGCATATTGGGCTGCGTGCCCCCAGCAAGCACAACGTGCAGTTCGCAGCTGACGCGTCCAGAGCCTCACCTCACCCCCATAGCTTCCACGCGCATTTTCCATATTTCACCGCAGGCCGATCGGCACGTCGCGCTGATGAGGTCGATGGAATCATCATCCTTGCGGAGGGGAGGTGTGAAGAGGTGGGCTGTCCAAGTTGCCCAGCTGGCAAGTGACCGAACCGTGACGCCAGCCCGGGCCACCCGATGCCAGACTCAGAGCTCGGACATGCCGCGTGGCTCCCAGGTGTGTGGACAGCAGACAGAAGTTCCACCAGGTAACACGAACTTCTACTACATACAGCACATGCCGATATTTTCAAGTCTTCTCTGTTTTCCTTTTTCTACGGTTTTATTTATTTCTTCATGAGACCCAGAGAGGGAGAGGCAGAGACACAGGCAGGGGAGCCCGATGAGGGACTCGATCCTGGGACCCAGGGTCACGACCTGAGCCGAAGCCAGACACCCAACTGCCGAGCCACCCAGGTGCCCCTCAATTCTTTTCTAATCTGTTCATTTTCTTAAAAGGAATGCTGTTTGCAGCCACTCAATTGACTTGATGGCACACTGATAAGTCTCAGTCTATGTTTCAAAAATGGTGATTTCAGTGAAACAGTTCCCCTTAGCCTTTACCAGAAGGTGAACTCCCACAATCTTATAAAGAAGACCCGTATCCAGAAGCTCTGCTGCTCCCCAATTGCATATTATCGCTGGTGACCAAAAGATAGGCCCCTGTCACTCAAATCAGATATACAGGCCAAGCCTGTTAACCCATCAACCCTACCACCACCCACCCTCAACTCAACCCCGCCCCTGCCAGGTGCATACTCTCACAAGCGACCTCCTTCCTTGGTTTTGGGGGTCACTCTTTGCCTGTCTCTCCCTCACCGAACCTTCATCAGCAGCGTGCAAAGGCAGAGTTCCTACTTCTCCCAAAACAGCTCTGGGTATGTTGGAAGTGGTGAGAAAAAGGGGTGCATGTTGTATTTTGAACTGCTAGGGGCAGGACTGTGTGTGCTGCAGTGAGGTGGGGGACCCCTTAAAATACCCTGAGAATCTGGTCTGGTGAAAGCTTAGAAGTACCAGAGAACCAAGCTCCTGCTCAAAAGCAGACTTCATTTATTTATTCATACCTGCTTTATCCATAATAGATTTTAAGGTGGCTTCAAAAGCAGGCTATGGACCGTTTAAGAAAAAGAAAGAAAGAACAAAAGGAGAGCGGTGATACTAAAAATCTGATCTTTAGAGCCTCACAGTATCTGCCCTGGGATTTCTTAAATTAAAACCACACTGCTTTCACCTCTGAGGATGCCATGCCAGGAGCACTTAAGGCCATCCAAATGGGGTTTCCGTGGCAGTATTTTGTCAGTACTTCTTTCTCTGCTGAAGAATGACACGTTCAGTTGCTTCAGATCTTATAACCAGCTGGAGTGCCTGACCTTTCCTGATTTTTGGTGACCTCTTATACAGTAAAGTCACCGGATGCTCAAAAAAAAGGGCAAAGGACTCTTCTGGGAGGCCTGAGTGACAGAAGGAATTCCTGCTGGCCTCTGATTAGCTCTGTGACCTGGGCACATCACTTGCCTTCTCTGGGCCTCTGTTTCCCCAGCTCTCAGGCTGGGACACTGGACTAGATTATTTCTGAGACTTTTCAAGAGTGACTAGAGTTGCCTGGGGAGTCCTTTCGGAAGAGATGGGTCAGGGTAGGATAGGGGTAGGAGTGGGTCCCTCGGGGCTCACTACAGGCCACAGGAACAGCTCTAACAGCACCACAAGGAAGGCTTTCCAGCAAGAGTAAACAAGACTGGATGTGAGGGGCAGCAGTGGGAAAGAGCGTACACTTGGCTGGAACTAGCCAAGGAAAGAACAGGAAAGACGAGAGGGGAGAGAGAGATGCCTTGCCTTAGGGCCAGACTGTCCATCAACACCTCTTACATCAAGAGTATAATAAGAAACATATGAGGGAGCCTGGCTCTAATATGCTATAGTAGCGTCCCCTGGATTTCCAGTGAGTGACTAGACATCATGTGTCCACTGCGTGTGTGCATGTGGCATGAAGGCTGAGCACATGCCAACCCCACTGGATGGAGTCTGTGGCCATGCCATCGCTGGACCAATGAGTATTTTATTTTGTTACTCTGACTACTCAGCATAGGTGACAAACTGACAGCCATTGGGCTTCTTCTGTTTGGCCTTTGCAGCATTTTAAGACATGTTCAGTGTGTTGCCAGCACTTAAAAATTAGGCAATTTCACATTAAAATCCAGGATTGAAGACTTTTCCTGAAAAATCAGCTCTACATCTGCACTGATTCTCACAAGACACATGTTGGCTGAGACTGAGTAGCAGCTGCCCCCTTGGAGAGTATAGGGGGCTCTTGACTTGGCTATAGGCACTCCCCACCCACACCCCATGCCTTCCCCACAGCCCACTTCATTTGTTTACATTCCCCGCCAGGTTCTGCAGGGTTTGCATTTGATTTGAGCCCCAGACTTGTGGATATTCAAGTGCAAAGGGCATTGAGAAGGGACCCCAGCCTCCTCCCTGGCAATGGGGTCCTATCCTGCTCCCCTTCCCCCAGCCAACTGTCTGGTCCCACACCCCTGCCCACCGATTCTATCCCCTGCACGTTCTCTGGCCTGGGCATATACTTTTCTCCCTTCACCCTTTCTTCTTTTCTAGGTGCTTTTGAACACATGGTCTAATAGTCAGGACATCTCCATATCGCTGTTCTGTGATCTGGCCAGTCCTAAACATGACTGGAGAGCCCCCATTCTTTCCCATTTCAGCAGAGAGGGGAAAGACGCTAAAATGGTGTGCCAGGAACTGGAAACAAGCTGTCATGGGAGTCTATTGTGCGAGTTCAAAGTTGGAATGTCTTTTTTCCTTTTTTTTTTTTTTCCTCTTTTCGGATTGGAAACTTTATTATGATGATGCACACATGCTAGTGTGGTTATGTGTTTCATGGTGCATGACCTCTCTTTATCAAACACATCTGAGAACCCGCTGTGCACCAGGTTCTGTGCTAAGTGCTCCATGTGGGTTGCCGCTGATCCTCATTATAACCTTTCAAGGTAAATATTTTCATCACTAGATGGAGAAAGCAAGGCTTAGAGAAATCACATTGTTAGTAAGTTATATGGCGTGAATTTGAACCCCGCCCTGTCTTCTCCAAAGCCTGCCAGACCCCTTCCATTAAGAGAAAGTTTGAAGATACAGTAATGGCGAAAGAGTACATTAAACAGAAACTGAAGGACTGGGTTGTTGCAGCTTTGTGTTTTTTTCTTGTCAAATACGTTTTCAGTTAACTTCAAATAATCTGAGGAGAATTTTTCCTCATGTTGATGAGTCTGAGTCCCATTGCTTTTTGATACTGCTAAGAAACCCATAATGTGCATAAATGCAAGAGATGGTCCATAAATAACCTCATAAAAGCATGACTTTGAAATGAGGCATCCCCTAATATAAGCACTTTGGTTCTGTGAGGTTTTTTTTTTTTCTTTTCATTGTGACATTGCTTTCTGAACCAAAATAATGACAAATTGTTGGTGCCTAGCTGTGGGGCCAGCTAGCTCAGGGACTCAGGCCATGGAGGGATGGCCATCAAGGTCTGGGACTCGACTTATGCCCAGCTACAGCCCGCAAGTTCCTGAGGCAGGCGGGTCAGCCAATCACTGAGCCTCCTAATCCCAGCCTCTTGTGGCAAGAAAGGCTTTCAGTAACTGGACACACTGAATTGTGCAATGACCCCAGAAAGGGGTATGACACATGGGCCTAAAGTCAGAGCACAGATTAGGGAGTTGAAGTTCCTCTGGAAGTTTCCTCTATGAAATGCCCTGAAACACCCCCTTGCAGCAATAACTGCACACTGTTTTACGCCAATGCAGACCTAAGCCATGCCCTTCTCTCCAAAAGAGCCTTGTAGCCTTTACCCAGATTAGACCAGCTAACACTGCATTTTGAGTGCAAGGACTAGCCCTGTGACTTTAAAAATGGATAATTAGCCTTGGGAAATTTGGACATCACAGATGCAAAACTCAGATTCTCAAATACAGTTCGCCGTTCAGAAGGCTAGGTTGTCAGCTTTCTCTAGGAGGCCTCACTAGACTGTGTGTATCTGGGGGCAGGGGTGGGTGCAGAGGCAGGGTTCGGGGAGGCCGCGGGCTCGGTTGGCTGGCGGGAGATTCCGAAGTCTCTCCATGGATTCCCAGTCAAGTCAGCTCCCTGAAGGTTTTCTGGCACTGAAGCCCCTAGCGGTTAGTCAGGTCTGGGCCCAGGCACAATTAGCGTCTGGGCTGCAGTCCCAGCTTTGAGGCCATCCAGACGGTCCTGCTGTTCGAGGATCGCTGATGAGCCTTAAGGAATTGGGATTCAGGCCAAAGGCCTTTCCCCTGAACCCTCCCGATCCCCACTCCCCACAGCGGCAGCCGGGGGCCCGGACCCCAGCAGCAGCGCGCTCTGTGTGGCTCCCAGCCTCCTGGGGCTCACGGTCCCAGCTCAGCCACACACACACCCAGCAGAACCAGCGGTGACGGTGCCCAGGTCCCGGCTCGCGCCAAGGTGAGGGGCGGGGCCAAGACGAGGGGCGGGGCCTCGTGGGGCGGGGGCGGGGCCAGGGCGAGGGGCGGGGCCTCGCGGGGCGGGGGCGGGGCCAGGGCGAGGGGCGGGGCCTCGCGGGGCGGGGGCGGGGCCTCAGGCGGCTGCTTGGGGCTGAACTCCCAGGGGTGGCGGGTCTCTTACTGTGGTCGCGGCTGAGCGCGGCGTCGATGAAGGCGGCCGCCGGGTAGAAGAAGACGCTGAGGTCGAAGGTGGGCACGTCGTCGGCCTCCACGCCGTGGTATTCGATGGCCATGTCCCGGTAGTAGTCGGGCCCAGTGTCCACGTTCCAGCGGCCGTGGGCGGCGTTGAGCACGTGCGTGAAGCCCGCCTTCTGCAGCCCGTAGCGGTCCAGTGCGGTCGCCCTGGGCGGGGGAGGAGGTGGGGGGGGCGCTGGTTGGCCGGGCGCTGCCTTGGCCTGGATCTGGGGGGGACGCGGCGGCTGCCCTGCCCCGGGTTTCTTTCTTTCTTTCTCTTTCTTTCTTTCTTTCTTTCTTTCTTTCTTTCAAGATTTTATTTATTTATTCATGAGAGACAGAAACACAGGACAGAGGGAGAAGACACAGGCAGAGGGAGGAGCAGGCTCCGTGCAGGGAGCCTGATACGGGATTTGATCCCGGGTCTCAAGATCACGCCCTGAGCCAAAGGCAGATGCTCAACCACTGAGCCACCCAGGCGTCCCTCCACCCCGGGTTTCCGCCATCAGTTCCCAGGTAAGGCCTGGTCACCGAAATGAAGGCCTTCCCTAGTCCGGGGCCCCGCTCTTCCCGAGCTCCTGGTGCCGCCACTTTGAGAAGCAAGAGGATGGAGCGTGCGGGAGGTGAGCTACTCATCGGCCCATTCATTCTCCCATAGTTCACCAAAGACAGAACCCTTGGTGCTAGACACTATCACTAGCCCTAAAAAGTCACAGAGTTACCCGTTCATCTCACCTTTATTTTTTTAGGATTTTATTTATTTTTCATGAGAGAGACAGAGAGGTAGACACACAGGCAGAGGGAGAAGCAGGCTCCATGCAGGGAGCCGGATGTGGGACTCGATCCCGGGTCTCCAGGATCACGCCCTGGGCTGCAGGTGGCCCTAAACCGCTGAGCCACCCGGGCTGCCCTCATCTCAGCTTTAAAGTAGGCCTCTCCTCTGAACTTTCCAGATATTTATAGGGGTTGGGGGGTTGGGGCTCAAATGAATGCTTTAAGATGCCATTTCAGGGATCCCCAGGTGGCTCAGTGGTTTAGCACCTGCCTTTGGCCCAGAGCGGGATCCTGGAGTCCCGGGATCGAGTCCCACATCCGGCTCCCAGCATGGAGCCTGCTTCTCCCTCTGCCTGTGTCTCTGCCTCTCTCTCTCTCTCTCTGTCTATCATAAATGAATAAATAAATAAATAAATAAATAATCTTTAAGATGCCGTTTCAGTGCAAGGATTTGATGGAGATGGGCAAAATTCTTGACATCGATGTTCACAGGGGTGGTGAACACCATGTAGAACCCCTTGCTTTGATGAGTGAATCCTTGCCTAGTTGGGCAAAGCATTTTTCTGAGGAGAGGTATTTGAGCTGTCTATTGTTTGAGTTGATGTCAGCAAGTGCCTGGAGCCAACAGTGAAGTTATTTTCTGATTTATAGCCTTATCTATCTAGGCAAGAATTTACAGGAACAAAGAATAAAGTCATGTTGAAGAAGGTGGCCTTGGAATATAGGGCAGAGGTAGGTTGTCAGAGGAAGCAGGAGTTATTTCTGTCCAGAGAGGCCAGGGGAGACTGGGGGAGGGCCCTTTGAGTTTGCCTTACTACAAATGTCAGCTCTTGGTGATGGAGGAGAAGAGGAAGGCAAGGGCAAGGAAATAGCACAACTCAAAGGGTGGAGGCTGGAGATAATGAGGGCCTTTCAGGAAACGTTTATTTCTTCCCATAATCAATCATTTATCACAAATAATGACTTAGAATCTAGTGTGTGCCAGGCACTGTCCTGGGTGCTGATGATGCCACAGTGAACAGGTCAGTCAAGGTCCCTTGGGAAGCATGGATTCTCACGGGGAGAGCAAATAAACACCAAACAAATAAACAAGATAATTTCAGATGGCAGTAAGAGCTGTGCTGAACAACTGTGGCCCTGCTTTAGGTAAGGTGGTCAGGGAAGGCCTTGCTGGGCAGTAGTATTTATGCTAAGACTGAGGGATGAGGAGCTAGCCAGAGGAAGAGTTGAAAGAAAAATGTTTCATCCAGGTCGAGGATACAGCAAGTGCTGAGAATGCAAACAAGTGTGGCTGTAGTGGCAAGGGGGGTAGTGGTACAAGGGCACATTGGAAAGGTAGGCAGGGGCCGGGTCATGGGAGGCCCTGTGGGCCCACAGGGGAGAGCTTGCATCTTACTGTAAGTGTGGTAGAAAGCCCAATGCTACAGAGGATTTTAAGGAAGGGATGAGCATTGTTTATTTTGTAAAATATCAGTCTGTAGATGTGTGGAGAGGGAGTGGAGCAGGGAAAAAATAGAAGCAGGGAGCTCTGTTGGAGGCTGTTGCAGTTGTACAGCCAAGAGAGGAAGCTGCTTGGAGCAGGTGGGGTCACAGCAGGGCTTGCTGATGGATTGCTCAGGGGGCAGGGAGGAGGAAGCTGGTTTGGGCCAGAGCATAGGGTGTGAGAGGAGAGGAAAGATCTGGAGAGGAAGTGTGGGGTTGGATCAGGAAAGTGCTTGGATCTGTATTTGGAGGGCTCAAGGACAGTTGTTTTGTTTTGTTTTTAAGATTTTATTTATTTATTCATGAGAGACACAGAGAGAGAGGCAGAGACACAGACAGAGGGAGAAGCAGGCTCCGTGCGGGGAGCCCGACGTGGGACTCGATCCCAGGTCACCAGGATCACGCCCTGAGCCAAAGGCAGACGCTCAACCACTGAGCCACCCAGGCGTCCCTCAAGGACAGTTTTTGATAGTGTTTGAGGAGGGGTGATCCTAACTAGGTTTTAGGACACCATCACCCCTCAACAGCACAAAGACCAGTTCTACAGCTCAGGACAAAGATGACAAGGGTTCTGGAACCAGAATGATAAGAGGCCAGAAGTGGCATTGTGCTCCAGCTAAGGGCTCATCTCAAGGTCACTGGTAAAAGGATGTAGACAGAGGGACCATACTGAATGCCAACATTGATCAGTATCTTGGGCCAAAAGGAGCCTTGCAGTAGGAAACATATGCATGGCCCCTTGGCCAAGGGCCACATATCTGTCGCTGGTTTCCTGGTCATGAGAGGAGCGACGATGGAGTCCAGTGTTTGGGAAAGAGAGACCCAAACACAGGCATTGAGCTTTTAGAAACATTTGCAAACAGCCCATTGGAACTGAGCCATAGGATGGTGGAGAGTTCCACCAAGCCCCCCAGCTGGTCTTTGGTGCTGCCATCCTGACCATGGACTACATTCTGCTTTCAATATTTCTTCAGAAAGACCTGTTTTTCATTTCTCTTCTTGTCCCAAAGTATGTATACAACATTTTGCTTTTGGGACATAGATCTGCGCTCAATTAAAACCTCTGCTAATGCAGTCCATCTTGCTGAGTAGCAACCAACCTCACTTTGAGGTTGAGCTCAGTGGAAAAATTAAAATTAACTGCCCTTGACAGGAAGTTCTTACCCACCATAAAGACTGTTCTCTCTGAGTTCGGCCACTGGGTTTCAACATAATCAAATAGCAGTTTGAATACATAGCAATTTGCACTTTGCTGCTTTGGAGGTCACCAAGGATCAGGGATCTATGTGACAAGACTTGTTGCATGACACCTCCACATTCAGGCCACAGAGCTGGTTTTAACTATGTCTGAAGTAGAGAAAAGGGCTTCTGGGGAGGATCAGACCTGGTGGGTGTCTGAGGCCCATTGCAGGTTTTCGGGGTCTCTGTGGCTGCGTGAGCCAGGAAGGGGACGTGGTGTCCTTACACAACACTCTGGGGATTCCCCTAGCTTGATACTCAGACTCCAGCTGAGAGCTCAGAAGAGTGTCCATGGCAGCATGGGAATCTGCAAATAGAGCAAACTCTTCAAACTCTTGGTATACGGCTGCTGTGATGGAGGCAGTTCCCGACTGGCCCAAATGCCTGACTCAGCAGGTACTGGGAGTAGGGTAGGTTAGAGGGTGCTCCCTGACACTGTATGGTTGTTCTCTTAAATGTCAGGGCCACCTGCCTAGGTGACATGGGAAAGAGACTAAGAAATGTGCTTCTGCTGAGGAAAAAAGCTCAGGAGAAAAACAGACTTAGGAATTTACCTCCAGAACCTAGATGATGCAGGAGCTTTAGTTTCTGGTTATTTAATTAAAAAAAAAAAATCCTGATGTAAACAATTTGTTTATTTAAAGAATAATATGTCATCAAAATATGTCAACTAATTATAAAAATAACACATGCTCAGTGCAGAATGTGAAAAACATATTCCCTCACGCACACGCACAAATCACCTGCATTTCTACCCCCTAGAGATAAAGTCTTTTTGCTTTTGGATATGAGATTCTCCAGTTGCTTTTCTATGCGTTGATTTATATATCTTCTAGAGAGATTTGTTTTTGAGTACAATAGATGTTTGGGGCATGTAAGGGTTTTGAAGGCTTTGACATGGTGATATATTGTAAACACCTTCTTCTGTCAACCTACAGCCTTCAGCAGTGGTGTGCCTTTCCATTCTGTAGGGAAATCCTAATTTCATCTCGCCAAGCTTCTATTTTTGGACATTTGTCTTCTCTCTCTCCCTCTCGCTTTAACTCTAGCTCTATCTTTATCTCTCTCCAAAAGGGGGAGTGGTGGGTATTATAAGAAACACTATAAATGAACAACTTTGGGCAGCCCGGGTGGCTCAGCAGTTTACCGCCGCCTTTGGCCCAGGGCCTGATCCTGGAGACCCGGGATCAAGTCCCACGTCGTGCTCCTTGCATGGAGCCTGCTTCTCCCTCTGCCTGTGTCTCTGCCTCTCTCTCTCTCTGTCTCTCATGAATAAATAAAATCTTTAAAAAAAGAGAGAGAAAGATGTACAACGAAATGTTATCAGTGGCTATCCGTGGGTAAGGGGATTCTAGAGAAGTTTTCATTTGTAAATTTTGGTAACGACTATGTCATATATTCATTTCATAAGCCAGTGAATGCCAGGATTCTTACGGATGTTTCCTTAGTCCTCGGGAGACGCTGGCTACTCAAAGATGCAAGGTGGCCCCAGCATCTTTAACTCTTTAGAAACCTCTTTATCATCTGCTCCAGGGATGGAGGCTAAGAGGAGAAAGAGAGAACACCTGGAAGCCTGGAGCCCAGAAGTGATGTTGTGTTAATAACTAGACTAGGCCTTTTGCTCCCTGTGAAAGGAAGTGGTTGATGTTGCTGAAGCCCCCCCCCCCCCCCCCCCCCCCCCGAGAAGCTGCTGGAAGGGCCCAGCCTGGTCTCCCTGTGGACTCTGCCCACCACCAGGGCTCAGCTGTATCTAAGTCACCTCTGGTGCCTGGAGGTTCAGAATCCAGGTTTTCTAGTTTTTTCCATAAACATTCAGCATGTTAAACGGTGAACCGTGGCTGTGTTTTCACTGCCTCCTGAAGCAGCCGTGGCCCACCCTGGAGAAGTGGGTCAAAGTGTTCACTCCGCTCGGTGCCTTAGGGCTGAATTAGTTCCTTCCTTTTGGAGGCGGGCAGAGGGGCAGCTGTCCAGGTGACAGGCCCTCCCACGGGCTGAGGGCCATCGCGGCTGGCTGATTTGCTTTCCCCTCACCTTCCAGCCTCCTTGACTACAGGCCAGCGTGGAGATGCCTCTGTTTTTGAGGCTGTTGGCCCAGTTGGGAAGAAAAAAGCAGAAAGGGCAAGAGAGCAAGACCCCTTGAAAGCGAGCTCAGGCGAGCAGGGCTGGCCACAGGGAGGAGTCAGGCTTCATGGGGAAGGGCAACTGGCTGTTGCTGGCCCCAAAAGCCAGATGGAGGTAACTGGAATCTTAAAAATGGAGAGCTGCTTAGTGGCCCTGCCACTCACGGGCCGAGCAGCCCAGCACCATGGGGTTGACTCACAGGGATGCTCCCCCTGGGAGGGAGAAGAGGGATTTCCCCATTTTCCTGCTTCAGCCAAGCCTACAGAAGGCCGTCCTGCCTGGGAATTTGCAATCACTTTGACAGTAGCCAGGATGTTTCCCCTCCTGCTGACTACAGGGGAAAAAAAAAAAAAGAAAAAAGAAAAAAAAAAAAAGATTTTGCTAAGCAAATGAAAGATGTGAATAAGATTAAAGGGAGAATATTTAAATTACAGAAACTTAGTGCTTTCAAGCATACTCAAGCACTTTTGAAGCACCCATTTAGGGGCTGCTGATTGATAAGAGGCGATGAATTATTCTTATCTCATCATTGACGCCAGCCCCTGGCTCTCTGGAGGGCAACACTTGGTTAACCTAATTTGAATCTAATTTGAATGACTTAAAAGTAATAAAACAAGTATGTGCTTGAACCTAATAAAGCCTAATTTATTTAATAGCACATTTCTTGAAGGATTTTATGTTAGAGCTGGAAGGGACCTTTGAAATCATCCCTTTGTTTTACAAATAAAGAAACTGAGTCCCAGAACAGTAAAATGTTTTGCCAAAGGCCACACATAATGCCCACTCAGCCCTGGGAGCTTGGACTCTGCCCTGAATCCCGTCTGAGGCCTTCTGTCTGCCCTGTGCTGACCCTGCAGTTCATGCTTGTGGGGGATTGAGACCCCCTACCGAACTATGGGAAGTGACTGAGGGGAGGGTGGCTGTGCCTTGAGCCAGAATGATTTCCGGGTGAGAATGTCTGATACATGGCTGGTGGGCCTGGCCCAGGCCCTGCCAGTGACCCATCACACTCCGTACCAACCAGATCTCCCTCCTGTCTGTGGCTTCTTCTCACCGGTGCCATCAACTCTGCCCTCCCCAGGCTGTAAGCAATGAGGACTTAGAGGCAGCTGGCACTACACCTGGTGAGTCCCCTTGGGATAAGCTGAGCTTGAGAAGATGCTTTAGCCGTTCTGAAATGCCCAGGCCCATAGGGTTTTGGTGTGGCACTGCCTCCCTAGGCTGTAGGCTGCCTGGGTTCTGGAAGGCCAGGACGGTATCTGTGGAAGCGATGGGTGTGTGAGCCCGAGAAAGCCCATGAGGAGGGACCTTCCTTCCCACCTGACCTTGGGTTCATGATAGAGTCTCATGGGAGAAATTCGACCAAGGGTGGATTCCGTCTCAAGGCTGCCCTTACTTTGGCACAGAAGGACCCTTAACGGCAAAGCACAATGACTGTTCCTTACTTATGGAGTAAGTAACTCTCACCCTGGGAGTTGAGTTTCAAGAACCTGTTTGATCCGTAGTAGTTCACACTTACCGGATGTGCCATGCATTGTGCTAAGTGGCATATGTATTAACTCACTGGGTCCACCTCTTGTAGGTAAAGCAATAGCATGAGTGACTTGCCCAAGGCCACATGGGGAGCAGTATTTGACGGGCACTGTGGCTTCGGAGCAGATGCTCAGCCTCTGCCTCTCTCCACAAAGAAGCCCTTGAGGGGAGAGGAGGGAGGAAAAGTGAGCTGCTTCTTTGGGCTACGTCTAGTCTCCAGGCTTCACCAGTCTAGGCCAGGGGTTCCCCAAGACATCCATCCTCACTCTTGGATCCCGACCACCCTAACTTCCAGAGCCTTGATACTTGCCTTTCGAAAATCCTAGGTGCTTTTAAGGAAAGGAAAAATTCAACCGAAATGCAACCATCAAATTAAAACTGAGGCTTTGTGCACGAGGAGCCAGCTGTGAGCTTTTTGCTGCTGCTTTGGGCAACACCTACAAAGAGACCAAGAAGCACAGACAGCCTCGCCTGCTCTCAGCAGGGTTATAACCTCCGTGTGGTTGCATTGGCAGTGGAATTAATTTCCCTTTCAATAAGCATTTGGGAATCTCATTACCCTTGTAAGTGGGTGTCTAGAAGGGACCCTGAGCAGAGATGAGGACAAGCACCATGCCAGGCCGGCTTTAGCCCCCTGCCCCTGCTGAGCACACAGGTCATACACTGACTGTGGAGCTTGCCTAGACTGTGCATGTGTGTGTTTGTTTTGGGGCTTGACCAGGGAGAGCTGGAATGAATTGAAAGGGCAGGGACATTTTCTTGATTGAAGGAAGCAAGATTGTGGTCGGATGTCAAGGAGGCAAGCGTACCTTACTGCATCACACCCTGTGGTCTGGCACTCTATTAACTAGGATTTGTCTGTCCTGTTCAGACACTTGGTGGCCTCCTGAAGAGAGTCCCTTGGCTAGCATTCGGTCTTCTACAAGCTGGCCCTGACCTACCTCCTCACGCTTCTTTCTAAGTAACAATAATGATAATATTTGTATTTGTCTATACGAAATGTTCTTACATTCCATATTTCTTTGAATCGTCTTAGGAATCGTTTTTAGGAATGAGGACACAGGCCCAAGAAGTAAAAGGGCCTGCCCAGAGCCACTACACCTGGAGTAGACTGTGGCTGTGGTAGATTGTATGTTACCATTTGGAATAGTTGGTGCCCCTCCCCAGGGACAGGTTACACTTTCCTGCCCTAATAACATGAAGGTTTGGCTTGGACTTGCTTTGTCCATTGAAATGTGGGCATAAGTGGCATGTGTCACTTCTGAGTCCGCTTGTGATTCTCCATGTCCCTTCTCTCTGCCAGGAGACTAACAGAGTCCCAGATGGGGGCTGCTCTGTCAGCCTGGATCCTGAGTCCGAGAGGGACATTGATGTGGAGCAGAGATAGAACTGGCCCGCTATGGATGTTCACGTGAGTAAGAATAAGAACTAACCCACTGCTGTGGTAGGCCACTGAGGTGCTAGGGCCACCTGTGACTGCAGCACAGCTAAATCCGAGCTGACCGTGTGGTGGTCAAACGTGGATTAGTTCTAGATCCCCTGAGAGTGGACCTCAACCATATTTATCCCTTGCATTCCAGACAGACCATCCTGCTTATTCTCACCTCCATTCATGTCTTCATCCTGCTACCTCTGGCCAGAACTTTGTTCAAGTCCTACCCATCTTCCAGAGTCATGCTCAGAATTCACCTCTTCTGTGACACTTTCTCAGAATCATCACAGTACCAAATACTCAGTAGCATCGCACTCTCTTTGTTTTAATCCATCTCATCTTCACCCCATGAAATAAGCCCTATCTTTGTTGCCGAATAAGGTGAAGAAAGGTAAAATAAATTGTCTAAGATCATACAACTGGTGATTGGTAGAGCCAAGACTCAAACCCCACACTCCTTCCACTCTATTCCCCATTCTCCTTCCATTCCCTGTTACATTTCTACACATCTCTTCTCCTGAGCTGTAAAGGGCTTCTTTATCTGATTGATCACATTTTCTTGATCTGAGTTTAGGTATAAATTCTGCCTCTTACTGGTGGTATGACTTCGAGCTGGTCACTTAATTTCTCTGAGCCTCAATTTCCTCTTTGTATCCCCCACAGCACCTAGAAAGGTACCCAGTAAATACTGACTGACTGAGCAGTTGGATGAACTCTTGGAGCCCTCATTTGCCCATTTGTAAAATGAGAGTAATAATGGAACCTCCTTCATAGGGTTGCCTAGCACAGGGCATGGCACTGGGTAAGATGTATGCAATACAATGTAGTTGTTGTCATTATTATTATTATTATTATTATTATTATTATTATTATTTATTAGCTATAAGGAATGTAAACACAGTATATACAGAGAAAGAAACCTTACTTCTCGCTATGGGGATTAAGGAAAGCTAGCTTCACGACAGAAGTGATTTGAGTGGTCTTTGTAGCACACATAGCCTCTGGACACAGAGCTGACTGAAGGGCAGGGCATTTTAGGCAAAGGGGACAGCATAGATAAAGACACACAGACAGGGGATCCCTGGGTGGCTCAGCAGTTTGGCACCTGCCTTCAGCCCAGGGCATGATCCTGGAAACCCAGGATCGAGTCCCACCAGGCTCCCTGCATGCTCCCTGCATGCTCCTTCCCTCCCTCCCTCCCTCCTTCCCTCCCTCCCTGCTTCTCCCTCTGCCCCTGTCTCTGCCTCTCTCTCTCTCTGTCTCTCATGAATAAATAAATAAAATCTTTATTTTTTTTTTTTTTAAATTTTTTTTTATTTATTTATGATAGTCACAGAGAGAGAGAGAGAGAGGCAGAGACACAGGCAGAGGGAGAAGCAGGCTCCATGCACCGGGAGCCCGATGTGGGATTCGATCCCGGGTCTCCAGGATCGCGCCCTGGGCCAAAGGCAGGCGCCAAACCGCTGCGCCACCCAGGGATCCCAAATAAATAAAATCTTTAAAAAAAAACAAGGCACAGAGACAGTGTAAGTCTTAAAATCTTAATTCCTCTTCCTCCAGTTTTACCATTGTTAGGGTCATATCTAAGGAAATAATCCTACATATGAAAAGATATGCATAAATATGTCCACTGCAGTATTTATAAAAGCTAGAACAGGGCAGGCCCGGTGGCTCAGCGGTTTAGTGCCGCCTTCAGCCTAGGGCATGATCCTGGAGACCTGGGATAAGAGTCCCGCGTCGGGCTCCTTGCATGGAGACTGTTTCTCCCTCTGCCTGTGTCTCTGCCTCTCTCTGTGTGTGTCTCTCATGAATAAATAAATAAATTTTAAAAAGCGAGAACATAGAAATAACTGATAAGTCTAACAATAGGGGAGTGGTTAAATAAATGACCTTATATCCACTTGGTATATTATTATCTGATAGGTAGTATTATAATTAAATGGATGAAAAGTAATAAGGGAAAAGTTTATGAACGATGCTATGTGGGAAATGATAAAATGAATAATCAATGTGGTTACAACTATATAAAAGCAAATCATAAACCAAAATATTATAAATAAATAAATACCGCAGAAAGTCTAGGAGGAAATATTAGTAGAAGTGGCTTCAGAGTAATGGGGTTTGGTGATTGCTCTCAGAGATTTAACTTTTCTTCCTTTTATTGATCTTATTACTAGAGCTAACCTTTATTGAGCACTCACCATATACTAGGCACTGCACTAATATATTACATACAGTATCTCACTTAATCCATATAACCCAATGAGTTAAAATTCTCTACTTGTAGAGAACCTAAGACTTCTATATTTATACAATAAGCATGTATTACTTGTATAATAGGAAAATCATATATTTACTGTATTTATGTAATATTTTATAATTATAAGAGATTCAGATTCCCCCCTTCCTTTTTTTTTTTTTTTTTTGCTACTTCAGGGATAAAATACACATTGTTCTGTGTATTTCTTTATGTACCTCTTTATGTACTGATATTTTAATAAATTACATTTCTTAAAATGATAGTAGGGTCAAAGTATATGTGTACCTTTTTTAAATTTTGAACTCATTTTAGAATTACAGAAAAGTCACAAAAATAACATAGAGATTATTTGGCAATAAAAAAGAATAAAATACTAGTACATGGTACAACTTGGATGAACCTTGAAAACATTAGGATAAGTGAAAGAAGCCAGACACAAAAATCATATATTATGATTCCATTTATATGAAATGCCCAGAATAAGTAAATCTATATAAACAGAAAGCAGATGGGTGGTTGCATGGATACAAAGATGAGGACTGGAGAATTTTGAGGTGGTTTCCTTTTGAGGTGATATAAATCCTTTCAAATGAGTGGCGCTGGGGCGCTGGTTGCACAACTTTGTAAATGTAAGATGGCCACTGAATTGTGCACTTTAGAAAGGTGAATTTTATGGAATGTGAGCTATAGCTCAATAAAGCTTTTATTTTTAAAAAAGAAAACAGTACAGAGAGTCCCAGATACCCCTCACTGAGGTCCTCCTAGTGTTCACACTGGGAAATGATTGGATAAATTGCAGGACGGCACTACTGCGGAATAGTAAAAGTATAGAATAATATGATTTCTTCTCCCCCCTAAAATTGTTTAAAAGAAATGAAAACCTTTTATATGTGTGGATATGCTACATTTGCAATAACATACAAGTAATGCAAGTATGCAAGTGAGCATAATACTGGCTATTCGGTGACAGAATTAAGAGAGGACTGAGGGAGATTATGCAGTTTGCTTTTACAACTCTCTCTTTAGTTTACTTTAGTATATAAGGGCATGTAATTTTCAATTTAAAAGTATTAAGGAAAAAAACAAAAGGACAAGAGATGCTGTCCTTGGATTTCCCATGACTAGACAGTTATCTCTAGGTTTCTTAAAGTTTTTTTTTTAAGATTCTATTTATTTATTCATGAGAAACACAGGAGAGAGAGAGAGGCAGAGACACAGGCAGAGGGAGAAGCAGGCTCCATGCAGGGAGCCCGACATGGGACTCGATCCCGGGTCTCCAGGATCACGCCCTGGGCTGAAGGCAGCGCTAAAGCGCTGAGCCACCCAGGCTGCCCTATCTCTAGGTTTTAAGCAGCAAAATGTTTATTAATGTTACACATGCAGGGGTCCTGCACCACCATCAGCTCCAGGGAGAGATGGAACCTGAGTCGGAATCCTGGGGAATGGAAGGAGGAGTAGGAGTGCTGGTTAAGGTGAAAGCTTCTGGGTTAGACAGAACTGCGTTTGAATCCCAGCTCTCTGCCACCTACCACACTGTGGACCTTGGGCCAGTTGCTTAACTGCCCTGGGCCTTGTGGGAGTAATTAGATGCCCTCTTTCCCAGGGCTATGGTGAAAATAAAATGAGATAATTCGAGCAAGACACTTAGCATGGTGCCTGGAACACAGTATTCAATAATGATAGGCATTATTATTTTCAATATTATTTACAGATGTTTCCCAGTTGTTTAAGGAGTGAGAAGTGGTAGCTCTAAAAATCTAGAGGAGGGGAAAATGACCTCAACTTTGCTGGGCCTACCATGCTTCCTGTGCCACTAATCTTGAGAACTGACTTTGTTCTTGCTGGTATTATACCCAGCTAAACTAAAAGGCTCTGTTTCCCAGCTTCCTTTGCAGTGAGGCCCTCTGGAAAGATGCCCTTTTGCTCTTTCTTTATGTTTCTCTGGCCTGGATGCCATAGATGGTAGTTGGAGCCCCATCAGCACTCTTGGACCAGGCCACAACTTCCAGGAAGGAAGCCACACTCTCAGGATGGTGGGGCAGGAGCACAGGAGCCTGAGACCCTGATGACCCTGAAGTTGCCATGCCAGCCCCAGCTTACCTTCCTCTGGAATTCTTTTATATGGAAGAGAAATAGACCCTTAATGTTGCATTAGCCCCATCTCTGGGTCTTCTGTAATATGAAGATAAACCCAGCCCTGAGTTCTCACAATATAGCTAACCTAAAAAGCAACGACTCATGGCTAGGAGAGGGTGGAGGGTGTGAGGGCTGCTGCCTTCCTCCGGGTGAGGCCAGAGGTGGGGCTTGGCCTGGACACTTACTCATCACCGATGTAGAGCTGGGGCCACACCTCATTGACGTGGGTATACTGAGGACTGCCCTTCCAGAAGAGACGCTCCAGCTCGAAGGCTCCGGGGGTACAGTAGTCATCTGCTTCTACCTCCTCCTCCCCCCTTGGCAACAGCCTCTTGGCAGGTGGGTAGGCATTTGGGAGGCTTGTCTTCGGTTCTCTGGATGTCATTTTGGAGCCGAGGGGTTTTCTTTCCTTTCTGCAATTGGTCATGAGAGAGGGTCAGGATTTGGGTTAGTACAGGACAGAGGTAGGGAATGGTCTTTACAAAAAGAAATGGGAATAAGCTGATCTTAAGATTCTGCAGGCATTTCTCCTGCCTTCTGTGCTCCCCTTTCCTCTTCCTGGGCCACAGAGGTAACCAAGAAGGGCCATCATGGCAGTTAAACAACCTTCACCAACATTCCAGTCTCCTTTGGGGCAAGAGGGCTGGCAGCCCTTTGACTTGGGTCAAGGAGGGTTTGCAGCAGACCTACAACAGGCTTCAAGCCTCAAAAATCTCTGTTGGCTGCCAGGCCTTTGCCTCCTTCCTTTTAGCTTTTACCCCTCCTTTGGTGCCTAGTTTTTCCTTTTTCTGATTGGAATCTGCTGGCTCTGGCCATTGGTTCCTGCCATTCGAGGCCTGTGATACTCCACACCTGCAGGGAGCTGTGGAAGGACACACCTGTAAATCCAGAGCCTGTTTGATCGGAGCAGCCATGCATATTCTGGGAGCTTCAAGAACCCTGGGGTGGAAGGAGGCTTGGCTCCCTGAGGGTTCCTCAACATGTTAGAACAGTTGAAGGCAATGTTGGCCGCACGCTAGGGGGGTGGCAGTTGTGCTAACGTACCAGGGGTCAGAAGAGATGTTCTAAGCTGGAAAGCTGTGTTTGCAGATTGAAATGCATATTTGGAGAGCTTGTCAGGCTCTGCAAATGGAATGCGGGAGAAGAGTTTCCATTGTCCCCAAGGAAAGGAATTTGCTGTGGAATTGAGCAGTGTTTGTTCCCCCAGCTGAGTGACTGGGGCGTCTACACTCAGGCAGCCTGAGGGGAAGAAGAGACTGAGAAACATGGAGGTAAGTGATGAGGAGGGAGTGGTCTTTATTTAACGAATACTTATCTGGCACTTTGTGCTAGGCACTGTTGCAAGTGCTTGACAATTATTAACTCATTTAATCTTCTTAACCCTATGAGGTAGGCATTATTATTATTATTATTATTATTATTATTATTATTATTATTATCTCTATTTTACAGACAAGGAGAATTGTAAATTGAAGATGTCTGTAACACATGGTCTTAGTCTTCTGAGAAAGAAATAGCTGCTGGGAGGTGGGGACAGAGTGCAGTGTGATGGGGACAGGCCAGGAATTTGAAGAATATTAAAAAAATGTTTGCTAGCATGAGGTGCCTGGGTGGTTCAGTCGGTTAAGCCTTCAACTCTTGGTTTCTGCTCAGGTCAGAGATCTCAGGGTTGTATGATCAGGCCCTGGGTTGGGCTCCACATTTAGTGCAATAGTCTGCTTGGGACTCTCCCCCTTTCCTCTCTCTCTGCCCCCACTCTCATGCTCTCTTTCTCTTAAAAAAAAAAAAAAAAAGTTTGCTAGCTTCAAAGACCACTGGGATCATGTCAAAGGACTTAGAACACAACTCAGAGAGGCTTCCACTTGTCAAAAGGGGACAAGTTGAACATGAATAGTAAAAATAACTGCAGTGGATTGAAACACATCAAACATTTAAATCGTAATGATGCTTAAAACAATTACTCATGGTTGGAAGATGTAGGGGACCTGCTCATTATTTTGAAAATAGATAAGTAAAGGGAAAGAATGTAGCATTTATGGTTCCTCTCTGATACAAACTGTACTACTGGGTAGATGAGGGAATTTGCTCTTTTAGAGAAATATTCCGGGTAATAAAGAGGGAAGAAAGCATCATTTTGTGATACTTGATGGACTAATGGATATAGGCATTCCCCTCTGACTGTTCGCAACAGAAGAAGAGAGGATCAGACCTTATGGGCCTTCTGTGGGGAGAATTCACCATCGCCGTGAGAGTCTTGCCAGAGGAAAACCTGAGTCTTAAGAGAGTCCTCAGAGTCTAGATCTAACAACCAATTTGCAGGAGATTCCAAGGACAGCTAAATTCTAGCCTAGGTCCTTACCTTTTAGAAATACATATCAAAATATTCACAGATGAAATGATATAATCCCTGGGATTTGCTTCAAACATAATATACTTGGAAAAAAAATGTGACAATATTTGATGTATGGGATGGGGAGTGGAGGTGGAGGTATGTAAGGGGTAGGATTGGCCATGTTTGTTGGTGGTTGGGGTTGGATGATGATTGCAAGATAGTTATTGTTTCTCTTTGCATATCTTTGATATTTTTCATTTAAAAATGTTAAGAAGAGGGGCGGCAGAGTGGCTCAGTCGTTTAAGCATCTGCTTTCAGCCCAGGTCATGATCCTCGGGTCCTGGGATGGAGCCCAGCTGGGTTTTGGGGGATCATGGGAAGCCAGAATTTATGACTTTCCCCCTGCAGTTAAGGTGAGTTAAGGGTGGTGGCAATGGAGACAACCCCTTTTTTTTTTTTTAATTGTCTTTGGATCTGGACTACTTCTCTCTGAATCATCTGGCTGTTGCAAGACATACAGATTCCCGAGTTACATCCGGACTGGGGCTGTGGGCCTAGGAGTCTGTACTTTAACAAGCTCCCACGTGCCTCTGGTGCTCACTGAAGGTTGATGATAATGACAGCCCAAGAGTGTGGCTAAGAGTCAAGGAGCTAGTGAGTCAAGGATAGAAAAGGGTGGAAGGCCTTCAGCATACTTCCTTCTCTTCTCTTTGAAGTAGAGGCCATATCTCTAGCTCAGAATAAGGTGCAGGCCTGGTGGTAGACAAGAGCTGGACAACCTTCGCCGGGGACTGTGACAATGGCTCCCTGGTGTTTAATTCTCGAGCCCCAGTGGCTGTCATGTAGTGAATGCGGGGGTCAGGGGGTGAATGGCTGAAGTGGGCGGTGAAGAAGACCTGTGCTGGGGCCTCAGCCAGAGCTGATGAGGCAGGACTCCCCTTTGGCTCCTGGAGGAGGGGAGGAGGTGAGTCCCAAGGCAGGAGGCAGGGTCTCCCGTGGCTGCCCAGGCCTGAAGCCTGCTGTGGCTCCTGCCTGCTGGTGTTTCCAGTCACAAGCGGGAAGAGGATGGCCAGGGATGGGCAGAAACTTCCACTGTGGGAACCAGCCCAAACAACACTGTCTGCCACCAAAGGAGGCTTCGGAAGAGGTGATTTTAGCGAGGCCTGGAGTAAACTGCATCCTGAACCCCCTGCCGGCCTCCTTTGATCACTGAAGCTGACCTCACCCTTGCGGGGCTGTTCCTCCTTCATTATAGTGGGGAAGGAGCCCCCCCCCCCCCCCAGCCCCATCTCCGTGCTGAAAGCCTCGGCTGGATTTCCAGACAGAAGAGGAAGTGGTGCGGTCTACCCAGAGCGGCTTGGCACGCAGAGGGAGCTCTGGGATCTATTATCCTCCAGTGTGCAGATTTGATGGGGGGGGGGGGGGGAGAACAAAGCACAGAACAGTCCAGAAACCACAGACCTGTAATCTTTCCAAATCCTGAAGGCGGCTTGTGTGCATCCCTCTCTGCACGGCTCCCAAATTTCTGAATCTCAGAGAGGCTGAGAGCGTCTGCTTCCCAGACCACAGCCAAAATGGAAGGGGAAGACAAATCTGTTCTGTTTGGTTTCCATAGATCCGACCCAGAGATTAACTGCCAAGGTCTTGATGACACACACAATATCAATCACGGGCTAAATGTCATAATGAGAGCTGGGCAGGTTGTCAAGAGAGGCCTCCAGGTTTCTGTTACAGCTTCATATTTAAAGGTTTGGTCCCAGGAAACTAAATGCCATCCTGAAGGCTACTTGGCCTGTCTCTGCCCCAAAGGAGAGCAGGCTCCTTCCTGGAGGAGCCAGGCAGGTAAGATAGAGGAGGGAAGTGGGTTGGGTGTTAGAGAATAAAACCAACCAACCAACCAACCCTCACTGTTGGCCTCCGGCAGGAGACAACAGGGAGTGGTGGGGACTGTGGCAGGGAAGAGAGCCGATGCTCCCTGGAAGACCACAGCAGCTTGCCCTTCCCTGTGGGAACTCGAGCCCAGATTCTCTGATATTTTTATGAGAGGCCAGAAAGCCAGGGTTTTGTGAGAAATCTGCTGCTGTTTACATGTAGGCCGCCGAAGGAGATGCTAGCCATACCTTGTTCCGTTCCTCAGCTCAGATGGCTGCCATGTAAGCGGGCTCCCCTTACCCACAGAAGGCCTCCTCCCTAAGCCCCTGGTTCTCCCCTCGGGATATTTTCTGGTCTCTGGGCTGGTCAGGCCTACAGTATGAGGAGTTCCCCTCGAACGTCGTTGCTAATGAAGGGGGCCGTTGGAGAGGTACCCTGGCTCCCTCCGCCCTCTGTGGGACCTCCGTGGGGAGTCTGTTCTACGCGGGGTAACCTGACGTGTCCTGTGGGGGCTCTCTTCCCTCCCAGACCCCCCTCCCTGCACCCTGGTCTCAGGGTGAGCTCTGGAGGGAACCTAATACTGCTAATTTTAAGACATTTAAAGACACTGTGGTAACAGAACGTGCAGAGGCCAAGTGCTACTTGACGGCTAAAGCCTAGAGCAGCCTTTCCCTCTGTGAAACAGTGGCCTTGACTTCGAGATGCTCTTTCCAGGCGGAATGAACACAGGGGCCCGTTGTTAATTCTGACTCCATTTCAGAATTTTCCATGGTACAGCTCACGTTTGGTCAAAGGTTTCCCCTTCCCAATGAGGGAAGGCTTTGGATGAATTCAAAACTGTAATTTCGGCACCATAGTTTGACTTCATGTAAAAACAAAACAAAACACCTTACACAGTTTTGTTTTGTTTGTTAGTTTTTAACTAGAAGAAAAATATCAAAATGTCAATGCTGTGAGCAAGTGGCAGGACTCCAGGAGATTTTTTTTTTTTTCTGTTTTCTATTTTGGGATTCTTTGAATAAATAATCATATTTTATAGTAAATCACCATGTCTATATTTTTAAACTGTGCTGACCAAGCAGAACAGCTGGGCAGGAAGCTGCCTGTGACTTGTAATTCGTGATTCCTATTCTATCTTCCTTGCTCCTGGACCTGGCACTTTCCTGGGGGCCCCTCTGCCACCCTGTCCCTCTCTCCCTGCATTCGCTGGCTCCAGGCCCTGCCCTGATCTGCTCTCACAGCCCCAACAATCACTGAAGACTCTTGGATACATCGCATCCTCCCTGGGTGTCACTTTCTTCTTGATAAAATGGAGCTATAACAAGAAGGGTAAAGATGGTTTTGAAAATAAACCAAAAACCTCACCTGAGCTCTTTCTAAAGTGGCCGATGGGAGAAGCCAGGTAGCGAGATACATTATTTATTTCACTGGGAACATTAAATTGCTAAGTAGGCCATTGAGTCTGCAAAGACTGGCCAGGTAACCGTGGACTGAGAGCCACAGAACAGGCCTACAAAAGATACCATTTGAGGACCCCTTGGATGAGAAGAAACTAAGTCCTGAAGTATGAGTGAGAAGGTGGTGGTGCAAGGCAACAAGAGCTAAATTATTCTGTACGAGGAAGCAAGGGGAGTTCTGAGGCTCTTCGAACATCCCCCGAAGGGGGGATAGAGAGGGAGGGGGGACGTGGGCCGCAGATAGTCAGGTGTGGAATGTCCAGGGCACAGCATTCTGTGGAGAACAGGATTCCCAGTGCCCACCAGCGAGGGCAGCCCTCTCTTCTCAGCCTTGAAACCATTAGATGCAACAGGCAGCCACATCGGCGGTGGTTTTGAGAAATCAAAGTGAAAGAGGCTTGAGCAGGTGGAGAGAAGAGACCACAGGTTTGTGAAGCAGAACGTACAGTATCCACTGACCTAATCAACGCTGGCTATCTGCGTATTTTAGGATGGTGGAATTATTTGCGATTCTTTTTTTTGAGGAACAATCTATTCTGAACTTTCCGTTTTGAACATGTATATGAAGTATATGAATAGGGTGGGGGAAGCCTGTGAAAGTTCTATTTTAGAATTGTTCTGGACAGGGGCGCCTGGGTGGCTCAGTCAGTTAAGCGTCTGCCTTCAGGTCAGGTCACTCCCAGGGTCCTGAGATCCAGCCCAGTGTCGGGCACCCTGCTCAGCGGGGAGCCCGCTTCTCCCTCTCCCTCTGCCCACCCATGTTTTCTCTCTATCTCTCTCTCTCACTCTCTCTCTCAAATGATAAAATCTTGAAAAGAAAAAAAAAAAGAATTGTTCTGGACAAAGTAGATGCCCACCCTAAACCTTTGGGCTAAGGCACAGGGGGGTGACCGTCAGGACCAGGCCTGGCTAGGTGTTCCTTACATCTCACGAGGCACCGCATGCCCTCCCCATAAGTGTGAGTTCCCCGAAGGGAGCCATGCCCTCCTTGAGGCCTCTGGGAGCAGAGTCAGGCTTAGGTCATGTTAGAAGGTCACTCTAATCCCTCAGTGCTTCGAGAAACCAGAGGAGAATCAAGTTTTGTGTGTCCTGAAGCTTATACAATTTCTTTAAGGAAAGGAAAACCAAACAGGTACAGGGCCTTGGAAGAGGCCCATGTAAGTGTGCGGGTCTTGAAGCTTTGGGGGCAAATCTACCTCTGAGGGAAGCCTCCTTCCCCTCTGACTGGAGACAGACCTTGGGTGAAGAGGGCAGCATCGTTCCCCTGCCCCATGGTGCCAGAGCCAGCATCCTTGATTCCCCTTCCCCGGTCTCGGTTTAGTCTCAATCAGCCAACATCAGAGGTGCTCCAGGAGGTTACGAATGAGTGTGACCCATTTTACCTTCTAAGTCAGGCCTGGCCCAGCCCTCTACACCCAGGCTTTCCTCACCCAGGCTTTCCTCACCCATTCCTCTATTAAGTACCAGATATGGGCTGGGCCAGAGAAGTCTCTGCCTTCTGGAAGTTTTTGGTCTAGTAGAGCAGTTTCTACAGTAGTCTTAAAACAGTCCCCTCTCCCTTCTGAAGTCCTTCTGTATCTGGGCGTATGTATACGTTGCGTATTTACCTTCCTACTGCATCAGGATCTTGGGGGGAAGTTAGTCTGTGTTGAAATGCATGCACACCACATTTCTTCCATGACACCACCCAAGTCGGGCTTGGAATGCGCCTTGAAAGAAGAGGGAAGGTAAAAATGTTACTGTGGTTGGATAAATTACTCTATTAGGAGAGTAATACCTTCTGCTCGGGTATGCAAAGGGGTGGAATTTGGCAGCAGTGTACATATATAAATAAACATATTTTTAATTTACTGCAAGTCAGTGCTTGTCTTTACGCATCTTAAGCCTATAAAAATGATCCCAACTAGGAAATAAAAGTTGTGGATTAAAAAAAAAAATTAAAACCTGGATGTGAAAACCCGGGAATTTTTGTTGTTGCCCTATAATTTAATTCCTAACGTATCTGACACAATCCAAGTTTCACAGATTTTTTTTTTCCCCTTTTCGATTCTGGCAAGCATGTTAACAGGAGGCAATTATGCGAATTAATATAAAATCCTTTTATTAAAAAAAAACAGAAAAGCCTTCATTTCAAGGGGTAATTTAATATTCCTTCTGTGATGGTGTTGATGTCATAACTTGTTTGATTAACTCTTCAAATGGTTTCAAAGCGCTTCAGGGTGGTAATTTATGAACTCCTAATTGGTCTCCCCCCATCTTGGTTTGGCAGAGTGGGGCCTCCCGGAAACCGTGAGGAGGCTGGAGGCCCGAACCCGGCTTCCCTCTCAGACAGGGGAGCGGGCTGGGATGGACTTTGCCTCCGCGCCTGGGCCCCGTGGGGAAGGAGAGGCTCTGGCGCAGGGCACCGGGGACCATGACGTGTGACCAGGCCAGCTGTGGCTCCTGACTCCTGAGCAGCCGGGCTTTGGCCTCCTCCGAAGATGTGTGGAAATACTACAGGCAATTTTACAGCTCATGAATTCAGGAATAGAGGGCCTCGGGCCCACAACTTTCAGGAGCTGCTTCCCACTGTGCGTCACCTCAGAACACGAGGCCTCGGTGCGTGGGGCAAACGGGAGGTGGGGTAGACTGAGGGGCGCAGCCCTCACGGTGGGCCTGCCACCTCCCCTTCCCCACCCGGCCTCCTGTCTCGGGACTGTGCAGGGGTAGCTCTGGGCCTTGGGAAGGCGTTGAGCCAAACACTCGCTTCTTAAGCTGCCATGAAAGCTCACTTGAGTGGCCAAGGCCGGGCAGGACCCAGGGCAACGGTCATACAGTCGCTACCTCTGCTGTGCGCCCAGTGACCATCTACTCAAGCCTCCAAGACACGAAAGAGCTGCCCCTGCTTCACAGATGAGCAAAATGAGAGTCAGGGGTTAGTAACACAACACCAGGTGATGTGACTGGGCGTCACCCAGGCAGCCAGGCATGCCACCCAAGTCATGAGAGGGTCACTGTATTCTTGGTCACAAGGTTTACGCTCCCGAGGGCAGGTGTGGGCCCTTCGTTTTTGTGTCTCATTCCTAATGTGCATCCCAGCGCGGTGTGCAGTTGGGGAAAGAGCTCTCACTGGCCTTGGAGTCTAACAAACCTACCTGGGCTTCGGCTTCCTCATCTGTAGAATAGGGATCATATCCACCTCATGGGTTGTAGGATCAAATGAGAGGATACAAGTCCTCGGCACATCGACAGGGGCTCAGAAAATGTTTTATGAAAGAGGACAAGCAAGGAAGCAGTGAGGAGGCTGGATGGAGAGCTCCCAGTTGTGTTGGGAGCTAAATTCTGAGCGCGGGGCCGAGGGTCTCTGTAGAGTAATTGTGGCAGATGGGATGGGGCGTGAGTAAGCCTGAGCATTCTCCTATGGGTGTTAGGGCTCATTTGCTCATGTGCAAAGTATCTGCGAGGCTTTGGGGAGGAGGAGAAAGGACTCTCTCCAGCTTGTTTGACATCTGGTGCCCATGCCAGGCTGGGTAGGCCCAGACCATCAAGAGTCCCTGGAGGCCAAAATTCACACACTATCTGCTCTGGAGTCAGGCTGCAGAGGACAAAACGGAGCTGTGACCCCTGGCACCAGTACCTGGAGTGGCTGTTCCTGGGGTCTGGTCCAGGTTGAAGTCCAGGCATCAAGAGAAGCAGAGGAGTGAGATGTCAGCCCTGCCCCTGCCCCCACCCCCACGGAGGGGCACCAGGGCACATGCCATCAGACTCTAAGGTATACCTTCCTACTGTCTGGGCTTTGTGACATGGACAAACCACTCCACTACTCTGTGTCTCAGCTTCCTCATCTGAAAATGAAGGTGATGAGGTACCTCCTTCATAGGGCTGTTGCAGTGCTGAGGAGTAAATGAGTTCATACTTACAAGAAAAGCTTTTGGAACCACACCTGACACATCGTCAGCACCAGGAAACATACAGAGTCACAAGGGTTGTGCAAAGCCCAACCTCGTTGGGCCTCATTCCAGGACATGCTAACGGCCAAGCCTCCAGCCTCACTGCTCCTGCTCTGCTCCTCATTGCTTGTGGGGCAGACAATAGCCACAGGGACCCCACCCTGAGACAGGACTCAGCGTCCCCTCCAACCCAGTGCCACCCCGGGACCGAAACGTTCCCAGTGAGGGCTTCCAGCTAATCAGATGGTGGAGAACCACGGCCTCCCTTGTCATCCTTAGCACAGATGTGCTTTTGCCCCCGAAGAGCCCCTAACTCCTCAGACTCTTTCCCACATCTGACCCCCTAAACCCAGGCCCAAGATTCTTTCCTGGTACAGGTCTCAGCTCAGAGGCCCTGCAAGTGTCGTTTACAAATGCTATTTGGTGGAACCAAAGAAATTTTCTCGTGAATAGAACAAGCAGGGGCCACACATGAAAGGGCAGGCAACTGGACAAACACCAAGGACATCGGGGGCTGGGGCTTAAGTGAGGAGGCCTCTCCGCACACGCACCTCACGTCCCCTCCCTTCTCACTTGGGAGCCTTTCCCTTTAGAATGTTTTCAACTTTCCTGAACAGTCAGAGTTCCCAGTCCCCATCGCTCTCAGGTTCCAGGCTCATGAGGAGCGACTGGGCCACAGGACAAGAGCACCAGGAGAGCCCCGGGCTGAGACGCAGGATGGCTTCCCACCTTCTTATCTACACACGCTGCTGTCTTGGCCAAGTGGCCCTGTCCCTTGGTGACCCAGTCTGCCCATCTCTACCAGGGCAGTCATCCCCACCCTTATCCTCCCACCAGGCCTGGGAAAAGCTTTAAAAATGATTGCTCTTTCCAAATGATGCTTCGCATTATCCAGGACACCGAAAGAGTTCTCCTTCCTGGGCTTTTGAGCGCTACACTTGTCATTTGTGCTGCCCTACACATGATGGGAATCACTACGGTGTTTCTCTCTCCCCTCCTGCTGAGAGATTTTTCCCCTCTGCTGGCTAAATGGACCAATGAAGAACCTAGCTGGAAAATGATATGTAATACGGTGCATCCAATGCCTCAGGAGGGCCTGATGGGCTTTGACCCACCCTATTATCCTTTAGAAATGGTCACTGAACTGGAAGCTCAGATTTGGAGGGAGGGAAGTTGAGAAAACTCTGTGGAGCCTCTCGAGAAAGATGGGGCAGGCCTGTCATACTAAGAGGATGTCAGCTGTTCTCTGCCACGCTAGAAACAGAGTGGAAAGGAGCCTTCTCACCCCCACACCCAGGCCCTCAAAGAACTTGACTGGACCCAAGAGGCGTCGGCCTCCCCACCAAAGGGCCTTACCTGTGTGCGCTGGGGCCTGGCCGGGGCAGGAGGTGCTGGTCTGTGGGGCGTGTGGCAGCCGCACACCCGGCCACCTCCACTGGCATCCAAGAGCCTATTTTTAGGGTCAGATCTGCTGACGCTGACCTTGTGGGCTGCCCAGTCTGGGAAGAGACCCGTGGCATCTGCTTGCAAAATGATGTGCCAGTGTGACCTGAAAGCCTTGACTTTGGGAGCCCTGCACCTGGAGCCCACACGCCCGTCTGGGGCCCGGCGTTGGAGGCAGGACACGTGGCCGCCCAGGGCGGGGACAGGCAGGGGGGTTTGCCAGCTTTGTTTTCTGGGGATTGACAAGGCCAGGTGTCTGTGGGGCCCTGCCCTGGGCTTTGTTCCAGAACAGCTGGAACAGGGCAGGTTTGCCAGCTGATGCAGAGCCTGTGTGAAGCCTGGGAGCACCCAGACTGCAGAAGGACTCTCCACTCCAGTCTTTTCCAGGAGTTTGGGCAGCCACCCCTGAGGGCGTGGGTGGAATGGGGGTGCAGCACGGCAAGGGGGCGGCGATCCGTGAAACACAGCCGACAGAGACTCTGTAAGCTTGGGTTCATTTGCGTTGTGTCATCTCACGTGAGACCTCCAGCAAGCGTCCAGTGGGGAAAAGAATCATAATGCTGTCCTCTTGTGATTATGAGAGTTAAATGAGATGAAGTGTGGAAAAACACTTGGCAAACATTTAAAAAATGCCAGATGATACTAGGATGCCCCAAAATATTTCCAATTCAACAGTCACTTCCAGGTCTTTCTTCCTGGTGGGGCCTTCTCTCAACCTGCTGCCTCTTTAGCTCTAGGCTTCTTTGCTCCAGGAGTGCCCCCACCATGCCCCCTACTATGATCCTTCTTTTTAGTGCTGAGAGCCATAGTCCTGTCAAGTCTCCTCTAACATTCTACTAAAATCTTTCCAGGGCTTCCCACAGTTCCTTATAATTGAGTGAGGTGTTTTTCCACCCTTCCCCACCCTTATCACTCTCTTGGGGGCCTACTTTAATGTGTGAAGGATCAGGGGGAGGGACAGGGGTTACCAGTCTCCTCATCTGCTTCACTTAACAAAGTCTTCTTGTGTTGGGCTCATCACACTGTCTACTGCAACCTTGTATTCAGCAAACCAAAGATCCGCCTCCCCATTTGCGTGTTTAGCTATGGCCAGTTTTATCAAGGGTGATTGTTTCTACCAGAATTTTTCATTGTGGAACTGCTGAAAGACTCAACTTTTATTGATTTCTTGGTGCAAAGAATATTCACAAGGCAGAGACTAAGGACCTGAGTGTATAATAAGGGTCCATCAGGGTCCAGATGTCCTCACTGTCAAGTGCTGGAGTCAGAGTAGCAGAGTCAAAGGCCCTTCTATAATTACCCCAAGAACTAAAGGAGTCAGAGATGCTGAAACCGACAAAGGTTGGAGGATGATTTCTGTCTGGCGAGGAGCCTTGAAGGGCCGCTCCCAGCCCATACCCGAACCCCAGCCAAGTCAAAGGTTAAGGAAGCAAAAGGGGCCTCTGAAGATGTAGGTTCACCAGGGGACAAAAATCAAATATCTAAAGACATCTGGGATAGATGATTGATAAGAATGGGAGGTAATATTTCACACTGTCTAGGAAGGATATTCAACTAAATAAAGCCAAGAAAAGAATTAGGTGGGGGCAGCCCGGGTGGTTCAGCGGTTGAGCGTCTGCCTTCGACCCTGGGCATGATCCCAGAGTCCCGGGATGGAGTCCCACATCGGGCTCCCTGCATGGAGCCTGCTTCTCCCTCTGCCTGTGTCTCTGCCTCTCTCTCTCTCTCTCTCTCTCTCTCTCTCTCTCTCTGTGTCTCTCATGAATAAATAAATAAAATATTAAAAAAAAAAAGAATTAGGTGGGTTGCTGGAGTATCACTTGCATAGGGTAGACCCCACATGTAGTTAATCGAAGACTACTCCACACTGAACGGGGAGCCTGATGCAGAGCTCGATCCCAGGACACTGAGATCATGACCTGAGCTGAAATCAAGAGTCGTTTAATTGACTGAGCCACCCAGTTTTCCCCCCTTTTTAAGATTTTCTTATTTATCTTATTTGAGAGAGAGAGAGATGAGGGAATGGGAGTGGGAGTAGGGGGAGGAGCAGAAGGGAAGGAAGGAGACAGAAAGAGAAGCATGGAGCCCGACTCAGGGTTCGATCTCACAACCCTGAGATCACAACTCTGAGATTACGACCTGAGCCAAAATCAAGAGTCAGAGGCTTAACCGACTGAGCCACCCAGGTGCCCCGACAATAGCACTTCCTGCAAAACTCTAAGGGCAGAACTCAGGCAATGGGTTCTCCCCCAGGTCGTCTTCTGTGGACTCAACAAACATCCATTCCGCCGGATTGGGATTGGGCCAGGAACCATCGGCTGGACTTGGGGGTGTCTCCACCTGTTCCAGACTCCGGGGCTAGTCCGTCAGGGCTCTGTGCAATGGCAGGCCGCACTTGTGCAGGTGAAGTACGATCTGTAGAAACAGTTGTCATATTCCTTGTAGCTTCTTGGGAATTTCCACGTCAGCCTTTGACATGGGTTTCCTCCCACCACCACCACCACCACTTCTCTGACCCGTGTTACTTTCATTAGCAAACTTCTTTTCCCCAGAATCTCCCAGACTTTCTCCACTTTCAGATGCAGGTAGGCACTGCTCTTGTCCCAGCTCCTCTGGATCGGAATCCCGCTTAGGGCCAGCGGCAAGGTGTGGTCGGCCCAATGCCATCCCCAGCCAAAGATGTCCATGCCCGAATCCCTGGGACCTGTGAATGTATCTTGTTACAAGGCAAAGGGGAATTAAAGTTGCAGATGAAATCAAGGCTGCTAATCACCTGACTTTAAAATAGGGAGAGTGCCCTGGACCATTCAGGTGGGTCCAGTGTAATCCCCAAAGTTCTTAAAAGTGGAAGAGAGAGGCAGCAGGGGAGGCTCATGTGATGCGGTATGGGAAGAATTCAAATCCCGGTTGCTGGTTTTGAAGATGGAAGGAGGGGCCACAGCCAAGTTGGAAAAGGCAAGGAATTGGATTCTCCCCTAGAACCTGCAGAAGGAAGGCTGTTCTGCTAACACCTTGATTTTAGCCCCGTGAGACCCATGTCGCCCTTCTGACCTACAGACTGTAAGATAATAAATGTGATGTTGTAAGCCACTGAGTTTGAGGGAATTTGTTACACCAGCAACAGGAAACCAGTACATGAGATTTGATTCATACATGACTTTCCTTTTTTTTTTTTTTTTCATACATGACTTTCCTGAGTCCAGAAGATCCAGAGGCTCCTAGTGCTCTTTGAACACCTGAGTTTACATGGACACTGAATCCAGCTAGGGTCCGGGAAGAGGGCTCCCACCCAGAGAAGGTGGAGGGCGCACCTTCGTAACAGATGTGTGTAGTCTGATAACCGCAATAAGTCCTGTGCCCTCCCAGAAGTCTCTCTCTTCTTTCCTGTTAAACAAAGCAAAACAGGGCGCCTGGGTGGCTTAGTCGGTTAAACTTTTGCCTTTGGCTCAGATCACGATCCCAGGGTCCTGGGATCCCAGGGTCCTGGGATCGAGTCCTACATCAGGGCCCCTGCTCTGCTGCTTCCCCTGCTTGTGCTCATTCTCTCTCTCTCTCTCTTTCTCTCTCTCTCAATAAATATAAAAATAAAATCTTAAAAAAAAAAAAAAAAGCAAAGCAAATAACCTACCCAATGCCATTGTGTGCAGCAGAAGAGACTGTGGCACAATGCAGGAGACAGCTCCAAATTCAGTATCCAGCCTTCTGCTCTTAGAAGGTGGTTGGCTGGACCCCTTCCCCAGGGAATTTCTCCCTCCACAGACTTCTGTCCCTGTCCCTGCCCTGTCCACAAGGCTCCTCCCTGTAGGTGTGACCCCAGATTTCCTTCTTTTCCATCCCTGGTCTCTCACCTTCCTCTCTCGAGCTAAGTCTTTCAAGGGGCTCCAGATTCCTCTTCCCTTCTGATTACGCAGAGCAGGTGCTCCCTCTCAGTCTCAACCTCCCAAGCTAAACCTGGGACCTCTGCAAGGCGTTCTCCTGGATACGTCATCAATCAAAAGGGGAATTTTTTGACTCCCCCAAATAATAGTGTCCATTTGACCCTGAAAACAGGAGGCCCTGCCCTGAGCTTGGTTTTTAGAGGTCCCTGCATATCACAAGCGTGTAATTGTTGACAGACTACTACATACCTATTGGAAGGGCTAAGAACAAACAAAGGCCCAACAATACCAAACTTTGGTAAGATGCATTTGTCTGTAAAACCAAGAGGAGTGAGTTCTGTTATATGTAACTTTAGGAATAAAAAGGATACATGGGTGGGGCACCTGGGTGACTCTGTTGGGTGTCTGCCTTTGGCTCAGATCACGACCCCAAGGTCCTGCGATGGAACCCGGTGTCAGTTTCCCTGCTCAGTGGGGAGTCTGCTCCCTCTCCCTCTGACCCTCCCCACCCCCAGTTGTGTATGCTCTCTCTCTCTCAAATAAATAAATAAAATCTTAAAAAAAAAAAAAGGATATGTGGGCACCTCTTTCACTTGGCTTTGGCACTGGTCAAGTATATGACATGAAGCTCTAGCCGCTTTTGTGATTGACACCATTCTTGCTCTATGTTCTCAAAACAAAAGGTAACTGAGTCTGAATTCCATGCAGGTTAGTGGATTGTGTTGCTGCTAACCTTGGGGTATGGGGAGGATCTGAGCTGTGGAAGTGCTTAGGTGAGAGAAAAGATGGCTTATTTGGCTTACCGAGTCGTCCACCCAATAAAAAAATCTAGTAGTGGTGAGTGCCTATGTTATCTCTATGCTCTGCTTCGGGGTTTTTGAAGGGATCCAGAATCAGTGTGATAGTCACAACTGTTACACAATAACTGAATAATATGTTGGTATCTTAAACAATTCATAGTATTCTTTTAGGTATAGGTAGGTACATCCAGATGTAATAAGTGTGAAGCATAATGTCGATTCTTTACATTGGCTACTAGAATTCTCAATGATTTTATTTTATTTTTTAAATAATTTTATTTTTATAACAATAGTTTAGGAGAACTTTCGAAGAAATCAGCTAAGGCTTTCAGGTACATTTAGATAATTTTTATTTAAAACTTTTGAGATTCGGGATCCCTGGGTGGCGCAGCGGTTTGGCGCCTGCCTTTGGCCCAGGGCGCGATCTTGGAGACCCGGGATCGAATCCCATGTCGGGCTCCCGGTGCATGGAGCCTGCTTCTCCCTCTGCCTGTGTCTCTGCCTCTCTCTCTCTCTCTCTCTCTGTGACTATCATAAATAAAATAAAATAAAATAAAATAATTAAAAAAATAAAATAAAACTTTGAGATTCAATAATTATGTATTCATCCTTTTATTTTTAATAGCAACTTTGGATGTTTTAGAAAAAGAACTATCTTGAAAATATACATGGAAGTAATTTTGTTTTTCTATTGTTTTCATTTAATTTGCATTTTGATAAAAATATTTACATTTGTTCGCTTTGAGTTCGATTGCATTTCATTTTTGGTCCTCCAGAGCAGCACTGTCCAACAGAAATATAATGCAAGCCATGTATACAATTGAAAATTTTCTGGTAGCCACATTAGAGAGTAAAAGTAAACAGGTGAAATTAATTTCAATAAAATATTTTATTTAACCTACTATACCCCAAATATTATCATCTCACCATGTAATCAATATGAAAACTCAATGAGATATTTGACATTCTTTCTTCTGTACAAAGTTTTTGAAATCTGTGTTTTACACACAGATTTTAAAACACTTGCAGCACACCTCAACTTGGACTGGCTATATTTCAAGTGCTCAATAGCCCCAGGGGGCTGATGGGTTGCATGCCAGACAGCCCAGGTCTAGGTCTAGATCTCTGAGGATGAGACGAGGTGGTGTGGGGATGGGAATATGGGATGGAACTTCCATTGCCCTTCTTCCCAGGCCTGACCTGCCTCCTTCCCATTGGATGACCACAGACCTCCCCTCCTCCCAGCATGACTTGTCCCCATTTCCTGAAGCCTATTGTACAGAGGCCTTAGAGGTTTCTGCGGCTCGCCCAGAGTTTGCAGGCAGCTGGCCGTCCATATCAGTTGTGAAGCTGTCACTCTTGACTCTGATAGCCAAGCAATGTGAGGACATTGTGTTTGGAGAGAAGGTCTAAGCACCAGGGATGTTTAACTGAAACCGATACCTCTGTTTATCTCCCTGGCTGTCAAAACACAGAGCATGCCTGCTGCCCGCCTCCTGCTGGGGGGCTCTGGAGCCCTTAGGACCCAGGGCCTGGGCAGTGGGCAGGGGTCCCCCAAACTCCTCCCTTTCCCAGGAGGCTGAATGCCATTTGAGCCCCGTGCAAGTCTGTCAGTGACCTCGGCAAACGGGGAACTTGTGTCTCTATTAGCACCTCTGTCTTCATGCCAGGACTTGTTGATTTTACAGAGAGATGGCACTTCCCTCTTCACGGCCCGTTAGTAGATCAAAGTGACATTGATGAGGCTTGACAGTGTGATTACTCGTGTGTGGGAAGCAGGAAAGCAAAAGAGGGAAGAGCATGTGCTTTCAAAGCATAAAGACTTAGGTTCAAATCCTACCCCTGCCACTGAGCCCTGAGCTGGTGCAAGTCCCTTAACTTCGCTGAGCCTGTACATTGGAAATAATAACAGGACCTTACCTATAGGTTATTGTGCAGGTTATAGAGGATAATGCATACAAAGCTCTTGGCTTAGAAGAAGCAACGAAAAAAAAAAAAAAAAAAGAAGAAGCAACGAATACATTCTAGTCATTGCTGTTCTTGTTCTCATTCTCTAACTGGTTAATTTTATGTTAATGCTCACCGGATGGATTAAAAAGTCCTTAAAAAGGATTAAATTAACAAAATGTTGGGAGCCAACATTTACTGAGGTGACACCCTACTCTGTGTCCAGACTGTTCTAGAAGCAGGTGGCAGAACAGGGAGGCTGGGAATCAGGACCTTCCTTGGGTGAATTCACTGTTCAGTAAGAAAGCAGAGATCCCAGTGAACACTGACAACTCAGTGAGTAAGGACTGTGATGGGGTGCACAAGGGCCAAGGGTTGCCCAGAAGAGCCAAGGAGCTGTAAAAATGCTCTGAGAAGACCCACTTTGGCACTGGGGGGAGAAGGCTGGATGGGAGCATCTCATGATAATATGCTTGTCAGTTATGGACCCAGTAGGCACTCAGTAAATACTTGTTGCCTGAGAGTAATGTAACCTCATACCGTTATGAAGTTTTGTTCAGTGACAGGCATTAGCCAACCCACAACAGTTTAGTCAAGACAAGTCCCTTGAGCTAATCCTATCAGCTGGAGTGAGCTCAATTTTAGGAAGGGATTGACTTTGACACATTGTGTACCCTGATCAGTCAGGGTCCAACAAAGGGCAGAGTTCATCAGGGATGGTTTACATGAAACAATCCGGGGGGGGGAGGGGGGTTGTGTGTGTGTGTTTAAGATTTTATTTATTTATTTATTTATTCATGGGAGACACAGAGAGAGGCAGAGTCATAGGCAGAGGGAGAAACAGGCTCACTACGGGAGCCCGATGTGAGACTTGATCCCAGGACCCCAGGATCATGACCTGAGCCAAAGGCAGATGCTCAACCACTAAGCCACCCAGGTGCCCTACATGAAAAGATGCTAAGGAAGGGATTACATACAGAGTGTGAGCAGGATTAAGGGAACATATAAATAATGCTGAAGTACCTAGGAAGTAGCAACAGTGGAAAAACATAGAACATAGAGGTGTTCCACCCAGCAGACGAGAATAAGACTCTCAAGGATGGCAGAGCAATGAGGTGGAAGGAACCTGGGTCCCTATGTGACCTCTTGAAACCAAGTCCCCTTGCCAATCTGGACTGCCCATCGACCTCTGTACAATGATGTGAGAGAGAAAGAAACAGCCGTCCACTTAAGCCATCGTATTTGGGGGGGGGAGGGTGTTACAGCAACCTACCCTAATGCATTCAAAAGCCAGAGTGCTTGCATTACGGAGAGTGAGGGAGAGAGCGTTAGCAGATGAGAGAGCCTATAACCACAAGGCCTTGCAGCCAGGGTGAAAGAGTTTGGAATTTATTCTAGGGAGGGTGCTTACATGATCTATTTTTAAAGAACATTTTGACTGGTATATGGGGAATGGAATGTGGTAAAGAAAAGGTGAACCAGTGAGGGGGCTATTCTGGTTGTTCAGGCAAGAGGTGCTTGTGGCTTGGTCAAGGATGGTTGTGGCCATGTGTGAGAAGTGAGAGAGACTCTAGATTTGTTTTGTTTAAAGATTTTATTTATTTATTTGAGAGAGAGTGAGAGAAGACGAGCAGAGGGAGAGACAGAGGGAGAAGGAGAAGCAGACTCCCCACTGAGCAAGGGCTTGATCGCGGGATCCTGACCTGAACTGAAGGCAGACGCTTAACCAACTGAGCCACCCAGGCACCCCTCTAAGGACATTTTGATGGTGAATTATAAAGGATCACCTGAAAGCTTTGACTTTGAGGGGTTAGTGTGTTCAGGAATAAATGAATGATATAAAGTGTTTAACACAGACGCTAGCATAGAATGAGTATTGTTTCAACAACGGCTTTCTGACCCTGGTGATGTAACTTATCCTAGCATAAGGCACTAATAGATTGAGTTAGGAAAGAAGTTCATGTTTTATTAAGCAACTTACTCCTTCGGTGCCTGTGTACATGGTCTCACACTGGGGACTCATCTTGGGGACAGAGTACAGCCCAGACCCAGGGAGACCCTCATCACTGTAGGGGGTTTGAGTTACAGTGGGTTGAAAATTCACTCACTCTGCCCATCCCCATATAGCACCTGCTATGTGCTAGATGGTGTTCTAGAAAGTGAAGGAAAAGTTACAACAAGATATGCTATGTCACTGCCCTCAGATTGCTGTCCTTCTTTTCACTGGGATGTACAAGGAAAGTGAGGGACCTTTATTGTCCATGCTCTTATCTAATCTCCCCCACAAGGCACACCCACCCTGCTGGGAATTCAGGACTCTTCATTTTGCTAAATAATAATATCTCAGTCTCTTCCCAGTTAAAAGCTCAAGCTCTCAGAATTCTCTCTTCCCCAACATGGATAATGGATGTACCTCAGGGCTTACTGCAAGAGGCAAGGTGGGGTGGGGGTCTTCATGCTGTGGGACCCCTTGAGCCTGGCTGCTCCTGATGTTGGATGAAATGATTTCCTTCTAGATGCCCAAGTGGGTAAAAGAGTTAAGTGCCCCCCTTTTCACTTTGTCCCTGGGACACTGTCTTACCCAGTGGAGGTCCCCATCTGTAGGCCTCACTGCCAGCTCCCCTTCCTCAGTCTTCTTCAACCATCCACTTGCTTTGCTTTTCTTACCAGAATATCTTCTGAGCCTCCTCCTAGAGGATTTGGCCTGCCTTTCCCATTTCCCTGGGGCCATACTGACAAAATGACTTCCAGGTAGGGTTTTTGGCATAAATACGTTCTTTTCAATATTTAGGACATATATATATATATACTAAAAAATTATTTGTTGCTTATCTGAAATTCAAATCTAACCGGTGTCCTATATTTCTCTGCTACTTCTACTTCTAGGGAACTTGGCAATGGCAGAGAGCAACGAAAAACACAGCTGTATAGTATTTTCAAAATATTAGGCCCCAAATAATATGCCCCTGCTGGCCTCTCGGCTGGACAGACTTAAAGAGGCTTCAGAAAGAAAGCTTCCAGGACGCCTGGGTGGCTCAGTGGTTGAGTATCTGCCTTTGGCTCAGGTCATGATCCTGGGGTCCTGGAATCAAGTCCTGCATCGGGCTCCCCACAGGGAATCTGCTTCTCCCTCTGCCCATGTCTCTGCCTCTTTCTTTGTGTCTCTCATGAATAAATAAATAAAATCTTAAAAGAGAAAAGAAAGGAAGCTTCCCTCTACCTCCTCCCTAGCATAGGCCGTTCCCCGTTCCTTAGAGGAATTCGTTGTGTGTATGGTACGTGTGTATGAGGATGAGGGGGTGGAGGGATGGTGAAGGAACCACCTTTGGCTCCCTGCCCTTCACCCCCAGTCTCACCAGGCAGGCCTCTCTGGGATGTGGGTAGCCCCATCCTGCTGGCAAAGCGACTGCTTACCTAGAATTTTTATGAGGACATTTTTATTGAGCTATAATTGAAAAGAAGCAAAATTCCAAGACATACCAGATTTTTCTCATAAGCCTCCTTCAGAAATGTGTGTGCACACACATGTGCATGTGTGTGTGTATGTGTGTGCATGAATACTCATAGCCGTTGGCCAGACCACATCAGAGTTTTTGTTGAAAAAATGAGGAAGTGAGTGCATGCATGTGTGTGTGTGTGTGTGAGAGAGAGAGAGAGAGAGAGAGAGAGATTTTTTTCTCTTCTTCTCTAAACTAAGGACCAGAATAAAGATGAGCTGGGAGTCTGGAGAGCCTGTAAAACTCTTTTCATTAAGCAAATATTCTACTGTTTGGAGAATTGGGGTTTTATGTAAGAGGGCTGCATTTGTCATTACAGCCTAATATCCTAATGTAAGTTTACAACCATACTTAAGAAACCTGTAATAGAATGCAGAGCCTGTTATGTATGTAAAACTGCTTGGCAAAAGTTTATAAATCATACACATTTATTTTAAAGAATGTGAAAGTAAATCCAGATGATGGCCTTTTAGAAATGGGCTGGCTGTGGCCGCCTCATTGTGCCCCACTGCTGTTCTAGAAGCTGCAGGAAAAGACTACGTGTCTCCTGGGGTCTGTGCGACCAGCCCTCTCACCCTTCCCGTTCAGGAAGGATGAGGATCCAGATCTTCTTTCCCAACCCCCTGGAAGGAAAGACACGTAAGCTTTGGTGAAGCACCTCCATGTACTAGGCGCTGGGCTGCTTCCCTGTCCTCATCCTTGCGCGGATCTGTGCGACACTGTGTCCTCCTCAGGTTTACCCTTGAGACATGTGAGGTCCCGAGGCTCAGGCAGGTGGTGAGAGGGTGGCGTCCGAGTGAAAACCCAAGGCCACGTGTGTCCAAGGCTCCTTCCTGTTCGCCCGTCACTCCATTCCCACCCCAGGCAGCTCGGCTTGGTGGCACTAGTGGGATGTGTCATAGTCTCGCCATGGGTGGCTAGGTGCCCTGCTACTTCTCAGGAGGGACAAAGCTAGATTGAGAGTCAGGTCAGCCGGGCACCTCTGTGTGGTGGTCATTTCTGGACCTGTCCTGAACCCACTGACCCATTGTCCTGCCAAAAGGGCTCATTCTTGTCTGGCCATGGCTGTGGTCTGATTAACGTGCATGAGATAAATAGATGAGATTCCTTCAGGCCAAAAGGTAGACTGAGACTCAAGTGACCTCAGAGACTCATTGAAAGAACAGACCTGAAAACTAGGATCTCTAGGAGAATGGGAATGATGCCCAAGATATACCATGACTTTGGTGACCAGGTTAACCTGGGGTCTCCTCAAGTGCCAGCTGCTCCTCATCCTGTGGCTCTGGTTTTCTGCAGATTTGGCTTTTCCCTGCTTGGCTTCTGATACTCTTTTTTTTTTTTTTTTTAAGATTTTATTTATTTATTCATGAGAGACAGAGTGAGAGAGAGAGAGAGAGAGAAAGAGGCAGAGACACAGGCAGAGGGAGAAGCAGGCCCCATGCAGGAAGTCCGATGTAGGACTTGATCCCGGGACCCCAGGATCATGCTCTGGGCCCAAGGCAGGCACTAAACCGCTGAGCCACCCCTAAACCGCTGAGCCACCCTGCTTCTGATATTCTTGTAACTACCAGCTGACTCCCTCTGCTTCTCTCCTTTGAGATTCTGCTGCCTTATGGCTCCTGTTTCCCGACTTCTCTCACACTACCTCCCCACTGATCCTGCTCCTGTCTCCCACTCAGCCCCTCCAAGAGAGGACCTCACTAGGTCAGCAGTCTTGTCTGGGATAGAGCACCCATCACTGGCGGCCTCTCACATTAGACCACCCCACAGGACTCTAGCTCGCTCTGAGTTAGGAGATTTAACACTTAAGACCACGTTAGGCTGCAAGGAACAAAGACTTAAAAAACAGGATAAGCATTTCTGGTTTTGGTAAAGGAAGTGTGGAGGCAGAGGCAGTCCAGGATGAGCCCATCCTCTTCACACTTCAAGCAGCACTGTGAAGAGGACAAATCAAAGGGCACTCCCCCTTTCCCCTGTAAAGATACTTATCAGAAGTTCCACACATGAATTCCACTTACATCTCATTGGCCAAAATGTAGTCACTTGGCCACGCTTACCAGCAAGGGAGGTTGGGAGATGTTCTATGTTAACTGGGTTCATTGCCAGCCAGCTAATAACTGAGGTTCTTTAACAAAAGGGGAGGATATTGGAATCAAGTAGAAGTCTGTGCCCAGGTGCCCATCCTGGTGCAACCAACTATGGCTAGGACAGCAGAGCCATATAGTAGAGAGCGTGTGACACCAGGAATACCTGAGAAAGGAAACCATGCCAATACCGGCATGATGGGGGCCTTGCGTGGATGGTACAGAGCGCGTATTTTTATCTGTGGTGTGTGGTCTAAAAGGAACTAGAAGCATCCCTTCGTCCCTCCCCCTAAGTTTTCCCTTAGTAGTCCTGTCTGCTAGTTTGTCATTCCAGGAAAACCAGTGCCTTCCCCAGCACCCCCTTTTAAAGCATCCACATGATCCTGGGGAAATCAACCTGTACTCAATTACTTCTCAATTTTTCTCAAGTTGGCCTAAGTAGCAACCCCCATCCCCAGTCACTACCAAAGTCAGGATGGCCCTAGCGGTCAGCAGCACTGAGCCAGAGGCTTCCAAAGCTTGATAGCTAGTCTTTTGGGTCCCAGTTGTGGGTCCCAGGAGTCCCATTTTTAGGCCTAGAGGGTATAGAATGCAAAGCCTGAATATCTGTGAAAAGGGGAGGGCTTTGAGGGAGGGAGGGCACACAGATGGGCTGATGGAAGGCTCTGAAGGAGCAGCTGAGGTGTAGGAAATCACAGAGGAGGGGAAATTCTAACAGCTCCCCAGGACAGAGGACCAGGCTGACCAGACCTCAAATGGCTCAGGAAGCATGGATAAGGAAGCTAGTGCAGAAGTCTGGGGGAATAAACTGGGAAGAGCAGAGTGAGCTGAGGAAAATGAGAATACTGAGAACTGGTTTCTCCTACCTGCCAGGGGGGGCACTACCTGGCTAGGGACCGGGTGGGTATTTCCCTTTGAAATTTCCTCGAACCAGGTTTTCCCAAGGCCCCAGTGGCTGCAGAGTCCATACTGTGGCTGCCCTCCCACCTCACCCCCACCCTCCCATGGGAGAGGAAATGGAGGAGGCAGCTGTCAAGACCAGACTGGAAGCTAGAGGCCAGCAGACCCACAGGGGTCCCTCGGTAGCCAGGGAGTCTTGGGGCTTCTCAGTAGGCATCTGTTGGCCTGGATATTAGGCTAGTTGGAGCTTAGAACAGAGAGAGGTGAGGAGGGGGTGTTCCCTTTCTGGCAGCCTCTCCACCCTGCCCACCTCAAGGCCTTTGCCACCAGTATCCTCCTAGAGCCCCTAACTATCTTCCAATCTTGAGTGGGGGCTCTGAGCAGAGAGAAGCCAGGGCCCTGTTGCCCTCCGTATTCCTCTGAAATGTGGGAGCCCATCTTCTTGCGCTCTGTCAGCAGTGGAGTGGATGGATGTGGCTGCTCTGTCCTTCCCTCATTCCTCCATTCCTCCAGAGGCGAATCGGGTATTGAAAAGCCAGGGCTTTTGGTCAGAGCTGAACCTGCTGCTGTGCTGGGTGTGTATTCATACATAATGGACTACCCCAAAATGCAGTGACTTAAAACAAGAGACATTTTCTTCTAGCACAGGATTTTATGGATCCTTAATTCAGGCAGGCTCAGATGGACTATTCTTCTGTTCCATGTGGTATTGATGGAGGTCACTCCATGGTAGGGGTATTAGCTACCAGACATGTTGGTCTGGAGAGTCCAACATGGATTCATTTAAGTAGCACCTTGGAAAGAAGCTGGAAGGCTCAATTCAGCTGAGACTGAATTGATCAGTTTGTCTACACACAGCCTCTCTAGCATGGTGGTCTTAGAGCTGTGTGGCTTCTTGTATGGGGGCTCAGGGCTCCCAGAGTGTTCCCAGAGACCCAGGGAGAAGTTATAAGGCATCTTCAGACCCAGCTTCAGAAGTCACAGAATACCATGTCTGCTCCAAATTCTATTGCCAAGCAAGTCACCAAGGCCAACCCAGAATGAAGAAGGTTCAGGAAGTGTATTATGATTCTACCACTGCTGGCTAAGCCACCTTGAGAAAGCTTACTTAAACCCTTTCAGCCTCATTTTTCACAACTGTAAGATGAGAATAATGCAATAGCATCGACCTCTTATGGGCTATGAGACTTAAACGATGACATATGTCTCACCAATAACTGCTGTATTCGTGATCACCAGGATCTGCAGTATCCTCGGTTTCTTGGGCACTCTGGTGGACTACATTTCCCAGCCTCCCTCGTAGTTGCGTGTGGCCATGTGACTGAGTTCTGCCCATGTAACCAGAGGGGACATAATACTTCTGACCTCTCCATCCTCCATGCTTGCTCCTTCTACCCTCCATGCCCCCACCAACCTAGGGTTGCTTGTCAGAGCCATTAGCCTACCTTGACTAGTTCACTGGTACATAATAAGCTCTCAGTTAGGGTTTAGGGACTCTTTGGCCTAACCTCTCTACAGCTGTGTTCTCATCTCTAAAGTCGGGGTGATGTTAGGAACCTATCCCATAGGGTTGTGAGGATGGGATAAAATAATCTATAGTTTGACTTAATAGTGGCTTAGGGCCTCTTTGATCACAGTTATTTCATCTAAACACTATACACTATAAACTGGGTCATCATTACCTTTTTCTTTTCTTAAAACAAAATTATCCATAATAAAGCCTCTAGAAATTTTTAAAAGGATAATGTGTGAATTTGCTGTGTTTTAGGCCTGAAGCCAATAAAAATGGTATGATTTACATTCAGAATACTTCCTTAAATCCATTTGATACAGGTTTCAAAACCTAAATATATAGAATAGGACATTTCTAATTTTAAATGGTAATCAAATTAGTTTTGATTTTCAATTTATTTTTTTAAAGATTTTATTTTTTTATTTACTTACTTTTTTTTAATTTTTATGTATTTATTTATGATAGTCACACACAGAGAGAGAGAGGCAGAGACACAGGCAGAGGGAGAAGCAGGCACTATGCAGAGAGCCTGACGTGGGACTCGATCCAGGGTCTCCAGGATCGCGCCCCGGGCCAAAGGCAGGCGCCAAACCGCTGTGCCACCCAGGGATCCCACTTACTTACTTACTTGAGAGAGAGAGAGAGAGCAAGAGCACAAGCAGTGGGAGGTAGAAGCGCAGAGGGAGAGGGAGAAGCAGACACCCCACCAAGCAGGGAGCCCAACATGTGGCTTTATCCCAGGCCCCTGAGATCAGGACCTGAGCCAAAGGCAGATGCTTAACTGGCTGAGTCAACCAGGTGCCCCTATTTTCGATTTTTTTAATTAGGAAATATGTTAGGAGCACCTTGGTGACTCAGTCGGTTGACTGTCTGCCTTTGGCTCAGGTCCCGATCCCAGGATCCTGGGATCAACCCCTGCATCAGGCTCCCTGCTCAGCGGGGAGTCTGCTTCTCCCTCTGCCCCTCCTAACCCTGCACACCCCTCCTAACCCTGCAAGACAGCTTGTGCTGTCTGTCTCAAATAAATAAATATACATTTTTTAAAAATTAGGAAACATTTTAAGAAGGGGCACCTGGGAGGCTCAGGCATTTGAGTGTCCAACTCTTGGTTTCTGCTCAGGTCATGATCTCAGAGTCGAAAGATAGAGTCCTGTGTCAGGCTTTTGCTCAGCAGGGAGTCCACTTGAAATTCTTTCTCTCCCTCTCTCTCTACCCCTCTGCCCTGTTCTCATGCACACTCTCTCTAAAAGAAATAAATACATCTTTTTTAAGAAAAAGAATATAAAAGAAAATATAGGCATAATAAGCACCTATATTCCCACAACTCATAACATTTTGCTATGTTTAATTTGTGTTTTTTTCTAAAGAAATAAAACTGGGGGGGAAATGGTGTGTCTAAAGCACTTAACATAGCCCTTGGCATATACAAAGCAGCCCTTAATTGTCAGCAAGTTTTTTTAACCCTTTATTTTGAAATAATTTTACATTTACAGAGTTATAAAGATAATAGAGACATTTCTTGTATACCCACCACCCTGCTTCCTCTAACATCAGTCTCTTACATAACCATGGTTTATTTATCAAAGAAATTAAAATTAGTGTCACATTATTGACTAACCCACAAACTTTTTTCAGATTGCGCCAGTTTTTCTACTTAACATCCTTCTTCTGTTGCAGAATCTAATCCAAAATGCTATGTTGCATTTAGGTCAGATAATTTTTAATCATTTGTTCAACACTCAGAGCACAGCCACCTTTTAGTCCAAGATGGGGCTCTGTGCGGCAGACGATGTCAGGGGCCCACGTACTATGTCCTGTGATAATAATCACAGTCCTCATTTTGGGGAGCATTCCACATGTTGCACAAAGCCCCTCTTCTATTGCCCATGTAATCATTACATCAATCCTCTATGTTGAAAAAAAAATCCTCTATGTTGGGCTACCATTACTCTCATGTTACAGATGAGGAAACTGAGTTACAGGGAAATTAACTGAGGTCACACACCTCAGGTAAAGGGCAGAGGTAAGATTTGAATCCAGGTAGTCTGGCTCCAAAGTCGTGCTCTTAACACCATCCCCACTTCTTTCGTGAGACCACTCTAGAGAAGAAGGGGAGCAGACACATCATCACAGACTTCCCAGGGCAAGCATGGCAGGCAGGAAGTCTTCCTGATGGGGATGCCAGTCTCAAGCTCAACCTCGGTTTCCTCAGATGCTCTGGGGGACCTTTGGCCAAAGCCTTCCTACCCTGTGCCTTCTCAGGGCTTCCCTCTCTCTTCTCCCTACAGCCCCAGATTCTGAGCCCGAACCTCAGAGCTCCGAGAAGGTGACCTACTGAAACTCAAGCCCCAGGGTGTGGCTCTGTCCTAGATTCTGGGCACTGTAGCCCAGCTAGTGGAGACAGGCTGCTCACACACATAGGCCTGGATGTTGATTTAGAGATTGACTTCTGGAACCACTATTTTGGGTCCTGCTGACGATGCATAAGCAAGAAATAGCAACAAGGGCTGAGTTGTCAGGCAGAGGGGGTATCCATAGGAATTGGGGTTGGGCAGGCTGGTCTGCTTAGCAGGGACTAGCTTTGTCTACAATGGGAAAAGGTGCCACTAACCTGAGGATGAATTGAGAACAGTTTTCCATCCCCAGATGAGAGAGGGGCCCTGCCTGGTTAGGTACCACAGCAGGAGCCCTTCTGCAATCCTCCAGCTAGGACATATGCTTACCCTTTGGAAGAGGCACAGAGAACACTGTAGGTAGCCAGCAACCAGCTGGGATTAGGACCAAGTGCTGGAGGGAGGAGACCAGGGAGCTGGCTAGGAAGCACCTGCCTTTTGAGGCCAGAGTCCAGAGATCCTACATCCCTGAGGTGACATTCCAGCCTCATTTTATCTTCTCTGAACCTTGAGTTGTTCAATTATAAAACAGGGATGTTAATCCCGACATATTAGACAAGAAGGCATATGTTTGTGTAGTTTATGAATTCCAGGAGGAAGAATGAGGCTAAAACACAGCCTGGGCTCAGCTCACTCAGATGGGCACCCCAATTGGAGCTACATCTGCTTGTGAGGAAGAGACATCTTTTCCTCAACCAAGCCCAGGAGTGATTAAGCCTGAAAGGCTGATTTGCTCCAATGGGGGTTCCTTTTTTTGATTCATGCAAAGGAAAAGCACTTGCCCTCTGAAAATAGACCAGATGGCAGAGAAGGGCAAGGACCCCTCTGCCCAGAAGGCAGAGCTGGCCCCAGAGAGCGTTGGTGGGGATTGAGGAGGAAGCATCAAAGGTGGCCAAAGAAGAACGAGATGTGCTGGGAAGAGGGTGTCAGGGTGCCCACATGGTGAGCATGCAGGTGGAGCTAGGGAAAGAGGAAGCACCCTCCAGAGGCAGGCCACTCTCAGGGCCAGCTGGGATCCACTCCCCCAGAGTCCTCTGTAGAGAAGGCCTAGTGGCAGTGGTGCCAACCTGTAGTTGTGGTCCGTACAACCACAGAGCTCCACCTGAGGGCACGATCATAGCTAGAGTGTGGGAGCCATGGGGACCTTGAAACCATGGGAGGCCTGATCAGAGACAGCCAGTTGAAAGAGAATGATGAGGCACCAGCAAATTATGATTCAGAGTGATAGGTGACATCACAAAAGGTGGATGGACATTTTGGTAGCCTGAGGAGGAACACCTCTCTCAGGTTTGGAGGGTCCAGGAGGGCTTCCCAGAAGTAACAGCTAAACTGAGATTTCAGAGACACAGAGACAGAGACAGAGAGAGACTCTGGTAAAAATGAGTGAGGGCAGCGCATTCAGTTGGTACAATCAGAAGCATGTGCAAAGTACCAGAGGTAAGAGAATGTGGTGCATTCTGGAAACTGCAAGAGCATTTAGCATTTCTTAATTACACAGCGTGTGTGGGAACAGAATTACAAGAGATAAGGCTAGAGATACAAGCAGATTTTCAGATAATGAAGCATCTTTATACTTTCTCAAGGTGTTTGTCCTTAGGGGGTTGTAAGCAGAGAGTGACATGATCGGATTTCCATTTTAGTAAGATGTGCGTGTGGAGACTGGATGGGCAAGGCTGGGAGCCCAGAGACCAACAGTGGGCTGCTCTTGATGATCCAGGATCCAGGGGAGAAGTGAGGGTGCCTTGAAGTTGGGTACTCACAACAAAGATGAAGCTAAGTGAGCAAATCAAGGGACTAATTGAGAAGTGGAAGCCCAAGGTGACAGCCGTCACTGACGTGAGCCACAGTGGCTGTCAGAGCTCTTCACTAAAATGAAGAAGTAGGGAGAACTCAGCCGGTGGGGCAGGGCTGATGAAAAGTGCAGCTGAGTTGGAAATTCAAGTGCAAGAGTCAGATAGAGATGGGCAGTGGGATTACAGAGGGTCGAAAGCACAGGGGAGGGAACTGGCCGCCATGGGGTTCTAGGAGTCATCAGCCCGGAGATGTGAACTGAGGCTCCGGGGGCAAGGGGACCCCCCCCGCAGGGTGGGGACTCTGCAGGGGAGAAGAGGCAGTGGCCAGAACCCCGAGAAACGTTGAGGTGTAAGGGGCTGGAAGAGGTAAGCACTACATAGGAGCAGCTGAGAAGCCGAAGGAAGGCCAGCCCGTTTCTGTATGTATGTATATATGTGGGGTTTTTTTTAAAGATTTTATCTGTCCATTTGACACAGAGAGAGAGAGAGAGAGCAAGCACAGTCAGCGGGGGGGACAGAGGGAAAGGAAGAAGCAGACTCCCCACTGAGCAGGGAGCCCAATGCAGGGCTCCATCCCAGGACCCTGGGATCATGACCTGAGCCGAAGGCAGACGCTCAGCACCCAGGTGCCCCACGGGCAGCCCATTTAGTTCTCATAATACTTTGTTCCAGGTGAGGGATCTAGGGGGCTTTTTGCAATTGCTTTCTTCGGGCACATATACGAAGAAATTCAGAACGAAATGTTTCATTCCATCATATAACCATCCTTTGCCTGGGATTTCTGGGCTGTCTCCTCCCCAGATCCCTATCCTCTTGGTTAATGCTTGTGTTTTCCAGCCGCCTCTCGTTTTAGTCAGTCCTTCTGGAAGAACAGCATAAATGAAAAGATTCAAGAGATGCTACTTGCACAGCAAGTTTTGACGATCGCTTTTTGCTAGGGTGGGCATGGAGAGGATGCTGATGCATTGAACATCGGTCTTGATTCAGATGACCTAGCTCTTGGGTGATGGTATGAGGGAGGACAAGGCGAGGAGAAGGCCAGCTGATTCTCAGCACTTGTCCCCTCTCTCCTCCCTTTTGTACCAGAGACCGATACCGCTAATTGATCCTCACTTGCCCTGTGTCTTCACAGAGACTTGACATGGACTCGGACTCTTTCTGCAGGCTGCTGTCATGCTGACTCAGAGCTGGCAAGCCTTCTGGCCCCTCACGACTATCATGGGAGTAAGACACCACTCCACAAACCACCAGAAGATCTCCTGTCTTCATCATGATGAACCTTTTATTATAGAGACAGACTGAACTCTCTTTTGTATAAAGAATCTCTGGATTGGGTCAGGGAAATCCACCTGCTAAAGGTCACCACTCAGTTCTCCCTGCTTCTGCCTCAGCTAAGCCCCCACCTGCTATTTATACCTCAAGGTCACTGGAAACAGCAGAGGCTGCTGTCCCCAGGGCCGGGCTGGTTGGGTTGGGCCATGCGGGCCAGAGGGGGTCAGGGCTCCCGGCTGCTCACCAAGTCAGAGCCGCCCCGTCTCCCGCCCCAGTCGGTTGTCCAGAACCTGGAGCTGCCGGAGGAAGCCCGAGTTGGGGCAGATATCACGGTGGGCCTGCACTGTCTGGATGGCCTCCACCAGTGTCATGTTCTCGCAGATCATGAGGAAAGCCAGGACAACTGTAGCGGAGCGGCTCACCCCCATAGCACAGTGTACCAGCACACGGCCTGTGGGAAGACCCAGTCTAGTGTCAGCTACCTGCCCTCGCCCTGACCACCCCACAGGGAATTGGGACTCCTCCTGGCCATCCTTCAGCCCACCTATCACAGGCAAAACTTGATGCCCAGAGCCCATCTCAGGAATGAGGGGGCCCGGAACCATGAAATGGCATTTGTTAGCATCTCCATATGATTCCATTCATGTAACCCTGGAGTAACCCATATCATCTCCATATGATTCCATTCATGTAACCCTGGAGTACTGACACTGTTCTCATGGTCAGATGGGGCAGCTGAGACCCAGAGAGGCAAAGGGACTGGCTCAAGGCCACCCAGCAAATTAGTGGCCCAGCTAAGGTTAACAATTGGGATTCCTTTCTCTGGGTCCAAGATGCTTCCTCTGGCATCCTCTGCGACTCTGCCAGGGTGGGAGGGGTACAGTATTTCTGGAGTCCCCTGGGCTTGTGGCACAGTATAGGGGGCGTTCACCTGCCTCCTTTCCCCCCAGTCCTGCACCTTCCCCTGTCCCTGCAGCCCTCTGCCAAGGCCACATCTTAGAAGGTCCTTACCTTCTGCCCCACACCACTTACTGAGGGATATGGTTACACAGACCACCACACCAGACCTTAGCTACGTCTGTGATTGCTGGTCCTTTGAAGGGGACGCTCACTAAATGGTAGTCGCTATTTGCTCTATGGGGTGGGAAGGTTGTTGAAGAGGATCGTAGCTCTGGACACCCGACCCACCAGTGCTACTGGAAAAAGTGTCCCAGATCCCACGTCCCCGCCCCAGTGCCTTCCCCAGCAGCTCACCTTGGGGAACACTGAGGGCAGTTCGGATGTATCGAGCAATGGGTAGAAAGTAGACACTGAGGTCAAAGAAGGGGTTGTCATCAGCCTCAATGCCATAGTACTCCAAGGGCATTCCACGGTAAAACTTGGCACCTGTGTCCACTTGAAATTTGCCTGCAGCCACATTCACAACATGGGTGATGCCCAGCTGGGTCAGCTTGCTCTTGTCCCGGGCTGTGTACCTGGAGGAAAGGCACGGGGAGCTGAGAGGTGGGGCAGGTCTCATGGGGTCACCTCTGGCTGGCCTGGAACTTATGGCTTTCCCTCCTTTGCCACTCCCCTCCAAGTGTGAGACTGGCAAGAATGAATAGGCCTCAGAGAAGAGGCTCCTCTAGTTGGAGTTCAAGACTCCTTTTCACTCAGACCACATGCATCAAAAGTCTTAAAAATATGCAAAACACATACATACTTTGCCTCAGCAAGTCTCCTTCTAGGAACTTAAAAAAAAAATTCAAATGTGCCCACAGACATTTATAAACCGGATCTAATGATATTCAAGATAGAATTGAAGGAAATTGGGAAAAAAAATCACTAAATATCTTATAATAGGAGACTGAGTATGGTATAGCTAAATGAAATACTATGCAACCCCTAAAATGTTTGCAGTTGCAGGTAAACAAGGAAAGGTGTCTGTGCTGTATTGAGAACCTATGAAAAATGTAGGATACAATACCGAACACGGTTTACAAATTTTTTCAAAAGATGTTATGCTTCCATTTTAAAAACTTAAAAAAAAAAGCTTTCTACATAAAGTAGATTATGAAATGAGACTAGAAGATACTGTTTTTGTTTAAAAAAATGTGAAAAGACATTTATGTTTGTATGCAGTTTTTAAAAATCAACAAGGATTTTATTACTGGTTTTCTGATGGGGGATAGCAAATTTGCCATACTGTTAACAAGATATTGGACCCTATTTTCTAAATATTATATTAAGGAAAATTTCTAAAATTCACATAAAATTGATCCATATGTTTCAAATTTGAGGAAAACTTTTGGAAAAATGACTCACAATTCTACTTTTTTAATAATTGCACACCCTAGAGAAACTTGTGTGGCTGTTCCATAGACTAATTCCTAGGATCACTGTTCATCATAGCCAAAAAGTGAAAACAACTCAGATGTCCATAATCAATGGAATGGATAAACTATAGTATATTTATACAAATGAATAGTATACAGCAGTGAAAAATGAGTGAGCTGCAGCTGCATAGAACATGGATGAATCTGAGCAAATTATTGAGCACAATATTGACTAAATGATCTAGACACAAAATGCACACAATATGATTCCATTCATGTAACTTCAAAAGACAGGCAAAACTAACAACATTGTTAGGTACGCAGATGTTAAAACTATAAAGAAAAGCAAGGAGATGATTATTTCAACATTTAGTAGTTCTCTACAGGGAAAGGGGTTATGTTGAGAAGGATCCAGTTACTTCTGGGGCATAAGTAATGTCCTGTCTCTTGACCTGGATGGTGAAACTGCTCATATGTGCTGTGTCTGCTTGTCTCATGTGTGTTCTCTTTCCACAGTTAAAACTAATCATAATATACAAGGATAGGAATGTTTGGAAAGAGATGGAGGACTCCGGGAGAAGCTCCCCTTCTGTTCCCTCCACCTCTCAATGTCGGTGGTACTTACGCATCTCCTAGGAAGAGGTTGGGCCAGACTTCATTGACGTGGCTCAGCATGGGAGCCCGACGGACCCACAGCAAGCGCTGGAGGTAGGCCAGTGTGGGCGGCTGGTACTGGGGTACCCGGGCTGCCCCGTGGATCTTGGGCCTCCGGAGGTCCTGCTTCTGCAGCGAGTCCATCCTGAAACAGAGTGGACACTGTGGTGGTTGGGGGCAGGATCCCCGCGGGTGGGTCCAGCTGCTGGGGAGGCCCAGGCATGGTGCAGCGCCCAGGTGCCAGTGGGATGCTACAGGAAAGGCCGCAGCTATTTTGGATGAGGTTATTAACCAGCTCAGCTGGGGCTGAGGCCTAGATCCTTTTCCCGGGGGAACAAGCGAATCAATCCCTTGTCACTGCTGTGGAGCTGGGAAGTTCTCCCCTGCCCTTTCCAAGGGCCCCGATGTTGGGAGCTTTGGCTAAGGGGCCCTTGGAGTACTCTGTCTGTAGCAACTAGTCAGCACAGAGCCCCCCTCTTGTCACTGGGCTTGAGACTTTGTAGGGATGGGGACCTCAGATGGCTGTGGCCCTCAGAGTGCACTTAGGAAGGCCCCCACGACCTGGCAGTTCATCTCAAGCTCCCTCCCCTGCTACTTCCAGGGCTGGTCCCCAGGTCCCTGTGCCCTCCCAGTTTCAGATGCTTGATGCCCAGAGCCCATCTCAGGAATGAGGGGGCCCGGAACCATGAAATGGCATTTGTTAGCATCTCCATATGAAGTAAGCTGATGCCTCTTAAGGGCCTGAGGCCTCCCTCGGGGCAGGTCCCTATTTCAGAAAGGAAGAACCTAAAGGTCAAGACAGATGTTTTAAGTGATGCCCAAAGCTGAATGGCTCATAGGGAGCAAGGCTGGGCTTTCAATCCAGCTGTGCTCCTTCGGTTCTCCCTCTAAGCCTTCCAGTTACCACCTCTGGGGACTCCAGAGAGTGGTCACTGGTCCATCTTGTCTCTACAGGGGAGCCTGGGATTGCTGACACACATCTACCTCTAGGCCCTGGGATTTGTCTCCTTACCCCCATGATTCAGGCCAGTGCTGCAGGTCAGACCTCACCCAGGTGGGGTGGGTTGTGTCAGGAGACAGCTGTCTGAGGGTATCCGGGACCCTGCAGAGCTGGGATGTCAGTGGCACCAGAATCTGCATCTGGTGCTGGGCTGGGAAGGAGTTCCTCTCTTGGCTCATTGTCCCTGGCCCCCTCAACCAGTAACTAGGGAAGGTACAAACTGGAAAGAACATCTTTTCTCTTTGGTAGGCAGCGGCAGGACCAGGAAGAGAAATGGGCACCCAGGAGGCCACCGGCTTGGCCAAGCTCACCCAGTGGGCAGCCGGCGGGCAGGGTGGAAGTGAAGACCCGGCTTTCCCCTTCATCCCCCACTGTGACCTGTCAAGGCAGGCTGAGTGGCCTGCCACCTACCTAGGGCATGACCTGGGGCTGGGAATGGGGGAGTGGGTACTGGGACAGGACACAGCACATGAACGGAACCTGCCCTGGCCAGGTTCCGCCCAGAACACAAACGCTGTGAAGTGGCTAGAATTCCAGGTCTTCTCCTTGGAGCTGGTGGGGGTGGGGTGTGAGAGCCACCCAGGCCGCTGTGGACTCAAGGGCAGTCCTTCCAAACCCCCAGGCCATCTTGGCTTGGCATCTCTTTGGGATGAAAGGCTCTTGGCCCTGGAACTCCCCGTGGACACGGGAGGCTACTTGAAGTAGTGGAAAGAGAACTTCAGAGGGAGGGAGGGAGGGCAGACAGCGTGGCCCTAACTCATTCTGTGGCTTCCAGCAAGTCTTTGCTCCTGGTGGGGGGGAGGGGGGGGGCTGGGGAGGTCTGACCTGAGAATGAGAGCAGTGGCTGGATTTGTGGTAACTACAGGGTAAGGAGCAGCGTAGTGTGTCGGGGTGAGGAAAGCCCCAGGCTTGTCCAACAGCCACGCTGGTCTGGAGCCAAAAGCTGGAGCTGAGTTAATGCAGGTGGTGGAAATGGAGCCCCGGGAAGCCAGGCGGGCCCACCGGCCTCTGAGCTTGGCGTGGGGTACGGCCGCCACCCTGTGGCCCGTGGGCACATTGCAGCCAGCCGTGCCGGGGCTGGGGAGCCAGGGTCTGGCTGGGACAGAGCTGGTCCCAGCCAGCTCCTGGGAAGAGGAGGAAACCGCCTGGGGGGCAGGGGGCAGGGGGCAGGGCTGCTAGGCCACAGTTTCAACCTCGGAGGGGCCTCAGGTCCACGTCTGGAGAACAGGGCGTTTTCTTTGGACTTAGGGGCACTGCTTGTCTGGTCCCACCTAGAGCCTCACACCTGATGCTCGCGGAGGTACCCCCACACCTGTCTGCTCTAGCCCATGCGGGGGAGCAGCCCCCTGCCCAAGGCCTCCTCCTTCAAGCTCCGGATGCACCCTGGTTTCTGCGGCCTGACTCCCCCCCCCCCCCCCATCTCCTGGGCCACCGGAGTGAAGCGTGGGCCTGACATTTGTTGGGCCGGGCCTGGCTCCTCCTCAGTCGCTCTGGCCCTCATGCTGCTGCCTTCCTGTGTCTCCCGAAGCCCAACAGCTGCTTCCGTAGGCCGCAGCGGCTCCGCTGTCGCGCTGCCGCTGTTTACAAGTTTGGGCACTTGTTCTGCGTCCCTCATCCTCTCCACGTGGCTCTCCGCAGCCTCTCCCAGGAGCTCAGGCTCCTCCGCGACCCTCCAACACCGCCCGCCCGCAGGCCTGCGGCCTCAGGCCAGGGCCCGGGCTCCTCCGGGCAAGGGGCAGCTGCTGTCCTCTCCTGCGCTGAAGCTCCAGAGGTCCCCCCTGGCCTTCCCTCCTACCCAGTCTCTCTGCTTCCCCCTCCTCCTCCCCGAGCAGCCCTGAAGGGACAGTGGCCACAGGACCTTTGAGGCCAGAGACCTCGGGACAGGACGAGTGAGGGGCCTGGGGGACTCGGGGCGGGGGCAGGTGGGCAGCCCGACGAGCAGCCGGTGGGGCTCCGCTGCCCTCAGCATGCGGGCCTTGGAGGAGGACGGGCGGGCAGAGTTCTCGGGGCTGGTATTTGTGTGGACTCCTCTGAGCCACTTTCTTCATGGCGCTGCTGTGAGAATTTCACAAGAAACTAAACATAAGGCCGTTCCACAGGGTCTGTCTTAGGGTAGATGCCCCCAAAATGGCACATCTTACTATTATTACCATTACTATTACTGTTACTCATATCCTTCCAAGCCTCAGCCATAACCTGTGGAGGGGAACCGCCCCACAGGACAGTGACGCTTAGTCGCTATCTCTCTGTTTCTTGAGGGTTCTTTCTCTGTCCAGCAATAGTAATTATATTCTCCACTTACTAAGGACGTACTATGTACCAGACAGAGCCAAACGCCTACATTTTCTCCCTGGATCCTCACAGTACCCTTAATGAAGCAGATAATATATTATCATCCCCATTTCACAGATGAGGAAACTGAGGCCCAGAGGGATTAAACAATATGTTCAGGGTCACACAGCCAATAAGCCTGGGATCCAGGATTCAAGACCACATCTTTCTGACTCGACTGTCTCTAACCCAGTCTGTCGTCCAATCTAACCCAATCCCTCCACACCACACAGAGGCCCAGGCGCCCTGGCCCTCATGACCCAGCATGCTCTGTGGCCACCAACCCCCGCCCCCCCCCGAAACAGGGGCATGCACCCACCTGTGGGGGTATATGGCCCAGGCTGTGGTCTTCTCTGACAGGCACTTTGTACTGCCGGCTTCCAGCTCCCGGTCTCTGCACACTTGATGCTGTTTCTATTTTTTGATTTGAGTTTAATTATAAAACATGATGTGCTGCTCCCCTCTTCTGGCCTCCCCCTGACACTCCCAACTCACCCACTGGTCCCTGGCATGGTCAGTGCCAAGCCCAGCCAGGCACCTGGCCTTGCTGGGAGGAGAGGCAGCCCGCAGGGGTCTGCTTGTGGTCTGTGCGGATGCATATGTTGATTGTGGGGCAGGGAGGAGGAGGAGGATCCCATAAGCCATTTTAAAAGCTCCCTTGGCCTTCAAGAGTGGTGCAAAGCATGGGCCGGAGGCTAGAGCTGGAAGGATCATCCATGGAGGAGGACAGAGAAGAGACTAGCCAAAGCCACACACAAACTGGCAGCAATGCCAACATTGGCGCCCAGGTCCAGGGGAGCTTAGTTGAGAGCTGAGAATTATAGGACTAGGATTCAGATCTAGAAGACTCGGGCTGAGGACAGTGTGGGTACAAAGGTATAGGTAAGGTTCAGAGCAGGCCTTTAGACCTGCCCTGGCTCCAGTCAGAGCTGCGTGTCCAGAAGCTCTGGACAGGTGCCAGGCTCCTCCCTCCCCCAGAAGGCATTCCTAGCCCAGACATCCCTGTCCCTTGAGGCCAGCAAGACCGTCTTTTAGGCACCTCCCAAGGCCGCTGTGGTCAGTTAGGGACCTTGGACTTGGGGCTGTTAAGAACCCCTCTTGCTCTCCAGAGACCCTCCTCATGCACTCATGTACTTTGGTGCTCTTCCCCACTCACACTCCCAGAGGACTGACACACACAGGCGTATGCACACCTGCAGCCATACCTACACGGGGTCTGAAGACTGAGCTCCTGGGAGCCAAGGCTCAGCCCCTGTTGGGGCTCCCTGAGCCCTGGGGAGAGTGGGTGGAGGCAGCTGTGGCCAAGGTCTATCATGGACACTTAGAATCCCCTCCTGTGCTCCTCCCATCCTCACACCTCGGGGTCCTCGGAGTCCCTGGCTGAGGGGCTTTAGGGACTGGCCGAGAAGGCAGCCCGTTCCCACCTGTGGGAACCGAAGACAGTAGCCGGCAGGGAGTGCAGGCAGCAGGAGGAAGCAGACGGAGTAGCAGGCTCTAGGGCGAACCGCACGCTGGGTTCTTACCATCCTCTTGGTGTCCACCGGGGCCAGAGCTTCCAGCAGCACCAGCAGGGCCAGTGCCGTGGCGGGGAGGAAGGACCAGCTCTGGGGGAGAGATGAGCTCCCTGTTATGGGCTGGCAAACCAAGGCCCAGGTCAGCTGGGACTTGTCAGGGCAGGGGCAAGAACTGCCACCTGAACCTGCCTCTGCCTTGAACCCTCTGGGGAAGGTCAATTGGGTATTGGTGCTGAGAGGTAAGGCAGGTTTGGGGCCCAGGGCTTATGGAAAGAATTGGCCTCTGCCCACGGCCCCCTCATCCTTCAGAGTCCCCAGGGCTGCTGTGTATGGCCACATGGGCGGCACACTGCATAACTCCTGGGGGCTCCGGTCACATAGGCTGCTTGGTGGATGGCACCTCCAGGAATTGTGCAATGCTGTAAGCCCGACCGATTTCTCCCAAGCCAGTTGCCTGATGGGAAAGATGCTGAGGCCGGAGGTCAGGGTATTTAAGCGCTCCAGGCCAAGGAAGTGGGGCAACTGGGCATCATCAGAGATCTGCTGTTCTACTTGGTTCCTAAAACCTGTTTAGAGGAGAGAGCAGGACGGGACCATGCCACTCCTGTCTCCCTCTCGGCTCCCCATACCCGCAGAGCTCCCCACAAGTTTTCCACCCAGCCCAGCCCTCGGCCTAATCCCCAACCCAGCTATAACCGTGATTTTCTTCCAGTGCACTCACCCCTGAACTCTAAACCCAGCTCTACTTCTTGCCCTAATCCCCATCCCCAAGGCGCTCACCCTCCAGAGAGCATCAAGAAGGGGTCTGAGTTACTAAAGTGCTCCCCCTTGGTGGCCTGGCTGTGGGGGGTGGCCAGCCCCCACCAAAACCAGCTTTTGGTGGGGTCTGGGCAGTGGGGAATTCAATCCACACCCTGGGAGGCTCCTGGCGGGAGACAGCTGCCACTTTCCCAACTCTCCAGTGAGCCTAGGCCAGTCACCCACCCCTGGCTTTCAGACCCTGGAGGCCGGTGGGTGGTGGGCACACCCCCTAGTCTCTGAGGATAGATGAGGGAAGGAGGAGCATGGGTGGGAGCCGGAGGTGGGCTAGGGGCCGTGGAAAGCAGCTCTGGGCTTACCCCCACACACCCCCACACCCCACATCCCCGAGCTAATGGTCCTCAAGGGGGAGGTGAATGTGAGGAAGGCAGGCTGGTGGAGACAGGCAGGAAGAGACCCAGCCTGGGCGCGGTAGGAGAAGAGCAGTGGACACTGCAGCTCCCTCACGATGCTGGTACCTGCACAGCCACTTGACCACAGGAAGCAACACCCTGTCTCCTCCCAGCTGAGCTGGAGGAAAACACAGGGCTGTTGCCAAAGAAACTGAAGCAGCACTTGGTGGCCATTTGTGGTCTGGAAGCCCGAGAAGCAGGGTTTTTGCTGGGGGAGCCCAACTCCTCCTAGTAGGCAGCTGGGGACACTGGGGCCTCCAGCAGGAATGGGGAGGCCTCGGGGGGAGGTATTAAGGATTTGTTCCTTAAGGGACAAATGTACACAGAGCAGCAGGGCAGGGGTACATGGGAGCAGAAAGGAGCTGGATTGACTTCAGGAAGACCTCTATGTCCTCCAGGGATCTCTAGACCTGGGGCGGGGGGGGGGGGGCAGGTTAGGGTGGTGCGCCTTCTGCGCATCTCTGAGATGGGACCACTGACCCGAGGGAGGGGGCCGAGGAGGGGGAGGTAGGGAGTGGGGGGCAGGGTCCAAGGCAGAGAATGGAATGGCGTGATGACAGGAGAACCATGCATCGGGCTGAGCTCCTGTGAGGAGGCTGTGGCTGGTAGCAGGAGCCCCCCCAATCTCCTTCCACATCATGAGAAGGGTGAGGCAGGGCTGACCTGAAAACAACCTAGCCGAGAGTGACAGCTCAAGCCACACTTTCCCTGCAGAGCTGCAGTTGGGGGTCTGGACCTGAGGGGAGGGTGTGCAGAGGCCTGGGAAGGTCAGACAGCCCGCAGGTGTCAGGACTGGCTGTGCTACTGCTTGGCAGGGTTCGGGTGAGCCCGCACAGGTTTCTGGCCAAGGAAGCAGGGCAGGGCCGTGTCACGACCAGGTAAGAAGGTCTCACCTCTTCCATTTTCTGCTTTCTACCCTTTAACTCCCTGGCCTTTCCATCCTTTGGGGGGTGGGGTGGGGCTGAAGAATATGGATGGGCCAGGGAGAGGGGGTCCTTCTGGAAGGTTGCCTCAACCAGGCCCTGATGAGGCCTTGAGTTGGCAAGTGAGCCCAGCAGCTTGAGGAGGGAGCCAGGCCCCCTTTTCAATCCTCACTCCTGGCCACACAAAACCCTGACAACCCACCTCCAGACTAGTCCCGTTCCACATCCCCTGCCAGCCCTCACTGGCCTTCCCCTCCCCATGCCCTGCCCAGCCCTCACCTGGCCCCTCAGCTCCGGCCTGCACCCCGCAGCTGCTGGTCCAGCTGGCAGAGCTGGTGGAGGAAGCCTCGGTTGGGGAAGACCCATCGGTGTTGCCTCACGGTGATCACTGCCTGGCGCAGGGACAGCTGCTGGTGCAGCATGAGATAGGCCAAGACCAGTGTGGCAGAGCGGCTCACCCCTACCACACAGTGCACCAGGACCTTGGCTGAGGAAGACATCCAGGTGAAAGACCCTTTCCCACCTGTTGGTACCCAGGGGTGGAGGTAGGGACCCAAGTGCCTTTCCCTATTCTGCCTTGGGTAGAACTCTGAATCCTGGGCAAGCTGTTCAGCCTTTACCGGTCTCAGTTTCCTGATCTGTCAAATGGGTATACCAACACCTCTTTAACCTACTCTTAAGGTAGGGTGCAAATTCCTCAATGTGGCTTACAAGACCCTCAATGGGCTGGCCCCTGCTGACCCTACAGCTTCATCTCAGGCTGCCTCACCCTGACCTTTAGCCCGAGGAACCCTGGGTCACTTTCAGTTCCTTAAAGCTTTCCTGGTCTCTGGCCTCCAGCCTTAGCACATGCTATTGCAACCACCTATAAAAAGTCTCCTGCTCTTGGTCTGACTAATGTCTATTACTCATCTGTCAGGTTTCAGCTAAGACATGGTTTCCTTGTACAGTCTTTCCTGACCACTCATGGTATCACTTGAATCACAGAGCAGCTAATCTTTTTTGCATATGGCCTAGTGAATACTGTTGTTAGAGGGTAGGCCCCTCATTTGCCAGGTCCTCTGGATTGAGCACCCTTGTCCTGCTCCCGTTCTCCTCTATCTTTTGAAATTTACCCATTCATATGAAGAGTACTCATAATTTTGACTGTCTTTCCACAAAACATATAGTGGCAAGCTCCATGAAAGCAGGGACCCTGCCTTGTCTGAGTGTGGATTCAGTATCTAGCCCAGTGCCTAGCACCGAAAAGGTAATAAACAGCTGGTAAATGAATGGATGATGAACAAATGAATGTCAAAGCACTCTGAATGTTAAAAAGTGCTGGGACCCATAGTCTTGTCTTTCCTGTCACATAGGTGAGAAACTAAAGTCCAGAGAGGGACACTGGCTAACCCAGGGTCAGGACACAAGGGGCACGGCTCTCACCCATGATGAACGCAAAGCAGGGACTCTAGCTCTGCCAGGCTGCTTCGTTATACCCTTAGTAGTAGAAGTTTTTTGGTTTTGTTTTCCATTTGAAAATGCTTTGTGGGAAACCAGACATCTAGTTACTAAATGGTAATTTCTCAAGGCTGAATGATGGAGAGAAAGAACTGTTTTTGCTGTTTGGGAGGCTTGGCTTCTTCCAGTCCCAGGACTGCTCCTAACTCATGACACGACCTTGTAGTCTAGGCCTCCACTTTCCTGTCTGTGAAGCAACAAGGTTGGATAAATCGCTGCTGAAGCACTGAATTTTTTAAAACCGGAAGGCTTTTTAAAAACTAGAGATGGGAGGGCACTGGTATTTGAGGGGAAACTGGGCATTGCCCCCATGAGTGAGAAGGAGGGGATATGGGTTCAGACCCAAGTCCTACCCCCAGGTGTGCTGAGGGCACGGTGGATGAAGTCGGCTGCTGAGGAGAAGTAGGCACTGATGTCGAAATTGGGGAGGTCGTGGGCTGGTACCCCCAGGTAGCTCACGCTGCTGCCGTAGAAGTCAGGGCCGCCCTGACAGTAGAGTCCCCCATGGGCTGCGTTCAGCACGTGGGTAATGCCCAGCTTCCATAGCTCAAAGCGGTTATTTGCCGTGGCCCTAGGAAGGGGAGGAATAGGGCTGGGTGCTGGCTGAGCCGTGGGGTCCAGGAAGGAGGTTTTTGTCTCGTCCTCTGCTTCAGAGGGACAGAGCCATAAAGGTCCACAGGGAGCCACAGGAACCCAGTAGGCCCCACCCTCAGAGCTTTCCTGTAGAAGAGTTGGTGGTAAAGGGAGTTATCTTTAGACCCTCTTCGCTTCCTGAGGCTATCTGCTCCTGCCTTGGCCAAGACAGGAAGGAAAGAATTGCTTCAGCCCTGGAATCCAGCTGCCCCTCCTTTCCTGCCTCATGCCTTCCCACCCACATCTGGCCTCTACTGGCCATGACCACATACCTGCTTCTAGTTTGCGAATGTTTAATGGTGACACCTTCCCTGATTCACCTTTCTCACCCACTCTGTGCCCAGAGGAGGGAGGCTGGGACCAGGGAGGGGAGCTCCCTGTCCATCCCATGTCATACCTGAGAGTACCATATCCCAGACTCGCCCTTTGTCCTGGATAAAGCCCAAGACGCCACGATCCTCTGGGTGCACCACCCATCCAGGCTGGCAAAAGCCCTGCCTCCTGGTGATCACACCTGATCACTGCACTGTCCCCAGCACACCAGAGATCCTGCAGGAAGTCCCTGGCCCTGGGATGTGCAGAGCACAACTATTTCTCCCAGTCCCACCCTGTTCCCATCTCTGGAAAGAACCCAAGAACTGTCTCTCCTTGTCCCCTTCCCCACACCCCTTTGACCAGCTACCACTCACGCATCTCCTATGTAAAGGTTGGGCCAAACTTCGTCCACGTGGCTGCAAGAAACCTTCCCTGCCCTCAGGAGCTCCTCCAGTTCCAGAACGCTGGGGCAAGGTGTGGCTTTGGCATCTCCCCTCAGCTCTGGGACTGAGGCTTCAGCCATGGGCCAGCCCACCCACTCCTCTGATTCTGCGGGTCACTCCTTTCTGCGTCTCCAGTGTCATTTCTCCTTCCCGGAGATTGGCAGGGACAGGTGGGGTAGGAGCAAGTGACTCAGCAGGTCACAGAGGCCTCCAGAAAGAATAGGACATTTCTCTCCCCAAGTCACCCCCCAACCCCAAACTCCGTGACGACACAGAATTGGTCATATCTCTGCAAGTTACTTTACCTTTCTACCTCAGTTTCTTCATTTGTAAAGTAAGGATAATTACACTGACCTCAAAGAATTATGAGGATTAAGTGAAACAAAGGATGTTCTGGGTCTAACATGATGGATGCCTAAGAAACGTTTGTTCAACTAATAGGCTTAGGGCCCTGAGTTAGGCTATCTAGTTCTTTTTTTTTTTTTAATATGTTATTTATTTATTCATGAGAGACAGAGAGAAAGAGGGAAAGAGACAGGCAGAGACAGAAGTAGAGGGAGAAGCAGGCTCCATGCAGGGAGCCCGACATGGGACTCAATCCCAGGTCTCCAGGATCACACCCTGAGGCAAAGGGAGATGTTCAACCATTGAGCCATTCAGACGTCCCTAGGCTATTGAGTTGTTAGGACTGAGCTACAATGGAGATCCAGGGTGGAGAGGGGGTGGATGATTCCAACAATGAATGATAAAAAGCTCTGCAGCTCTGGATGAGCCACAAACTGGGTGGGAGCCGTGCCTCTGGATTATGTGGCTGGGACGGAGGAGTTTCCTGCATTGTAGCGTCAGAGAAATGTAGAGAGGAGGCAAGGAAGACCTCATCTCAAGGGTGCCCACGGAGTTTGTGGGGGAAGGCTTGAATAGTGGTTCAATAATGAAAACAGCTGATTTCTCAAAAGAGAAGGCTGAAATGGGCCATTGTCTATCGAAGTGGGGAGAAGGGAAGTGAATGTTGCCCTACTTTCTGAAAAGCCAGAAAACTGTCGAGAGAAACATTTTTGGGGTGGGGAGGGAGATTGCTCTGCTTCTAAGGCCTTTTGTCCCCACAACAGACACCGAGAAAGGTCTTTATCTGACCTGTCAGAGCCAGTTACCGGCACAGGAGGGAAGATGACTTGCCTGCTCTCTGGTACTTTGCAAAGGCCCTGATGGGATGCAAGGTGTACGAGCTGCAGAGGGAAGGCTCCCAGCTGCTCCTGGTCCGGAGTCCAGCTTGAGGGTAAAGGATACACCAGGGGATCCCGTGGGGAATGTAGGGCCTCCTGTCTATCCTGGGACCCGTCTCCACCCCCATCAGAGCCAATGAAGCCTGCTCTGCACTTGATGGGGAAGCAGGTCAAGGAGGGCTTGGAGCCCAGGTCGCAGGTGGTTTTGGATTTGGTTTATGCCAATCCTAGGGCTGGTTGGGGACTTTCCAATAGTGGGAGTGAGAAAAGAGCACAGGTTCCGAAGTACGAATACGGACTCTGGGACGTGTTAACTGCGGTACGTCCGGCAGGTGTCTCGGCCCTCCTGTGTTAGAATACCCTGCAGATGTGGCACAAGGATTAAGTGAGAGAGATGTTCATACAGGATTTGAAGGAAGCACCGTCGGACAGTGGAGGAACAAGGAACGTAACAATGATCGTTGGATGCTGGCTCTTGCAGAGAGGCTGGCTCCCTCCAAAGGAACCGGGCACCGCCTCCCGCCCGCGAGCCTCCCTACCCAGTCCTACGCGCCGCCTCCGCCTGCACCCGCCCCTGTGCGCTCGCTCCCGGGCGGTGGGCCCGGCGCATGCGCTCTCGCGCCGCCTCGCTGCGGCTTTCCTCCGCTCGCGGGTCTCGAATGCGGCGACCCTTCCGGTTTGGGCCCCGCCCCGCCCCGTAGGGCTCCGCCCCTCGGCCGCGCGGCCCCGCCTCCCGAAGCAGTTCCGGTTCGGCTTCGGGCGGCCGCGGGCGCGGCGGAGACCGGCCGAGGCGATGCCCGCGCGCAGCCGCCACCGCCCCCGCCTGCACCCCGGCTCGCCTCCCCGGGCTCCGCCTCCGCAGCTCGAGGCGCTGCACTCCGGCGAGGCCCGGAGGGCCCGGGACTCCGACGGCGGCTCGGACGCCGACTCGGAGGTGGGTCGGGGGAGCCCGGCTGGGACCGCGGAGGTGAGCGGAAGCCGCGCCCGAGGCGAGGGGGAGTTGGGGAGGCGCCCGCCGCCGGGGATGTGTCGGGAGGCAGCGGCGGAGCCGGGTGCGGAGGGCGGGGACGGCTGAGGCCGCCTGGAGGGTCGGCCCCAGAACGGAGCCTGCGGGAAGCGGGGGCTGTGGGGCCGAGGGCCCGAGGGGGGCGAGCGCGGAGGGACAGGTGGCTCCGAAGGGGCGAGGGCTCGGAGGGTCGGGGGAGCCGGGGAGGGGGCGAGGCCGACCCCGGGGTGCCGCGGGACTGCGGGGCGGGAGGAAGGGATGCTCGGGGATTTGGGGGGGAGGGGGCGGAGCAGCCGGGACCGGGGGGGGGGGGCCACGCCGGAGGAGGACTTAGGTGTGATTGGGGGTCGTCCGGCCTACAAAAGAGGGCCAGAAAAAGAGAAATCGGGTCAGAAAAAAGAAAAAGGAGCCCTTGGGGAATCTAACGTCGGGCTTTGGCGTTTTCACAGGTGTCTGCGAAACCACCAGCAGAGATCACGAGGGTAATAGGCTCGGAGTATGGGGTCCTCTCGTTTGTGGACGGTGGATCCTTTTAAGAACCTGGGGTTGGTGTCGAGCACTGATTTGCTGAAACGCCTGGCGGGGCGTGGGGGGGGGCGGGGGGGGAGTAGTAAAAAGGAAGGGATGTTCGGGAAAGAGTGAAAGGACTGATTCTGACCATCAAGACGTGGTTTAGTTTTCTCACAGCCACAGAGCGTGGGTTTTTCTCTTTGTGTTTTTTCCACCACCACCTCCCTCCCCAGGTTTCCTGGAAATCCCAGGCAAATTTAGATCTTTAACAAAAGATGAACGCGCTATCTTTAAATATGAAACCTTAAAACAAGACCTCGGGCTCTTAGGTTTTACAGGTACTGGGGTATGGACTGGTGCCGCCGCTTTGACAGCTTGACACATATATATTTACTGCAGGTTAAAAACGTGGTTCAGGGCAGGTGTCTGGGTTAAAAGGATTCATACAACTACGGTTGACCCTTGAGCAACGGGGTTGGAAGCGTGCAGTCCTAATCCCCTATAACTGTTGACTCTCCAGAAACTTAGCTATCAGCCTGTTGACCAAGAGCCTTACCGATAACATAAACCGTTGATTAACGCATTTTTGTGTGTTAACAGCGTATCATATGTTGCATTCTCATAATAAAGTAAGCGAAAGCAAATAAAATGTCAAGGAAATCATATGGAAGAGAAAATAAATTGACAGGACGGCACTGTAAATACAGTAAGGACTGAAAAAAATCTGCATATAAGTGGACCTGTTCCATTCAAACCCCGTTGCTCAAGGGTCTGCTGTATATGTGAAATCACCACAGGCTAGGTGTACCACCTCTTTTTCTCACCCATAACTCCAGGACTGAAGCCTCTTGTGAATTGGGGGCGCTTTGGACGAGTTTGCAGGACCAATATGAATGCAATTTTGCATATATTGTGTGAATAATATTTTTAGTAGAGTGATGTAGAAAAATAAGAATAGGGAATGCTTATAGTTGGCAGTAAACAGACCTGGGATAGATGGGTACACAGATGCTTTTTATAGAAGACATAGTGCCGGAACAATAATTGTGCCAGAAAAATGATGACTGGAATACTTAAGTTCACTTTAGTAAAAATAAGTTAATTTCCTTTTGTATTATTGTTAAATAGTAACGTGACTTCACGCAGTCTTTAGCTATGTTTGTTAAGATTACTTTTACAATTTTTTGTTTGTATGTTTTGCAAATTTGTTGGCTATTTCAAAACAAACTTTTACTTTTTAAAATATTTATTTATTCATGAGAGACACACAGAGAGAGGCAGAGACACAGGCAGAAGGAGAAGCAGGCTCCCTGCAGGGAGCCTGATGTGGGACTGGATCCCAGGATCCTGGGATCATGCCCTGAGCCAAAGGCAGACGCTCAACCACTGAGCCACCCAGGTGCCCCCAAAACAAACTTTTAATCGAGTGTTTCTTCTCTAAACAGATACCTACTGTTTAATCTTTATGCAGTGAAAATGTACTGACTGCAAAATTGTGTAAATTAGTTTATGTGTATAGACTCTCATATCTTCAGATGCTCGGTGGACTAGTAATTATTTCTTCAAAAGAGAGATGAGTTCTCTTTGCTTTAACTGTTGTCAGAAGATTAACTCTGCTTTCTTTAACTTAATACAAATGATCTTTAGTTGGAAGTTACATAGTATTACTATTGTTTCTGTTTCTGTTTACCCGCACCAGATTGAGATTCTCTAAAGACCTTGTCTTCATACTTAGCTCTGAATAGAAGTCTCAGCCTTTAAAAATTTATGGAATTGAACTGAAATAGAACTCGCTGTTCAGGTTACATCATAATATTACTATGAAATTAAATAAACCATTAAAAGGAGTTGTACGGTTAATGTATTAGCATGCCTAATAGTTAGTTTTGTTTCCCTTTGACAGTTCTCACAGTCACTTAGTTGTAAAGAAAATCAGTTTTATGGTAGAGCAGTTTCCCTGAGAAGAAATGCCAGCATGACCACAATGGCAGCACATGTAGATATACTTAGATAAATCAGTTTTGATTTCAGTAGTACTCTCTCCATTCTCTAAATACTCTAATTCACATTGCACAACTACTTGTAAACATTCTTATTTTGTTAAGCACTGAATCCTCACTGCTTTTTCAAAACTTTGCCATAACTGATTTAGAGACATTTTCATGGCTTTTCTGAGAATTGAAATTTTAACATTGTTTCTGAGAAATTGTATCACAGATGTTTTAATGAATAATATTGTTATTTTATCTTAATAAGAATGGCCATATTGGGCACCTGGGTGGTTCAGTCCGTTAAACATCTGCCTTCGGCTGAGGTCATGATCCCAGGTCCCAGGATTGAATCCCACCTCAGGCTCCCTGCTAAGCAAGGAATTGGCTTCTCCCTCTCCTTCTGCCCCTTCCCCCTGCTTGTTTTTTCTCTCTCTCACTCTATCAAATAAAATCTTTATTATTTTTTTAAGATTTTATTTATTTATTCATGAGAAACAGAGAGCGAGAGAGAGAGGCAGAGACACAGGCAGAGAGAGAAGCAGGCTCTGTGCATGGAGCCTGATTTGGGACTCAGTCCTGGGTCTCCAGGATCACACCCTGGGCTGAAGGTGGTGCTAAACTGCTGAGCCACCCAGGCTTCCCTCAAATAAAATCTTAAAAAAAAAAAAAAAAAAAAATTACCATCTTAATTAGATATTCATTGAAAATTCATACATTCAGGCCTAATGTAATATATGGTGTTAATAGTGTGAATCTAACATGGCCATTAGTCATGACAGTGATTCTTTTTAGATCTTACTGTCTTCTTAGCTTTGAGAAATCATCAAAGCTTTGAGAAGTTATAAAAAAATTGGAGAGCACTGACCAGGCACGTTTGGAGAACAATTCGGTGTTTTTGTGCTGCCTCTTGTCACTGGTTGGTAATTTGTCATATGAGTATGGAATATGGATTTGTGACAGACTTGTGGTGTGAATATTCCTCCCCCATAGGCACAACACCATCGTCACTGGATCTTAAGCCTGACCTTCTAGCTAACTCTAGATTTCATGCCTTCATATTGAAATGTTTTTTATATCACTACACACTGGGTCCTCCCATTATTAGTAAAATCACTTCAATACAGAGTATAACATGAATCTATTTTGGCTCTTGCTTAGGATAGTAGAAAGTAGGAAAACTTGGTTGCAATAGTTTCATCACAGTGTTTCACCACAGAATAGTTTTTTGACATATGTACCTCAAAAGAGTGTTGTGAAGTCAGTGACCTATATTTATATTTGTCTGAAATTTTTATTGTGGGTATAGTTTTTTTTTTTTTTTTTTAAGACTTTATTTATTCATGAGAGAGAGAGAGAGGCAGAAGGAGAAGCAGGCTCCATGCAGGGAGCCCCATATGGGACTCGATCCTCAAGAGAGGCAGTAATGTATTATCTTGACCCTTTGTTCTCCTGACAGGTAAGAGATTCTAGGAGAAGATGAGAACCATGAATTCTAGTTTTGGGTCTTCTTGTAAATTAAACTGTATCACTGAGTTATTGAAAATGCTTTCAAATTGGTTTTAGTTTGGAACTTTGAGACTAAATTAAATCAATGTCAGTTTCATAAATATTGTCATGAAAGTCAAAAATTGCCAAAATCATAGATTAAATTTGGGGTCCAAGTCCAGCATATTTTTACAGTAATGTGATGTATTTTGAAATCTTGAGCCAGTTTCTCATTTTCCATTATGTTGATTTGATTTGGAGGTGTAGCATATTTAAAAATAAAAAGATTTTACTAATAAGTATGTCAAATCACTAACCTTTCTCAATATCATTTTAGTGGTTAGAATAAGAATTAATTTTATATGCTTTATTAATTTTATATGCTTCTTTGCTGGTGCCCTATTTTTTTTATTATTATTATTGGCATGGAGCCAGAACAAGAATCCTTCATTAAACTTAACTGCTAAATTTTCATCATTTCACCATTTTCATCAAAAGGAAAAGCTTTTACTGTAACTGAGTTTTAAGTGGACAGTGTTATCTATTAGATGCTTACTCATTGAGCTCAGATGGTTCTTTTTTTTTTTTAATTTTTTTTAAATTTATTTATGATAGTCACAGAGAGAGAGAGAGAGGCAGAGACACAGGCAGAGGGAGAAGCAGGCTCCATGCACCGGGAGCCCGACGTGGGATTCGATCCCGGGTCTCCAGGATCGCGCCCTGGGCCAAAGGCAGGCACCAAACCACTGTGCCACCCAGGGATCCCAGCTCAGATGGTTCTGAATGTGGTATAGAATTAGGTGCAACCTGCTAGTGGAAGTCTTAAAGGCAAATTTGGAGCAGCAAAAAATATCTAAGAACTGAAGTACAGCCTTTCTTCAAATGTGCTGCCCCAAACTCTTACTGTTTAGAAGTAGAACATAACTAAACAGTGGAGAATCACTATTGGAGTTTCAAAAATAGATGGTAGAAATTGGTTCAGGGTCTTTGTAACTGTAATTATAGATTTCATAGATTCTACAGAAGATTTCATTGTTTCTTGGAAACAATGCTCTAATTATTAAGAAAAGTAAAATAGTTTTTGATAAACATAAAGAGAAAATAATAGTGTAGTTTTGTGTTTGCTCCTTGGAAAGATTTTAATTTAGGATTAAAAAAAATAAAGGGCAGCCCCGGTGGCACAGCGGTTTAGCGCCACCTGCAGCCCAGGGCGTGATCCTGGAGACCCCGGATCGAGTCTCATGTCAGGCTCTCTGCATGGAGCCTGCTTCTCCCTCTGCCTGTGACTCTGCTTCTCTCTCTCTCTCTCTCTGCATCTCTATGAATAAGTAAATAAAATCTTTTAAAAATATATAAATAAATAAATAAAATAAAAATGAGGGCAGCCTCGGTGGCACAGCGGTTTAGCGCCGCCTGCAGCCCGGAGTTTGATCCTGGGGACCCTGGATCAAGTACCATGTCAGGATCCCTGCATGGAGCCTACTTCTCCCTGTGCCTCTGCCTCTCTCTCTCTTTCTCTCTCTGTGTCTCTATGAATAAATAAATAAAATCTTTTTAAAAATTAAAAAAAAATGAGATTAGGAAAAACAGCTGCGTAGTCTTGAATACTACAGACTACAGAGCTAAAAGCCCAAAGTAAACTTTGTCCTCTGCATTATAGTTTAGGCTTTTTACTTTGATGAAAATTAAATTTTATGCCCTGGTTTATGGATCTACAAACGGGTATAATTTGTCTCTATTGTGTGCATGATAAGTAAGCTTTATTGGTGAAATTAGACTTAAGCTTATTTTAGTGTGAGCTCAACTATAATGTATGATTGCCTTAAGGGGAATTTATTAACATTAACTTTATATAATAATAAAAAATCTATTCCCTCTTTTTTTCCTCTTGGGATATGCATATTATATTTTAGGGGTTTTTTTTCTTTTTTTTCTTCTTTTTAAAGATTTATTTAGGGGCAGCCTGGGTGGCTCAGCAGTTTAGCGCCGCCTTCACCACACGGTGTGGCCCTGGAGACCCAGGATCAAGTCCCATGTCAGTCTCCCTGTATGGAGCCTGCTTCTCCCTCTGCCTGTGTCTCTGCCTCTCTCTCTGTCTCTCATGAATAAATATATAAATCTTTTTTTAAAAAAGATCAGAGGGAGAATCTATGCAGGGAGCCTGATGTGGGACTCGAATCCCAGACTGTGGGATCACACCCTGAGCCTAAGGCAGATGCTCAATTGCTGAGCCACCCAGGTGTCCCATATTTTAAATTTTATACATCACTTGGAAATTATAATTTTTAAAAATTTTACTGTAGGGGTGCCTGGGTCGCTCAGTCGGTTGGGCTACTGACTTTAGCTCAGGTCATGATTTCAGGGTCCTGGAATAGGGCTCTGCATTGCGCTGCATGCTCACAGTGAGGAGTCTGCTTGTCCCTCTGCCCCTTTTCCTACTTGTGCTCTTTTCCCTCCCCCTCTCTCTCTCTCTCTCAAATAAATAAATAAAAATCTTTAATAAATAAATAAAAATTTTAACAGCATACCAAATCAGTAATAACTTTCAAAAATAGCACAAATGAATCAAGTTTCATCACTTGTTCTAAATTCCTTAAGAGACATTTTATTTTATTTTATTTTTTATTTTTTATTTTTTTATTTTTTTATTTATTCATGGTAGTCACACAGAGAGAGAAAGAGAGGCAGAGACAGGCAGAGGGAGAAGCAGGCTCCATGCACCGGGAGCCCGACGTGGGATTCGATCCCGGGTCTCCAGGATCGCGCCCTGGGCCAAAGGCAGGCGCCAAACCACTGCGCCACCCAGGGATCCCAAGAGACATTTTAATGTATAGTTTTTAAAGAAGACAATTACTTCCGGCTATACTTGTATTTTAGAGTATACACAATCAAGTGAAACTGCCAGAAAAATCCAGCATATTTAAATCACTGTCACTATATGAACCTAGAACTGGTTCTATGAAATGTATGAAAGTAAAGTTTTCATTTTAGTGATATATCTTTTGTGAGTTTTTTAGGTTTTTTTTTTTTTTTAAGACTTTTTTGTTTATTTTAGAGAAAGCAGGTGCACATGCACACGGGGAGAGGGGCAAAAAGAGAGGGAGAGTATCTCAAGCTGACTCCCTACTGAGCACTGAGCCTGTGAGGGGCTTGATCCCACAACCCTGAGGTCACAATAGCAGCCAAAACCCAAGAGTTGGATGCTTGACTGACTGAGCCACCCAGGTGCCCCTGTTGATATATCTTTTGTATTCTAAAGATTGCATAAAGATAAATTAGAAACCATTTTGGTCTCTTATGTGTTTGCATAATTAAAACCAGCAAGATAATTTATTAGTACCTGTCACTTTAGAATCCTGATTTCCCCAATTTCTTCCCAAATTGTTAGAGTCCATTTTTTTTTTTAAGATTTTATTTTTAAGTAATCTCTACACCCAACATGGGGCTCAAGCCTCCAACCCTAAGATTAAGAGTCACATGCTCCACTGACCGAACCAGCCAGGCACCCCTAGAACTACTTGTAGAATCAACAATCATCAATTGTATCAACCTGTAATGTATTTTTTTTAATGTTGGTATGTTCCTTTTGAAGTATTTTTATTTAGTTAAGCTTGATATTAAATGAGTCTTTTTATGAGGAACTCCTTTTGACTTGAATTCTACTCTGATTTGGAATCACTTGTTATTTTGTTTTCTGGTTTATGTTATTTGATTACATTGTTGCTTTCCTGAAAGGTAATTCCACTTGAGCAAAACCTTTATAAGATTTTACAGTTGTTTTCAAATACTCATAATTCATATTAACAAAGATTTCAAGAGTTAAGAGTGGGTTTAACTATTAATTGATAGATGACTATCCTAATGATTTAATTTCAGGCCTAGGGCAACACTAGCAGAAAGAAGAGTTGATGATGATAGCAATAGTAGCTTACATTTACTGAGCAGTTTGTAATTGCCAAGCATTATTACAAATGCATTACATGTATTATTCCACGTAATCTCCATAGACAATAAGCCTGTGGAGTAAGAACTAGTGTTCTCTTCATTTTGCAGATAAAAATAATGAGGCCCAGGAAGGTTAAGTAACTAATGCAAGGTCACATAGCTGTGAGTGCTAAGTCCACAATTTGAATCTAGGCAGTTTGATTCCAGAGCCAGCATTCTTAACTGCTATGCTTTCTGGGTTTATTTTTATTATATTTTATTTTTTTTTAATTTTTATTTATTTATGATAGAGAGAGAGAGAGAGGCAGAGACACAGGCAGAGGGAGAAGCAGGCTCCAAGCACCGGGAGCCTGACGTGGGATTCTATCCCGGTCACCAGGATCGCGCCCTGGGCCAAAGACAGGCGCCAAACCGCTGCGCCACCCAGGGATCCCGCTTTATGGGTTTAATATCAAATTCTGTTGCAGAATAACTGTCTGAAATTTATTTCTCTCTCAAGCCTTTGTTTCTTTAGCTGTCAGTTGAGGAATTCTGCTACAGCTTTCAGGTCACTCCCAATCCTACCATTTTAAGAATTCTGTCATCCTGATTTACAAAACATTATGTATTTAATATTTCTGATTAGTTTCTGTTTGTAATCTTTTGGTCTCTTACAGTATAAAGGTTAGGTCACACTGTTAATGGATGATAGGGCTGGATCTATAATCAGATGTTCTTTTGGACTTCTCGGTCTTGTTAGTTGCCTCACTATTTCTTATCTTTTATTTAGTGTGTATATGCATACAGGGTTAATAGTTGAATTTAGTTGATTTTCTTAATCTTCTATTCACATTTGTGTGATGTGCTTTAAGTAGTAAGAAATATTGTTTTCAGGGGGATCCCTGGGTGGCTCAGCGGTTGGGCGCCTGCCTTTGGCCCAGGGCGCGATCCTGGAGTCCTGGGATCAAGTCCCGCATCGGGCTCTCACTGTGGAGCCTGCTTCTCCCTCTGCCTGTGTGTCTCTGCCTGTGTCTCTGTCTCTCTCTGTGTCTATCATGAATAAATAAGTAAATCTTAAAAAAAGAGAAAAAAGAAAGAAAGAAATATTGAAGAAGTATTGTTTTCATTTTCTTAAAAGAATCTTTTCCCTTTGAATATCAAGTATTTCATACTTATTGTATAAAATTTAGAAATTTTAGAAATATTTAAGGTAGAGAGTGAAAGAGTTCACTGGAGTAGTAGCTATTAATAGTTTGATGTTTTACTTAAAGATGTATACATGGGCTACATATACTATTTTTTAGGACATTTTGCTCCTTTAAAGATTTTTTTAAACTTTAATTTTGAAATAATTAGATTCACAAGAAGTTGTATAGATTGTACAGAGAGATCCCATTTACCTTTCACTCAGGTTGCCTCACTAGTTATATTTTACATAGTTACAGTACAGTATCGAGACCAGGAATTGGTTCAAAACTGCATATATAGTTGTGTATCATTTTATTATGAGTAGGTTTATTTAAACATTGCACCAATCCAAATACAGAGGGGCACCTGGCTAGCTCAGTTGGAAGAGCATGTGACTCTTGATTTCAGGGCTGTGAGTTCAAGCCCCACATTGGATTTAGAGATTTTTTTTGCTTAAAAACATGTTTAAAACACATAGAATTATTCCATCACAATAAAGATCTCCCTTGGGGTAACCTCCACACCCCTGACACACTCTTTCTAACTTCTGGCAACCTCTAATCTGTTTTCTACCTGCATAATTTTATTATTTTGAGGATATTATAAAGGGGGTCATATTGTATGTGACCATTTGAAATGGACTTTTTTCACTTAGCACAATGCCCTTGAGACCCGTTGACTGTGTGTATATCCATAGTTTATTAATTTTTATTGCTGAGTAGTATTCCATGGTATGGATGTACCACAGTTTAACTGTTCACATGTTTTGAGATATTTTATTTTTATGCACGTTTTGGCTATGACAAGTAATGAAGCTAAGGGGAGGCCTGGGTGGCTCAGTTGGTTAAGCATCTGCCTTTGGCTCAGGTCATGACCTCTGGGTCCTGGGATCGAGACCCACATTAGGCTCCCTGCTCAGTGGAGAGTCTGCTTCTCCCTCTGCCCCTCCTGCTGCTCATCTCTCTCTTTCTCCTCTCTCTCAAATAAATAAATAGAATCTTTTTTTTTTTTTTAAAGGTAATGAAAAGTAAAAAGTAATGAAGCTAGGGACATTTATATACAGGTTTTTGTGTGAACCTTAGCTTTCATTTCTTTGGGATAAATGCCCAGGAGTACAGTTGCTAAGTTGTATGATAAATGTATGCTCTGTCTTTAAAGAAATTGCCAAACTATCATCCAGCATGGCTGTACAACTTTACTTTTCCCGAGCAGTATGGGAGAGGTCTAGTTTCTCTGCATCCTTGACAACATTCCATATTGGCACAATTTATTTTAGCTGTTCAACAGGTGTTTATCAGTACTTCACCGTGGTCTTAATTTGCATTTCCCTAGCAGCTAGTGATGGTGAACATCTTTTCATGTGCTTCTCTGCCATTCATCTATCCTCTTTTTTTTTTTTTTTTTTTAAGATTTTATTTATTTATTCATGAGAGACACAGGCAGAGAGAGAAGCAGCTCCACACAGAGGGCCCAATGTGGGAATAGATCCCGGGACTCCAGGACCACTTCCTGGGCCGAAGGCAGGCACCAAACCACTGAACCATCCAGGGATCCCCATCTATCCTCTTTGATGACAAACCATTCATGTCTTTTGCCCATTTTTTCACTGGATTTTTTTTTTTTTTAACTGTTGAATTTTGGCAATTTTTTATATGTTCTAGATATGAGGCCTTTCTCAGGTATGTGGTTCATCCAGGGAGTAATAGGAAAAAGTATTTCTACTCCATCTTTCCACAAACAGAAGTCCACATATACTGTTTTTAAAAATGTATTTGTCAGAAAGAGTGCAATCACTGCCATTTTTTCATCTGCTGTGGTATTTCCTTCATCTCTTATCTGTTTTTTAGAAGCCGTTTCCTTCCTTCATTCTGTTAAATAGTTTTATGCTAGCTTCAATCTTCACAGTGTGTTTTACATTTTTCTGACAGTTACTCTCTTTAAAGCACACTCATGATGTCATCTTGTTCAAAAATCTCTAGTGGCTCCCCATTGTAGAATGTCCTGAACTTGACAATTAAAGATTTTCATGATCTAGCCCCAATTTATATTTTCAGCTTAATATCTCAATACTCCCTTATGCCCTATTGACACTAATGGTTCTCCATTGTTTTCTGTCTTTGTACCTTCACTCATGCAGTTTTCCTCTACTAGTGTACTTTTATTTCTCCATCTCTATCCACAGTTTCAGCTCTCCTTAAAGGCTCAGCTCAGATGTCACTTCCAAGAACTCTTCTGAGCTCACTAAATGGAAATAACTTCTCTTTTCCAACTCCTTTAACTTTTCTAATTTTTAAAACATGTTTCATAAGTAAACTATTTTGTTTGTATTGTTTTATGAATTAAATGAGCTAGTGTATATAAAGAACTACAGCTGTAATTCATTTCACCTTTTGAAAAAAAATGACTTTCTTTAATATCCCTTTTAGATTAAAATCAGCGAGGGCAGGATCTGTTTCAGATTCATCTAGGTAAGTGCCACTTGCCTAGTGCAATACCCTGCACATGGTATGTGCACAATAAATATTTAATAGGTGAACAAACACAACATGAGGGCATTTTAATACTGTCTGTATCCCCAGTGCCTTATTACCTGACATCTGTATATAGCAGACAGTAAATGTTTGAGACTGAACAGTAGTGTAAAATTTGTGATGCAAAAGCTTTCATCATTAGGCAGTCTCATTTATGTAATCTTTATGTAACTGAAGACCTTTGATAAATTCCTCTGCTGAAAACTAGAAAATGTTTAGTATTTATGAGATTCAATCCCTATAGAATTACAAGAGCCTTCAGCTTACATGAGATGGTTTGGTGTAGTAAGAACATGGACTTTGAAATGAGATTGCCTGGGTTGAAAACTTGTCTGTACTAATTACTGGTACACATTTATCTTGGTAAGTTATTTAATCCATCTGTCTCAGTTATCTCATCTGTAAAATGAGGAAGATACTAATTCCTACTTTATATGGTTGTGAGAATTTGAGCATACAAGTAAAACACTTAGAACACTTCCTGGCACTGCTTAAATGTCTTAAGATGTTAGCTAATCTAGCTATTGCCTCTTGTTACTTCCTGAAAATGCACTGAACACAGTTCAGAATTTAGAGTGTGTGAGTTGGGATATAAAGATTACTTAAAAATAAAATCTTAATAAAAGATGAAACAGGTTCAGCCAGGCAGAGTCCCTAAAGCAACTAGGCAAAGATCAAGCAGGAATTATTATTGCTATTATTATTAATGTTATTATTATTAAGTGAAATCACCCTGGATGGTGTCTGACATATAATAGATGTTCATAAATGTTAGTTTCCTTCTATTAGCTCACTCTTTCCTACCTCATTTTACAGATAAGGTATCTAGATGCAAAAAAGTTTAGACTGTTTTAAGTCATCTACGGAGTTAATATTATTGAAACTAAGCTCCAAGAATTTTGACAACCAATTCACTGCTCTTCACCATATCATACTGTTTTTCCTTAAAGGATGGGTTAAAAATAAAGCTCTTAAATCCTGCCAGGGTTTAAATTTAAAAATGTTTATTATAGATTTTTTTTTTTTTACCATTCTTAATATATTTTGAAGACTTATTTCCTTATTCTAGTTATCAGATACATAAATTGTGGATAAATTTGATCGGTTATTTAAAATAATAAAAATTCTCAGGGTGTCTGGGTGGTTCAGTGGTTAAGCATCTGATTCTTAATTTCCATTCAGGTCATGATCTAATGGGCTCTCTGCTCAGCTGGGAGTTTGCTTAAAGATTCTCTCCCTCTGCCCCTCTTCCACTTGTTCTTTTTCTCTCTTTCTCTCTCTCAAATAAATAAGTCTTTTAAAAAATAAAAATTCTCTGTTTTCTGGGTATTAGTTTTCAGTATTATAAACAGACTCTAAAGAAATATTTTTAATGTGAAATAACTGCAATTTTTCTTAATACTGTGAGCAGTCATCCCTAGAATGTGATACTTTACTGTTTTATGTATATGTTTCACTGTTTCATTCAGGTGTATCATGTAGATTATAAGAGAGACAGCTACTCAACACAAAATCAACACATAATGGATGAAATAAGATGTCTATGAAAGGACTTGAAAGATTAAATGTAAAAAAAAAAAAAGAAAAGAAAAGAAAGAAAATAGATTAAATGTTAGCCAAACCAGAAATAGAAGAACAAGCAGAATTAGACTGGATGGTCTAACACCATGCTTCAGAATCAGTTGAGAGGCTTTTTAAAAATGCAGATGTCAAACTTCTATCCAGGCAGGGATTGTGATCCAGTTGTCTTGGAGTGGGCATGGGCAGTGAAACAGGCATGTTTTTAAACTTCATGTTATTCTAATATGTAGCCAAGTTGAAAAGCATTGTATATATAAATTCCTTGGAGCATAGGCAAAGGAGAAGTCAAAGGCTTTTTTTATATCCCTCTTTGTGCAGGAGATAGAGAAACTGGGAGATAGGAACAACTTTTTCTAGACAGATACTCTTTGAGACACAGACATTTTACATTAAGTCTCAAAAGAATCTGGATTAAATTTTGCTTAAAATCATCTGCTTTTCTTTGCTTGATTGCTTATTCTATAAGTAACATTCTGATTATTAAATTAGCTTAATTAAATTAGCTTTCTCTCTCTCTCTCTCTCTCTCTCTCTCTCTCTCTCTCTGTGTCTCTCATGAATAAAAATAAATATCAGTCAATCAATCAGCTTCCTAAGACTTCAAAGTTTTGAAAGAGTCTGCCTGGAACAAGATTCTTGAGTATTCCTTCTAGACACTGAAGTAGCATTCTAGTTTATCTATCAGTACCTTCTAGATTGCTGTTAGTCTCCCTTGGTTTGATCAACTCTGGGGTAATGACAAGATCAAGTTTTGAATCTTTGAGGCTGGTTACCAGATCCTGATTCCTTATGAATTTATCAAATTAGTAACCAGGGGTTATCTCTTGGCATTTAGACATTCTGAATTTGTTGATGTAAAACTGTCTGAAGGCCTGAAGAATTAAGATCTTATTTTTAAGCAACCTCTACACCAAACATGGGGCTCAAATTCACAACTCCAAGATCAAGAGTCACATCCTCCACTGACTGAGCCAGCCAGGCACCCCAAGAGTATACTCTTAATGAAATAACTAGTGTAAAGGGAGAGGTTTTTGTTTTGTTTCTAATAATCCTGTTTAAAGGGCATTGGGGCATTAGGTTATTATTTTGATTGCTACTTCATTTTTTGCACATTTATTTATTAAAAATTTTATTTATTAAAGAGAGAGAAAGTATGAGCAGGGGGAGGGGTAAAGGGAGAGAGAGAGAGAGAGAGAGAGAAGCAGGCTCCCTGCTAGTGACAGAGAGCATGAGCTGTATCTCCCCTTTCTTTAATTTGTAGTGTGCCATTTGTCTACTTTATTCCACGCTCCCACCCCACCTTGGGTAGTCTGGTGCGACTGGGCCCACACCCCCTTCATTTTCCCCATGCTCCTAGGAGACCTGAGGCTGGCCGGAAGCCATAGGACACTTGTCTACTTTCTTATTCTTTTTTTTTTTTTTTAATTTTTATTTATTTATGATAGTCACAGAGACAGAGAGAGAGAGAGAGAGGCAGAGACATGGGCAGATGGAGAAGCAGGCTCCATGTACCGGGAGCCCGACATGGGATTCGATCCCGGGTCTCCAGGATCGTGCCCTGGGCCAAAGGCAGGCGCTAAACCGCTGCGCCACCCAGGGATCCTACTTTCTTATTCTTGATAGAGTTGAACCTACTTAATAGATGAAATGGCCAGATGAGAGCCTTTGTTGTGTTTATATTATTAACAGGACATTTTATTGTTTAGTCTTTTTCCACTGGCACAATGTGCTTGATTGAGAGATAAATCATACAGCTTACTGAAATAAAACGTGTCATTCATTCCAAAGATAATGCAAGATTATATGCATATAATGAAAAGAGCAGATGAAACCATATCCTGCTTAATTAGTTTCCCAGGACATTGAAGGAAATAGCATAAATTTACTTGCCTTACCTAGAATTGAACTAAAATGTGGAACTTATGAGAGAGGTTGAAACCTTGGGTACTTCACTTGCTTTGAAGGATGATAACTTGGAAGACTGAAGGGCCCATACTGGTATATTCAGTTAGGGTTCAGTTGCAAGAGATAGAAACTCCTAGGCTCTGGGCTGGGTTGCTAGGAATGACTTCTATAATAAGATTTGAAATGGTGTGCCAAAAGTGCTACCTTTGCCATAATCAGCAAAGGTTTAGAATTAGGAGGCCAGCTTGGAACTGTTAGTTTTAAGAACATACCACTTCACCAACAACAAAAACAGACAACTCAATTCAAAAATGGGCAAAGGACTTGGATAGACATTTCTCTAAAGAAGATTACAGATGTTTAGTAAGCACATAAAAAGATGCTCAACATCACTAATCATTATGGAAATCAAATAAAAACCGTAATGAGATATCACTTTATATCCATTAGGATGACTGTTGTTAGAAAAGAAACAAAATAGCAAGTGTTGGTGAGAATATAGAAAATTGGAATACTTGTACATTGCTGGTAGAAATGTAAAATGATACAGATTCTTTGAAAAATGGTATGGTGATTTCTGAAAAAAGTAAGCAGAATTACCAAATGACCCAGCAGTTCTACTTCTGGGTATATACCTAAAAGAAGCAAAACAGGACTTGAGCAGGTATTTGTACTCTCATGTTTATAGAACCATTATTTGCAGTAGCCAAAAGTTGAAAGCAACCCATGTCTATTGAAGAATGCATGGATAAAGAACATGTGATCTATGCATACAATGAAATACTATTCAACCTCAAAAAGGAAGGAAATTCTGTCACATGCTACAACATGGGAATCTTGAAGACATTATGCTAAGGAAAAAAAGCAGACAAAAAGACAAATATGTATGATTCCACTTATATGAGGTACCTAGTATAATCAGATTTATAGAGACAGAAAGTAGGCTTGTGGTTGTTGCAGGGTGAGGAAAGAGGAGATAATGGGTTATTTAATGGATACAAAATTTTCATTTAGGATGATGAAAAAGTTCTGGAAGCGGATGGTGGTGATGGTTGTGCATCCATGTGAATGTACGTAGCAAACACAAAACAAAGAACATGGCATCATATCTGATGCAGGTGTTGGAAAGCCAGTATTGCTGCTCCACAACTAAAGCTGCTTCCTTACACCCAATAGTTAATGAAAACTGGAGAATTATGTGCACACACACACAAAACCAATATTTACACGGTCTGTCTTGTAAATAGCCAAAACTTTAAGGAAAATGACTCCTACTTTCTGCCTTCTGTATCTAATGTCAGAGCTTCTACTCACGTTTAGAACACTAGTTGCAAGGGATTCTGGGGAATAATTTTTAGCTTTTCAACCTCTGTAGTAGCAGAAAACAACGAGAAGGAAATTGGAAAAGATACTGAGCGGCAAATTCATCATATTTGTCACGGATATTGAGTCACTGGTGATTCACAGAAGGTAATGTTCCTTTTAGTTAAATTGTTCTCAGTGGTGGCCAGATTGTCCTGCAGCTGGTGATACAGAGGTAGGGTGGAGCACAACAAATAGCTTCAACAAGGAGGAGTCGGGGAAGAAGTTTATTGATATTCATTATCTCCTTTTGCTATTTTGGACTGGTTGTACTCAGTTTGTCAGAACTAACATACGTATTTTAATTTTAATATAGTAGAACATACCTGGTTTATTTATATTTTTGCGAAGAGACTTGGGTCACTCTAATGGAATGCATTAAAGGCATATTAATAAAAGAATAGCTACACTACTGTTAAGAAAAATACCAGATTTAAAGTTCTTATGATGAGCTTTTTTCATTTTTTTTAAAGATTTATTTATTCATTCATGAGAGACACAGAGAGAGAGGCAGAGACACAGACAGAGAGTGGAGCAGGCTCCATGCCGGGAGCCCGATACGAGACTCAATCCTGGATCCCAGGATCACAACCTAAGCCAAAAGCAAGCGCCCAACCACTGAGCTATCCAGGCGTCCCTCATTTTATTAAGTATGGCGATAAGGTCATTATAGAAAATGCACTAAGCTCTTTTGCTCTCAGGCTGGTGAAATTTCTAATTAGTACAAACTAAATTCAGAGAGAAAAATAAACATGCTAATAAATAAAAGAGTTGGGCTGAAAATTACTTTTTTTTAATAGGTTTCAAAAATTTCTAACCAGAGCCACCCGTAAGATAGCTTTTGTTCCACTCTGTACAGAACAGTCAGCTCCTTTTGTTTATCTGTCATCTAGGACTTGGAACTGTTTGACTAATGCTTATTGATAGTGAGATTCTGCAGGAGTGGACTATTTATTCTCTCCGTGCCTTGATGATAAAGCACTTTGATAATTAATTTCTTAATAGCTCATGATTTCAGAATAAACTTTAAAGTTTTATCTCAAATTGAAATGTTTCCTTTGTACATACTAATTACATTTTAGATAAGTACAAGCTTTGCACGCAGTGCTTTTTAATGTGAATCAAGCTTTAATGACATTAGTATGTGAACGCTTAGATTTTTTTTAACACTTCAGATTTTTTTTTTTTTTTTAATTTAAAATAGTCACAGAGAGAGAGGCAGAGACATAGGCAGAGGGAGAAGCAGGCTTCATGCACCGGGAGCCCGATGTGGGATTTGATCCCAGGTCTCCAGAATCGCGCCCTGGGCCAAAGGCAGGCGCCAAACCGCTGCGCCACCCAGGGATCCCAACACTTCAGATTTTTTGATAACAGTTATTCCACTCCTAGAAATTTAATGTAAGACTCAGCAGTCCTGTTTGTAATAGTAATAAAATTGTGAACAATTGCCAACAATGGAGAGATGGACAAACTATTGTATAGCCATAGAATGAAATGTCCTTTTCAAAAGATAATTTAATAACATTAGATAGAATTTTTATAATAATGCTAAGTAAAATGAAGCAGAATTATTTGTGGTATGATTTCTCTTTATAGGAAATTCTGTGTGAAAGAGATCTATAACAAATCATAAATAATACTTCTCAAAGGTAATTTTAAAGATTTATTTATTTATTTATTTATTTATTTATTTATTTGAGACGGAGAGAGAGAGAAACAGGCAGAGGAAGAAGCAGGCTCCATGCAGGGAGCCTGACGTGGGACTCGATCTGGCGTCTCCAGGATTATGCCCTGGGCTGAAGGCGGCGCTAAACCACTAAGCCACTGGGGCTGCCCTAAAGTTACATTTTAAATGTTCTTTAATGGGGATGCCTGGGTGGCTCAGCGGTTGAGTGTCTGCCTTTAGCTCAGAGCGTGATCCCAGTTCAGGGATCGAGTCCCACATTGGGCTCCCTGTGGGGAGCCTGGTTCTCCCTCTGCCTATGTCATTGCCTCTCTTTGTGTCTCTCATGAAAAAATAAATAAAATCTTAAAAGAAATTAAAAAAAAAAGTTTTTCAATGAATATATATTGCTTTTATGTATTTTCTTTTTGTATTATAGAACTACATTGCTATAAAAGATTCAAACAGTGCAGAAATTTGCAGACTAAAAACCATAAAAGGCCTTCAGTCTCCTGCCTAGACAAATGAAGTACAGTTTATCAACTTATTCTTTTATAGTATCATAGCTAAGAAATCTTGACCTAACCTAAGATCAGAAAGATTTTCTCTTATGTTTTCTTCTAGATGTTTTCTAATGTTGGATTTTTAGATTTGGTTTATAGATCCATTTAGGGTTACTTTTTATATGTGGTGAGAGATATGGATTGATTTTTCTTTTCTTTTTTTTTTTTTTTCAGTTTCAAATTCTTTCACATTAGCATTAGTCTATTTTTTTAAATTTTTATTTATTTATGATAGTCACACAGAGAGAGAGAGAGAGAGGCAGAGGGAGAAGCAGGCTCCATGCACCGGGAGCCCGATGTGGGATTCGATCCCGGGTCTCCAGGATCACGCCCTGGGCCAAAGGCAGGCGCCAAACCACTGCGCCACCCAGGGATCCTGGATTGATTTTTCTTGCATATGGATATCCATTTTTTCCAATACTATTTGATGAAGACTACCCTTCATTGTCTTTGTACATTTGTAGGAAATTAGTTATCTTTTTATGTAAGTCTGTTTCCAAATTCCCCATTCTTTTCCATTTGTTTATCTTTTTGCCACTACCACTTTGTCTTGATTTAGGGTAGTATGATAGACAAAATTTTAAAATGACCTCCAATGACTGTTGTATAATAATGAACGGGACCTGTAAACTGATGGGCTATCAGTGCTGTAATTAGATTATGTTATATAACACAGTTGACTAAGAAACAGAGATTATTCTTGGTGGACCTGACTTCATCAGGCCAGCCCTTAAGAAGGAATATGTTTTTCCTGGAGAGATTCCAGGCACAAGGGGAATTCAACATAGGAGAAGCTACTGGTTATCAGAATAAGAAGAGGCCACGTACAAGAAATGTGGATGGCCACTAAGTTTAAGGTAATTTACTACATAGCAGTAGAAAATAATGTATGGTAATTCCTATTTACAGGTCCCTTATTTATTTTATGGTAATTCCTATTTACAGGTCCCTTCCCTTAGCAAATTACCCCAAGTTGAATGACTGCTGCTTTAGGATTAATTTTGCCCCACTACTGTAGCAAGATTTTCCTGTGCACTTTACGCCAATGCCCCATGAATTGTGAGATTTTTTTTTTTTTTTTCAGTCTTTGGGGTAGACACTTTTATTGGTCTTGTATATATACTGGGTGGTTCTTTTTTTCTGTCCTGTTTTGTTTCCTCATGTATATGTGATCAGTATTCAGCTGCATATTCAAGGGAGAGTCTCTGCAGATCTCTCGGGTTTTGTCTTAGTCTTTTTGGCTTATTATAACAAAAATACTGTAGACTGAGTGGCTTAAACAAAATACGCTTATTTCTCACAGTTCTGGAGGCTGTAGTGTCCAAGATCAAAGCCCAGTAGATTTGGTGTCTGGTGAGGACCTGCCTCCTTCTTCGTAGTCATATTCTAGCTATGTCTTTAGATGGTGGAAGGGTGATAAAACTCCCTAGGATATCTCTCATAAGGGAACTAAACCCCCATTTATGGGAGTTCTGCCCTCATGACTTGATCACCTCCTACTTGTAGCCTAGGATTTCAACATTCGAATTTTAAGGAGACACAAACATTCAGTCCATAACTAGTTCTGTGCATCTTTCTCCTCTCCAGTATTCTATTTCATGAACACTAGCCACCTGGATCTCCCCAGACTCTCAGCTCCATCTTCTCAACTCAGCACGTCTGCCAGGCCTCACCCATTTTGTGTCTTGTGGCACGCATGACTTGGAAACTCTCAAGGCAGTAAGCTGGGGCAATAGAGTTCACTTTGTTTCCCGTCTCTTAGCAATCTTTTTTGTCCAGTGCCCAATGTCTTTTTTTTTTTTTAAGATTTATTTATGATAAAGAGAGAGGCAGAGACACAGGAGGAGGGAGAAGCAGGCTCCATGCCAGGAGCCTGACGTGGGACTTGATCCCAGGACTCCAGGATCGCGCCCTGGGCCAAAGGCAGGTGCTAAACCGCTGAGCCACCCAAGGATCCCCCCAGTGCCGAATGTCTTGAAGCTGGTGTTTCTCCCACCATATATTTTGTTTATTATTTAGTTATTTGAGGTTGAAGGGTAATTTTGTCCCTCTTATATCTTGAACAGAAAGAGTCCCTTTAACTGATAATTGATTCATAATAATTATTGATTAAAGCTGAAAATGTTCTGGGGCACCTGGGTGGCTCAGTCCATTAAGCTCTGGCTCTTCATTTTTCCTTGGGTCATGAGATAGGGTCCTTCATTGGGCTCTACACAGGATGTGGAGCTAGCTTGAAATTCTCTTTGCTCTCCTTCTGCCCGTCCCCTCCTCAAAAAACAATAACAAAAAACCTGAAAGCTGAAAGTATTCTTAAAAATTTAACTACTAACCTATTTCTTCATTTTTTGGATTTGTGTGAAACTTAAGCTGTCATAGGTTTGTTCAAAGTCTCCTGTTTCATGTAGTTTCTATGGCACAACATAAATATTAAATTGACCCTAAAGCCTTTTATCATCTTTTTAATATACCTCTTTAGTGCAGGTTTTCACAGGGTTAGCTAAATATAGTCTCTAACTATATGCAGTAGCATACAATTAAAGGACATGTCCTGACCTGATGAAGCACATCAGTTGAGTGTGTCATGTTCTTAGGGCATTACCACAGCAGCCTCAAAGACTTCCAGAAGGCTTCCTTGTGTAACTCATATTTTCTAGCAGCTAAAACACCAGCTTCAAAGCCTATTTGTTAGCCTGATTGAGGATATAGAGAACTGGTGATATAAGACAGCAGTGGCAGCGAGGCATGAAAGAGAAGATCATTTTCAGCAGTGTATGAGACATACTGGAGGATAATGCTACAAGGATGGGAGTGACTTGGAATCCGTTGGTGGTAAGCTATTTGAGAACAGAGAAAGGCAGCAGAAGAAATCTGGCCTTTTTGTGTGAGATGAGCTTCCCAAATTTACATACTGTAACTGCTGCAGAGTTTGTAGCATGTGCTTATTGGATATTCAAAGATAAAGTAATGTATTCAGAGCATATCTTGGGGAAAACACATGTATGTAGTGAGTGGGATGAAACATCTGAGTATATATGTATGAAATAAAACATAGCAAAATCATATTTTAATGGAATTTAGTATATATGTAAAATGATATGCATTAGTGTGTATAAAATTCAATGTTAAACTGCATAAAATGTGTAATTCCATGGCCTTGGGGATGGCAATGTAGCTAAAAAGAGCTGAATAAAAGCTTTTTGTAGTTCTATAGCATATAAGAATTAGCCTTTTAAAACATACAGATCCTTATAGTTGGATGTGTTACTAATTTCCTAAGACTGAAAAGCTGTTGTGGATTGATAATATGAAAACTCTGTTTGGAAACAAAATATGATTTAAGGCTTCCAAGAACTAGGATTGCTCTTTAGTAATTAAGAAATATTTAGTCAGTGTTTCTTGCTGGCTGAATATTTCTGATGGTGTAAGTGGTACTCATGTAGTTAAGTATCTGCGTTTTTCAAGTGATTATGAATCTTCATGGAAAGAGTTTGTGTGGATATGGGAAGAATGTAGAAGAGTAGCTGTTTTTTTGTTTTGTTTTGTTTTTTTACTTTTCTCAGCATAAGTAAGCATAGATTTTTCATAGCCAAATATGCATGTTAAAGGAAATGATAAACACTAAAAATCAAGAATTATTTCATCTGGGAAGAGGAGGTGGGGACGATATCAGAGAGTGGTATTCACTTGTATTGATGTTTTGTTTTTGGCTTTTTAAAGCAAACTTTTAAAATATAGTTTAACTTATTTAGAGAAAAGTGTAGATTGTAAGTATATAGTTTCTTTAATTTTTACAAAGTGAACATACCTGTATGACTAATAACCAGATTAGGAAATAGTACATCTGTATTGGAATTATTTTATATTTTTTCAAGCTGGGTAGTGAGCACATGGGTATTTCTTGTATCATTCTTTATTGTTGTTGTTTTTATGCTTTAAAGTTTGCTTACTGTGTATTTAAAAAATCATCTCAGAAGGAAATATGATGTTTAGAAATCTGGAAAATGTCAGAAAACCCACATGCTTTAGTAATTGAGAAAAGTACTTTAGGGAAATAGGTTTTTTTGTTGTTGTTGTTTTTGTTTTTTTTTATTTTTATTTTTTTTATTTTTATTATTTTTTTTTTTATTTTTATTTTTTTTGTTTTTTTTTAATGTAGGCCTTTGTCTTCTGTGTATCTCATAAACTTGATAGAGGCCCAAGTTGCTAAAACTTTTAAAATGGAAAAAGAAACATAAACAGAACTACGTGGATCAAAGTAGTAAAAATTATTAGTACTTTTTTGAAACAGTACATTATTGGCCTTTTATAATCACAATACAAAGTTTGGGCCCTCAAATATATGAGTATGTCGAAATGACAGTTTTCTTTTGAAAATTTTACCACTGAATTCTCAGTGGTAGTTTAAGAAGAAATTGATTATTCAGTTCTATAATGGTATATTCAAAGTATAGAAAGAACTGAGCTATTAAGATATTTATAGATATGTATATCTAGTTTACAGGCTTTGTGTTGTAGAAATCATTTGTTTAGTGGATAGAAATATATTTAAGGGGTTTCCTAAAACTAGTTATCTATCTGCTTTTGTGACATTTTTTGTTTTTGTTTTTGTTTTCTCATTTTGGAGGAGTGGGAGATAATTTTTCCATCAAACATGAAGATTTCTGAAATTTGTATCGCATATCTGTAATATCTCATTTTATGAAAACATTAAAATGGGATTTTTCTCAATTCTCAACACTAGGCTTTTTCTTTTTTTTAAGATTTTATTTATTTATTCATGAGAGAGAGAGAGAGAGAGGCAGAGACACAGGCAGAGGGAGAAGCAGGCTCCATACAGGGAGCCTGACGTGGGACTCGATCCTGAGACTCCAGGATCACGCCTTGGGCTGAAGGCAGGCGCTAAACCACTGAGCCACCCAGGGATCCCCTCAACACTAGGCTTTTTCTAATTTGTGGTTGCTATGGTATGGAAAAGCCGTTTACAGAGTAATTTTTTATAAAAATGTTTAGTCATTAGCCTTCCTTCCGCTGTTGGGGTTATATGCTTACAATTATTAGAATATTAATTACTGAAAACCAATCATCATTGAGTAATTTTTGTTCTTTTTACTTTCTTCTAGAAGCCAATAGATCAATGTAGATAAATTATTTTTTCTGATATGTTTACATATATTTGTTCTTAAAGGAGTTCTTAGGACACACTGAAGTTTTTGTTTTGTTTTCCCTGGACAGGCAGTGGAGGAAGAAATGGCTGTTCCTAATCACCTCTGCATTCGTCGCTGGACTACCAAGCATGTAGCTGTTTGGCTGAAGGATGAAGGCTTTTTTGAATATGTGGACGTTTTATGTAATAAGCACCGACTTGATGGAATCACATTACTAACTTTGACTGAATATGATCTCCGGTCTCCTCCTCTGGAAATCAAAATCTTAGGGGACATTAAAAGGTTAATGCTCTCAGTCCGAAAATTGCAGAAAATACATATTGATGTTTTAGAAGAGATGGGATACAACAGTGACAGTCCCATGGGTTCCATGGCACCTTTCATCAGTGCTCTTCAGAGCACAGAGTGGCTCTGTAATGGGGAGCCTTCACATGACTGTGATGGACCCATCACTGATTTGAATTCTGATCAATACCAGTACATGAATGGTAAAAACAAACATTCTATTCGAAGATTGGACCCAGAGTACTGGAAGACCATATTGAGTTGTATATATGTTTTTATAGTATTTGGGTTTACATCTTTCATTATGGTAATAGTCCATGAGAGAGTGCCTGATATGCAGACCTACCCACCACTCCCAGATATCTTCTTAGACAGGTAAGTTTTGTTTCTAGTTGCCTGCCAAGTTTGTAGAAACTTGCTATAACAGCAACAATGATAATGTATTTATGACAATTATATTGTTTATTATTTTGGTTTACACATACTTTCCGTTTACTTTATCTGGTAATATATGAAGGAATGCTTTGAAGTTGCCTTTTTGTAATTTAACAAATTTAAAATTTGTAATTTAAACCTTAAGCCTAGATGAGTGGGAAAGGCTACTGCTTAGTTTATTTTTTTATAGCTGTATTATAGCTCCTTGAGCATTTCAGGTTATAAAAGGTTTTCCTGGAATGTTGTCTATAATAAACGGAATTTGGTTACCTTTTTTAATGAGGAACGGGGTTCAGCTTTTCCAAAAATGTGGGGAGGGCTCCTATATCACCAAATCAATTGGAATTATCAAAAATAGTACACACTGAATTATTGATTGTATCTTCTTGTTATGAAATGCAGAATACATTAAAAAGAATATAGTATATGCATATGAAAAATAGGAATAGAATGAAATTCAAAACTCTTAGTTTTTATTTTGGTAATTTTTAAAGCTTTTAAAGTTTGTAGAGATTTGTTTTTATAAAATATTTTTCGCTTCTGAAAGTGTCCTATTGTATATGTTTTTTATTTTATTTTATTTTATTTTATTTTATTTGTATATGTTTTTTAAAATGAAATGGATTAAAGTATGTGTGTTAAGATGGCAGAATGACATATATATATAACATTTTGTTCCTCAAACCCTGACAAAAAGTATGGTAAAGAGATTTCTGTTTGTTTAAGTTGTAAGCCTATCCTCCAGGATGGAGCAGATCAGAGAGGAGAAAGCAGCCATACATTTCTGGAAGTTTAAAAGTAGATGAATGAGTGACAACTAACAGACCTAAAATAACTTAATTATAAAACAGCAGTTAGGGAAACTGAGCCCAGTCTATGTTGCAGATTTCTCAAAGCTCTGGATACTGCAGGTGAAAGGATGGTGCTAAAATAAGAAGAATCAAGTGAAAACTAATGTTTAAGAAACTATTAGATCCCTTTATCTCCTCCCCAACTATAAACAGAAGAACTTAAGGAAGTAAGGAAGAAAGCATGTGGATATCTGAGGAAAAAATATTCTAGGCAGAGGAAACAGTAAGGTGGAAAAAATCCTGAATTGGTAGTATACTTACCATGTTCAAGAAACAGCAAGTGAGAGATGGGGAGACCAGTTGGAGATGAAGTCTGAGAGGAGACAGGAATTCAGATAGTATAGTGACTTGTAGACCATTCTATGGACTTTAGCTTTCATTCTGAACGAAAAGGGAAGCCTTTGCAAAGTATTTAGGAGAAGGGTAAAGTAATCTAACTTCATTTTATTTTATTTTATTTTTTTTTTCTAACTTCATTTTAAAAGGTAACTCTAGTTGTGTTGAGAATAGCCTGGGTGTGGATGTGGTGTGGGGAAAGAAGGGATTGAATTATTGAAGTCATCTAGACAGAAATAAGGTGAATTATATGAAGAGTAGTGGGAGAGATGATGTGAAAGAGTCAAGTCCTTTTTTTTTTTTTTTTTTTTAATGATAGTCACACAGAGAGAGAGAGAGGCAGAGACACAGGCAGAGGGAGAAGCAGGCTCCATGCACCGGGAGCCCGACGTGGGATTCGATCCCGGGTCTCCAGGATCGCGCCCTGGGCCAAAGGCAGGCGCTAAACCGCTGCGCCACCCAGGGATCCCAAGAGTCAAGTTCTATGCATATATTCAGAAAGCACAGACAACAAGACTTGCTGATAGATTTGCATATAAGGTGTAAGAAAAAGAAAAGTCAAGGATTAGTCTAAGGTTTTTAACCTGAGCACCTGGAAAGATGGAGTTGCCCTTTATAGAGATGGGAAGACTGTGGAAGGAGCTGACTTGGAGAGGAAAATAAGGGTTTGGTTTTGGACATGTCAAATTTGAGATACCTTTTAACTAAATCAAATGTCACAAAAGAAATTGAAAGATAAGTTGGAGTTCAGAAAGATGTAAGCTGAAATTTGGAAGTTGCCAGAATAGGTAAAGCCACGATGTGAAATAAGGTCTTCTAGAGAATGAGTTTTGAAAGGGAAAAAGATTGAAGGTGGAGCCCAAGAACATGATCGTGTAAGTCCAGAAGTAAGGAGAAAGAAAGTAGTATCCTGCAAGCAAAAAAAAAAAAAAAAAAAAAAAGTATTGTAAGAGGGTAGAAATAATTAATAATTAGCTGTGTCAAGTGCTGCTGAGGGATCAAGTAAAATGCGAATAATTGGCCACTGGATTTAGCAACATGTGACCTTCACAAGAGTTAATAAGAGAAAAGCTAATTGTAATATGTTCAAAAGAGAATATGAGACTTAGTGGAATTTACCTAGATATATATCCACAAATATGAAATAACTTATGTATAAAATTATTCATTGTGACATTATTTGTAGTAACTATAAATATTGGAAATAATCTAAATGCTTATTCATGGAAAACTGGTTGAATATAGTACATCTATATAGCTGAGTACTATTTAATCATAAAGAAGAGTAAGCAAGATTTCTCAGGACTGATATGAACTGGTTTTAAGTGTGGGGCAAGGAAAGTATAAAATGAGTGAAACAACTCTTATTTCATAAAGCAGGGGAGTGCACAAAACCAATGAAAGCATGTCAAAAGAGCATATGAGTTGGTTTGAAGGGGCCTGCACTGGTCAAACTGGGACAATTAGAACATAAAAAGCATAATGATGGTAATGGATTCTAATATATTGAATAAGAATCTGTGAATCCATAGTGATAAAAAATGGCGGGGTAAGAGGGGAAATTCCTCAATAATAATACGAATAAACATAGCTGGCCTAATTTGGAACATTCAACATAGTAATTGATTCAGGCAAGTTATCAGTGGGTGCTAAAAGCATTAGGTAGAAGGTCAAGGATATTCACATATTCTGAAAATATCCCACATATTAATTAATTACAGGGAGAATAATTAAGTATTCTTTTTTTTTTTTTTAATTTTTTCTCCCATTTTCTTTTTTTTTTTTTTAAGGTTTTATTTATTTATTCATGAGAGACAGAGAGAGAGAGAGGCAGAGACACAGGCAGAGGGAGAAGCAGGCTCCATGCAGGGAGCCCGATATGGGACTCGATCCCGGGGCTCCAGGATCATGCCCTGGGCTGAAGGCAGGCACCAGACCGCTGAGCCAACCAGGGATCCCCATAATTAAGTATTCTTAATTGATGATCTGACATGCATCATTTTAGCCAAATGATCAAATGTTAGCATTACAGTGTGACAAACTGACATGTGCATTGGATGTGATGTTCACATTACCTAATAATCTTGCTCCCCAAAAATATAACCTAAATCTAATCATGAGGAAATTATCCGACAAATCTTTGGACTTTCCAAAAATGTCGATGTAATAGCAAACAAAAGCCAGACAGAGGGATATTGAAGAACTGTAACCAAGAGCATTGGATTCTATATCAAGAAAAAATGAAAGCCATTTTGGGGATAGTTAGGAAAATTTGAATATGGACTGCGTCTTAAATGATGTGTAACACTTAATCAGTGTTATAGTATCCTAGGTGTAATAGTGTATTGGGTTATGAAGAGGATATCCTTGTTCTTTTTTTTATTATTCAAGTTTGTTTGTTTATTTATTTATGAGAGAGACAGAGACATAGGCAGAGGGAGAAGCAGGCTCCCTGCAGGGACCCTGATGCAGGACTTGACCCCAGTACCCTGGGATCATGACCTGAGGCAAAGGCGGGCACCCAACCACTGAGCCACCTAGGTGCCTCAGGATATCCTTGTTCTTAGGAGATACACGTTGGAGTATTTAGGAGAGAAGTGTCATAATTTCTCTACCTTTTTTGCAGGGGGTGGGGCCTGTCTCTTCTAAAATTGTGTGTGTAAGTATGTATATAAGGAGTGAAATAAACAAATATGGAAAGGTACCTGGGTGGCTGAGTTGGTTAAGCATCTGCCTTCAGCTCAAGTTATGGCCCAGGATCCTGGGATAAAGCCCCGCATCAGGCTCTCTACTCAGTGGGGGAGTCTACTTCTCCTTCTCTCTCCCCCTGTTCATGCTCACTTTCTTTCTCTCTCTCAAATAAATAAATTTTAATCTTAAAAAATTAACGTAGGGGCGCCTGGGTGGCTCAATTGGTTGAGTGTCGGCCTTCAGCTCAGGTCATGATCTTGAGGTCCTGGGATCAAGCCCCATGTCGGACTCCCTGCTTGCTGAGGAGTCTAAATAGTTGATGCATTTAGATGAAGGGCATAAAGTATTCTTTCATCTTTTCATACCCCCAGAAAAGTTTTAAAAAGTGGGCAAAGAACTGATGAGAGAGAACAAGAGTGGGAAAAGAGAAGTTGGAAATAATCAAGTCTTACAAGTTTTTCTGTAAAGGTAGCAGAGAAATGGAGCTGTAGCTTGGGAAGAGGAGGAAAGGATGTAGAGTCACCAGGGTTTTAGTTTTGGATGGGCTATGTTATATAGTATGTTTGTTCTATTGATGATAAGAATGAACCCAATTTGAGGGGGAGGGAAATAGTACTAGAGGAAAGAGAGGATATGGTTTTCATGTCCTTGAATAAGTGAGAAGAGATGGGATCTAGTGGGTGGGAGAGGCTGATTTTAGGCAATGGGCTGTTCATGACTGTTTATCCATGGCAAGGAGAAATATAGAAAATATAGAAGCAGAAGTAGAAGTTTGCTAGATGGTGGTGGTGGAGCATGAGGAAATGCTCTCCTGATTGTTTTTATATTCTCTGTGAACAGAGTTAGAAAATGGAGAGAAGGATGATGATTTGAGGAATAAGAATGAGGTATAAAATAGTCCTCTATAAGAGTGAATAGACTTGTATGATATAGTAGCAGCGCTGACAGCCTCCTTGAAGTTAGTAGTCATATTGGCATTGTGGGTTTTTCCTTCCTCACTCAACTGCACACATACAAGTATGGAGTAGGTAGATGATTGAATTTAAGCAAGACTGAAGTTTTGCTAGGCAGTATAATGAAGGAAAACCAGGCAAGGGAGTGATTATAATGACTGACCATGGACTCAGGTGGCTAAGAAGGAACGTGAGGATATGAGATAGGTGAAGGACAGTGAAAATGTTATAAGATCAGTGGGTTTTAGGGCTCAAAATTATCAGTGTTGGAGTACTAGAAGACTTAAACTGAAAAGAGAAAAGGCATTGGTTAGTATAGGATTCGTTGAGATATAATTGAGATTATGAAAGACTATCTTCGGATAAGATCCCCGTTATAATCTTGGGCATGGGTCATTGAAGTAGAATAAAAGACAAAGTCACAGGAGGGGAAGGAAAAAGAAGTGAGTGAGAAGAATTCAAGTTAAAATAGAAGTTTTGGAGAGAGTGCTAGTGAACCAGAAGCTGAAATCTTGAAGAAATGAGAAAATAGATGCTCAGGTTCTATAGATGACTATAACTGTGGCGTAGTGGGAGAAAGGAGGAAAACTGGCCTGGAAGAGAAATGAGGATCTTATTTGTAAAGTGTCCAATTCAGTAGTTTTTAGTGTATTTACAGAGTTGTGCAGCCATCACCACTAATTCCAGAACCATTTCATCACCCCAAAAAGAAATTCCTATCCATTATCAGTCCCATTCCATTCCCTCCTCCCTCCGTTCCCTGGCAACCACTAATCTATATTCTGTCTCTGAATTTGTCTATTCTAGACATTTTGGAATCGTACAATATGTGGCCTTTTTTTGTGATTGACTTCTTTCATTTAGCATGTTTTCAAGATTCATCCATATAGTAGTATGTATCACTAGTTCATTCATCCTTATTACAGAACAATATTCCATTGTATGATAATACTATACTTTGTTTATCTCTTCATGAGTTGATGAATGGTTAGTTGTATCCACTTTTTTTTTTTTAAGATTTTATTTATTTATTCATGAGAGACACACAGAGAGAGAGAGAGAGGCAGAGACACAGGCAGAGGGAGAAGCAGGCTCCATGCAGGGAGCCTGATGTGGGACTTGATCCCGGGACTCCAGGATCAGGCCCTGGGCTGAAGCCAGGCACTAAACCGCTGAGCCACCCAGGGACCCCCTGTATCCACTTTTTGGCTACTACAAATAATGCTGCTTATGAACATTTGTGTACAAAGTTTTATATAGACCTATATGTGATTTTCAGCTTGCGATGAGGATTTGAAGCCAAATTTTGCATCTCTACAATGCTGCCCACTACAAATCTTCATGCTCTTAAGCATTTAAGCTTTATTCATAGGAGGATAGTAGCAGGTACTGTCAGTGTTCTCTCTATACACTCCCAGATCTCTTTTTCATTTTCTTGCACACGGATACCCCCAAAATCCAGCAGATGTGTCTGTTGGAGAGCTGCATCCGGGCTGTTGAACACATTTTGCCTGCTTGCAGATAGAGGCAAACATGCTTAGGAGTTTACATCCCTCCAGCAACAGCCCTTAACCATTGACTGATGAGTTGAGACAAAGATTTTATTTTTCTTCACACTAATTGGGACAACTTTTAGGTCAGACCTACACTGTCTCCCAAATTCCACACAGGATTGAGCCGTAGTTAACCTTTAACATAGCTTCTCCACTAGACTTTAATATCTCACCCTTGCCTTGCTTCCTTTGCCTTCCTGATCTCATTTCCTCAGTATACTAAGGTTTTCTCTTGGGAGCATTCCTACTCCCTTTCACACTGATCTTTGTTTCAGAGTCTGCTTCTGAAGCTATTGTCACACACTTCCAAGACCTTTAGCACATCATGATTAGAAAATTAGAAGGAGATAGGGATGTGTCTGTAGGCAGGCCCACTTAAAACAGCGACAAGAGAAGAACCAGAAGCACTTCAAAAAGCAAACATAAATAACGGAAAAACTAGTCTGGAGCTTAACCTTCATTTCTCAGTAGTCCCTGAAGTCATTACCATGTTCAGTGTAATAATCAGTGTTCACAATCATGATTGAATTACCAAAGAAAATTAAATTTTTATCCAGAAAAAAGAGGCATGTACATGTATAATGCATTTTAGAAAACTTTGCATCAAAATAAATCAGATCTTGAATAAAAATTTCCTCACAACACTTCACTGAAACAACAGTAAAAGGAGATGAAGGGGAACCCTATAATCCCATTAATTAAGAACAGTGATAATGAAAATTTGGAAAGTAGAGAGCTGTAAGTGCCTATTGTAAGATTAGGGATGGTGACCAGCAATGTCCAAGAGGTGAGTTTATTTATATTGCAGAGTTCTAGAAAAACTCCCAAAACAGGTGGCACCAAGCATTTTTCATGACCAGGTACAGATAAATATGGGAGAATTGATTGAAAAGCAATTTAAGAAACTTAGACCTTCTCTATTTTTTTTTTTTTACGATTTTATTTATTGAGAGAGGAGTAAAAGAGCACGAGATGAGTGAGGAGCAGAGGGAGAAGTAGGCTGATCCCAGGACTCCAGGATCATGAACTGAGTTGAAGGCAGGCGCTTAACTGACTGAGCCACCCAGGCACTCCAGCCCTTCTTTATTCCAACAGAAGATAGGTGGTAGATTCTTAAGACTAGTTAAATGTGAGGGACTCTGGACTCTGGGACACCATGCCCAGATGAGAAAAAAGGTGCCTGTTTTCAGTATATTTTCAATGTAAACTTACATACTGATCACTGAGATTTCTAGCTCCCTTAAGTAGCCAGACTTCCTATATGCACTCTCACCCAGTGCCAGTTCTCTAAGCAGGGTAAGAGTCCTCTCCTTGGAAAACCTGCACAAGTGAAAGGACTAGAGATACCATGATAGGGGAGATATTCCTATCTCATCAATCAGACTTCTGCTCTATTCTGCTCCATCATTCTACAGTGAAACCCACAATGTGACAAGCTCAGTCTATGCACACAGAACATCAAATTATTATTCTTTAGTACTTGACTGCCAAATATGAATGGTCAGTCAAGAATGACCAGACATTTAAGGAAAACAAACCAATGCAAACAGAAAAAAAGCAAAGCAGGAAACACAAAATAGAAAGCAGAAGAACACTTCAAAAAAAAAAAAAAAAACCATATTCTGACAGTTAAGAGATGTTGCATTTTATAAGACAGGAACAGTAGGCTTTAAAAAAAGGAAAATTCAGAGAAAGAAATTTGGAAAATAAAAAATGAAAGTAGAAATTTAAAATCCAACAGAATAATTAGAACATAGATTTGACAAAATTGCCCAGTATATAGAACAGATGAAAAAGTAGAGGAGAGGGGCTCCTGGCTGTATTCAGTGGAACATGCAACTCTTGATCTCAGGGGTTGTGGGTTCAAGCCCCACACTTGGTATAGAGATTACTTTAAAAAAAAAAAAAATCTTTAAAAAAAAAAAGAGAAAAAGTAAAATCAGTCCAGTTGGCCCAACAGTGAACAAATATGGGTTCTAGAAAGAATATGTAGAGAAAAAAGGAAGATAATATTTAGGATATAATACAAAGAAATTTCCCAAATTCAAAGGATATGACTTTCCAGATTGAAAGGGCCCACTAAGCACCCAGTACAAGAAATGGAGAATTTCAGAACACTGATTTAGAGTGAAGATCCTAAAAGCTTCTTAAGTGACAGAACAAGTAACATTCAAAGATTAGAAATCCAAATAGCATCAAACTTCTTCTTTACAACAGTGGAAACTAGAAGACAAGAGCAATACCTTTAACTTTCCGAGAGAAAGCAAGGTCTAACCTAGAATTCTCTGTCCAGGCAAGCTACCAATTAGTTATAAGGCTCCACTTACCAAGGAAATGTTTTAAGTTTGCAAGTCTCAAAATATTTACTTCCCGACTCCACAGCCACTAGAATTGCTAAAATGAAAAAAACTGATAACACCTGACAAGGATCCAGAGCACCTGATACTCTCATACATTGCTGGTAGAGATACAAAATGATAGAACAGCTTTGAAAACATTTTAACAGTTTCTTAAAAAGTTAAACATATTCTTAACATAGGGCACAATAGTTTAATTCCTAAGTGTTTACCTAAGAGGAATAAAAATATAATCCATGCAAAGACTTATAATGGTCTTTATTCAAAACCACCCAAAACTGGATATATCCAGATATCCATCAAATATCCAAAAATCTACCAACCAGTGAACGGATTAAGAATTATACATGGATTGGGGATCCCTGGGTGGCTCAGCGGGTTTAGCGCCTGCCTTTGTCCCAGGGCGTGATCCTGGAGTCCTGGGATCGAGTCCAGCATCGGGCTCCTTGCATGGAGCTCTGCCTGTGTCTCTGCCTCTGCCTCTGTCTCTCTCTCTCTCTCTCTCTCTCTCTCTGTGTCTCTCATGAATAAATAAATAAAATCTTTAATAAATTATAAAAATTATACATGGAATAACATGGCTGAATCTGAAATATATTATGTCAAGTGAAAATAGCCAGATACAAAAGGTATGTAGATTCCATTTGTATGCCATTCTGGGAAAGGCAAACCAATATACGACAGAAATCAGTTGAGTGGTTGCCCTTAGACTAGAAATGAAAGGGGATTGACTATAGAAGGGCACAGGGGAACTTCTTTGGAGTCATGAAAATATTCTGTATCTTTATTGTGGTAGTTGTTCCATGACTGAATGTTTGTCAAAACTCATTGAACTGTATAGTTAATGGGTGAATTTTTCTGGTTGTTAATTAAATCTCAATAAAACTAACATTATTTGTTTATTTTGAGAGAGAGAGCATTAGCATGGAGAGAGGCAGAGGGAGGAGGAGAAGCAGACTCCCCGCTGAGCAGCGAGCCCGATGCAGGGCTCCATCCCAGGACCCTGGGATCATGACTTGAGCCAAAGGCAAACACTTAACTGACTGAGCCACCCAGGTGCCCCTTGAAACTAACATTAAAAACAAGTTTAAGGGTGCCTGGGTGGCTCAGTCAGTTGAGCATCCCAACTTTTAGTTTTTGCTTGGTCATGATCTCAGAGTTGTGAGATGGAGCACAGTGTGGGTCTTGGAGCTGGGTGTGGAGCCTGCTTAAGGTTCTCTCTCTGCCCTTCCCCTTGACTTAAAAAACAAACAAAACAACCAAGTTTATTCTTCATCCTGTCTTTCTCAGAAAATGGAGGATACACATCATCAAAACTAATGAGTAGGGGTGCCTAGGTGGCCTTCAGCTCAGGTTATGATCTCAGGGTCCAGGGATCAAGCCCAGCATTGGGCTCCCTGATCAGTGAGGAGTCTGCTTCCCCCTCTTCCTCTGCCCCTCCCCCTACCTGTGTGTGCTCCCCCCACCCCAGGTAAATAAAAAAAAATCTTAAAAAAACAAAACTTAAGGGGTAAACAGAAAAAGAGAACATGGGTTCAAGAAACAAAGAATCTAATACAGAAAGGAATTTCCAAGACGAAGGTCAAGTTTTATTTCAAAAAGCCATACAGGAAAACTAGAAAATGCAGCTATACAAAATTGGAAAAAAAAAGAACTCTAGGAGAAATTTATCTTAAAAGGAAAAATTGAAATTGGTAGACTAGTTTGAAGATGAATGGTGATAGGCACACACAAGAAACAACGAACTTAAAAAAATATATATTTTTTAGCTGTAGAGAATATAAGAATTTCTACTACAAGAAAGAGATTTGATCATTGTTCTCTCCTGACTCAGCTACAAATGATATATACAAACTTATGTTAAGTGAAAGCCAAAATTATTATTTTTTAATGGTGAAACAATATTGAGAATAGGGGAGAAAAAATGAAGTGGGGGGTAGGCAGCTGCCCAAATAAAACACATGAGTGAAAGTGATTGCCTCTGGGGAGCAATAATTAGGTAAGGAGTGGGTCAGAAAACTTATTTCCATACTAAACGTTGGGAAAATGTTTTGCATACATTTATATATATACACACATACACACATATATGAACATACATATATATATTCATATACATCTATTTTAATGTTCATTTTTTTATTTATTTAATAGTTTATTTATTCATGAGAGACACAGAGAGAGGCAGAGGGAGAAGCAGGTTCCTCACAAGGGAGCCTGATGCGGGACTCGATCCCCAGACCGGGATCACGCCGTGAGCCAAAGGCAGATGCTTAAGCTACCCACGTGTCCCTTAATGTTAATTTTTAAAGTTTATATGGCTAAAAGTCATTTAAAGGAATCTTTCTTTTAAAGATGTATTTATATGGGAACATGCAAAGGATGAATCTCAAGGAGGCTCCACCCTTAGCTTAGAGCCTAACTTGAGACCCAATCTCAAGACCCCAAGACCTTAACCTGAGCTGAAACGAAGAGTCAGATGCTCAGCCGACTGAGCCACCCAGGTGCTTCAGGAATCTCTTTTATCTGAAAATTTCTGACATGTGAAATAACCCTTCCCCCAGTTATACCAGATATAAAAGGCAACAGTAGATTAAAAATACAGAAGAGGTGTCTTTTTTCCTGAGGTGTAATAGGTAAAAGAGAAGTCCCTGACTAAAAATGATTAGCTCTCTTCACTTACTCTGAGTAAGGTTTGGAGTAGACTGTTAATCTTTCTTTCAGGTTTTATGTTTTCTTTTTAATAAATAACTTTCCTTAGTTATAAAATTACACATCGTATAAGAATTTTAAGTGGCGGGATCCCTGGGTGGCGCAGAGGTTTAGCGCCTGCCTTTGGCCCAGGGCGCGATCCTGGAGACCTGGGATCGAATCCCACATCGGGCTCCCGGTGCATGGAGCCTGCTTCTCCCTCTGCCTATGTCTCTGCCTCTCTCTCTCTGTGTGACTATCATAAATAAAAAAAAAAAAAAAAAAAAAAAAAAAAAAGAATTTTAAGTGGAAATGTACAAAGAATAAAAATAAGACAATAATCCTACCACCTGAAGATGACCTGTTTGTACTCCTTGCCACCTTTACCCTGTTCCATCCTGTCTTCTTTTTCTCCTTCTCCTTCTCTTTCTATGTATGTATTTAGTTTTTTTTTTTTATTTTTATTTTTTAATTTTTTTTTTTATTGGTGTTCAATTTACTAACATACAGAATAACACCCAGTGCCCGTCACCCATTCACTCCCACCCCCCGCCCTCCTCCCCTTCTACCACCCCTAGTTCATTTCCCAGAGTTAGCAGTCTTTACGTTCTGTCTCCCTTTCTGATATTTCCCACACATTTCTTCTCCCTTCCCTTATTTTCCCTTTCACTATTATTTATATTCCCCAAATGAATGAGAACATATAATGTTTGTCCTTCTCCGACTGACTTACTTCACTCAGCTGTATTTAGTTTTTAAGATTTTATTTTTAAGTAATCTCTACATGCAACGTGGGGCTCAAACTTACAACCCTGAGATTAAGAGTCACATGCTCAACCAACTAAGCCTGCCAGATGCCCCCCCCCTCTTTTTTTTTTTTTTAATTAAGAAATGTGACATGTATTTTACTAGTGAATAACCACAGGAGCTGTGAAGAAAGATTTGGTGAAGAAAGAGGAATCAATGGAAAAAGAAGAAAATGGATATAAAACAAAGGAGGGCAGAAAGTAATGAAGGAATAAATCAAAACAAAAACTCTTATTTACTGCCTCTAAAACAAAACCAAATTTATTATAAGAAAAAAAGAAAAGAGGAGTCAAGTTCAAGCCCTGATTCTTCAATTAGCAAGAGTGAAACTTTTCCCATCGATGTTGATGTTTGTGGGCAGTTCTGTATCCAGGGATACCATACTACAGGGAGGAAGAAAAGGGTTGTTAACTTCTTCACAGAGAATCATTATTTGGGAATCACAGCAAAGAGGTTTTGGTAAATGGAATACTTTATGAAACAATCTTTCCCCCCAGGTCTTTAAATATCATCTCCTAAAAGAGATAAAAGTTATAGAAGGCAATTTAGAAGAGTATCTTACTGCAAAGAGTGTCGTTTACGTAATACGCTTCTTGTCAGTCCGAAATGTAATTTTTTTCTGTTCCAGTGTTCCTAGAATTCCATGGGCCTTTGCCATGACAGAAGTATGTGGCATGATTTTGTGCTATATTTGGCTCCTGGTTCTTCTTCTTCACAAACACAGGTACCTCAGTTACGCCATTAAAAGACAAAATATTTTGACTGTCTTGGATAAAGTTCATCACACCTTGTTTCCCCCTTTTGTAGTTTCCTTGTTAATTTCCTTCTTTCTTCATTGTGAAAAATGTTTTGGGTTTGATCAACAAGAAAGTCCCTGTGAAGTAATACCTGCGAATTTAGTAGTATTCTGCAGGCAAAGATCAGAGATGGCGATGTTCAGCCGTGAGCCAACAGCTGACAGTCTAGCCATAACTTTCTTTGGAAACAAATCGGAAATGTCACTTTCTGTTGAAGGATAGAAACTCCTCCAAGGACAGTCTTTGGTCAAGAACAGTATTTGGGTGGAAGAAATTCTCTGCTTGGAGGAGGTCCAGTAGAAAAGGGATTATTTGCACACCATGTACATCTAGTCAGTGTGGTTTAAGATGATACAGGAAATTGTTGTGTGGAGAAAGTGCTTCTTTGGCACTTTCATTAAGAAATATAAAGGAAAGAGTTTTTTTTTTTTTTATCATTAATAAGTAGTAAGGGGAGGCTTCTTTCCTGTGCTAATGAGGGGAAATTATTTAAGTAAAAAGACATAATGAAAAAATTTCAAGAACTATAAAGTTTGTGGATCTGCTATCTATTGTCTATGGACACTGATGAGGAATAGGTACACTTTCTTGAATTTTTTATCCTTTCTCCTCAACAGGGAATGCTTTCAAGTAAACCAATGAGGGGTTTTAGGTCCTAAGTAGCAGGTATTCCATTGCTTTGAAGGTGAAAAGAAAGGTTGATGATTGCTATTGTTTTGTCAAACTTTTAGGCTGTATAATGCTTCATTCTTTCCCATTTTCCAGAAATATTTTAAACTCTGGATTACTTAAAACTAGAGATGGTTTAAAAACGTATAATATCACTGTTGCTTCCTGGTTTAACTTTGGCTCACAAGAGGCCATGAATTTGAATTTATCTACTCTTCAAGAATGAATTTACCATAGAGGAAACTTTGGTAGATTTAGCAAAGCATAGCAGTGGCCAGTTAAATGCGAGTTTTGGCATTTGATTAGTCAAAGAAAGGCTTCTTTAGGTGTGGCCTTTATACTGCTTTCATTAGAATCACCTGGTTTCTTGTTAAAATGTAGATTCCTAGGCTCCATTCCAGATGTACACACTAAAATTTAAGATCTTTTAACCTGTGTTTTAATACTTTTTTGAGGGATAGAAGAGGATTTTGAAAATGGGTAAAGCATAGTCCCGGTGTTTAAGAATATTATAGTCTGTTTTGGTTTGGAAGTTTTAAAAAATAGTATGACAGTACAAGTGATATCACAATGCAGTTCAAAATTTTTGCTAAAAAAATTTTGCTAGGTATACTTAATATAAAACTTGTATCTAAAAAAACTTAGTATTTTTATAGTTTAAGAGAGATTGGAGAATGTTTAAGATAGCTATTATCAGTAACCAATTTACAAAATTATTAATGAGCAAAAAATTCCCTAGAATCATGTTTAGTTTTACCTCTCATAAAGTAAATAATTTATGAGCAATATATAAATAATAGCACTAATATTAAGCTGAGAGGCAGACTAGGTACTAGTCTTACTTCTTTCTTGCATAATTCCTTTACTTTCTCTTAGCTGTGTTTTCTTATCAATGAAATGATGCCCTTAAGTCAGTAGTGTTTAACATGGCAGATCCTAACCACATATGTCTATTTAAATTAATGAAAATGAAATAAGTTAAAATTCAGTTCCTTGGATGTATCAGTCACATTTCAAGTGCTCAAGAGCCACATGTGGATACCTTATTGGACAGTGCAGTTACAAGATATTTCCAGCATTGCAAAGTTCTGTTGGACAGGGATGCTTCAGATCTAAGATTTCTCTAAGATTTGTGTCTTCTTCAAAGAGCCTAGTTCTAGTGGTTTTCCTACCTGCTCTCCTTTTAAGTAAACACTTGATGCTTGGAGTTTTGGGGTTTGCTTTCTTCTGATCTTTCTTTCTTTTTGGTCGCTCTGTTCACAGGTCAATACTTCTTCGAAGGCTCTGTAGTCTGATGGGCACTGTATTCTTGCTTCGCTGCTTTACCATGTTTGTGACCTCCCTCTCCGTGCCAGGACAGCACCTGCAGTGTACTGGAAAGGTAGCCTGCTACCTTCTTTATCATTCATTCTTATTCTTGGGGGGTTGATGGCACCATATATATATAGTAGGGCTAAGACTCTACTTTAATGGTAAAATGTCTTTCAGGGGTGCCTAGGTGGTTCAGTTGGTTAAGTGTCCGACTCTTGATTTCAGCTCAAATCATGATCTCAGGGCTGTGAGACTGAAGCCCCTGCATCAGCCTCATGCGCTGAGCATGGAGCCTGCTTAAGGTTGTCTCTCTCCCTGTCCCTCTCCCTCTGCCTCTCTTTCTAAAGGATGGATGGATGGATGGATGGATGAATAGATAAATAAATAAAATGTTTAAAATGTGCTTTTCAGTATTTTTCATTATCTGTAATAACCTCTAGAAATAATTTGGTAGAAATCTTAAGCCAGAATCTACCTTCCTATTAACATCTGTCCACTGATACTGGTTCTGTGCTGTGGAGCTGTAGAAAACAAGTTTCTTTGAATTACCATTTTTCCCTTTCTCACCATCCTGAGCATCTTTAGTTCCTCATATTGATGTGGAAATGTTGGAATTTGGAGCAAGCAGTCATGAAAGAATTCTTGAGACATCTTCAGTGCAAAAAGATGGTTTTATTAAAGCATAGGGACAAGTCTCATGGGCAGAAAGTGCTATACTGGAGTTGTCACGGGTGACTGATTGATTATATATCTTCAAGTTGAGAGGGGGTTAGGGACTAGTATAATTCTTTAGAGAATTTTGGAAGCAAGGTTTCCAGGACCTTGAGCAGGCTAGCTATTGTCAGGAAAAGGTCATTTATTACTGTCTTGTTAAACCTTAGTCATGAGACCCTTTGGATATATATCAGGGGGCCATTATCTTGGAAGATAACTGCTAACATGTATCTTGGGGAATAGAGATAAAGTTTCCAAAGGAATTTGTATATGTTAAAGGAGAGTTACAGGATCTTGGAGATTAGGATAATGTTAAGCTAAAATTGCCATTGGCCCTTAGCAAAGTATTAATGTTGAGGCAGCTGAGTTCCTAGAGGAAGGTCACTCTGCCTGTCTCAGGGACTTGTCAATGGGCTGTAAGTTGTAAAAAAATTTAATTTTTTTCTTTTGCCATTGTTCTCCACATCAATATAATATGACTGTGGTCCCTTCAATATCCTTACCGCTCCTTTTTAAAAAGTTTTCCGTTTGACCATATTCCATTTAAAATAAAGTACCCACTATTCTAAACTTGCTGTTTTCTAGGATATACTAAATAATGGCTAATTTATTGTTTTTGTTTTAAACTTTGTAGCTTATTTTGGTATGTTATAGACAATATCTTCTCTTCTGATTATATTGAGAGGGGAGAAGTTATGCAGATGGGAACAAAAAAACAAACACTTTTAGAAACTTGAAAATCACCTGTACTTTATATACAGAATTGGCCTTTAACTCATTAAATTTGGACAAAAGAATTTATTATTTTACTTTTCTAAGCCTCTGTGCTTTAGTTATGTGTTGCCAAATATTCAAATATATAGCACCTTTGTCGTTATTTTAATATTGTTTGTATAAGTGTTAAACAAAATTGTCAGTTCTATTGTAATAGAAATAGTTGAAATGCCAACAAGGGAAAATTAAGCAGCCAAGGGATCTACAGCCCTGAGCTAAAGGGTGACAAAACTTTCTCCAGGTATTAGGAAACTAACCAGTAAGCAAGAGAGAAGGCTTGATATAACGCTTAGGATTATTTATTGTAAAGACAGTATTTTATATTTCTAAAAATATATAAATTGAAAACTAAAAGCTCACATAATCCCCTCTTCTTTCGACCATCTCATAAATAATCCTGTTAATAGTTGAGTATATAGCCACATAGACTATTTTTAAGCATGCTTACACATTCACATAAATTTATATAGTACTTTCTTTTTAAAGACTTTATTTATTTATTTATTTATTTATTTATTTATTTATTTATTTATTTATTAATGAGAGACACAGAGACAGAGACACACACACAGGCAGAGGGAGAAGCAGGCTCCATGCAGGGAGCCCGACGTGGGACTGGAACCTGATGTGGGACTCGATCTCGGCTCTCCAGGATCAGGCCCTGGGCTGAAGGCGGCGCTAAACCACTGAGCCACCCGGGCCACCCTAGTAGATACTTTTAAAATAAAAGATAAGATTACATTGTAGACATTGTTTTTTAGTTTATATTTTATTTAATAGTATGTTGTTTACTTAATTCTGAAGAAATACATATGGCTGTACCTCATCTTTTTAATAGCTGCAGTGTTCCACTGTATGATTTACCAGTTTCCAAATGATGTACATTTATGTTCTTTCCAAATCTTACTATTTATAAAACGTACCGACATGAATGTTCTTGTGTGTTTATGCATTTTCATTTATTTAATCGTCTACTTAACATAAATTCCTGGAAGTAGGATTATGAAATCAAAGAATATACACATTAAATACATTTTGTACAAACATCCAGTAGAAAAAAACAAATTTTTCACTATGACCAACACTGTATGTGTGTCAGTTTCCCCAACCCCTTGCCAGCACTCCTTATCAATTTCTGGAGTCATTGCCATTCTGATTAATGAAAGATGATGAGAGACTTTTACACTGTTATGTTTTAAAGATTTAAAATAAATAAATAAATAAATAAAATAAAGATTTTTATTTATTTATTTGCATGAGCAGGGAGAGAGAGTAAAGGAGAAAGAGACCCCCGCTGGGCAGGAAGCCCAGTATGGGGCTCAATCCTAGAACCCTGAGATCATGACCGGAGCCAAAGGCAGACGCTTAACTGACTGAGCCACCCAGGTGCCCCTACCAGTCTTACGTTATATATTTAAATCTTTACTCTTTTGAATTTATTTCTGTACGTACTATGAAATAGGGGTAGAATAATTCCCCCAAAATTATGGTAATTGATTAGAAGAGATTTTTTTAAAGAAGAAAAATAGAAGCTTACTCCACTGAAAAGAGAATTTCGCGTAGCTGAGGGATTTAATTGTGGGTCAGCCACTAAGAGAATGATATATGTACATAGGGCTGTAATGTGTGCTACAAAAATAAATTAGATACCATTCCTCTACAGTATGGATAGCTCCTTTTCTGTCTCTAAGGACTGTTTTTCATTATCAGTTAGTTATATATGGACATTTCTATTCAAATCTGCCCTGAATACTGTTAATTGCTTTACATTATAATATAACCTACTTATTGACCTGTATTATTTGTAGCAGTTAAAAATAGAAAGTTAAGGTGATAGTAACTAGCGATCACATCCCTTATAGTAAACTCCTAGGGCATTTTCATTGAAATAAAATAATTGCTTGAAATGTCATTCTCAGAAAAAAAAAAAAAAAAGAAATGTCATTCTCAGAAGTAGGAGGTTTAGGGACAGAACCAAGAACCTACCTGTTTTTAAAATGTAGAATGCCCACCTTAAGTAAAGAAGATACAGAATATTTGGGACATTTAAAATTGGAAGGGATAGAAAGACTTGAGTAACTCAACGATGATTGCTTTCTTTTGACTGGCATCACTGCCCTTGGCTGAGAATATTTTCCTAGCAGTCTCTGTTCTTCACTGCCTGATTTTTTACTTTCACAAGAGTTACCATCTCCATCCCTATTCTCATTAGAGGTCTTAGAAGAACAAACTATGTGTATTTTAGTAACTTCTCTTTCCTTTTCTCCAATAATAAATTCATCTTCCTGTCCTGCCCTTCACTGAGGCAGAAAGGGAAAGCTCGGTGTATATAAGTAGCAGGTGAGATTTCTAATGAAATCATGATACCTAATAAGGTATGTCTGTTGTTAATTAGCCATAGTAGAATCTTTAAAACATAGGCCTTTGTTTTTTTTCTTTGTGAGTTTTTTTTTTTGAAGATCTAATTGACATTATTAAATTACTTTATGAATTGGGCAGTACCCCATCTAGCAAGTAGAAAGGCCCCGTAAGACAGAACTTTGGGGGATGCCTGGGTGGGTGGCTCAGCGGTTGGGCATCTGCCTTCGGCTCAGGGTGTATTCCTGGAGTTCTAGGATCGAGTCCCACATCGGGCTTCCTGCGTGGAGCCTGCTTCTCCCTCTGCCTGTGTCTTTCTGCCTCTCTCTTTCAGTGTCTCTCATGAATGGATAAATTAAAAAAAAAAAAAAAAAAAAGACACAGGACTTTGGAATTGGATTTCCTGGATTTGCATCCTGGTTAAGTTACTTATTAGCTGTTTGACCACTCTAAGCCAGTTTTCTCAGCTGCATAATTAAATCACTTCATAGGATTGTTTTAGAAATTAAATAGAGTAACACACAAGCACTTAGCAGCATGTCCTACACATAGTAAATGCACATAACATGTTAGGATTTTTTGTACTGTTATTGTATGTTAAATGCCATTTAAAAATTAAATGCCCCATGCTTTTTAAAAGAGTGACTGTTACTCAAATTCTTGAACTCTTCCTCAAAATAGATTACTTTCTTACACTTATGTACAGGAGTGGGGATTAGGTCTGACTGGTAATAATAGGAAATTCAAGATGGCATGGTTTTAATAAACAATGGTTCTGTCTCATTAGAGAAATCTGAAACTAGGTCATGTGTAACTATATGTACTTATCAAAAACCCGTGGTGCTTCTCTCTTTCTCCTCTCCTGTCCTAACACTTGTCTTGCATCCTCAAGGCCACTTAGTGGTCCAGGATGGCTACTGGAGCTTCAACTATCATGTCTGAGTTGTAGGCTTTCAGAAGGAAAGGCAAAAGAGACTTCATCTGGTTGTTGTCCCTTTGCTTTATAAGTCACCTTCCCAGAAATCTTTTACACTTACACTTATGTTTTATTATATAGAACTTAGTCACAAAACCATTCCAAGCTGCAATTAGGCTAGGGAGGCAGTGTTTTGGTTGAGTTCGTTATTTCAAATAAATCTGACATTCTGTTACCAGTGAAGAAGGGAAGAATAGAGATTGAATGGTAGCCATTGTTTCTGTTATAGCTTATTTCTTATTGGCAAGAACTGCCAGCAAATACTCCTGTATTATTGGATTAAAAACTTGAAAATATTTTGTGTAATAGTGACTTTTTTCACTGTAAACGAATCCTTAGTAGAGAAATTTGTATTCTACTGATTACATTTAATTACCAGAATATATCTGACCATCCTTTATTTAATATCTGGAATTAATTAAACTGGGAGTCTGGTTGCTTTTGTTTAGATCTTATTTCTAAGTCATTCAGTGTTGGAATTTCAATGTGAGTGGATGTTTGGAAGCCCCTACCTTTCCAAGCACTTGAAACACTAATTTGTAGCTTTCTTTATAGATATATGGCAGTGTATGGGAGAAACTGCACCGGGCCTTTGCCATTTGGAGTGGCTTTGGGATGACCCTAACTGGTGTTCACACTTGTGGAGATTACATGTTCAGTGGCCACACAGTCGTCCTAACTATGCTGAATTTCTTTGTCACTGAATGTAAGTATTTCTTTAGTGCTTCCATACATATTAGATGACTGGCTGCAGAGGAGGCTGTTGGAAGGGTGTCAAGTTCTGTGAAGAGTGACAGACTGACCTAAGAAACATGTGACTTAGAAGCATTGGAAAGAATGTGGTTTTAAAACGATCTTTGTCCTTTTCCCAGATACGCCAAGAAGCTGGAATTTCTTGCATACTTTGTCCTGGGTTCTCAACCTCTTTGGAATCTTCTTCATTTTGGCTGCCCACGAACATTATTCCATTGATGTGTTTATTGCCTTTTATATCACGACAAGACTCTTTTTGTACTACCATACTCTAGCCAATACTAGAGCATATCAGCAGAGTAGGAGAGCAAGAATTTGGTTTCCCATGTTTTCTTTTTTTGAATGCAATGTTAATGGTACAGTACCTAATGAATATTGTTGGCCATTTTCAAAACCAGCAATAATGAAAAGATTAATTGGATAAAGTCAATCTTTGTAATGGGTTCATGATTAAATATACAGTAGTTGAAAGTGAATAACTTTGCTTTCTCCTCCTAAGCTGTTCCTGGATGCCTTGCTTTTTGGCTTATATGTTGACAAAGTGAAGTTTCATGTTTTGAGCAAGGCTGTGATTATAGAAATCAAGAAAGAGCAGTCAAGAGTCCTTACATATTCGTTTGAATAGGAAGCTTAAGTAGATGTTTCTGACTCTTCTCTTTTGGCAAATTTAATGTTGTGATTGAAGTCAGGCTGTTACCCTCGCCTGTTGAGTACTTGTATTGAACTTAAGCAATTTGCTGGTTGAAAGTGTTTTTGTTTTGTTTTGCTTAACTTCATTAGGACTCTAGTCAAGAAATAATTTTTTTAAGCTCCTCATTATCTTCAAAGAAAAACCTCCATCAAATGAGCAGTACTTGTTCTTTGAACTAATCTTTTTAAAAATGCAACTGTAGAAAGTGATCTGTATTACTAACAAATAATTTTTGCCTTCTGAACCATCTTTAAGAAAAGTATACTGAACATACCAGGATGCCTGAAAGAAGAAGAGAATGGAAGAGGCCGTACATGAGGTGACAAAGTACAAATATAGTACTGGCATTTTTCTCCAAAGGTGCAACAGAAGATGCAGTTCTTATTTTGTTCTGAGGGTTTAGTGTGACCATCAGTAAGTGTTTATGAGGGAGAAATGGCTGCATCCATAATAATAAAATTGGCTTAATTTTAGTCAGGTAGGTACCTGGAACAACTTTGTGCTATAGTTGTTAGCTAGACATATGACAGCCCAATTTTATGCCTTTAAGTGATGTTATTTAATGAGCAAAATAGTGGAGTGTTTTACTAAATGTTAGATAAAGTTCTAATGTCCGTGAATAGGGAGGTATGCATGCAAAGAATATTTTTTCTGTGATCGAAAAGAACTTTATAACAGGTTGCAGGCATAATACAACTTTTTGGTTTTTGAAATTTGTCATTCTTGGCCATCAGAAGTGAACAGTGTCAGACATATTTGGATATGAAAAGGTTTTGTTATTTTTCATTTTTAAATACAATTGTGTACATACATTCTTTCTGTTTGGTCTTAATTTGGCAGTCAGAAAGTGATACAACATAGTTGCTGTTTACAACACTAGAAATTTAGTACCTTAAGTAATTTGACCATTGTGAAAACATTTGTCACTTTACTTTTTAATGATTTTGGTTAATAGTTATGACAGTAGAACGGTTATGGAATTGGATTTTGAGCCCCAACTGGTTGAGCTTAGCTACTTGGCATATTAATTGTATAGTTTTTACATTCCATTTTAAAACAAGGAGTTAGAAAAAGTGCTGGCATATGAGGTCTAAAATTAGGCCGCTTAGAAGCCCACTCTAATGTGGGTGAAATATTTTATTTTTGCACTTTGAGTCATATTCCCACCCCTGTATAAGTTACAGAGGATCCTGAATGGATTGGACAGGAAAAGAATATTATGCAAACAAGTTTCAACCAGTGCTGAATGACCCCAATTTGAGTCTACTCTTTTTTTTTTTGTTTTTGAGTCTACTCTTAACATTATTTTTTATTTCTCACTTGAGAAATGGTACAAGGCAATTCTAGTTTTATTATGCCTTTAAATCTAATACTTTAGAATCTTATAATATCTTAAATTGTTGATTCTAATATATGCAAGGGACAAAAATGTCAACGTTTCATCTAAGGAAACTGCATAAACATGAGGGATGTTTCCTGTGCTACCCTAGAGCACTTTGACCCTTGAGATAAAAAAAATGTGTAACTGCCATTCTTTCTAAGGGACAAGTAAGACTGTATTTAGCTAGGGAGGGACGAGTGTTGGCTTTTGGAAAAATGTTTGAAAAAAATCTGTGGCAACATTAATTCAAGAATGTCAGATAGTAACTTAATGGTAAATTTCCTAACATCAGTGTTCTTTCCTTCATATGGATTCTATTCTAGAACAAAATAGAAAAAAAAAATTGCAACTAACTTTGCAGAGCTAATGACATTGAGAGTGCCTAACAGTAGACTGCAATGAAGATTATAAAATAAGTTTTCAGCTTTGCATTTATCATATTTGATTTGAGGTAAAGTTAAGGTAAATTTACATTTTATTGTTATAACTAATACAAGGCAGTGTTTACATAAATTAATCATCTCCAAGTCTCTTTCTTGGAAAACTTTGACACAAAATTATTTTCCATTTTTTTTAATGTGAAACCTATATTTTAGTTGTTTTTTGTTTTGTCCACAAATTTCCAGATTTTGTCTTTGTATTTTTTTTTTCTTGTCAAAGTGTAAACCATTGGAAGAGTGGTATTTATATTCACATTTTGGTGTGAATGTGGCCAGGTAGAAAGGCTCCATGCCTTAGATCTATGTATTTTTTTACCCTCTCTACAGCTGCAGGCTTATGAGAGGCTTATATCCTTAAATACTGAGACCTCAGTATAGAAGGAACCAAGAAGACTTTTGGTTTGGGGATACAAACTGGAGGTTATATTGGAAGTCCTTGATTCATTTCTCTATACTCCTGGGGGCAATATAGTCTTTTTATTCTTTTCTTTTTTCTTTTCTTTTCTTTTCTTTTCTTTTCTTTTCTTTTCTTTTCTTTTCTTTTCTTTTCTTTTCTTTTCTTTCTTTTGTCTATGCAGGACATTGTTACTGAAGGGTAATTGAAGTTCACAAGGAGTAGGAGGTTTTGAAGAAGGCAAGTGTGCTGTTATCACTGAATAATTTGGGAGAAATTATTTGGCTGTGCTGGAGAATTCTCAAATGGCTATCCTCTCCATAGTTCTCTATGGCCAGAATTGCTAGGGTAAAAATACAACTTCCATATGCTGGGTATATTTAGTAGTTTGTTGTTTGTTGTTGTTTGTTTGTTTTTAATCAGAGAGCAATGAGAATACACTTAGAACCAATCAGCTAAAGAAATGTGGATTGTTCATGAGAAAAAAATCTGTTGACTGAGAGACCTTCTGGTTGTGTAAGTGGTATGTTTTCTTACTCTGTACCTGCGTAAGTGTTGTTACTTAGAATTCCAAAAATCTTATAATTTGTAAACAGAACAGTGAAGCCAAGTCCTCTTATAGCCAAAATGAAACAGTCTGTTGGAAAAGTGTTATTTATATATTCAAAGTCACATTCATAACAGTAACCTGCTTTGAGTGTATTCAGCAAAAGGCAATGCATCATGAGTTTTTTAGTAAACATTTTTTAAAGATTCTTATTCCAAAATGCTTGAGAACGTTAACCATATTCTTGTTTTAAGTTCTGTGATCTAATAAATTTAATTTTTTGGTAGTCTTTTTGTAGACTTAAGTTATCCCTTACTAAGATCTAATAAATTTAATTTTTTGGTAGTCTTTTTGTAGACTTAAGTTATCCCTTACTAATAGTAATTACTATTACTGTAATTACAGTAATAGTCCTGTGTCAGTTCTTTCAGGTATTCAGGCATTTGAGACAAGAATATTCTTTTATAATAGTCCAATAGCTTTCTTAAACAGTATTGGTTTCTTTTAGATAGTTTCAAAGCCAACAAAGCATGTCAGTTTTAATGCCATCTTCATTTGGCAGTTAAAGATGGTTTGCATTTGTAAAAAGTGTAGCCTGAATTATCCCCATACCTCTCTAGAGACTTGTTAGTAACATCAAGTCAGACTGCTTCAGGTGACCAGTGAGAAAAGAGAGAGGTTGAGGGTTTTTCCCTCTTTGTGTTTGAGTGGTTCTGAATGACTGAAATTACTGTGAAAGTAGGTTTTGGTCTTCCCTCTCACCTCTCACATCCAGTAAATGCTACCAATTTCAAGTAAAACGTGGCTTATTACTTTACATCAAGTTCAGTAAAAATACCTATGAAACCTATAAACCATAATTCAGCTACCAGTAAAGGTGTTTTTAGAATGTGTTCTACCCTAAATTAGCCAAAGACTTTTTATTCAGTATTCCATGTTAAGCATAAGGAAGGGGAGAGAGATGGAATACTATGATCATTTTATTATTTCAAATGTTTCAGTATGAATTACTGGGTTGTCTGAATGGCAGCCGAGCCATGTTAATAATGTCATCTTAAAAATGCTTAATTTTAATAATTTTTTATCTGGAGAATCTATGGATTGTTAGGACAATTGAAGTATTTCTGATATGGAACAAAAGAAGAACTGGTACTTAGTGGGGGAGGCAAAATTAGCTTGGACTAAAGTGGGCATGTTTTGTTTTAAGAACTCTACCTAAATGTAACTCTGTCCACAGAGAAACTAGTATTACTTGAAGATGTGAATGTTCCTGTGGTAGCCATGTCTTGAAGCACAGTGTTGTATATAAGTAAATATATTGATTCTAAATTAAATCCAGATTTAACTAATATATTATTTTATATCTTTGTTGTATTAAAATGTTTAAAAACACTAAAAATAAAACATTTGAAAGTTGAATTGCAGTCTCTTATTTGAAAGTCTTTGCATTACTAATGCAGCTCGTCTATTTTTTATACGGTAAATTTTTGTTTTTAAAGATTTTATTTATTCATGAGAGACACAGAGGGAGAAAGAGGCAGAGACACAGGCAGAGGAAGAAGCAGGCTCCATGCAGGGAGCCCGATGTGGGACTCCAGGATCACGCCCTGGGCTGAAGGCAGATGCAAAACTGCTGAGCCACCCAGGGATCCCCTACGGTAAATTTTTATTTTTGCCAATGATTGGGCCCAGCAACTTTAAATCTTAATATAGTATCTAGTTCCTGGCATTTACAAGTTCTTAGTTGTCTATTAGATAAGCCATTCGCCCTTTCTCCTTTCTATTGTGTACATTAGAAAAGAAAAGTAATCTTCATGAGACCACTAGAAGAATAGTGGATTAAGTTGAGGGGGAGGGAAAAGAAGCAAAAAGCTAATTATTCCTGGACACATTAAAGTTTTTGTTTGTTGGGGATCCCTGGGTGGCGCAGTGGTTTGGCGCCTGCCTTTGGCCCAGGGCGCGATCCTGGAGACCCGGGATCGAATCCCACATCGGGCTTCCGGTGCATGGAGCCTGCTTCTCCCTCTGCCTATGTCTCTGCCTCTCTCTCTTTCTCTCTCTGTGACTATCATAAATAAATAAAAATTAAAAAAAAAAGATTTAAAAAAAAAAAGTTTTTGTTTGTTTGGTTTTGATTTAATTGTAGATTATATAGGAAGATGCCACTATCCTGGCAGGTCAGCTTTGGAAATAATGATGAATGGGGAAAGAAGGGAAAATAGCTCTTAAGAGTAGGGTAGCTCCATAGACCAGAACCATGGAGTAATTGAAACACTAAGCATTGTCATGGGACCTTATGAACTTAATCGTGACTGAACTTATTTTCATGACCATTAGTAATTGTAGCCTCTCTGGTGGTGGCCCCAGCTAGTTTCTCTTGGGAACTCTGGGAAAGAATAATCCAGGATAGACCTAGAGGCTACTTGGTGGAATAGAAAATACACTAGATTTAGACTGGGAGGGCCTGGGTATGGGTTGCATCTCTGCCGTTGATTAAATTAGGCCTTTACTTCCAGCATCACTTAAATTTATGTGTAAAAAGGGGAGAAAAAAATGCCTATCACATAGGTTGTATTAAAGACCAGATATGAAATACTATACCCTTGCTGGCTACTATTAGTAGCAGTTATATAATGCTGAACTATTAGTTGAATTGAGGTCAATAAAACAGGGCCTATGCCTCCAGGAAATTAGTAATCTACCTGGGAATTTGACATGAAAAGGTAGCCAACATTCATTGGTAGAATAAACTCATAGTTTTAAAGCTGCCTGGTTGAACATCTTCAGGGATAGAGGAAAGGGAGTTGAGGAGTTTGTACCATTTTCACACAGAGCTGGTGCTGTACATACTTAGTTTTCCTTGTAGGTTTTCCCTTTGAAAAAAGAGCTGAGGATAGGGGAAGGAAATGTTTGGAAACAGCTGAGTCAATAGATAATTTTCTGTCTTCATTTAATGGTAGCTTGGGAGAGGAAGACTCAGTGGGGACTGAGGGTCCAAGCAGAATTTAGTGTGTAAAACTTGAACTGAGCCCTCTCTGAAGGAAGAATTCTTAAGGACATGATGAAAGGTTTAGAAGACTCCGATTGTCATGCAAAAAATTGGATTTGTGTATGTATTAGGGAACTGTTGACAGGGTATGTGTTTAAAAAAATAGTTTTAAAGATTTGTTATTGGGATCCCTGGGTGGCTCAGCGGTTTGGCACCTGCCTTTGGCCCAGGGCATGATCCTGGAGTCCCGGGATCGAGTCCCGCGTTGGGCTCCCGGCATGGAGCCTGCTTCTCCCTCTGCCTGTGTCTCTGCCTCTCTCTCTCTGTGTGACTATCATAAATAAATAAAAAAATTAAAAAAATAAATAAATAAAGATTTGTTATTTTAGAGAGCATGAGGGTAGGGGGAGGAGCAGAGGGAGAGAGAATCTCAAGCAGATTTCCCCACTCAATGTGGAGCCCAACACAGGCTTGATTCACAAACCCTGAGATCATGACCTGAGCTGAAATCAAGAGTCAGACGCTTAGCTGATTGAACCACCAGGCGCCCCAACAGGGTATGTGTTTTTAATAGAAGCATTGGAATGCCTGTTGACAAGGTCTAAATTGTTGGGACAGGTGTAAGTAGTTTTATAAACAGGAGTCAGTAAAGGGCACAAGTTTAAGTCAAAAAAAATAAAAAAAGGTAGGATGATGGAAAACTACACAAAAGGTCAAACTGGAGATGAAAGAAAGACTACAGACCCCAAGATAGTAGGTCAAGGAACCAGACCTGGGCACAGTTTGTAGGAAGCCTCTCTACCAGCCAAGGAAGATTAATACACCCCAAAAATGAACTGCCAAGTGCTCCTGGCTTGTGTAATATGACTGTAGGATATAATATACCCTGTATCCAAAATTGTCTTTTTTTTTTTTAACAAAGATGATCCTAGATAGGATTTTCTTTTTTTTTTTTTTAAGATTTTATTTATTCATTCATGAGAGACACAGAGAGAGAGAGGGAGGCAGAGACACAGGCAGAGGGAGAAGCAGGCTCCATGAAGGGAGCCCAACGTGGGACTCAATCCCAGGACTCCAGGACCACGCCCTGGGCCGAAGGCAGGCACTAAACCACTGAGCCACCCAGGGATCCCCAAAGTTGTCTTTTTTTTTTTTTTCAAAGTTGTCTTTTTTATGGTCAAGTAGCTCACCCACCCATCCAAGTGCTGGGCAGCCAGGCATAATGTGGAGTGGGAGCCAGCTCTGGTGGAGACTTGAGGAGTGCTGGGGCAAGAGAATGCCTCAGAAAAGCTCAGTTACCACCATCAGCTGTAACTTTGAAGAAGACTACTTGATAGCGGTAAGGCCTCTGCTAGAAGCAGTGTGATATTTAAATCCTGTATGTTCTCAGCATACTTCCTATGAGAGCCAGAAGTATAAAACCACCATGAACTGTTCATATTCCAGACTTAAGAGTCTTGGATCCCACTCTAAAGAAGACACGTGTACCGAATGGTTTTTTAATACAGACAAATCAGCAACCTTCATCAATAAGATGTAAAAGTACCTGAAATTTGATCCTGTTTTTCCACAGAGACTGATTTGGGAGGTCTAGCTGGAGAGCAGTTAGCAGTAGTGATGTGATTTGAGGAACTACAACATGGTGGAAATCACTCCCTCTAGAAAATTGATAAGCCTAACTGTCCAGACAGGATTCTAATTTTTCTTCACTATGGATCACAGGGGTGATCCCTGTGATCTCATTATCTTGCTTTTTTTTTTTTCTTTTTTTAAGATTTATTTATTTTGAAGAGAGTGTGTGCAAGTGAGGGGGCGGGGTAGGGGGAGAGGGACCAAGGGAGAGAAGCAGACTCCCTGCTGAGCCCAGAGCCCAATATGGGCCCATGACCCTGAGCCCATGACCTGAGCCAAAACCAAGAGTCGATGCTCAACCATCTGAGCCACCCAGACACCCATGATTCTTAATATCTTTTTAAAAAGTCATTAATTGTGAGTAATTAATGAACATGGCAACAAACTATATATACTGAAAACTTTTCTTCCCACTCTGTGCCTCAGCCTTTACTTCTTCCAAGAGGCAATTATTTTTAACTAGTATGTTTTCCCAGAGACGTTCCATGCATATTCAAATATATTTTTTCTATTTATTTTTATATAAAATTATAGCATATACACATATATGCACATATATACATGATTTTGCACCCTATTTATTTCACTTAACATATGCCAATGCCTTCTCCTCCAAGGACACACCTTGGTTGAATAAGTTAGGTTTATTACTCATTACAATGAGGGAGAATGCACACCATGGTGAATTACAGGGCATCTCAGCTGGAGGGTGTTGGGAAAGGATTTCTAGGATTTGGATTTGGATTAGATGGTTTGGGAAAAAAGTTTTAAGGAAGTGTGGATTTGCTCTGAATTGGATGCTTTTAGGATGCTGGGGCCATTCTGTGATTGGGTATCTTAATCTTAAGGCAGGAGGATAAATCAAGGCTAATGTCATAATTGGCAAAAAAAAAAAATTTACTCATATTAGGATAGAGGGATATTTGGTCATTTTTATAGTTCCAGTAATGTTCATGTTTTTATCTATGTTCATACATGATTATTGATAGCCTTGTTTTTACCTTAACATTATCATTGTCACAGGTCTCATCATATGAAATTTTTTATGTTCAAAAGGAAAATAATAAGGACTAACTGGGTGCCAGGCCAGCTTTTGGCAACATCCAAGTTCTAACTGATGTCAAGAGCTTCTTTTCTCTTTCCCACATGACATATTAGTATTCTTTCCATATAAGTTCATAAAGAATGCAATTTGCTTCATTCTTAGTTTTTTGGTTTTTTTTAAGATTTTATTTATTTATTCATGAGAGAGAGAGAGAGAGAGGCATAGACACAGGCAGAGGGAGAAGCAGGCTCCATGCAGGGAGCCTGACATGGGACTCGATCCCGGGTCTCCAGGGTCACGCCGTGGACCGCAGGCAGGCGCTAAACCGCTGAGCATCCCCCTGCTTCATTCTTGTTAATGGCAACATGATACTTCATTGTATAGATGTCATAATTTATTACTCATTCCCTGAAAGAGAGACATTTAGGTTGTTTACTATTCAAACAATGCTACAATAAATATTACTTGCATGTGTGCAAGTTCATCGGTAGAATAAATTGCTAAAAGTGAAGTTGTTGGGTCCAAGCATTTGTGCATTTTAGTTTTTGTTAGATATTGTCAGATTGACCTTAATAGAAGTTTTACCAATTTATTCTTCCACTAGCAATTTATGAGTTTGCCAGTTAATCCACACCATTGCCAAAATAATCTACTACTGAACTTTATCATTTTTTCCAATGTGATAGGTTCAAAAATGATATCTTAATTCCCTTTCTACATAAGTAAGCTGCAGAAGTATTTTTAAATAGTAATATAGTAAGGGAAGGTGACAGCTTTACTGGGATGTGCATCTTTCAGGAGGACTAATTGCATTGCAGACTGTGTCATATATTTTGTTAAAAGCCCATATGACTATAAAATATTGAATGGGAAAAGGAAGATGATTTAACAGATTGAGAAGTCTTTCTCCCATTTTATTTATAGCATAGTCTTTACCCTGTCCATCTCTTGCCATTGCAGAGTAGTGGGGGTTTTTTGGTAGTTGTCTTCCTAAGCACCCAAAGGGAAGCTAAGTCCTGTCTAGTCTAAGGGAGAGTCTGGAGGACTTAGTTGCTTTCCATTTTTAAAGTTGTATAAAGGAGGGTGCACCTGGGAGGCTCAGTGGCTGAACGTCTGCCTTTGGCTCAGATCCTGATGATAGGGTCCTCACAAGGAAACCTGCTTCTCCCTCTGCCTATGTCTCTGTCTCTCTCTCTCTTTCTCTGTCTTTCATGAATAAATAAAATCTTAAAAAAAAATAAAGTTCTGTAAAGGGTAAATGTTAATACCTGCCTGCCCACCAGCAGCTATCATTTGCTCTGCCATGACCTATGAGACACACCAAGGATCTGAATTTACCCTGTCCCAGATATAGGGCTCCACTGTAGATATGTAGGACCTGAAGTGTGGAAGATGTTTTGAATGAATAGTTCCCAAGCATTTATTGAGCATCTACTGTATGCCAGGTACTGTTTAAGCCCTGATATGTCAGTGGTAAATGAAACAAAGTCCTTGCCCTCAGGAAGCCTACTTTCTGGACAATAAACTAATATGAGAAAGAAAGAAGCATCCCTGACAGTTGTCACCTAGTAACTGGCAGTGGTGTTCCCTTATTGAAGATAAACAATGTTATAGAATATCACATCAGATGAGGGTTCTGCATGACTGTACTGTGATGAACCATCTTCACTCAAACAGGCCTGGACAGACATGCAACACAAAAATAACCAGATACCCACCCCCTATTAATATGAGTAAGATATTGAATTGCCCCAACTTTCTAAAAACACTAAATCAGGAATAGCACCCCACCTCCTTGTTTCCTTGAAGGCTTTACATCTCTTAACTCAAGCCAAAATCCTATACAAGCCCCTCCCAATACTCTCTTATTGAGTTTTCCTGTTCTTTTCAATAGTGTTTAGTCTTAATTGTTACATGAAGTTTAAAACACTTTGACTAATGTGTGCCCCCCACAGCCCCCCTGTGATCTTTGCTCAGTGGGAATTGACTCTTGGGAGCCAAAAATGGATACACACACATCTCCAGTAGAAAACAGATAAAAGGATAGAGTGATAGAGAGCACTTGCTATCTCATAGCACTGAGAGACCTTCTGCAGAGGTGACATTTGAGCAGAGGCCTGAATGAAATGGAGGAGGAACCATGTGGATATTTAGAGGTTGAGGGAAAAGGAAGTGCACTGACCTCTAAAATAGACTTGGCATGTTCTCCAAACAAGAGGCCAATTTAGCTTAAGAGTGAGCAAGGGAAGGAATGATTAGAAGTAAACTTAGAAGTAGCCAGTGCTCCAACCATGCAAGCCTCAAAGGTCCTGGTGAAGACTAGATAGATTTTGCTTCAAGTTACAGGAAGCCATTGAAAGATTCTGGGTTTGTTAGGAGAGTGACTCATCTCCATTGTGGCCAGAGTGACACTGCCCTTAGGCTAAGGCAGAGAAGGCCTGATCCACCCACCTCCTACTTGCCTGGCCTGGAGACCGTTGTCTCTGAAAATTTCGTCAAACTCTTCTGGGTCCTTTATTAGAAATCTGGAAGAAGGAAGGATAAAAGCCATAAGCAGAACCAAAGGAAAATGCACCAGGATCTCAGAAATTCTGTGGTAGAATGAGACATCAGTGGATATAATAGGAAACAGGATTTTTTTTAAGATTTATTTATTTTTATAAATTAATTTTTTATTGGTGTTCAAAATACCAACATACAGAATAACACCCAGTGCTCATCCCGTCAAGTGCCCCCCTCAGTGCCCATCACCTATTCATCCCCACCCCCCGCCCTGCTCCCCTTCCACCACCCCTAGTTCGTTTCCCAGAGTTAGGAGTCTTTATGTTCTGTCTCCCTTTCTGATATTTCCCACACATTTAAGATTTATTTATTTATTCAGAGAGAGCGAGAGAGAGCCAGAGACACAGGCAGAGGGAGAAGCAGGCTCCATGCAGGAAGCCTGATGTGGGACTTGATCCCGGGTCTCCAGGATCACACCCCAGGCTGCAGGCGGCGCTAAACCGCTGCGCCACCAGGGCTACCCCAAAACAGGATTTTTCTTAACATTTCTTCATTTGAATAAAAAACTCAGGCTGGCAAATTAGTTGTTATGTGAGCCTGTTTTTGGTTCAGAGATCGGCCTTTGCTGATGGGCACCAGCAGAGGGTGCTATAAACCTCAGCAGCCTGGATGCCTTTGGTCTCAGGCACAGAATGAAGTAGGGATGTTGCTGTTTAGAACATAGTGTGTGCATCAGAATCACCTGCTTTCCCTCCCACCTTCCCCCATTTCTAGCAGGTTCCCAGGTTAGATGCAGATGCAGATGTTAGATGCTGATGCTTCCAGGCAGATTGTTTCTCTTTCTGGAGGTGATAAGAATTCCCTGAAGAGCCTCTCAGCAGTCTGAGGCACCCTCCCCTAAGGGCATTTCAGAATGGGGTGGAGCGAGAATGCAGGTGTTCCTACATTCTTCCTCCCTCCTCTTGAGCAGTTGTAAAAGTATTGTGTCCACTGAAGCTCTACAAATAGCTACCATAAGCATCACACTTAGCTTTTTTATTCCCTCATTCCATCTTTTAATTTTGGCTTCCAGTCGTACATTACAAGTGTACAGAAATACAATTGACTGGGACACCTGGGTGGCTCAGTGGTTGAGCGTCTCCCTTAGGCTCGGGGCATGATCCCAGGTCCAGGGATTGGGCTCCCTGCAGGGAGCCAGCTTCTCTCTCTGCCTACGTCTCTCCCTCTCTCTCTCTGTGTCTCTCATGAATAAATAAATAAAATCTTTTAAAAAATTATTTAAAAAAAAAGAAATACAATTGACTGTTGGACATTGGCCTTTTATCCTGTGACACTGCCAAACTCAGGTACCGTACTAGTTCTAGAAGTTCTTTTGTAGGCTTCTTAGGGTTTTGCACATAGTCATAAACAATCTTGTCCATCAATGAATAGCGACTGTTTTATCCTTCCCCCACTCCGTCTTGAATTCTTGTTTCTCTGGTGGCCAGAACCGGTTTCTCTGCTGACCCCATTCCGTCATATTCAGGAGCAGTTAACACACTAAGTCACAAAGCAATTGACAGTACTCTGAATTCTAAGTGACCACTGAGGACACTTAGGGAAAAGACATCTGAAATGATGACAAACAAGGGCCCTGAGATGAGAGAGACCTAGCCTTGAAATAGTTCTCGTAGGCCAGAGCTAGAGAGTAGAACCCCACCTTCCTAAAGTGGGGAGGTTAGGCTCCAGCTCTGAGTGGGAAGAGTCTAGCCTTTGGCACCCAGGAATTCCTGTGTGGGTCAGGTACCTGAATTGTAGCACCCAAGGGGACTCTTGGATTAAGCCTTAGGGTGGACCAAGGTTTGGCAGAGGTAAAGGGAGACCTCAGCCCATTTGATAGGTCATGAGAATTGGTAGTGGAATTCTCATGGAGGGCTCCAAAAGGAAAGCAACAGATCGGGCTTCTAATCTAGGCAGCAGGCTAGAGGAAGTTTGCCCTTTCTTGGTTACTAGTTGAGTGGGGATAAATGGCATTTGGGAGCAACGTAATTCATTTGTGTTCTCTCTCCCTGCACACTGCCTGGTACCTTCATACATTGGCACTAGGGTCCTTTTACTAAGCAGCTCCCCTTCATAGCTTCATCTTCCCTTTGCTTCAAAACTTAAAGGTAGCCATTATTTTCTCAAGGAAAATGGCATGTCTAAAATGCTTTGTGTTTTCATTTCCCTAGCTGTAGGTTAGCATGTGTTGGGACAGACTCAGAGTTGGTACTGCCTTTGGCTTCACACTCTTGGCTCCACCTCTCCATATAATCCCGCCTGTTAGGAAAACCATTTAAAATAGAAATAGTTGATAACTTCAGCTGTCACACTGTAATAGGGCTTGGCTTACAGGGGGAAAGCCTGGCCTCTGCCTCCTACACGTGATGTAGTGGTACTGTGCCTGAGCTTAGGCAAGTCACCAAATTGCTGCCTCAGTTTCCCTATTTGATGTGATGGGATGGTAATAGCTGGAAAGAGATATAGTATAATGGTTTAAGGGCATGGACTCTGAAGCCAGGTGCCTAGACTTAAATCCTGACTCCTCTCCTTACTAGCTCCATAACCTTGGCAAGTTATATATCCTCTTTGTCTCTCAGTTTTGAGTTGCTAATAGTACTTAAATGTATAGAGTTATTATGAGGATTAATGAGTTAGTTCCTGCAAAGGATATAAAATATTACCTGGAACATCATAAGTAGAAGATAGCATCATCTTCATCACATTATAAGGATCTGTTGAGTTCATGGTGTGAAAGTATTTTGAAACTGAAAAGTGATATCTACCTTCTGACTATTACCTTACCAAAGCTATTTAATAGTGGAACTCATTGTGCTGAGCCTGCAGATTGAGGACGGCTGTTATTTTGGGAGGGGGGTGTTGTTTGTTTTGTTGAAGTAGAGTTGACACAAATTTCATAATATTACATAATTTTCAGGTGTACAACGTAGTGATTCCACAACTCTCCGTGTTATGCTGTACTCACCACACATCTCTATTACAATGTCACTGACTATATTCCCTACTCTGAAAGATGCCTTTCATCTCTGTGACTTACTCATTTCGAAACTGGAAGCCTCTACCTCCCACTCCCCTCACCCATTTCTCCCATCCCTCCACCCATTCCCCTCTGGTAACCAGCCATTAGTTTATTTTCTTTTTTGTTGGTTTGTTTGAAAACGTTATTTATTTCACAGAGAGAGCATGAGCAGGGGAAGGGACAGAGGGACAGAACGAGAAGCAGGGGAGAAGCAGGCCCCCTGCTGAGCAGGGAGCCCAACGTGGGGCTCAATCCCAGGACCCGGAGATCACGACCTGAGCTGAAGGCAGACGCTTAACTGGCTGAGCCACTCAGGTGCTCCCCTCACTTTGTTTTTTGTATTTATGGGTCTGTTTCTGGGGTTTTTTTTTGTTCATTTGGTTTTTTTTTTTTTTTTTAGATTTCACACATAACTGAAATCATATTTGTTTTTCTTTGTCTTCACTTAGATAATACTCTGTAGGATCAGCTATGTTGTCACAAATGGTAAGATGCATCCTTTTTTATGGCTGATTGATATTCCATTACATACACACACCACATCTTTGTTCCTCTATTGATGGACATTTGAATTGCTTCTATAGCTTGGCTATTGTAAATAATGCTGCAGTAAACATAAAAGTGTATATGTCTTTTTGAATTAGTATTTTTGTTTTCTTTGCGTAAATACCCAGTAGTGGAGAAGAGGGCTGATTTTGTTTTTTGTTTTTCGTTTTTTTTTTTTAAGATTTTATTTATTTATTCATGAGACACACACACAGAGAGAGAGAGAGAGAGAGAGAGAGAGAGAGAGAGAGAGGCAGAGAGAGAAGTGGTCTCCTCACAGGGACTCGATCCCAGATTCTGGGATCACGCCCTGAGCTGAAGGCAGATGCTCAACCGCTGAGCCATCCAGGCGTCCCGAGGGCTGATTTTGAATGTCACCTTCCCAAAGCCCCATTACACTGTCCTTATCTGGGCAATTCCTCTGCCCACAAACTGGCATACAGGACGTAGGTCCTCTTTATATAGAGCCTCCGATGCTGGTGAATTAAGAACTGAGGCTATCACACCCCCAGGGAATGACTTAACCACCCACACAGGAGGGACCTGGGGAGGGAGTTCTCAGTGGGCATCAGGGACAAGGACAGAAACTGAGAGGGAATTATGAGAAGCCTGACCCTTGTGCCCACCTTCTAGAAGACTGGAGAGACTTCCAGTCTTATCTCTAAAAGAAGAGTTCTGTTCTTTTTTTTTAAAAAAAGATTTATTTATTTATGTATTTATGATAGAGAGAGAGAGAGAGAGAGAGAGAGGCAGAGACACAGGAGGAGGGAGAAGCAGGCTGCATGATGCCCGGAGCCCAACGTGGGACTGGATCCCGGGACTCCAGGATCATGCCCCAGGCCAAAGGCAGGCGCTAAACCGCTGAGCCACCCAGGGATCCCCAAGAGTTCTGTTCTCACTTCACAAGGTGCTTGAAGAAGACAGTGAGGTAATAGTCCCAGATAAATAAAAAAGATATTATTGGAGTATAATAGGTGAATTACCATATCTGAACCAAACCTCCCTAAAAGTCCTGTCAGACGGTCAGTGTGTGAGGATGAGCAGTATACCCTCTTTTGATATAGGACTCTCTTGCTAGCCTTCATGTTTGCCCTGATAAGCCTTTTCTGCTAGGTGGCCCTCTAAATTGTACTCATTGAGGGCTTTGGTTGAATTTTGGCCACTCAGCTTCCTAGTCTCTATGCTTTTCCGCACTTTGGGACTCCCCCTCCACACACATAATACAGGTGTTTTTGCAATAGGGATCGAGCCTTCTGTGGTAGACTCACACTCTGTAGTATGACTTTACCGCTCCCTGTCTCAAGAGACAAAGTCTATTTCCCCACCCCTTTACAGTAACTGTCTTTGTGACTAATAAAATGTGGTGGACATGCTGATATGTGACTCATGAGGCTACCACTTTCACCCTCTTGGGATGCTGGCCTGAAATGGCTGTGCCATAAAGGAACCTAAAATGAAAGATCATGTAAGATAGAGAGAGGCCCAGCTTACCAAACGATCCCGGGTGAGCCCAGCCTCTAGCTGACCTACCAGCTGAGACAGCTGCATGAGTAAGCCCAATAGAGATCAGGAGAACTGTCCAATCAATGTGCAGATTCATAGACATAATTTATCTTAAAGCACTAAGCTTTAGTGCATTTGTTAGGTTGCATTAGATAACTGATATGCCGTGCATTTTATTTCTAACACCCCTTCCCACTGGTCTTCTATAGTTTGAAAGGCCTGGCTTTATTTAGGAGGTCAGAGGTGTTTTTCCAGCCTTCTTGGCCAATATCCAGTTCCATATTGTCCTGAAGTCTGTTTTCACAAGGCTGGTCTTGGCTCTGAGGCTATATATCTTAAATGCAATCTCATTGGTGACTCACCGATGCATTCTCATTTGGCTTTGCCTGGAATTAGATGGACCAACACATATGCTTTCAAAATTTTTCTGTTAAGAAATCACAAATTTAGACTTTTACCTGTGCGTAGCCAAGATGGAGTATAGGGACCAGATTTGCCCTCTCGCTTCATTGTTGCATCCTAGTTTGTCGCCATCATCCTAAATATACTCCTGATGTGATGTGGGTCCAGCATGGAGAACAGCCAGCCCTTGCTCCCCTTGATCTGGCCTCCACTGACCTCTCCAGCCTGCCCTTGTTAATTAAGTAACCCCTCTTCTGACTATTTCCTCCCCTGACATCCCATCTGTTGTACCATTCCTGCCATATTATTTGCAGTTTGTTGAACACACCATGCTCTATCATGCCTAGGCATCTTTCCTTATGTGCTGCCCATTCCCTCCTAGCTGGCCACAGAAACATGTCCTCCATTTTTAAGAATCTGTTTAACTCTGGGGCCTTCCTGATGCTCTCAGGGTGAACTGACTCCTTCATAATCCATGGTTCTCTGTTCATTTAGCGATCCTTGTGCCTACAGCACGTTACAGTCCTTGTTCATGGTTGTCTCCCTTTCTAGTTCATTGTTAATGAGTCAGAGACTCATCATTAAAAACGAGTCTCTGACTCATTAAAACTTTCATTTTAATGCAGTGTCTGACACACACTAATTGCTTAGTAAACATTTATAGAAGGAAGTGTGAGGGGGCACCTGGGTGGCTCAGCAGTTGAGCCTCTGCCTTCTGCTCAGGGCGTGATCTCGGGGTCCTGGGACTGAGTCCCATATCAGGATCCCTGCGGGGAGCCTGCTTCTCCCTCTGCCTATGTCTCTGTCTCTCTCTCTCTCTCTCTCTCTCATGAATAAATAAATAAAATCTTAAAAAAAAAAAAAGTGTGAGAGGAAGGAACATGTGTGACAAAAATCTAAAAAGATAGGGATGTCCCCAGGGCTAGAAGAATAGCCCATGCAAAAGCAGAGTGTTCCTTCTGAGTGATGAATCCAGTAGCTTGATTTCATGCTAACAGAGCCATTGTGACATTAATTAGGACTTTGTTAATTTTGAAGGAATAACAAACTGGATCCTTTATGTTACACCATTTATCAACAGATTTGTTCAACTTAAATACTGGGACATAAACAAGAGCTAACAAGAGCAAACGTTTCAGGTAACCATCAAACACTTGACAAGTAGCCCTTTCCACATAAACAATTGATGGACTGAATTAGAAAATATTCTCATCTGTTCATTAAAACAGATTGCCCTTAAGATCCTTACTGAGGAGCAATTTATTAGCATAGTTCCACTAGATTCCTGAAGGCAATACAACTGAATTCCTTTTAATATGCTTTATGATTCAGTCAAGCCAACTCTTGTCAGAGGGACCTAGTTAATCTGAATTAACTATATTTGAAGTCTTGGCATTACAGACTGAGAGCAGAATGATTCATTCAAATGGTGTGTCTTTGTAGCTTGTCCCAGAAGATTGCTGGAAACACAGAAAATTGATGGTGTTTTGGAGAAGATGAAGGAGATGTCCCTGGGTACACCTTGGCCCCTAGATGTAAACCTTGTGAGCTTGGTGACTTTCTACTTGTAGGGGAGCTGTAGCAGAAGCCTTGACTTTTAACAGGCAACCCCTCCCAATTTCCCCCGCCTCCTCCTCAAAAAACAAAACAAAATAAAACAAAAAACCCAAAAAACAAAAAACAAAAACAAAAATAAACCCAACAGGGTACCTGGGTGGCTCAAGTGGTTGAGCTTCTGCCTTTGGCTCAGGTCATGATCCCGGGTCTGGGGATCAAGTCCCACATATGGCTTCCTGCGAGGAACCTGCTTCTCCCTCTGTCTATGTCTCTGCCTCTCTCTCTCTCTGTCTCTCATGAATAAATACTTTAAAACAAACAAACAAACAAACAAGCAAAAAAAAAAAAAAAACCCAACTTCTATACACATATATTCATAGAGCTTTCCTGTGGCATAAAGGATTTTAAATTAAGAAAATATAGGCCAGTCATGGAACGTCATCCTGTTAGAATAGAAGGGTATGTTACCTGGGGAGGGAATCTACACATGAACACACATCTATTGGGAAAGGAAAGAGGCCATCAATGCTAGGCTGTGCTTTACTAACAGGGCCTTAGGCATTTTTTTTTTTCAGCTATGATTTTTGTACTTTACTAAAAATTTCCTGGAGTTGGGGTTTCAAGGAATTAATAAGCTTTGGGAAAAGCTGAGATGAGTATGAAGGCCTTCCGTCCCATCAGAGAGCAATGTTGGGCTCCTGAGACAGGTGATGTCTTTTCCTGAGCTCCCAGGGATGGAGCCATAGTTGGGCAGATAGACATGCACTCTAGAAAATCCAGTAGCTTCCTCCTGCAAAGACCCAGAGTAGATTATTCTGGGCGCCACCACTGCTGTGGTTTCCCCTTCCATGCTAGGCTAAAATCAAGGTGGCTTGATATCCTGAACTAAACAAGAAGACAGTACTCCAAACTTGGATGGAAACAACCTCTGGTTCTGTATATTCTGTGTCTCTTCATTGACATGTTGTTTCTCATCCATCTTTGCAATTTCCTTCCTTTGCAATTGCTGCCATTTTTTCCTAGTTGCACTGAGTTTAGGTATGAGGATTGTACTGCTGAAATTGCCCTTCCAGGTTATGTTTACAGGGCTTAGAATGCAACCTTTGCAAAGGAGCACATCTTTAGTCTTCCTGGCCCTCTTCTAAGCAGTTATTTCTGAAATCATGGTTCTTATATATTTATATTATACTTATATATTTAAATATAAATACATATTAGAACATATATATAAAACATACATAACTTATAGATGCATATATATGCATATATAAACATAACATATAAGCATATGTATAAACATTTTCTATTTTATACATGTATTATATATTTTGGGTATTTACGTTCCTATACTATTAACTGACTCTCCTGATTGGCCCTTCTACCCCTCTTCTCTGAGATACTCCTCTCCTTCCGCATTTTTTTCCACTTCATTTAATAGCAATTTGTTGATCCACTATGAATAACACCTATATCTCAGGCCCTTCAGAGGAGTTAAAGATGAAAATCACACTGTCCACCCTCAGGTCCTTATAATCTGATAAAGGAAAGTAGAAAAAACACAATTGAGTGTGAATGGTCATTGTTCTATTTTTGAGCACCTGTTATATGTTTAGTGCTTTAAATATAATGTTTCACTTAATCAGACCTTGTAAAATAGTGGTATCACCCCCCATATGCAGCTTTTGAAGCATTTCCTCAAGGTTATACTGCTAGTAAGTGCAGAGTTGGGATTCAAACCTGGGTCGGTCTCCAAGAGTGTCTTCCAGGAGCTGCCCTACTGTATTAGGAGGCCTCAGTGCAGACCATAAAGGCAGGCGCCATAAAAGTGATATGAGGTTCCAAGGAGGAGCTGAATCTGGGAAGGCTTTGGAAATACACTTGAGATAGGTATGCTTGTTTACATCTTCTGAGCAGCAGATGCTGAGGTAGAATTAAATGTGCAAGAGATTTACTGAGGGATGTGCCTGTGACAGACAAAGGAGGAGAAGCTTCAGATTTCTACATAGGAAAGAAGATTGGGTAAGATAGCAACACAGTTCTAAGAACATTTCAGTCAGGCCAAAAAAAACCATCCTTAAGCCAAAGTCACCTATTAGAGGAGACTCAATGTTGGACAGGGATGGACGTGCATGAGGATCCCTGTTCATCATTATGCTCGGTTACAAGCTAGGAATAAGGGCAGCCCGGGTGGCTCAGCGGTTTAGCGCCACCTTCAGCCCAGCCCAGGGCCTGATCCTGGAGACCCGGAATCGGGTCCCACATCGGGCTCCCTGCATGGAGCCTGCATCTCCTTCTGCCTGTGTCTCTGCCTCTCTCTCTGTGTGTGTCTCATGAATAAATAAATAAAATCTTAAAAAAAAAAAACAAAAACAAGCTAGGAATAACCTCCGGGGTTTCACTGGATCCAGAAAGGCAGCAGCTGGAGCTGTGGTCTGCTGTGCTCTGCACGCAGCTGATCTGAACAGTGCATTTTCATGGCTGCCATGAGAAGCTTAGAAGAATTGGTTAAATTTGGGGATAGCTCTGTTGAGAGTGACATTTGAGACAGCACATTTTCTATGAAACACCAGGCTCTTGAGATCCTTCTTGAAAAAACTTAACTGGGAACATATTGCATTCTCCTTTCAGAGACTCATCATGCATATTAACTCAAGGCTCTGAGAAGTTCCACTTTAAAAATGGGTTAACTCATCCAACAGTTCCCAAATCTGCTTGATCACAGAGCTTTTTATACATGTGTAAATTCTATTAATACACTGTGTAAATAGTGGCTAAAAAAAACTCTAAAGACTGTGCTTGCTTAGAAAGTTAGGTTAGGCCATATTGTGGAGGGCTTTAGACTATTTAACCTGGTGGCATTGATAGCTTTATGGAAGGGTTCAGAAGAGGGGAGTCATGCACTTGGTTGTGTTACCTGGCAGTGGGTGTGTAGTGGGGATTGGAGCAAGAGTGTGGTCCTTAAAATTAAGCCCTGGTTACTTACAGCCATAATGAGCCTCGGGATTTCCCCCAGTCTCTAGACATAGCCCATGAATCACTTGAAATATAACTGCTTTATTTCCAACCAAAGGTCTAGGAGAACTCAAACTGGTGGGAGGGGTGGTGGGGTCACCCAGTAGCAAACTGACCAACCTCCTACAGCCAGAGATAATGGCCTATTGTGGCCCTGGCTTCCTCATCAGCTTCCCTCTGTACTGAGGGTCCAGGCGGCTGGCAGCCAAGCTGTCCTTGTGACTTTCCTCGGAACTCTCCCTCACCCTCCTTCCACTGCCTCCCACACCAGGCCAAGAGATACAGGGCAGCCACACAGTAGATGCAGGCAGCCGTGGGATCTGAGTCATGAAACATTCTCAGCAGTGACCCAGTGACCGGTCTATGGAGAAGCTAGCTTTCCTCTCCCTTCATTGGGGAGGTTCATGCCTCTACTATAAATTTACCAGGGGAAATTTTTATTTTTATTTTAATTTTAATTTTTATTTTTTTTCAGGGGAAATTTTTAAAGCCAACTATCTCTGTTAATGCACCATGACAAGGGTGGTCCAAAGCAGTGGAGCCTTTGAATGTTTCATAAATATAATTAATCTCCCCCAATGGGGAAGGCTTTGACAGTGAGGAGGCAATGTGAATTGTGGTTAAGAATGTATGTCCTGGGCTCAGACAGAGCTGGCTTTAAATTTTGTCTCTACCCACCAAAAGAACTAGCTTTACATCCTGGGCCAGTTACCTAACCTCTATAGGTTCATGTTTCTTATCTATGGCAGATCTCATACTATGTGTTTTGTGGAGTTGTTACAAGAATTTTAAAAAGCCTATGAAGTGTTTAGAACAGTGCCTGGCACAAAGAAAGTGACTGATACGTGTTAGCCATGATTATTTTGATTGTGTTTATCATTATTAGTGTCATTCTTAGATATTGGGTGGGTACGGATAGAGTTGAGTCAGAAATGGTTCTCACCATTAAAGAGGTTCACAGAGAAGGCAGAAGGCAGAGTATTAAAAAAGAAAACAAAAACATGAGATGCAGGGCCGGCCCCTTGGTGGCTCAGTCAGCTCAGCACCTGCCTTCGGCTCAGGTCATGATCTCAGCGTCCTGGGATTGGGCCCAACACTGGGCTCCTTGCTTCTCCCTCTTCCTCTGCCTGCCACTCTTCCTGCTTGTGCTCTTGTGCTCTCTGTCTCTGTCAAATAAACAGATAAAATCTTAAAAAAAAAATACCACCCATGATATATAAGTAAATTTTACTTAAAAAGAGCCCCATAGATAGGGGTACCTGGGTGGCTTCATTGGTTAAGCATCTGACTCTTGGCTTTAGCTCAGGTCATGATCTCAGGATCATGAGACTGAGCCCTGAGTCGGGCTCCACACTCAGTAGGGATTCCACTTGAAATTTTCTCTTTCCCTCTCCGTCTGCCACTCCTCCACTCATTCTCTCTTTCTCTCTCTCAAATAAATAAATCTTAAAAAAAAAAAAAACATAAATATTGGGATTCCTGGGTAGCTCAGTGATTGAGCGGCTGCCTTCTGCTCAAGGTGTGATCCTGGAGTCCCGGGATCAAGTCCCACATCAGGCTTCCTGCATGGAGTCTGCTTCTCCCTCTGCCTGTGTCTCTGCCTCTCTCTGTCTCCTTCTGTGTCTCTCATGAATAAATAAATAAAATCTTTTTTTAAAAACATAAATATTAAACTCTAGTTAATGATATGCATACTGAAGTATTTATAGGTAAAGTGTACTGATGTCTGCATCTAACTTTGAAATGCATCAAAATGGTAAGATGGATTGATGAATGGAATGATGGATAGATATGAGAGGAGAACAAACATAACAAAATGTAAACTGTAGAATCTAAATAGTAGATGTATGGCATCCATTATGCAATTCTTTCAACTTTTCTGTATGTTTGGAAATTTTCATAATAAAATATTGGGAAACCATGTAATAAATGCCATAAGGCAATAAGTGCCATAGAAGTTCAGAGAAAGTAAAAGCTGATAAATCAGAAAAACACTGTGGTGGGAGTACATTGGAGTTGGGCTTTAAAAGGAATCAGAGGGTTTAACTCAAAACGGTGGGGCTGGAGAAGCATTCTAGGTAGGATGAGCAGCATAGGCAAGGGAAGTGAGGCTGAAAACACTGATTTGGGAATCACCTGTGACCTGAGTTAGCACAGGTGGCAGGTAAGAAACATGACTGTGATGGAAGGCAGAGTAGAACTGTCATCCCTATTCCTTATGCCAGGGACCTTATGCTATGGGGAAAGGGGGGAGGCACTGAAATTTCTCTGTCTTCATTTCCCCTGTCACTTTGGGCTAAGCTTGTCCATAAGGAAGGTGTGAGTTTTTCCAAGGAACCAAAACATGTTTCGCCAGTGTTCTAATTGGAGCTCTGAGCAAGAGCGCAGGTTGCTGACTGCATGATAAATAGCAAAGTCCTTTTATGTCAGTCTCTGCATCAACCCAGAATCATTCCACCAGAATAGCAACTGGGAGGAACTGCATGAAACTTGCACTTACTCTGTATTCTATTAAGCTGTAATCCCACCATCTTCTTTTAATCATCACATTTTATATTAAATACTAAATCAAAATAGAGTCCACGCTGCATGAGCTCTGGAGAGCTGTCAAATGCTTCTCCTTCCCCCTTAGGAGTCACTGCTGGGCTTTGATAGGCAGCCTAGATCAGTGGTTTTCATGCTTCGGTGTACCTGAGAATGATAGCCCAAAGTCGTGTGCACAAAACCAGGCACACTGTCCTTTATGGACAATTTCAGGCATTTTTCACATACCGGCTTGACTTTTGAGCCCAGTTAATCCTAGGATGGCCCTCACCTCCAGCCACGGGTCTTAATTCCCCCAAATATTTTAAGTCTCTCTATTCACTTTCACCCTCCTTAGTTTTCACCCCAGTCCTACCTGTGCTTCCTTCTATCTGTATTGTCCTCTCACTGCTGCTCTCCTTGCCACCTTCTCCCTTGATGCCCTCTGGAACCTTGTTCTTCCTGTAAATAAACTACCCTAAGTCTTCAACTTCATGGCTGAATGCTCTTTCACACTTCTCACCTTAGCAAAAAAGGACCTTTACCCATAGGTGTTCCCTCTTCCCAGAGGGAGGCCTGCTCATTCTGCCCATGCCTTCATTTTTTTTTTTTTAAAGATTTATTTATTCATGAGAGACACAGAGAGGCAGAGACACAGGCAGAGGGAGAAGCAGGCTCCTCATGGGGAGCCCGATGTGGAACTCGATCCCAGATTCTGGGATCACGACCTGAGCCAAAGGTAGGCAGGCACCCAACTGCTGAGCCACAGCAGGGATGTGTCGCGTCGTGTCCCCCGTCCCCCCACCCGCACCTTCTTGGACTCAAGGGATGGACCTGGGGGTGGGAAGCGTGGCTACTTTTTTTAACTACTCCACCCTCCTATAAAATCACCCTCCTATGAAATCACTTCCGTCATCAGTTCTATCATCCTTTACTTGGTATCCTTTATGACCAGCTTCCTGGTTACTCCCTTGTGTTCCCTGAGGACTTTAGCCCTGACTCCCAGTTTTCCTTTCCACCTCTTATCCGAACAACATCCTGGTGACTTCAGTATCCCTGCCAGCAGCTTGTGCCTATCCCACCATCGAGTATTGAATATGTGCGTGCAGGACAGTTAGCTCCAACCACCTAGTCTCACCTATCATCTTTGACCTTCTCAACTCCAATGAACTTGACTTCCTCTCCACCCTTCCATGGCTGGTCACCACCCAGAATGCTCAACTGCTAAACCTTACATCTCAGTGTCCCACATACTAACCATAACCACAGCTTATAGTTTAATCTCTCTCTCATCTCTATATGTGTTTGTTTGAATCACATGAAGATTCCCAGTTCTTAGCCCCAGAACTCTCCTTAGACCTGGGCAAGAGGGTCCTCCCACCCTGGGCCTCATACCTTAGAGGGCCCTACTCAAACCCTTCTCAAAATGTGCCTATTCCTATCGGGTGAGGAGTTTGCAAGGACAAAAACAAAAAACAAAACAAAACAAAAAAACAAGTCCACATGCTCACCCTCTCCATAACTGAACCAAACTCTGGATACAGAAGATCTGTCTTCCCCACTGAAACACTTCAGAACTTGCTTCTGGGGCCTGCATGGATTTCTTTCCCAGAGTCCGTCCTTTTAAGCATGGATTGAACTGCCAGTGACATACCCCTAAGCCCATGGAGTGGTCAAGGAGTGTGTGTCTATGTGAAGGGGGATGGAGTGGACACATGGATGGGTGTGTATCCCTCACATTGTGGGACAAAGCCTGAGGCAGGAAAAGAAGGAATGTGAATCTCGGGTAGTCTCTCCCTATGTTGACCTCATGTGGCACTAGGTCTGCGCAATAGGACTGAATCCTAACAAGGAAACCTTCAAAATTTGCCTGGCTGGATTTCAAAAGTGCATGGACTCCTGTGTATGTCCTATTTCCCCCTTTTTTGACCAGGCAGTTATCCTGTGCCTGTCCTACCCCATGTGTGTTGGATTGTATGTACGTGTTGGGGGGCCGACAGCTTGTCTCTTTAGTTCATAGGTCTTCAGATCAAGAGGACCTGTACTGGAGTTGCTGTACTTAAGGAAATATACCTGAGAAGCCTCTTGCTGATGCTATAAAAGCTGGAGGTTTAGGGGAGGGCGTGGGGAGAAGTTAATATATTTCCCATGTAAGAGAAATGTAAATAATATGACCAGATTGTGGTAATTTAAGTTATATCCACAAATTCTTTGACACTCCTTTCAAAACACGGAACTTAATTTCTTTCCCCTTGAGCACGGACTGGTCTTAATAACTTACTTCTGGGACGCCTGGGTGGCTCAGAGGTTGAGTGCCTGCCTTTGGCTCAGGATGTGATCCTGGATTCCTGGGATCGAGTCCCACATCGGGCTCCTTGCATAGAGCCTGCTTCTCCTCCCTCTGCCTGTGTCTCTGCCTCTCTTCCTGGGTCTCTCATGAATAAATAAATAAAATCTTTAAAAAATATATAACTTACTTCTAACAGAATAAAGCAGAAATGACAGTGTGACTTCCAAGGCTGGATCATATAAGAAATCGTGGCTTTGTGTCTCTCTCTTGGATCACCTGCTCTAGGGGAAGCCAGCTGCCATGTCATGAGGACCCTCAAGCAACCCTATGGAGAGATGACATAGTGACAAACTGAGTCCTCTTGCCAAGAGCCAAAGGGGAAGCAATTTTGGAAGGAGATTCTACAGCACAGTCAACCTTTCAGATGACTGTAGCCCCAGCTACTACATTGAGCAATCTCAGTGGGAGGCCCTGAGCTAGAATCACCCAGCTAAGCCAATTTTTAACTCACAGAAACTTTCAGATAATAAAATGTTGTTCTAAGATATTAAAACATTCCACTCACTGCTCTCCCCTTTTCACTTCCAGGAAAATACTCTCTCCTGAATGTTCTTTTTAGGCTTCTGGCCAGTCTGCTTGACCCTGGAATGCCAATAACTCCTAAGGTTTCTACTGTCTCTATTCCTAGCCCATCTCTTACTGACTTTAATCACACCCATGGATAGTCAATAATTAAAACTAAAATTTTCATGCCAGTGTCTCCTTTCTCCTAGGCTTCATAATTGTCAATTGGACAACTCCATTTAGATGTGGCCCCTGGGGGATCCCTGGGTGGCACAGCGGTTTAGCGCCTGCCTTTGGCCCAGGGCGTGATCCTGGAGACCCGGGATCGAGTCCCACGTTGGGCTTCTGGTGCATGGAGCCTGCTTCTCCCTCTGCCTGTGTCTCTGCCTCTCTCTCTCTCACTGTGTGCCTATCATAAATAAAATAAAAAATAAAAAAAAAATAGATGTGGCCCCTGGCTCATTCTTATCTGAAATGGAATCATCCTCTTTCCTCTGACTTTCTCATCCTCCATCCTCACACCCGTCCCTCTTCCTGTAGCCCTTGCAACACTGAGTGGAACCTTTGTCCTCCCAGTTGTTCAGGTCAGAAGTGTTGCTCCCAGCCATCCTAGATTCCTCTTCACTTGCTGCTTTGAGGACCTTCAGAATTTGACTCCACCCAACATCTTTAGACTAATCTCTCAACTTTTCCTACAGGTTTTCCCAGCTTTAACTACCTGTGGTTTCCAAATGATTCTTGTCACTTGAAGCATGTATGGCTGTGCACATGCCTCTTTCTAGAATTTTGCTTTTCCAATCCTTGACCTATTCATAAATTCTCCTTTCAGACTTTAGGGCAAGTGTCTTCTCAGTCTGATGGTGCCCACAAACCTCTCTGCTCACATTTAGCACTGTATTTGCAATTCCTGCATTCCCCAGCCTTTGTTGTGGGACAGTTTTCCATGTTTCTACGAGTCTTGCAACTGCTTTTATCCCAAACTATTTTTTCAAGATGTCTGCATAGCAAACAATCTTGAAAGATAGAGGTAGTGTCTCTCTCTAAGGTAGAGGGCAGATTTTATTTCCTGAGACGTATGTCTCATACACATAGAGTGCACAGCTTCTACATAGGATATTCTGTATCACCCCTGGGGACAGAGAGGGCAAGGGGATCTAATTTAAACAGAACCTTATGTTGCCTGCCATGCCACAAATAATGGTCCTTAGTCTCTGACCTCCAAGTCTCATGTCTTCTGTTAGCATTTATGAACCTATGAAACTATGGCAGACTAACTTGTTAGACTAACTTGAAAGAAAGGTAAAATCTTGGACCCTTCATAGTTCTTGACACCTCTACACACACTGGACCATAAGTGCCTTGAGAGCAGGAAGTGCAGCTAAGTGTAGTTTGCTTCCCCTGTGGGTGATACAAGGTAGTCGTTCTATAAGGGGTGGCTGCTGCTAATGAATGCTGCTTTGGCCTTGGAGGGCTTTGATTTATTTTTTATTTTTTTATTTTTTTGGTGTTGTTGTTTTAGAGAGGGAGAGCTTGTGCACTCCAGCAGGGCAGGCGCAGACAGAAAGAGAGAGGGAGGGGGAGAGAGTATGAGGATGAGCCTGAGCAGGCTCCATGCCCAGCTTGGAATCCAAAGTCCGAAGCAGGGCTCAATCTTAGGACCCTGAGATCATGACTTTAACCGAAATCAACAGTCCCACGCTTGACTGAGTGACGACACCAGGTGCCCCAAAAGGGCTTTGAATGAAAGTACTGAAATATATTTACTGAATGCAACTTTGAAATAAATTACTATCATCTTTCTCCTGGTTATTAGGTATTGTGTACGTTCTTTGTGTTCCTAGAGGCTGTGTTCTGTGGCAAAGCAAAATTCTCTGGGGGGTTAAAAATGCTACAGAGAGGGGACGCCTGAGTGGCTCAGCAGTTTAGCGCCGCCTTCAGCCCAGGGCGTGATCCTGGAGACCCGGATCGAGTCCCGAATCAGGCTTCCTGCATGGAGCCTGCTTCTCCCTCTGTCTGTGTCTCTCCTAAATAAATAAAATCTTAAAAAAAAAAAAAATGCTACCGAGAGCTCACAGTGTGAATAAGCCCTACTGCAGGTTAATGGAGGTGACTAGGTTTTTCAGGAAGGTGGTGTGTTCTGCTCCATTTGGGACAAGACCTCATCAGTCTCTGCCATTAGCTTCACAAAAGCACCAAAAAGGTCAGAGCAAACAGGTTGCAGTGCAGCCGGGCTGATTTCAGCTCAACCTGCCTGAGTTTGAATGAAGTTTTGATCAGGGTTTTCTGGTGCCTGAGCAACGACTTCCTTTGCTGATCCCTTACAGTAGTTCCAACCAAGACCCGGCAAGGTTGCTGGCTGGGCTTGCACCAGGATGCACCTTTACTCCGGGTCTGCCTTGTGGAAGTCTATACCGTCGGGTTTGGGAGGAAGGTGGAAGCTGGGCAGCATTTGAGCAGAGGTGGCTTCCCCTAGGGGCCGGGGGAAGCTTTGCTCATTGCGTGTGTCTGAAAGGCCACGAAAGACCCCTTAGGTCTCATTTATTTTATTTTTATTTTTATTTTTTTTAAATTTTTTTTTAAATTTTTATTTATTTATGATAGTCACAGAGAGAGAGAGAGGCAGAGACACAGGCAGAGGGAGAAGCAGGCTCCATGCACCGGGAGCCCGACGTGGGATTCGATCCCAGGTCTCCAGGATCGCGCCCTGGGCCAAAGGCAGGCGCTAAACCGCTGCGCCACCCAGGGATCCCTTAGGTCTCATTTAAACTTGTTATTTTATCGAGGAGGAAACTGCGATACAGTAAGGATAAAATGCTCAGATTAGTGACTGATTCCAGAGCTTCCATTGACCCTATTTCTCTCATTAGCTCGTTTTTTTTTTTTTTTTTTTTCTTATTCCCTTAGCGTCCTCACTCTTCGTGCAGTCAGGGAGCTCGAGTGCACCGTTCTAAGGCCAGCTCAGCAAGATTCGTAAATTTTTCTAGCAGCCTTACTCCTCAAGACAGCTCCGGTCGGGCGAGGGTGCAAAGCAGTCGGATCCCCTAAACCGGGAGGCGGCTGCAGAAGAGGAACCCTAAGGCGTGAAGCAGGGGAAGGGGGCGGGGCACCCCAGGGCAGCCTCAAGTTTGCAGGGAGGCGGGGCAGCTCCGGAGAGCCTCTCCCGCGGAGCCCGGCGCGGCCGGGCAGTTACACCGCGCGGGGAGGTGGATGCGGGGGGCGAGCGAGCGTGGGGCGGGAGGTGGCGCCTTTGTGCCCCGTTTGCCCTCGGGGGCTTGGAGAGAGTCCTGCAGAAGCGCACGCTGCACCTGCCCAGGGCAGACCCAGCTAACGCCCAGCGGACTCCTTCCAAACGCCGCGCGCGGGGAGCGTCTCCGCAGAGCCCGGACTCGCGGCGGGCGGGGGGCCCTCCCCGGAGAGTCGTACGTGACCCCCGTGCTGCGCAGCCGCGCCCAGCGGCGCCGGGGCCCGCGCGCGCACGCGCCTGACGCCCCACCCCGCCCGCGAGGAGCGCGCGGGGCCTCCGCCCCACCCCCCGCACGCGCAGTCCCTCCCGCGCCGCCGCCGCCGTTCCCCGCCCCCTCGCCCCTGGGGCTGCCCTCGTCGCTGCCTGACCCGAAGTCGGGCAGTTTCTGCCTTTCCAGCCCCCGCCGACGGCGACCAGCAGCCCACCCCGGGGGCAGACGGCGGCCTCCGGTCCTCGCGGGCATCCTGGAGCAGGTCGGGGTGGGCGGCGGGAGGCGTTGCGGGGGCCGGCGCGGCGGACAGCCGCGGGGGCCTCGGCGGGGTCCTGGCGGGGGGGGGGGGGACAGGGTTGCGGCGGGCGGAACGGTGTCTCCTTCACTTCGCCCTCCAGCCGGGGTAGCTGCAGCCCGACCCTGAGCGAGCCCCGCAGCCCGAGCTGCGAGCGGAGCGGCGGTAGCGGCCCCTCTCCGGAGACCACCAGGTACGCCGCGCCCGCGTCCCTGGGGCCCCTCGGCCCCGGCGGCCCACAGGACGCCTGAGCCCGACTCGGGGTCGGCCCTGGCTCCCCAAGATGGCCGCGCTGCCCGGCGGCTGCTCGCCTCTGTGTCGGGGACCCCCCCGCCCCCCGCCTTCTGGCCCCTTGACCCGCGCTGACCGCACTTCTTGTCCCTCCCGCAGATCACCCCTTCCTGTGGCCTCGCCATGGCGACCTACGGGCAGAGCTGCGCGCGGCGTGAGTAGAGCCGAGGTCGCTACGGGATGGGGCGGGGTTGGCTGGGGGCGTCGAAGCCGGTCGACCGGAAAACCGCGACTCCTTTCCCCGAATCTCTCCCAAGGACGGGAACGTTCGCCCCTTGCAGTAGCTGCTCTACTCTGTGACCCCCTCCCACCCCACCCCTCGCAACTGGCCCTGCGGCGGAGGGGCTGCGCGGCGGGATTCCGGATGGAGGGCCGAGGCCGGGGGACTTGGTCTCGGGCGCGTTCACCTTTAGTGTCTCGGACGTGCCTTTGAGAACCCAGAAGCAGACAGTTCTTCAGTGTGGGAGTCGGCTTTTGGGAGGATTGGGTCGCTTTTCTAGAGGAAGTAGTAACCCCCTTGTGAGAGCGCAAGGTCATTCCATGTGCTCCCGTGGGCGTGGACGTGCGCTGTAGAATGAATGGGCCGGCGTGACCCGGCCAGGCTGCTTGCCCTGAGGCCGCGCAGCATTGGCGGAGGTCTTGAGAGTCCTATTAATATGCCTCAAGTGCCACCTGATATTGAGTTGATGTAGACGCTTGAGCGAAACCTACATGATCGTGTCCCCCCCCCCCCCCCCGGGACTCCCCCGGGAGTCCCAACATTGTAAATCACCAACGCGTTCTTTAGCTTTCTCTTCCCGCCCCAGAATGTTGGCTTAAGAAGAACTCCTTGAGGATACCAAGAGATTCTTTTAGGGGGGAGAAGGCTTTGTCTTAGGTTTCGGGTTTTATGTCGTCTGGTTACATCAGACCATTCCAGTGAATTCTGCAGATCTGTCCGTGTGTGTAGATGTACTTACGTGCATATGTGTCTGATCCTTTGTACTGGTTGGGTCCTAAGAGGTGAGGCTGCCGGTACTGTTTAAACCTAGGAATAGGAAGTCTGCTGCTTGGGCTTTGGAAGGAATCTCCGGGATTTGTATAGCCACTGGGGGGGGGGGGGGTGGTGGTGGGGGGGGGTTGACCATTTTGGCAGTGTGTCTTTATTGGTGATAATCTCGCAGATCATTAAAGTATAGTTTTTCTGGAGCTCCTGGTAGTATCAAAAACGCCTCCCACAAGTTGGACTGCCTGAATTTAAAGGTGGTAGTGGGTCATAATCTAGTTCCTGGACTAGAAAGTGGGAGAACAGGAACGTTAACCCTGGAATGTTTCTTCCCACCAGCAATGTGTGTTCCTCCATCCTATGCTGACCTTGGCAAAGCTGCCAGAGATATTTTCAACAAAGGATTTGGTAAGAACTTTTTTTTTTTTTTTCCAGATCAGAAGTGAAAGTGTGTTTGGACTGCTTAGGGAAATTAATAGTTTTTTTCACGTTGTAAATATATATATATATTTAAAGATTTTATTTATTTATTCATGAGAGACACAGAGACAGAGACACACACAGGGAGAAGCAGGCTCCACACAGGGAGCCCCATGTGGGACTCGATCCCAGGACCATGCCCTGGGCAGAAGGCAGGCGCTAAACCTCTGAGCCACCCAGGATCCCCACATTGTAAATATCGTGCTGTATTAGTTTACATTTATGAGATAACATTTTATTTTATTTATTTTCATGAGATAACATTTTAGATGAGGTTTTTGTTAAGACAGTACAGGAATAATCCACATCTCCCTCTACTCCAGTTTCCTCTCCAGGTTTTTCAAACTGTACCTTAAGGATTTTACCTGTAAGAAAAAAACTGTGCTTTTATTTCCTTCAGATATAATTGGTTGACTGCAATTATATTACTGTTTTGCTTTTGTGGTGATTCCCAGTGGGTTATGAGTTTTTCCAAATGAATTTGGGTTTTCTTCTTAAAGATTTTATTCCACATACCACCCCTTCTACTTTAGATTATTTTTCTTGTTATTTAGACTATTAATCCCAAAGGAAGATAACCTTTTTGGGATAATTATTTTAAAAGCCTTTATTAAAGGACACCTGGGTGGCTCAGTCAGTTAAGTGTCTGCACTGGGCTTAGGTCATGATCCCAGGTTCCTGGAATCAAACCCCACAATGGGCTCCCTGCTTGGGGAGGAGCCTGCTTCTCCCTCTCTGCCATCCCCCTCCTGCCTGTGCTCTCTTGCTGTTGCTTTTAAATATAAGGGAAGGGAGAAGAAATGTGTGGGAAATATCAGAAAGGGAGACAGAACATAAAGACTCCTAACTCTGGGAAACGAACTAGGGGTGGTGGAAGGGGAGGAGGGCGGGTGGGTGGGGGTGAATGGGTGACGGGCACTGAGGGGGGCACTTGATGGGATGAGCACTGGTGTTATTCTGTATGTTGGTAAATTGAACACCAATAAAAAATAAATTTATTATAAAAATTTTTTAAAGCTGCAAAAAATACATAAAATCTTAAAAAAAATTAAATGTCTGTGATAAAATAAACTATTGAATATTCTGAGATTTAAGGTGAGTTGATTTTCTGATCTGGCAAATTTTTTGTGCCACATACTCCAAAATAGGCAGAGCTGTGTAGAGTTGTTCGGTGCTGTGTATGTTAGTTTACATAGAATAATTAAAATTTTTTTGTATTTAAATATGTTGTATCAACCCACATTTTTATGCCCCTCTGAATATATGAAGTCTGTTTTTTTTTTAATGTGTAGTCAGCTATTGGTATGCATCTTTTATACGAAAGAATAATTTTGTTACCTTTTGCTCTCTACTTGAAGGTTTTGGGCTGGTGAAACTGGATGTGAAAACAAAGTCATGCAGTGGTGTGGTGAGTGTTAGCTATCTAATAAATCCTGATGAGTCTTTATATAATTTTTAACCCATAAAATAGTCACCACTGAAAGATGTCTGCCCATTTTACCTTGAAGAAGAGGCAGAAGTTAATTTTGTCTTAAGAGATTTGCATGAAATTTGATTTACTAGGACTTTTCATTATGATTTTGATTTTTAGGTGTTTTTTTTTTTTTTTTTTTTTCCATATTACCGTAAATGCGCAAGGAACAAGACTGGTTATTTGGGACTGTTTACTTAGTAAGATTACAGGCTTGGAGTCCGGGATCCTGTTATATTTTTTTGTAATCCTTTTTTGTTTTGTTTTGTTTTTTTTAGTGAATCCTTACTTTTTATGCCTGTTAAAAGCATAATGAATCTGGGCATAAAAATAACTCTTTAATTTGAGTGTACTAATTATCATAAAGGGCATAATCTAGCAGCCTTCTCTGAAAGTTCTGTGTGAATTTTGTGAATTTAAGAGTCCTGATTTGAATATTTTTAAAGATGTTAATATTTTAGTTTTTGAATGTCTTGATTCTGCCTTAACTCTCGAAGAAGGTAAGATAAATTTAATTTTGTGGCATTTTTTTTTTCCTTCCTCAAAAATTTTTTGTATTCTGTTTTGGGTATGAGAATAGTGTGTGAATATTGAATATTGCAGGTTATTTTGATTGATTCATGCTGTAATTGTTAGCTCCCTCAATGCATGTAACTGATATTTATTAAAATTATTAATGTTTCTTAATACCCGAAGTTGGATTTCTGGGGTTTTATATTGATCGTATCTGTCATTTGGCTTCTTTGGTCTGGAAGGAAGCCTGTATTCACCGTGGTTGAGTGACTTAATTGCTCAAGGTACAGAGCAATGACTTTGTTTTTTGTGTTACCACTCTTAACCTCTTGAGGTCTCTTATAAACACTTGGTGTGCACTAGTTGAGACACAAAGGCCTTCCCAAAAAAAGGGAACACTCAGGCCTTAAGTTTAGAAAGCTTATTACTTGCTGGTTGGGGAGACAAAATTTTAAACTAGGGAACACAGAAAAGTATATCTGGTATGAAATTGGTTAATCAAAATCTTTGTTGGAGAGAAAAGGCTTTTTGTGGACAGGGTTAAGAAGGGTTTATGGAATTAAGTTTGAGATCATGGGGCACCTGGGTGGCTCCGTGGTTGAACATCTGCCTTTGGCTCAGGTCATGATCCCAGGGACCCTGAGATGAAGTCCCGCGCCAGACTCCCCACAGGGAGCCTGCTTCCCCCTCTGCCTGTGTCTCTGCCTCTCTCTCTGTCTCTCATGAATAAATAAATAAAAATCTTTAAAAAGTAAGAAGATTAAAAAAAAAAGTTTGAGATCATGGAGGATATATATGAGCTGGATTCCATATGTTTCTATTTAATGTATATCAACATGGTACAGATCTTGTAGGATGTATCTGGCCCACAGTCCCATTAAGAGCCAGTTCTGTTTTCTCACCTAAACTGCAAAGATGTCCAGTTCATTCCAGAATGTAGAAGCCTAAGTATTTGGTGATGGAGTGAAGGATGTGATATTGGCCAGTGGTGTCATTGGCCCAAGTCTGGTCCCACTGTGTGATCTTGATTTTGTGTCTTGAGGATTCCTTGGGTGTATATAGACTGGCTCATAATCTATACGCTGACGGATGGCAGGGAGTGATGTTTCAAGAGTCATTAATCATTGTCACTCAGGATTAAAAGGAGCTACTTCTATACAGTCCCCATTCCACATATCTGCTAGAAGAACATGCTCCATATATATATTAATAATGCTTTTCTTTTGTATAGAGCACAGGAAAATGTACAAAGTTTTTACAGTGCCAGACCAGTTTAATCTTCCAGGGGTAGATTTTGTTATTACAATTGAGGAAACAGACCCAGAAAAGTTAAGCATCTTTCCTCAGTGTTATTCATTTAGTAAATGGCTGCCAGAACTGGATGCCAGGACTCCTCTAATTTTATATCTAGCGGTTTTTTTTCTAACATAATCCAGTGTTTTTTAATATGGGCATTGAATGCCAAGCTTTGACTTGAAATTCCTATCAAAGTGTTTTATTTCAGGAGATTGAATCTGTCTCACTGCAGAGCCATAGTTATACGAATGTTCTGTTTTCTTTTCTTTTTTTTTTTTTTTTTTTTTTTCGAATGTTCTGTTTTCTAAGTGAAGGATTATTGGCCTTTTCTCATATTGATGTGGTTTTTGATATTCTCTCCCTGTTGGCAGGCATCACAATTTCAGGTTGAGTTCTCTTCTTCATTAGTTTGGATCACCTGTCTTTAGATTTGGCTTTTCATAGGCCAAAGTATGTAAGACAAACTGTGAATCAGAATGCTCAGAGGGTATTTTATTATTTTATCTTGGAAGTTTGCCTGTCTACTGAGCTCTGAAAGATTATTAGATTTCTGGGTGTCTGTAGCAGATTTTAAATTTCAATAAGCCCTCCATAGTGTGCCTTCCTTTTCACATGGTGTGCAATTAGGGATTTGCAAGTTACTTGTATTTGCTACAAACATAAGATTATATAATGCACTTCAAATTGATATCTGTGTTAGATTTTTTCTACTGATGTTATCTGTTGTACTTAATATAGTTTATATTTTATGCATAATAAAAACCAGTTGTAGATTAAATCTCCTATTATTCCCTTTCCCTCCTTTCTTTTTAAATAAAATCTGGTGAGGACTCTTTAAGAAAAACAGAATATTGGGGTTACCGAAGATTTTAAATATTATGGCATAAATTCCAATGGTGGGGTGCTTTCCCTTTTAAGAAATTTCAGGAAACATTTCCTAATAGTGTTGTCAGTTATTATGAATGCTTATTTTGGTATGGGGTCTGTGATTAACCATACTGATGACCTTTATAGTGTTTCATTTACTATTAGGCAGATTGGATACAGTGCCCAAACATTCATCCTTCCCACCTTCCACCTCCCACCACCAATTTTTGAATTCCAAATAAAATTACCTTAGCAGAAGTTTCCTTAAAAGCTGTAAGGTTTTTTCACCTGAGAATTAGATACAGTTTAACTTGTCATTCATTGGTTGGAAATGTAAGTAAGTGTACAGTAAGGCAGCAGTTAGTAACTGACAGGTTAATTTGTTGTTCTTGTATATACAGTAGCAGAGTTAGAGGTATTTGGGAAACTAGAAAAAAGGATTAGTGAAATTACTGTGAATCAGTGTTTTTTTTGTTTAAGTTGGCAGTGATTCTTCTCGGCTTACAAGAAAGTTCATGAAATCATTTATTGTCTTATTAGGAATTCTCAACGTCTGGTTCATCTAATACAGACACTGGTAAAGTTACTGGAACCTTGGAGACCAAATATAAATGGTGTGAGTATGGTCTGACTTTCACAGAAAAGTGGAACACCGATAACACTCTGGGAACAGAAATCGCAATTGAAGACCAGGTAACGTTTTGAACATGGGTTTTGTATTATTTTATTTTTTATTTCAAAAAGGAGATATAGCTGAAAGATTATTTTTCTTTCAAAATAGATCTGTCAAGGTTTGAAACTGACATTTGATACCACCTTTTCACCAAACACGGGGTAAGCATGGACAGATGTTTTTATTTGCTTTAAATTTCATTTTTAAGTAATCTCTACACCCAATATGGGGCTCAAACTCCCGTCCCTGATATCAAGAGTCGCATGCTCTACCAACTGAGCCAGCCACGTGCTCCTTTATCTGCTTTAAATTTAAAAGCATTTCTCTCCTCTTTCTTTAGGGAAAAGATGCATGCACATTTAATGTTTGATAGGTTTCTTAACTGTCCTGTGTGGTGGTGAATTTCTGTTTCTGCCTTTGGAGTATGATGACTACTATGATTGCTATTGTTGGCTTCCCTTCAAATATTTGCCTCTTTTCATTGTCTCACTAATTTGGATAATTAACATGTTTCTAATAGTCTTACAGAAGCAATCTTTTCATGGTGATAGAAGCCCAGTAACTCCCAAGTGCCCTTGTTTTTCAGCTCATTGAGCTATATTTCCTTTACCTCTTACTATTATCCTGCTACTACTTTTATTCCCCAGTTAACACTGCAGTTCATAAATGTGCCCTTTGTGCAGAAGTTATGTATGTAAGTCTTTCTCACCGGCATCAATTTTAAGTTAGTTTGTTCTTTTTCCAGAAAGAAAAGTGGTAAAATCAAGTCTTCTTACAAGAGGGAGTGTATAAACCTTGGTTGTGATGTTGACTTTGATTTTGCTGGACCTGCAATCCATGGTTCAGCCGTCTTTGGTTATGAGGGCTGGCTTGCTGGCTACCAGATGACTTTTGATAGTGCCAAATCAAAGCTGACAAGAAATAACTTTGCAGTGGGCTACAGGACTGGGGACTTCCAACTACACACTAATGTGTGAGTATTTCTTCTGTGGGATATTGTGATGCAGCACTTGGGGATGTTTCTGATATCACCTGTTATCTCTTACGAATCTAGGTACAATCTAAAGGATTTCTCTTAACACAAAACATCACCATCCTTGGGCATTTCTGGGCACACCTAAAAGTGTACAGTAAAAAATGTTAGTCTGACTTTTGGTGCTGAGAGAGTAAATGTTTATTTTATATGAGGCTTGATGTGCTCCGGATTTTTAGAAAACATTATGATGTTGCCGAATTACCAGTGTGTTCATTTTACTTAATTGTGATATGTAAAGTGCCGAGTTGGTGGAATTGCCTAAAATGTATGGTGTTTTTACCTAACCCAGATTAAATGTATATATGAAAAGGACTTAAGAATTTTTTTCCTTTGTAAAATAAAGGATTGGTAAATAACAGTATAAAGAAGAAAACCAAAATTTCTCATAATCCCACCACCTAGATATATATATAATCTTTTGTTGTTAATGTTTGGGAGTTTCATCTTTGTATATGTATGTATGTGTAAATACATATCAGAAAGACTGGTTTACAATCTTTTCCTTCCTATCTTAATACATTTTAATAATTTTACTACAGTATTCTGTATTCTGCAACATGAATGTAGTGGCTATGTGGTAATTCTGCTGGATGGATCACGATTTACGTGACCTCTTGTTTTTGGGCATAGGTTGGGGATTAAGACTTTCTGGTTTTCAGTGGAGTCCTACAGACCGGTGTGAGCAGTGCCTTTTATTTAACTATAATGTTATAATATCAATCTAGTGCCATAGATGTTACCTTGTCTATTCTAGATTCACTAATTTAAAGTATCTTACAGCAATGACGGGACAGAATTTGGAGGATCAATTTATCAAAAAGTATGTGAAGATCTTGACACTTCAGTAAACCTTGCTTGGACATCAGGTACCAACTGCACTCGCTTTGGCATTGCAGCCAAATATCAGTTGGATCCCACTGCTTCCATTTCTGTGAGTACTACTGTGGGCTTAGATTGGGGTCTTTGGTTGTGGGAATTCATCTTTGGGTATATTGAATTGTGTTGAAAATTTGAATTGTGGTTCATACGACCTCTAGTTTACTCATAGACTGGGATTAGAATTTGTAATGATGCATGCATTTTATGTAGAAGTTTGATACCAGGTCGTAGGAGCTTGCTTAACCTCAGAAACTGCTCAATTAGTGTACATAATAACCCTGAGCTCCAAGCCTATCTAAGCCCAGGGAAGCCACTGTTTTGGGCCCCAGGTCAGGAGTAATAGTATTTTAGTTGTTACTTTGTCTTTCTACATGGAATAATAGTACATTGTTACTTTGACTTTGCCTTTAGGGTTTACAAAATATCTTTTAGATTTGGTCTTCGCAGTCCATGGTACAAATGTCATTTTGCAGGTAGAGATACCGAAGCTTGGAAGAAAAAGGACTTATTTAGATCATTGCTAGGGAAAGAGAGTGGAAAGAAGGGGTAGAGCCAGGATTGGACTTGTTGCATGTCTTTTTGATTTCCCTCCTGTCTAGGGTGACCAGCTAGCGCATCCTGCTTTGCCTGGGACTATTCCAGCCTTAGCATTAAAAGTCCTGCACCTAAAGGACCACCTCCTGCCTATCTTGGGTTCATTGGGGTGGATGGCCACCCAAGTCCTGTATTTAGGCTTTTTGCTATTTCTTTCTTTAGTCATAGTGAGTTTGGGGCGGGGGTAGGAGGGAGTGCAGTGTACTGAGAGTATAGAGGTGCTGGCTCTAGTTTCAGGCAGGTCAGCAGCTGTTCCTCTGTGTCAGTTGCTTACAGGTCAAGCACTGCCTGTACTGTATGTACTGGGAATGAAAGAAAGCTAAACCTTCCATGAGTTATTTCTGTTACATAAAGTGATCTTCACTCCTGAGAATCATGTTTTGATAATTTGGGCGGTGAAGCTTTTAGCTCCATTTTTATTTTATGTTAGCAGTTGTAATCAGAGCATGAGAAACACCCAGAATGCTTTTCCCATTGGCAAGGCAATGATTCATTTATTTTTCCCTTCTCTTAATTGCACTGTAACAGTGAAAGCCTTAGGATTCATACAGTATACCGTTCTCTGCTAGCTACATTGCCTTTCTCTTCAAATATATGTCTAAGGCAGCATTGCACATTTAATGCCAGGCAATGTAGTATTCTCATGGTCTAAAAAGGGAAGGCAACTTTGGATCTGTGTGTCATTGAGTGACTTCTGGGGATTAGTTTGGAAAAAACATACCTAGCATTTCCCACCTAAGTGGTGCTGCTGTGCCCCAATCAAGCATCAATACTTGGTGAAGTATTGCTTAGTGTCCCACCACAATTTCATGGTTTACTTCTGTTCTAAAATGGGAGAAACTTGTATCCAATTGTCCGAGGCTCTTAATTTGTTGGGCACAAAGTGGTCACTAGTGAGTGAAGACATCAAATAATTTCCAAATTGTGTTTCCATCCCAGAGGCTGTTTGTCACCTTTTTACTTCTATACTACTGTATTGTGTTCTGCTGACAGTTTGACTTGGAGAAGTTTAATGGATAGGAATTAAGTGGCACCTGGCTTTTGTTTAGCTTAATGGTAGTGTTAAATTTTATTTCACATGAATAAAAACGGAACACTGCATAATTCCATGATGATAGGGAAACCTGCAGGAGCTTTCTCTCTCCAGTCAAAAGATTTTTTTTACAGCTAATTTTGCATTTTATTTTAGGCAAAAGTCAACAACTCTAGTTTAATTGGAGTGGGCTACACTCAGACTCTGAGGCCTGGTAAGTATTCTTGATAAATGGGATTGGGGTTTTAAAAAATATTTTTCACTTCTCAGCTTCTTACTTTGTAAACTCGTCAAAGAACACGCTTACCTTTTGCCACAATTTTTTTTTTAATTCCTTTTTTTCTTTTCTTTTACTGGGCTGTTTGAAAGGTGTGGCTATCCTGATACTTCCCTAAATGCTTCAGCATGCGTCTACTCAATTAAAAATGTTCTGATCTCCTGCATATCCATAATACCTAAGTTAATAGTGACTCCATATTATTTACTATTCATTCTGTAGTCTCTTTCCTCACTTGTACCTGAAATTCCTTGTAGTAATCTTTATTTCTGTAATCAAGGTTCACACATTGCTTTCATTGTTTGGTTTCTATAGTCTTATTTACTTTAAAGTAGTATTTTGAACCTAGCTGTATTTTTTAGAGTAGTACTTATCAGAGTTCAGCATGCATGAATTATCTGGGGACTCTTGATAAAATGCACATTGATCCCATAGATCTGGGTGAAGAGTTCTAACAAGCTCTTAGGTGATGCCAACATCATAGGTTCTTGTTTTTTTTTTAAGATTTTATTTATTCATTCATGAGAGTCACAGAGAGAAGAGGCAGAGAGAGGGAGAAGCAGCAGGCTCCATTGCAGGGAGCCTGATGTGTGGGACTCCATCCCCAGTCTCCAGGATCACACCTTGGGCTGAAGGCGGTGTTAAACTGCTAAGCCACCCGGGCTGCCCCTAAATAGGAAGTTCTAAAGCCCTTGCAACTTTTCTCCCCTTCAGATAGGGATTTTCCCCCAGACTTATATTTTGACCTTTTGAAACTTAAACAAAAGATTGGTATGAACATTCGCTGATTAACATCTACCACATTTGTTTTCCCTCTTCGTTTCTGCGTATATAATCCCTTTTTTCTGCATTCCTTTAATTATTTAAATACATGTTTTTGCAGACATACAGACACCTTAGCCCTAACATGCATATCCTGAGAGGAAGACATTTTTTTTAGTGGTATTGGAAGACAGTACCACTGTTGCAAGTTAAGGAGATTACCATTAGTTGAGCAATACATTATATGCAATCTATATCCTACTTGTCTCTTTATTGTAGATCCTGGTCCAATTATGATCATCCATTAGGGTCTGATAGTCTGGATAGTGTATTGAATGTTACTGTATTTTCTAGAGTACTTTGAGCTTTATTAATAACATTTTTAATGCTCTGTTACTTGATCCCTTAACCTAGGATGAGGCCACCTGAATTCTCTCTGGTATCTCTGGTACTCCCAAGTGCCCTCTGGTGGCTGGCACTAGTAGGTCATCTAATGGGTTGAGAAGGGACAGGCAGGCTCTGAGGTGATTATTGAAGACCACAGACTGTTGAAGTGTTTCAAGCAAATCATGGTTGCCTGCTTTTGTTTACAGGTGTCAAGCTTACACTGTCTGCCCTGGTAGATGGGAAGAGCATTAATGCTGGAGGCCACAAACTTGGGCTTGCCCTGGAGTTGGAGGCTTAATCCAGCTGAAAGAAACCTCTGGGAATGGTTATCAGAAGATTTGGCCTTAATATATTTCCAGTGTGACCAGCAGGCTTCCCCTCCTCCCTCCCCCAAGAAGGTGATCAAAACAAAGGATGATCTGAACAAGAGCTGTATTTTAAATATTTAGACAGTTACTTGTTAGCTGGTTTCTAGTTAAATTGGTTATCTATCTAGTTACCAATACTGCAGTCGTGCAGTCACCTATACATTATTTAAATGTATTTAACTGTTAAATGCGCTACCCACCAATAATGAAATAGACCTTTATGAAAACTGTGCAATTGTGTGCATGTTTGTTTTTATGTTCCTATTAACATTGAAGATTGCCATTGAACCAGAAGGATCAGTGGAAGTTTTAAGATGAGGTTAAAAAATTTCTGTTAAATTCGGCCATCACTAGAATTACTTTTGGTATCCCCAGACATTACAGATTATGAATAAAAACAAGTATACATAATTAATGACTCCAAGTATTTGCAGAGTTTAAACATTTGCCAGGGTCAAATCTCCCTTGTATCTAGCTAGTACATTATTTTTCTGGTGAGCATTTTGCTTTTTACCTAAATCTGTGCCATAAAGACCTCTGTCCCTAAAGTAACTCCATGAGCTTTTTGGACTACAGTAAAAATAAGAGGATATATGCCTTTATATCTTCAGTTTGTAAGTTTGTCCAGAATTTCCATTGGACCATTGTTGACCCCCCCAGGAGGGGTTGGAGAGGAAGTGATGAAGAAAGGAATATGAAGGGATGGTGCTGAAGGATGTATACACACACCATATCCCTGTGAGCTATTGCTGAAGGAAGCGAACTAGGCCATAGGTGGGATGGGACCAGGTGTAGGCAAGTGGAGTGAGGTGTCAGTGAGAGATCATTAGGCAGACACTGAAAGGGTTGGGTCTAAGTGTGTGACCAGAAGCAGTGCCTTCAGGCTTTGTGGCGACTGGCCTTCATCCGCACTTGGGCTGAATGATAGATGATTCTAGTTTGAAAAGTAGGAGAGCAAATGTTTTTGATGGGAGAAGATAGTTTGAAAAACATGATCAGAGGTTAGGAAAGGGAGAGATTTTGTTCAACACATTTATACTCTTAGGCCTGAGGTATCATTCGAAGCCTGAGAGAAACAGGAAAGTGTAGTACTTTGATACTTTGAGACTCACTACCCCCCAAAAATGATACATACTGAAAATTTCCAGGTCAGAAAGAATCTGATGAGAGGTTAGAAACCCAAGCAAGCTTTCCACACTGGAGATCTATTGCTAGGTCAAACAGGTGTGAAAGCATATCTGCTTCTGGCATACACGAGAGGTGTGAAATAGACTTGGCGGACAACTCTGAAACTGCTTGGTGGGGAGGAACTGGTCAGAGGCCTGGTGACTCCTGAAGCCCACTGGATGACCTGCTGCCCCAGAGCCAACAGGTGGCCTTCCCTCAACTGTGGCTGGAGTTTCCCTGGTCCAGTACTCGGGACTGGGATGGGACATGAGTTACCAGTTTGTCAAAGGCATATTTACAGTAAACTGGACGGATTTACCCAGGTGCGTCCTAATCTGTTTGAATGTGCAGGAGAGAGGGTTGGTTCACACACCAGGTCCCCGAGGGTTGCATGAAATGCAAGGTACCTCCCAGGAGGTGTAGGACCATGGAAGTTGCCAACTGTGGGCCCCCGTGGCTCCTGTTTCCTTGTTTCTAATAGTCTCCTATAGAACCAAACCTGTCCTATTGTATTCTGGGCTGATGCCGTTTCTGCCTGAGGCAGTTAGCGGAAAGAACACGGAATATTTGCATTTGGTCTTTAGATCTTCCTGTGGGATTGGGATTAGGGAGGTCTAAGAGATGTGAAGCACCTGGCTCCTCCTCCTCTGCTCCTATGTGTTGGTGTGGGAGAGCCTACCTTTATATTCACCTTTCTCTGGGGGAACTTCTTAAGAACTACATACTGATGGCCTCCTTCCCAAAGGGCTGTCTGCTTCACACTTTTCTGGCCAGTGATCCCTCCCAGTCCCTCACCTTCCTCCAGGACTTCAGGGGGAGGATGGAATAATAGGCTCCAACCTTGAGCTCCTCAGGTCTAAGTCAAGTGGCCTGGTTCTCAGAGGTGATGTGTACTGAGCAGAGAGCGCCTCCAGTGCAGAGGTGAGGTCGAGCTGACAGTTCTGTGAAACACGGGCAAACAGAACTGGCATGACCTGTGCCTACGCTGTGGCAAGCCTGGTTTGCCGCAAGGCCTGTTTCCTGTTTTCAGACCTCAGATACGGTCCCCCAGCCAGTCCCAGCTGTACCAAACAGGAGCTTCCTTGCCCCTCCTGGGAAGCAAAGCAGGAAGGAGACCAAGCGGGGTGGCGGGCTCCACCCAGCTCCCACCGAGTGGAGGCAAACCTGAGGAGCTGGGGCCCTGTATGTGGCCGCTCAGCTGGAGGCTCCTACTCAGGCCATAGACCTGGTGCCAGGTGGCCCTCAGGACTGTGCCAGGGAGGGGATGACGTCTGTGACTTCAGGCCCCCTTCTGCTGGAGAGGCTGTCAGTGCTGGGCCTTCCCTCCCTACCGCACTCTAGCGCCACATAAGGAGGCTCAGAAGCTCGTGTCCCAGGCCCCCACTTTATTGTCAAATTTAAAACTCAGTTGAGGTCTGGGGTTCCCGGGTCCCCTTGAGGCCACTCTCTAGATCTTGAAGGCTAAGGTGAGGCCGTCGCCCAGAGGCAGGAGGCTGATGTGAACCCTGGCGTCCCGCAGGATGCGCTCGTTCAGGTTTTGCACACACCGGGCTTGGACGTCCCGCGGTTGAGGCTGTAACACCTCCCCGCGCCACAGGACCTGCGGAGGGGCGGGGGCGTCAAGGCCGAGGGAGCAGGCGGCTAAGCGAGAGGCGGGGCGAGAGCTGAGACCGCGGGCCCCCGCGGGGAAGCCGGGGGGGGGGGGGGGGGGTGCGGGGGAGCGGCCTCGGCGCGTGCCCTGGGCGGGGCTCCGCAGCCGGGGGCGGGGGCGGGGGCGGGGCGGGGCCGCCCTTACGCTGAGCACGGCCAGGACGCCTCCGGAGCGCAGCAGCTGCAGGCAGCGCTCGTAGTAGGCGGCGCAGTTCTCCTTGTCGGCGTCCACCACGGCCACGTCGAAGGTGCCGGCCTCGCCCGCGGCCAGGAGCTCGTCTGGCGGGGGGCGGGGGCGCAGGTGCGGCTGAGTCCGCCGCCCGGGCCCGCAGGCAGGCCCGCCGCTGCCCCACGCCCGCCCGGCGGCCCCACGGAGCCGCGATGCTCACCCAGGGTCTCCAGGGCAGGCTTCAGCCGCAGCTCGATCTTGTGCTCCTCCTCGGCCTGCGGAAGGGGCGGGGTCAGCCCGGCGGCCCTTCCCCGGGGGCGGGAGTGGCCGGGCGCCGCGGGCCGAGGGCGCCTCACCTGCCTCCACAGCGGCCGCCCCAGCTCCGGGGGCCCCGGGTTCACCTCGCAGGTCACCACGCGCCCGGCCGGGGGCAGCGCCAAGGCCAGCGCAAGGGCGGAGTAGCCTGTGAACGTGCCTGGCGGGGCCGCGGAGGGCTCAGGCCCGGGGCGGGGACCCCCCGGCCACCTGCCCCCGCCCCGGGGTCCGGCCGTGCGCCCTACCCAGGTCCAGCGCCTTCTTGGCCTTGATGAGCCGCGCCAGGTTGGCCAGCAGCTGCGCCTGCTCACAGGTCATCATGGAGTCTCCCTGCGGCTGCTCCAGGGTCAGCTGTGTCGCGGTGGTCGGGGACAGGGTCGCGCCGGCGCCGCCCGCCACCCGGCTCCTCCCCGGGCTCGCCACCCCTCCAGGTGCGCGCCGGGGGCGGGGCCTCGGGGCGGGACCTCGGGGACGCCCAGCCCGCCCGGCCCCGCGGCCCCGCCAAGGTCACCCGACCGCGTGCGACCCGCCCCAGCCCCGCTGACCAGCCGCAGGCTCCGCAGCGCCGGGTGCTCCCGCATGGAGCGGCTCAGCAGGTACCGCCACAGGGGGCTGTCTTCGGGGGGCAGCAGGCGCCGCTCCCGCCGGGATCGCCAGGGGGGGCCCCGCCTCCCTGCCGCGGGGGGGGGCTGGGTCAGCGCCTGGGTCCCGAGCTCCGGCCTGGAGCCGCGGCGGGGGGGGGTCTCGGCTCCCGCACCTGCCCGGCCTGGGGGGGTCCTGCGGGGGCCCCGCGGGGGGCACGGGCCCCGCCCTACTCACCCAGGAGGAGGCCGGCGGCGAAGGCGGCGCCCAGCGCGGCCGAGCCCAGGGCCAGCGCGGCCGGCACGGAGAGCCGGGGCGCGGGCGGGCTCATGGTGCGGCCGCGAGGCAGCGACGCGCGGGCCACCCGGCGGGGGCTCTCGGGCGCGCTCCGGGACCCGCCTGCCCTCCAGGCCCCGCCCCGTCCGGGCGCTGCCGCCGAGCTGCGGTCTCGGGCGCCCCCTGGCGACCGCACAGCCTCCCCGCAGGCCGCGCTCGCGCAGCCCGGGCGCCATCCGGTGGCCGCGCTCGGGACCCGCCGGGGAGCGGCGCCAGCCCAGGCCTGGTGTCGGGCCTTGCCCCGCCCGGCCCGCGGTCGGCCTTCCCGGGCCAGCCCGTGATGGAGGTGACGGGGGCTCGGAGAAGTAGGGGAGGCTTCTTGGGGGACGGGAGCAAAGGCCGTCCGGTTGAAGGAGTGAAGGACCCGGTTTGGGGACAAAACCCGAGGTGGGGCTTGGGAGGTCTTGGGGGTGGGGCTCGGGACGAGGGCACTAGAACCCTGCCCTGGGAGCTGCTGGGGCCATCATTCTCAGCCTCAGTTTCCTTTGTGTAAAGTGGGAACCGCAGTCTCACCGTAAGTGGCGCCAGACCCCACCGCTGGGCACACAGTAGGTGCTCAGTAAATGGCAGCTGTTGGAGTAGAGACATTTGGGGGAGGAAAGTGGTGGAAGGGGAGGTGAGGTCCGCTGGCGGGGCTGTTGTGCGGGGGAGCGCGGACGGAGCGCCCTCTGTACCGGCCTGGGGTCCCGGGGTCCCCGGGAAGCTGCATCCGGAGGCCACGGCCCAGGCCGGTTGGTGGAGGTTCGGGGAGGCGAAGGCTGAGCCGCGGCGCGGAGCGGAGGAGCCCTGCGGGAGCCGAGGCTGCCGGGAGGAGGCCCGGGCCGGTGGGGTCCCTGGGAGCCCGGGGGGGGGGGGTGTTCTGAGTCAGACCCACGGAGCCCCGGTGGCCTCCCTCTCACCTGGTGGCCCAGTCTGCGTTTCTCTGACCTCTGAGTCTCATTCCCCAGGGTAAGGGCTGAGGCCGCGAGCCTCTCCCAGCGCCGAGCATACAGCAGGTGCTAAATAATTGCTCGCAATAGCGTGTTGGAGCCGCTGAGCCGCCCTCGCAGCAGCCGCAGGTGCCTTCTGGGCAGCGCCCGCTGCATGCAGCGCACCTGAGAGGCTGGGAGAGCATTCCCATCGCCCAGAGGAGGCCACCCGAGCCCAGGGGCGCCCCCTCTCCTGCTGACTCCAGGCTCCAGGGCCCAGCAGGGACCAGATTCCAAGCAGTGGCCTCCCGGCCGCTCAGGGGGCTCCCTCCACCAGTCCCCCCCCCCACCCCCCGCTCAGCTTGGGCTGCAGACCAGCACTTTCTCCCCCAGTGTGGGGGTCTGGATTTGGGCAGGCCCCCAGGTCACACCCGGGCCTCCCTCCCCCAGCCTGGCTTCAGGCGCTGAGCCCTGGAGTTGGGGGGGGGGGCAGGGAGGGGAAGCATGTCACCATATATCCTCGTCAGATTAAAAAACTAATTTGAAAAGATTAATGTATTCCATTCTTGTTACGCTGGCTCTGATACCTCTGGGCCCGCGGCCGCTCAGCCTCCTGATTATTGAATTTTTATGGCCTGGTAATTAATTGCAGATTCCCTGTTTTGTTCTATTTCTTTTTCTCTGACATTTTAATTTCAACAAAAAGCAGTGGTCTCCATGCAGGTTCTCTCTGGAGATCCTAATGGTCTATAAAACAGAATGACTTATAGACGTGGCACCCACTTCAGTTGGCGAGCGATTGTTTGAAACCTTGCTGATCACGCAAAATTTAATTTTTCCACCTCCCTCCCCCGGTTGCTACTCATTTCTTGTCTCTTGCACTGCAGCTCGGCGGTCTCAGCCCACGAGAAGGGAGAAAGCATCGCCTCGGAGCCCTGCAGCGCCTTTTCCAGGGGCCTGAAACCACAGTGGGTTTGGCTTTTCTTCCGAGGGGCCCCTGTGGTGGTGGCCGGGGGGCAGCTGGACCTCCGCTCAGGGCCGCGTGGACGTGGGCAGCTGCCCCCAGGGGCACGAGGGGCTGGGGGGGGAACGTCTCTACCTCGGGCTCTCAGTTGACCTTTTGGTCACGTGTAGGTCAAATGCCCCACTAGGCACCGAGGAACCCTCAGGCTCAGGACCAGAGTGGGTGCCCCTTGGAGCCTCTAGGTCCACACCTGGGAGGGGGAGTGTGTGACCCCTGACCACTAAGTCGCCGAACCAGGCCGCTGGAAACAGCCACCCAGGAAAAACAGGTCTAGAAGAGGCCCCTGAATTTCTTTCCTCTTTTTATTTTTTGAAGTTTTTATTTATTTATTCATGAGACAGACAGAGAGAGAGAGAGAGAGAGAGAGAGAGAGGCAGAGATAGGCAGAGGGAGAAGCAGGCTCCATGCAGGGAGCCTGACGTGGGACTCGATCCCAGGACCCCAGGATCACGCCCTGGGCTGAAGGCAGACGCTCAACCGCTGAGCCCCCTAGGCCCCTGAATTTCTATTCCGGGACCCCAACTTCTGCTTCTCCCTCCCGCTAACACCATGCAGGCTGGGCTTCCCCCCCAGCGGCCCCCAGGACTGTGCGGGGTGGGGGCAGAGGAGAAGGGTCACGCAGTCAGGTCAGGCCTAGGGGATTAGAGCCTGGAAGTGGTGACAGTCAGCCCGGGTAGCTGACGGGAGGCGGGAGGAGGCAGTGGGGACTGTGGCCCCCCAAAGCTCACGGCCCTGCGGAAGGCACGGCAGCCGCTGGGCTGTACCTGTGCTGCCAGATGGGAAGATGGGTGCGGTGTGGCCAGAGCCTCTGATGGTTCAAGAAAGGTTGAAATCTGGCCCGTAATGTGAAACCTCACGATTTTAAACATTTGGGTTAGACTTTTTTCTCTCTCAGGACCGCGTCAGCCAGACTGAATACGTCTTGGATCTCTGTGCGATCTGGCCCCAGGGACAGCTGTTTCCTCTGACTGGGAGCCTGGAGCAGGGAGGTTAAGGCACAGAAGTGGCGTCGGTTGGGGCCCGCTGACGCGTCGCCCTGCCCCCCTAGGGATCCTCTTCCTGCCTTTGGGCCCTCCGTCCCCTCCCTCCCGCGGTGGGCCCGGCCCCCCAGATGCCGCTGCCTGAGGCACCTTTGACCCCAAATCCAGGTCCTGCCTTCTGTAGGCCTCTCCGTGCGGAAACTCGCGGCCTGCAGTCGGGCGCATCTGGGGGAGGTTCGCCAAGCCCCCCGGAGGGAGGATGGCACCTGCTGACCTACGCCTTCGGGGTGGGGGGCACTGGCCTGGCTCCACAGGCTCTGGGGGGTGTTTCAGGCCACCCGATGGACACAGTAGACTGTGAGTTCGGGGCTCCGGGCTCCTCGGATGAGCCGGGGAGGCCGGAGAGCCGCCGCCTGCCTCCTCTGTGCTGAGAGGCTACAGAGCTGCCATTGCCCTGATGACCCAGGTGTGGCTCTCATGGGGTCACCTGTTCTGACTGGGGGTGGCGGGCAGCCGCTGTCATGGTGACCCCTGGGCGCCGTGGCTTCTGTGGGACACCTGGGCTGATCCTCAGGAGCCTTCGAATGGTGAGACCTGCACGCGGCCTTCTGTGAAGCCCCTGGGCGCTCTTACCTCTCCGCAGCGGGACGCTGGCCTTCACAGGGGGATCTTCCCTGAAAGAGGACAAACGCGCACACCTCCCAGATGCCCTTGCAAGCAGGGGACCTCACTTCCCACTCGGCCGTGCTGCATGGGGGCGGGGGCAGGGCGAGCAGGCTGCGGGAAGGAGACTGGTGGCCTGGCCAGCAGGTGCTCCCTGGGCGGCTGGGGGGAGGCCCTGCCCAGAGATGGGCCAAGGTGGTGGCTGTGGTTTCACGACCGCAGCCCCACCCGGTTCTCTGGCCCTGGGGGTGTGTGGCTGGCAAGGGCCCACAACTGGGCATCTGCAACAAAGTGGATTCTGTTGTTTGCAACAAAGTGAAACCCGCTGGCGTCACAGAGCAGCTTAGCAGGTCGCGGTGGAGAGTCCTGGTGATGGTCCGCCCGAGCGTGTCTGCCTCCCTCAGCCTTGCCACCGGGAGCCCGACGTTGCTCAGGCGATGTGCCCAACTTTCGAGATGAGCTGTGGTTAGTCTCAGACTGTCAAGACCAGCACAGTCCTTTTTTGAAGACACCCACTTTCTCACCATGGCCTGCGGCACATTTCTGGCCCAGATGAAGGGATGCCCCTCAGGACTTTTCCCTCCCTTTTCTTGTTTAGCTGCTTCTTACTTTGAACAACAGGGTTGTGTAAAGATGAAATGCTTGGAACCACCGCAGCCCTTTTGTGGTCATGAGGCAAAAATGTTAAGGATTAGAAAACAAAGAGTAAAGAGGGCAAGGGGAAAGATGGGATGTTGGCCCTTGAAGACGTTATCTGGCTGCTGTTTCCTTCGAGACTCCTTGTTACAAGAGAAAATGGAACCCTTTGTATTTAAGCCATGATCAGTTGTATCTTCTTTTATTTAAAACTCAAAAGCAGGGGATCCCCAGGTGGCTCAGCAGTTCAGCGCCTGCCCTTGGCCCAGGGCATCATCCTAGAGTCCCGGGATCAAGTCCCACGTTGGGCTTCTGGCATGGAGCCTACTTCTCCCTCTGCCTGTGTCTCTGCCTCTCTCTCTATGTCTATCATGAATAAATAAATAACATCTTTTTTAAAAAAATAATAAAGTTCAAAAGCATTCCTGACACAGGTGTCCAAATAGCATGGGCTGTACTCCCAGGAGGGCTTTAGAGTTGGTACTGAGATGACCCTGTTGGCTTTTTTATTTTTCAGCCTGGAGCGTCTGACTCCCTGCTGTACTCAAAATTACGCCCTCCAAAAGTGAGGCCTGATTTTCCTCAGGGGTGAGCTTTCTTGCAGGAGGTGCCCCGTCCCATGTGGCAGGCCCAGCCCCTCCCCTCCCAATGGTGAGTACAAATACCAGCCTTGCCCCCTCCAAGCCCCCCCCAGACCTGTGGCATCTCCTCGAGACCTCCCAGTCCCTGGTGAAGTGGGCACGATCACCCACACCCCACAGGTGACTCTTAGGGGAAGTGACTCATCCAAGGTCTCACCGCCTACAACCTGGGGGGCTGCCCACTTCAGGGGGAGTCTCTATGTTGGCCTCAGGGGCAGGGGCACAGTAGCCTCTGGGACAGTGGATGATGATCAGACAGGCTGGGGGGGTTTGTGCAATGACCTGGGGCTGGGGTTGGGGCTGGGAAGGCCCATGTCTTCCGGGCATAATAGTCAGGTTTCTGCCGCGGGAGTGCTGTGTAACCGTCCCAAGTGTCAGCGGCTTCCAAGAAAACCATCCGCTTTTCTCTCCTGGGTCAGCAGGTCGGCTGCCGTGCTTCTGCTTCAGGTTGTGGGTTGCGAGGCCATCGGCTGCCTGGGGGTGCTGTCGTCAGGTGGACGGCACAGGTGCAAGAGGCCGACCCCACAGGCGGTTTTAGAGCCTCCGGCTGGGTCAGGTCTGCCGATGTCCTAGTGTCCACAGCAAAGCGCTCGGCCAGGCCAGAGCCCGGGGCAGGTGCGGGCCATCTACACCTGCGTGGAGCGGCTCGGTGAGCTCACGTGGCCAAGGGCGTGGGCAGACCCAAGATCAGGATCAGCAGTCCCGGCTGCACACAGGCCCCAGGGGCCCCAGGGTGTCCCCAGGGTCTGTGGGCCAAGGTCGCTGCCTCAGGCCGAGGCTGGATCCCCCACTCTGTTTCTTTGAGGAAGAACATGAGGCTCTGGGGGGGGTGGTCAGAGTGTTTCTTGAGGCAGTAGGCCACCCTCTGCCTCTGAACCCGGGAAGGACAGACTCCCAGGCCCCGCCTCTCCGTGCTGCCCTGTGCTCGGCAGAAGCCCGTCCTCCGACCCCGGGAGATGCCGCCTGGGGCCCGAGGGTACCTCTCCGTGCTCCTTCACCTCTGGCCCCTGTAGGGGCCCCGGCACATAGTTTGTCCGCCTTTATCAGTGTTTCATTTGTTTGGATGGAGCCAACACTAACCAGTCAGGAAACTTAACAAAGAATTCAGATCTGATTTCCATTTCTTTCGAAGAGGAGGAGGATGTGACAACAGCAGGTGCATTTTGGGGTTGCGGCGGGCTCCTGCGCTCCTGCCCCCGAGGGTTGCGTGCCCTGGCCCTGGTCCCCACCGCTCCCTGCTGCCTCAGACCCAACGCATTTCGCTCGCATTTCGTGCTGGGTCCCGTCCTGCTGGCCCGGGAGCAGGAACCCCTGATTGAATGCCCTCCCCAGAGGCCCAGCGAGAAGGCCCATCTGCGCAGGCTGCGGAGCCAGTAAGCGTGGCTTTAGTTCTCTGTCTCTCTTCCTACGGACTTCATCTGCATCCTGGCCAGCAGTCCCTCTTCCGAGGGCCACACCAGGGCCCAGTCTCTGCCACCCGCTTCTGTTGGCTCAGATGGGGATCCTCTCCCTTGAGGCAAAGCTTTCCCCGTCATGGCTGATGCTCAGAACACTGTTAGCTTCACTGCCCTGAGAGCACAGTCACCTTGGGGGGGAAAAATCAAACGGAGATGAAGTTTTGGGAGATGTTTAGGGAGCCCAGGTCCCTGAGCTACTTAGGGAATCCCCCTAGATGTGTAAAAGGAATACTGACTGCTGATTCTTACACAGCACTTAACTGCGTGCCAGCTACTTCTCACAACTTCATGTTTGCTTAGTTCGCAGATGAACCCTGTGGGGGGTGAGGTATAATTTTTATCTCCATCTTACAGATGAGAAAACTGAAGCACAGAGATGTTGGGCAAGCAACGTGTGTGTGTGTGTGTGTGTGTGTGTGTGTGTGTGTGTGTGTCAGGGGCCACCCGACGCTGCAAGGGGGGGCTAACTGATGCGGTTCAGGGCCAGGCTGCAGCTGGACTTTGGCCCTTCCCAGGGGTCCCCCCACCCCCCTTCTCAGAGCCTCTCCCAGGAAACCGGGATCCCTGATTCTGGCTCAGCTTCTGGGGAGCCAACCTAAGACACCCTGCATTTCCTGGTCCAAGCCCTCCCTGCTGAGGACCCCTCCCCCTCCAGTGCTGAGAGGGGCTCAGAGCCAGGAATTCTGGGTGCTGACCCTGGCTCTGCTGTGCCACGATGATGAGGAAATCACTCCTCCAGCCCGAGCCTCAGTTTCCTCATCTGTATGTTTGTTCTCTCTGGTCCCTTCCAGCCTGAGGTCTGCGATATAAGCCAAGATGCCGAGAAGCCATCCCCTGCCCCTACCTCTCCCCACATGTGCGTGGAGCCCTACCATTGGGGCATCGCCTTTTCTCTGGATTTTAAAAAATATTTTATTTAAATTCCATTTGCCAACATAGAGTATAACATCCAGTGATCATCCCATCAAGTGCCCCCAGCAGTGCCCGTCACCCAGTCACCCCAACCCCCCACCCTCCTCCTCTTCCGCAACCCTTTGTTTCCCAGAGTTAGGAGTCTCTCATGGTTTGTCTTCTTATCTAATTTTTCTCCACTCAGTTTCCCTCGTTTCCCTTATTCTCTGAACTTTTAAGATGCAAAAGCATCTTGAGATGAGCAGGAGTTTCACATTAGGAGATCATGCTGCAGGTCAGAGGTTCTCAAGGTGGGCTCCTTAGGTCATCTGCAATAGAGTCCAGTGCCTGAAGGGGTGTTTGTTATTCGTAGCCTCTCCTCCCCCCCCACCCTGCCTTTTATTTTATTTTATATATATATATTTTTTCAGCCCTGCCTTTTAAATGTGGTACATGATGTCTGGAGCTGCAGCAGCTGTCTTTGAACCATGGGGAAACAGTATGAGATGTAAACAGCAAGGTAGTAGGGATGGGGAACAGAAATATAGAAACTCCTTTTCAATGGCATTCTGAATTATTGCACAAATCCTGAAAACACCTACCTCTAGAATCTCAGTGTGTGAAAGAATTAAGTATCTTTATTGCTCAAGGAAATCTTGGTTGACTTTTGTGTTATTTGCAGCCCGAAGCATTCCAAGCAAATCAACCGTAAATCATAACAATCTTTTAAATTAGGGATTGTTATTAGCTCAGCGAGGTCAAGGGACATAATGAAGGTCACATGGCTGGCAAGTGGCAGCATTCTTTTTTTTTCTTTTTTAATTTTTTTTTTATTTATTTATGATAGTCACAGAGAGAGAAAGAGAGAGAGGCAGAGACATAGGCAGAGGGAGAAGCAGGCTCCATGCACCAGAAGCCCGATGTGGGATTCGATCCCGGGTCTCCAGGATCACGCCCTGGGCCAAAGGCAGGCGCCAAACCGCTGCGCCACCCAGGGATCCCAAGTGGCAGCATTCTTTTGGGCTGGAACTTTCAGGTTTGGAGGAATTTTGACTATTGATAAGGGTTTAGTTCCTGTCTCCTCTGCCATATGTGTCCTATCCTAGTGTGATTGCTGGGAATAATCCCCCTCCCTTGTCATTCCAGTTTTTGGTCATTCCCTCCCCCATCCATCCCACCCTGGGTCTAGCTTAGAGACCTGGGAAAGGTCCCTTGTGGGGTGGAGAGAAGGAGGCAGCAGGTAGCTGCTGGTCATTCCTTCGTGGAGTTTCCCTAATGACCGTGGCCAGATTCTGGTACCAACTAAAGAGAAGGTCGAACCCATTTTGGAGATAATCTGGCTTCTAAATAGTCCTAGACCCTTGTGGGGGGTTACAGCAACAGAGAGAAGGAGCCTAGAGACACAAAGATAGGTGGAGAGGGCGAGGGAGAGTAGGGGGAGGGTAGGAGGAAGGGAGAAGACAAGGATCTAGGTTTTAGAGACAAAGGTTCAGACAAACATGACAGCGAATCTCAGCCCAGGCACAGACTTGTGTGTTCCTTGCTCCTCCAGCATTTTCTTCACCCTAGGACAGAGTAGACCAGAACACCTCCCCTGTAAGGAGGCTGGCAGGGACAGAGGGTGCAGTACCGAACTGCAGCAGAGGCTTAGCAAATGGGTATGCCGGTCTGATGGTCTTGGTTGCTGCTCTGAAGGTGGAGGCAGGACTGGAGAGGAGGGTGACAGGAGCTTGGACAGACCTTTGGTCAGCCTCTGCTGGAGATCAGAGGCCTGGTGGAGAAAAGGGAGTGCACTGTGCTTGGACCCATCTGCCCCAAGGCTGCCAGGGGAGAGAAGTGCCCGAGGGGGCTCAACACATCCAGCGCCAGCTGTTTGAGACTTCCCAGCCCAGATGCCAGACATGTGGGTAAGAAGCCTTTGAGATGACCACAACCCTGGCCACCAACACATGACAGACCCACAGTGGGAACTGCCGGGAGTCCAGGCAACCTCCAGATTCATAAGCAGAAAAACTGATCACGTATGAGTTTCCTAGGGCTACCTAGATGACAAATGACCACAAGCTAGGTAACAAACCAGAAACGTATTCATATTTGATTAGGGGCCCACCTGCCCTCAGCACAAGCTCACCCTAACTAATTGCATGAGCAGTGATTCTCTTTTTCAAGTAAGAGAAAGTACTTTGCGTTTTAAAGTACTGAGGGTTAGGACTTCAACATATCTTTGTTGGGGACATAATTCAACACACAACACATGGCTGTTTTAAGCTACTGTTTGGAGTGCCGTAATACAGCTGTAGTTACTCCACACACCAGAACTAAGGGATGGCTGGGGAAGCAACAGACACATCAGTAGAAATGTAAGGAGAGGGGCACCTGGGTGGCTCAGTCGGTCAAACGTCTGCCTTCAGCTCAGGTCATGATTCCGGGGTCCTGGGATGGAGCCCCACATTGGGGTTCAGCAGGGAGTCTGCTTCTCCCTCTGCCTCTGTCCCTACTCGTGCTCTCTCTGTCAAATAAATTAGAAAAAAAAAAAAAAGAAATGGAAGGAAATGGAAGAATTTACCAGACCGTCCTTCCAAGATGTATGTGGTTGGAGTAATTGATTTTCTAAGTAGGTTGGAGTTGGGGTAGAGCTAGATCCTCTCCCCAAAAAATGCATGTTCCCATAACGTGTGTCTGTAATAATAGGCAGCTTGCCTAGTGCCTTCTAATGGAGGAAAAGAGCTTGAGTTTTGCTTTGTAAGGTATTACTAGTCCCTTAAATAAATGTTGAGTATTTACCTAAAAAGAATCAACTTGATTATTAGAGTATTTCTGGCTCCTGTGTATCTCAGCATGGTCCTCTTGCCTAATGCCTCCCCCATCAGAGCATGTTGATTAACAGTGGGTGCAGATGTCTGATTAGGTGTTTGGCTTCTCTATAGACCATAAGCAACTCTGAGGGCCAGGACAGTCTCTGTCTTGTTCTGCCCTGAATCCCCAGCACAGTTCTTGGCACACAGTAGGTGCTTATTTTCTGAAAACATGGTGTTGGAAAAGGAACGAAAGGATTTAAAATCTATACGAGGATTAAAGGCTTTTGCAGATATGTCAGCTATGAAACATCTAATGATGCTGGGAAATATGTTTTTGAAATTCTCTTCAGTTAATAAAAGAGCCTATAAGGAAATAAAGGAGTTTTGAGAGGCCAGGAACAAATTGGAAATGTGAGACCAGGGGAAAAAGTGGTTGCTGTGGCTGCTGTGCCCCCTATGACCTACCTCACTGGCCAGCTCACAGCTTCCACACTCTGGGCTTCTGTGGCATAAGAAAGAAGCAAGGGATTCTAAAAACGACCAGATAGGTTTGAAAAGCAGAGGTTCTAGAAGTTCACATGTATCACATTTGAAATGAAAAACTCAATGGATCAGTTAAAGAGAATAGACACAGCTGGAGAGGGAATTAGCACACTGGAGGACAGATCTGAAAACACTATGCATCATTATTCAGCACAGAAAGAAAAATGGAAAATATGGAAAAGAGGTTAAGAGATATGGAAGACAGAATGAAAAGCTCTAAGATATGTCTGGTCAGCTTTTTTGGAAAGCAATTCTAGAAATCATGGGAGTGAAGCAATGTTCAAAGAGGTAGTAGCTGAGAATTTTCCATGATAATTAAAAAACCATGAGGGATCCCTGGGTGGCGCAGCGGTTTGGCGCCTGCCTTTGGCCCAGGGCGCGATCCTGGAGACCTGGGATCGAATCCCACGTCGGGCTCCCGGTGCATGGAGCCTGCTTCTCCCTCTGCCTGTGTCTCTGCCTCTCCCTCTCTCTCTGTGACTATCAAAAAAAAAAAAAAAAAAAAACAAAACCATGAATCCTTGGGAAGTGAGGTGGCATGAAAATCCCTTGAGCCACGTGGTGCACTGCGGCGGGGAGAGGCATCTATAAACCACCGACAAAGATTCTGCCGACCTGAGCCTGCTGCCATGTGGAGACCCTGCGTGAAGCCACTGTCACCTTGTCTGACCAGGAGGCAAAACCTTCCACAGAGGACCTGCGGGACAAGAACTCAGTCATTGGACAGGATAGCAGTGAGATTTACTTCCAGGTGAAATGACAACACAACCCCAGAAACTTGAAGAATTGTACTGTCAAAGACAGGGAGTTCTAGAGAATTCATGCAGGTTTCTCTTTGAAGGTCAGAGAATTGCTGACAATCATGCTGTCAAAGAACTGGGAATGGAGAGAAAATATGATTGAAGCTTATCAGGAACAAATGGGATCTTTCAACGATTTAGATATTCCTTTTCCTACCCTTTACTCTCAATTCTTTTTTATTTCTAAAAACAGTTCTTTTGTAATGTGGTATTCAATATGGAATTGAAAACTGGTGCCCCATGTCTTTAAACATCTGGTGATTTGAATTCCTGTGCCCATTATTCATTATCATTTGTTTTCAGTTTGCTGATTTTTGGTGATCAAACCTCAGCCCCCTTCATATTGCCCTCTCCTTTTTATTTTTATTTTATTTTATTTCAAAATGTTTTATTTATTTATTCATGAGAGACACAGAGAAAAAGGCAGAGATATAGGCAGAGGGAGAAGCAGTTTCCCTGTGGGGAGCCCGATGTGGGACTCGATCCCGGGACCCTGGGATCATGACCTGAACCAAAGGCAGATGCTCAGACACTGAGCCACCCAGATGCCCCTCCCTCTCCTTTTAAAAAATTACATGTGTGCACAGAGAGGCCACGTTTTTCAGGATTGCATTTTCAGGCTTGTGATAAATAAGATTGACAATGCGAGTGTTCATAATGAGTCTCCCATCGGCCTTGAAGTTCTGGCACATGGTTGCTTCATTCCTGGACTATGACTTTCAGTGGGAGATGGAAGTTTTTCAGAGAACTGAATTGTGGAAAAATGACCTTTCCTTAATTTGAAGCTACTTTTTTTTTTTTTTAATTTATTCATGAAAGACACACACACAGAGAGAGGCAGAGACACAGGCAGAGGGAGAAGCAGACTCCATGCAGGGAGCCTGATGTGGGACTTGATCCCGGGACTCCAGGATCACGCCCTGGGCCAAAGGCAGGCGCTAAACCGCTGAGCCACCCAGGGATTCTCTGAAGCTACTTTTAAAATTTGAGGATCTGGACCAAAAGAAGAAAAATATCAGGCTGGAGTCAAAATGACACAGATGGTGAGAATAATGACTAACTCCAAAGATGGTTTCACTGAAGAGAAAGCATTTTAAGGTAAAAGAAAAGTCTTGTCAGAAGATCCAGAAAAGTTCTAATTTTCATTAGCATTTAATGAAGTTATTAGCATTTAATGAAGTTATTCATGCAGAAGTGTATTCAACAGAACACTGCTCTCTTATTTGTACTTTTGGGGATATGGGTTTTTAAATGGTCATGTCTGTACCAGCTTCATTGAAATAAGAAAATATTTGTAAAAACATTAAAACAAACAAACAAACAAACATGAGTCCTCAAATACAAGAATTCTGATAAATCCCAAATAGGATAAATAAAAATAAATCCATACACAGATACATCATAGTTGAATTGAGGAATGCCAAAGACAAGAGGAAGATCTTTAAAGTACCATCAAGAAAAAATTTTGTTGTTCATAACTTCCATGATTAGAAGAAATTAAACTAATGGCTGATTAGTCACAATAGTATCAATAGTAACAATGAAAGATAGAAGAGGAGTGGATTTTTTTTAATTTTTATTTTTTTTAAGAGGAGTGGATTTAAAGGGCTTTAAAAAAATCATACCAAGCAAAGATGATATACCTCAATTCCTGATAAGACTGAAATAATTTCTCTCTCTTTTTTAAAAAAGATTTTATTTATTTGACCGAGAGGGAGTGAGAGACGACAAGCAGGGGGAGCGGCAGAAGGAGAGGAAGAAGCAGGCTTCCCACTGAGCAGGGAGCCTGATATGGGGCTCAATCCCAGGACCTCAGGATCATGACCTGAACTGAAGGCAGATTTTTATCCAACTGAGCCACCCAGGCGGGTAACCAACCAAATTTCTTTTAAGAAATTAAGGGTGCCTGGGTGACTCAGTTAAGCATCTGACTCTTGATTTTGGCTCAGGTCATGAGATTGAGCCCCAAGTCAGGCTCCACACTGGACATGGAGCCTGCTTAAGTTTCTACCTCTCCTGCCCCTACCCCTGCCTGCATACTCTCCCTCTCAAAAAAAAAAAAAGGGAAAAAATAAGTATAGATCTTGGGTATATACTCAAGAGAATTGAAAATATATGTCCACACTAAAGCTTATACATGAATTTTTGTAGCAGTATTATTCATAATCGTGGAAAAGTGGAAATAATCCAAATGTCCACCGGCTTAGAAATGGATAAACAAATTTAGTATATCCATATAGTAAGAGTGTCATAAAAAGGAATGAAGTTCTGATGCAGGTGACAAGCAGGATGAACCGTGGAGACACTGGGCTAAGCAAAAGAAGCCAGCCACAAAGGGCCACAAATTCTATGATTTCACTGATATGAAACACGCAGAATAAGCAAATCCATAGAACAAGACAGATACGTGGCTGCCAGACATTGGGGTGAAGGAGGGGAAGGTGGTGACAGCTAATGGGTATGGGGTTTCTGTTTTGGGTGATGAAATGTTCTGGAATTAGATCACGGGATATTCATAAACTAAGTATACTAAAACCACTGAATTGTACACTTTCAAAGGGCAAGTGTTATGGTACATGAATCATCTCAGTAAAAATACGAAACACAGGAATAAGGGCAGAAATAAAGACGTTTCATCCATACTAAAACGGAGAGAATTTATAAACCACAGACCCCCCCCCCCCCATCAAAAGACAAACTTGAGAAGAAAAATGGTCTCAGGAAGTAGGTCTGATATACAAGAAGAGATTTGAATTGAGAAAATAATAAAAATGTGGGTAAATCTAAACAAACACACCGATTGTCCAAAAAACAATGTCTATTCTGTGGGGTTAAACAGGAGATGGAACTAAAAGCCTGGACCTTAAGTAAATGGGATTAAAGCTTTTAAGGTACTTTGCATTGTTCAGGAGAAGGGTAAGATACTGATTCACTTTAGACTATATTAAGTTAGGTAATCATTTCAAAATGCCAAGTCACCAATAAAGAAATAAGTAGTGGGGCAGTTGGCTGGCTCAGTTGGTGGAGAATAGCGACTCTTGATCTCTGGGTTGTAAGTTCAAGTCCCACACTAGGGGGAGAGATTACTTAAAAAAAAATCTTGAAAGTAGAATGCCTCTCTTCCACACTAGTAGCTAGGGGGAAAAAATGGAGTAAAAAACTTTAATTCAAAACAATGCAACAAAGAGGATGAAAAGAAGCCCTTAGGAAGCAGGACAAATCATAAAAACCCCAACAACCCAAGGTCGCCTGGGTGGCTCAAGTTGGTTAAGTGTCTGCCTTTGGCTCAGGTCGAGATCCTGGGGGTCCTGGGATTGAGCCCCACCATCAGGTTTCTCTGCGGCTCCCCCTGCTTGTGGTCTCTCGTTCTCTCTCTGTCAAATAAATAAATAAAATCTTAAAAAAAAAAAAAAAAACACAAACCCACAACCACAAGCACCAAATAAGATCATGGAAATAAAGCCAAATATACTTGTAATCTTCATAAATATAAATAGACTGAACTCTTCAGTTAAAATGCATGGACTGTGAGATTGGATTTTTTTTAAATCTATTTATTTTAATCTATGATGGTCACACAGAGAGAGAGGCAGAGACACAGGCAGAGGGAGAAGCAGGCTCCATGCACCAGGAGCCCGACGTGGGATATGATCCCGGGTCTCCAGGATCGCGCCCTGGGCCAAAGGCAGGCGCCAAACCGCTGCGCCACCCAGGGATCCCGAGATTGGATTTTAAAAAGAATAGCCAAATGCTGCTTACATGAGATACATCTAAAACACGAGGACAGATTTTTAAAAAATTATAAGTAGAATGGTGAAAGAAGATGAGAAAAATACTAACCAGAAGAAAATTGGTATAGTTATATTACTATCAGACAAAATAGATTTAAGGCAAAAAGGCTATAGAAGGTATGGTGATAATAAAAGGTCAGTATGGGGGTGCATGGGTAGTTCAGTCAGTGAGGTGTCCGACTCTTGGTTTTGGCTCAGCTTGTGATCTCAGGTCATGATCTGGGGGTGTGGGATGGAGCCCCACCCCAAGCTCTGAACTCAGCATGGAGTCGGCTTGGGTTTCTCTCTCCCTCTCCTTCTGCCCTTCCCCCTCAACTCTCTCTCTCTCTCAAATAATAAATAAATAAAATCTTTCGAGAAAAATAATATGTAAGATTAAAATTCACCAGGAGAAAATAGTAGTTCTAAATTCATAGATAACCTGATAATACAAATTCCTTGTCAGATACATGGTTTGCAAATATTTTCTCCTACTCCCTCGGTTGTCTTTTCACTTTATTGATGGTGTCCTTAGAAGCACAAATATTTCAATTTTGATGAAGTCCAGTTTAACTATTGTTTCTTTTATTATTCAAACTTTTGGGGTCATATCTAAAAATACTTTCCCAAATGCAAGATCATGGAGATTTACTCCTATGTTTTCTCCTAAGAGTTTTATAGTTTTAGCCCTTACATTTAAGTCTTTGATCCATCTTTTATTTTTTTAAAGATTTTATTTATTTATTCATGAGAAACACACAGAAAGAGAGAGAGAGAAAGGCAGAGACACAGGCAGAGGGAGAAGCAGGCTCCATGCAGGGAGCCCGACGTGGGACTCGATCCTGGGTCTCCAGGATCACGCCCTGGGCTGAAGCCGGCGCTAAACTGGTGGACCACCCAGGCTGCCTTGATCCATCTTTTAAAAATATAGGTTATTTAAATTCAATTTGCCTGGGACACCTGGGTGGTTCAGCAGTTGAGCATCTGCCTTTGGTTCAGGGCGTGATGCCGGGATCCTGAGATCAAGTCCCACATCAAGCTCCTCTGCCTATGTCTCTGCCTCTCTCTGTGTGTGTCTCTCATGAATAAATAAATAAAATCTTTTAAAAATTCAATTTGCCAACATATAACACCCAGTGCTCATCCCATCATGTGCCCTCCTTAATGCCTGTCACCGAGTTACCCCATCCTCCCAGCTGCCTCCCCTTCTGCAACCCTTTGTTTATCTCCCCGAGTCAGGAGTCTCTCATGGTTTGTCTCCCTCTCTAATTTTTCCCTACTCACTTTCCCTCCTTTTCCTTATAGTCAATTTCACTATTTCTTATCTTCCACATATGAGTGAAACCATAAGATGATTGTCTTTCTCCGATTGACTTATTTCACTCAGCATAACACCCTCCAGTTCCATCCATGTTGAAGTAAATGGTAGGTATTCATCCTTTCTGATGGCTGAAGGTCTTTGATCCATCTTGAGTTAATATTTGTATATGCCATGAGGTAAGGAGTCAACTTCATTCTTTTGCAAGTGGATATCCAGCCGTCCTGTTGAAGACTCTCCATTGAATGGTCTTGACACCCTTATTGACAGTCAGTGGAGGGGTGCTTGGGTGGCTCAGTCAGTTAAATGTCCAACTCTTGATCTCACTCAGGTCTTGAACTCAAAGTTGTGAGTTCAAGCCCTGCATTGGACTCCACACAGGGCATACAGGCTACATTAAGAATAAAAAGTTAGTTGACCACAGTATATGGGTGTTTATATGCTCTCAATCCTACTTTATCCATCTGTGTATCTATCTTTGCATCAATACTCTACCATCTTGATTACTGTTGCTTTGTGGCAAGTTTTGAAATCAGGAAGTATGAATCTTTCTACTCTTTCCTTTTTCAATATTGTTTTGGCTAGTTCTGGTCACTTGTAATTCCATATGAATTTTAGAATCAGTTCATCCACTTTTAAAAAAAATATATTTATTTAAGCTGGGGAGGGATCCCTGGGTGGCGCAGCAGTTTGGCGCCTGCCTTTGGCCCAGGGCACAATCCTGGAGACCCGGGATCGAATCCCACGTCGGGCTCCCGGTGCATGGAGCCTGCTTCTCCCTCAGCCTATGTCTCTGCCTCTCTCTCTCTCTCTCTCTCTGTGTGACTATCATAAAAAAAAAAAAAAAAAAAAAAGCTGGGGAGGGGAAAAGGGAGAGGGAGAGAGAGAAAATCTGAAGCAGACTCCCCACTGAGTGCAGACCTGAGCTGAAATCAAGAGTCTGGCGCCTAACCAAGTGAGCCACCCAGATGCCCCTCATCCATTTCTATAAAAAAGTCAGCTGAGGGGATCCCTGGGTGGCGCAGCGGTTTAGTGCCTGCCTTTGGCCCAGGGCGCGATCCTGGAGACCCGGGATCGAGTCCCACGTCGGGCTCCCGGTGCATGGAGCCTGCTTCTCCCTCTGCCTATGTCTCTGCCTCTCTCTCTCTCTCTCTCTGTGACTATCATAAATAAATAAATATAAAAAAAAAAAAAAAAAAAAAAAAAAAAAAGTCAGCTGAGATTCTGGTAGGTGATTATATTGAATTTATGTCTAATGTCACTTTTCGGGGTTAACACAGCTCCAATCAGCTGGTCCACTGGAATAGGACCAAAAGGCCTCCTGGCCAGGATGATCTGGTGTGCCCTCATACGTGTATCCTTAGGTGACCACATCAGTGTGTCACTGGAACTGAATATATATGGTAAGAGTATAGATGGCTGAAATGGAACCCAGATCTTTGAGAATCTTCCAAGGTTATTGCTATGACTGTAGTAATGGATAATCTTAGGTTGGGTCCCCAAGAAGCAGACCTTGAGATGAAGATTTGAGTGAAAGTGGTTATGTGAGAGGTGGTTCTGGGAAGTGCTGATAGGACAGCGGGGGAAGTGGGCCAAGGAGGAGAAAGAAGCTGGGAGAATGGGCCTAAGTGAGCAGGTTATTGATGTGAGCATCTGAGGCTTAGTTCCATTGGGAACCTCTGGGAGAGGATATAGACTAGGGTTTCTCAACCTCCACACTACCGATATTTTGGGCTGGATAATTATTGGTTGGAGGTTGGGGGGGGGGGGTGGCGCTGTCCCATGCATTGTAGGATGTTTAGCAGCCTCCTGGCCTCTACCAACTAGACGCAGGTAGCAACCATTCAACAAGATATCTCCAGACATTGCCAGTGTCCCCCAGGGGCAAGATCATACCTGGTTGAGAACCACAGGTATAGAACACATCTCAGAATTGTCACCTTCAAAAGGGGACGGAACTGGGATACTTGCACACCAACTCCCATTCATCATCACTTTACGGATATTCTTGGGGGTGTCTGGTTCCTGGCACCTGTGGGCTGTCTTGAGAGTCTACTGAACATGATTCCAGGCCAGAGCAAGCTCTCAGGCAGTGTTGCCCATACCCGTAGTAGGCAGTCACAAACACGCATGGATTGAATGTGGGGTGATGGGGTGTGGGCACCCACAGTGCAGCTACATAGATCCTCCAATGTGCATCTTTGGAGACACCGATTCCTCGCCAGATCTGCAGCTTGGCCTGGAAATCCATGTTCCTGGGCTCTGCAGTTCCCATGTGCACACAGGGTTGAGACCAACCCATCCAAGGCCAAAGCCTTGCTCTTGGCCCCTCACCCCACTTCCTGCAAGCCTGGCCCAACTCCTGCAGGGTGAGGAAAGATGGAATAGAAAAGTTTTAGACTGAAAAGGCCCACAGTGATCTTGTTTTCCTGGGTGGAAGGCCCAGGGTGGGAGGGTGTAGGTGTGCTCCCAGAATCCTCCTCCCGTCGGTATCTCAGCTCCACGAAATGAGTCTCAGCTCACTTGCAGGGTCTGCGGAATATTAGGGTCAGCCTAAAAGGATGTTGTCCTTTTTCAGGATTCTGTGTGGTTTGGTGCCTCTCTTCTCTGGACCTCGGTGTCCCTTATGTAAAAAACAGGAGGGCGGGGGGAGCGAGCCAGCTGACCTTGAAATGTCCTATCTCGAGTGGCTGCTGAGGGCCCGGGGAGGCCACGAGGAGTGGCTGGAGGGCCAGAGCCCACGGGCAGCCAGGAAAGGTGACTCTGTGACAGCTCGGGCCCCCAGTGACGTTTCTGGCCTCTGATCTCGGAGCATTTCCACTGTGTGCCCGACACTCGGGGCCTGGTCACAGCCCAGCGCGGCCCCTCGCTCACTCAGGAACATCTGCTACAGCATTTACCACGTTAATAGATTAGCTTTGAGAATCGGGCAGGTGTTTTCCACCCAAGCCAAAAAACATCAAAATCAGATTGCTCTCCAAACCTTTCCACACAGGCAATCGAGTTAGAATGACTCATACGGTCTAACAGATAATAAAACACACATAACATTTGCTTTAAGGTACAGGCGGGGGTATTTTGTCCCGCGCTTAGGAGAAACAAAAACTCACTCTATTTGGGAATAGGGTAATTGAATACAGATGGGAGGAGGTAAATGAAAGAATTTAGCAAATATCTCAGTGGAATAGCTAATGGGAATGAGACAGAATAGGAAATTAAAAATTATTCGAAGCAGATGGACCATTCTTTGAGTTTTTAAAAATTTATTAGGGCCGCGAAAAAATGTGTCTGTTTATTTTCTACAGCCATGAAATTAATGACTTGGTGAGTTTTGCTTGTGCAATTTTATGACTGCCATGTCATCTGTCATAATTTGGGGACTGTTTGATATGGATTTATGAATGTCCCCACCCCCCTCCCCCTCCCTGATTTATTGGTGTGGGTCACACGTGAATTAGGTTGTCCCCTATAGAAGGCGCGAGACCAATGGCAGCATAAGCCCGCAGGCCCTGGGCGGGGGACCTTGGGAGATTCTCAGCCCCGAGGTGAGGGGCAAAGCTGAGGAGGGTCATTTCGGGGCTGTGGGAAAGGGGCAGGCCTGACCTAGCTGAACTTCCTCTGTGCGGGGGTGGGGTGGGGGGGGTGGGGTGGGGGGGGTGAGCCCAGCCTGATTCCTGGGGAGACGAGGTGTTGGGGAAGGAGCTCCTTGCAACCTGCTGGAAGCTCAAAGCCAGCCCAGGCTGCTAGTGCTTGGCGGGACCAGGGTGGGGGCTGTTGCTGCAGCCTCAACCTGGCCAGGTAAGGGCCATCTGGCTCCCTTTCCCTTCAGCCCCTGTAGTGGGGCTCATCTGCCCCCAGACCTGAAGCTCAGGGAAGCAGAAAGTTCACCTTGACTGGGAATTTGTTTGTGCCTGGCCAGGTGCTCAAGTGCCTTCTGTGGGTGATGGTGAACGCAGGGCTTTACAACCAGCACACTTGAACCAGCTCTGCCCTGATTCATCCTAGCTGTGTGGTTTGGGGCTGGCCAGTACCCTCTCTGAACCTCAGTTTCTTCCTCTGTAAAGTAGGAATACAGATGTCTAACATTAGGGACGTTTTGAGGATCAAAGGAGATAATGTGACACCGCTGGCACAGAGCAAAGTAAGTGTTAGCTAATATTATTCTTAACAATCCTTCTATCAGCATCTTAAGATGGATATTATTATTTCTACCTGACAGATGGGGGAGACTGAGGCTCAGAGAGGTTAAGCGATTTGCCTGAAGTCACACAGTTAAAGTGATGGACCTGGGCCTTCTGCACAGATTTGTTCTTTCCTCTAGAACTCTGAGCCCATCCTCCGATCTCAGGGTGATAGATTCATGACCATGTTCTCTGGTTCCTCTAACTGGGCCTGGCCTAATTCCCTACCTGGCCAGTGGTGGTGGTGGTGAGGGGTCAATCACAAATGCGGTCCTGGTGACCAGTCCCTTCTGATGCTTGGGTTCCCTGTGGGGACGAAGAGCCTCTTATTGACCCCATTGCTGGGCACCCATCCAGGTGTGGGTGACAGGTGTCCTGCCTCAGGACATTCCAAATCCCCTACCTGCCCGGGACCAAGCGCCTAAGGACACTGGGGAAAGGGCTGGCTGTGGGTGGAGCCCAAGGTCCTCCTCAGGCCAGGGAGTTCTCTGGGTTCTTCTCTGTAGCCCCACCCATTCTGAGAAATCCAGCCCCTGTGGGCCACTCTCAGTGCCTCCAAATTAGTAACAATAACTCCTATTTACTGAGTCCCTATGGTGGTCCCACTCCTGTGCAATGTGTTCCTGCAACCCACCATTTATCCTTCCATTGGTTAAGTTTTGTTGAGGGAACAAACATACATGGTCTTTGTCTTTTTTTTTTTTTTTCATGGTCTTTGTCTTCACTGAACTTATATTCTCGTGAGGAGGATAGGTAGTCAATAAACACTTTACTAAAAATAAATAAATAAATAAATAAATAAAATAAACACTTTACTCTTTAATGCCTTAATTAGTGGGGGAAGGGGTCTTTAACTGGGCGATGGGCATTAAGGAGGCCACGTGATGTGATAAGCACTGGATTTTATACTATATGTTGGGAAATTGAATTTAAATTAAAAAAATAAACACTTCACTCTCTAATGCCTTAAGTAGTATTATGGGCTTTGAAGAAAATTAAAGCAGGATAAAGGATAGAGAGGGAGGGAGGTGTTGGGTGGGAGGACTGTCCCTTTCAGATAGTCTGGTCAAGGAAGTCCTCTCTGGCAAGGCAACATTGCGAGCTGAGACCTATAGGCAGTGGGCCACGCATATGGCTCTCTGGAGAAAGAGCTTTCAAATATAGGGAACAACAAGTGCAAAGGCCGTGGGGTGGGAGGATGGTTGGCAAATCCAAGGAATAGCAAGCAGGCTCAAGCAGAATTAATGAGGAGGAGAATAAATTTAAAGGACATTATCTGACTTGATTTTTACCATTACTGGTGAGGACACTGAGGCTTGGAGAGGTCAGGTCGCTTTGCCAAGGTCATGCAGCAGAGAAAGCTTACAGCCCTGGGTCCATTTGGATTTTTCCCACTCTACCACACTCCTTCTCTGAATATTATAATTGGGAGACATAGAGTGAGACCAAGGGTCTAGCAGTAGGGCAAGGGCTGGAGAAGACTCCAAGGCTCCCCCAGTGCAGGAGGCCCAGGGTGGCCCCAGCTGTAGGGATTCTTTAAGGCCAGGATGCTGGGCTCTGACAGGGCAAGATGGATGAGAGCTCTAGGCTTAGTACCCAGCCGAGTTTCCTGAATGGTTTCATCCAGATGGTCTCTGGGAGGATAAAGTTTAAGAAGATTGATTCCTTGGGAAGGAAGGACAGGAAGGAGAAAGGGCTCCTGGCTGGCCTGCCCACAGTGGAAACGTCTCTTGCCCTCAAATAAAGGAAACGACTGCTTTGAAAGGTGTGACTGCCCAGGCTTAGTGCCCTGCGTGATTTGCAGGCCTCAGGAGTGAGATGGGAGGACAGGAAAGGGGTGCTGAGGGCGCAGGACATTCCCGCCTGGGAGGAAGGTAGAGGGGAGCAGCCTCCAGCCTGTGGGCAGGGGCACCTGCAGCCCCTCCTGGCGAGGATCCCACTCTAGTCTCCTCCGCCCAGCCAGGATTTCTCCATCTCCTGCTTCTTCATCTCTGGATGACCTACTGGTTCCTGTCGAGCCCTCTGCTCATACTGAGTGGTTCCTCGATGGGTGGAGGACCATCGTTCTGTGGTGGGGTGGCCAGCGAGGCGGCACTCTGTGTGCGTGTGTGTCTGTGCGTGTGTGTAATGTAAATGATACGTGGGACTTGTATCATTGCAGGAAAACTGGCAGAAAGGCAGATGCCTCCTGGGAGAGAAAGGACAAGACTCCACTTCTTCCTGTGTAGGATTTGAAGGTATTAAGAACTTTTGGAAGGTGAGCATGATAAGGACCCAGTGGCAATGTGCTGACATTGACTGTGGTGATGGTCGCACAGTTCTGTGACTACACCAAAACCCACCGAGCTGTACATTTTAAATGGGTGAATTGTATGATGTGTGAACTGTATTTCGATGAAGCAGTTCCTTACACTACAACAAAGGGACCCAGTGGCAGGGAAGGTTATTGGGGTCCCTGAGATAAAATTGCTTGGGATTGTGGGCTTGGGACCAGTGGGTGGGCTGGTGGAAAGGGAGGTGGCTGTGGGTGGGGTGGAGAAGGCAGCCAAAACCAAATTCTTCCTTAGGCCCATCATCTTAGTTTGTGCCTTGGGATTGTATGTGTGGTGAATTATTGAAGAATATTTCTATTTTTAGAAAATCTCAAACAGATAAAGATACCAAAGGGGTCTTTATGAAGATGTCAAACAGGAATTTTCATATCCAACAGAAAGAGAAGAGTACAAGGAACCCCAACAATTATCAGTGCATGGCCATTTCCTTCCATCCACCTTCCCGCATACTTCTGTCCTTTGCAGATTATATTGAAGGAAATCCCGCACATCACATCATTCCTCTGATAATACCATTATTACACCTAGAAGAATAGTAACTCCTTAAGATCATCAAATATCTGGTCATTATCTGAATTTCCAAATATCTCATTAATGTCATACTTAAAAAAAAAAAATCTAGGTTGTCAGAGTCAGGATCTAAATAAGGTCTGCACAATTGTGGTTAGTTGATTAAGTCTTTTTCAATCCCAAAGGGCCTTGTCTGTTTTTAAATTTTTTCCCTGAAGTTGATTTGTTGAGGAAACTAGAATGTTGTTCAGAAGAGTTTCTCATACTCTGAATTTTCTAAGTGTGTATTGCAAACCTCCTCTGGACTCTAAATGTCCTATAAATTGGAAGTTGGATCTAGAGGTTTGATCAGATTTAGGGGTTTTGTTTGTTTTGTTTTAGTTTTTTTTTTTTTCTTCTGTTTTTGGCAAGGCTACTCTGTGGTGGCATATTCGTCCAACAGGAGACACATAATGTCTGGTCGTCTCTTTATGATACTCAATACCTAGATCCATAAATTCACAAGGGGCTGCAAAAACTATCATTCCTTCTTCCTTTGCTAGCAAAGAGAAAGTTCTCTTCACCTACCATTTGGTTACTGAGTATAGTTGATAGAAGAAAAAGAGCATAAAGTCTGGGTTTGTCCTTTTATTTATGAGTCTTCAAAAGAACAAGTTAGTTTCCTATTATCTTCCTGGGTTTGTTTGCTTTTAGTATCATTATGAACTTATAGATGTAAACATATTGATGCATTTCAAGCCCATTGCAGTTAGGTTTATTATTAATGCCTTACTTGTCCCATCTTTGTTCAAGGGGGGCACTTCAGGTGGCTCCGGAGTCCTTTTGACACTACCCTCGTGGTCTTTGGAGTGTCCTTGCTAACGGGTATAACATGGCTCATCTTACACATTTTCTGCCTCAGAACTGGGATCTGCCATTTTCTGTGGCTGAATAAATCTAGGTCCATCTGGGGGGAGGGCCATTCTCTCTCACACTTTGGCCTGGGCACTGTATGACCCAAAAAGCTAGACCCAGTTTCATTGCTGTGGACAGAGCAAGTAGCAGTGGACTTGGCATAAATAGCATTTCCCCTGAGAAAGCCCTCCCTGCTCCCCCAGACCACAACAGCAACTCCCCTTTCTTCCTTTCTTGTTTTACTTGTTTTTCTAACAGTCAACATTATTAGTTGCAAACAATAAAAGCTGTCTCTGGTAACTTAAATGATTAAAAAAAAAGATTTATTTAGGGGTGCCTGGGTGGCTCAGTCGTTTGAGTGTCTGCCTTTAGCTGGGGTCGGGATCCCACAGACCTGGGATCCGCCCGAAGTCAGACTCCCTGCTCAGTGGGGAATCTGCTTCTCCCTCTGCCCCTCCTCCTCGCTTGTGCTCTCTCTCCATTTCTCTCCCACTCTCTCAAATAAATACATTTAAAAAAACAGATTTATTTATTTACTTGTCTGAGAGACAAAGGGAGAGCACAAGTGGTGGGGTGGGGATGGGAGAGAGAATCTCAGGCAGACTCTCAACTGAGCATGGAACCCAACTCAGGACTTAATGCCACAAGCCTGAGATCATGACCTGAGCCGAAATCAAGAGTTGGAGGCTTAGCCCACTGAGCCACCCAAGTGCCCCTAAATGATTTTTTAAAAAAAGTATTTATTAGGATATTTGTTTGGCCACATTGGCAAACAAAGATGGTTTATTTCTTGTAAAAATACAAGGTGATGGGCAGTTGGGGAAGGGAGGCTGCAGGGTGGCTCTGCTCCTCAAAGTGGTCCAAGGACCCGGGTTCCTTCTGTCTTGTGGCTCCGCATCCTCCAGGGCAGTGCTGCCCAGCGGAGCTTCTGGTGATGACGAGAGCTTGCTCAGTGTAGCCCCCGGCCACGTGTGTCGGCTGAGCACGTGAAGGTGGCCAGAGTGAGTGAGGAACCCAGTTTTTAATCTTATTTGATTTTAGTTAACGTAAATAGGCCCACGTGGCTAAAGGCTCCAGCGTCCAACAGCGCACCCCCAGGCTGCTGTCCTCACCCGCCCGGCGGAAGGAGACTCCGGGTCCTCCTGCGAGATTCCCGGAAGGGGCGGGGAAACGGGAGGGCGAGCCGCTCCCTTCTCAGGACACACATCACTTCCTCTCACATCCCATTGGTTGGGGCTTAGAGGACCACGCCCAGCTGCAAGGGAGTCTGGGAAATGAAGTCTCTAGTTGGAGAGCCGCATCTTCAGCTGATGCTCGGTAGTGGCTGCTACTAAAAGGAAGAAGGGAGAGACTAGATATTGGGGGACAGTGAGAGATATGGAAACTGGGTAGCTCTAGACTATTGCTCGGAGTCAGGAGGTGAGGAAGGCAGAGGACCAGGCTTTGGGGCCTCCAAAGCAGACAAGAAACAAAATTCGGGCAGCCCCGGTAGCACAGCGGTTTAGCGCCGCCTGCAGCCTGGGGTGTGATACTGGAGTCCCAGGATGGAGTCCCACGTCGGGCTTCCTGCATGGAGCCTGCTTCTCCCTCTGCCTGTGTCTCTGCCCCTCTCTCTCTCTGTCTCTCTCATGAATAAATAAATAAAATCTTTAAGAAAAGAAAGAAAGAAACTAAAAATTCTCCCTACAACACTGATCCCGAGTCTTACTCACCATGCGTCCCTGGCAATGAGTGTTTGGGACACAACTGTTCATGTTGTCAGCCAAATATTTTTTTTTTTAAGATTTTAAAATTTGGGGGATCCCTGGGTGGCGCAGCGGTTTGGCGCCTGCCTTTGGCCCAGGGCGCGATCCTGGAGACCCGGGATCGAATCCCACATCGGGCTCCCGGTGCATGGAGCCTGCTTCTCCCTCTGCCTATGTCTCTGCCTCTCTCTCTCTCTCTGTGACTATCATAAATAAATTTAAAAAATGTAAAAAAAAAAAAAAAAAAGATTTTAAAATTTTATTTATGATAGGTAGAGAGTGAGAAGCAGAGACACAGGCAGAGGGACAAGCAGGCTCCAGGCCAGGAGCCCAACGCGGGACTCAATCCCAGGACTCCAGGATCACGCCCTGGGCCAAAGGCAGGCGCTAAACGGCAGAGCCATCCAGGGATCCCCTGTCAGCCCAAATCTTAAAGCAGGATCCTGAGTTCTACAACTAACTGCATGCTCTTTTCATTACTTAATCCTCAAAAAAGTCTAGGAGGAAAAAAAAAAAAAAAGTCTAGGAGGAAGGAACTCTTACTGTTCTCCTGACAATCTTGGTCTTCGTCTTTGCCTCACGGCTGCGTCCGTGTCTTCTCTTGTCTCTCTCAGATCTCCCTCTGCCTCTCTGAGGACACTTGTCATCGAATTTAGGATCCACCTAGATAATACAGGACAAGCTCCTCCGGAGATCCTCTGCTTACTCACACCTTTTGCCATAGAAGGTAACTTACTTGCAGGTCGGGATAGGACATAGGCATATCCTTTTGAGGGTGACCCTATATCCCACTACAGCCCAATTCCCATAGCTGGAAAGTGAGTCCCTGGATTGTACAATTCCAGGGACACAATGTTTAACATAGTGGGCCCTGCTGGTAACAGGCCAGGCTGATTCCAAAGCCCCCTATTGGGGTTTAGCCTCTGAAGGGTTGAGAGTTCTAGCAGTTCAGGAACAGAGGGCAGTGGTTAGCCAGCATGAACACAGGAGGCTGGACTTGAGAGGTTCACATTCTGGGTGAACTGCTCAGCTCCAAACCATAGGTTTCTTTTTGGTCTTTCTCTTCCCCCTTCCTAGGCCCTCCCCTGCCTAGGGGGTGTGCTGTGCCTCTCAGAAGACTTCCTCACATCTGTAAAGTGCTTTATCCTTTATAAAGCAATTTCACATAGTATGAAATTGAGGACTTTTTTTTTTTTTTCTAGAATTGGCGCCACTTACTGTTCTTGATTTAAAAAGCAGAGGGGTTGAGTTCCTTTGTCTTCAAGGAAAAACAGTTCCCAGATTAAGTTGATTTTTTTATATGACCCTTGCTTGATTTCTTTTTGGGGTCAGTGGCCTTTGATAGAAGAAAGTACCCGTGATCCTCCAGCCTGAGGAAATGGCAAGAGAAGAGGAGGCTTGAGCAGCCCAAGGCAGGAAGCGGCCGCCTTGAGTAGGGCCTCTCGGCAAAGCCAGGGCTGCGGAGAAGGAAGCTGCCCAAAGGCCTTGCTTGCCCCCGCCCCCCCGCCCCCGCCCCCCCCTCCCCCCCCGCGGAGGCTGGGCCCAGGTTCCTAGGGGCTGGGTGCCAGGCTGGGGAAGCGCCGGGGGCGGGCACCTGGCTGCTCATGGCTGCTCTTCCCCCCTTGAGTGCATTGATGCTCATCGACTGCAAAGCTGCTCACCTTTCCACCCTCGGAACCCATGCAGACACACACTTGTGCGCACACACACACACACACACACACAGGTGCCCTTATGAATAATCACTGCTAGCACTTGTCAGGCGCTTACTCTGTACCAGCACCGTTTCATCAAGTGCTTTCTGTCCACCAGTTCATCTGAGTCCTTCCACAACCTATGGGATGGGTAATGTTATTTTTCCATTTAACTGGTATAAAAACCGAGGCTTGGAGAAGCTAAGTAACTTGCCTGAGTTTGGATTTGAACCCAGTCCCTCTGGGGCTGGGTCTGTACTGCCTCATCCAGGCCCCCACTGCTCACCTACACACATGCATGTGCGCACACACACACACATACACACACTGACATGTATCAGCCTTCACATGTACACACAGATCCACTCATGCACATGCGTGCAAACACACGCGCACACACATCTTTTGCTATTCACAATGCTTCCAGACCCGCTTGTGTGCAAATAGACTCTGACACGCACACTTACCCGCCAACCCCGTGTGTGCCGCCCCTCTGGCCTGCCTGCCTTCCCCTCCTGGGGGCCAGTTATCTTCTGAAGCCAATGACTGAGGCCAGGCCGGGCCAGGTGTCAGGGTCAGGATTGGGGCAGGGTGGCTGCTGACAGGGTGATGGAAAGCAGGAAAGTCACAAATAAGCAAACAGCCCCGCCTGGACACAGCCTTGCCGAGCGTTTCCTGAATGTCCAGGGACATGTTTATTTTTCCACGACTGTCCAGAGCCGATCCCAAGTCTTTCCCTTCCCGAATGGCTGTCTTGATGGAGCCATGGCACCGTGGGTCTGGCTCCCTCACGGCTGATGTTTATAAATGTCTCTTCTCTGACAGAGGCCCAGAGGCCCCTGTGGGGTGGGTGCAGTCTACTTTTCAGCCTCGTCTCCCCCCACCCCAGCTCCAGATGCCCTGCTGCCGCCTCTCTGACCCCACACCCTGCAGCCCGTCCTGGCCTCCCTGCTTTTGCTCAAGCTGTCCCCTGCCTGGGATGCCCAAGTCCTGTTCTCCAGGTAAATCCTACTCTCCTTCTTGGATCACACTCAAATGACACCTCCTCCAGGAAGCTGTCTAGGATACTTTCAAGGAATCTTTCTTTCCCTGGCATTAAAAAAAAAAAAAAAGTTTAAACACTTTAAATTGTGATTAGATACACATAACATAAAATTGACCATCTTAGCCATTTTTTAAGTGTACACAGTTCAATGGTGTGAAGTACATTCACATCATTGAGTGGCTGTCACCACCGCCCATCCACAAAAGTCTTGGCATCTTGCAAAGTAAAATTTTGTACCCATTAAACAATAACCCCTTATGCCGTCTGCCCCTACTCCTGACAGCCACCCTTCTACCATCTGTCTCTATGAATTTGATCACAATAAGAGGAATTGTGCAATATTTGTCTTTTTTATGTCTGGCTTATTTCACTGTCGTCAGTGTTCATCCTTGTGGTAGCAAATGTCAGAATTTCCTTTCTTTTAAAGACTGAATAATATTCCATTGCACGTTTAGACCACATTTTGTTTATCCATTCATCCATTCATCCATTGGTGGAGGCTTGGACTGCTTCCACCTTTTGGCTATTGTGCATAATGCTGCTGTGGATATGGGGGTACACGTATCTCCTTAGCATTTTGTTCTTTTAACACAGCACTTGTTTGTCTATTCATCTGTGGATGGATATTTGGGTTGTTTCCAGTTTGGGGCTTTTACAAATAAAGCTGCTAAAACATTTTTCTACAGGTCTTCACACGGATCTATGCTTTCATTTCTTCTGGGCACATATCTGGCAACAAGGTGGATGATAAGCCAGGGGTATGTTAACTTTCTGAAGAGGCTGTCAAACTGTTTCCCAAAGTGATTGAACCCTGTTACACTCCTAGCAGCCGTGCATGAAATTTCCAGTTCTCCCCCATCCTTACCAACACTTGGTATGGTCAGTCTTTTAGATTTCAACGGTTTATTCTAGTAGGTGTGCAGCAGTATCCTAATGTGGCTCTAATTTGCATTTCCCTATTGACTATTGTTTACCATATATATTCTTTGGGAAAGTGGCTGCTCAAATATTGTGCTCAATATTGTGCTCAAATATTTTTATATTGAGTTGTTTGTTTTCTCATTTTTGAATTTTGAGAGTTCTTCATGTTTTCGAGACGTAAGTCCTCTCCCAGTTGTGTGATTTGTACAAATTCCTCCGAATGTATGACTTGTCTTTTCATTCTTTTAGCATTGTCTTTTGAAGCATAGAAAACTTTAATTTTGATCAAGTCCAATTTACTATTTTTTCCCTGTATGTATCCTGTGTTTGATGTCATACCTAAGAAATTTTTGCTTGACTCAAGGTACAAAGATTTCTAGAAATTTCCAGTTTTAGGTTTTACATGATAAGTCTATGATCCATTTTGATCTAACACTTTGTATATAGTATGAGGTATAGCTTGAATTACTTTTTCTGTTTTTACATGCACATGTCCAATTGTTTCAGCACCATTTGTTGAAAAGACTAGCTTTCTTCACTGAATTGGCTTTGCATCTTTGTTGAAAATTTATTGTCCACATATGTGTGGGTCTTTCTGTTCCATTATCTGTTTGTCTGTCTTGATGCCAGTTCCATACTATCTTGCTAACTGCAGTTTTCTAACAGGTCCTGAGATCAAGTAGTGCTAGACTTCTTCCTTTGTTCCTTTTCAAAGTTGTTTTGGCTATTATACATTTTTTTTGTATTTCCATATGAATTTTAGAATCAGCTTAAAATTTGTCAGTTTCTGCCAAGAGCTCGCTGAGATTTTGATTAGGATTGCTTTGATACTGTACATGAATTTGGGGAGAAGTGACCTCCTGTCTCCTGACCTCTGAACCTGGTATATCTCTCCACTTATTTAGGTCTTCTTTATTTTCTTTCAGTAACAGTTTGTAGTTTTCAGTACATAAGTCTTACACATCTTTTGTCAGATTTATCCCTAAAAAGTTCATAGTTTTGATGGTATTATATGATTTTTAGAAACATTTAAGGCTTTATTGAGGTATAATTTTTTTTTTAATTCTTCCTTCCAGGGATCCTGCCACTTTTTCAGTCAGTGAATTTTTCTTTTTCTTTTTTTTTTAATTTTTTATTTATTTATTTATGATAGTCACACAGAGAGAGAGAGAGGCAGAGACATAGGCAGAGGGAGAAGCAGGCTCCATGCACCGGGAGCCCGACGTGGGATTCGATCCCGGGTTTCCAGGACTGCGCCCTGGGCCAAAGGCAGGCGCTAAACCGCTGCGCCACCCAGGGATCCCCTTTATTGAGGTATAATTGACAAAATTGTAAGATATTGATTTATTTATTTAAAAGATTATTTATTTATTTATTTATTTATTTATTTATTTATTTATTTTAGAGAGTGTGTGTATATGTGAGAGAGGAGGAGAGAGAGAGAGAGAGTGTGTTTTTGTGTGTGTGTGTGTGTGTGTGTGTGTGTGTGTATGAAAGAGAGTGTGAGCTTGGGGGTGGGGAGCAGAGGGAGAGAGATAAGCAGACTCCGCACTGAGCAAGGAGCCCTATGCAGGCTCAATCCCACAACCTGGAAATCATAACAAGAGCTGAAACCAAGAGTCTGATGCTTTAACCAACTGAGCCACCCAGGTGCCCCCCAAATTGTAAAATATTTAAAGTGGACATCACAGCAATCTGATACACATATACACTGTGGAAGGAGTACCCACCCCTCCATGTAGTTAATTGACATCCATCACTTCATGCATTCTTTTTTTTTTTTTTTTTTTTTTTTTTTTTGGGTAAGGGTTCAATCTCTAAGCTGTTAGCAAATGTCAGTTATGCAATACAGTGTTATCAACCATAGTCACCATGTTTTACATTAGATCCTCAGACATTGTTCATCTTATAACTTTCTGTAGTGCCCTTTATCAGGTCAAGGATATTTCCTTCTATTTCTAGTTTCTGAGAATTTCCATCATGCATGGGTGCTGGATTTTGTCAAGTTCCTGTTCTTGTATTGAGTGAGATAATCAATTGGCTTTTATCACCTTCATTCTATTAATATGGTATATCATATTTTTAAAAAAATTTTATTTATTTATGATAGTCACATACACAGAGAGAGAGAGAGGCAGAGACACAGGCAGAGGGAGAAACAGGCTCCATGCACCGGGAGCCCGACTTGGGATTCGATCCCGGGTCTCCAGGATCGCGCCCTGGGCCAAAGGCAGGCGCCAAACCGCTGCGCCACCCAGGGATCCCTGGTATATCGGATTAATGGAGTTTTGGATATTATTATTATTATTTTAAAGATTTTATTTACTTACTCATGAGAGATGGAGAGAGAGAGAGAGAGAAAGAGAGAGAGAGAGAGAGAGGAGAGAGGCAGAGACACAGGCAGAGGGAGGAGCAGGCTCCATGCAGGGAGCCCGACGTGGGACTCGATCCCGGGTCTCCAGGATGACGCCCTGGGCGGAAGGCGGCGCGAAACCACTGAGCCACCCGGGCTGCCTGAGTTTTGGATATTAAATCCATCTTGGATCCCTGGGATAAACTCACCTGGTCAAAATGTATTTTTTTACATATTGTTAGGGTCAATTTACTAAAATGTTGTTCAGATTTTTTTTTTTTTTCAGAATTTTTATATCAAAGGATATGGGTTAACAGTTTTTTAGTAGCATGTCTAGTTTTGGTAAAGTAATGTGAGCCTCATAGAATGAGTTCAGGAGTATTCTATCCTCTTCAACTTTCTGGAAGAGTGTGTAGCGTTGATGTTATTTCTAACTTAAATGTTTGACAGAATTTACCAGTAAAATCATCTGAGACGAGGAAGGTTTATGACTGTCAATTTGATTTCTATAAGAGATATAGGAATTTTCAGGATATCTATTTCTTCTTGAGTGAGCTTTAGTAGTAGTTTGCTAAAAAATTGTGGCCATTATTTCCTCTTTGTTTCTCTTTTCCTTTGGGGATTCACACTGTGCATGTGTGTGTGCTAATATAATATAATATAATATAATACAATATAATTGTATAATTATATATGAGGTTGCTTGAGGTATCCTACAGTTATCTGATGAGGTGGTGAATTTTACTTTTCTAGAAGTTGATATGGGTCTTTTTTGTATCTTCCATTTCTCTACTTAACATGTTTGCTGTCTCCTCCAGCTTTTGGAAATATGGATACGGTTACAATGACTGCTTTAATGTTCTTGTCCACTAATTGTAATGTCTGTGTCAGTTCTGGGTTTTTATTGATTGATTTTTCTCCCCTTTATGAGTTGCATTTTCTTACTTCTTTACATGGGTGGTAATTTTTGATGAATGCCAGACATTTCGGATTTTACTTTGTCGAGTACTTTATATTTTTATAAATCTTTCTGAGCTTTGTTCTGGTTGCCATTAAGTTACTTGAAACAGTTTGATACTTTTGGGTTTTGCCTTTAAAATGTGTTAGTGGAACCAGAGTAGTGTTTTCCTAGGGCTAATTTTGCAAGACCTTTCTAAAGTACTCTACCCAATGCCCAGTGAAAAATGAGGGTTTCCAGTTTGGCTGGAAACAGGAAATATTCTTGGCCCTCTAATCTTTCCTGACCATTCTTCCAGTGGGCTTGGGTAGCATCCTCATACACCGTGTCCTGGCCAGTACTTTGCTGAGTATTTAAGGGAGAACTGCACATCTCTGAGGTTGTCTGTGCAGCTCTTTCCTCTCCAGGAATCTATCCTGCAAATGCCAGATAACCTTGGTTTCCTCAGAGATCATCTTAGCTCCATCTCCTTAATTCATCTCCTTGACTAAGCTCTGCCTGGGATTCTTCTTCCCTTTGCTGCATCCTAGAAACATTCAAAGCAATACGTTGGGAGAAGTCTATGACTTTTGGTTTCCCATCTTTTTTGCTTCATTTTCAGTGTCTCAAAGGTGGTCTCATATATTTTGTACCATGTTTTAGTTATTTCAGGTGGGAGAATAAATCCCATCCCTGTTACTCCATCTTGGCTGGAAGTGAAAAGTGCTCAGTGCTCTTTTGCTTTCAGCATAGTGCCATTAAACTGGGAGACTATTCTGGAAGACACTGAGGTGGGTTATGGGATTGGCTGGAAGAGAAGTGAGTTTATATGACAGGATATGTATCTCTGCACCCATAGCTGTATATCTATCATCCCTGATTACACATTTGTCTATATGTCTGTCCACAAGGCTGAATTCATTCTACTGGAGTTGGGAAGCTGTCTGTGGCTGCCCCCCAGGACAGGGTTCTTCCTTCTGCTGCTCAGGTGAAATTCCAGGCTGCTCATTTCATCATTCTGCCAAATTTCTGGATGTCTCATGCCAGAGTTCATTGGGTCTGGGCTGGCCTGTGTACAGGCTGCAGATGAGCCAAGCAGGCATTTGCCTTATGTAGTTCTGATTGGGAGGAGAGGGTGGGAGCAGAATGGCTTTTCTGTTTTGAGTTGGCAGGGGCTGATCTGAGGGCCCTCCCTCTCCTTTCCCTTCCCACAGGCCCCAGGCTGACCATTCTGTGATTCCTAGCTTGCATGCTCATCTCTCCGGGCCTAGCAGGGCTCTGGTTGTTGCCATCAGCCCAACCTAGGTCTCAGAGAAAAACACCTAGTGTTCTGTACAATGGATTTTTCCATTGGTTTCCAGGAGAATGAATGACATCATACTTTCAGGAGGGCCAGCCTTTATCAGAGCTTTTTCTTTTTTGCTCTTGCTCCCCACCTATCCCAGGAGCTGGGCAAAGGTTCACATTGCCCAGGCCACCTCCTTAGCATCTAGCTCATTCTGATGCCTTTTGCCCAAGGGTGGACAATAGCACACAAAGCTATATCTAGAAGAGATAGCAAACTTTCCATGATACTCAGAAGAATGGTGTGTATTTTTTATCAAATTAAATTTGTTTCAAGGCCCCAGTTGTCAAGATAGATAATCAGCCCAAGAATTCTAGAACTTATGAAGACCAAAAAAAGGGAGGTTAAACCAATTAAGTATATTAAGTATGTATATCTCTGGTAATCTATTGATTGAGAGCTACCTGGGAAATCTAGATTCTGGGTAAATGTTCTCACAGGTTCATAAAGGGATGTGTATATGTTCACTATGACATTGTATATGGTGATGTGGTTTTGGAGGCAAATTGGCTGATGTCCTTCCTGGAGTAAGATGAGAACCAGGTGCAGGGAAGGCCTTACGGGGCAGTGTCTCTCATTCTATAACAGCCTTTGTTTGACCTACTGTGATGGGCTGCTCAGAAAGATGTGATATGTTGCTGGGAAGCTCAAATTGTGCTAGAACACATCTCCTTGCAGATGACTATAGTGACTTTGTTATCTTGGGAGTGTATATATGCATTTGGGAGAAACATCATGTATTCATCATTCACTCATTCGACTGTTATGGGGCAACAGCCTCTGCTAGGTTTTGGAGCTACAGGGGTGACTGCTTATGATACAATGGAGGAAACGTATTAAATGAATTGATGATTTATTTAATCATCAAATTGATGATTCTGGCGATAAAGGAGAATAACACCATTTGTATGATAGAACTAAGGTTCATAGGGAATAGATAAAGGAAACCTCTTTGAAAAAGAAACATTGAAATGAGACTTGAGAGCTGAGGTGGGGTAATGAGGGTACAAGGGTCCTGAGGCAGCCAAGAGCTAGGTCCCTTCAAAGAATGGTTTTGTCTGGGGCACCTAGGTGGCTCAGCTGGTTAAGTGTCCTACTCTTGATCTCAGCTCAGATCTTGATCTCAGGGTCTTGAGTTCAAGCCCCAAACTGAGGTCCATGCTGGGCATGGAGCCTACTTAAAAAAAAAAAAAAAAAGAAAAAAGAAAAGAAAAGAAGAAAAAGAATGGCTCTGCCTGGCTAGAGTGAGGCATGTGAGCTGGAGCGAGCAGAGAAGAGGAGCCTGGGGGCAGAGGCAGGGCTGGGAACATGCAGAGCCTACTGCTTGATAAGGTGGCCACATAATTCATCATCCAGACTAGTACACATTTGGGACTGAAAAGGGTGCTACTAATAATAATGTCGGGGATAATAGGTCACCCTACTTGTGGGTCAAGGTAAAGAGTTTGAGTTTCATTCTCAAGGATATGAGAAGCCATTGGGATCTTGAGGAAAGAGAGATGTGACCTCGTTTGCACCTGGAGCCTGAAATGGGGCCATAGCACTCAGAAACCTCCCCTCATCCTTCCTATCTGCACGGAGGAGCCTCTTGAGAAAGTTTTGGGCCATATAAGAAATATGGGAGTGAGAGAGGCAGACTGGAGCCCAGAAAAGGCCTGTGGAGTCCTGTAGGCTGGACAGTGAGCTGGTTAACTGTTGCTGTGTAGCCCCACCCGATCCCCCAGCCCAACGACTCCTTTCGAGTGTGCCACCTGTCTCCACTCTGTTTCTGGACGGATGCCTCCCCAACAAGTGAATCTGCACCCAGGTGGAGACAGTGATGAGAACTTTCCCATGGGTGCTATAGACTTGGTGGGGAGGGAATGCTCAGTCCTTACCCCAGCTCCAGGTGGAGGGGGGACAAGAACACTCCTTTCATAATAGCTTGACTATTTCAAAATCAACTTGACTGTCAATGATTTTACAAAGCAGGAGTGTTAACTTCATCAGTAAGACGACAGGGTCTCCGGCATGCGGATCTTAACCTTCCTGGGGGAGCAACCCCTCACTTGACTCAGTCATTAAAGTGTCTGCCCTAAGCCGACTCCGCAGCTGGCTCTGGGGCTCACGCACAGGAAAGTGGCCATGGTGTCACCCCTCCCCATGCACACATATAGATCACAGACCTAGGTCCAAAGGCCAAAACACAAACTCTTACCACTAGGGAGCTTGGGTGGACAAAACCGAGGGGAAGATGGTAGGGAATCAAATTTCCAAAACTCCCCAAAGCTGTCTGTGCACATTTCCAGAAAATCAGTCTTTCTCTAGCTGGGCCCTAGGTTTCTTCCATGAGAACAAGAGGTGGCCAAGGGTAAGGACTAGGTGTGACATGCTGTCCATTGGATACTCAACAGCCATCCCCCTCCTTCCCTGTTAACAGTAGGATTTTTGTAACTAGCAGCTGGATGGTCTTGATCTTTGGGCAGCTGGGACCCTGGGACCTCACCAGCCCCAGGAGATGAATCATGATTGGTTTAAATGAACGATGGCAACTCATTCCCCTGGCTTATGATTTTTTTTTAATTTTTATTTATTTATGATAGTCACACAGAGAGAGAGAGAGAGAGGCAGAGACACAGGCAGAGGGAGAAGCAGGCTCCATGCACCGGGAGCCCGACGTGGGATTCGATCCCGGGTCTCCAGGATCGCGCCCTGGGCCAAAGGCAGGCGCCAAACCGCTGCGCCACCCAGGGATCCCCCCTGGCTTATGATTGGTCTAGATGGGGGAACTGGTATGGGATCCAGTTCCAGTAAATGAGAGGCAAAGGGAGGTCTGCTGGGGAAGGCTCCTCTTCCCAAATAACAAGACAAAGGCTTGGCTGGAGAATTCCTTCTCACCCTTCTCCCTGACCTCTTTTCCCTCCCTGGACTGAGATATGATGCTTGGTAGGACAGCAGCCACTTGGTCACCAGAATGCAAGAAGCTAGAAGGCAAGGATGATGGAGTAGACCAAAGACCAAAGACCGGGTTTGGATTCTCGAAGTCATTGTTGGCCGCACCAGTCCTGGGTGACCTGACTCTGGCCTTCTGTTATGTGAGACAAATAACCTCTACTGGTTTAAGCTGCCGTAGCCAGGCATTCTGCAATCCGCAGCTGAAGTGCGGCCCTTACTCTCACCCTCCTCGTAAAGCAGGCAGGGCTTCTAGTTTGGGGAACCCCTGCCTCCATCCTTAAAGGAGGAACTGAACAACACAAAGAAGCAGGAGGCTCCTAAGATCGTGAACACCAGCTTGGTTTCTTCCCTAACAGTATGACCTTGGGTGAATTAACCTCACTGGGTCTCCATCTCCTCATCTGCACAAAGGAGGCAAGAGCTAGCACTTGCCTCATGGGCTTGTTGGGAAGGAAGTGAGAAAATAACGGGATAATGAGCAAGAAAGCAAGAAATCCAGGAAATCCGTGGATGTAAAGTAGCTGTTCAATAAAAGTCAGCTCCTTCCCTCTTTGGGAGTTATGGACCGCCCCTCCAACCCTGGCTGTCACGTCACACACACACTCATTGTGCATGTCACCCTTATTACCAGGAGACGACTTTGCATTATGGAACCTTGAGTTTTAAATTAAGTGTCAAATATAATTTGGCCACACTAAGAATTAATTATTATGACTGCCCTTAGAAAAGCCAGGAAGCTCAACTCTGAGGGTGAGATTGGTGTCTGCCCACGAGGGAGGGAACTTTGCTCCCAGCCGGGAAGAGTGAGCGGAAGGGGACAGGGATGGGGCTCTGGCTCTGCGTGGTCAGGGAATTTCCCACCTGGGACCCTCAGAAAGCTGGGCTCCTTGAGGAGAGGCCGGGGGCAGGGCTGAGGGGCAGGGCTGAAAATGTTCTTAGGAGGTGTCCCCCCTCTCCCCCCCGCTGTCACAGCCCGTCCATCACAGTGAGCCCCGCCCTCCATGGCTTGTGCACATCTGTCAGCTGCAGACACACATGTGGCTGGTGTCAGTCCTTCCCCTTTAAGGGAAGGGGAACGTTTCCTGAAAGGGTGGTGAGGGGAGAAGGAGACATGTGGCCAGAAGAGAGGCCACATTTGTCTGGATGACAAACCAAGGACAAAAGCTGAGTCTGGAGCATTCCAGGAGGGGCCTGCCTCCCCCTGAGGATGGAGAGAGCCCTCCTCCCCCAGCCTGGAGGTGGGGTGGGGGCCCAGGGCGTGTTTGGAGGAGGGAGAGGCAGTGTGCAGGGCGTGAGCAGCTGGGCATGGGCATCCAGAACCCAACCGAGTCAACAGCTGCCACCCCCACGCGGCCTCCCCTCTCTGAGGAGTCTGGGTTTAATTTTCTGGTCAGTGCCAAAAGGAGGAGGAAGAGGACGAGGAGGAGGAGAAGAAAGGAGCGAGCTGCAGCTCTCATGCAGTCGGCTGGGACCTGTCACTCAGCACACAGCCCGCTGACGACTCAGGGCAGCCCCAGCTGTAAGCAGCCCATGATTTATGAACACCGAGTGAACTCCTGCGGCAGAAACCAGCCTTGAGATCAGAGCGGCAATAGGGCCCTTTTTTTGGCAGGAGACAGGGCCTGCATTTTTCTCATTCATGCCAAACTGCTTTGCACGGCAATTAGCTCTGTCCTCATTTAGTCTCCAGTCCCAGAGGGTAATGAAAGTCATATATCATCTTCAGGACTGCTAATTATTGAGCTCGCTTACAGGTAGGCTTTGTAACTGTGAGAAGGGCCTGTCGGCCCAATATTTATTACTCCTCCAATAAGTAAGCAGAGTGGGGTGGGGGCGCTGGAGGGAGAGGGGGAAGAAGGGCTGGGTGAGGATGGCCCGCTGGGGTGGTGGTGGGGGGACAACTTTCTCGAGAGACCGCCCAACCCCAGCCCAGGGGATCTCGGACACACCTTCTGCAAATGTGCTCATCTGAGGGGAAACATCTTCATTTTCAGGCCCTAACAAACCAGTCTGGGAGCGCGGAGTGGTGGGGAGAGGCCTGAGGACAGACAGACGGACAGCTAGATGGGCCGGGATCTGCTCCGGAGAGAGGGTGGGGAAGGGGACAGAGGGGATCAGGGAGGAGAGCACAGAAGGGACACAGAATCCCCCAGCGCCCCACTCCGGCCTCAGGTTCGGAGCATTCCCCGGCCCTTCGCAGGCTGGATGGGACGCTCCTGAGTCAGGACCCAGGGCTAGGATTAGCGTCCCGTCCAGGCACGGGGCGCATAAGGCTAATGCCCCAAAGGTTGTCCTGCCACCAAGCTCTCCGGCTTCTGACTTACACCAGCACATTTCCATGGGTGTGGTTAACTAAGGGGAAGGTAGCCTCTTGTTTCCATGTAAACGGACTTAAAAAAAAATATAATGACTTTTTAGAAAACCTGGGCATAAATATTAGCCGGGATTACCGATTTTTAAACAGAGGACGCAATTAAAGCAAGAGCTAAAGAAATGTGACTAAGTACCGTGAGATGCCACACTCAACAGGCCACCAATACTTCTTGAGGGTTTTTTTTTTATTTATTTTTTATTTTTTTATTTTATTCTTGAGGGTTTAGTATGTGCCAGGCACTGCGTGGAGAGCTTTGGGGTCACATTTCTCACCGGAGTCCTCGTACTCCGCATAACTCCCTTGGCCCTGGTGACATCCCCATTTTACACATAGGTTATGTGACAAGGTCACATAGGACGGGACTCAATACCATCTGGCTTCAGAGTCCGATCTCTAAACCATGACACCAAATTTTCCATAATTCATTCTGAACCATTTAAACTTCTAGTTAATGACACTGGTGGATCCTGGTCTCTTGGCATCAAGAGCATCACGGACAGACTCTTCTGCTGGCGGCAGTCCTCCCACTCGGAGCCTCTTGGAGTCCCTGATAAACTGCTGGAGGGCTGTTAGCTGATTTGCAAGTCCTTGCACTTAGCACCAACTTAGCTCTGGAATCTTCCCTTGTCTGGGGGGCGGGGGCAGTGGTAGGCTGGGACCCTCCCCCCAGTTCCATTCAGGGACAGCATGTTGGCAGCTTGGAATTGAATTGGTAGGAGTAGCGGCAAATGCTACAGGCTAGGCCTTGTGCTGGTTGGTTGGTTGGTTGGTTTCCCGAAGAGCTGGTTATGACACTTTGACCTGCACTCCCCTGGGAGGACCCGAGGGCAAAGGGAAAACATCACACTCGTTCAGGGCAGCCTCTCTCCATCAGAGGGAAATGCAGAGCGCACCGGAGAGGCGGCCTAGAGAACGGACGCTGGGCCAGGAAGGGATCCCCACGCGAGCTCTTTGTCCTCATTTGCATCGGCTGTTCTTTTAGGTGCCACCAGAGCCACAGGATTAGGAATAAAACTATTTTCAAAAAGAGCCTGGAGCCACAAAATAAGCTTAAATTTCCGGTTTTTTGGAGCCAGAGAGACTAGGGTAGAAAGCCACCTCTTCCCACCTCTGTGACCTGAGACGGGTTGCTTAGCTTCTCTGTTTCCATTTTCTTTACTGGGAAGCGAGCATGATTAATAGTGTCCATCGGCAGGGAGCTGTGAGGACTGGGAGACAGTGAGGACGGGAGACGGTGAGGACGGGAGACGGTGAGGACGGAGAGACAGTGAGGACGGGAGGCAGTGAGGACGGGAGACAGTGAGGACGGGAGACGGTGAGGACGGAGAGACGGTGAGGACGGGAGACGGTGAGGACGGAGAGACAGTGAGGACGGAGAGACAGTGAGGACGGGAGGCAGTGAGGACGGGAGACAGTGAGGACGGAGAGACAGTGAGGACGGGAGGCAGTGAGGACGGGAGACAGTGAGGATGGGAGACAGTGAGGACGGAGAGACAGTGAGGACGGGAGACAGTGAGGACGGAGAGACAGTGAGGACGGGAGCCAGTGAGGACAGAGAGACAGTGAGGACGGGAGACAGTGAGGACGGGAGACAGTGAGGACGGGAGACAGTGAGGACGGGAGACGGTGAGGACGGAGAGACAGTGAGGACGGGAGGCAGTGAGGACGGGAGACAGTGAGGACGGAGAGACAGTGAGGACGGGAGACAGTGAGGACGGAGAGACAGTGAGGACGGGAGGCAGTGAGGACGGGAGACAGTGAGGATGGGAGACAGTGAGGACGGAGAGACAGTGAGGACGGGAGACAGTGAGGACGGAGAGACAGTGAGGACGGGAGACAGTGAGGACAGAGAGACAGTGAGGACGGGAGACAGTGAGGACGGGAGACAGTGAGGACGGGAGACAGTGCACGCCCAATGGGGGGACTAAAGCGCGCCCTCTGCCCGAGTGGCTCAGAAATGCCCTTCTGCGGGGGGCTTCTGGTCCTTGCAGGAGGGGGCCTGGTCCTCTCCTCGCACAGCTGGGGGTGAGCCCGGTGGGGCGGCCTCTGGCCTTGGCTCTGGGAGGCCGGGGTGCTCTGCCCTGGCGCTGCTGCCCGCTCCGGGTGACCCGGCCATAGTGTCTGAACTCTGGCACCTGGTGATCTCTTTTTCCATCTCTCAGCGGTCCCAGTCCCCTGAGCTGGGGGACAGATGGATCTCCCCACTTGGTGTATGCCGCACCACCCCCCCCCGACCCCCCGGCTCCAGCACCTTGCAATCCACCTTTCGGTCCCCCCATCCTGGGCTTGTCTCTGTTCACTTTACTGGCCTCCCGTCCCCTTACCTACCGTCCTGTCCCCCGCGCCAGGGTCCGGCCTGCCCGCAACCCAGGGTTTCCTGAGGGGAGGCTGGACGCATGAGGCTTGAGCAGGGCGGTGACGAGTGGACCCAGGGCCCGCAACCAAGTCAGGACCCAAGGCGCCCTCCCTAGGTCCTGCTGCTCTCTGGTCCCATCCTTCTCTCCCCAGCTGCTCTTTACCGTGGGGTCACATCAGTGCCCACAGAGGACGAGATATCTATCCCTGGTCTAGTTTAAAAGCCCTGGAAGGGCAGCCTGGGTGGCCCAGCGGTTGAGTGCCTGCCTTCAGCCCAGGGCCTGATCCTGGAGTCCTGGGATCGAGTCCCACATCGGGATCCCTGCATGGAGCCTGCTTCTCCCTCTGCCTGTGTCTCTGCCTCTTTCTCTCTCTGTGTCTTTCATGAATAAATAAATAAAATCTTAAAAAATAAATAAATAAAAGCCCCGGGAAGAACCCGACTGTCCAAGCTCGGGACATGTGCTCCACTCTGTGCTGACCAGAGGGGGTGTGAGGATGGGTGGGGCGTGGGCCACCCGCCCGCTCATGTGCGCGGTCAGATGAAGTGTTGGCCAGAAGGAGGCCGACGCCCTGCTGAGCGAGGAGGCATGACATCTCCACAGCAGGTGACGGCAGCCTGGCCCCACACTGCGATGCTAGCAGCAGCACCCGCAAGCAAGGTTGTGTGGGGGCACTGGGTTCAGACGCACATGATGCTGCCCCGTGAAGGACTTGTCTCAGGAGAGCCACAGTCATGTTTGGACAATCTTTTCTATTTATTTATTTATTTATTTATTTATTTATTTATTTATTTATTTATTTATTTATTTTTAAGAACCAGAAGTGGTTATTGCAGAAATTTGGCCATGATTCTAGTTGGGTGGCTCCGGCTGTGGTTGGGCCAGGGCTCAGGGCTCCCTGGCAGTGCTGGGCAGGTGGGGCACAAAGACAGCAGAGGGAGCGTGTCTGGGTCTGGAGCCTCGGGGCTGCAGGCTGATGCTCGGCCCTGCGCTGCGACACAGGCCTGTGCCACTGGGCTCCACGCTTGGGGCCTTACCCGCTATCCTCCAGCACCAGCAAGAGCCTGTTGAATCATTAATTTCCAAGCAAAGATGCCAGCGAATCATCTATGAACAGTCTGTCTTCTTCCCAAGGAGCTGAACCTTGCCTTCCGAGTGGGCTCTCCCCGCCTCACCAGTCACAGCCGGCACCATGGACACTCGGACATGCTGCCACCAGTGCCCCAGCCTGCTTCCTGCACCCTGGCAGGGGGGCCCTGGGACAGCCCAGGGTATGGGAGGGATTCGAGGCCTGTGATAATGTAGAGTGCCTGCCCGGAAGAAACGGGGGTCCGGATAGGGAGGGGATAGTCACTCGAATTTTGAATTCATGGGTGGAATTCTAAGTGGGAGTCACAGAACAGAAAGCACTTTCTCCTAAACTTTGCTGTCCCAGGGCTATGACAAGAGGGCACGGGGAGGGGGCCTGGTGGAGGTGGTCACGACTCCTGTACCCCTAACACTTCTTGCTGCCGGTGGGCCTGCGCGGATGTCTGAGACTGGGAGGGGTGGAGACAAGGCCTGTTTGTGTGAGGGACAAGGCCTAGCTTTTGAATTGGGAAAAAACCTGGCTGGAGAGAGGGCCAGTTTGGGGAGAGGGCTGAGGCACAATAGAGGGTAAGAACCGAGCCACCAGTGGGTCCCAGCCCTAGGCGTGCCTCATGCCCACAGGCCCCTGAGAGCCTCCCTCCCGTTTGGGTACAATTGCTACATAACAAACCACCCCAAATCCGTTTTATAGTGTCACAGTTTCTGTGGGCCAGGAACGTGGATAGGGCACAGTGAGAATGGTTTGTCTCCAGGGGCCTCAGCTGAGTGGACTCAAAGGCTGGGGGAATCATCTGGAAAAGCCTTCATTCACATGTTTGGTGGTTGAGGCTTGCTGTGAGCTGGAATGTGGCTTGGCCATGGCTCTGAAGCTCCACAAGCCTCTCCATACGAACTCTCTGCAGGGCTACTTTGGGCTTCCTCACAGCATGGCGGCTGGATTCCAGGACAAGTGCCTCAGAGAGCCACCAGAAGCTGCATGGCCTTTTCTAGTCTAGTGCAGAAGTCATGCAGTGTCGCTTCTGCTACATTCTATTCATGGAATCAGTCACAAGCCAGCACAGTGAATGGGAAAGAAATTAGCTTCTTCACGGGGAGAGGCAAGGTGATACTGCAAAAGGAGTTTATGGGATAGGAGATGTTGTTGAGGCCATTGCTGAAAGTATAACCAGCCACATTTTTGGAAAATCCAACTGTCCCACCCATACATTTAGGAAGATGAGGAGGTCCCATGGCAAACAGAGCCTCATGCCCACTTGGCAGAGGGAACAAATGAGGTACAGAAGTCATTGAATTGAAAAAAAGGCCTAAAAGCCCAGCTTACACTCCATTTAGAGATTCTTTTTACGGCATCCCATGGAATGATCTAGTCTCTTCTTGCATCCCTGTAATAATGTGGAGATCATCACCTTACAACAGGGGCCCCTTCCAATTGCTGCACAGTTTGAATTGTCAGAAAATTCTTAGATGGTGATCAAAGCTGCTTCCTTGCAAAGCTCATTGGCACTGGTCCTTCCCCTGGGGAATGAGGACCAGACAAGAAAGAAGGAAACCCATACTTTTTTTTTTTGAAGGATTTTATTTAGTAATTCATGAAAGACACAGAGGGAGAGAGAGAGAGGCAGACACAGGCAGAGGGAGAAGCAGGCTCCATGCAGGAAACCCGATGTGGGACTCGATCCTGGGACTCCGGGATCATGTCCTGACTGCTGAGCCACTAGGCATCCCAAGGAAACTTATACTCTTGAGTCCTAACTGCATCCGGCCCGTGCCTGCCTGGGGCCTTCACAGCCATTTCCTGGAGAACAAGCATGTGCCAACCCACTCACTGTTGATGGAGTCGTCACGTTTCCATCCTGAGGACTTTTCCCTGTTCCTCAATGACCAGGTCCCCTGACTGCTCATCACCTTCACTTATGTCAGTTTTTCCTGGCTCAATTTTTTTAAGTGGCCGCAGCACACAAGATTGGCTTCCCTTAAGCTTGCTATCAACTGAACAGCTCTAATCACTTTTCACTTCAAATCAAAGTGAAAACTCTCCCATGCTACCTCTCGTCCAGGAGTCTTCTCCTCAGAGCAGGATTAGAATGACGATGAATATCCAGGGGCCCATGGTTGGTCCCAAAGCACTACTGAGGGCAAAGTGTGTCTGAAGCGTGAGCCCTGTGACCTGTCTCAGGTGGACCAGGGTTCAGCCCAAGCTCTGGCTTCTTGTGAGTCTGGCAGGGAGGACAGCCAAACAAGTTTAGGCCCGTTTGGGTGGAAGGCCCACCACTGATTGCTCACCATGCCTGTCCTCTTCTTGCTTGGGGGTGGGGACAAACCACAGGGCCAGAGAATTACCATTCCTGATAGGCTTAGAAGTACATCACTTGGGCCTGTCTTGGCAGGATGGGTGAGATCACGGGGAAGACTTGGAGAGGAAGAAAGGAGGAGAAAAGGCTCACTGCAGCCTTCATATGGGCCTCAGCAGAGTATTAGTCGTGTGTGTGTGTGTGTGTGTGTGTGTATATGAAGAAGAAGAAAGAAAAAAAGAAAAAGAAAAAGAGTAAAAGGATTTATTGATTTTAGGTGAATCCTCCTAAATTGACATGTCCCCTGAATGCCAGTATGAGGACTCTCTGGATTGCAAGTGGCAAAAACAAAACTAAAATTAGTTTAAGCAAGAAAGGGAATGATTGGCTCACTTGCTGTGAAGGCCCAGGGTAGAGTGGGCTTCAGGCTTGACTGGATCCAGGGGCCTGAAGAAGTCATCAGACTCGTCCTTAGTAGACTCCACTGCTCTGGTTGGCATAATTTGCTTCTAGGGTAAGTTGTTTCTTCAGATCGCAGTAGCCAAAGCAGTACGAGCTCCGGGGTCCTAGCCTTAGAAGTCTCAATCTAAAAGGAATGGGTAGGGGTGCCTGGGTGGCTCAGATGGTTAAGCATCTGGCTTCTGCTCAGGTCATGATCCTGGGGTCCTGGGATAGAGTCCCTGCATCGGGCTCCCTGCTCAGCGGGGAGTCTGCTTCTCCCTCTCCCTTTGCCCCTGCCCCTCCCCTCACATGTTCTCTCTCTCTCTCTCTCAGATAAATAAAATCTTCAGAAAAATAAATAAAAGGAACAGACACTATCTCTCTTTCAGAATCAGTATATAAAATCCCAAGGAAGGACTCTGACTGGCCTGGCATAGGTCACATGCCTATCCTGGGCCAATCTTCGCAGGCAGAAAGATAGAAGGATTGGCCAGGTCCGGGTCATAGAGCTTTTCTAGTGGTCAGCCGCCTGGCAGGCATCCCAGGGCAGGAAGCAGTAGAATAAGGCCTTAGAGGACAGGAATGAGCAAGTCAGGAATTGAAGTCCTGCTGTCTTCTGGATTTATCTGGTATTTCATATCTTTTCTGCCCACTTCCTCATTCTCTGTTTTCCTTTGAAGATTGGCTTTTCTTTCTTTTTCTTTTTTTTTCTTTTCCTTTCTCCTCAGCATCTACCACGGCTCAAAATGGCTGCCTCCACCCCAAACGCTAGTGACTTTTAGGAGCCTAACACCACCTGTGCTTGAGTTCAAATTTTCAAGGAAGAAAGAATCTGCTTGGTTGCAGGGACAGTTGTTCGTTACTGGGCCATCCAGCTGTGGTGAACATGCAGTAGGAACATGGCCTCTGAGGTCTTTCCCTTGAGCGGGTCTGATAGGAGCAGTTCCTTAGAGAAGGGGGCTGTAGGTAGCAGCCAATTTATTTTTATTTATTTATTTTTTGTTTTGTTTTTTTTTAACTAATAAATTTATTTTTTATTGGTGTTCAATTTGCCAACATACAGAATAACACCCAGTGCTCATCCCGTCAAGTGCCCCCCTCAGTGCAGCGGCCAATTTAGAACAAGATGCTGTGCCAGTCCCAGCTAACCCAGCGAAGGGCAGAGCATGGCACCATCCCTGTCCCAAGCAGCTTTGAGTACAGCTGGGCAGGCCAGATGCTCATTTGGGCCAGGGTCACAGGACCTCAGAGAAGGGCAAGGTCATTGCGGGCCAGGACAAGCAGAACAAACTTGTCCTAGAGGTGGTGACAACAGGGCTGGGCTTTCCAGGTGGGCGAAAGGAAAGGACAAGATAGTCTAGAGCCTGGAGCAGATGTCTCTTCCTCACAGCTGAGCTGGCTCCCGTAAACCAGCACGCAGACACACCTGAGGTGTCCCCATCCAGCCTCTTCTCAAAGCCTGGGCTCTCCAGGGTAGGTTTCCACTTGCCTCTCCATCTCCTCCCCCAGGTTCCCGCCAGATTCCTTCTAACACCCTTGGTCCCTGGGTGCCCAGGGGCATGGCGCACCCCGTCTGCCACTCACCATCTCTGGACACATTTGTGGAGGCTGCGGCGCATTTTTCATGACTTTCTGAAAAGTCAGGGAATGTCTTTCCCCCAAAGCCAGGGAAGGATGGAAGGAAGGAAGAAAGGAAGGAGGGAGGGAGGGAGGGATGGAAGGAAGGAAGAAAGGAAGAAAGGAAGCTCCAAGAACAAAAGGAGTAAAATAACCGTTTGCATCTGGAGAGACCTGGGCCCTGAGGTTGGGGCTTCCACTCTCCTGTGGATGAAGAAATAGAGGTACAGGGAAACTCTGGCGTGCTCAAGTTCCCGTGGTAGGACTAGAACCCTGGCTTCTCACTGCCCCTGGCCCAGGGCTCTGCCCTGAGCTCTTGGCTCGTGCGTGGGCTGTGGGCCTGGCAGGGATAATCCGGGGCGTGGGGCTGGGCGTCGGGAGAAATGCCTCGCCTGGTCCTGGAGGTGGGAGTAGAGGCCGGGCCGGGAAAGTGTGGCTAAAACCCAGTTCTCCTGGGAGCCCTGCGGGGGGGCGGGGGGGGGGCGTCCAGAAAGGGGCTGAGAGGTCAGCAGCGGCTCCTGCCCAACAGGGCCAAGGTCCCTCCAAAGGCTTTATCTGGGCAGATTCCATTTCCTGCTGCAGGAAAAGGAAGAGACCTTTGTGTGTCTCCGCTGTTTGCCCCTTTCGGCCGCTCCGAAGCCAGATCGCGTCGGATCAACCCACTTGGGGAGGCCGGTCCCCGCGGGGGCGGGCCGTGGGGGTCCCGCGGGGGTCCCTTGGGGCCGCCCGCCTTCCTTCCAGGAGGGTTCTCCGAGCCTCCGTCGTCATTTGCCTCCGGTTAAGGGCGACAGAGCGTCAGCGCGGACACCAAGGCTTCGCACTCGGGCCCTGCTTCGGCGGCGGCGGCCAGCCCAGGGCCAGGGGCCTCGGCCTCCGCCGACCTCCGCGGGCGAGGCTCCTCCGAGGCAGCCCGGGCGGCCGGGACGGGCCGGAGGAGGCGGCGGGGAGGAGCAGCGGGGAGGAGCGGGGAGGGCTGCGGGGAGGAGCACTGGGGAGGAGCGGCGGGGAGGAGCGGGAGGGCTGCGGGGAGGAGCACTGGGGAGGAGCGGCGGCGAGGAGCGGGAGGGGTGCGGGGAGGAGCACTGGGGAGGAGCGGGAAGGAATGGCGGGAAGCAGCGGGAGGGCTGCGGGGAGGGGTGGCTGGGAGGGCTGTGGGGAGGAGTGGGGAGGAGTACTGGAGAGGAGCGGCGGGGAGGAGCGGCAGGAGCAGGGAAGAGTGGGGAGGAGTGGCGGGAGAGGGGAGGAGCGGGGAGGAGCGGGGAGGAATGGCGGGAAGCAGCGGGAGGGCTGCGGGGTGGAGCGGCGGGGAGGGGTGGCGGGGAGGAGTGGGGAGGAGCGGGGAGGAGCGCTGGAGAGGAGCGGCAGGAGCAGGGAAGAGTGGGGAGGAGCGGCGGGAGCAGGGAGGAGCGGGGAGGAGCACTGCGGAGGAGCGGCGGGGGTAGGGCGGCGAGGAGGAGCGGGGAGGAGCGGCGGGAGCAGGGCAGAGTGGGGAGGAGTGGCGGGAGAGAGGAGGAGCGGGGAGGAGGAGCGGGGAGCAGTGGGGAGGGCTGCGGGGAGGAGCGGCGGGGAGGATGGGGGCGGCGCGGGGAGTGGCGGGGAGGGGGGCGGCGCGGGGGCGCGCCTTGGGGCGGGCGGGCGCGCGCGGGGCGGGGGCGGGGGCGGGGGCGAGGGCGAGGGCAAGGTGACCGCGGGCGCGCGGGGGGCGGGTGTCAGGGCTCTATCTGCGCGGTGATTGATGGGAGCCGGGTTTGCTGTCAGCCTGTCAGGGCGCAGGAATGTTTAATGTTCTCATTATTGGTTACGCTGTTGTGTATATTTCTCTGTCAGCGCCGCGGACCCAGCTGAACTGGCGGAGCACTTCAAAGGCCTGCGGGTCATTCATCATCCCCCTGACGCTCCGGCAAATGCTCAGCTTCAGCTCCGCGCCAGGGATTTGTTATGACTTGCGCGCCGGCTGACAGACAGGACGGTGGCGGCCGCGGGCGGGGGGCGCGGGCGGGAGGCTCGCGGCCCTTCCGTCTCCCGGGGGCGAGCGGCCGCGCCCCCACCGCGCACCCCACTGCGGGTGCGGCGCGGCCCGGGCGGTGACCCGGGGCGCGGGGTCCCGGCCCCCCCCTGCCCCGCACCCGCTGCCCCGCAGGCCCGGCCGGCGCCCTCCCCCCCTCCCGCTCCTCCCCCTCCTCCCCCCCCCCCCTCCTCTCGGCTGGCGGTGGCGTCTCGAAAGTTGTGCTGAAAACCCAGAGGTTGGGGAAAAAAGCAAAACTTGCAACCGTCCGGGGCCGGGGAGGGGCGGGCCGCGGGGGGCGGCGGGGGGGGGGGAGAGGGAGGGGGAGGGAGGGGGGGAGAGCTGCAGAATATCGGAGCTTTGTTTCCTTTCCCAGGCCGTGACATGATTAATCGTTTTCTTCTGATCTAATTTTGGAACATGAAAAACAGCACATTTGTCTTGAAGAAAAATGATGTGCCGAACTGCGCAGATGGAAATTTCGAGCAATGAGAAAGATTAAAGTGAAACCCCACTCCTTAGACCTAATCATGAGTTGTAGATTATTCTGTCGGCCCAGCCAGATGGTAGCTCTGATTCCACAGCCCCTTCTTATATTAATGAATACTAGACTGTTATATTTGACTTAGGTAAGTGAAATGTCTATCAGAGCTAATGGACTGCCAGCCAGCATAACACATGTTGTACCGCTAAGGGTCCTTGCTGCATTTTTCATGTTTTATACTAATGTAGAACATTTTGTTTCCTACTGTTTTTCATCATTGTCACTGTTTGCTAAATATTTTCACATGGAAGGGGGGGGAGGGAGACAAAGTCATGAGGAAAAAGAACCGCCCCCCCCTCCAAACTTGTGTCCAAAGCTAATTTCCTCCCGTTGGGCTTGGCTATAACTCTACAAGTAAAACAGTCACCCCAAGCAACGCGTACAGGAACTCAATAGTAACGTGATTAAGTTCCTAGTCAACAAGACTACACTGGACTGTATGTTAACAAACCTAATTATAGCCCCGTGGTGATAAATTGGGCCAGGGCCCTTGCTGCACATCTCTGAGGTCATGTCTAGAAGAGCAGCTTGACCTTCTTGTCCCAGGGGAGAGAACGGTCCTGGAGAGGAGTCGCAGGATGGGCTTGGAGGAGGTGCTATACTGGTCCAGTGGTCCTGTGCCTGGGGAGGGTGGGCACAAGCCAGGAGTCACTGCAGAGCTGAAGGTGGGAGGTGATGAGAGCAAGCAGGCCGTAGGCTCTCCTGGATGAGGCTGGAAGGCGGGAGGCTTCAGAGCTGTTGGCACCAACTATGTTGTGAGCAGCATCAGGCTGCTGGAGAGGACAGTGTGCTGTCCCCCAGTTCACTGGTTCCATGTAGACCTCAGGACCTGGTGGCTCACTTTCTCTGGGCCCAGTAGAGGGTGGCTCCTTCTTCCAGATGTCTTGTCTGTGCGCTGGAGAGGCCCCAAAGATCTTGTTGTTCAAGAGGAAATCCTGAGCTACTTGTTTGCGAAGGACCCAACCAAGCCCGGGTAGGACTAGGGTCCTGGCGAAAATGAGTCCTGGAGATGGAATCGGAAAGTTGTTTGGGACAGATGAGATGGAGACGGTGGAGGGATGTCTTCAAAGGATAGTGTCTTGAGGAAAAAATGGGAAGAAGCACATAAAGAGGAGAGACCTGTACAAGAAAACACATGAGAGAGAGACAGAGAGAGAGGGAGGGAGGAAGGCAGAGAGAGAGAGAGAGAGAGAAGGAAGAGAATGCTGAGAAGGAGAGACAGACACAGAGGCAAGGAAGTATAAATACCAACAGGGTGGATGGTCCATAAATTCAAACTCCTCTTGCTCCGGCCAAAATGAGCTCCCTAAAAAGTGAATCTCACCTTTCTTGGCTGTGATTCCTGCAGGAATAAGTTTAAGTGTCCTGCCTGGGAATAGATGGCCCTTCCCACGTACTCCTGGCTCACTCCGTCTCATCTCTCACCTTTCCTTCTCACCCTGCATTTCTGCCCCGTGACCCTTCTCAGGGTTCCGAAGACCACTAGGCTCCGTTGCAACAACGTACTTCTGTCTGTCTGTCCTACTCCCTTCCCTTCATTCCCTGGCAGATGCCTACCCATCCTTCCAGACCCAGCTCTCACGTGCCCTCGCCTGCCCCACGCTCTTCACATTCCCAGGGCATTATTTCATACTCTGGGCCCCCATCATTTCTGTCCCCATCCCTGTGGAAATGTGGGCTGGGCTGCAGGGAGCAATGTATGAGTTTTTGAAGATCTGTCCTTCTACACTTCCTTTCCTTTTCAACTGTTCCTCTGTTCATCCATCTGTTCGCTTGTTCACGTGGCCCTACTGTATTGCCAGGGCTTGTTCTGGGCGGTAGAGGTCCAGCTTTGTACCCTCTTAGAGCTGCCATTTTTGGTACTCTCGGCGTGGGTCTCTTAGTGGGGCTTTTTCATAGTAAGAAATTCGTGTCGGCCACCTCTAATAGTGGGGGTTATTGTAAAATAGTGGCAATAGAGAGGCAAAAATCTCATGGGGACCCAAGAACAGCTGTATAGCTTCTGAATAACCTTTCAGCTTCTGTAGCTGATCATTGGGTCACTCCTGGCCCCTCCCAGGCCCTTAATGCCATTTTTAAGACTTTGTATTGTGGCATAATATACGTGTAGAAAACTGCACCCAAGAACACAGCTCAATGAATTTTCACAAACTGTAACCCACAGTGAGATCAAGAAACAACATTCAGCGCTCCGGTGTCCCCTCTTGTCTTTGTTTCATTTTTAAGTTAAATTCCCACCCCAACTTCCTTCCATCATTTACTGTGACATTTTGATTTCTGTTTTCAGTGGGTTTGTTTTTCTGAACAGCTTTATTGAGGTAAAATTTACATTCCATAAAATCACCCAATGTATAGAATATTACTCAGCCATAAAAAAGAATGAAATCTTGCCGTTTGCAACAACATGGGTGGACCTAGAGGGTATTATGCTAAGCGAAGTAAGTCAGACAGAGGAAGACAAATACCATATAATTTCACTTATATGTGGAATCTAAAAGACAAAATAAACAAGCAGACAGACTCATAAATACAGAAAACGAACTGGTGGTTGCCAAAGGGGAAGGGGTGGGGGGAGGTGAAATAGGTGAAGGGGATTAAGAAGTACAAACTTCCAGTTATAAAATAAGTCATGGAGAGAAAAGTGCAGCATAGGGAATAGAGTCAATAATATTATAATAACATTGATGGTGACTGATAGTGATTACACTTACTGTGGTGAGTACTGAGTAATGTCTAGAATTGTCAAATCAATATGCAGTACACTTGAAACTAATATAACATTGTATATCAATTATATATATAAAAATAATATTTTATTTCTTTATTCATGAAAGACACACACAGAGAGGCAGAGACATAGGCAGAGAGAGAAGCAGCCTCCTTGTGAGGAGCCTGACATGGGACTTGATCCCAGGACCCTGGGATCATGACTTGAGCCAAAGGCAGACACTCAACCACTGAGCCACCCATGCGTCCTATATCGATTATATTTTAATAAAACATCACCATTGTAAGTGAACAATCCAATGATTTTTAGTAAACTTACAGAGTTGTGCAATCATGACTATAATCTGGTTTTAGAACACTGCCAGCTTCCCCCCAATCCTATGGGCCTATTTTCAGTCAATACTGAGTTCCAGCCCCAGCCCTAGGTAAACAGCTTTTACATTTAGGTCTGTGATCTATTTGAAAAAAATACAACTTTTTTGAGATATAATTCACATGCTATAAATTCCATCCTTTAAAAAGGTAAAATTTAGTGGCTTTGATATATTACAATACATTGTGTAAATATCACCGCTATCTAATTCCGGAATATTTCATCACCCAAAAAGGAAACCCCACACCCATGAGCAGTCACTGCCTATTCCTCACTCCCCCAATCCCTAGCAATCATGAATCTACTTTCTCTCTCTGTCGATTTGCCTATGCTAAACATTCCATACAAATGGGATCATACAATACGAGGCCTTTTGTGTCTGGCATGTTTCACTCAGCATAATGTTTTCAAGATTAATCCATGTTGTAGCATCTATGAGAAACCCATTTCTTTTTTATGGCCAAATAATATTCCTATATTACTGCATGGATTTACAACATTTTGTTCCTATTGATGGAGATTTGGGTTGTTTCTACTTTTTGACAATTATGGATAATGCTGTTGTAAACATTTGTATACACATTTTTCTGTGCACACATGTTTTCAATTCTCTTGGATATATATCTAGGAGTAAATAGGATTGCTAGGTCATATGCTAACTCTATGTTTAACTTTTTGACTGTGATCCATTTGAAGTTAATTTTTGTATATGGTGTGAGTTAAGTGTCTAAGTTCATTTTTGTTTTCATATGGGTATCCGGTTTGTCCCAGCATAACTTTTTAAAATCATGAATTAGCACTGGATGTGTCAAAAGCTTTTTCTGCAACTACTGAGTGAGGTATTAAAATCTCTAGTTACTATTGTTTGTTTATTTCTGTTTGAAATTATGTGAATTTTGTCTTTTATTCTTTTAATATGGTAGACTATATTAATTTATCATCAAATATTAAGCCAACCCTACATTCTTGGTATAAACACACTTAGTCACAGTGTGTGTGACCTTTTTTTTATGTTGCTGACTTTAGTTTGCTACTATTTTGTTAAGGATTCTTGCATCTATTTTCATGAGGAATATTGGTTTTCTTTTTTTGTGGCATCTTTGTTTGGCTTTGATTTCTGGCTAAATCTAGCATCATAGAATAATTTGTAATTATTCCTTCCTTCCACTATTTCTTGAGTTTGTGAAGGATTGAAGGATTGGTTTGTAAAGGATATTTGTTTTTCTTAAAATATTTAGTATTTGATTCACTAGTAAATCCATCTGGGCTTAGTCTTTTCTTTGTGGGAAGATTTTTAAATACTCATTTAGTTTCATCTTTCATCATAAGTTTATTAAGATTTTCAATTCTTTTTGAGTAAATTTTTGTAATTTGTGTACTTCTAGGAATTTTTCCATTAATCTTAGTTGTCTAATTTGATGGCAAAGTTATTCATGCATTCTCTTATAATCCTCTTACTTTCTGTAGTGTCGGTAATGATGTATCTTCTTTATTCTTGATTTTGGAAATTTCTATTTTCTCTTTCACTTTCTAGATAGTTTGGCTAAGAATTTTCTGATTTAGTTGACTTTTTCAAATAACCAACTTTTGGCCTTATTGATTCTCTCTACTTTCTATTTCATTGATTTATGTTGTAAGAATGTTATTTAATTTACACATTTTTGGCAATTTTCCTTAGTTATAGATCTCTAATTTAGCCTTGTTGTGGTCAGGGAACATACTTTGTGTGATTTCAATTTTTTCAAAGTTATACAGACATGCTTTGATTTATCCTGGAGAATGTTCCATGTGCTCTTGAAAAGAATGTTATTCTGCAGTCTTGGGTAGAGTATTGTGTATACATGTCAATTAGGTCAAGTTGGTTGATGGTGTTATTCACATCTTATATGTCTTTTCTGACTTTCTAACTGGTTGTTTGATTAATTATTGAAAGTAAGATGTTGAAATCTCCAAATATTATTGTTGGATTGTCTATTTCTCCTTTCAGTTCCATCAGTTTTTGCTTGATGCATTTTGAGGCTTAACAAGAGGTTAAGTGCACACTTGTTACTTCCTAATATATTAATATATTATATTCCTGATATATAATAATCCCTTTATTATTATAAAAATTTCCCTCTTTATCTCTACTAATATTTGTCTTAAAGTCTATTTTGTCTGCTATTAATGTAGATTCCTACTTAGTAAATTTGATTATTAGTGAAAATTATCATGATCTCCAAATACATAGAAGCTCTGCTAATTGACATCCATTTAAAAATATTTCTCTATTATCTCTATAAAACATATGAACTGATGCTCTCAGTACAATAAATACTTGTAACTGGTGTGCTACTCTCCAACACCAATTGATTGTTTGCTTACTAAAAATCAGTTGTGTATGTTCCTAAGCCTGTTTAAGTCAGTTTTACTTGTAATTTTAATTACCTACTTGATTTTTTTTATTATTTTTTTACCTGCTTGATTTAAATATAATACAAATATACAAATTATAAAATCTGGGTATAACAAGAAATAGATTTGTTTTTATATATTAACTAAATTGAATGTTTAGAAAGATTCAATAAAAACAAGTAGCAAAAAATCTGAATTGAGTGTGTACACGACAGCCTAAAATATTAAAGAAAAACATCACAAATATTCGGGAAGAATTTCTATATGTGAGGAATTCTTAAATTCTCACTGCATTCACAATGTAGAAGAGGCAGAGATGCTAATGTTATCTGACAAATTTTAAAGTAATCATGATAAAAATGCTTCAACACGCCATTACAAATATGTTTGAAACAAAAAAATAACAAATTGTAGCAGGGAATAGGAGAAATGAAGAGGAATCAAATGGAAATATCAGAAGTAAAGAATACAATAACCAAAATATAAAGCTCAGAGAGTGGGATCATCAGTGGAATGGAGACAGAGCAAGGAATCAGTGAACCAGAAGCCAAAACTATGGAAATTATCCATTCTGAAAGAGAAGATGGTGGAAGAGAGACACACTGAGAAAAGAGCTTTAGATATCTTCAGTTTTGTAGAACTATAACAAAAGATCTAACATTTGGGACATCAGAGTCCAGAAAGGAGAAAAGAAAGAGGGTATGACTGAAAAAGTATGAGAAGTAAAGGTGGAAACTTTTCCAATTTTTTCAAAAACCATAAACCTATAGTTCAAGAAGCTGGATGATTCCCAAATAAGATAAACTCAAAGATAACTATACTAAGATGCATCATAACTAAACTACTGAAAACTAAAGGTAAAGAAAATTCTTGAAAGCAGGCAGATAAAAATGACACCTTACCTGGAGGGAAAAACAATTTGAATTGTGGTATATTTCTCATCAGAAAATATAAAGGCCAATAAGTGGCACAATATTTTCAAGTGCTGGAATTAAATAGCTGTCAATTCAGAGTCCTATCATGAGCAGAACTATCTTTCAGAAATAAAGAAAAAATGAAGACATTCTTGAGGGGAAAGTATGAGTATTTGTCACCAGCAGAACTATCCTGAAAGAATGACAAAAGTAAATTCTCTAAACAAAAAGAAAGCCATAAAATGAGGAACATTAGAGCAGCAGGAAGAAATGATATAGTAAAGAAAAATATGGGTAAATATAATAAGCTTTCTCTTCTTAATTTTTCTAAAATAATGTGTAGTGATTCAAGCAATATTATAATACTATCTTAGTTGTTCTAAATGAATATAGGGGAAATATTTAAAACAATTATAAATGGGGCAGCCCTGGTGGCGCAGCGGTTTAGCGCCGCCTGCAGCCTGGGGTGTGATCCTGGAGACCTAGGATCGAGTCCCACGCTGGGCTTCCTGCATGGAGCCTGCTTCTCCCTCTGCCTGTGTCTCTGCCTCTCTCTCGCTCTCTCTGAATGAATAAATAAATAAATCTTAAAAAAAAAACAATTATAAATGGGAGAGAATAAAGGAACATAAAAGGAGATAAAGTCTCTATTCTTCACTTGAGCTGGTAAAATGACATGGATTGTGATGATTTATGTATATATATTATAATACCTAGAGCAACCATAGAAAAAGCTCTGCAAAGAGATACATTGGAAAACACTATAGGTAAATTAAAATGGAATTTTTAAAAGGGTAAGTAATTCACAGGAAGGTATAAGAGAGGAAGAGAAATGAAAAATAGGATGAGAAAACAGAAAACAAAAAATAAAATGGTAGATTTAAACCCTAATGGATCAATAATTACATTAAATATAAATGATTTAAATACAATAATTAAAAGACAGAGATTGGCAGCATGGATTTAAAAACATAACCAGGGCAGCCCAGGTGGCTCAGCGGTTTAGCGCCGCCTTCAGCCCAGGGCCTGATCCTGGAGACCTGGGATCGAGTCCCACATCGGGCTCCCTGCATGGAGCCTGCTTCTCCCTCTGCCTGTCTCTCTCTCTCTCTCTGTCTGTCTATGAATAAATAAATAAAATCTTTAAAAAAGAAAAACATAACCAAAGTATATGGAGCCTACACCCACACCCCCCCCCCCCCACACACACACACAATTCCACTGAACTGTAGTGATAAAGCCAGATTGAAAATAATAGGCTGGAAAATGTTGCATTATGTAAATATGATCAAGAGAAAGCAAGAATAACTTACATGAAACAGACCAACACCCATTACAGCACCAATTACCACAATTTACTCAATATGAAACAGATATTTTTAATAGTCCTATAATTATTAAGGATATTGAATTTGCAATTTAAAAATTCTCAAATAAGAAATCTCCAGGCCCAGTTGGTTTTACTGGAGAATTCTATAAAATGTTCAAGGACGAATTAACACTACTTTTATATACTCATTTCTAGAAAATAGATGAGAAGGGCACACTACACAATTCATTTCATGGAGCTAATATTACCCTATCACTCAAACTCAATTGACTCCATACAAAAAAAGAACACTACAGATCAGCATCCCTTATAAATATAGATTTAAAAACAATCCTTGAAAGGGATCCCTGGGTGGTGCAGCGGTTTAGCGCCTGCCTTTGGCCCAGGGCGCGATCCTGGAGACCCGGGATCGAATCCCACATCGGGCTCCTGGTACATGGAGCCTGCTTCTCCCTTTGCCTATGTCTCTGCCTCTCTCTCTCTGTGTGACTATCATAAATAAATAAAAATTTAAAAAAAATCCTTGAAAAAATTAGCATATAGAATCCAGCAATATAAAAAAAAAAGAATCCAGCAATATATTAAATATTAAATATATTAAAAGAATTATGCACCATAACTAAGTGGGGATAATTGCAGAATAAGTTGATTCAATATTCAAAAATCTATCAATGTAATCTACCATATTAACAGACTAAGGAAAAAAACTCCATGATCATATCAATTGATGCAGCAAAAGCACTGACAAAATTCAACACCCATTCATGACTTTAAAAAAACAGGAATAGCAGGAATAGAGGACTTCCTTAACTTGATAAAGAACAGCTACAAAAAAATATCTGCAACTAACCTTATAGTTAAGACTTAATCCTTTCCCATTTAAATTAACAGGGCAAAGATGTTTGCTTTATTTATTCAACATAGTCCTGGAAGTTCTAGCCAGTGCAAGAAGGCAAGAAAAGGAAACAAAAGGCTTGCAGATAGGAAAATAGTTTGGTACTACTGAGAAATGAAAACTATATTCATGCAAAAACCTTAATGTGAATGTTTTAGCACTTTATTCATAATAACCAAACAAGGGGAAACAACTCAGAGGTACTCGAGTGAGTGAATAGTTAAACAAACTGATCCATCCATACCCTGGGATACTACTTGTTGATAAAAAGGAATAAGCTAGGGGCCCCTGGGTGGCTCAGTTAAGTGTCCAATTCTTGATTTCAGCTCAGGTCATGATCTCAGAATCATGAGATGGAGCCCTGTGTGGGACTCCGTGCACAGTGGGGAGTATGCTGGAGATTCTCTTTCCCTCTCCCTTTGCCTCTCCTCCTACTTCTGCATGCTTGTGCTCTCTCTCTAAAATAAATAAATAAATCAAATAAAAAAAATAAAAAAGAACGGCCTATTGATATATACAACAAACAATCTAGATGAATCTCTAGAGAATTCTGCTAAGTGAAAAAATCCATCTCCTAAAGGTTATATACTGTATGAATCCATATTCATAGTATTCTTGAAATAGGAAAATTACAGAGATGGAGAACATATTAGTAGTTACCACGGACTAAGTAGTTACCAGGGACTAATGAAGAAAGTTGGTGTGGCTATAAAAGGATAACATAGGGGATAGAAATGCTCTGTATCTTGACTGTATCAATGCTGATATCCTGGTTATGGTACTGTGGTATAGTTTTGCAACCTGTTACTATTCAGAAAACCTAACTAGAGTTTGCAGGATCATGCCATATTATCTAAAGTAGAGTTTAATCTTAAAAACTGGATTCTCTTGATCATCTCTATGTGTATTAACTGTGATACATTAAGGGAATTTTTAAAAAAATATTTTATTTATTTACTCATGAAAGACACAGAGAGGCAGAGACATAGGCAGAGGGAGAAGCAGGCTCCCCGCCGGGAGCCCAATGCAGGACTCAATCCCAGGACCCTGGGATCACGCCCTGAGCCAAAAGCAGATGCTCAACCACTGAGCCACCCAGGCGTCCTCTTAAAGGAATTAACAAAACATTTATTCTCTACTTAAAAATTTTTATCATTAAAGACATTTGGGGTGCTTCCAGTTTAGGATGATTATGACTAGAGCACCTATAAATTAAATTATTAATTCTATGGGAGATGTGTTAAAAATAATTCATTACAATTGAGAAACATCTGTGTTTCCCTTTGGTCTTTCTTTGGCTCAGGTCATGATCCTAGGGTCCTGGATCAAGCCCCACATGGGGCTCCTTGCTCAGCTGGAAGCCTGCTCCTCCCTCTCCCTCTGCCCCTTCCCCCTACTCATGCTCTCTCTTTCTCTCAAATAAATGGATAAAATATTTTTAAAAAACCAATGTCTTTTGCAAAGCAAGAGTTTTAAATTTTAATAAAGTTCACATTAACGTTATCTTCTTCATGGATCATGCTTTTGTGTATTGTGCTTTTAGTGTCTAGAACTTCTCTGCATGTAGGGTCATGCAGATTTTCTTCTGTATTTCTACTGAAGTTTGGTAGTTTCACATTCTACATTTAGGTTTATGGTCTATTTTGAGTTAATTTTGAAAAAATTTTGTTTTGAGATATCACTCACATACCATAAAATTAACTTTTTGAAAGTGTACAACTAGGGGTGCCTCGGTGGCTCAGTTGGTTAAGTGTCTGCCTTTGGCTTGGGTCATGATCCCAGGGTCCTGGGATTGAGCCCTACATTTGGCTCCCTGCTCAGCTGGGAGCCTGCTTCTCTTTCTCCTTGCTTGTGCATGCTCGCTCTCTCTGTCAAATAAATGAATGAATAAATAAATAAATAAATCTTAAAAAAATTAAAAGAAAGTGTACAATTAAATAGTTTTTAGGATATTCACAAGATTATGCAGCCATCTCACTAATTCCACTATCTAATTCCACAGCATTTCACCATTTGAAAAGGAAACCCTGGGGCCCATTAGCAGTCACTGCCCATTGCCCCTCCTCCAGCTGTAGGCAACTACTACTCTACTTTTGTCTCTACTGATTCTTTGACTTAGTGTACTGTTTTCAAGTTTTACCCATTTTGTAGCAGGTATTAGTACTTCATTCCTTTTTATGGCTGAAGAATGTTTTATTGTATGGATCTATGCATTTTATTTATCCTTTCATCATTCTTTGGACATTTGGGGTTTTTCTCATTTTTTGGCTACTATGAGTAAGGCTACTATGAACATTCATGTATGAGTGTAAATATATACTTTCAGTTATCTTGGGTATATACCTAGGAGTAGTTAATTTTTATATAAGGGGGCAGACGTGGGTTGAGGGTTTTTTGTTTTGTTTTATTTGTTGTTGTTTTACATTTGGACATCTAATGAATCTAGCACCATTTATTGAAATAACTATCCTTTCTCCTTGGAATTATCTTTGACCTTTATCAAAAATATGTTGAATTTATTTTAGATTCTGTTTTGTTCCATTCATCTCTGTGCCTTTTTGTTACTACCACATTGTCTTTTTTACCATAGTAAGTCTTGAAGTCAGGTAGGTCACGTCTTCCAACATTGTTTTTTCCAAAATTGTTTTTGCTGTTCTAGATCTTTTGCCTTTCTCATATACATTTAATTTACTTATTTATTTTAGAGGATTTTATTTTTATTTATTTATTTGAGAGAGAGAGAGAGAGAGAGAGAGTACAAGGAGGGAGAGCTGCAGAGGGAGAGGGAGAGGGAGAAGCAAGTTCCCTGAGCAGGGAGCCTGGGATGGGGTTTGATCCCAGGACTTTGGGATCATGATCTGAGCTGAAGGCAGACACTTAACTGACTGAGCCACCCAGGTGCCCTCTCATATACATTTTAGAATCAGCTTGTTGGTACTGATTTTTTAAAAGTATACAGACATTTTGATTGGGGTTGCATCAGATCTATAGATCATCTGGGGGGAAAGGTAGAACTGCATTTTATCAATTTTTCCATTTCATAAGCATGGAATAGCTCCCCATTTATTTAGATCTTCTCTGATTTCTTTCACCAATATTTTGTAGTTTTCAACTCACAGATCCTGCCTGTATTTGTTAGATTTATAACTAAGTCTTTCATTTTTTGGGTGCTATTGTAAATGGCTTTGCTTTTAAAATTTTGGATTCATCATTTACTGCTGGTACTTAAAAATACAATAAATTTTTATTTATTGACCTTATATTCTCTGACCTTGCTAAGCTCATTTATTAATTCTAGGAGGTTTTTTTTGCTAGATTCTTTGGAGTTTTCTCTCAAGATAGTATATTCACTTTAGTTTTACACACATTTTGAGTCTTCCTATTATTATTCATTCATTCATATCTTTGATTTAATCTGAGATCACCTTCCTTCTGCCTTGTGGCACCTTTGTTAGGTCTTTTTTTTTTTTTAATGTGGGTCTGTTGATTAAATATTTTAATTTTCATCTTTCTGAAAATATTATTTCCATTTATTTTGAAAACAAATATTTTTACAAGATATCTCATTCTAAGTTGGCAATTGTTTTCTTTTAGGACTTGAATGATATCCTTCCTTGTTCTGGCCTCCATTGTGTCTAGAGAGAACTCAGTTATTGTTATTACTACTTTGAGGGTAACATTTCTTTTTGTCTCTATTTTTAAGGTTTTGCTTTGCCTTTGTCTTTCAGCAGTTTTGTTCTGACATGCCAAAGGTGTGGATGTGGTTTTCTTTGTATTTATCCTGCCTGGGTTTCTTAGCATTTCTTGGATGCATAGCATGGTGTTTTTAATTTTTTTAAAAAAATTCTTAAGAGGTGCTTGGGTGGCCCAGTCAATTAAGTGTTGGAATCTTGGTTTCGGCTCAGGTCATGATCTCAGGGTGGTGAGATTGACTCTCACATTGGGCTTTGTGCTCAGCAGGGAGTCTGCTTCTGATTCTTTCTCTCCCTCTCCCTCTGACCACACTCCCCCCACAAAACAAACAAATAAATAAATACATCTTTAAAAAAAATTCTTAGTCAACAATCTTCAAGTATTATTTTTATTTTCTCTCTCTTCCTTCCCCTCTAGTTATATATATTTTATGCTTTTAGATTTTTTTTAAGATTTCATTTATTTATTCATGAGAGAGAGAGAGAGAGAGAGAGAGGCAGAGACACGGGCAGAGGGAGCAGCAGGCTCCATGCAGGAAGCCAGATGTGGGACTTGATCCTGGGACTCCAGGATCACGCCCTAAGCCAAAGGCAGATGCTCAACTACTGAGCCACCCAGGTATCTCTATGTTATGCTTTTTAAATTGTGTTCCATATCTTTAACTTCCTTTCTGTATTTTGCACTTTTTTCCTCCCTTTGTTCCAGTCTGTATGAGTTTACTGACCTATCAGTAGAGAGGTTTCTAGTCCTCTCTTCAGTTGTGTCTACTTTGCTATTAAACTCATCTATCCAGTTCTTAATTTCAGTTATTGCATTTTTCAGTTTTAAAATTTCTATTTGATTTTTTTCTACTTGATTTTTTGGATAGTTTTCCACTGAAATTTTCTACTTGTTATTTTTTTCTGAAATGTAGTGATGACAGTTATTTTTATTTTTTAGATTTTAAAAAAGATTCTATTTAAATTCATTAAATTAACATATAGTATATTATTAGTTTCAGAGATAGAGTTCAGTGATTCATCATCTTATATAACACCCAGAGTTCATTACATCACATGATCTCCTTAATGTCCATCACCCAGTTACCCCATCCCTCTCCTCCCTTCCAGCAACCCTCAGCTTATTTCCTATGATTAAGGGTCTCTCATGGTTTGTCTCCTTCTCTGATTTCTTACAGTTTTGTTTTTTTCCTCTCTTCCTCTATGATCCTCTGTTTTGTTTCTTAAATTCCACATCTGAGTGAAATCATATAATTGTCTTTCTTTTGATTGACTTATTTTGCTTAGTATAATACCCTTTAGTTCCATCCATGTTATTGCATGGTAAGATTCCAATTTTTTTTATGGCTGAGTAGTATCACATTTTATATATATATATACAATATATATGTATATATCTCATATCTTCCTTATCCATTCATCTGATGACAGTTATTTTATTTTATTATTTTAATTTTTTAAAAGCATCATGGGTTTTCTTTTTCTTTTTTTTTAAGATTTTATTTATTTGTTAGAGAGAGAGAAGAAAAGCATGAGTAGGGGGAGCGGCAGAGGGAGAAGCAGGGTCCCTGCTGAGCAGGAAGCCCGATGTGGGGCTCAATCTCATGACCTTGGGATCATGACCTGAGCTAACAGCAGACTTTTAACCAACTGAGCCACCTGGGTGCCCATCTGATGACAGTTATTTTAAAATTGTATATGAAAATTCCCATGAGTCACCTGTAAATCATTTTTATTATCTGGTCTTTTTCTGGTTTTCGTTCACTTGAGCTTGTCTTCTAGTAAGTCTGGTAGCATTTGATTGAATGATTAACACTGCAGATAAAAAATTACAGTGGGAGTTTGATCTTGAATGTTATCTTCCTCCAAAGAAGGTTTCCTTTTTCTTAGGTCAGGGTCAGACCATCTTAATCTGATTTTAGATTGAACTAGTTTGAATCTGGGTTTCAGCTCTAGTGATGGTTCTATTTACATATCCTAGAAGTACAGTTAGTCCTTACCTTTAGGCTCTAATTTGCCAGGTGTTGTGGCTGAAAGCTGGGGGTTTGCTAAGGTTCCTGGACTTATGCCAGCCCAATATTCTTTTTTTTTTTAAAAAAAAAAAAAAAACCTCCTCAGTCCCAGGAGACTCTTGAATGTCTATTCAGCTTCTGGGCCCCTCAGATGTTTGCTTACAAATGCCAACTGCAAAAGAAAAATGTGGCCAGCTGTCACGTTCACATGAATGTACTTTTTTTTGTCTTGATATTCTTGGCCTCTCAAGTCTTCATTGTCCTGGTAACTTTTCTTTTGCTTTTCTAGTTGTTTTTGGCAAAGAGGTTGGTATGATACAGTATGACACCATATCCAGAAGCAAATTGGGGAGCATGGACCTGGAGCCAAACCTGGAGTAGTCAAATCTCAACTCCATCCTTTACATGCCCTGTGATCATGAACAAATATTAACTCCTTTGAGCCTCATTTTTCTTTAAAACATATATATATATATATATATATATGTATATATATATATATAGAGAGAGAGAGAGAGAGGGGGGGGGGGGGAGGGGAGAGGGGGAGAGAGAGAGAGAGAGAGCCTAAGCAGAGTGGGGAGGGACAAAGGGAGAGAGATAATCTTAAGCAGGCTCTATGCTCAGCACGGAGCCTGACACCAGGGCTGGATCCCATGACCCTGAAATCATACCCTGAACCTAAACCAAGAGTCTGGACACTTAATCGACTGAGCCACAAGTGCCCCAAATCTCACTTTTCTTATCTTTAACAGTGATGATAACAGTAGCTATCTTATAGGAGTATTGTGATGATTAACAAGTACATATAATATACTTTTAAAATAAATAATGCAATATAATGTATATCTTAGAAAAGTGTTTGGAATCCAAAAAATGCTGCATTGTTGTTTTTACTTGGTCTTCTTTCCAACTAGTATTGTTTTCCACCACATTATGTTATTCACACATCCTTCATAGGCTGGCTAGTAGCTGAAGTCCAAACTCTAGATCTGTGGTTCTCAGCTTTGGTGGAATATTAGAATAATCTGTGATACTTTTTAAACTCTTAAGCCCTGAGTTGAACCAGGATGATTACATTGAAATTTTTGAGGTATCAATCAGTAGTTTTAAAAGAGCCCCAGGTTATTCTAAAGTTTAGTCAAGATTGAAAACCTATTTTACTTCCTAGCTTTCAAGGTTCCTTATAGTCCAGCCTCCACCCATTTTTCTAATGACCCTTTCCATGCTTCCCAACTTGGGCAATCCCCGGTAGCAAGCCAACTTACTCAAAGTCCAGGCTTCTACCTGTGTAATTTCCTATATAAGGCACAAGGCTCAAAGGCTGATGGTTTAGCTCTTCCCTTCCCTCTCACAGTAGAGGAGGTGGAGGGAGACTCAAGCATGTGCTTTTGTCCTTCTGTCCTCCCTCTTGGCCTCTATCTCTTTACCATAACTTGAATCTGTTTCATGGCAAGTTTTGATCTTTTTTTGTGTGTATGGGGTGTCTACTTCTCCTTCCCAGACTTTCCTTTCAACTTTTTTTTTTTTTTTAAGATTTTATTTATTTATTCATGAGAGACACAGGGAGAGAGGCAGAGACTTAGGCAAAGGGAGAATCAGGCTCCCTGGGGGGAGCCTGATGCTGGACTTGATCCCAGGATCCCGGGATCATTCCCTGGGCTGAAGGCAGATGCTCAACCACTGAGCCACCCAGGCGTTCCTCAGACTTTCCTTTCACCTTTCTTTTTCCAAGACTAATCCAGTCTCCACTCCTGCCTGGAAACACACTGTTTGTTTACCTGGCCTTGTTAACTGATAACCTGGCACTGTAGCTAATTTCCAGTAGTAGGGCTTGAGAAACCTGCCCTGCCCTCAGGAACCAACATGGAACAACATCGACATTATGCTCCTTCTTACCTCCACTCCTTTGCTTGTGCTTTGCCCTCTACCCAGAATATCTCTACCCCTCCCCCTCTCTGCCAATTTTAAATCTATCCAGTATTCATGTTTTAGTTATTCCATGAAGCCTACTCAACATCTCCCGTACACACCATTTGGCCACCTCTGTCACACTCCTGCTCACCGTGTGTATTCCACACAATCTTACCCCAAAATTACATACTGGCCTCTAAGAGAGGACCCCGGAGACAAAGCAGGAATTCAATATTTAATATTTGCTTGTTAGACTCACATGAAATTGACAGAAACCTTAGCTCAAAATCCCCCAAATTGATTTCTCCCTTCCCCAAAATAATAACACCACCAGCACCACCACCACCAACAGCATGGGTTGGTAGGAACAAGGTAGGAAATTGCATTTTCTGTTGCTGCATAACAAATCACCACAGTTGCGGCAGCTTAAAACAACACTGATTTATTATCTCACAGTTCCAGAGGTCATTAAGTCCAGGTGGCTTGGCTAGGCTCTCTGCTCAGGATCTCACAAGGTCAAAATCAAGATATTGGCCAGGTTGAGATCTTATTGGAGGCTCTGGGGAAGAATCCACTTCCAAGCTCATTCAGATTGTTGGTTATTTCAGGTCCTGGTAGCTGTGGGACCAAGGTCCCCTTCCTGTTGCTGGCTGTTGGTGGGGGCTAGGTGGAATGGGGTGTCACTCTCAGGTCCTTCCGTGTGGCCCCTTCCATCTCCGCAGCTGAAACCTCCTCTAGACTGACTTCCTCTCACACTTTGAATCTCTGACTTCTTGCTCTGTTACTGGTGGGAGAAAACTCATTGCTTTTAAAAGACTCACCTTATTGGGTTAAGCCTACAAGATTACCTCTATATCTTAAGGTCAACTGATTTGGTCTTTAACTACATTTGCAAAAGCCCTTCACAGCAGTACATGGATTGATGTTTGAATAACCAAGGGATGGAAATCTTAGCTATCTTTAGAGTTCTGCTTGGGGGGTGATAGAGAGCCAGACCAGTAAGAAAGCAACCAGTGAGATCCAAAGGGTCAATGCCTTGCGGAGTGAAAAGCACCTTAAGTATTAGCTAGTCCAGCCCTCTTTTTTGCTTGACGGGGACACTAAGACCCAGAAAGGGGAAGGGAATTCATAATTCATCTTCCACAAATCCACCCTTGGCCAGACACTGTATTAAATGTTTATGGAGAAGATGGAGATAAATAAGACCCAGCATCTGCTTTCAGGATTTTATTACCCACATGCCCAAGGCCCATGGAATCTAGTTTTCCTTTAGAAAATAGCCTATTTAACCCTTCAAGACTCTAGAATTGTGTGCTAGAAAGAGAGAAAATATTCCAATGTTTCTCAAAAGTAGAACGGATGACTTTGGTGACATGTGGACCAACATTTTAATTGTGTTTAACATTACCTTCTACGTCTTGCTCAAATGAGACTATTTCCCCTGCATTACAGTGATGCAAAGTTTCCTTCCTTCCTCCTTCTCTCCCTTTCTTTTTCACATCTTCATCTTGCCCTTGTGGATTACCTACCGTTTGGAGACAATAGAATATGATACTTAAGAATACGTTGGTCTCTGGAAATTAGAGAAAGCTGGATTCTGAGCCTGGCTTCTCCCACTTAGCAGCTCTTCACTTAAACTCTGAGTCTCACTTTCTCATTAGTTAAGTAAAAAGAAATATATCGTTGAAGTGATATAATGTGTATAAAGTGCTTAACAAAAGGCCTGTCACATTGTAAGGATTCAATAGATGTTAGCTCCTCTTAAAATGAGCTCTATTCTAGTTTATGGGGAAGAGGGGGTTTCTGCTCAGGGCGGCCAGGCCTGGTTTTCCTTGGCCTGTCTGGGGAGTAGGGAGCAATGCTGGGGGTTCTTTGCACCTTTTCCTCTCCTCTTTTGAGGGCATAGAGAGGTGCCTGAGATGTGATACTTTTTAGAGGAGACAGGAAATGGATACAGAGAATAAAGGAAAATAATGCAGGGCGCCTGGAGGGAATTATCCATTCTTTTGAGAAACGACTAGCGACTAGCGGATGCATCCCCAGCCTGCTTTGTGGCTTCTCTCTGGGAGGGCACAGCTTTAGTTCACCCTCCATTGTGTCTCCCCACCAAACCTCTCAAGTCACTCTTTCTCTTCCATGAATTTGCCTCCCTCTCTTTAGTCAGAGACTTGTTGAAATATCTCCTCTAGGTAGTCTTTTTGGTTTGTTTGTAGGAGGATGCTTCTCACATGTGCTAAAAAAATTATTCAAGGTAGCTCTGTGGAGGAAGGGGGGCTAAGGATGGGCACCATGGATGGCCAAAGGCACCAGGTGACTTGGCAGTGGGCGAGGGTGGAGCGTAGGAGAGGGGATGGGAGAGACTCAGACCCAGGCCAAACTGTGAACGTGTCGTTAACTGCTTAGTGTTTGCCACTAGTGGAAGAAGTTTGAGGCACTGCAATGCGGGCGGGGGAGACAAAGAGCTAAAGAGAGAGCTCACAGATAGGTGCCTATTCTGCTAGTACATGGGGTGGGCGTCTGCCAGCAGTGAGCCCAGCTCCCTTCAGGGACACAGAGTTCCTAGCTGGAAAGAAGGAGCGGGGGTGGGAGGGTGGGGAAGGGGATGGTGGTGGTAGGGAATGGTTTTGAACATTTGGGTGCTACTTAAGTTATGAAGACTTAGCATGTAAGTCTTTAGGAGCCCATCAACTGTGTTTCTCTGGAGCCAGTGTGGAGGTGGTTTGTGAGGCTCTGTGATTCAGAATGCCTCCTGGGCCACTTCCCCACTTAGGGAGCAAGAACAAATAACATGAGATTTAAAATAATAATACTTGCATGGAGTGCAGGCGAACAGGTCTTTCGTCTCTGCTGGTGGGAGTACAAATTTGTCCAGTCTTTTTGGAGGCATTTGGGCAGTATGAATCAAAAGTCTTAAAATTGTTCATACACTTTGACCCAGAAATTCTACTTCTAGGAATATATTCTTTTTTGTTTTTTAAAGATTCTGTTTATTTATTCATGAGAGACACACAGAGAGAGGCAGAGACACAGGCAGAGGAAGAAGCATGGGGAGCCCAATGCAGGACTCAATCCCAGGACCCCAAGATCATGACCTGAGCCGAAGGTCAGGCTCAACCACTGAGCCACCCACGTGCCCCTAGGAATATATTCTAAGGAAAAGTTGGACAAGTGTACAAAGCTCTATGTACAATGACATTCATTATGCTTTTGTTCATAATAGTGGACAGCCAAAATAACCCAAATGTTCAGCAATCGTGGATTAGATATTAAATGAAGATATCTTTGTGAAATACTATGCAGCTATGAAAAGAAACACTTGCTCCACCACATTTATTGATATGGGAAGATGTTTATAATATTTCAAGTGAGAAAAGCAGGTCCCAGAACAACATTCACTATGATCCTGTTTAAAAAAATTTTTTTTAATGATTTTATTTATTCATTCATGAGAGACAGAGAGAGAGAGGCAGAGACACAGGCAGAGGGAGAAGCAGGCTCCATGCAGGGAGCCTGACGTGGGACTCGAACCTGGGACCCCAGATCATGCCCTGAGCCAAAGACAGACGCTCCACCGCTGAGCCATGCTGGCGTCCCTATGACCCTGTTTTTATAGATAAAAGTAGATACGATCATTTATTTCCGTAATTTTTTTTCTCTCAGACCATTATTTTATTGAGGATGACTTTATGCTGAGACTACACCATAAGGAGACCCAGTTTTATGCAACACCACTGCCACACAGTAGTTTATTACTATGGTGTTGAAACAGAGGCAGAGTACAAAAATTACTTTGCATAGTAGGTGCAGAAAGGTAGAAAGTCTCTTAAACAGTTCAAGAAAATATCCCTCTAGGATTGTTTGACATTTTTTAATAAAGACCTTATTTATTTATTTGAGAGAGAGAGAGAGAGGGCACGAGGAATGGGGAGATTTGGGGCTTGATCCTAGGACCCTGAGATCATGACTTGAGCCGAAGACAGACATTTACTGACTTAACCACCAAGCTGCTTCTGGTTTGACATTTTAATAGAATAAAAAGTATGATATAAAAATTGGCAAAGTTCTGTGGCCAGAAAGCATATGGTTATGATCTCAATTTTGAAAAAGAAATGGTACATGCACCCATACAAAAAATCTGTTAAGATATAAACAAAAATGGTAAGAGAGTTTGATACTGTTGGATTAAGGGGGTCATGTTTATGTCTCTGTTTTTGCTTTAATATACCCAACCCTATGAGATAGAACAGACTGTCTTTATTACTGTCTTTCTCTTCACTCAAAGTTTAAAAAAAAAAAAAGACTTTAATTACTGATATAAAGTAAAACAATTACTTGTTGGTTGGCTGAGAATTGCTAGAAATTAATAAATAGTTTGGAAATTATTTAGTAAATTCTAATTACTTAGCAAAAGTAATTAAAATATTTATAAGTGAACACCCATAAAACACCACCAAGCAAATACATTACTCAATAAATGGTTTAATTAGTATTTCATTACTAGAAATTAATCTCGGTAACCAAATATTACTACAAATTACATGTAGGATGGACAACTTATTTTACTGCTATTAATGATTTCAATTACGAAGTTTGTGCTAGTCTAATTTCCCCCTGCTTCTCCCACCCTCCTCCTGCACCCACCCAGGCGAGTTTTCACTTCCCACACACTGGGCCTGGGTTAGGATGTTCAGGGCTGGAGTGACACCCTCCACATTGTTGGGATTGCCTAGATTAACAATTTCCCTCCATTTATTTCCTGGTTGTCTTGCTGAAATACTGGCCCTGGGTACTTCTTAATCAGCTTGAATCAGACTCCAGGGGCTGGTGGGCTTCCTCCCACAGACACACTCTCTTCTAGAGTTTTCTAAATCAGCCATGCTGCAAGGCTGGATTCTTTCCCCATGACCACGCCAAGGCCCCCCTGGCACTGGCTCGCAATCAGGCTGGTCGGTGGGAGTTGGGTCAGGCTACTGCTAAGTCATAAAAGGACAGCTTCATGCAGCTTAGGAAAAGGAGTCCTTTCTTCCAGACAGTTGTAGTCACACACCGGGGTGGGTTTCAGCCCCATGTGCTCCTTGCTTAGGTTCCCAAGAACCAAACTCTGAGACTTGAGATTTGTGTGCAGTAGTCTTACTGGGGAGTGCTCTCAGGAACAGCCCCTCGAGGGAGTCAGGGAGGTTGGACTGGGCGGAGAGAGAAGTTGAATCACAGCCCCATGGGAAGCTCTGAAGCTGGGGTGATTCTTCAAAAATGTCCTGCATTGAGGCAAGGAGTGGGGGAAGGCCTTTGTCATTTCAAATGACTAGACATCAGGTCAGATGCCACTCTGGGGAATGACATGCTTCTCTTTGGCTGAGGTCAAGTCCTGGCAAGGGACTCAGTGGCCAGCTCTTACTAGCCAACACTCCCAGCCACTGGAAGGAGGAGTAGGGGCAGCCTGTGTCCCCTACAACCACCCCTGGAGACCCTTCTGGAAGTGACCTGAGGCCAGGAGTTGAATGGGCCTGCATTGTCCCATTGTCCTCCTCCGGCTGGGAGGGGTCTGACCTCTGGAGTTAGGGTGGACCTCTGCTCAGCTACCAGCCGATACCTATGCCTTTAAGAGAAGCTTCATGAGGGCAAGTTCCTGTCTCATGATATTCTCTGAGTTTAACACAGTCTGGGGCTCAATTACTATTTGCTGATTGAATCTGTGGTAGTAAAGACAACCTGCCACTCAAATGCATTAATAGAAACTGTGATACACTTGACCAAGGGAAATAGAATCTGATCTAGGAGGGGTCGCGGAAGCTTCCCCAAAGAAGTCACACTCGAGCTGAGACCCAAGAAATGGGTAAGAGTGAGCCAGGCGAAGTGGGACGGGGTGAGGGGCTTCCCAAGCCCTCCCGTGGACAGGCATCCCCTCCCGCCTGTTACCTGTGGCCGAGATAGATCCTTTGTCCTTCTCACAGCCTTATCCTGTGGAAGATTCTTGTGTCAGAGATTTTTCACCAGACCCCAGCCCAACCGCAGAGGGAGGAGTTTGCCCCTACCCGGCAGGTGCTCCCTGGGGTGCGAGACGCAGGCGGGGGGCCACAGCTGGGGGCGGCCGTCACCCCGGCTGGCCCACAGGGTGTCACGGCGGGGAGCCAAGACTGGTAGCAACCGGCCATACCACCTCTAGGCCGCTGTGGCCTACCTGTCCCTCCCCCTGTGCCTGGGGGCTGACCTCCACGGGCCTCCCTGTCCCACCGGGCTCCCCGGGGTGCATTTCCGCAGTCCTCAGCTGCAGGTTCTTCGGGGGGACTGGCGGGCACCGGGCCCGGTAGCAGGCCTGCCCCCCCGGCAGCGAGGAGGTTGCCAAGAGGCTGGAGGAGACGTCAGGCCCTGCTCAGGTGGGTGGGCCGCAGACCCCCGCCGGGCAGGTGCGCTGGGGGTGCCCGGGCCTGCTTCTGCCGGCGGGCGGAGCGCTCAGGCAGGGTGGGAGGAGAGGGAAGGGTCATGTCTATCGGGCCTGGAGCTTTGCCTGCCTTGTCCCTAATCAGGCCACAGCTAACAGCCCCCCACCTCCACCCCCAGCTCGGGGTACACCGTTAAACACGGCGGGAGGGAGCCCAGTGAGCTCGGCCTGCTGCTCAGGGGACTCCCGGGGCCTTGGGGGGCCCTCCTTGCCTGGGGGAACTAAGGGGCTGCACGGCTGCAGGGGGTCCTCTGGAGGCTTCCTGGCGTTAGAGGGCAGGGACCCGGGGCCCTGGGTGCCGCCTGGGAAGACTGCAGGAGGAAGGGGGCCCGGCTTCCTCCTCCTCTTGGCTTCCTTATTCCAATTTTGTTCGAGAGACGGTGCTTTAGCTCCAGGCCAGGGCCTCACTTCCCTAGACCCCCTTGCGGGGAGGGAAGGCACACGACCCAGTTCAGACCCACAGGGCCCGAGCTGAGGTCAGAGATGCCCAGTACCCAGCGTGATGCAGGTGTTCCGGCCTCACCGGCCGGGGGACCTGGGGGGTCACAGGGCCCGATGCCCCTAGCCCCGCCCCTCCCCTGGTCCTTCGCCCTTTATTTTTATTTTTTTATTTATTTTTAAAAAAGATTTTATTTATTTATTCATGAGCGACACACACAGAGAGAGAGAGAGGCAGAGACACAGGCAGTGGGAGAAGCAGGCTCCATGTAGGGAGCCCGATGTGGGACTCGATCCCAGGACTCCAGGATCACGCCCTGGGCCAAAGGTGGTGCTAAACTGCTGAGCCACCCAGGATCCCCTCCTTCGCCCTTAAAGCCTCATTCTCTAGCCCCTTTAGCCACCTGCGTTAAGAAAGTCTCTGGGTGTGACATGATGTATCAGTCATGTTAACTCTGTGTAATGGAGTCCCCAGTAAGACAAAATTAGATTTTTCTGGCAAATAAGTAATTTGCCTCTTTTCTTAGTTATGAAACTCCGGAGGCAAATAGGTAAACACATTGCTTTGGGGGGGCTCCTGGCTGGCTTAGTCATAAGACCTCCTGGCTCTTAATCTCAGGGAGGTGAGTTCGAGCCCAGGTTGGGTGCAGACATTACTTAAACAAGTGAGCTTTAAAAACTCGCCATGGAAAAAGGGTGCACCAAGGAATTCTGTGATTCTAGGAAGGGTTTGGTGTGCAAAGGTGGGGTATTTTTATATGGGTCAGATAGCCTCCTGAGAGGACTAGGGTAAAGAATCTGGCCCTTCCCATTTTGGGGTTTCAGATTATAAGACCAGTTTCTGATAACCTGAGGTAGGTCCCTCTGAGGTCCTTTGGCAAGAAAAGATAGATAGGACCCCAGAGGCAACTCACCATCATCCCAGAGGAAATGGGGTGTGTGAAGAGGTGAACCAAGCTAGTATCAGACATTAGACATTTGTTGGGGTGGGGGCTGGTGTTCACCCAATAGGTCCAGTCTCACAGGAGCCTGCCTTAGACTAGTCTCACATGTGACTTCATGCTTGGTGTCTTGAAAGTCTTAATGATTTTGAGTAAACCCCCACCCCTCACCCCCAGCATACCATTTTCACTTTGCACTGGGTCCTGCAAATATGTAGCCAGACCTGCCTGAGCAAATTATTTTACTTCCCTATGCCTCAGTTCCCTCATCTGTAAAATGGATAAAAAAATAATATGCCTCAGAGAGCTGTTGCGAGCCTTAAGTGAGTTAGGTACCTAAAGTACTTAGAACAGAATCTGGCTTTGCAGTAAGCTCTGTGTGTTAGCCATTGCTTTTATTCCCATTAATTTAGGCAGATGCAGACTCTAGCAATTAATCTGCAAAATGCAGGGATGTGAACACACTTGTGTGTCCAGCTAGTGAAGCATGCCAGAGTGAGCACACGGGGAAAAGATGCAGGGAGAGAAAATGTGACCTCTGGATTTACTTCTCACTTGAGATGAGATGCCTCAAGAAGCATCTCCATCTGGGAGATGCCACATCCATCTGGGTCCTTGGGGCTAACAGGAGAGGAGGAGGCTGAGGCCTGAGAAGTATGGAGTCAAGGCCAAGCTCCTACTGCCGGGGCCGGCAGCAGAGGTTGGGCACGGCTCGGAGGGGCAGGCTGGGGCACCTTCTGGGAGGAGCCTGCCCTCGCCCCACGGGGTCAGGCTGCAGGGCAGGCTGTCATCAGCTCAGGCCCCATTTCCCATCTTCTCAGATGTGACACACTGTCAGTGGAGGGTGGCCTGGCTCCAGCCTTCCCTCCAGCCCGGGCCCATCCTTGCATTTACAGGACCAGTTGAGTGGATACGAGGTTGTGGGGGGGTGCTTTATTAGGATGGTCATTCTATATATGGGTATCTACTGGTATGTAACATATACACGAAAAGAAGAGAAATCCTAAGTGCCCAGCTCAGTGCATCCTCTCAAAGTGAACATACCCAGTTCAAGAAACGGGAGATCCCTGGAAATCGAGAAACCCCTTCCTAGTCACTCCCTCCTTCCCTAGTCAACTAGGCAGCTACTGTGTAGGTAGCTAAAACCATTACGTTTCACTTTTTGAAAATATTTTTGTTATTTTGAGAAATTCCCAATCTACGAAATAAATTGGAAAAATAGAACAAGAACACACATATGCTCACCTAGATACACCAACTGTTAACATTTTTGCTTCATCTGTCTTTTTTGTCTCTCCTCTTTTCTGTCTTTTGTCTCCAAAGTTTACACATGCAATTTTCAGAAACATTTGAGAGTTATTTGCAGACATCTTGACACTTTATCCCTAAATATTTCAGCACCTATCTCTTAAGAACTAGGACATTTCTACTGTGTAATTATCACACTGAAGAAATTTAAATTGCTATGCTATTGTATAATATATAGTTGATGTCCATATCTCCCCAATTATCCTAATAACATTCTTTATAGACATATATTTTTAAATCTGTAATCTTAACCTGGGACACATTTTGCATTTAGCCATAGTTCTCTTTAGTCTTCTTTATTTATTTTTAAAGACTTTATTTATTTATTCATGACAGACACACAGAGAAAAAGGGAGAGAGAGAGAGAGGCAGAGACACAGGCAGAGGGAGAAGCAGGCTCCATGCAGGGAGCCCAACGCGGGACTCGATCCTGGGTCTCCAGGATCACATCCCGGGTTGAAGGCAGCGCTAAACCACTGAGCCGGCCAAGCTGCCCAATCTTTAGTCTTCTTTAATCTAGAACAGTTTCTTATTTATTTATTTATTTATTTATTTATTTATTTATTTATTTATCTTCATCATTCATTCATCCATTCTTTTGGTTTTTCATGACATTGACATTTTTGAAGAGTACAGGCAGGTTTCCTGAATTTAGATTTGTCTGATGGTTTCCTCATGACTGAATGTAGTTTAAACATTCTTGGCAAGAATGCCACATGAGTTTTATTATTAATTACGTATTTATTTTTTATAATTAATTTATTAATCATAGTGGCTGCAATTTACTGAGTGCCCATCATGTAATGTGGGAATTACTGTGTCCATCTTACAGATCAGGTAACTGAGGCACAGAGTGACCAAGTACTTTTCTGAAGGTCACATAGTCAGAGGAAGTGCCGGGATGTGATCTGTCTCCGGTGCCCATGCTCAGAGTCAGTTCTTTTTTGTGTGTTTGTTTAACAACTGATAATCAATTTATTCAAAAGATTGATTCAAGCATCAGCCCTGGTGACTCCAACCTCGACTCTTGGCTCAATACTGTTGCAAGTAATCTGCTTACCAATCTCAGAAGGGCTGTGTAAATCAATGACTTACTTGTGGAGCCTCATCTGAAAACGATCTCAAGTCTTAGAACCTGTACCACGAGGAGTTTTTCCTGTAGTGATTCTCAGAGTCTCCGTGGGCATCAGAGCTGGTCCTCTCACTTTGAGGTTCTTTTCCTTAGCGCCTCTGATCAAGTCAGCACGTAGCACCTCCAAAGATTTTACATTGTGCTGGTTGGAATAATTCTAATTCGGTGACTTGCCACCCCTGATTCCGTGGGTGTCTTTAAAAGCCATGCTGCAGTGTGGCCCCCTCACAGACTTGTTCCTTTGTGAGGGCAAACAATGAAGAGTCAGGAGCAGGGGCAGGAGCAGGGGCAGGAGCAGGGTGCCCAGAGCTCTGCTGCCACTGCAACCACCTGTCCCTCAAGGGTGCTCAGAATCAATTCTACCCACTTTCAGTAATGACTGGTCGCCTTAGAAGGAGACCTGAAGCTGTTCCCTGGAGGGCAGGGGCTGTGTTGTGTTCTCTGCTGAATTCCAAGCATAGTCAGGGCCAAACCCAGGGCAAGAGGCCATCATTGTTTACTGAATAAATGAATGACGTTTGCTCTACTGACATAAGTTAGCATGTGGTCCGTGGGCCAGTGGCATTAGAATCACCCAGAAAGCTCATCAGAAATATACATCTGTGCACCCCAGTGCCAACTCACAGAAGCTGCATCTCTGTTGGTGGGACCTGAGGTTGTATGCGTTAGTTTTTCCTGATGATACCGATATAGATAAAATTAAGTAAAAAAAGCAATTTTCAGAACAGTGTGTGCTGCACAATTCCATGCGTCTTGCTGCACAATTCCATACGTCTCTTTCTCCATGTTTTTGAGGTTATGCAGTTATACGTGGATTTAGAGTTTCAGGGAGGATGCTGGAACTGTTGGCCATAGTTGCCCCTGAGGAGTGCGGCTGGGGGCCTGGAGGAGGGGAGGAGGACTTTACCTTAAACCTAATGCACTTTTATTTATGTAAAAAGATTTTATTTATTCATGAGAGACACAGAGAAAGAGTCAGTGACACAGGCAGAGGGAGAAGCAGGCTGCCTGTGGGGAGCCCAATGTGGGACTTGATCCCAGGACGCTGGGATCACGACCTGAGCCAAAGGCAGACGCTCAACCGCTGAGCCACCCAGGTGTCCCCTAATGCACTTTTAGAGGAGATGACACAAATGATCAATTAATACATTCTGTAAAAAGATAAATACTGCAGATAAGTAAGGTAATTACAGACTTTATCACCCAAACTGAACACTTTTGAGAGTGAAAGTCAATGCTGTTAATAGTCACACTAGCAACAGAGAGAACTGGTGGTCACCCTGCCAAGGCCGAAGTCCCCTTTGATCATTTCCCATCCTGGGTACGGCCACCCCGAGTCGACGGTATAACCACTGTTATCAGTTTCATGGGTGTTTTACAGACTCTACAAGGACAGTATGTAGCTATTGAAAGCACTTTGCTTGGGAGCTTCTCTTTTTACACGACTGATATCACACTAAATGTAACAACATACCAGCTGCGCTTTTTTTTCACTCGACGCTATATGTATTGGAGGTTTAGCTACATCAGGCCCACCTGGGTCTGCTTTATTCCTTTTAACTGTCATAGAACATTCCACAAATGACCATATCTTATTTTTCCATTTTCTTGTAAGTGGATATCTGGGTTGTTTCCAGTTCTTTGAAATTACTAGTAAAGCTAATGATCGTGGTGATGGTGGTAATGTCTTAACGATGAAACAAGTGTTCATCAGAAGTCAGTAAAAAGTTAAAATATTTTCAGGAGATGGCATTTTTTAAAGTTTTTAAAAAATTTTTATTTATTTATGATAGTCACACAGAGAGAGAGAGGCAGAGACATAGGCAGAGGGAGAAGCAGGCTCCATGTACCGGGACCCCGACGTGGGATTTGATCCCAGGTCTCCAGGATCACGCCCTGGGCCAAAGGCAGGCGCTAAACCGCTGTGCCACCCAGGGATCCCGATGGCATTTTTTAAAAAAGATTTCATTTATTTGAAAGAGAGTGAGCCAGAGAGAGAGAGAGAGAGAGAGAGAACACAAGCCAGGAGGGGGAGAGGGAGAGGGAGAGGAGAAACAGACTCCCCACTGAGCAGGGAGCCTGATATGGGGCTCGATCCTGGGACTCCAGGACCATGACCCAAGCTAAAGGCAGACTCTTAACTGACTGAGCCACCCAGGTGCCCCAGGAGATGGCATTTAAAAATATATATTGTATTTATTTATTCATGAGAGACAGAGAGGCAGAGGCATAGGCAGAGGGAGAAGCAGGCTCCCTGTGGGGAGCCCGATGCGGGACTCCATCTGGGACTCCAGGATCACGCCCTGAGCCAAAGGCAGATGCTCAACCACTGAGCCACCCAGGTGCCCTTAGGAGATAGCATTTTTGATGAATAACTGAATTTACAAGCACATTCCCTCCCAGGCCTGAGGATTCCCCACTTTCCTTAACTGGGGGAGGTACAGTAAGGTCCACAAAAGGGGCTTCCCCAGTCTCACCATCAGGGGACTCCAATGCCCTTGGCCTTCCTAGATCTTTCTAACAAAAGCTCCTCTCCCCAGGTCTGACTCCTCAAGCTTTGCTATTTTCTCTTCCTTTCACTGTTCAAGAGGCTCTTTCACTCACCTGAGGATCCCCTGAAGTGCTTAGCCCGATGAGGGAGATGACAGCTGGATGCCAGGGAAACAGCCTGTTCTCTACAGCTGGACAGACTGCGCTCAGTTCCCGGTTCCACCACGGACTGACTGTGTGATCTTGAGCGAATTGCTCTACTTCTCTGGGTCTCCAGCTTTTTGTTGGTAGAATGGGAAAATATTATCTACTTCCTGGGATTGTGGGCCTCATGTGGGAAAATAGAACAGGTAAGTGCATACCCTTTGTTGCCACAAAGCGGGTGCTCAGGAAGTGTTTGCTTCAATGCCCTTTCCCCCGTCTCCCGTTGCTGTGTATGGATTAGTGCCACAGCAATATCGAAAAGCCTGTGGGTGCTCCCAAGGACTGGGATCGTGTTGCCTCCTCTCTTGGTAAAATCCCTGCCCCTCTCAAGTTCAGCACAGGTTTGGGGCACACGTAGAGTCCCAGGAGGGAGGTAGGAAGGAATGTAAGGAGGCTGAGAGAGGGTCGTGGGAGACTACCTGGAGAAAGACCCGGAGACAAGGCCCCGCCCTGGGACGGGTACCTCACTCATGGGGATTTTTCAATCTGATAAAAGCAATAGTTTCTAATTCTGGAGGTGTCTAGTCTGACAGAAAAGCCTTGGTCTTTGCCTCCAAAGGAGCTCCCAGTCTTATGGGAGGGGCATGGAGAGGATCCCCTGAAGTACTTAGCCCAATGAGGGAGACATGATACCATTCCCGGGGAATGTTCTAGACTGATGGAGGAGACATACTCTCTGAAAGCCTTGCTAACTTCCATGGAAGACTTCCATTTGGCATGAACCTCTTAGAGCTTCTCTTCCTTCCATATGTATACGTACTGCTCTCGCTCCTGGACTGTGAGTTTCCTGAGGGCAGAATTGATATGTCCCCTTTGGGATCTCTAGGCTCAGCTTGTTTCTCAGAGACTGGCAGACTGGCCACGTTTTCAGGGGCTCCCAGCAGTCAGGCTCCTGAAACCACTCAAGGGCGCAGGCAAAGCAGTTTGGGGACTGGGCGTGGGTCATCCGAGACCGTTGAGGGGATGGTGAGAGGTGGCCTGGGCCTGGGGCCTGCCCCCTCCCTCCCTTGGCTCCCTTTTGGAAGCCACCACCGCCCTGTCCTGGCATCTCAGAGGAGCTCCGCGTGGCCTGTCCCCCCAGGGGAGCTGCGGGCTGCGGTGGGCACCTCTGTCTGTGCCAGAGAGGAGAAAACATGTCAGACCCAGAGCTGACGGGCCAGTCAAAACTGCTGGTTAAATGGCTTTAAAGTAGTGGCCATTTATAAGTTAATGAAAGAGAAAATAGGCGCATTATACATACAGATTTGTCCTTAATGAGGGGAAAAGGCATTGTTTACTGATGTTCGGTTCTAATTAGCCATGCACAAGGCTAGCTTTTCTCCCACAGTTCTCCTGTCTTCCACCATGTTCCTTTAACCCCTTCCTTGGGTGCCTAGCTCAGCCCTGCCTTCTCCCTCAGGGCGCCAGGCCCCAGTGCTGGCTGAGTGGCCCACTTCCCAAGGAGGCTGCAGGGACCTTTGACCCGGAGACAGGCCTGGCAGCTGCTTCTGTCCTCTGTGTCCTCAGCTGGGTGGCCAGATGGGGGACACTGACCTCAGGGTCAGCCCCCTTTGGAGGGAGGCAGAGCTCAGGGATGGCTGCCTTCCTGGGGAGGAGGCCGCAGGGGAGCAGGGAGGGGCCAACTGAGGAGGCAGGCGGAGGGAGGGTGGGGGCTGTAAGCTGGGGACTCCCCGGAAGGCAAAGGCTTAGGAGCATCACCCACCAATACCGTCCTTTACAGTTCCTCTGGAAGTGTCAAGAAGGAAGAGGATCCCTTGGGAAGGTGGACGGTGGGGTCCATCCTGGACACATGCCTCACTGAAGCCCTTGTTGAGGTCTTACCTGTCCATTGCTCACTTAGCATAAGCTCACTGGAGGTCAGGTGAATAAACAGATAACTCTCCCGGAGACAGCTGGTCAACCCCAATCACAGCCCTCCAGCAGAGCACTTGCGCTGTCTTTAGGAGCCTAGGCCGGGAAGGACTTTGGTTTTCTCTTGAACTTTCTGGGTGAGTTATACGCAGCAGGTGTAGCTTGCTAATGCTCCAAGTGCCTTCCCCACTCTGCACTGGGAGGCCCAGGAAAATGTGCCTGAGGGCTCCCCACAGGTTGTTGCGTGGGGTGGTGGCAGAAAAGTTACCTCCGTGCCCACCAGACAAGTGTACGTGGAGTGACCCCATAGCAGCATTTTGAGGGATTGGTGGTGGTGGTGGGGGACTTCATGATTCCTTAAGAAGTCGGTTGAACTTCATACCGACAAATGTGAAAGTTTAGCTAAAATGGACAAAGTCCTAGAAAAACACAAAAGATCAAAACTGAGAAAAGAATATAGAAAGCCTAAATAATCTTAAAACTATTAAAAAAAATCTGGCTGCTTCATTAAAGATCTCCCCACAGAGAAAACACCAGGCTCCAGCTGCAGTTCTTCCTTTGGCAGTTATTGGGCATTTGCTGGTATTACAGCCAAAAATTTGATCTATATTCACTTTCTTAGGCCTGTGTCCCACACACTCCTGAGATAAGGAGAGCTATGTTGGAATCCTCTTTCCCACCCTTACCCCAGAAGGGAGGTTACGCAGCATCCTTTTCATAAATCCCTCCTATTTCTTCAATGGTTTGAGTGGGTAACCCAAAGAAGTTTTATGAGAATATTAAGAGTCTATGTGTTCAGCAAGTCACCTATATTGATTTTATTCAATGTACACAAGCGTGCAAGACACACATTATTATTCCCGTCTGAGGTTCAGAGGAGTGGACTAATTTGTCCACATCACAGAGTTAGTGAGAAGGGATAAGGGAAAGATGGAACCCAGGAGCATCTGCCTCCAAAGCCTGTTCCTTTCCTGCTGTACCCCACTGCTGTCCACAACAAGCCTGTTTCTTCCTCGAGGAAAGAACATCATGATGGAATCCTCTCCTCCCCCAGCCCCTCTTTCCAGGTTGCAGCATCTAGGTCAGAATTCCATGTCCCTCCCACCCTGGTTACAACGCTCAGGGATTTCTTCAGTTGGTCAATGACCCTCTTTGCATAGCAGCCCCCAGAACTGAGGCTGGCATTCAAGGCATGGTTGGCTATTGTGTTTACCTATTGCTGGGTTAAAAATGACCCAAACTTAGTGGCAAACCATATATTATACCCACTTGACTGTGGGTCAGCAATTGGAGTAGGGTACAGCAGCAATGCCTTGTTTCTGCTCCATGGTTTCATCTGGAAGACCTGAAGGCTGAAGGTGACTCAGTTGCTGGAGGCTCCTTGGCTCAGGTATGTGATCGCTGGTGCTGGCTGTTGGCTGTGACCTTAGCTGGGACCGTTGGCCAGAATATCTCTGTGCAGCCTTTCCATATGGCTTTGGCTTCCTCCCAGTTTCGTGGCTAGACTCCTGCGTGGGAGAGCCGGGAGAAAGCCGTGTTGCCTCTTCTGACTTAGGTGTACACTATCACATGGGTGACATACGGTTCGCTGAGGCAGCCACAAAGTCCTACCCAATTTCAAAAGAGGAGAGATAGACTCTACTTCTGGATGGGCAAGTGTCGAGGTTCTAAAAGAGCAGGTGGGACTGGAAATAACTGCTGTGGCCATTTCTGGAAAATACAGCGTGCCTCATGGGGCCTCGCTCAGAGGAAGCTTTCCATACAAGAGGACTTGAGAGTATCACAATGTCATTCATTCAGTCAACACACAGCGATCGAAGTGTCTTCCACGTGCCGGGTCCTCAGTGTACTCCCCCCCACCCCTCCCAACCACTCCCCAAGAGGCCCTGAGAGATTTGATCAAGATGAGGGAACTTTGGGCTTAATTCTCTCCAACCTTCTGGGAAACATTGCTCTGGGTCGCTGTGGCTACAGTTCAGAGAATAATTTCTCTCTCTGGGGGCTGCTGTTAAATTGAAGTTTTATACTCCTATTCCTGAGAAAGCAGGTATATTGAACAACTAAACAGTTTCTGCTTTTTGAAGAAAAAAATTTTTGTTTTTTACTTCTATACAGCTCTTATTTTTGTTGGCCCACAAAAGTCTTGGGTCCCTCAACAGGAGGGAGATTCCTGCCCTTTTGATGAGACTCAGAAGCACGGTAATCCATTTGTGAATTAGCTCTCTGCAGCGTCGAGGGGGAAGCTGGGAGAGCTCCTCTACCCACTTTTCTTTAGCGCATGAGCTAAACGGGTTCACTTGCTAGCACCCTGAAAAATGTGATGATCTGGTCACGACAAGCTGAGGTGTAGTGAGCATAATAATCACAATACTAACCAGGACGTATCATACTCCAGGCTCCGGCCTGAGCATTTTACGCACTGTCCCATTTAAACCTCCTAACGGTGCTATGAGGAAGGTACTAAAATTGTTTTTACGGATGAGGACACTACCTACTAAGGTTCAGAGAAGCTAGACAATTTACCCAGGGGTACACAGCTAGGAATTGGTGGAACTGGGACTTGAATCCAGAGATTCAAATGGACTCCAGAGACTGTTCTCTTAACATCTATCTGGCTATGCTGTACAGAAACAGGCTGGTCAGCTTAAAGGGAGGTGTAAGAATCAGAGTACAACAGGCTCTGGGTTTTGGGTCTCTCTTGGTTGGGTGACTCATTCTGCTGCCTCAGTCTTCTCATTCATAAATGGGGATGATACTTACCTGAGCGAGTTGTGTAAAACACCAGTATAGTCCTCCAGACCCAGTGGATGCCCAGTGGATGCTCAGGGGACTAGGGGAGTCCCCTTCCCTTTCTCCTTCCTTCGTAATGTGCCTTGGTCTCCCTTCCCAGAAGTAGGGGGATGGACAGGAGTATTTTCTTACCCATAGCTGCTCTAAAATCCCTGGTTCCCTAAGCTCCTGCTGGATTTCAGGACTCCAATCCCTCTCCATCGTGCTTTTCATTGGGAGAACTTTAAATGATTTTATAAAAACTGCAAATGTACAAGGTAATTGAGTCTTCTGTTTTATTACCCTGAGCTGCCTGGACCTTGCCTGGCCTCCTCCTCACTCACCGAGCTGCCGGAATAAAGTTGGAAGTGTTTGTGCTGGTAATATATAGGACTTAATTAACCTGGCCTTTTATAGCATTTCCAATGGAGGGTTGGAATGAACTTCGAGGCAGCTTGAGAAAAGGGAAGGGGGGGCACCTGGGGTGGGAGTGTATATGTATGTACAACATTCGATGTTGGGTTTTTTTTGCTCCTGTTCTTTTCTCTAGTACTTTAATCAGCATTTAATGACCCAGCCGAACATCCATCATTCAGAGCCAGGCACTGGTGGGAAGGGCTAGAGGGGAAGCCTGCCTTCTTTCATTGTCTACGGCAGGCCATGGAGTGGTCAGCGAGTCCAGCCACACCAACTTCATTCCCAGAGACTTCAGCGGAGGCTAATCCTGCTCATCTCAGGTGGGAGACAGTGAATGGACATTAAAGATAGAGTCTCTGTGTTGGCTAATCCCATTCCCTACTCAAATGGAGCCTAAGAAGGCTCCAATGGGGTCATGTCCCCATTCCTGGAAGCCAAGCTGGGTTAATCTATTCCATCTATCCCTTTCTCCCTCTCCTCCTGAACATTCTTACTCCTTTCCCCTCCCAGCATGAAACCTTGCCTGAACTGGACACCCTTCTAAACCAGCCCAGGAAAAAGTGACTCAACTCAGATTCACCCTGGTTACAGGGGGAGGGGTTTATAACTGCCAAAGTACCTTCATGTCTTGCAACCATTATTTTAGGGAGACTTCCAAGAGAGGGCAGTCGGGGTAAATGCCTCTCACCAGCTGCCTGTTCAAACCATTGCTCCACATACCATGGCTCATAAATCCTACCCCGACACTGCCGAGTGGTTACATCATCTCCAAACCTCATGCAACAATTCGATTTGGAAATAAAAAAGCAGGTGTTAATTGACTCACTCCCTCTGCCCCTTTGTGGTGCCCCTGACCCTCGATAGCTTTTAACCTCACAGTTAATAAAAGTTTGGGGCCCAGTCCCAGAACAGTTCCTCATTCATTCTTCATAACGTCAGCAAATTCTTACTGAGAAACTATAACGTAAGTCATTGGCCAGTCCCTTAGGGGAGAGTGTTAGGTGGCCAAAGATGAGCAAGAAGCATTTCATGCCTGAGCAAAGCTTCCAGAGGATGATCACAAATCATGCAGATTTGGGCAGCAGGTGCTATGTGTCCCCACAGAAGACCTGGGTGCAGCCAGTTACAGAAGAGTCTCTAGCTCTTGAATTGAGTTCTTCTGAATTTGCTTGCCCAGGATCCATCCCTCCTCCCAGAGCACCCAGATTCTTCTTGGGGGAATTTGTATCCCCCTAAGCTGACATAGTCACAAATGGGGTTGAATGTCTGGGGCTCCTAGGGATCAGCCCATGACCAGAGCTAGCCAGTCAGAGCGGGTCAGCCCCCTGGCCACAATGGTTAGTTCAGTGATGGGCATGCAACCGAAGCTAGGCTAATAAACACGACTGCGTCAACTACTGGGGAGGAAGAGCTCTTTTTCCAATTGGGGTTGGCCGGAAGTAAGTCTGGGGCTGTTCACAGTCTCTTGCCCTCACTCTGGAGATGCTTCCTGAGCCCTGGAGTGAAGCCATCACTTCACTCCCTCCTTGGTCTCTTGTACCACTGTGAACAGCTCTTGTGTGTGTATTATCCCGGGTCCAAGGGAGCCTCCATCTACCTTCAATTAGTCTGCATCTAGGAAGAATTTTGAGGAAAGCAGAGCTGAGAGACCGAAAGAAAAAGATTGTTGAGTTGGGACGCGTGGGTGGCTCAGCGGTTGAGTGTCTGCCTCTGGCTCAGGTCTTGATCCTGGAGTCCTGGGATCGAGTCCCACATCAGGCTCCCCGCAGGGAGCCTGCTTCTTCCTCTGCCTGTGTCTCTGCCTCTCTCTCTCTCTGTGTCTCTCATGAATAAGTAATAAATAAATAATCCTTAAAAAAAAGAAAAGAAAAATATTGTTGAGGATGTTGGGTAACTGGATCCAGCCCTGCCCAAGTCCTGAGCTCCTGAATTTTCACTTAAGTGGACTAATGAACAGCTTGAGTTTTCCCTGTTTCCATTTACAAAAGTCAGTTTCCTTAGAATTTCTGTTGCTGATCCAGTCCCTGAGTCCCAACTTTCTAGTTACAGGGACCAATTGGAAATCACCCTTTCCCTCCCCATCTCAACAGTAAGCCAAGGAGACAGGGGCTCATTCTACTTGTTCATTTATGATAGGGTCAGGGCAGTTCAGCGTCAGGCCCCAGCAAGAGAGTGCCTAGAGCACATAATTTCAGGGGTACTCGTTTTTAAGGTCTGCACTAGTGTGATTCTGAGACTGAGTGCCTTCTTGGTGTGTTCTTTAGGCTCCTCTTGTCTCACCCTGGTCCTGGCCCTATTCAGGTTGTTGGGCATCCATGCCTATCTCCAGACCCAGCCTGAAGAATTCATAGTAGATTGCTACTGCTTCCTGCACCCCCCCTCCAAACGGGCTTGGCCGGGCCTTGGAGGATAATGGTCTCTAAAGGCCTGTTATGGGGTTTTAGCAGGTCAAACCAGAGCAGAACCAAATGCAACTCATTCTAGTCCAAGTATCCTTCAAAAGGGCAATCACCCTACAGCCTCTGTGTTTGGCACGGATAATTCGATGGAGAATCTTCAAATCAGGGTGAGTTCAGGATTATCAGGGACACCAGATTTACTTTTATCTTTATTTTATTTGTGTTCATCCATGATTTGACTTATCTTAGGATGAGACAATATTCTTTCTTGGCACAGACTAGTTGAATATAGACGGGTCAGCCACTTGGACCTGGGGAGTCTTGCCTGAGATAATATACACATGTGCAAACCGAGAGCTGCTCACTGCGGTGTAGGAGTTAGCATGGTTTGCAGCCGGAGGCCCTCCCTTGATCCCTTGATCACACCAGCTGGCTGTGGGTCCTTCAACGCAGCTCTTTATTCCTCTGACCTCTGTTACCTCAATTTGGAGGGGCAGACCATAGAGGATGAGCTCTGGAGGCAGAGAGATCTGCTACAGTCCTGGCTCTCCCTCACTTGGGCATGCCCAACTCTGAGACTTGTTTCCTCATTATTATTCCTCAGTGGGAATCATAAAGGTACTTCCCTCTTAGGGTCGTTTTAAGATTCAATGAGATAATGAAGTGCTGAGCATAGCACCTGATATAATTTCTCAATTAATTATTATTGGTGTTAATATTATTCTATAAAACAAGAAGGCATTTTAGAAGATCAAAAGGCCTGCCAAGCATCGAAGTGCTCACACTAGACATGGTCCTAGCCCTCTGAGAAGCATCATTGTTTTCAAGGCATTCCAAAGCCAGCGTGACCTGAGCACCTACTATGAGCTCTCTGGGGAAAGAGCCAAGTCTTGCCTTTTCAATCTTAAGAGGCTTCACCACCTCCAACCACAACGATATCACCATCAGGATTCCTCTCGGACAGAGGTATTCACTCCCCTTCTCTTTTTCTCAATGGATGCCTTTTCTTTTTTCTTAGAAGTCTTGTAAGGAAACCCGCACTCCTCAGACATGCCGCTGAGGCAACCCTTAAACCTTATACCTTCTGACTGGTGATTTCTTTTCAGATGTGTGTCCTTTTCCCTAGCTAGATCATCAGTACTTTAAAGGCAGGAACAGTTCCTGAATTTCTTGGTGCCCCTAAAAATCTAGGTCCAGAGTAGGTCCTGAGACGTCGGTATTAGGCTCATGAGGCCTTGTCCAGCTGAGTACCGTACGCCTAAGTCTGGGCTAGATGAGAGAGGACACTATGGAAGTTCTTGGGAATGAAGAGGGCCTCTGACTGCAGAAGGCATCTCATACTCTTTTGGGGACCACTGGAATAATCAGAGAGTTCTTTCTGGAGCAGCAGCAATCAGCAAGATCTGGGGGACCCGGTTACCAGAAGCCCTTCCCAAGGCCGCAGCCACCCAGGGTAGCCTGCCTGGTTTCCCCACCAGCCCCAGGGCTGTGACTGAACAGTGTTGGCCTCTTAATAAAAACAGCACCAACGCCAAGTCCTAACTCCACGGGAGAAATAGCCCTGTGCCCCTCGATCCCATTAACATTTCACACCTTAATGTGGCCATATTTTTGGAAAGCCAATATGAGCTGAATAGCTTATTGGTATGCAGCTCCAGGTGGGGGTGGTGGCTCCAGGGAGGGGGGGGCACTCTGCAAAGGGGATGTAATTAAGCCTCAGAATGTTCGATATATGCCCCAAAAGGAGGGCATTTGGGGGTACGAGAGCAAGAGCGATGGGCTTGTTCAGGTTTGTGTGTACGAAAGCTTGACTGTTGCTGGGAAGTCCCAACGCGTCTCCCACCCTCACTCACCCCAAGCCCCCACCCTAGCAGGGCCACCCACTCACCCTTTGGGTCCCTAACTTTGCATTTCCCAAGCAGACCCTATCGGCAGCTCTTCTCAGATAAAATACATCATCATTTGCTCCATTAGAAAATAAATGTATGGCTATATTATGGGATTTGCATTCCATTACCTTGGTTTGCATGCCATAAAACATTTATTACACCCTTGGGCTAAAGTCTTAATAATGACTGGGTGCGAGGCACTAATGTGGCGCTGGTCTTGCTCGGGAACCAGAGATTAATGCCTTTTGATGTCACCCAGCTAATAGTCGTGCTCACCAATTTGTCCCATCAGAAGACATTAGAGTCAGGCCCTGTGTGGGGGTGGGGGACCACGGCTCAGCTTCAGCGGGGAGACGGGGCTCCCACTCCCTGCCCCCTACCCGGTCTTGTTCAAAATGCCCAGAATGAAATCTCCAAGTCCTCCCTCTTCTATCCCCCATTCCACTTCCATCCCTACCCCTACTCCCACCCCTCAACCTTGGGCAAGTCCCCACCCCTGTGTGTGATGGAGCTACAACAGGGGGTTAGCTGGCTGCCTTCCTCCCAGACCAGCAGCGGTAGGCAGTAGGGGCAGCAAGGTGCATGGGAACGGGCAGGCGCGCACACGCACACACTCTTCCCTTCTCTGTCAAGGAATTGGCCAGGCCTGCCCCACTCAGCCTCTCACGGCAGCCCACAGGAGGCCCAGGTCCACCTTCTCTCCCCAGTGAGGCCCAATCACAGCCCCTGGCAGGTCGACAGGCCCAGTGTGGGAGACGAACAGGCCCTTTGGAGATGGTATTGTGGGTCCTTGGCCTCCTCTGCTGGCTCAGTTGGAGCAGGGTGAGGGCCAGGCCTTGGTGATGTGCTGGTTTGTGGGTTTCGTGATTCTCTGTGGGGTATCCCTCTCAAGAGACCAAGCCAGAAGGCCAGAGATGCCCCTCCCCTCTCTTGCTCACAGCTTTGCCCAAGAGGTGACAGTCTTGTCTGCTCAGTAGCCAAGGCTTTCTCTGGATTCTGTGTAGAGTCACCTCAGAGATGGAAAAAGAAACAAGGAAAGGTCCAAGCTCCAGCCATGTTTGCCAGATCAGATTCTCCAGATGGGGGCTGGGCGTCTGTATTTTAAAAATCTGATTCCTAGGTGATGCTGCTATGTATCGGTTGGACCTTGGTCGGGGCACCAGAGAAAGTATGCCTTGCGATCTACACAGTGGCGGCTTCTGTATCACAGGGAGGGCCAGACAAGGGTCAGAGACCACTGGCTACAGAGCTTCTCAGGCAGTGAAAAAGCTGCTAGAAAGCCCAGGATTCGGAGGCTGAATCCTCCTGGGCAGCCCACTCCTCGCTGCCTCCCTCAGGGGTCCCGGACTACGAGAGCCATCAGTACAAACTCCAAAGGGGAGCTGCCGTTTCTCTTTCAGGTCACCAGTGCACCTGCTCACTCTTCTCTGGGTCAAGCTGCTCTAGAAGCAGCCTTGCTCGTGGCCACATCCTTGGCACAGCTGGAAACTCGGAGGGCCTAGGAGGTGTGGGGGCCCCTGGAATGAACAGGGACCTGAGCACCCAGTGCAGGATGAAGAGAGAGGCACCTTCTCTACCCTGTAATAAGGTACCTTACTCCAGTATCAAGATGCAGGGTGAGCTGTATTGCTAAGCCGTATCTAGGTTAGGAGGGAGCACAGGAGATGTTTAATGAGATGAATGACTTAAAAATGAGACCAAATGGTGATCATGTGGATTTAATTTTTCAAGATTATATTAACATTTTTATTTGACCCCCAGTGTGAGTGCTCTATTAGTTTCAGGTACACAACACAGTGACTCAACACAGTGACTCAACAATTCTATGCATTACTCAGTGCTCATCGTGATGAGTGTCCTCTTAATCCCCTTCACCTATTTGCCCCATCCCCCACCCACCGCCCCTCTGGTCACCATCAATTTGTTCTCTATATTTAAGAGCCTGTTTCTTGGTTTGTCTCTCTCTCTCTTTTTCTCCTTTTATTCATTTGCTTTGTTTTTTAAATTCCACGTATCAGTGAAATCATATGGTATTTGTCTTTCTCTGATGGACTTATTTTGCCTAGATTTATACTCTCTAGCTCCATCCATGTTGTTGCAAATGGGAAGATTTCATTCTTTATAGCTGAATAACATTCTGTTGTGTGCATATATATCTATACCCCCACATCTTCTTTATCCATTCATCCATCAATGGGCAGTTGGGCTGCTTCCATAATTTGGCTATTGTAAACAACGCTTCAGTAAACATGGATTTTGTTTAAGCAAGGACAGGTTAGTGAGATTCCTTCTCACTGGCATCTCCTGGCCCCCTGGGCACCATGTTACTCTAAGTGGGGTAGCAAGGCTAGCTGACTCAAACCCAGGCCTATAGACCCCTAGGCCAGTGCTCTCTGCACAACTTGTCACCACTCTCTTTCTTCACCCTAGACAGAGTGGATTCAGGACTTCTTCTGATTTCTTCTTTCACCTGAGAGACCAAGCTGTAGGATGGCAGCAGCCTTCACCCTTTGCCCCAACACTCTGTGCCCCACCTCACTAGAGCAATCTACCAAAGTTACCACTTTAAGTTGGTTCCTACTCAGGAAGCCACATGGCTCCCAGCAGCTCACTGATTAAATCCATGCTCCTTCTAGGCTGGCCCTACTTTATACCCAATCTCATGTGCTGGGCCAACGTTGGGGATCTCCAGTGCTGGGGCCCTGAGACCAAAAAGTCCTGGTCCTTGCTCTGGAGGAGATTTGAATTTATACAGAAGGGAAGAGCACTCTACAAAGGTGTTACAAGAGGCACAGATGAAACACTGGGAGCACACTGCTTCCATACATCCGGGAAGGCGGGTGGCTGAGGGGGCACCTAAGGGCAGAGATGGGGGGCTGTGGGGTGGGAGATAGAGTTGGCCTAGAAGGCAAATGGTGGGAGCAAATGTATGGAGGTGGGAAGGCTTCGAGAATGGGAGGGAGTGGGAGGAAAGGAAAGTGGGAGGAAAGGAAAGGAAAAGATGGCTCTGTCATCCTGGGACTGGATTCTGGGGAGAGAAAGGTCTTTGTACAACAGTGCTGGGCAGGTTCTCTGGCTGAGCCTGAGGCCAGAAGCAGAGAGCCCAGGTGGACTCTCTACTGGCCCAGGAATGAGCCCATCAGGGCTGGACTGAGGCAGGAGTGGGAAGGAAAAGATGAAGGAGGCAATAGAGAGGAGTCTAGTAGAAGCTGAGGACCGCCTGCAGTGGGGGAGGCTGGGGCCACACAAGGGCTCCGAGAGGGCCACTCTCTCCACGGAGCAGTGCTGCCCAGGGGCAGATGTGGACGTTGGTGGGGGTATTTTGTTGCGACCAGGCTGGCGTTTGGTGTGTGTGTTGGGGGTGGGGACCAGGAGTGCTCTCTGCGTACTGCAGTGTGCGGGACAGTCCCGTGCAATGATGAGCTCTCTCATGTCCCATGCAAGCAAGTTGGTGTGTGCTCTACAACCCAAGGGGACACCATTCACTTAGGTGATAAAGTAAATGGCTGCGCAGTGCATGTTCTGCACAACCCGGGAGAGGCCCTAGGCTTGCCCGCGATCCTGGTGCAAAAAGCTCTTTACAATGACCTGCGTCTAAACCCAGTTCAGTTTTACATAGAAGCACAGAGTACTTTTGCGTGGATTTAGTATATACTGAATTTTCTAGGAGTCAGCTCCTGTGATGTTGAGGGAAAAGTCATCCTCTGTTTTGTACAGAACTTTACCAAGGGTTGTTCACCATTTGGGAAACCACCCTCCATGTGGGCACATCAGTCAGCCCCCCACCCCCCTCACCTGCGGCAGGAGGCACTGCTGCTGTCCCATCATGTGGTTTTATGTTAGCGACTATTTGACTTCTTCATTGTCGCTGACCATTTACATATTGAAATACATATTATTTCATTATGACTTACTTTCCTTTGATTTCTCCTCTATGTAACAGTTGGGTCAATCTATTGATTTTTTTTTTTTAATTATGTGGATAGGTTGGTTATATTATTATCTTTGCTTTCCATCCTAGGATAGTCAATGAGGCATGACAAACCTGGTAATAAAAGGCAGCTCTGTGTCTTATGGGCCAAGAACTATGGTTTTGAGAACCCCAGGCTCAACAGCTTCTCCTGGAAACCTCGTCTAGCCACATTAACCCCATAGCCTCACCCAAAGACTTCTTTTCTTCCTCCCTAAATGAAGCCCTTTGTCATAACTCTTTTCCACTTTTTTTCATGATAATCTCACAGATGGTTTTTTGTCAATTGTGTCCCAGTAAACACATAAGTTCCCAAAGACAGCCGTGAAATGATGGTCTTATATGGCCCTGAGCAGGCCCAAGAGAAAAGGGCATGAACTTGGCTCATGGACCTACAATGCACAAGTCAGGTGGTGAGGAGGCTCCTGTGGGTAAACACCAGAGATGGGCGTCCATGGCAAAGTCATACAAGGTCTAGAAAATCCCATCCCTCAGCCTGACAGAGCTGGGGCAAAATGGAGAGATTCTAGACTCTAGAACTGAAATTTCATAATAAGTTCCATCGAAGTAAAGACTAATTCAGGGGGGAAAAAAACCAGTGGGAAATTGCTGAAAAATCAAATCAGCCACACAAATCTTGGACCATTGAGAAACAACTTATTGCAAGTCCAAACATGTTGAGGGCTGAATAAAAGTTTCAAAGTGACTTCTGTGAAAATAAAACAAGACGAAATCAGAGATGGAGACAAACCATAGGAGACTCGTAATCATAGGAAACAAACTGAGGAGCGCTGGAGGGGAGGAGGGTGGGGGTAACAACTGGGTGATGGGCATTAAGGAGAGCATGTGATGGAATGAGCACTGGGTGTTTTATGGAACTGACGAATCACTGAACTCTGCCTCTGAAACCAATAATACAGGATATATTAATTAATTAAATTTAAATAAAATAAAATAAAATAAAATAAAATAAAATAAAATAAAATAAAATAAAATAAAAATAAACCAAAGCGACTTCTGTGGGCAGAGAGGCATCCTTTGTAAATAGGAAGCTTGGCCGAGCTGGAGGCAGGGTTTCAAGAGGTTAACGGATGATAGTGCCATCAAGGGTGATTCAGGGGAACTTAGGTCCTCTGGAGGTAAGTGCCATACTAGCCATATCTGGAGGACAACCACACATGCCTGCTGTGGGTCCTTGTGTCCTTACCCACAGCAGATTGTGGGCTTGGGCACAGAAGGAAGGAGGCAATCCTGGGGTCTCCAGTTATTTCTTAGAGGCCCCCCACATGGATGCAATAGCCCACTTCTTTAAAAAAAAATTAAAAAGAGCCAAAAAGAGAAGTGGTTAGGTCAGATATACTTAGTGTTTTTGGAAAGAAGGCTTTTTAGTATTGTGTGTATTTCAGTCCAGGGGAAGCATGAAACAAAACTCGATGGGTGTATAGTAGGTGTCACAGTTTCTCAGGTGGTGGACATCATCACTGGGGTTCCAGGTGTCAGATGCCTGAGTTCACATCCTAGCTCCATCACTGAGTAGCTGGGTGACCCTGGGCAAGTTACTTAGACTCTCTGTTCTTCAGTTTTCTCCCCTCTAAAATGGGCACGTTGATATTACTTCACTGGATTGTGAAAATCAGAGTAGTTATATGGCATTAGGAGGTTCTTAGAACAATGTGTGGCATAGGTAAGTGCCCCATATATGTGTGTAATAGTTGTTATTCTTACTCTTGAGAAAAGGGCCAAGTGTAATATTAGCTCCCATCCCCTCCCTACTGATGAACCAATGAAGCAAGGCTCTGGGAACATAAAGGAGGAAGGGTGTATATGTGCCCACCCCCCACCTTTCCAGAGAAGCCAGGGGATGGAGGCCAAATGCCATGGACCTGGATCTAAATCCACTGCTCAGAGGAGTAAGTGCATTAGAAGTGTAGAGTAGTGCCTTGGTCCCAGCTGGGTCGGGGACAAGGAGTGACTGTGTCACTGTGAGATCAGTGCCCCCCAAAACCTTTTGATTGGAGAGCATGGTGCTTGGGAGGGATACTTTATCTAGTTTTCTAGGGTTGCTCAGTAGCAGTCCTACCGAGAAGGACTCTGACCCTGGGGGTGGGGTAAGGGCGCCAGAGGGCCGCAGGAAATGAAACCCTGTCAGTTCACAAAAGCCTGGCCTGAGAGAGCCTGGGTTCCCCAGGAGTGTCACCCTGCTTGCCCTCTCTGTCTGTTTCTCCCCATGTAAATGCCTTAGAGGGATATCCGAGGGGTACAGGTTGTAGGGCGGGAGGAGGGTGGTTGGAGGACTTTAGAACTGCCAGGGATCCTGGAGGTTATGGCAGATGCTGTCGGTGTCACCTGTCCCCTTGCCCTTGCCACGCCAGTGCTCCCAGCCTGACTGCCAGCGCCTGGCCCGAGAGCTTTCTCTAGTCACTCGTGTGTGTTTTACACAACTGGGGAGCAGTCCCCCACTAATGACCAGTGGGACATGGTATAAATAGCCTAGGTCCTTGGTCCGATGACTGGGATAGCTCTGAGATAGTGTCCTGGGTCCTTCAGGGCTCCCCGGGGGGAGTGAGCTCCAGGCGCACCGCTTGCTTGCTCCACTTCCCCACTCCTGGGGTCACTTCCCAGATAAACCACCTGCCCATAGTCTCATCTCGGGGACTGCATCAGCCACACCAGCGAGGGGGTTATCGGGCCCACCACGTGGTGTCACCGAGGCAAGAAAACTGTCAGAACACACTCGGCCACATGTCCAGGCTGTAATAAGTGCCCTTCTTGCAGACCCCCCGCCCGCCCCACACGCCCCAGAAAGAATCAGAACATTTGCATCATTAGGAAGAAGCTCCTGCACCAGCTCAGGGGAAATGGGAAATGATGGTCTCTCCATCCCCCACCCCGGGGGATCCTGTCGGAGGTAAAAGCCCTGTGATGAGACCCCCCTCTGGCTTCTCTCTCACCAGCCGGCTGTTCCTAATAACCCCACCCACGCACCCGGGCCTCTCTGACTTGATAGTGCAGGACGCTGTCACTTGAAATTAATTGCAACTAATTAAAAATGATCCGGTTAGGACAATTGCACAATGGCGCTCCGGAGACCGCTTCATTCCCAAAGGTTTGGTGGCGTTTGTGGCTGCTGCGGCCCCCGTCGGCCGGACAGGGCCATACATCATCATGTCATTTTACATTGTTATTTCTCTGAAAGCAGCAATTTAAAAGAGTCTCAGATGAACCTTGAGCAACTTTGCGCTAAAAAGAAAAATGTTACTGTCCAAGATCTGTAAAATATAACATATAGGCTCAAAGAAGCCACTTGACATGAAAAGCAGCCTTAAGTTTGCGCTGTGATTTGCATATAATATATAATGTTGTAGTAGAAGGACCTGCAAAGCAGGCCATGGCTGTGGAGCATCGATCCTCAGCTTCTTTGTTCAAACTGGGTCACCTACTGTTGCCGGTTATTATTTTATCACAGTCATTCCTCATGTAAGGTGACAGGACAGCATCTAACCCCCTGGGTTCTAGGGACTGCCACCCCCACCCTTCCGCCCCTCCTCGTTTAAGTGGAAGATCTAGGGTCCTTCCCGACTCTGGCTCTGGAGGCACTGCAAATCCCAAGTCGGCCCTGCCGGTTTCTAAGTGGCTCCCAGGAGTGGCAGTCCTCCTAGGACGAGAGGCACTTCTCAGGCTTGGGAAAGGCCTGATAAACAGGGAGTTGAGGTCACAAGCCTTGCAAAGCAGCCTAGCAGCCCCCATATATCTCATGTCAAGGGTGCCCAGGCAGCCGACTGAATTTGGGCCCTGTGTCCTGAAGCTACAAGTCTCTCTTGTCAGGCCACCTGCTGCCCAGCTCACTTCTGTGGGCTCCATGTCACCCTTGAAATCTCTCCGCATCAACAAGGCAGGGGAGAAGCAAGCATTTGAGCAGAAAGGGGTGTGTCAGAAAAGCATCTTCCTTTATTTTTCTAATGCTCTGGCTTATTTCTGCAAATAGAACCAAGAGGCGACTTGAAAGGGTCCCAACAAAAATAAAATACCTCCGCCAAACAGAAAAGGGAGAAGTTCAAAATTTAGAAATCAAGGTCTTCAAAGGTCCAGGAGAAATATAAAAGACTACACAGAGAAGATGAAAGGGGAAGAGCTAGTAAGCAGGTATGCACAAAAATTGCACGTGATTACTAAAATTTGGTTCTGGGCTTCCTGGAGGCCAAAGCAAGAAAGGAAGATAAGAAAAGTGATTAATGACAAATATCACAAAGTTCTTAAAGAAAAAGCAGACCAGCTCCTTAGAAAAAATAATACTTGTTTTTGCTTGGACCTCATGTGGGTCATGCAGTGGTCAACATCCCCCATAGCATCCTCACTGTGAAGGCAGGGGCAAGCCTTGTGAAGACCCCTGCATTGGAAATTGGGGCCTTGACCTGATGAAAGCACCTCTATGGGAGATCCAGAAGGTGCGGATGAAATGTGCAATCCATCAACGAATGGCTTCGTTCAGGAATGACACCCAGATCCTGGAAGAGGATCTTCCAGGAACCTCGTCTCCAGATTTTCCTTCACGCAGAGCGTGAGGCTCTGGTTTCCAGCAAAGACTCCAAATATGCAGTTTTGTCTGTGCCTGAGAAGTAGATCTAGATACATGAATCACAGCACATCTGTATAGTGGAACACTGTGCTGTCATCAACAGGACCAGGACATGACACATGCTGTTGGGAAACGTTGTGGAAGATACGTGATTAGGTGAAAAAAAAAAGCAGGCTGCACAACAGAAGGTATTGCAGTATTATGTGATGCTGCTCGTATTAAAAGTTAAATAATAAAACAACATATGGGCATGGAAAATTTCTGGAAGGATGCATAAGAAATTGGTGACAGTCGGTAACCTTAGGGGAGAGGGAATTTTATATGTTAGCTAAACCCTCCTTACTATAATTACGTATTCTTATTGGCTTTCAAAAGTAATTTTGAAAAGGTGAATCAAGAAAACAGGGCAGTTTAGTTTAAGAAGAGTGATGCAGATCAGTTTTACTGGAAAAATAAGATGGGAAGGGAAAGTCTGGATAAATATAGATCAAATGTCCAAAAGGGGCTGCCTTGGGAAGGGAAGATTACACAGACTTTCATTTTCAAGGTAATCATTCTTGCAACATTTTTTTTTCTGCAGCATTTTTATCATATGCAGCTATTTCTTTTAGAATAATAATTAAAAAAAACAAACAACATTTTAAGTCAATCTAGGGGACCGTCAGGTCGACCGCCTTTTATGAAAATTAAGAGGCCTAATCAAGACTTACCCAAATGAATGGCCACCCTACCTCTGTCGGGCAGTGGGCCAGAAAAGAATCTGCAAGCAAGACAAGCATTTTTCTTAAGGAAGCAGTTGGCTGTCTATTTCGGCGCACAAATGAATGAATGATCTTGACATTAACATTCCGGCCTCACGGAGCACTGATGCCTGCCTGGGAAGGTGCTCGTAGCACAATCCAGAGGCTGCTGTGCTTTTGGAAAAAAAGCGCATTTAAAAATTGCTGTTGTTTCGTGGTAGGATAAGATGTTTGAGCCATTAATTTTTAACAATTCTGGCTGTTTCCTTCCCTTTGTCTCTCCCCATCCCCCCCTGCCCTTGGAGCCAGCCTGGTCTATGCTGGGTGCCTCAGGGAAGAGCTGGGACAGCAGAAAGAAACAAAGGCTCATCTTGGGCTTTTGACTTTGAAAAGCTTAGGAAAAAGGACCCAGGGTAAGAAAAAAAATAACGATCTCACTCCCCAAGATTAGAAAATGGGCAGGCAGGGGATCCGAGCTGGGTCTGGTGTGAGGTGGGGGGCAGCCTTGGAGGAGCAGAGGCAGCATCCGGAGAACTCTGAGCTTCCACTCGGAGAAGCTGAGTCAGCAGCCCTGGTCCACAGTGTCCACCTACAAGGGCTGGGATGCGGATCAAGAAAGGCCTGGAACTCTGTAGGGCTTCAGGTGGGGGCCACCGCCCTCTACTTTGTCTCTCTGCACCTGCTTCGATCTTTTACCCTGTCGCCAGACATTTTTTCCAGCTCCTGTCTGGATGGCTGAACACGACTGCTTCTGGATTAATTGTCCTTGATTCGACACCCAGGGCCAGACTGAACTTCTTTCTCAGGTCTCTCTACCCCTTATTTCTGTGATTGGCCCAGCTTGGCTCACGTGTCCATCTGGTACCCCCCCCATCCCACCCCCCAACATCTCTGCATCAATCTGCTGTTCTTGGGGGGGGCTGATGTCTCCTTTGCAACCACATTTGGGGCCGGTTTTCCCCTCCTCTCACTCCTGTTTTCCTAGTCTCCTTACAGGTGTATATCCCGAGAGTGCTCCCCAGTGAACCTTCCGCACGTAGCTTTTCCATGACTTCAGTGTCTATTTCCAATCTGACACACTCACCTTGCACACTCTGGGCACCTACAGAAAATCTGGAGTCAGCGCTAAGGGCCGTGGTCGCTCACCTGTCTGGAAAGTGCAGCCCTGGAGACCAGTGGAGCTCCAGACACCATTTCCAACTCGAGCCAGTGTGAGGCTGAGGCTTTCCTGGAAAGAAACTTGGCGCCGGAACTTAGCACTGGAAAGGAACTTGGGAAGCCCTGTTCTGCCACTGGTGAGCTGTGTGACTTGGCACGCCTCTTAACTGCTCTGACTCACGAGGATCTCAAAGGAGGATCAAGGAATTTCCCACCCCACAGGGTTAATTCAAAGTTGTGCAAAAAGGATCTGAGTAAATGGGCCTCAGACAGTGCTTGGCACAGAGTAAAAATATTGTGCACATGTGAAACAGGTTGGCTTTCAGAGCTTCCTGCCCCTGGTCATCCACCTGCCTCCCTCTATCCTCACACCCTTTCTATCCTTTCATGCCAGGCTGGGTGAGGCCATGAGCCGAAGGGCCGCCCAACCTCCCACCAGGAAACCAGCTGCATGAGCTGATATTACCTCCACAGGGATTTTGTATATGCTGAAATGTATGTCACGTAAAGTTCTGTTAAATGATAAGTCATGTTATATTTTGTTTTCTGCTCAAAAGGTTTCCCATCCCACCCGGTGTCTAACACTATGGCCACTATTAACTTTCTGGACCTTTCCTGCTGCTCCTCGTCTCTCGTTTGCTTCAGCCATGTTGGTCTTCTAGCTGTGTGTCAGACACACTAGGCATACTCTTACCCCAGGGCCTTTGCACTTGCCACTCCCTCTTCCTAGACATTCTTCCACCTGACTCACTCTCTCATGTCTTGAGGTTCCTACACGAAGGTCAATGAGACATCCCCAACCCCATTTAAAATAGCAAAACTTCTCGACACTGCCTATCCCCTCTCCACAGTAGCACTTGTTACTGACATGTCATGTATTTCATTAATTCACTGCTTACCTTACTCTATTGAAATATAGACTCCACAAGGATAGGGATTTTTGCCTGTTCTCAAATATATCCCACAACAGTATCCAGCATGAAACATATGCTTGATATATTTTTGTTAAATGAAGAGTTTAAAAACAACAACAACAACAACAACAACAAAATGAAGAGTTTACAGGCAAGTGAGACCAGTGACAAATTGATGCCAGCCATAGAAAAGGAGGGACCAAAGGTCCCATGGCTGGAATCTCTGATGTTCCAAAGAAATGCCTAGGCCAAAGAAATGCCTAGGCTCGTCCGGGCCTCCCCAGCCAGGCAGCTCCTTAAGGACAGGAGCTATTAGCCAAGTGTCCAGCTCAGTCCCTGGCATGTGTCAATGTTTCCTGAAGGTACCAAGGTGCTGGGAGCCAGGGGGAAGTGGCCTGCACCTTCGGGCACCTAGAGGGAAAAGGCATCCCAGATGCTGACATATTCATTTGCCTTTTACTTCAGACTTGGGCATTGGCCAATGTTCCCCAAAGTGGGTTCTCTAGAACGTCGGTGCTAATAGGTGTTAAGGATGCTAGTAGGTGTTCGATGGAAGAGGGAATCTGTTGTCAAATATGTTTGGGAAATCCTGGATTAAATAAAGTTAAACAGGTTTCCTGACTTCCTGAAAAGCCTTTAAAATCCAAATATAAATTATAAATCCCAGAGGGGGCTTATTCTTTTTAAAGATTTTATTTATTTATTTATTCACGAGAAACGCAGAAGGAGGGAGCCCGATTTGGGACTCGATCTCGGGATCCCAAGATCACGCCCTGCAGACACTCAGCTGCTGAGCCACCCGGGTGCCCCAGGGAGCTTCTGTCTTGAAAGCTTTTCCGAACTTATCTGATCATGGAACTCATTTTTTCTTTTTTTAAAAGATTTTATTTATTTATTCATGAGACACAGAGAGAGAGAAGCAGGCTCCATGCAGGGAGCCCGATGTGGGACTCGATCCTGAGTCTCCAGGATCACACCCTGGGCTGAAGGAGGCGCTAAACCGTTGAGCCACCCGGGCTGCCTTATTTGTTATTTATTTGACACAGAGAGAGCACAAGCAAGGGGAGTGACAGGAAGAGGGAGAGGGGCAAGCAGACTCCCTGCTGAGCAGAGAGCCCGACGTGGGGCTCGATCCCAGGACCCTGAGATCATGACCCGAGACAAAGGCAGACACCCAACTGACCAAGCCACCCAGGTGCCCCAAGAACAAGGATTTAACAGACTAACACTGTTGAGGAAACACTGGCATAACCTCACACCTACCAGAAACTGAAAAGCTTTGGGAGGAAATCCAGGGGAACATTTTCTCTTCACAAGAGAGGCAAGAGAGGGGAAGAACAGAGGGGAAGGGGTTGACTGTGGGAAACACAGTCAGAGTTGGGGCTTGGGCCAGAATCCAGTCATCTCTGGCCTCTGCGACACTTGCTGCTTTCAGTTTTGACCTCTGGGGTTCTGAACTCTTACCTGCCTGGCCCGCTTCGCTCACTTGTATTTTCAGAAACACAGAAACTTAGAACAGGAAAGCCCTCAGAGATGTGGAAGTTCCGCTCCTGACCTCACCTCTTGTTGCTGGGCCCAGCTGCCTGCCGTGACCCCACTCTGGGGTTTTAACCTGCACCTGGGAGCCCGATCCTCCCCACCTACCCCTCCCCGTCTCCCACCTTTACCCCTGCCCCGCCTGCCCCTCCCGAGCATAGTATACCTCCCCCCCCCCCCAAGCTCTAGGTTTCAAAATGTGGCCCCAGGACCAGCAACATCAGTACTACTGAGAAATGGCTAGAAATGCAAATTCTCTGGCTCTACCTCAGGCCAACTGAGTAAGAAACACTCGGGGGCGGGGGCTGATCTGTGTGAACAAGCCCTCAGGTGCTTCTGACTCATGCTAAAGTCTACGAGCCACTGCCCTAACCATGCTAACTCAGACCAGGCTGCTGGAGGGAAAGGCCTCTCCTGGGCCTCCCCGACCCCCAGAGAGCAGAGCCCAACCTCCAGGGACCTCAGTAAGGATCCTGGAAAACTCCAGATCCAGAATCTTTAGAGATCCTTAGAGCCCAGCAGGTTCCAATCACTTGAACTTGGTGCCACCTAAACCCTGAAGTTAATTTACACTGTATCATTTCATTAGTTGACCTAATCCATAGGCACAATTTTATAAAACAGACTTGGGCTGGGCAATTTTTCAGGCTCCTGTTATATCTATCAAATACCCCCTCCTCCAAAATAAACCCCAGCAGGACTAGGTCTATACAGTACATGCTTTGAGGGAATCTGGAAACATCTGGGTCTTACCTAGGTCCACTAACGTTGAGGTGGGATCTTTGCAGAGCATCAAAAGAAATGCTTTAGTTGAGTTTAGTAGCTTGATTCTAGTACATTTTCTTCCAAAAAAAAAAATTTTTTTTTTTTTTTTATTTCTTACCGAGGGTAATGTGGGCATGACTCAGTGGTGGCCTCATAGCTGCTGCTCTGAATAATGCCCAGGAATGCCCTTGAGCAATGCAAGGTCTCCAAGACCAAAGCGGTGGTCCTAGGAGCTCCCTACCCTGGTCACCCCCTCTCCTGCCTGTCCCTCCCTGCTATCCCTACAGGTGGACAGGAAGCTCCTCAAATATGCCCCTAGGAGGGCTGGCTGGGCTGCTCTCTGCCTGTCCCTGAGAAGTGGAGCCCAACACGTCTCCACGTTGCACCCCCTGTCACAGTCCTGGCTCCCACTGCTTCTGTGCTCCTCAGTGAGGGTGTAGATGATTTGGGCATTCACTCACTCACTCACTCACTCACTCACCCACTCACCCACTCAGCCCGGGCGGCGGTGTCAGCTCCTGTGGCAGCCCTCCATCCATCCTCGTCATTCAGAGGCCTCTGAAAGTATGCCTGTCAATATAATGCACGGCCTGTTGAGGGGAAGTGACATTTTGAATAGTGGACACTTTTCCAGGAGCATTCATCCTAGGTCAGCCTCATGATAAATAAATACATTTGGCGTCTGAAGTCAGCAGGCAGGATACAATGACTGAAACGCCAGGCACAGATGCACATACCATAAGGCTGGGTTGACGGGGTGGAGGTAGGATGTGAGGGAAAGCAGGAGAGGGAAGGCTCTGGGAGCAGATTTGGGGGAGAATTTATGCCCCCTCTTCCTGGCACCTCTAGGGAGAACAGGAAGCAAATGATGCTGCAATTTCCATTTGTCCCTGAACCACAAGAGGGTCCTTTCTTTCTATCACCCCTTCTGCTCACCTGTCCCTCCTCCCTGCAAAAAAAAAAAAAAAAAAAGGCAAAACAACAACAAAAAACCCCACACAAAACCCAGTCCCCATCTTAATTACCCCTAACAGTGCCCTAAACAAAGTATTTATAAGGCTTACTGCGTTTGTCTTCCCGTTCCTATTAATAAAGTCTGGGAATGTAGGGAAGAAATATGGGTGGGTGACAGGGTTTTTAATGGTGCCTCACCTTAAATGCATTTTAAAATATGTAAATCAATAAAAAAATTATTTGTAATAGCAGCCTAAGAGTGCTGGTTAGCCTGGCACGGAGTGAAATGCACGCTACAAGCCCTATTACCATACATCCTGGGAGCTGTAGTTAGGATTAATCTGTCAAAGGGGATGGTTTAGTGTTGATGAATATGACATGTGACCATTAACGATGTTGATTTTATCTCCCGAGATTAGCATGATTTACTTCGGATGGATAATAATGTCATTTGCTTGATGCAGTAGATCTGTTTACGAGCTGATTAAATTGTAAGGCCTTGCCTCATTTCATGCTATTTGGTTTACAGCTTCATTACCACAATCACAAAAGCTGGGGAAATGTCCCACATTCCATGTCACAATAAATCACTGCTTCACGTTGCTGGGATGGATTTTAGCAAGCAGTTCTGCCCAGCAAGGACCGTTCTTGGCTCCCCACTAATCTGTGATCCAGAATACATTAGGGGGATCTTCAGGAACACTGGGATGAGAGGGGCAGGAATCCTCTCGGATCTTTTAATTGAGATTAAGGAAGTCCTTGAGTAATTAGCTGTAACAAATTGCCTTATTATTTAGACAGTGAAGTCACTGTTTTTGTTGCAAGGATGATTACCATAAATATGCAGAAAAGTGACACTCAAGGAACCAGAGGGATGCTTGGAAGCAAATTTCATTTTCAGCCCCTTATCCTTTGCTCTGGGAGAGGGGTGATCTGAATGCAAGGTGTGAGGGTGGCCTGTGGTAGGTCCTTCTTCAAAGTGAAGAGGGAGGAGGTGTGTACCACACGACCACAGCATAGCACAGGCCACCTCAGCACCTCTGGGTGGGATGTGGCTGCAGAGGAGGGAAGAGAGGAGAACGTCTGGCACCTGGTCAGAGGAGAAGAGTGTAAACCACAGACCTGTTCACACCATGCCAACTCCATGTTGGACTGAGCTGGCGGTAGGATTCTCTACTCTGTGCCTGGAGGGGAGAGAGAAGAGGCACATAAGATAGAAAAGACTGGGCTGTTTACCCCTCAAAAAGCTGGGGAGGCAGAAAACACGGGCCTGAAAGGATTGTCTACATTCTAATAACACCTAAGAGATTTTGAAGTCTTAACTCCTGCTGGATCCCATTCTCACCACTGAAACAATTCCCAGGGTTGTCCCTGGGAGATTGGCAGTATTCTTCTCATCCCATGTTACAGATGAGGAAACCAAGGCTTGGGTGGGGGTGGGGGTGGGGTGGGGTTAGCAATGTGCCCAAGGTCACAGAGCCAGCCAGTGACAGAGCTATAATTTGAACCCGGGCAACAGGGCCTGGAATTTGGCACAGTACCTACGCATTGACTTTGCCATTTGGCTCAGGGTGAGACCATTTCCGCAAAGAGTCAAGGAGGGAGAATTTTCAGGCTGTGACTGTGAATAGGTGCTTTCTGCAAAGAACTTAGGATGAATGGTAACCAGGAGCACTGGGGCCAGGTCTCAGATGAGAAATTTAGTAAGATTTTGTGATGAGCACAATCAAATAAGATATGACTACATATACTTCAAGGGCAGGCCTTTGGAAGTAGAAAGCAATAATTTCAAAGGGCAAAGGTAGCCTCTCTCTGCTTCCCAGCTCAGCATCTCCCTAGGCCACCAAAGAATAAAGGGGAGGAACTATGGCCTTCTAAAAGCTCTGCGGAAGAGGTGACTCCAGAATTCAAAAACTCCATGCATGGCAGCCTGGGTGGCTCAGTGGTTTAGTGCTGCTTTCAGCCCAGGGTCTGATCCTGGAGACCCAGTTTTGAGTCCCACATCGGGTTTCCTGCATGGAGCCTGCTTCTCCCTCTGCCTGTGTCTCTGCCTCTCTCTCTGTGTGTCTCTCATGAATAAATAAATAAAATCTTAAACCCAAAAACTCCATGCAGTTTCACTTCTGTACTGGAAATGTGTCCCTAAAGTGTCTGCAGCCCTTAACCAGACTCATTCTTGTGACTTTATAGCAGAGATCACTAGTGGCCCTCCAATCTCCATTCCTCTGTTTTTCCTGTATTAGAATCCTGATTTAGAATTGATTCTAATAAAATAAGACTACATTTCCCAGCATCACTTGATGCTAGGTGAACCATATGACTAATAGGGCAGCCATTTATTGAGCTTCAGGCCCTGGGTTAAGTGTCATTTGGGATAAAGATATATTAGATGCAAACTCTGTCCTTAGCCAGCCAAGCTGCTGTTTTGTCCTTCAATCACCGATCTGGCCATCTGTCAGGTGTTAATTGATCTATCAGTCAATCAGCACACTGGCTGGCTATTTGATCAATGGCCAGACATCTGCCCTGTAGGCATTGGTCCTAGTACAGAAGTCTCAGGATACAGAGATGGGGGTACTTTGGCCACAGTCCCAAGCAGGTAGAATTTGATGCCAGGCATAGGGATAACCTCCCAAGAAAGGTACATACCCTTACCCTGCACTGGACACAAAAATTAACTAAAGACTTAAACATAAGGCCTGACACCATAAAACTCCTAGAAGAAAACATAAGGGAAAAATCTTGACATTGGTATTGGCAATGATTTTTTGGGATATGACACCAAAAGCAACAAAAGAGAAGAAATGCAAAACATAGACAAGTGGGATTACGTCAAACAAGAAAGCTTCTGTACATCAAAGGAAACAATCAGCAAATGAAAAGGCCACTTATAGAATGAGAGAAAATATTTGCACACCATGTGTCTGATAAGAGGTTGATATGCAAAATATATAAGGAACTCATACAACTAAATAGCAAAAAAAAAAAAAAAAAAAAAAAAAACAACAAATAACCTATTTAAAAATGGGCAAAGGACCTGAACAGACATTTTTCCAAAGAAGATATACGAATGACCAATGGGTACATGAAAAGTGCTCAACATTACTAATCATCAGGGAAATGCAAATCAAAACCACCATGAGATATCACCTCCCATCTGTTAGAATGGCTATCATCAAAAAGATGAGATAACAAGTGTTGATGAGGCTGTGGGGACAGGAGAACCCTTGTGTACTCTAGCTGGGAATGTAAATTGGTGCTGTCACTAGGGAGAACAGTGTGGAGGTTTCTCAAAAAATTAAAAATAGAACCACCATATGATCCAGCAATCTTACTTCTGGCTTGAAGAAAATGAAATCAATATCTCTAAAGGATCTCTATACTCTCACGTTCATTACAGCATTATTCACAATAGCCAAGGTATGGAAACAGTCCACATGGATCCATGTGTCCATGGGTGGATGAAGGGCTAAATACACACACACACACACACACACACACATACACACACACAGAGGAATATCATTCAGCCATAAAGAAGGAAATCCTGCCATCTTGCCATTTGCAACGATATGGATGAGCCTGGAGAACATTATGCTAAGTGAAGTAAGTCAGACACAGAAAAACAAATACTGTGCTATACGACATATATAATGAATTTAAAATAGTCAAACTTGGGATCCCTGGGTGGCGCAGCGGTTTAGCGCCTGCCTTTGGCCCAGGGCGCGATCCTGAAGACCCGGGATCGAATCCCACATCGGGCTCCCGGTGCATGGAGCCTGCTTTTCCCTCTGCCTGTGTCTCTGCCTCTCTTTCTCTCTGTGTGACTATCATAAATAAATAAAAATTAAAAAATAAAATAAAATAGTCAAACTCATAGAAGTGAAGAATAGAATGGTGGTTATGCAGTTGCCTGGGGCAGGGGGAGTAGGGCAAATGGGGGAGATGTTGGTGGCAAAGGGTATAAGGCTATAGGATGAGTAAGTTCTGGGGTTCTAATGTACAGCATAATGATTCCGGTTAATAATACTGCACTGTATACCTGAAATGTGCCATAAGGATAGAGCTTCTATGTTTCCCCCCCACACACATACAGGGTGTGTGATGAAGGATGCATTAATTAACTTGATTATAGTGAGCATTTCACATCATATCCCAATAATGCTCTGGGTGTGGAGCCATGCCCATCCCCTACCAAAGACCATCCTCTGCTGCCTTCTGGGGGGCTCCTGGCACTGGAACCATGTCCCCTCTGAAGTCTCTTGTCCACCCAAGATGTGGTGTCTCTGACCACCTCCCCATCCTTCATCTCTTATGTCTACCTCTTGGTCATAGAGGCTTCCTCTGTGACCATCATCTCTTTGTTTTTCCAGGTTTGGCATTTATTCCGTGTGCAGATATAATTAGGGGGAAATAAATATTTGTGGGTTTTTTAAAAAGATTTTATTTATTATTCATGAGAGACACAGAGAAAGAGGCAGAGACACAGGCAGAAGGAGAAGCAGGCTCCTTGAGGGGAGCCCAATGAGGAACTCGATCCCGGGACTCCGGGATAACACCCTGAGCTGAAGGCAGGTGCTCAACTGCTGAGCCACGCAGGCGTCGCGGAAATGAATATTTGAAAGGGAACGCAGACTTTTCTATCCCTTATGTTTGGAGACTCCTTCCTTTCCTCTGCTTCTCTGGCACCACACTGCCCTCTTGGCCCTTTGGGGACAGAGACAGAGAAGGTATGCAGCCTGGGAATGTCCTTTGTGGGGTGGACTATGAGGCCAAGCCAAGGGCCTCCCTAAGGGGGTCAGAGAGGTGACCATCCTGGGGTGTCCAAAGCCTGGTCACAGCTGTGAGCAAGGAACACAGATAAAGGATCATGTTCTGGAGGGTTTGGGCCATTTTCCTGACATGGTGAAAGGGACTCTGGCCTGTATTAGTCACCTATTGTTATGAAGAAAAGGACTCTAAAATTTAGTGGCTTGAAAAAAAAAATAAAATTTAGTGACTTAAAACAATAATGACATTTATTTTGTTCAAGTATCAGCAATTTGGGCGGGGCTTTGTGAGAAGGGCTTGTCTCTGTCCCACTCACGGAGGGGACAGTCCAAGGCAGTCCGAAGGCTGGAGGCTGAGCTCCTCTCAGTCTTGTCACTCCATGCTTCAGGCGGCCACTCTTCGCTCAGACTTCAGCTGCGGCTGTTGCTGGAACACCTACACGTGGCCTGTCCATGTGACCACTTGGCTTCCTCAGAGCATGGAGTTTCAAGGGTGAGCATTCCTGGGGGGCCAGTATTGCTCATCCTGACAGTCTTGGAAGTCACATGGCATCACTTCTGCTCTGATCACAGGCCTGGCCAGATTCAAGGGGTGGGAGTGTGGACTCTACCTGCTGAGGAACAGTGTCAACTTCATACTATAAGAGGAGTACATGGGATGGGATATATTGATGCCACCATCTTTAGGAAGTACCATCGGCGCAATGACTCTTCCTCCTAAGCCTTCCTCAAGAGTTTCAGGCTCCACACTAATCCAGTTTTGTTCTTTGGTTTTCTCTCCCTAGGTACATATCTCTCCTACCCCAAGTTTTGAGTCTCTTTTCTGTGCTTACAACTCAGAAATTCATATCCCCAGCTCTGATCTGTTGCAGGCATTGGAAACTCAACCCATACAAAACCCACACCCTGTATTCTTCTGCCAAAGCCTGCTGTCCCTCAGAATTCCTCCCAGGTACCCAAATATGGCAGACTCCTCCTTAGCCTTCCATCCCCAAATCTCTTCTCCCTCCTTCCTCGCACATGGCCACTCGGGCAGAAACGTCATGCCATTGCTGAGTGTGGTTAGGTGACTGTGAGTGATTTCTTCTTTACTTGTTTAGAAGGACATCACTCGTCCTGGACATTGTCCTTTTCCCCAAATATGGGAATAGTGCCATATCTGATCATACTGTTGGTTACAATATCCTAGAGGATGAAGGAGCACCAAGAGGGAAGGAACTTGGGGCCCTGAATGCCATCACATAGCAAAGCAGCCCCACCAGCATTGACAACAGAAACCTGAGAGAAACTTCTGTTTGATTAAAGTCACTGTATTTGAGGGTCTCTGCTCCAGCAGTGTAGCTCAATAACATAGGCTAAAGACCTCAGGACTATACTTGCCTTCCTTCTCTCCTTTCTAGTCCTTGCCCATCGCTGAATCCAGGCCGTTATACCTTCTCACTGTCCTTGGAATCATCCTCGCTTTGCCTGTCCTGCAGCCTCTCCTCTGCTTCCAGCTCTCACCTTCTCCTGTCTGAACTATCCGACCTCTGACCAGTCCTTTCCCCAGTCCCTCATTATTCCACCCCGTAATGGTTTTCTATTGCTCTAAGACCTCTGATGGTTCCCCACTGCTTATCAAAGAACAAGACACCATCTATTCCCACCATATTCCCACCCACTCCCTCTGCTACAGCCAGGTCCCTACCAAGCACCCTCATGGGCTGTCCCTGATCCCTGCTTTAGATCCTGCTGGTCCCTCCTCCTAATTTCCAAGTTGTCGTCGATGTTTCATCCACCAAATGCCTATTCGTTGCCACGCCCAGATCAAGTGCTCCCCCCTCCTCAGTGATCTCCACGTCCTCCTATGGGAATTAATCCTGTGCCTCCACTGGGATAGCACATATCACAACCACCTTAAAGCAACAGTTGTTTCTCGGACCCACTAGACTGGACAGCAAGTGGTTTGAAGGCAGACACCATTTCCTGGTCATCTATTTACTGCCTTCATGCTGCGTGTGCAGCCAGAGCTCATTACATGCTTGCCAGTGAAAACACTCACTTTCCCTGTCCGGAGGGTCACAACTTTGACTAGGCAGTGAGGACCAAGGTTGTCTTCATTCTTGCCTGGGGCCCCCCTCAGGGAACACTAAGAGAGGCAAGGGGGCCTGTCTTTCTCACACTTCCCTGGGGACTGGGAAAGGAGCAGCTCTGAGGGTAGTACCTTGAATTGAAGTACATAGGTTTTGTAGGCATGGGCTCTGGAGTGAAACAGCTCTGGCCTTGCATTTCAGCCCACCGCTTACTAGCTGTGTGACTTCACACATGATACTAACGTCTCTGAATCTCAGTTTTTCTTTTATTAACACTAGATTAACATAGTACTCATGTCCTAGAGACCTTACAGAAATGAAAAAAGATAATATAAAGCAAGAGAAAGTTCTTTGGCATAAGGAAAATGCTCACAAAATGGTAATCATCATCATAATCTCCATCATCTGATTTCTTTCCTATGGCCTGAGACTCTGGCTGGTGAGAGAGCACCAGGGTAGCCTCCACTCTAGGCCTGGCCCACTGGAATCCTTGCTGTCAGATAGGGTTTCCCCATGAGCAGAAGTTAGAGAATGTGCATCGTCATAACTGGCTTGGCCCCAGCTGGGCAGTTTGCTGGGTACTTGTAGGAGGTGGTGTCTGGTGGGGTTGGGGTGGGGGAAGGGGCCAGCTGCCTGTGGCTAACCTCAAAGGGGCAGGGTTAAATGAGATTTGGCTGGCCAGCATCAATAGCCGAAGATCCAGAGTCAGGAGTATAGAACTGAGCAGGCTGTAGAAGCTGCTAGGCAGCCAAGGCTCCCCACATCAGGTGGGCTGCCAACATCATTCCATAGTTGTGGATCAGCTTTGGTGTAAAGGATATGGACCTGCCCAGCAGAAGGGATCCAACCCCCCAGATGACTGGGCTTTGGTTCTAGCAGATGGAAGGTACTGAGGGCAGTTGAAAGATGGCTTGCATATAGTGGTATCAGAGAGGGGGCTATCCTCTCCTTAAATACCCCACACACTTAAGTTTGGGGGCAGCAGACCCTATCCACATCCTCCTTTCTGGTGCTATCAGGGAGGAGGCTCCCCGCTTCCCACTGATTCAGAGCCTGAGCTGCTGGATCTGAGGATTGAGCCATCTAAGTGGGATGAGATTAGGTGGGTCCAGTGGTTTGCTGGTGAACAGTTAGCAAACAGCTCTCTGGGGGGAGGAAGCCTTCATTTGTAGTGTTTGCCGATTGCTTTTGTGTAAATGCTGCCAATCATGGCTGATGTCAAGCCATCACCAGAATGCCATAGAATGAGAAACTGGGAAGAGGTGTGGCCAATTTTGTGAGCCAACATGAACTGATTCCAGCACACCACTGGGTGGGCTCTGACACCTGTGTTAGGGGAGGAAGGCAGATGTGTGTGTCTTCAGTGTACAGAGAGGCTGAGGTCACTATGCAGTGGTGAAAAGCACAAAAATTATGGCTCTGGAGTCGAAGGGCCTATACCAGAATCCCAGCTCTGCCACTTGCTGGCCGTGTGACCTTGGGCAAGTCACTTTACCTCTCTGTGCCTCAGTTTCCTCATCTATAAAGTGGGGTTCATCATAGTGCCCACTTCACAGGGTTCTGCTGCACGCTGCATGCTGGCTTGTGGTAGGTTGACATAAATGTTATTTATTACAGTTAATCACACAGAGTCGTTGGAATGTTGCCTTGGTCAGAATAGTTTAGAGCTGAAAACCCAGAATCCCCCATGGCATTTCCCAGAGGCATGGTCTTTTTATATTTAATCTTGGATTTCCTTCAAGACTGAGGATTTTAAATCCACAGGTCCATGAACTACCTGAAATTACGTTTCCAGTGTTGAGTATGTGCGCTTATTTCTATTAAGAGGGGCTGTGGCTTTCATCTGCTTCTCAAAAAAAAAAAAAGGCCTGTGGTTTCTGCATCCTTCCCTCAACCCACAAAAGGCTTAAGAACTGGTGATGTGGACGGTGTAGAATTCCCACAGCACAGGAACTGCCCCCGGAGGATGTGGGGGAGAGGAGATGCTCGTTGAGTGTGTGGAAGGAAGACTGCAGGGTGGCAGAGACACCCGCAGAGGTTGGTGAGACCTCTGAAACGTCTCTCCTCCGTGGAGACCTAAGGCTGAGGAAGCTTCCAGCAACACAGCACTGAAAAAGCTCACACTGGTGCATCTGTTCCTGATTTCTCCTACCCCTCCAATTCCCAGAGCGTCCTCGGGCCTTCTGCTGCCCCGGCCCTCCTGGATCCACCAGGAGGGGCCTGCCCTGGCAGGGGGGAGGCTGCTTTGCGGGAGGCATGATTCAAATTCTGATTCACTGGTGCTGTTTGTGTTCTTTCAGGTTTCTGGAGTTACACCAGAATTATTTAAGGTAAGGTCAGCACAAAGTGGATTTAGCATCGGCCTGCCTCTGTTTTGAGTTGGAGACTGTATTCGGTTTTTTTCTTAGTAACATGGAAAGGGGTGGCGGGTAAGGTTACAGTGCTTCTCCCTTTCCACCCACTTGTTTTGTGTTTTTGTTTTAAATTTAAAAGACCACCTCTTCCTCTTGCTGGCTTCTTGTTGTGTGTGGCATTCGGGGCCAAAATGAAGAGGTCTCTAAGCAAAGGGGGAAAAATGTACTCTTGACAAATTTCACCCTAAATCATTGCAGCATGCAACTCCAGGCACCTGAAAGGAAGAAACCCCCCCAACCTTGGACTATAACTTCTGGGGGCTTATGAAGTACCACCCGTGCCCACTCTAACAATAAGAATCTGTGGTTTAGAGGTAGAAGTCACTATCCAGGGACCCCCTGAAAGGCCACCCACCAAAAAGCTCTATTAGGACCCTGGTTCTGGTTGACCCCATCCGTGGATTGCAGGGGAGTCTGCTAATGTCGTGTCCCCGCTCCCGCCCCTCCAGCTCCCCTTGGTAACAGAACCCTGAATTTATCTGAGGCAGCAGTGTGCCCAGCTAAACATTGCAGTTCCAGCCTCCCCTGCAGCTAAGCATGCCATGAGACTAAGTTCTACTCAATGAGGTATAAGCTGAAGTATTGCCTGTGGATTCCAGAGAGACTCATTAAAAAGGAGGAGGCCCTTTTACCTTCCTTGTTTCACTCTTCCTTCCTGCTCCTTGGGATGAGGGAATGGGAGCTGAGCCCCAGCAGCCATCTTGGACTCAGAGATGCTGTGAGGATAGAAGCTTCCAGGTTGGGGTGGCCCAACAGCCCAAGACAGAATGCTCTGGGTCCCTGATGACTGAGGGCCATTCTTCGCCTGGACTGCCCACCTCCAGACTGCGAGAACATTTTTCTTCTTCAAGCCACTATTTAAGGATCTAACTGATGCACAGAAGCTTACTCAGGCCTGAGTTTTGCTGCCTCGGACAAAGACATTCTGGGGTCCTCTAAGGTCACTGTGACTTTTCCTCCTACTCTTTTTGAAAGAATCACCTCACTCAAGATGGCCCAGTACTGTGGCATCTTCCCCCTTCCATCTTTTGTGTTTGTTTTCCTCTGTCTTTCCCTCTCTCCCTCCTCTTCTGTCCTTCCCTCTACCACTTATCGAACATCTACTATGTTCTAGGTACCATGCTAGCTGCCAGGACGAGAAATAGGTATAGAAGACAGTCTTCTGCCCCAGTGCCTCAGAGTCCAGGCTGTCAGGAAAATGTAAGGAGATATGATGGTAGGATGGACAGGGGCTACAGGAGCAAAGAGAAGGACAGAGATTCCAATGGGAAGGATCTATGGGCTTCCAGGAGGACATGACACAGGCCTGAGATTTAAAGCAGGAGTTTTGAGTTGCTGGAAATTAGGGGGAAAAATACAGAGGACAATGATTCCAGGCACAGGGACTAGCAAAGTGCTGTCATTAAGGATTTGAGCTCTGGAGCACAGAGGGACTTCTCAGCTCTCTCTCACTTGTAAAACGAGACTAGTAATGTAACTAGGACTGGACGAGTTCCTGGAAGGTAAGTGTGCCATATATGTTCCTTGTTAACATTATTGTTGGTAAGTGTGGGGCTCACCCAAGGTGTGCACCGTCCAATATTGGTTTTGGAGACAAGTGTCACAGAGGCCAGAAGAGACTTGTCCATGGTCATGCAGCTCTGAAGAGGCACCATTCAAACCCAAGTGTCCTCAACCCTAGTCCAGTGGCCTTCATGCTTCTACCTTCTGCCTTTGCAGTAAGTGTGCAGGGAATGCGACCAAGGGAAAGATCAATGAGTGGTGGTGGTGGGGGAGGAAACCTGGAGGGCTTCCTGGAAGAGATGAGTCTTGAGGGAAGGGGAGCTTGGAAGGCATTTCAGGGAAGGAGTGTATGATGAGCACAACAGACCAAGGTGTTGGGGACTAGCTGGCTGGCAGAGGGTCTGGATTGTGAGGACCGGTAAGACACAAATTGAGACAGGCAAAGAGGGGCCAGATTAGAAGATGACCCACCTCCTGATGGCACTCTGATGGCCAGGTGGTGGAGTGAGCGTTTGAGCTGGTGGGCCACAGGGAGCCCCAGTTATGCTTGAGCAAGAGACCTGGTCAGAATAAAACAAAACTTTGAGAAGGGAAGAAAGCTGTCTTTACTAAGAATCAGTGTGGGCCAGAAAGTAGGTTAGGCATTTTCACATCATTTTATTTGAGCCTCACAACAACTCCACCGGGGGTTAGTATGAATGCCCCTACTTTACAGATGAGGAAACCGAGGCCCAGAGAAACTGAGCCATCGACTTGAGCCAAGGGTGGAGCTCCAAGTTCGATTTAGATCAGCCTGACCCCAAATCTGTGCTCTTTCCACTGCACCATGTGGTTTTCCGTTGTCTTTACTCAGAACGTCCCGTGTGCTGTGGGTTTCCCCATGAGGTGTGGCTGCCTTGCCAGAGGCTCAAGAGTCTTTTTTGCAAAACCCCAGGGGTCACACACAGGGCAGAAAGGGCTCAGTATCCCTGGGACTTTGGGGAACCCCCAGCACAGGGCAGGGTGAAGTACTCGGGTTCTGGCCTTCGTAGAAATGGGTTCAGATCCTAGCTTTGCCTGAACTTGAGCAACGTCCTTCAATCTCACTGAGCCTCAGCTGAGGCAGGGCAGCAGGATGAGCCCTGGATTCGGAGCCAGCCTTGGCATAGCTTCGAACCCCAGCTGGAAGTGACAAATACCTGAGGAGGTGAAATGATAAGATACCCGTGTTCACCTCAGAATAACGGGTTGGGGGGTGGGGATGGGGGAGGGAAACAAGATTGGCCACGAGTTCCTAACTGAGGCTGGGTGATGGGTTTCCGGGGTCTTTCATACCACTCTTTCTACCTCTGTGTATGTTTGCAAATCCATAATAAAAAGTAAAATAATAATAACCATAGTAAAAACACTGAGAACTTAAAAAAAAACCAAAAAAACCCCCAGACAACAACTATGTCCACCACACTGTTCTCCTGTCTCAGAATCTCTGGTTCCCAGCAACGGTCATGCTTTAACACCCCTAATGAGAGCAGGTCAGCCCCAGCTCTGTAGTCTCTCTGAGCAGGGCCGGGCCTCGAGCCTTGGTGGGGGAGGAACCCTAAGCCAGTATGTGCAGAAGGGGCCCTCGGATGGTCCCCCAGGGACAAGTCTCCCCTTCTGGGCAACTTTTACATGTTTTCCAAAGCACAGGGAGTTCATCAACCAGAGGGGCTTTCTCATCCGCCTTTCGGGACTGCTTACAGACCACCGGGCACAAAGACCCCAGGGTCACCGTGTCACCCCCCAAGGCATAGACGGGGTCAGGAGTTGAATGGAGGGAGTCTGGCGCTGTCTCTGCAGGTCTTGCCACAGTCTTCCGGGACTCAGTTTCCCCATCTGTCAGGGCGGAGAAAAGGATGGACAGCCCATGGCAAGGGCTAGGCCCTAGGGGACCCCTTCCGCTCGACAGACAGGTGCCCCGTCAGAGCCTCGAGGGTGGCGGTGGGGGCCTGTGGTTGGGGAGCAGCCCCTGACATCTGGGCCAACCCCTGCGGGAGAGAGCGCCAGAGCGAGAGGAGCCCAGCGGCAGCCGCCAGAGCAGGTGGGGAGGCGCAGGGGACACGGTTCCCAGCCGGAGGGGGGCGAGGAGCGGCAGAGACGCGACCCCAGACGCCGCCCCGCCTGCGATCGCCGGGGCGCGGGGCGGCGGGATGGGCCCCCAGGCGGCGGCGGGCGCCGGGCCCGGTTCGCGTTCTCCTCCGCGGCCTGCTGGGCTCCGCAGCGCCGCCTGGCGGACACGCCGCTCTTAGCTGCGGCCTGCGCGGCGGCCGGCGGGGCTCGGGGACCCCGCGGCGGACCCGGAGAGCGCGGGAGGGAGCCGCGAGCGCCCCGCGGGCCTGGGCGTGCGTTCCCCGGGGCGCACTCGCACCCGGGCCGGCGTGCGCAGCTCAGGCGGGCACCCCCTGCGCCGGCCCGGCGCCCGCGCGCCTCAGGTCCCTCCGCCACGTCGGGGGGCGCTCCTCCCTGCGGCCCCGCGCGCCCCAGCCCCGGCGTTGCGCTGCCTCTGCGCAGCTTCTCCGGGACCGAGGTCCCATTAAAATCGCTGGGAGTTTTGGGTTGGATTTTTTTTGTTAATAACATACCCAGGGTGGGCGTGAAGGCACGACCTTGTCCAGTTGCTCTCCCTGCGGGTCTCAGACCTGAAATCCCAGGGCGGGGTAACTTCTCGGTCCTTCTCCGCCCATGCGGGTCCCGGCGGGCGAGGGTGGTGGCGCAAGGACCCCTGTCCCGAGGCGCGAGGCTCACGGGGAGCAGCGTGTGGCCCCGAGGGGCCAGGGGCGCGGGGCTAGCGCTGGGGAGAGGAGCAGGGGCCTGGCTCTCACGTCCGCGCCGCGGGCCCCGCAGCAGCGGGGACTGGGGGCGCACCCCCTCCTGGCACGCGCGCCCCTCCCGCTCGCCGGGGTGCCCGGGGCCGGGGGTCTGTCCCGGAGCCCCGGGATGACTTGGGCTCCCCCCCCCGGACACCCCCTCCCCCCGCCATCGGCCCGGGTTCTCGAGGCGCCAGGCCCAGCCCAGCCCCGCTTCCCTGGGCCGCAGCGGAGGGACACGGCCCGCGGGTCCCCCTCCGGCGCCAGCTCGGGTCCCCGCAGTCGGGGCGCGCGGGCGGGCGCGTGGGGGGCGACGGGGCCGGGGTCTCCACCAAGTTGTCTCCCGGGGGTGGGGGCCGGAGAGCGCCCGCGGCGTCCCGTGGGTCACCGGGGTGGCTGTGCGTGCCACCCGGGAAGAGGCCCGCGGCCGTGAGGCTGACGCAGGGAGGAGAGCGGGAAAGTCTCCGGGTCGCCAGCCCCCGAGCCCCGCGCGGCGGGAACGGCGCGGTGGGCCGACCGAGGCCCGGGGCTGGGGGCGGCCTGTGCGCGGCGGAGAGCCTCCCGAGGCGGCAGGGGGAGCCTGGCGCCGAGGGAACCCAGAGCGGCCTGACCCCAGGGAGAGGGGATCGGGGTGCGCGCACCCGCCGCGCCTCCGGGGTCCCGGGGTCCCAGCAAAGGGGCGCACCGGGCCCAGAGCTCCCGCGGCCCGGGAGGGCGAGCGCCCCAACAGCCGGGAGACCCGAGCTCGCGCGCAGGGCTGAGCAGCAGCGTCTGCGGGGCGGGGGGCGGGGAGCCGGGGGCGGGTGCACCGGGCCTCGGCCCCTTCCTACACCCTCAAAAAAATATAGATTAGGGCTCTTCTCTGCGCGGTTGCCTCGGAGCTACGTGCAGCTCGGTCCCGCCGCTCCAGCTGGGGAGGAGGGTCCCGCCGCGCCTTCTCCGGTCCCAGCCCGCAGCCCCGGGACAGGCCCTCGGCGCCCCCCTGGATGCCCCGGCGAGACCGAGGATGGGCTCGGGGCCCCTCGGGGCCGAGTGTGAAGGGGCTTCCAGGTCTCAGGCCCGGCGCGCTCTGCTGCGGCGCACCCTGGGGTGCAGCCGGGGCTGCAGGGCCATCTGGACGCGGAAAAGCAGCCCCGGCGCCGGCGGGCGCGGGGTGTCGAGGGGTGGGCCCCGGCGGCCAGAGGGAGAAAACGAGAGCGAACTCCCTCTCCCCACCCCGGGGGGCTAGAAGGTTCCGGCGACTCTTCCCAGGCCTGGGAAACAGGCTCCCGAGGGCTCACGGTGCCCCGACCTCTCCCGGCTGCGCGCCTGGGACGGGGGCTGTTCGGAAAGACGCGGCCCAGGGGCAGTGGCACCTCCGGGGGGCTGAGGCCTCGGGGACAGTCTGGGACCGCGCCGCTCTGTACAAAGCAAAAGCCAAATTCTCAAAAATCTCAAGAGGGAAAGAATGATTTTTTAAGAATCATTTTTTTCCTTTCACTTTTAACAAACCGTGTGCCGGGAGAAAAATTAAAAACTAAATGAGTGATGGCTCAGGACACTATCCACAAATCTGTGAAATCCCCTGTTTAAAAATATTTTCCCCAAGGCCAGCCCCACGACTGTCCAGTCCTTTGCCTCCTCCCGAAAATCACAACAAAAACAATAGGAAATGCAGCCACGGTCCTGGGAAGTAGGAGTAGCCGTGAGGCCCAGGGAACCCACTGCGGCCGAAACTGCCACGCTCTTCCTTTCTCTTTAACCAAAAAATAAATAAATAAATAAATAAATAAAAATAAAAAAGATAATAATAAGAAGTAAAACCTTTTAATACATCAAATATACGGAATTTTAATCTTTAAAGCGATACATTGTCTATTATTTTAGTACATGACGTAAACCTTACTTGTCCCCTTCTCAGCGGGTGGACTTAAAAATTAAAAATAGTTGTGTTCCTTTTAAAGAACAAAATAAGGCAAATGAGGTTTTGGAATAGAATTGTTTTTCCTTTTTTTTTTTGTTTTCTTCCAGAATACATACAAAAAAATACCCATTCTCTTTCGATGGTATACACCTTAAAAATAATTGCAATTTGAAATCAGAGCTGACAAATTGTGACTTGTTTTGTTTTGTTTTTTCTTTTTTTGTAACAAACATGCATGTAAATTTGTGTTTCAATCAGACATTAAATAAGAACGTACAATACAATAATAGCAATTTTAAAGTAACATTAAAGAGAAGACCTCTAGTTCTGTGGCGGTTTTGTATTTATTTATAATCTACAAGGGACGGGAGGGTTTGTTTTCCACACTTTTACCCTCGAGATTTAAATTTTTTTTTTTTTACCCCTCCTCCTTTTTTTTTTTTCTTTTTTCTTTTTTTTTTAACCTACGGAGCTCAACCTAAATAATGCACTTTTGAACCACGGGTCCGCTTGGAGCTAACATAAATAAATACCAGTGTCCACCGATGCAGTCCTCAGATGAACACTTTCTCAATTAATTTTTTCCTTCTTTTTCTATAAAAAGTCAAATGATATTTTTTTTCCAACTTTTATAAAGTTTGGGTGGGTGGGGAGGTGAGAGGGTGGGGGTGGAAAGAGGAGTTTCCCACCGGGTCTCGGTCGCTGTTTCGGGTAGATAGATACGGCATATATATATTTTTTCCCCTCTCCTGGCCCGGGGCATCCCCACGCGCGGGTGACAGTAGCCTCTGCCCTGTTCCCACCCCCCTCGGCTCCTCCCTCCCCCCTGCCCCTTCCTCTCCCTCGCTGACCCTCCCCACCGCCCTCACTGATACCCCAGTGCCGAGGCCGTGGTCAGTCTCTGTCCGTAGAGGGCGTAGGGGGAGTAGTAGGGTCCGGTGGCGGCGGGCACGGGCACGGGCGCGCCGGGCGTGGGGAGCGGGCTCTTGGAGTAGGGGTGGTAGCGGCTGCTGAGTCCCAGCGCGTGGTGGGGGCTGCGCAGCGCCAGCGTCCCGGGGCTGCCCGGAGCGCCCGACGTGGGGATGTGCATGTGGCACGCCATGGCAGCCGCGGCGGCGCTGGCCAGGGACGAAGAGCTGGGGTAGCCCGACAGCAGTTTGTCTGTCCCGGGGAAGGCCGTATGGGTCCGCAAGTGGCTCAGCAGCTCTTCGGACGTGGCGAAGCGCTTGTCGCAGGGCCCGTTGGCCGACACCCAGTTGCAGATGTGCGGGAGCGGGTCGTTCGGGAGCATGAAGCCGTAGGGGTAGAGGGGGTGGCCGGCCAGGGAGGGCGGCGTGGCGCCGGCGGCGGCGGCGGCCGTCAGCGACGAGTGCACGCCGTGCAGCGGGTGCGTGGGGTACACCAGCGGGTATCCGGACTTGAGCGCCGCGGCCGCCGCGGCCGGATCGTGAGCGCACGACGCGCTGGCCGCCGCCGCCCCGGCCAGGTGGCTGGCGCAGTGGTAGCTGAGGCAGTACGGGTCCCGGCACAAACTAGCTGTCATCACGGAGGGCGGCGACGCCCCGGCCAGGGGGCTGGAGCCGGCCGGCTTGCTGCAGCCCAGGGAGCCCGCCGCGGCCGCCGCCAGCTGCGCCCCCACCAGGCTGCCGGGCTTGGTGGGGTCGAGAGCCACGCCGTGCGGCAGGAACTGCGGCGGGTAGCCCGCGTAGGCCCCGGCCAGGCTGCCCGGGTAGGTCATGCCCGCGGGGGGCAGAGGGAACACTGTCTGGCCCGGCTTGTAGGGCGACACGGGGGCCACCAGCCCGGAGCCCAGCACCGAGGAGGAGGCGGGCGCGCTGGGGCCGGAGCCGGAGCTGGAGCCCGAGGAGCCGCCGCAGTCCGAGCCTAGGGCCTTGCCCCCGGGCCCCCCATCTGGGTGCTGGTTCACGTCCACATTAATCCCTCCGCCGCAGCTGATCCGGCCGTGCGCCAGCCCCGCGGGTCCCCCTTCGGCCGAGGCGCCCCCGGAGCCCTTGCTGGCGCCGCCGCCGCCGCCCACGTCGGGGTCCTTCTTGTCGTCCTTGCCCTCCGGGCCGCCCCCGGCCGAAGGCAGCATGCCTCCTGGCGAGCAGGCCGACGCGCTGGAGCTGGGGCTGCCTGTCCTGGGCGTGAATGGCTGGCAGGTGGCGCTCGGTACCCGGAATCCGGACTTCTCGGCCGAAACCCCCCCGCCGCCGCCCCCGCCGCCGCCGCCGCCGCCGCCGCCGCCGCCGCCTCCCGGCTCCTTCTTATCCGAGCCGGGCTTGGAGTACGGCTTGAAACTCGACTTGTCCTCCACGCCGATGTCGCTCAGCTTGAGGGGGCCCGACTTTGCGTCCTTGTCGCCCCCGGTGCCGCTGCCCGCACCGCCCGCGCCGCCCCCGTTGGAGGCGACAGAGGAGAGTTTGGAAGAGGGCGAGGGGTCGGGCTTCCCGATCTGTGAGCATGTTTGCGCCAACAGCGCCAGCGGGCTCTTCTTGGCATCAAGCTGCGGGTCAGACGTGGGGTTGGGGGGGTGGCACAAAGAGAAAGAAGGGGAAACCCTTTAGAATCCTGGCTTCTGGGGTTCAAACGCCCTTCCGCAACCGCCAGTGTGGATCCTCCCAGCTCTCGGCGCAATCCTAGGCAGCACCACTTCACCCTCCTCGCCAAACGGACAGACAGACCGACACGGACAGACATTCGCCCTTGAGAAAGGCGGCAGTCCGCCCCCCCCCCCCCGCCTTGCCCCGCGCCCCGGCCAAATCAGGATCTTTCCTGACCTTTCTAAGAGCTAACCGTATTTTTTTTTTTAAATACTCAGTAAATGTTTTGGTTTCTGACTCCTAGACCCAGGACTATACCTTTGCGCCCCCCCGCCCCCCCACATACACACACGCACATCCCCAATTATCCAGAGTAAGGGCTTGGGCAGTTGGCGCCTTAGAGGCTGTGTGCAAATACCAGCTTCTGGGGAACCTTAAGATTGCGACTTTGGAACCGCATTTCGACTTCCGCCCGTCTTCCGGGGCCCAAAGTGAGGGGGCCTGGGTCCGGGTTGGGGCTTTAATACCAGAGAGAGAAATAAGTTTTGGCCGCTTTGTCCCCTAGCAATCACACCCCATCTACCTCCTCCCCCTCTTTCCGCCCTAGTTTTACGGGTTCGGGAGCACTGTGCTCTCCCCCCATCCCCAGAGCTGAATCACTCTGACCTCCCGCCCCCCCAGCCCCCATCCCCCACACACACTCCCACCCCCAGATCCCGAGAGCAAGAAATCCCACGGAGCGGCAGCCGGGGGGGGGGGTCCCCGCGCGAGCCGGGGACAGTCCTTACCTCGATGGGGCTGACGGGAGTGGAAGGCAGGGGCTGCAGGTACTCGGGGTGCAGAATGTGGCCAGTCCGTGCCGTCAGCATCTTCAGCACCTTGATGGGCAGGCGGTTAGCCTGGCGGAGAGGGTCAGAGGGGGGCACAGCGTGCACAAAAGGCTTGGTGCTGCCGGCCGGGGACGAGCCTTGGCCGGGGCCGGAGCTATTTCCAGAGAGCGCGCTGGTCCAGGCAGGGTCCGCGCCGCCGCCGCCGCCGCCGCCGCCGCTGTGCTTACTGCTTCTTAGGGCAGAAAGCGAGGGCGCTGTGCTCATGACCCACCCGCACGCATGGGAGCAGCGGGGGGAGGGCTCCGGGAGGCGCGGGGCGGGCTCCGGGCTGCGCGCTCGCCCGGGGAGCAGAAGCAGGAGGAGGAGGAGCTGGTGCGGCGGCCACGGGCACCCGGCGCGCCCTCTCGGCGCCTGGAGCCAGAAGCGGATAATCCTGGGTGGCCCGCGGCGGGGCCGTGGCCGCGCGGGAGGAGCCGGCCGGGCTGTGCGCGCGCCGCGGGGCTCGCCGTGTCCGCCTCGGGCTGCGCCCCTGCGCTGCGCGCTGGCGACCCGGCGCTGGCGCTGCGCTGGGCGATGTGAGCCGCTGCCTGTCCAGCCGGGGCTCTGGCGAGGAAACTCACTTCAAAAGCAGCTGCACCGAGGGGGAGATTAAAGCCTTTGCCGCCTTCCAATCAAATGGGAGCCCGAGGTGATTGGAGGGTCAAGGGGATGTGACGCGTCCCGCGCCGCCGCCGCCGCCGCCGCCGCCGCCGCCAGGACTCTCAGCGCTGGTTTTAATGGGCAGCTCCTTCTTCACCGCCCCCCTCCCGCGTGTCCCCTCCCTCGATTTCGCTCCGAGGACGAGCTGGACATTTATTCTGCGTTTGCTCTCGGCCGCCTCCCTCTTTTTTTCTTCTGCGTCGTCCTGCCTTTCCCGGGCTCGAAAATAAACCGAAACCTATTTTTTTTGCAGGAGGGTGCGTATGAGGAACAGGATTGAGGGAGTGACTAGAAGGCGCAGCGGCGGGAGTCCGGACAACGGCCCGACTTTCGGCTCCAGGGGTGCACAGGGGACCCACACACCAAATACTCTGTCTCGCTCAGTAATTGAAATCTCTCGCGGCGCGGCCGCCTGGGTAAGGAAAGGTGCGGAGCGGGTGACGGAGGAAGTCCGCCCGCCCGCTTTGATTTCCCGAGGTTCGGCAGCGGAGAAACCAGAAGCTAGGTGGGCAGTGGAGGCGGCGGCGGCGGCGGCGGCGGCGGCTCCTCTCCGGGCTGCGCGCGGGGCTCCCAGCCCTTCCCAGCCACGTGACGCCCGGGGACGCGCAGATTGGGGCTGGAGCGGGGGTCACATGTTTCCTCTGTTTCACACTCAGTCCCCCCCCCCCCCGTTCTTACTCTCCCCTGCTACCCTCTCTTCTCCTCTCTCCCCCTCTCTCCCCAGTTCTTTGGGCATCTCCACCCCTCCATCAATTGTCAATGTTCCTCGACCGCAATCAATCAGTTATTTGTCAGCTCTTGTCAATCCGCCCGTGATTTATGTCAGCTTTTGTTGCTGATTACAAGGCGGGTGCGACTTGAAGGGAAAAAGAGAGAGGGAGAGAGAAAGAGAGAGATGGAGAGTAAGGAAGAGACCAAGGGGGAACCAGCAGAGGGGGGGGGGGGAGGAGCAGCCTCCCGGGATGGGGTGGGGGCGGCTCTAAGGGAAAGAATGGAAGAGGGGGAAAGAGGCTGTGTGTGTCAGGAAAATGAATAGTGAGAGTAAAGTGCGCAGGTGTGCCCAGGGCGCCGGGAGGGTGGCACAGGCCCGAGGTGCGCGCCTCGCCCCTCTCGGGGTGGAAGGACAGACCCCTTCCTACCTCTGGGACTTGGGTCTCTTGGGGCCGCGGAGGGAGAAGCTGCCCCGGGTACTCGAGGCGGGCGGAGGCGACGTCTAAGATGGGAGAGCTTTCTGTCCCCCGGAGAGTCAGTCCCTCGGGAGCGTGAGGAGGTCGGGCTGCTAGCCTGCGGCGGACCCCATCCTTCGTCCTGCCCCGACCCCAAACTCGGGCTTCCAAGAGCCCCGCACCACAACGTAGTGTCGAGTCCCGGTGGTCCGTGGTGGGGTCGCTCCCCCCGGCCCCCCCCCCCCCCCCCGCGCCTTGATTCTCGAGCCCTGGCAAGGGCTGAGAGGCCGCGAGGAGGCCCGGCCTCGGGCGCACGGTGGAGAGGCGACTCGGGCGGACCCCGGCCCCCTCCCCAACCCGCTCCCACCCTGCGGTGTCCCCGCGGGCTGGGTGGCCGGGCTTACTCTGGGCTGCTCGCTCGAATTCCTAGGAACGCCGAGCGGGGACTGAGCTGCGGAGGGGAAGCCGAGGGAAAGGGCGAGAGCGGGAGGGGGCGGCTGCCTGTAGGAACTTGGGTCTTCCAGGGAAGCGGAGCGGGACTGCCGTGTTCCCCTCGATTTGCACCGTCACTCGGGCGGTTTGGAAGGAAGAGGGGAGGCGCTGTGCGTGCCTCCGTGTACCTGGAGCTGGGTGCACAAGTGTGTGTGTGTACCTCCGTGCCGCTGTGTGCGTTCTCAGGGCTTTCTTGGGGAGCGTCCGGAGCGAGTTCGGAGGTCGCCTCCAGAAACTCGCAGAAACTGGAAAAGGGGGCAGGAGGAGGACACTACCCCTTCCTCGGAAGGACTTGGACGACTTTGAATCTCCCCTCCCCCACTTTTCCGCCCCGGCTCTTCTTTTGTTGTCAAGTCCTTTGATAAATGGTAGGGCAGGGAGCGCGGGGAGCCAGGAGCCGGTCTGTACCCGCGCGGGGGGCAGGGGCCGGGGCTGGCCACCCGGTTTCCTTCCGCGCTGCGCCCCGGACGGCGGGGGTCGGGGCTAGGACCTGCCCTCCGCAGGCTCGCCCTCTCCTCTCTCACCACTCCATCCACCACCACCACCACCACCCCCGCCTTTTTGTCTCTCTCCCACTCCACGCAGGTACCGAGAACTTTCTGGGGTGAGTTTTAGAATTTTCTCGTAGGCATTCTCTTCCTGCGTTTTCGTCTTATCCCTTGATCTTTTGGGTTGGTAAACTTGGTGAGACCGTAACTTGACTACAGATGATCTGGATGGAGAAGAGGAAAGTGAGGCGGTGTGTGTTTGGGGCTGCTGTTGGTCGGGGTGTGTGCGTGCGTGTGTGTAGGTGTAAGCACACACCTGCGTTCAAGGGGATTTGAACGGTGCGGCACCCGAGGAAGGTGAGTCCGTGAGACGGCGGTGAGGCCACACGCGAGGTTGTGAAGGTGGTCTGAATAATCTTTGGGGAGTTTCGGAGGGCAGGACAGTCCTCAGCTGTCTCTGCGGGGCAGCGGGTGCGGGAGGCCGCCGGCGTCCTGCGGGCGTGATGGTGTCTGCGTCGCGGAGCGCGCGGCTGTCGAGGTGTCGGCCGGCATCCCCCGTAGAGCTCCCAGCTCCGCGAGCCCGGCCGTGGGCCGCGCGTCGCCGCAGCCTCCTCGACACGCCGCCGCCGGGACCCCGAAGGCTGGGGGCGGTGGCCAGAGCTGGCGGTGACAGCGGGCGTCTCCTCCCGCCCCGTCCCCGCCCCCCCCCCGAGATGCCCCCCCGCCTCGCCCCAGACTCAGTTCTTTGCCTCTCCTGGAATCCCAGCAGCTTTCTCTTTACATCGGGCGGTTCTCGGGCATCAACCCCGGCACCGAAAGCCTTGCGGGCACCAGAGAGTGGGCCCCGCGTGCCCCAGGAGGGGCGTGCCTCGGTGCGGCCGCACACGCTCGCAGGCCTGCGCCGGGCGGCGCGCGCGGGGGGACCGTGGTCCGCGTGCATCCGCTCTTCGCAAACCCCGACTCGGAAGGTCCGAGCGCACGGGGGCGCCTGGGGGCCTGCGCGCCCCGGGCTTTCGGGAGGCGCCGGCATCGGAGCCTGCGCACCTCGCCGGGGAGGCCAAATCCCTGAAGGCCTTGGAGGCCTTGGGGGTGGGGGAGTTATTAATTACTCCGCACTAGGCCTAAAGCCTGCAGCCCCAGCGGCGGTTGGCGTGGATGTCCTGCGGATTTTATTTGCACACAGTGTAAATGATTTGTTTTCTCTAAAAAAGGAGTGGGCATGGCAGATATTTGAGGAGGGGGTGGGAGGAGAAGGAAGGCGAGAGAGCTGAGGAAAAAAGTTTGAAAATGCCTTGAACTATTCACTGTCGAGATGGCTAATCAGTATTGAGGCCGGAGGGCAGGCGGGCCGCCTTTCACCGCCGCTTCCCTTTCATCTCGGGCTCGGCGGAGGCGCTCAATTAAAAGCCTATCAGTTTGTAAGTAAATCAACGCCTATCAGAGTTGTCACATCAAACAAAACGATTATTATTGCAGCCCGCCTCCCCTATTAATCTCCCTCGAAGATAATCCGCCTGACAGGTCAGGCCCGGCGAGCTGGAAAGCCTGGCCCAGAGCGCCCCAACAGTCCGGGACTGGCGCGCGCCCCTGGGGGCCTCCCCACCACGGTCCCGCCCCGCCTTGTGGTCCCCCGGGAGGGGGGAGAGCAGGAGCAGGCGGCGGCCGCTGGACCCGGGCCCGCCCCTCCGGACTGGGAGCAGGGCCCAGATTCGCAGGGCTAGTGGGGGACCGGCTCGGGCGGCCCTCACCTCTTCTCCGGCCTGCGGTGCCACCGGGCCTGCCGGAGCCACGGTCTGGTCCCAGGGCCTCGCCATCGCCTGTACACTTTTCAGATCGCCTCTCTTGACTTTTTCCTCTTTCCTTGCTTCTCTTTTTTTTGTTTCCCACCCACTTCTTTCTAGATTCCCTAACCATTTTATTCTTTTTTTTCTCTTCCTTTCCCCCCTTTCCTACTTGACAGGGAATATTTCCTATTCTTTCTCCCTCCTCTCGGTACACAGTATAGACCACTTTGGCACAGTCACATTTTCTGAAGCAGGGCATTCTTAGGGTCCGGGTTATTTCTCTGCGGCAGGGCTGCCTCGGGAGTGTGTGCAATTCCCAGGAACTCCTGACAAAGTCCTGCCTAATTTCTCCCCAAGCAGGGGCTCTCAGAAGCTCTGCGCCTGTGCCAGGGTTGGGTGCGCTTGGAGGGATGAGAAAAAAGGACCAGGGCAGTGTGATGGTTGGACTGTTGCAAGAGCCCTATTCTGGAATAAGTATCTGGCCTTGGAGTTTCACAGCTACAACGTCGCGGACCTCGCTCTTGGTGTTGCTTGAGCTTTGCAAGTGTGTGGAGGACACCCTCCGGGCATCTGGGCTTCAGCACTGAGTCTGTGAGGGGGTGCCTAACACGTAATAAGTAAATGCAGTCAGATAATCACTTCTATGGCTTCAAACCGGAGCTCCCCGGCTGGGTGGGGCCCAGACTCCGCATGGAAGCGAAATCCTGGCCTTCTCCGGTGTCCTCCAGCTTTGCGCTTTGAGACACCTCGGGATCAAGCACGACCTGTCTTTTTTCTGAGCTCTTGCTCCAAATCCATAGGCCCAAATGGCCACTGCCTAGCCCGCTGGAGCCAGGATTGTGGGGTCACTGAAGTGGCTAAGGGGGAAAGGTCCGCCGGCATGACCCCAGGTCCTATGACCCCAAATGCCAGGTTCAGCGCCTGTTGAAGTCTCCCTCCCGGAGCATGAATCGTGGAGAACCCCGGAGGCAAGGCAGTGTTGGCTGTCCCGGCAGTGCCTCGCCCAGCAGTCACCGCGTTGTCCGAGGTCGAGGATATGGAATAGAGCCCACCTCAGCGTGCTCGGTGTCCAGAGCTGCAGCACCCGTGGCTCCCACCCCGGGTTCCCGAAAGCCCCCCTATTTGTGCACACCTTCCGCAGGCCACCTGGTAGTAATATTTATTTCCATGCCCAGAAATATTGTAGCGATGCAGTTCAATTATCTGTGTGCTTGCTCTCCTTAAATGTATTTATTTCACCTCTGCTCCTCCGCAGATATTTAAAGAGGCACACATAATGCATGCACCCTTCAACCTAGCAGAACTCACTCTGGTTATAGGAAATATTCGCTGGGTGGTTATTGGGACATGAAGGCTATCATCTCGAGCGGGAATTGCATTCAAGCAGGAACTGTTTTAAAAAAAAAACAACAACAAACTTGCTCTAGAATTTTTCTAACTAAACTGTATGTGTACACACCCAAGAATTTAATAATATTTTATATCCCTCTATAGATCTAAACATTCAAATGGTTATATTACATGCCCTTGAAACCGGAAGCGATCTTCCGTTCACACTAGACGTGGAGCTGTTTGTATAATGTTCATCTCCCTGCACTTACACATAAATCTTGCTCTAATAAATTCAACCTTGTCGTTTTTAGAATCGACGGGATTTCTCTGCGGTTTGCGCCTCCAGGATCCGAATAAATGCAGCTCGCAGGCATCCGGCAGGAAACGGCTCCCGGTTCGAGTGTATGCAGACGCATCGGCCCAGCGCGGGACGCGAGGTGGCTCCTGGTGATCTTGCGGCTGCAGGTCCGGCCTCCAAAGGAGACTGGGCTGTGAGCGCCCTCAGGCCGGGGCGGCCCCTTGCTGCCCGGCAGTGCCCGGCAGCCCCCATCCCTGGGGGGGGGGTGTGCTTCGGGAACCCGCCGGGCGGAGTCCGCCCTCGGCGAAAACTGAAAGCAAATGCCGAGGCAAAAGAAGCCCGAACTTTCTTCGACGCAACTTTGCCACAACGATCCGGTGGCGACTTAGGCAGGACCGCGCGCTGGTGCGTGCGCGCGCGCAAGGTGGGGGCGCCGGCTGAAGGAGGCTTGGGGCGGCCGAGGCTGGCCCGAGGCGAAACCCTAGGGAAGGCGCCTCCCCTTCCTTATTTCTCGCCAACCCCTCGGCCTCCGTCGGTAAAAAAATAGTTTCCAGTGGGCAGCGGACGCCCAGTATGTGTTGGTGGGGATCGCACCAGGGAGAAGGAAGCTTTGTAAAAGTTGCAGAAAGAGCTCTGCCCAGAAGCGTCCGCCCAGCAGGGCTCGCAGGGAAGGTCGGGGGACCAGCTCGCCTTCCCCGGGGCGGGATGCCTAGCAATCGGCTTGGGGAACCCCTGGCCCAGTCCTCTCCGCTCACCTCGAACCCCCGCGTAAATAACCCCCGGCCGGCTGCGCTGGAAACTTAGAGGCGCGGCGCCGCGGTTGGCGGGCGAGGCCCGGACGCTGAGCCGGCCCGCAAGGCCGCTTCTGGGCGCGCTCGGACCCGGCCCTAAGACAGGCTTGCACGGGGGTGAGAGGACGAAGGTGGTTTCAGCTCCCGCCCGGCTGCCTAGACCGTCACCGCCGACCTCCCAGCTCCCTGGAGCGGGCGCTTCCCCCCTGGGAGCCGCGGCCTTGGAGGGGCCGGCAAGGGCGCAAAGTGCGCGCGCGGGCCGGCGCGGGGGTGGGGGGCGGCTGCCGGTCTCTCCGCGGGGCCTGTCGCCGGGCTGGCCGCGGCGGGTGAGTGATGAGGGCAGAGAAGGGCGCCCATAAATCGCGGGTGTCAGGGCGAAAAACTCTCTTTATTGTCTGCGTGATGGATGGGCCCGGGGACGAGACACCAAATACTTCGTATCGCCTTTAAATGGGAACACATTTTCCGCGGCCATAATTCATGTTTTTTAAATAGAAAGTTTGAAATGTTGCCTATATTTCACCGGCCCTGACATATTTATGAATCGCTCCCTGCATGCAAATATCATTATTTAAAGCGCCGGGGAGAGCTGGGGGGGGGGGAGGGGAGGAGGCACGGCCCCCGTGGCGTGGAGGTGGTGAACCGGGGAAATGCAAGTGGAGAGGGGGGTGCATCTCCCTAAAGTGCGGACAATGAGGCGCAGGGGAAAGCCTTATCCGGAAGCCGAGCGCACCGGGGGCTCCCCTCCCGCGCGGCTGGATCCAGCGCTGCGGCTCCGGGAAGTTTGAGCGGCTCGGGACCGAGGACCCGCCCCTGGCCCTGCGGGAAGACCCCGGGGGGGGGGGGGGGGGCTTTTGCGTCCCTCTCCGAGGCCCTGATCCGAGCCAAAGCCACCTTTTCCAAGGAGAAAATGTTTTTTGTTTTTTTTTTTAATAAAAGAATTTAACAAACGCAAATAATAACAACAATCCAACACGTTTCGTGTTCTTTGCATTTGCATTGATTTTATTGATTTTCATTCTGCAAACCTCGGATTGCGCGCGCCCGGGAGGAGCGACCGTCAGACCCCAGGCGCCGCGGGGAGCGGGTGGGGGGGATGACCCGCCCGAGCTGCGGCCCCGGCCCCGGCCCAACCAGCTCACAACCTCGCAGGCACCACGGAGCCTGCGCAAGACGCGGGGACACCAATGATCCGGCTCCCAGGCTCTGGGGGTTCAGTCCCGCCCCCTCGACCTCCCCAGCGCTCCCGGGGGCCGCGTCCCGCCCACCCCCAGCCCCACCGTCGACCGTCGCTTTAGAAAAAAGCTGGGCACGTGCCGTCAGCCTCCCCCTTGCCCGTCCAGCCGGGGAGGCGCCCACACCTGCGTCCTCAGGAGCAGAGTCTTTACCTGTGCGGTTCCCCGCGGCGCCCGCGGCCGCGCCCGTAACAGAGGAATGGAAAGGAGGACGGGGGAGTGGGAGGGACAGGGCGCCGCCCGAGACGGCCACGCTCGCCGACCCAGGTCCTCCTCTTCGGACCAGGCGCTGGGGCCCCGACCGAACTCCCTCTAATAGCCGAATCGCGTGGGGCAGAGCCGACCCGGGGACCGGCCCGGGGACCCCGCACCGCGAGGGAGGGGCGGGCCCGGCGGCACTTCCGCTGGGGGCGGGGCCTCAGGCTGCGGCGCGAGCCCCGCCCCCCGCGGCACAAGCCCCGCCCCCCCACGGCGCCGGCCCCGCCCCGGCCTCTTAGGCCCCGCCTCCGCTGGCTGGGCTGCAGCATCTCCGGGAAGCGGGGGTGGGTGGGGGGCCCTCCCCCCGGCGCTCCTCTCCCCCACCTGGGCGTGCTGTCCTAGGTTTCTTAAATCTCAGGACCACATGCGCCTGCACACTAACAACCTGGGCCCAAACTCGCATGTAAGACTTTGTCTAAGTTTGGTCTCTTGGTAGCCCCGAGACCAGCCTGGCCCAGGGGCTCTCGAACATCTCCTGAAATCAGGCCAGTCGTCCCCCTCCCCCTCGGATAGTAGGGAATACATATCCGTGATCATGGGGTCCCACCTGTCTTTCAGGAAGATCAAAAGTTAACACTTTTTGACTGTTCACTTTATGCCAGATACTAAGAACTGTGTGTGAATTATGTCCTCACAGCATAAGGTAAGTCCCATGAAGGTCCTGTTTTACAGATAATGAGATTGAGGTACTGAATGTGCTGAATGGGTGAATAATGACTTTTGGGGTTCATTTTGCACTTTGGGGGGCCACCAGTAAGTATTCTTTAGGGTCTTCTATCCTGAGATGTTTTCAATTTAATAAGGGGGATAAAAAAAAACTCACGAAAATATTATTGTGAACCTATATGTTGTAAATATCAAATAAGGGAATCCTCAAGGAGGTTGAAGAAGAGAAGTATCTATGGTTTTCCAGACATTTATTCAGATTTTCAAAGTGTAAGATTTGTTAGTTGACACAGGTGATGGACCCCCCCATGACCACCCCTCCCACCATTCTGCCTTGTATGTCTCAAGCCTGTAGCTTTTATCTTTCTCACTTCATATATTAGTGCTATCATAGTTGAGTACCTTATTAGCTCTTGACTGAGATGCTGCCATAAGAACCTTCTAACTGTTCGTTTTCTAGCCTCTCTTGCCTCTAATGCATTAGGCATACTCATGCGAATTTTCTTGATCACATCATTCCCTTGTCCCCAAATCTTCAGTGGCTCCCCCTCGTCCACATGAAACATTCAACTCTTCCTAATCTAGCTCTAAACTACTTCTAAAAAGTTTTAAGTTGCATTTCAAAATTATGAAATACACATGTTGACTTCAACCAGCAAAGCCCTCAAACATACAAAAAGACAAACTTTATGATCTCACCCATCTCCTCATTTCCCACTCAGTCTTCTGAGATATCCAGTGTTAACAGCTGGGATGTAACTTCTGTCCCTTTCTCCACACTCACCAGGCTCATATGAACTGTGCTCACATATATGGGACTATTATGTTATTGCTTGTGTATACAATGAAAATATTAGAGCTATCTGTTCCTCATTCTTTCTTGAAAACAAATGGGTTTATAGATATAGAGGTAATTTATTTATTTTTAGTCACATAGTATTCCTTAGAATGAAGATACCCCCATATTCAACCATCCCCCGTTGATAGTCATAATGGTTGCTATCAGGGTTTTTTTCTCACTAACAAAATTTCCTGAGTCTATATCCTTGCAGTCAGTGATTTTATTTCCATGGGGTAGATTACAAAAGTGCAGCTGCCTATACCCCAGCCAAATCTAATTTCTTTGTTCTTACCACATGCCCTGTGTTTTCCCATTTTGTGTCAGTTCTTCCTAGAAGTTCCTTGTCCTCCATGCTCTTGTATCCAATTTCTAATCCTGCAATGCCCAAGTCTGATACCTGAATTTAGATATATGGTTCAATATCCACCTTCCTCCTTTTTCCTAAGCTTACCATTGTAGCAAAGTGCCAGGCCCAGTGTCTACACCAATCACGACAATCCTATTTTTGTCTTTCCCAATCCTTACAGCTAGGGATGGTCAAGTGACCCAGTTTTGCATTTGAGACACAAATACAAGTATGGAGGTGGCAAAGCTAGAGGGGAAACTTTGGGAAACACTCTTGTTTTCCTGATCAAAGGAGATGATGCAGATGTTTTGACACTTCCCCTTCCTCTCTATCTCTTTTATTCCTTCTATGATCTTGGATATAATATCTACAGCTGTAGCAGCGAAAAGTCCAGGTGAATGGCAGAGAGACACTTAATTCTGGCATCACTGGGACACTGGGCCATCTCCAGTAATCACCCACCCCCAGAATTTTTGTGGTAGTAGAAATAGCAAATTCCTCTTTGTTCAAGTCAGTGACATTGGGGATTTCTATATTTGCAGTCAAGCATATCCTTTACCTGTCCCCTTTGGCAAATCTTATTTCTACTGGCGTTATCATCACTGGGATACTAACACAGGAGTCCAAAAAAAATATAGAACCCTATCACAGACTCGCCTTCAAACATCCTTTTTTTTTTTTTAAGATTTTATTTATTTATTAATGAGAGACACACAGAGAGAGGCAGAGACATAGGCAGAGGGAGAAGCAGGCTCCGCATGGGGAGCCTGATGTAGGACTCAATCCCGGTGCTCCGGGATCACACCCTGAGCTTGAAGGCAGATGCTCAATCACTGAACCACCCAGGCATCTCTTGCCTTCAAACATTCTTGAAGGATAGTATTTTAGAATAGCCAAGTAGCCAAGAGTCTCTTGGAGTAAATAAAGTCTGGTCATTCCCTTAACCCTCAGTATCACCATAAGCTATTGTCTAGAGGGCATGTGGTGCTTTTGTTTGTTTGTTTTGCTTTGTTTTGACCTTTTTTGCCTGCTTATCATCTGAAGCTCCTTCCTGTTTGTTGTAATGCGGGGCCTGCTTCCAACCACAAAAGTTGAAGGGGACACATCCTCCCTCTTGTACCATCTAGCTCAGGGCTCAGCTTCCCCTCCCTTACCTCCATTTGAGTAGATCATAGTGCTTCAGCACGTGGTGGGCTCTGGGGTCCAGCTGCTTGGTTCCAAAGAACAGTACTGCCACAATTCCTAGATGTGTGACTTGGGGGCAAGGTTCTTAGTCCCTCTGAAGTCTCAGTTTCCTCTTGTGCAAAATTAATGTAATAATGGTACCTACCTCTCAGGCCAATGGGTATATTAAATGAGGCAATGCATGTGCCCAGCACATAGAAAGTGCTCAAAGTGATGATGATGATGATGATGATGATGATGATCCCCCTGCGTTCTTTCTTACTGCTGACCCCCTGGGGTGCAGTCAGTACCACTCATCTGACACTTAGCTATCTACTAATTGATGATATCTTTTATTAGCTATTTAAATTCATATTGTTTACTTTGTGTGTGTGTGTGTGCGTGTTCCAGTTCCCAGTTAGATTTTAAGATCCTCCAGGCCCAACCAGATGCCTTCTTTGTATTCCTAACTCACACTAGCAGAGGGCTAAGTTAAATTAGGCATAAATGAACCCTTATTAAAATGAATAATAAAACATCCAATGACTGTGTAGTCCTTTCCATGGTTTCTTTTAATCCTCACAACAGTCCTAGAAGACATGTACTGTTATTCCCATTTTACAGATGAGGAAACTGAGGTTCGTAGAGAGGAAGTCATTTGCCCCCATTCCAAAGTCACTGCTCTTTCCTGCCTCACAGTGGCCTCCTTCAGCTTAAGAAGTTCTGGAAATGCCTCCCTCTCAAGCTCTAAGGTCCAAACTCACCTTCTCTGGAAGCTCAGTTCAGCATCCCTGTGAGCTCTACCATCCTTTCCATGTATCCAAGGGCAGAGATGTTAGAGATCTATCGTTAAATGAATAAAGCTGGTTATGAAAGAATAGGGACGTGCACACACACCCACAGTTAATGCGTGTCACCTAGAGTGCAGGCTGCCAGGGTGTCTATGTAACCAACCACTGGTCACTTAGGGAATGGGCTCGTGGGTGATTTTAACTTTCTTCTTGCTCACCTGTAGTTTCTACTGCAAACATTTGTTGCCTTTATAAATAGGGAAAAGACAATACTTCTGTTTGTTTGCTTGTTGAATGGAGACAATGATGCAGTGCCTTCAGAAGTTTCCTTGCTTCCATGCTCTTCCCAGTTTCCTTTTACTGAAAAATGCTCCCAATCAAAGCAACTTCTTTTTTTCTCCTTCCTCCTCTGAGTCAGGTGGGCAGAGGCCCATCCCTGGCACTTATTAGTCACAGGTTTGAAATGCAGGGGAGGGTATGGGAGGGAGAAATGATTGGTGTGGGGTGGGAATTTGGGGATTCTTTTATCCCCTGCATCTCAAAGGCTGACAGGCTCTTGAGGGGTGGAAATGACTGGTAATTAGTGAACCTTCTCTGCTGCACACACTAAAGACACACTTCACAGTCTCTGTGACCTCTGCAGCCCGGTGAGGCTTTGTTATGTAGATGCTCTTAATTGGGTGAGTCACTTACTGCAAACAGCTTCAGGAGAGAGCACTGTAGGCTGTTTCAGGGAGGCTTCTTACCAGAGGTTCTAACTCGGGAATTGGGGGGCTTGAAAGCAATGGCCTCCGAGTAACTCCACTCCAACCTATAGAAGTGAAAAGTGTGATCCCAGGGCTTGGGGTCAGCATGGTGAGCTTTTAGGGGAAGTGTTAGGCTATGGCCTTCATTTTCTCCCTCCCTCTCTCCCTGTCTTCTTCAGTTTATAGATCACCTATTCTGGGCAAAGTTGAGAATACCTTGCCATATAAACTGGGTTCTCTATACTCAAGGAGTTGTCCACCTAGTTAGGACAGATACGAATGTATATAACAACACCAGATAGCAGGAGTCAATGCCAGGCACGTGTAAGAGTCTTTACAATGATGTTTCAGACCCTGGAGCAGTCACTGAGGGCTGGATCATTGGAGAAAGCTTGTCAACAAGGGTGAGCAAGACATAGAAGGGATTATGGGGAGAGGGATTCCCAGGGTGAGACTTCATGAACAAAGACATCACCAGGTCACTGTCACACCCAACACACTGAACTTGGCTCACACTGTCAGATACACTGAGCGCAGTGAGAGAATGATTCAGCAGGTCCTCAAGTTCGCTGCATTTACATTGTCACATGTGGCTGTTGGTTCTAGAGTGTCCTATCTGCTGCTTCCTCTCTGTAGGATGGTACAGCACATATGTACTTTTTAATTGCATGGAGTCCCCCACCCCCCAATGTGTACATTGCTAAATGGTACCATCTTGGCTCCTCCATCCTTGCCTGGCAAATAGACATCAAGTCCTGGCAATTGGGCTGCAGTCTCTCCCTTCAGGCCCTCTCTACCCTTCATGGGGGTCAGGTGTACTTTCAGAGCCTGTGAGGACAGGTTCCTGACCCTGTTCTCCTCTTCCAGTCAGCTTTCCTACTATTGTCAGGCCTGTTGCCCTAGAAAACAAATGTATCCACTTTACTCCCATTGTGCTCAAAGTGAGGCTTATGTAGGTCTTTCTGGTCTGGCCCCTGCCTGCCTCTTTTGCTCCCTTCCTGTCTTCAAGTTGCTGATGACGTCCCTGCTGTTAAATTCAATGGTTAATTACTTGTCCTCAACTTACTTGACCTTGAGTAGCACTCTATTTTCCCTCTTATTCCTTAATATTTTATTTATAAAATTTTTCAAACTTATAAAAAAAATGTAAAGAACTGGATAATGAATGCCCATTTCCCTTCACCTAGACTGATCAGCTGCTCACATGTTACCATGTTCTCTCTCTTAGAAACGCACACACACACACATTCTTTTTTCTTTTTTTTTAGCATTATTTTTTTCTGAACCATTTGGAAGCTGTAGGCAACTTGATTTCTTCAGCTTGCATCTCCTAAGAAAAAAAAATTCTCTTATGAAATCGCAATACAATTAGTGCACCTAAGAAAAGCTATATTAATTTAATATCACCAGTAACATCATGAAATGGCTCAAAGGTAAACGTTCATGATTGTCACTAAAAGGTCTTTTTAGTGGTTTTTCTTTCCCCTAGTTTCAGTATCCAAGAAAAGATCACGCATTGCTCTTGGTTGTCATGTTTTAGTCCATTTTTATCTAAAACATTCTTCCCTGCGCCCCCTCCCCCCCATGGTATTGACATTTTGGACAGTGTAGCTCAGTTATCTTGAAGAATGTTTCACTTCTAGATTTGTCTCTTTCCTCATGAGTAGATTCTGGGTAGACATTTTGGCAAGAATAGCATGTGAGTAGTGTGTACTTCCCATTGCATCACACTAGAGGCCCATATTATCAGGCTTCACCCTGGGAGATGTGAAGTTTGGGTTCTTGGGTAGGGTTGTGACCACCAGATCCCTCCACTGTAAAGGTACATTTCCCGTTTGTAATTTATAGGTACTCTGTGAATTTCCTGTTCACCCAGTGCTTTCAGCATTCCCTGGTGGGCCTTGGCTGAATTTGTCCTTATGTTAGAACCTCATCTTTTTTTTTTTTTAATCATTTTTTTCTTGGCTTCTAGAGTCTGACTTGTTTTGGTTCTTCCTTACCTCTGTAGCTGCTCATTCTCAGTTTCTGTGGTTTCTCTCCTTCTCCTTGACCTCTCACTGTCAATGCTCTAGGACCTAATCTCCAGATCATTTTCATCCTGTCTCGTGGCGTTAGATGCCATCTAGAAGCTGAGGACTCTAGTTCATATCTGCTTCCTTAAGTCTACATTTGTGTACGGACTGGCTCTTTGGCCTTTCTGCTTGTATGTCTCAGAAGCATCCCAAACTTCTTCTTCATCTTTTTTTTTTTTTTATATTTTACTTATTTATTCATGAGAGATAGAGAGGCAGAGACACAGGCCGAGGGAGAAGCAGGCTCCATGCAGGGAGCCCGATGCGGGACTCAATCCTGGGACTCCAGGATCATGCCCTGGGCCAAAGGCAGACACTCAACCACTGAGCCACCCAGGCATCCCACATCTCAAACTTCTTAGGTCCAAAAGTGATCCCCTGGTTCTTCCATCTGCTAACTTGCTCATCCATTTCAGTATGACAACTTCATCTTTCCAGTTGCTCAGGTCAAACCTTGGAGTTACTCTTGTCTCCTGTGTTTCTCATGCTCTCCATGTCCAATTCATCAGAAAATTCTGTTGATGTCGTCTTGAAAATATATGTAGGCACTCTTCACTGTCTTCAGGAATCCTACCATACATAGTCTGCTCTCTCTGTTTCTAATCTTCCTTCTCCATGGTCTATTCTCAATACAACAGCCAGAGCAGTTTTTACAAAATATGGGTCCTTTATTCAAGGCTCCCCATCTTACTTGGAGAACAAGCCCCAAATCCTAGTCTTAGTCTATCAGGCCCTAGATGATCTGCTTCCCCTCCTCACACCATACCCTGCCTTCTGATTTCACTTGCATTATTCTTCCTCTTGTTTGTTCCACTCTAGCCACCCTGACATCCTTGCTGTTTCCAAACCTGCCAGGCACTCTTTTGCCTCCGGGCCTTTGCACTTGCTGTTCTAGCTGCCTGGAACATTTTCCTCCTAGATGTGCACCTGGTTCTCCCTCGTTTCCTACAGGTCTTGGCTTAAATATCACTTTCTTAACCGGGCCTTCCCCGATCACCCCATCTACCCCCTGGGACTTCTTATCCACTTTCTGTGCTCTATTGTTCACCACAGACCTTATCATCACCTGACATATTTGGTATTTGCTTATTATCTCTCCTTACACTGGAATTAAGAGCCACAAGGATAGAAACGTTCTCTACTGCTCTGTCCCCAGAATTTAGATTAGTGTCAAGCACAGAGCAGGCACTTAGTAAATATTTTTTGAATGAATGAATCGAATGAATGAATTTCTAGTACCTCAGCATAAGCTATAAACACTCCAGGTTCTAATCTAAGTACTGATTATTTAAAATTTCTGTATTCTCTACTGGCCACTGGTAGCTACTACAGTAGATGGGAGACCCAGAGTGTCCCAGATTGGGGTTCAGAGTTCAGACTGTAGTGATGAGATGGAACCCATGAATCCAACATTGGCCTGTGTGCCTATCCACTTACTCATAGGTTTATGTGCTTTTGTGTGTCTGTGAGAGTCTGTGCCAGTGAGGTCATGTATAAAAGTCAGTGATCCTTCCATGTTTTCTTCTCCAAGAAAACCATACTTATTAGGACTGTAGAGCCTCTGTGAATGCCCCATGAGTGCCTCTGCTTGCAGCTGCAGCATCTTGAGGCTTCCGCCCACCTGTACTTTGGAGCTGAGCAGCAATCCAAAGGCTGGTGTGGCTACACCTGGGATATTCCTCTTTCTGGCTGGAGTGACACTGTGCCCTGGGAAGCACCTGAGCTCAAGTTCACTACTCAGGCATAAGCAAAATGGCAACACAATAACATGAGACTAGGAGAACACTAATAACTTTTGCATTTGCTGTTCTATCTGCTTGGAGGATCTTTCTCCCGAGTCTTCTTGTGGTTGGCTCCATGTTATTACTCAGATTTCCTCCCAAATGTTGCTCCTCTTAGAGAAGCCTTCCCAGAACACTCCCTTACCCATCTGAGGCTATGCAGTTTGTGCATCAGAAAGCTTTGTGAGAGGGGCTAAAGTCTGGCTCATGTGGTAAAATCTGGCTCATGTGGGTAAAGTCTGCCCATCAAGGATTTCACAGGTGAAATGCTCTGAACAGCTATCAGAGACCTTGGACATTGTATCCAAATCAGCCCCCCTGCCCTCCATCACTACTTCACATTATCTGCTTTTATCTTCATGGCATATCACAGTGCTACCTGAAATTATGCATTTCACAGACTTGAAATTATATTATTTATTTACTTGTTACCTGTGTCCTCCTGCCAGAATATAAGCCTTAGGGGAATAAATTTGTATCTGTCTTGTTCCTTATTGTCTGTACCTGACACCTAGTAGGTATCAAGAAATATTTATCAATGAGCACATTCCCTCTCCTTATTTTGGGGAGATGCACATACTTACTTGTGTTTTTATTTTAGTAGCAAATTGCTCCTTAGGTCAGTTAGTTTACATTTAAGAAAACTGAGGACCTCAGAAATGGAAGGATTCAGCAAAGGGCACCCAGTTAATAATAGCAAAACTAGGTCTCAAACCCAGGACTTGTAGGCCAGGCTACTGGCCACTACAAGACTTGCCCAGCACTTCATCTGACCCTCAGCTTTCCGATACTGGTGATACAAGTCCAACTGAGACTTGCTTTGCCCCTGGCTTAGAGCTATGGAGAGAGAGCTGGGGGTCCTTTCGGAGAAGTGGGAAGAGACTCTGAATTAATATTGGTAAATCATGGCAAAACCCTCTTGTGTGCATTATTATTATTGCCCCCCATATATTCTAAAATAATCCCTGTAAATAATTATAAAAATAAATCTCAGTGACAAATTTTGTATTTTACTTTATTTCCAGGAACACATTTATTCATCATAATCTCTTCAGGGGTAGGACAAATTGGAGCACTGGGTAGTGAATACAATTTGCAAATAGGCAATATAAGTAGAGAGAAAATTAATATGTATTCCTCAGTGCTCTAAAAGGAGAAGAAGAACATTAACAGCCATTTCCTTGAAGATATAACTTTGAAAATGTTATTTCTGATCTATCAGTATGGGGCTTGGTATGAGGAAGATGGTTACGACGTGACAAGAAGTGATTAGATGTGAAATGGCACCTTTCTGGTGCTCTTCCCCAGTCTCTTCACCCTCTTCTTACTGGGATGTAGTAGAAGTCCCATTTTATTTCCTTCAGAAGATGAGAATTCTGGCCCAGGGTCAGCTGCTCCTGTGCTGGGCAACCTGAGACAAGCCCCTTCCGTGCCTTTGGCCTCAGTTTCCTCAATCAGTAGTTGCAGTAAATGATTTCTAAAGCAGTGAGTCTGGTGGCCACAGTCCAAATTACCTGGGGGTACTTGAGAAAATATACATGTGAGGGCTGCATCTGTGGAATCAGAATCTCATCTGCTGAGTCCTACACATTTTTTCAATTTTTAATTTTTAAAAAAAGATTTTATTTTCTTATTCATGAGAGACAGAGAGAGAAAGAGGCAGAGACACAGGCAGAGAGGGAGAAGCAGGCTCCCTGCGGGAAGCCCGATGCGGGACTTGATCCTAGGACCCCGGGATCATGCCCTGAGCTGAAGGCAGCCGCTCAACTGCTGAGCCACCCAGGTGCCCCAGTCCTGTACATTTTAATTGGGGGGTGGGGAGGCTTATCAACCTCTAAATGATAGAACCTCTCCAAGCCAAGTTGGGAATCTGGCACTTGGACATGCTTCTCTCTCCCCCACAGGACAGTATGAAGTTGAACAGGTTCTTCTGGTCCATGTTCTTTTTCCTTCTCAAAAGTCCACTATGAGCCTCTGTCCTCAAAAACCAGAGATAACCTCCCTTCTGCCCCCCCCCCCCCCCCAAGGACTGGGAGCATCCAGCAAGTTCCTGGCAAATTGCTGTTTTCAGGATTTGTGAAAATAATGCTAAGAGATTACCAGGTAGCAGTTCCAACTATGACTTCTCTTTTCCTGACCCTTCCATCCAATCTCCTCCATTATTTTTTAATTACAAAGGCAGGGTAATGCATGTTGCAAAAATCACAGAACATATGCAGTGAAAAGCAGAAACCCCTCTCCCACCCACCTTTCTCAAACCTACTCCCTTCCCCACTCCCTGCTAATGTTTGCATTTTAATAGAAACAATAGTCACAGTATCTTTTAAGATCCGAAGAGCAGGGAACTCAGGCACTGAGAATTAATGGCAATGATAATTATAATAGTATACACTAATAATAAACTAACATTTATGCCATGAATAATCATGCCAAACATTATGATTGCATTTAATGTATATATTTTAAAATGTAATTTGTTCTGGTTGGGAGATCAGGGAGGTGTTTTGGAATCTAGATCATCCTTAATCTCTCACAAACATGCAAATATTGCAGCAAGGGCCCTGGAAACCTCTCCTCTTTCCTAAACTCCCTCTTTTAGACTGAAAGGAGGCTGCTTCAGCAACAAAGACCATTTTGTATGCAGACCTCCAGATTTTTTTTTTTTTTAATTGAAATCTGAATGTGGTGAGTCTGAACTAGGGGCTGGGGCATGATTAATTACAGCAATCATCTTAACCTGCCCAGGGGTTGGGCCTGAAAGAAATGAGGCCAGGCTGAATAGAAATTCGACTAAGGATAGGTAGGAATGCTAATAAAACTTTGTTAACTGGCCCTGTCCTCTCCACTGGTGATGCAGAGTTGGAGATTTTAAGAAATCAGTTCCTGTTTCACTGGTTCTGGACGACCCCAGAATCAACTCCCTTGATTGCAAATAAACAGGATTTTCCTTTTTGTCCGCAGGAATGCGATGGAGGAAGAACTCTAGGGGGAAGGGCCTTTTCTGCCAAAGGATAATAATAACAAAGATGACAGTAGGAATAAAATATTGCCCTCTTCATCAAGGGTGATAAAGAAATGTCTAGTGGTGTCGAACCTTCTCACTCTCCATTTGCAAGTGTTAGAGCTCCAGAATTCATAGGCTCAGGATTAGTTGCCCAGATCTGATTTGAACTTTCTGTTCTGTAGTCCCCATGAATATACTATACACGTTGGGGTACCTGTCTCAATTTTGGGTACAGGAAATAGGATCACAATTACAGGGCTTCTTGTTGACATAGTACTGCAGATGTCTGAGCACACATCTTTCCTGAAGTGTATGTCTTCATTATGTACACCCTGAGTGCCTAGTCTTTGGAAGCTGGGGCAGAAGAGCTGTGGGAGAAAATGGGTTGAGGCAGGGGTCTACTGCAGCTCACTCTCAGTTGCCCACTGGAATGGCAGGAGGGAACTGAAAAAGAACCTGGATGACCTCTTGAGCCGTCTCTTCCCCTCCATGCTTCTGGGGCCAAAGTGGAAAGAGATGTGTTCAAGATGAAGCCCCAAGCAAGATGTGTCTCCGCTGTTCACTTTTGTAAACTTCCTGTGTTGGGAAGGAATCATTTATTCACCTCCTGGGCCAACCTTATCTCAGCATTCCTTTGCTCTCTCCCCCTTCCAAAGGGAGGGCCATATTACCTGAAGAACTTTACCTTTGTTATTTAATTGTCCTTTTTGCTCAAGAAAATGATGAGGAAGTAGCAGGATGTCCTCAACCCGCCTCTTCCGATTTTCTTTGACCCAGAGATACAGATCCTTCTTCTTCTCCCTCCTTTCCTGTTCTTCTCCCTCCTACTTGTTCTTCTCTTCTGAAGATAACTTCCTAAGCTGAAGGCAGTAAGGGGAGGTGAATCCAGTCTGGTTTTAGAGGAGCCCTTCCCCGCCAAATTCAACAAATTTCTCCTCTGCTCAAGAGCTTTCAGTAGTTCTATGTTACCAGCTTACATTTCAAAGCCCACGTCAATCTGAGCTAGCCTCATTTTTTTGTGATTTCCCCAATTGTCTGTCCCTTACCTAGTCACCTGGCCCCCTCGGTGTGATCACCTATCGGAGACAAGAGGGGTGGGGGCGCAAAACAGCTAAAAGCCAGGCAGAGGATGGGAGAAGTGGGAGGGGTAGGGGATGAAAGGATTCTAAAAGACCTTGAGTGACATTGGAAATTTTGGGCTGTGTTATTAGCTGATTGGGAGCATTGAAAGATTTCAGGTGGGTGGGTCCAATCAGGCTTTTAGGATGATCACTCCAGCACTGTGCAGAGGAAGGAAAAAATAGTGAGGAAGGCCTGGAAAGGTAGAAAAGATCCCTGCCTACTTTGGCGTCATTGGCAGAGTGTCCACAAAACAGTCTGTGCTCAGAAGACACAGCTGTGTATGGATGCGGGGGCACGGATGAGATGACCTCAAGCACCTTCCTGCTGGGGTGAGAGTGTGTATGTTCCCATTTCATCTGTGAGTAGGTTTAAGCCTGTTTCCACATGCCCTCTCCTGCCAGTCCTCTCCCCTTCCTTCTAGGAAGGCCAAGGTGGAAGGTGGAGAGGGCAGTGTATCAGGACTGTCAGGGCCTGGGTCCACTTCCTCCTTTTGGGCAGGAAAGGCAGACAAAAGTGGACAATGGACCAGAGAGGCTGCATCCAGCAGAGGAGAGAGGAGCATGAGGAGCTGGTCTGTGGGGCAGAAGGCCTTGGAAGATTCCCTTTGATCCCCCTTATCTCTGGAGGGCAAGCCGCCTTTTTTGGCCTGTAGGACCTTTTGTTGCAGCATTTCCTGAATCCCCTCAAAGTAAACACAGCCAAGTCTCTGTTCTTAGAGTTCCCTTCTGCTATGTCTGCTCCTCCCAGCAGAGAGAGGGGCAGGCAGGTCAGCCCTCAGAGGTCAACACCGCTCATCAGGATGCTGACAAGAAGGGCCCACATTACAATGTGTTGGCACCAGGCCCGAGAGACAATGATGATAGCCACAATATGCTTAACCACGATCGTAATTATCATCAGCTGCACAAACAGGGGTTTCTAAGTGCTGTTTAGACACACGGAGCAATGAAAACAAAAGCCCTGGGAACACCCTCCTCAACAGCGGTGGGAGCTACAATCATCAGTGGGGTCTACTGAATTGAGGTAACTGCAATGCAGGGCGTCAGACCTGGAGCCTGGCACTCAGGACTTAGTTTCCCCTTCTGTTTGGATGGGGCCGGTACTCACAGGTGGGAGGGAAGGAGGGAGCGGGGGAGCGGCCAGTCAAGGCTAGGCCGACTCTGGTGATAATGTGACAATGAAGTGGTATGTGGTAATAGCTTCCTGCATCCTGGGGATGGAGGCACGAAGGCAAAAATTCACAGGGAGAAAATGTGGTTCCTTTCAGTTGAGGACAGACAGGAGCTGCCCACCCAACCTGGTGCAGGAGGCAGTAAAGGCCACCTTTCGCTTGCAGCCGAGTGGGTGTGCGTGGGGGCGGGGGTGTGGATGCGGAATCTGACCGCATGGGTGACTTGGAGCTTCACAAATAAGAGGGAGAGAATCCGAGAAACCTGAAATTTTGGGGACACCACTGACTCCCCTTCTCGAGGGCTTATCCCTGTCAGCTGGGGGGCTGTTAGCTATTCGTAGGGAAATCCGATCGCCCCTTCCTCCCGCCCCCCCACCAGGTGTCCTTTCCACCTCCCCGTGTGCCGCTGCCCCTCCAAGGCGGGGAGGGGACTTGGGTCCACGCCCCCGCCCCGCGGTCGCGGCAGTTATGTAACCTGGATTGCGAAACAGAGGAGCGGCCGCGCCCCGGGCTAGCTAACGGCTCGACCCGGCGCCCCTGGCGCGGAGCCCCCTCCCCGGGCCGCCCCCACTAACGAGTGGGGCTGCGCGCGTGGAGCTTGGGGTGGGGGGTGCTCCTGTTCCCCTGGCCCCGCCCGCGGCGACGGGGTCCGGGGCGCCCGGGGGCGGTCGGGGGTCCAGGGCGATCGCGTCGGGGCGCGGGGCGCCGGGGGCCACCTGGGGGCGAGCCTCGGTTCACCTGCGCGGGGGCCGCGGCGCAGGGCGCGCAGCTGACCCGGGTCCCAGCACCCGGCCGGCGCCTCGGGCTTCCGCCGGGTCAGCTGACTGCCTAGTGCGGAACTGCGCGCCCCGCCGGGCCGCCCGCCGCCGCCGCGCTGGGTGCTCCGCGCTCGGTGCTCCGCGCTCCGTGCTGGGTGCTCCGCGCTCGGTGCTCCGCGCCCCCACTCGGTGCTCCGCGCCGCGCGTCCGTCCGGTCGTCATGGCCGGGCTCGTGGTCAGTGGAACTCAAGTAAGTCCGCCAGGACGAGCCCCGCCCCCGCTGGGGGCAGTCGGTTTGGGGAGAGGGAGTGCTGGGGGCAAGGGGCCGCCCCGAGGTTAGGAAGGGCTCCTCGCCCAGGCTCAGGGGGCTGCTGTGTCCGGTGCTGGCGACTCTTTCAGGTGCCCAGGCCCGCCCCCTCAGCCCCCCTTCGGGCCGGCACACCCCCTGGGCGTGGGGGAAGAGGGGAAGGCCCCCTAGGTCGACCAGGCCCCCTAGGCCAACTAGGCCCCCTCGGTGCACCAGGCCCCCTACGCCTCCTCTGTCTCTAGCGCTCAACGCTTTGGCCAGCAGGGCCGGTCCTCCCTCAGGTAGAGTCATCCATGCCCACAGCTAATGGTAGTTTTGGGGGCGCATTAAAAGTGTGTGACCTCATAGTCAGGAGAAAGTAACTTTGGTCAAAGAAAACCTCTTAATATATTCCCCTTTACATGAATGAAGTTGAAAAATTTATTTATTTATTTTTAAAGATTTATTTATTTATGATAGAGAGAGAGAGAGAGAGAGAGAGAGAGAGAGAGGCAGAGACCCAGGAGGAGGGAGAAGCAGGCTCCATGCTGGGAGCCTGACTCAGGACTCGATCCCAGGACTGCAAGATCACGCCCTGGGCCAAAGGCAGGCACTAAACCGCTGAGCCACCCAGGGATCCCCCAAAGTTGAAAAATTTAAAGTTTAGGGGCCTGTGTGTGGTTTATTTTTTTAAGGAGTCCAGGATGGCAGAAATACCTAGGTCCTGCCAAAGACTGCATTCCGGGGAGGCTCTAAGTTTGGGGGCCACACTGCAGACTGCCTCTGGATCCTAAGCAGAGGGCCCTTATTCAAGGCAGGTAGAAGGCTAAAGTCCTCTGGTTTTATTTCGGCACCTGATTTCTTTTTTTTTAGTGTATTATATGATTGATAGACAATGTTTTATTAGTTTCAGGTGTACAACAGTGCTTCGACAATCCCGTACATTATACTTTGCTCACCACAAGTGTAGTTACCAGCTGTTACCATACAACGTTATTACAATATTATTGACTATATTCCCTAAGCTGTACTTTCTCATCCTCATGACTTATTTTATAACTGGCACTTTGTACCCCTTAACCCCCTTCACCTATTTTGCCTATCCTCCTCTCCTCGTCCCCTCTGGCAAGCACCAATTTGTTCTCTTGTATTTGAGTCCATTTTTGTTTTTTGTTCATTTTTTAGATTCCACATGCAAGTGAAATCCTATGGTGTTTCTTTCTGTGACTTATGTCACCTAGCATAATATCCTCTAGGTCCATCCATGTTGTCACAAATGGCAAGAGCTCATTCGGCACCTGACTTTTTGAACAGGTGTCTGTGAGGAATGGCAACATTCCAGTTTCAACTCTGGGTGACAGACACCTAGCCTCACTTGCTTTCAGCCCTGTAGTGAAGCCTCAGGTGTTCTTAGTCATTGCTGGAGGGATGCTGGGCCCAGGTGGCTTTTACCTTCTGGAAAAGCCAGGTTTCTCTTTCTAACCTCTGATTAAGCCAACCCTCTTCTCACCTTTCCTTGCATGCTCTAGAGAAATAGCTCTGAGGTTTTGAAGCTCTCCCCTTGGATTGCCTAAGGGAGGTAGCGTCAGGCACGGTTAGATTTTTGAGGTTACTTTGGGCAAATGTTTCCACCTTCTCAGAGTTCAGAAGTGAGCAGGCCAGGGACAGACCAGCCTGTGGGAAAGGTTAAAAATGATGGGTACAGGGGATCCCTGGGTGGCTCGGGGGTTTGGCGCCTGCCTTCGGCCCAGGGCATGATCCTGGGGTCCTGGGATCAAGTCCCACATCAGGCTCCCTGCATGGAGCCTGCTTCTCCCTCTGTCTGTGTCTCTGCCTCCCCCCCTCGAATAAATAAATAAAATCTTAAAAAAAAAATGATGGGTACATTTCGATGGCAGGGAAAAGGATTTTGGGGATTTAACCTGCCTGCCTTCAGAGGGAGGAGCTGGAGGAGGGGACCTCTGCCCAAGAATGGCCCCTTCCCCGCACCAGTCCCTAGGTCTCTGCATTTCAGACCCAGCATTCTTTGGGTGTAGCTTCTTCCAACTTCATGAAGCACTCCACAGTAGGGCTAAGAACTTTCCTGTGCCGCCTCTCTTCCCCCATGTCCCTAACTTGGTTTTCCTGTACCTCTTGCTTTTAGCCCACTCCAAATGGCTCAAAGGCAATCCCTAATGAGAGGACAGACTACGAAAGTACTCCTGGGGTGTTCATCCCCCATGTCCTAAACCTCCTAGGCCAGGAGCTCTGTGTGGCAACCCTGGAGTTTAGGGCCTTTGTAGCATCCTGCCCCTCTTCAGTTTCTAAAGACAGCCGTAACAAGAAGTAGTTCCTGGAATGTGAGTCACATGGTACTTCTCTAAGTTTGGTGAAGCCTACTTTAAAAAAAAAAAAAACTTCCCATGAGCCCATAATGTTGATCCTGTTTTTACTGCAATGCTGCTTATATATACAAACACATAACCAGATAGAATTTTTCCTAAGTTCAGAGAGACCTATCTCCCAAATAAAGAGATGGTTTAAGTGCATAGAAGAAAAAACCCCCACCGTGACACCACTGAAACAATTGAATGAGATGGATGATGTTTTGTTGAAATTAGGCCACTGCTTTCAACACCACGGTGGGCTGACTGCTGTTGCCTTGGGTTTTAGGAGTTCACGGGCCTACATCAGCCCTCTTTCCACTCTTCTCTGTAAAAATCTTTTTATTTAACATGAATCTGACTTCATTTGGCCTTCTCTTGGCTTGAAGGCATCATTTATATCACCAGTAAGTCCCCAGTCATCTTTTTCCACTAGTTTTTGACAAAGTAGCAACATTGATCTAATTGTAGATACAAATGCAAACTTGGAATTCAGGCACTGAAATTTTGTGCCCAAGAGACATGGGACTAACAAATCCCTTTTTTAGGGATATTAGTCTCATTCAACTGTTTACTGAGGGGCCACTAGGTGCCATGGACAGTGCTGTGTACTCTTCTCCTTGCTATAGGTAAGTTAAGGATCTAGGACTCACTGGGCTATTTCACCAGGATTGACTAGGTAACAGCCAGGTGCTAGGCATTTAGAAATGTTAGTTCCCTTATTCTTTACGTCTTTTGGATGCAGTTTGTGTTAGACTAGTTTACAAAAGAGGAAACAAACTCTCTGAGACTGTGACCCAGCCAGGATATCAGCTAGTAAATAGTAGCACAGGGATGGTTTCTACTCTGACAGAACTTACAGTGCTGCAGATTTATTTATTTATTTATTTATTTATTTATTTATTTTTTAAAGATTTTATTTATTTATTCATGATAGTCAGAGAGAGAGAGAGAGAGAGATGCAGAGACACAGGCAGAGGGAGAAGCAGGCTCCATGCACCGGGAGCCTGATGTGGGATTCGATCCCGGGTCTCCAGGATCGCACCCTGGGCCAAAGGCAGGCGCCAAACCGCTGCGCCACCCAGGGATCCCCAGTGCTGCAGATTTAAAATCGAGGAGCTTCTACCCCTGGCTGGGGTGAGGCCTCAGAAAATAACCGTCATCTCTATAAACAGTCACTAACCTATCATCCTCCGAAATGCCTAGGGGGCCAGACTGTTCCAACTGTAAAGAGAAATCTGTAGTCTTCCTCAGTTTGGTAATTCCCTGTGGCTTCTGCTCAGAGGGGCTGGGGATGTGTGTATGTGGCAATTTTGCACAGACATTCCTGACTTACTATCCAGTTTCCCTATGTAGGGATCTTCCTATGTTTTCATTTCCCTGATAATGGTGTCCCTTTCTGTTACTATTCCACACAGGGTAGAAGTCTTGGGATACTGGTGATAAAGGGTAGGCAAATGAAAAGTCAAAGTTTGGGTTTTTCATTCTAAAAGTGATTGACTAAATGCAGTGATTCTTGTTCTGGATGTGCGCTTGCTTCTGTGGCATTTAGGGTTTTTAAAAATTTTATTTACTTATTCATGAGAGACATACAGAGGCAAAGACCTAGCCAGAGGAAGAAGCAGGCTCCTTGTGGGGACCCTGTTGCAGGACTCAATCCCAGGACCCCAGGATCACGACCTGAGCCAAAGGCAGACACTCAACCACTGAGCCACCCAGGGTTCCTACATTTAGGGTCTATTAATTTCAATTTCCCTTCTCTTATTTGCTCAAGAAGCAAACTCTTTTTGGCCTGGCTCTTCTGCCCTTGTTACATTAGGTAATCCTCTGCTCCTAGAAGCTTCCTGACATCCTGAGAGGTAATGCCTTCCACTCAGGAGCACGTCCTAAACATGACTTTCTTCTCATCTTGAGCGTTGATTGCAGCACCTGGCACTGGCCGCTTGCTGCTCTTAAGCCTTGTCACACTGACTTGGACCCTTAAATGTGGTTGGCTTAACTCCTATCTCTGAATGCTCCCAGTTTACCATGAAGACTGGCAGGGGTCTGGTGTCCAAGCATACAGATGGCTTATCAAGTTGGTTTTCATACTAAATTTTAGAGACTTGTTCTTCACCATGCAACAAGTAGTGCTTTATTTAGTTTTCCTGGGATCTTGTGTTAAGCTATTGCAAGAAAACAAGCTGATGAAAGTCTTGTTAGGCATGTAAATAAATGAGCTGCAGCTGCATGGTGATAGCTGTCCTTGGTGCTCCTTTTGCCTCTGAAAGGGGATCCTACAGAAGAAAAAGGGGAGCAAATATCCCTCTCTTTCCCTAGGTTCTGACGTTCTTCTGGGGCTTTCAACATCCTATCATGAGGTAGTTCACGACCATTCAACTAGGAAGACACATTTTTGAGGCCAAAACACGATGATAGGTGCATCACTGGTGTTTATTGATCAAGAAAATCCACATCCACATGTGGATTTGTAAGAACTCTTTGTAGACCAAGTTGGAAGTTCCTATGCCTGGTGCAGGACTTTGGGCTTTATCAGACAAAGCTGTCTTACACTGGGCATGCTGCCAAAGTCCTAGTTACTTTGTAAGAACATGGGGGGATTTTGAGAAATTGGATCCCTATAATATTTTAAAATTTTATTTATGAGAGACAGAGACCTAGGAAGAGGGAGAAGCAGGCTCCCTGCAGGGAGCCTGATATGACTTGATCCCAGGACCCCAGGATCACAACCTGAGCCAAAGGCAGATGCTCAACCACTGAGCCACCCAGGCGCCCCCTATAAGGTTTAGTCTTTGGTGAGTCTATAAGGACAGAGCTCAGCTTCTACATCTAAACCTCAGCCTCTATGTTGTATATACCCTAGAGATCGTGAATAATGGTGCATATAAGGTGGGGGTGCATGCTGGGGTGAAAGGGATGGGTTTTCTGGTGATTTCCATGGGCCTGCAGATATTATAATCCAGAAACTGCTGCTGATCAAATGGGTATCCTGAGGGAAACTGAAGTCCCTTATATCCCCAGTGTCTTCTTGCTGTAGGATTTCCATCTCTACTTGGAAGCAGAACTTTATTATACAAGGAGTTCTGAGGAAAGACAGGTCCCATGTAGAAAAGGGAGGTTGCTAGATTGTTAGAGACCTTTATTTTTTAGCTTGTGTCTTCTGGAGTCCAAATCATTATGTTGGCCTCAGCCTGTTTTGTTTTGTTTTGTTCCTTCTCGTCTAATCCTACTCTCTCTCCTCCAAAAGTGAAGTTATTGAGGGAGTGAATGCAAGATACCTACTGTCAGCAGTCTGTTCCCATTGGCTAGGACAGGGTTGGGAACAGACTGGGAACAGCATATTAGGGTACAGTGTGATTTTTTTTTTTTTAAATTAGAGTCCTGTGAAAGTGCTGTTTCTGTAGTTCTAAGATTGAATATTAGTAAGTCATAATGTTCAGCCTAATATCTGGTGTTCTCTATGGCCACCGTATTCTTGTTCTCCATTAGGAAGCATAACCCCCAGGGGAATCTCTTTTTTTATTCTCATACCTGAGAAAGGGTCAGGACCATAGCCATATGATAGGCCTGAGTTTTTACCTGGTGGTGGTGGGGTGGTTAGGGAGTCATTTAGGGAAGTATCATATATTTTGATCCACTGGCCAACTCTCACCCATGGGTTTGTTTTATGGATTTTGGAGTTAGTGGTCGAATTGGCAACTATCTGTAAAAGATGTATTTCAAAGATTGAACAGTTGGAGCCTTGAGAAAGCCCTCTGACCTTCCCACTATCAGAAATTCTGCATCAAATTTCAGTTCAGCTCTTAATATTTGGACACACACTAGGTTGTTAATAGTGATGATAAAATAAGTAAAAGAAGACCTAAGGGAACAACCTGCAACACAAGTGGGATAGGTTGCAAAAGGCTCCCTGGAGAAAAGAGACTTGGAAGCTGTGGCCACCCTTCATTTCCCCGTCGCCTTCAAATCTGCTTTGTCTAGAGTGTGGGGGACATTTTATACACAGTGGTAATAGGATGCGATTGGCGGTCTGGGAAGGTTTTCTTGTCCAACCCTATTTGTTCCAGCACCCTGCAGGTTGAATGCTGGTAAGTGCATCTGCTGTATCTTTTATGAGGTAATGTGCATAACAGGGTATTTGGGGGAGGGGGGAAGAGAGGAGGAGAGGGAGGAGGAGAGCCAGAGGGGCAGCTGTTGGAAAGGCCCCTGAGCGAGAGGCTGATTGCTGTGATTATATCAGTGTGCTCTGACATGGGGGCTTTTTTGGACACCTGAATCTGGCCAATTTTAGTCCAATTTCCATTGTGTTAGGATTAGTCTCCATCATGCTAAATGTACCGGGAAAGGGGAACTGTTGGCAGAGTCCTTGAAGCCCCCAAAGCTGATTTGATCAGGAAAACAGTCACAATTGTGGCCTTTCTGTGTGTGTGTGGGGTGGGGTGGGGGGGTGGGGAGCGTGCGTTGCAAGTTGCGGAAGCAATCTTCGGATCAATGACTCAGGGTTGGGAGCAGCTGGGCGATTTCCGTTTGCCACATTGTTTCTGTTCCATTTAATTTCCAGGTGTCCTACATAGGCCAGGACTGCAGAGAAATTCCAGAGCACCTTGGCAGGGACTGTGGACATTTCGCAAAGAGGCTTGATCTGAGCTTTAACCTTCTGAGGTATGTACCGTTCACAAGATGCAGACCAGGCCAGGCAGGCCCAGTCCCCATGGTAACGGCCTGCAGGTGAAAGTCACCATCCAGTTCTGCAGGGGGTGTGGGGTCTGAGACGTGCAATCACACCCCTAAAGTGGGACTTTGCTTCCGATGAGTCTTCCGCTAGCCTCTCTGTGCCACTGAAAAGGCTGTGAGCGTGGACACCTCCATCTCCCCTGAGGTCCTACAAGAGGACCGTTGTGGCGGTACTTTGTTCTTTTCCTTTCTCACTGATACCCATGCAGACAAGTTATACTCTTGGGGAAGGAATAAGCTGGAAAATGGTCTTGCATTTTGGGATATTTAGGAATGCTTTTCTGGATAACCCCGTCTCCCAAAGATTTGCCAAATCACAGGTAGGGTGTGTGTGTGTGTGTGTGTGTGTGTGTATTATCATTCTTTGTTTTTTCCTTTTTAAATGAGTTGAAACCTTAAATATTTGCTATGATTTCTCCCAGATGGTATTTCAGTAATTCAGACACTGTTGGCATGGGGCAGGTGGGAGGGGAACTCTAACAACTGTTCTAATCTTGGCAAAAGTTAACTGTGATCTATATTATTCCATTGGAGATTACAGACAGTTACATCATTTCTTCATAAGAGGTTACCATTTGTGACTGGTTTGGGGGCTTGGAAGAGGAAGTAGAAGGTACTTGGAAAGCTGATATTGGGGGATAAATGAGCAGGGGTCAGGGTGGTGGCTTTTCCTAATAATCTGGTTCCATGTGGAGCTTTTCTCCTAAATGCTCCTTTGAGCTGTGCTGTCCTCCCAATGGAACAGACTCTTGGGATGGAAGGTGAGATGAAGAGCTCAAATGCCACCCCAGGACTCACACACTTTCGTATTTCCACGCCTTGGAGTCTTTTCTCTCCCAGCCTATGAGTCAGGACACTTGGGAATTAAGCATTTGAGAGAAGATGGACAAAACTCAGGGTATTAAGGCACCAGCAGGCAGAGGGAGTAACTTTAAGCCAAGAGAGCCTTTTGGGCTGGTACTTACTGAGATGCATGGTCTTCAGGGAAGGAGTGTCCAGAAGAGTATGTAGAAGAGAGTTGACACTGAGGGCATTTTCTCCCTGACTCCCAAAGGAGTCCCCGCTGCTTCTGGGGAGATACGGGAACTGAAAAGTCACAAAATAGTGAGTAGTGATGAGCGGATGCCAAAAAAAGAAATGCTGACTCTAAAGAAATTAAGGATGATTTTTGGTCCCGATACCCAAGAGCAGGACAAAAGTACACAGCCTGACCTGGACGGTGCCTGAGACATGTGTGCCCCTTAAAAAAAGCTCCCCAGTGCAGACTCAGGGGAAGGTTTCTTTGCTTGAGCGTTGGAAGAAGTTCTTTCTGTGTGACTGGCTTCCAGAAGCTTGGGGCATTGTGGCTCAGGCTGTGGCTGCCTTGCTGGTGGGAGCCCGGATGTGGGTTGGGGGGAGGCTGGGCCCCATGAGGGAGTGTGTCAGTGGGGACAGGTCATGGGACTGAGCTGTCAGGTCTGAGGAAACAGAGCTGTCTTTGTCAAACTCAGAGGCCCTGCCTCCCTTTGGCAGAGAAGGGGCTGGACCCTGGGAGACGTACGTGTGTGTGTGTGTGTGTGTGTGTGTGTGTGTGTGTGTGTGTGTGTGTGAGAGAGAGAGAGAGCGAGAGAGAGAGAGAGAGAGAGAGAGAGAGAGAGATCTGGGGCAGTGGTGGGAAGGGGCTGTGGTCTCTGAGGGGCTGGATGTATAAGGATTTATCATAGGAAATGACAGGTTCTAGAGGCAGGGCAATCCAGTGAGAGGAAGGTCAGTAAAACAAATTTGGAGGAAGGGGGGTTGTGAATCTGATTCTCCTTTGTTGAGAGGAGAGCATTTCTGTAGTGTTGAGTTTGAGATGCTATCCCCTCTTTTGGTGCGTGATCACCATGCTCGGTTACATAGCTGGATTGGGGCGGGGATGGGTGCTAGAGGGGTGAGGTCTAAGGTTCAGGAAGAGTTTACATGAGGACTTGGTTAAGCTGGAGGGACTTACAGATCAGAATGGAGAAAAGCAGCCCTGATTTAACGTGGGTGTATTGGGGCTGGATCCTCTTTTGACTGTCTTATAGTCCTAACTGGGGGGATGAGGGGAGGTGATGCTTTCTCTTGGGAGTCAGGGGGAGATGTGAGCTTATTTAGGCACTGGTCTCTATCTCTGCCTTCAGCTGGATCAAAATCCAAGCTGTTTTAGCTAATTCTTAAAAAAAAAAAAAAAAAAAAAAGTGGCTGAAAGGAGAGAATAAATGAAATAATGTGAATCCCCAGCCCACATTCTGTAGAAAGTTTCTCCCTGGCTCTGTCTCACTGTTTCCATGGGGTTGGGAGAGCATATCACCTGGTCCTTTTGCCCTGCCCCTGGAGTCCCTGCAGTTCCTCCCTCTAACATCTCTCTGCTCTGTTTGCTGTGTTACCTCTTGGCAGCCTGTCTGGCCCCAGTCAACATAGTCCTTTCCTTTCTCCAAAGCCCAACACAGTATTACTGTGTACTCTAAAACTTCTGACAATTTGAGGTACACTGGGGGGTGGTGGGTAGTATTGTAGTGCAGAGTAGGAGACCAGTTGGAATGACAGTTGGAATAACATTGTTCCTGGAAATCTTTTGGGCGCTCCCTTGTAATAGAGAATTTCTCCCTGGCCGTGATTCTCATTAGGGTTCGCCTTCCTGCATATGATGGGGCGCCTGTCTCTCCCAGCCCGTTTCTCACCTTTCCATCTCACTTGCCCTCTTCCCAGGCAGCCCTCAGAAACACACAATTCGGATCCCTGGGTGGCGCAGCGGTTTGGCGCCTGCCCTTGGCCCAGGGCGCGATCCTGGAGACCCGGGATCGAATCCCACGTCGGGCTCCTGGTGCATGGAGCCTGCTTCTCCCTCTGCCTGTGTCTCTGCCTCTCTCTCTCTCTCTCTCACTGCGTGCCTATCATAAATAAATAAAAAACTTAAAAAAATTAAAATTAAAAAAAAAAAAAAGAAACACACAATTCAGGACGCCTGAGTGGCTCAGCAGTTGAGTGTCTCTGCCTTTGGCTCAGGGCGTGATCCTGGGATCTGGGTTTGAGTCCCACATTGGGCTCCTTGCAGGAAGTCTGCTTCTCCCTCTGCCTGTGTCTCTGCCTCTCTCATTTTCTCTCATAAACAAACAAATAAATAAATAAATAAAATCTTTAAAAAAAACACACACACAATTCTTCTTACTTTGTCATATGTAGAAAAATTATTCCCCTCCTCTTTTTTTTTTGTTTTTTTAAAAGAACATCTCTGTGGGCCTCCCCGACTCCCCCTATCCAGAGAGTCCTATTAGGGTATTGACTTAAACAGAGCAATAACCCCTAATACAAATTTTGCTACACCCCTAGGTCACAATATCAGCTGAAGTCCATTTGTATTTTAGGCTACAGTTTGTTTTTAGGCAAGGAGTTCTATTCATTTTTTTGAATAGTTAATACATGCATCGGGCATAGGTTTTAGGAGGAACAAACATGCAAAAAGTAGGAGAAAAATTCTTCTCATGTAGATCCCTTAGCCTCCCAGTTCTCCTCTGCCCTGCTGTTATTCCTCTTTTTGTAGTCCTCCAGAGCTATTTTGTGCATATCCTAAACTGTGAATTTCTTTTTGGCCATATTGTATTTCTTCTTGCCAAGATGTTAGTTAAAAGGGAGGCACCAGGCTTCAGTTAACCACTCACATTAAGAACATCCTTTTCTATTGTCTTACCGCTAATTCATAACCGTACACCATCAATTTTGTTAATCTCATTCATAGAAGTGATAGTTCTGCTGATTCTTCCTATGGCCTCTTCTTATTCATTCTAGAGGGAAGGATAGTTATGGATTTAGAAGTTCAGAACCTTTTTTTTAAGTCACAATATATATTGACTATATGTATGAACTTTTATCCTATTACACTTCTTTCTTCTCTCCTGCATTGATTATTGTGAATCCTCTGCTGCTTTTGTATCTTCGAATAGTAAACTAGTTACCTGTCCATGCAGAAGGTTGTGGAAATTCAGGCTGTACTGTATCTATGACTCTGTCCTGGGGGAATGAAAGTTGCTGGAGTTAGTGTGTGCCCTGTCAGGTTGGAAGTTGGGAAGCAAAACACTACAAAAGGTCCAAATGAAATTTCTGGCTGCTTTAAAAGGCTCAAACATTGTCTCCCCTGCCCTTTCAGCCTAGATCTCTTTCTTCCTGGACATGATTCCCAGGGACAGGATCTTGTCATCCACCCTGGAATGGGGGTAGAGGTTTAGGGAGCTTATCCAGGAATGCCTGAGGGGAGGAGTGTTGTTCCTTAAATTTGAATGTATTAATGATCATGAGTCCAATGGGTGCATCTGCATAAAATCATACTTTAGGTCTTATTTTTTGAAGACAGTTTTTTAAAAAATGAAAACATGATCAATATAGAAATGTTAAACTCAAAGGTATAAGGAAACCCTCTTTCTTTCAAATCACTGATAATCTTACCACCGGAAATCACCACTGCTGACATTTTATTGTCTTCCAATATTTTATAATGCCAAATATTTAAAAATGATGCTGTTGCTCACATTGTGTTGGAAGCGTTTTCTTATCAATAAATACTGCATTACAGTGTTTAATGGTTTCTTATTTCTTAGTGTTGGACATTTAGATTGTTTCCAGATTTTTACTGTTAAAAATATTTCTATTATAAATATTCTTGTAATACTCACAAATAGGTCTCTGATTAGTTTCCTGGGACAAATTCCCAGAGACAGAATTGTCAGAGGGCTCTGATAAAGATGTCAGCTTGCCCTCAAGAGAAATTATACCGATCTCTGCTACTAAGAATATTTGAATACCCGTCATCCCAAACTCTTCCTTGAACTTGTTTTTGAGGTTTTCATATTTTATTTTTACTTTGATCAATAAAAAGATCCAATTCTTTAGCCAGTGCTCGTTCCTTAATCTGCTCAAGGCTAAGAGAGCTTGTTAATGAGCTACCCCAGCTTCAGTTTTCCTTTTTCCCTGATTGGGAAAGGAGAGCGTTCTCTGTGGTGCCCATCCCATGCCCCCGAGGGCCCTTAGTCCTGAGTGGTTTGAGTGGGTTGCTTGCTGAGCTTGTTGAGCACAGCAGGCAGAGCAGGGCTCCCATGGCAAACAGTGATAAATATGCCTGTGTCAATCTGGCACTAACACCGAGAGGGTTTAATTGATCTATGGCAACAGGAAGCTTATGTTTTAAAAATTAAATTATTTGCACTCGCATCTTATTTAGCATCACTCTGATAAATGCACTCGATGGGGGAATTGCCTAGGAGAAAATTTCTTAGATGGGAACTTGCTTGTTGTTTCCTTGGCTTTGGCCAGGATGAAAGTGAAAGACTGGAGAGGCTCGGAAGCTCCAGCAAAGAAATAAATGGTGGCTCTGTGCCTACCACCCCCATGAAGGCAAGGAGGTGGACACTTGGTGGTGCATGGTAAGGGCTTTGAGGACGGGCACACCACCATACTTGGTCTGTTATGAGCTGCTAGATGGAATTGGGCCTGGTAACTTGCTTCTAAATTGGGAAAATGGGCAGTGGAATTAAAAGGAACCAAGGCTTTGTGGTTAGACCACCCTGGCTTGAAATCCTTCTGTCACTCACCAGTTGTTTAACTGGCCTTAGGCTATTGCAGAAATTCTGAGCGTGTGACTATGTCAAGTGCCTAACAAATTATCTGGCATGTAATAGGCTTTCAATGAGCATAGCTCTAGTTAGAGCTAGAACATGTTGTGGGGGAGGCTGAAAGCTCAGACTTAACCCTCCACAGTGGCCATTTTATAATTATTGGGGTTCCTTATGGACATTGAGGATTTCTTCTCCTTCAGCACGTGGTGTATTTGCACATCTCTTTCCTTGGGTGAAACCACTCGGCAGAAACTTGAAAGGCCAGTGCACAGTTTGATTATAGCAGGTAGAGGAGTAATTGGCAGTCTGGGGTTCTGACTGTAAATAAGCAAAACCCTTTGCTGATCCAGGTTGGGCATGAATTTTAAATGAGAATTAAATCCGCGAGAGTTTAGGGTATCTGTTAATGCAGCATAACCTACCCTATGCTCACCAGTATACTTCAGTTCTCCAACTGTCTTTGACGTTCCATAAGCTCAACCCAGTCATCTCCTGCATATTTTTCATCTTTGTCAGTTAGGAGTGTACTTTCGTTCATAGTACAGTGGGAATGGGTGAGAGAGAATTCCCACCCAGACTTGCAGGAGAACAGCTCAAAGGGCATGTTCTGTTCTGAAGACATGGATCTTCATCAAACACCATTTCTTTGCAGTCAGGGGCCTTGTTCATACTCGTTTCGAAAAACCCAAATAAATGTAGTTGTCTTGCTTGGAGGCCATGTTGAGAGTGGAGTGGGGGAAGAGGTGATGGTAGGAAAGACAGACTTTAGAAAGATAAACTGTTAGTGAATTTGCAAAAATAGTTTTAGGACACTGATAAATTTGAAGGAGGCAAGGTTCTTCATGTGTTGGAACGAATGTTCTCTCGAAGCTGGGCAATGTTGTGAAAAGCAACCTTTTTTTTGTACCAAGAATATCACTGGCCATGTCTCCAGCTACCAACAGAACTTACCACTGAAAGGTTAAGTGGAAAACGACTTAGCAAATAATATCTAATGTCTCCGTAGCAAGGCTGTGATTTCCCATACTTACACTTTCTCAGGTAACCTCCGTGACTGTAGCACCACCAAACACCGCTTGAACAGGAACAGCAGGGATGGAGGGAAGATCATTGAGGGAGCAGGTTATCAGGCCATTGTGCGTGAGGTTCCAATGGCACCACCCTCTTCCTCCTCCAAGTGTCCTGACTTCCTGGATTTTTAACCCTCTGGCAAGGGGAAGTGGGTATTGAGACACTAGGGGTAAGACTGGGGCTGGGGAAGTGGTGGGAGACTGGAGAGAGTTGTCCAAGGGGCCATAATGAGGTTCAGCTTTCTCATTGACCATGACGAGCGCTGTAACCTGCAGTGTGATTTAGGAAATTCTGTCATTTAGAAATCTCCAGATTTCCTACCATGCTTGTCTCTAGGGTAAGTAATTCCTAGACTTTCTAGTAATGCCTCTTATTTCCCTTCTCATCCATTTTACTCATAATCTTGGGTTTAATTTCCCTTTCTTTATAAAGTTTATCTCTGAGTTTTTTGAACTTGGGCTTCACTGCTCTGTCTTCTCCCTCTGTCCTGCTCTCTGTCCTGAGGACCTCACTGTGCAGGTGGACGAAGCTGGTCTCCATGTTGTCAGTAGTCGGAAACAGTGGTGATTTGGGGACAAGGGGGTAGAGATTTGGCAAGAGTAACCCTTTCAGACTCTGTACTCACTGGCCCTTGAAGTTCTCATCCACAAAGTTCTGTCACAATGATGCAGGTGGGCTTCTACTAGCATTTGGCAGGTGAGGCCAGAGATGCTTTGCAGGGCATGGGACAGCTATGGACAAAAAGAAATCTTCCTCACGTGAACTGTGCTTTGTTGAGGAAGACCTCTGAATCCCGTCCCAGATAGATTGCAGAATGGCTCTCTTGAGCTTCACAATAAAGCAGCCTCGTGAATAAGCACTGAAAGGTGACTGGCTTCACTCTCCAACGGAGTCTAGGGACAAGGTATCAAACAAGTGACACCAGCCATGTTTATGGTCCTAATAACCAATGTTCTGGAGCTCTTTTGCGTGCCAGAGTTGAGCAGAACACTTCAAGTGCTATTCAGTCTTCCCAATAGCATTTTACAGTGTGATTATTAATTATCCACATTTTATAGAGGAAGCAACTGAGACCCCGATGGGGGAAGGAGTCTGCCCCAGACTACCCCAGTGGTTAAATGGGAGAGTGGGGATTAAATGGCCCCTGAGGGTTTGACTCCAGCCTACTTCTTAAGATATAACTTGTTGCCTTTTGGTGTGTGAGAGGATGGGTAGCCATTTCCAAGCTTGTATTTCCTTGTGCAGGGAAAAGGTGTTTTTGCTTTGTTTTTAAATTCTGAGCAGCCTGTGGAAGCCACCGTTGTGGGGTCACAGTGGATTCTGCAGCTTCAAGTTAGAGACCCTGTTGGCTTCAGAGGTCTATCTGTTGCATTTTCTCTTCTGTTTCTCCAAAACCCTGATTGGGAAACTTTGGGTTCATAGGACTTCTACTGAGACCCCGGTCTGGGTTGGAGGTGGGCTGTTCCCAGGGAACTCACTCTCTTCTTTTATTGCCTCCTGGGCTGTGAGGTATGGCTCAGATGAAGGCCACTGTCATGGGAAGAAGAGGCTTAGCAATTGCTGTGGCTCAGACTGTTCTCTGTCCCAGCCTTGGGTTGGGGACCTCGAGACCCATTACTGCATGGATGAGTTTTGAGTCTAGAGAGAAAAGAAGAGGGATGTGTGTGTGTGTTAGTCTGTCTATACTTGCACATGTATTCACTTGCATGCACACACCCACCATCTGAGAAACCTCTTTCCTCTTGTCTCCTCAGGGACTGCAGTGTTGGTGATTTCATCTGTTCCCTACTCCTTTATGATGAAAGGGAAACGATTATGCTTTTTGCTGGGTGTCTGTGTTTAATTGCAGGGATATAATAACTACAAATTCTCCCCGGCCAAGACTTTTCTAATAAAAGGTCTCTTCTCTCCCAGCTGCTTTCCTTTTTCCCTTCACCCCCCACCCCCATCACTGCCACAGCACAAGGTCACTTAGGGTTTTAAATGAGGGAGAGAGACCCATATGTTCAGGTTTCTAGAGTCTCTCTCTATAGCTATATATCCCTCTGTCTATATAAAGACCCCTCCTCCTCCAGACCCATCATTACAGAGATCAGCTATGTGGCCCCCCCCACCTTTGCACCACCTCCCCTCAGCTTCTCTCTGAGTTTATACAGAACTCGATTTTCAGTCTCCTGGGTGTCTGTTTTTTCTCTGGTTCTGAAGAAATAAGAGACGGGTAGAGCAGGGAAGACCAACAAAAGAGTTTTTTTTTTTTTTTTTTTTTTTTTTTTAAAACCCAAACCATTCTTGAGATAAAGCAAGACTTATTAAAAACAATTGGAGGGGAAAGCCAGAGAGGGGGTGTTAACCCCCCACATGCCCCGTTTTCTGCAGCTGGAGACGTGTTTTAAGAAAATGCACCATTGTTGAAACTTTTTTTTTTTCCTTGATGGATTTATTTATAAGGTAGAGAAATATTTTCCCCATAATTGGGTAACTCTTAATAGTAGCAATTGCATATTTATCAGTGTGAGGGGCTGTTATTAATGTAACTGTCAGGCCCAAACACATTTCTGCATTAAATCCATTTAGTATGTGCATTATTCGGGCTCGAATGTCACCAGGACATCAAAGCCCCGTAGGCATGGAGAGCTCAGTGCCCTGCTGTGGCTGCCGAACAGGCCCTTGATCAATAAATGTAACATGTTAATGCAGAGCAAATAGAATAAAAGATTTCTTTGACAAGACATGAAAAATCACCTTGTGGCAGCTGGCATGTGATGCCGTTTCTGGGGAGACACTAGCAAAGTTGATCTGACAAGTAAAGAGGAGAGATGATGGTTGTAAGGTGCTTTTGTTTCAAACTTCTTTCTTGACCTGTCAGGTTTTGAAGGCGCCTCAATGGCTCTTTTTTGTCATGTGAAAATTGTAGTCTTAGGTAGTTATGAAGCAGTTATCTCTTCTCAAATTGTGAATGCTGCTGTTTAATTGATTCACTTAGCATTTGAAACTGTCACGCATTAATAATTGCGAAATCCTGTAGATACTGCTCTAGTGTGTCATGCTTAAATGTGTAGTTATCAGAAAATTAATATCCTTAATGAACCGGTGCTTTCAAACTAACATTGCATGAAATCTCTTTTGCCCTTTGATTTGCTGAAGCCACATCCGCCAGTTTGCAGAGAATCACCTCTCGACAGTTTGCTTTCTTGATGCCCGACAAATGCCAGCTTTGCTGTGGGTACATCGCATGCTCAATGACAATAAATATAGTAATTATACTGGAGTTAGTAATTAACATAATTGTAGTCAATTACGACAAATACAGTGCAGAGCTAAATAAATGAGAGGGGAGAAATTAGCAAGCTAATTGATTTATCTTTACTTGGCTTTCTATTACAACTGGCAGGGCTCTTTTTCTTGGGGTGTGTGTGTGTGTAGGGGGGGGAGCAGGGGAAAAAGTCCCCACAAGGATTGTTTACAAGTAACTGATTTTGTTTTGAAGTTGCTTTGTCTTTTGACTTGTTATGCGTCACCCCCCACTCTGCTTACAAGGAGGAAAAAGGAAAGAAAAAGAGAACTTAAATGCCAAGGGAACATTTTTGTTAATTTAGCTACATCAAACCAAATGCAGCAGCTAAAGGGAGACAGGATTTCGCTTTCACTAAGGCTTGAGGAGTTAGAATTTTTTTTCTACCCAGCCATTGCTCTGGTAAATGAAAGTTTCATTGTGTGTGTGTTCTGAGTCTCCATCAATGAGGTGGTGCTTCGCTGAATAGTACATTGGGGGGTTATATATGCATGTTAATTTGCTCAATTTTGTGCTGCTGGCTTGGCACAAGAATTGGGCTATTTTACTTGTTTCAGCCCTCACTTGGTCTTGTTACACCTCCTCCCCTTGGTGTGGATGGAAAAGATGGGAAGGAGTAGACCGTGTTGGAGAGGGCAGGGGAGGGGCTCCAGTGAGGACCCCCCCCCCTTGCTCACTTTTCTTTCTTAGCCACCCCACCAGCATTCTCTAGGGTCCTAGGTTATCCCACTCCGGCGGCTGCCTGGAAAGTTGTTGTTGGGGCCTCGGTGCCCATTTGCTTTGAGTTGGTTTATTCTGTGCGGCCTGGAGCCCTGGTTAATGGTGTTAATGGTGCTTCGCTCTTCTTTGTTCACGTCTTTCAATATGACTGCTGTTCACTCAGGGAGAGCATGTGCATGTTTGGCGGCTTGTGGTTGTAGCACAGTCTGTTTTTTCTCACAACTTTCAGAAATGAGACTTTTTTTTTTTTTTTCCTTTGCCTCTTGTCACAGGAGGGGCCAAGTGACCTGAACTTTTTTAGGGTTGGAGTGCTTAAAATCTCACTCTGGTTACTACCTGATGTTTAAAAGTCAGTGCTTTCAGGACATGGCAGTTCAAGTATCTGGCATCATTTCTCAAACTTTTCAATCCTCCCAGGTTATTCTGAAGATGAAGCAGTTGAGTGAACAAAAAATTCAAACTCTTATTCAGCTCTTCCTCACGAAGACTCCACTGGCTCTGTTTTTAGTGTGATGTGAAGGGAGTTAGGGGCGGCAGTTTTACCTCTACATGGGTGGTGCAGAGAACCCTGCAGGACCTCATGTGGAATTCAGTTTTTCCAAGGCCTGAAAACGCTGTCCATATTTTGGAACAACAGGATGCACTTGGACACGGCTTCATGTGGTCATTCTTCATGTGTACTTCATTTGGAAATCAATTTCTGATATGAAATATTTATATACAAGGAATCACTTAAATTATTTAAAGTTTGCAGGCATAATGGCCTTTCTGGTGAAGTCTCAAATTATTGTCGTGAAAATGTATGGATCTGAGGAGAAGAGACTTTCATCATTGGGGGGAGGGAAGGTGAGATCTGGAACTCTAGCCTGAGTTTGATCTGGGTCAGAGAACAATTGGAGGATTCATAGGTATAGATTTGTTTACCAAAGAAAAGATGCATTCTCTGTGTTGTATACCTTCAGTGAGGGCAGTCTGCTGTGAGCTCCCCGGGAGGCAGCCAGGGCGAGACAACGTGTGAAGAAAAGCACTTCTGCTGTTGACCACTGCCAGCCAGAAGGTGACATCTGTAGTAGTTTCGTCACTGTAGACTCCACTCAGCTGCTGGTTTTTATGCTGTTTATTCTTCTCAATGGCGCTCAGATGTGGAGCAGATGTGAGTGCGGAAGAACTAGGATGATGGCAAAGGAAGCCTCTTTTCATTTTTAATATTGTAAAATTAAAGTTGCTCTAATCAGGGCTAGTTTTATTTTGTTTCCATACTGCTAAAGAACTAACAGGACGTGGGATAATTTAGGGGTGTTCTTTGTAAACAAAATGCTGTTGGCAAAGGCACCATTTCCCCAAGACTCTTCCCTGTTTCACTGAGGCCTACACCTGTTTAGATGTTTCAATAGGTACGTGTTGAAGTGCTTTATTTCTTAGAAATTCTAGTGATTTTTCTTAAATTTGGCAGCAGCTCTGTTGATTGAACCTATGAAATGCACTGTGGGCTTGGTAGAACAGGGAGCAAGAGGGGATGGAGTGTTAAGAGCTTGTGCTGTCTGTTGAGTGGGCATTCATTCACTTGCATGTGTCAGTCTTGGAGGGGGGTATTGGAATTGCCTGGTGGGGTGTTCATCTCAGGGACTCATTTTTCAGGGTGTATTCCCCATCCCCCTGAGTGTATCAGTGTGTTAGCCTGATTCCTCAGGGTTTACACCTCCTCAGAACAGTGAGAGACTAGGACCCTGAGGATGAACCTAAGAGGGTAGGATGTCTTCATCTGTGCTGACAGTTGAATTGTGGGGCCGCCTTGGTTGGCTCTTGTGAATTCTTCCCAGATGCCTGAGCCAGACTAACATCACAGAAAGTTAATTATCCTTCCAGTTCTAATTAGATAGAACAAACCAGTATCTTGAATTCTGGTCTTGGAGGCTGGGCTCTGGTAAGAAAACAGCCTGACCTGTGGTACGAGAAATGGAGCCTGGCAATGACTCCCGAAGGTCATTTTGTCAAGTGCTCTGACTCTGGGGAGTACTGCATTTGTTCCAGACCGTGACATGAAGCCATGGAAGAATGACTGCAGGGATAAATTTAACCATATAGTTGAAGGGATTTCTTTCCCCCTCTTCCATTTTAGCTGGTGAGTAGAAGTCAGGTCTGGGATACCCTAAGTCTTGGAGGATGCCAGCGCAGGGTTACAGTGGTCTTTCTAGTTGCCGTGTATAACTGGGTCCCTCTAGGGATGCACCTCTTATTCAAGTGGTCTTCATGGTCTTTCAATGACCCATATAGACATGACCATAGATTGCCATTCAGCTAAGTGGAGGTGGGGAGTGCTCAGAATAGCATGATTCCCCCAAGGTTGTCTAGAGTTGTCCTTAAGGGCTAGAGAGCTTGGATCATTGTTCTTTGTAGGTCTCTTCTGTTTGTTATAGTTACTGTTGTTATAGTTACTGATAGGTAACTATTCAGTGCATGCTGAGTTGCCTAATCTCATGGAGTTTTTAGATGCGATGTGTCCCCTTAAAAGCTCACATGCTCAATGTGGAGATAAAGTGAATTCAGGTTAAATGATTAGAACTATATAGGGTGACTGTCCAATCTAACCTGAAGATTTTGAGAACGTACTAGTTCTCTATTGGGGGGTATAGTCACTGTGTTTACTGTCTGGGAAGCTTGTTCTCTTTGAGTTAGCAGCTATGGGGAGCCACACAGAGGGAGGAAGGGTCAAACAGTGACTTGACCCACGTGAGCCCTAGGGTGGCTCCCAGAAGGGTCATCTAAATAGCCACAGGACAATGCATTTCAATTTAATGCCAGGGGTATATTGATTCTCATGCTCAAGTAGGTTTCAGGAGGGAGGACTTTGTCAGAGGAAATTTGAAGAAGAGATTGGGACTTGGGCCACACCTTGAAGAGAGAGCAGAGTTTGCCATGCTGGGTCGATTTCTGGGTAGGGTAAATAGCTTGCAAGATGTCAGCCCTTTGGAACCAGGCTTGTCCTGAGTGGAGACTGTGAGACCCTGGTCTCTGTGCCCTCAGGAGTTTGTGGGAGTCCAGGAGGAGAGAAATCGAAGAAGATAGCAAGCTCCCTCCCATACACACAGACACGAATCCCTTATTCTGTGCAGAATGGGGTGGTTCTGAGACATGGAAGTTCAATGGGGAGGGAAACTGGTCAGGCCAGAGGCTTTGGTGGAGGCCAATCAAGCATGGACTTGTTGGGGGGAGCAGGGAGGTATGGGTTCATCTCCCTCAAACCTTCACCCTGGAGTGACAGGCATGTAGCGAAGATAAGCCAGCTCCAGCTGGTGGAGGGCAGCCTGTTCCCAGGCTAGGCAGGGCCTGAGTGTCGGCCCTGACACACATACGTGGCAATTATGCTGTTTGAAGGGTCACAGTTAATGCAGTTCTTCCATGACTCCTGCTATAAGCATGCTGTGCCACTTAGCACCCAGCAAGGCCCTGTAGGCTGGCCTTGGGCTCATTCAGAAGGGGAGGAACCAAAACTTGAAATCTCATCTTTGAGAAATGACACTTTTTATTGTTGTTCTATGCCATGGTGTTTCTGCAAGGCTGGCACCTAGAGATGGATCCCCTCCCCAACTTGCACATTATTGGTTCTGTGAATGCCTTGGGGCCTTTGCAGTAGCTTTGCCTCCCACTGGAATGTCAGCTTTTCCAGTTTGGGATAACAGCTGCTTTCAGGAGTGCCCAGGGCAGACTTACGCATGTGGTAGGTGCCCCTCTATTGGAAGATGCTATCTAATTTGGGGGCTTCTCACTTGCCAAAGTGGATGTTTAAAAACATGCTAACGTTACTTTAAAGGAGGTTGCAGTAATGCTAACTACAGTTCATCTGTTCACTTTCCCTGGTTATCTTCTTAAGCTAGGTGTTCTTTTTTTATGAGAGAGAGAGCGAGAATGCATAAGCAAGGAGGACAGAAAGAAGGAGAGGAGAAGTAGGCTCAGGATATGGGGCTCCATCCCAGGACCCTGGGATCAAGACCTGAATGGTAGGCAGATGCTTAAGTGACTTGAGCCACCCGGACACCCTATAAGCTGGGTGTTCTTCACAGTTTGAAGATAGGCATGAAAGTGTGAGGGAAGGGAACTCTCCCAAGGGCACACAGCTAGCTGGTCAGTGAGGAGCCAAGACCCCAACCTCAAAACCTACACTTAGCTCTTACATCTTTATTGAATTCTGTTGCGTTTCCCCCAATCCTAATTCACTGTTGTCCTCTTTATCTGGTAAACTAGTGTAGGTTGATAACTAAATAGAGAAGAAGACATTGTCTTTTCAGGCCCATGGAAAGGGAATACTCACTGCCCTCCCACCCCTATAAGGCTGGGGCTATTTTGCTTTCTTCCCAAACTTACATTTGCCCTCATCATTTTTCAGGGGAGATAAAAACCGTAGCCAGTGAGTCCTTATACCAAGTATTAGTGTTCTGGAAGTTTGTAGAAAATTAGGTTGCATTAACTTTTATTTTCCTGTTCCTTTAGGAAGATGAACAACAAAAACACAAGAAACCCCCTCACATCCAAATAAGAGGCCTCTTGGGCGGGGTGGGGTCTCCACTACAGTTTTTGGATCCACCTGAGGTGTGGGTGAGTCCCATTGCTGCTGTTCTCTGGACAACCCTTTAAGAGGCACAAGTCTGTTTTCCCATCAGTTACAGGCAAAGAGTATTGTCCACTTTTGAGGATGTCTCTGGGTTGCACAGGAGGTAAGTTATCTGAACACAAATGCTTTGTCCATTGCTAGGCACCATATAACTCTAATTTATTAATTTTTTCATTTGTATTGAGATGTAATTGACAGAACACTAGTCCAAGGTGTACAACATAACTTGATATATACAAAATGATTACCCCAATAGGTGTTTAGTTAGCGTCACGTTATGCTTTATTATCATTATATATATATTGTCTTGTAAATGAGTAACCGAACTTGCGTTATTTTGAAGCTCAGTCATTGTTGAAGACCAAAACGTCAGAGGGGTTCTGGCTGAGGTCTGGTCTAGTTGGAAAAGCAATGAGCTCATGAGACAGGATACCTGATGGTTAGTCTTCAGTCCATCACAAATTATTTCTGAGATAGTGACAAGTCACTTAATCTGTGTTATTAATTTCCAAATGGGGATAGTGGACTCATCTATTAGGATTATGCAGCTTAAATGAAATACTACATGTAAAAGAGTTTTGTTCCTGTAGGTGATGTACCAAAAGAGCAGCTATTCCAGAAAATATTTACTTCATTTTTGATTCTTTTGTTTTTGAGCAGAATTAGCTTCAGGATTATTTAGCTTGGGGTCATGTGGCATTCGTTGCCTGTGACTTGTGTCCAAATCAAAAGGGAGATCATGGTCCTACAGAGTGTGTTTCCTTGCAAGGAGCATGTGATGTTTTTCTACAACTGTAAGTTTCTTCCCTTCACATCAAGTTGCCTTTTATGTAATTTCCGATCTACATTGAATTAAATGGTTCTATTATAACTCACAGGGTCTGTGTTAGCTTTTTTAGAAAAAGGGCTTGTTAGAGCCTCTTCCCAGAAGATAATTATAAAAATCACATTTAAGCAGTGTACGGAGAGGTAGAATGTGGAGATTTGCAATCGATTTACTACTAAAGGAAAAATGTACTTGTGGAGTATACACTGGTCAGATGATCGAGAAGGTGAGTAAATAAACATGGGCTAGGTAATCTAGAGCAAGACTGACTGCTCTAGATCTTGTTAGTGAAGAAATTTCTACTATGGACTGTCTGAAAGCACTTTCATCTGCTGCTTCTGCAGTTACCCTGCTATCCCCCAAAATCTTCCAATTCTGAGATTTTATACCCTTCTTATAGATGAGAAAGCTGAGGCTTAGATTGAGACATACCATGCTCAGTGCCACATGGTATGTGTGAAAGCCGGGACTCACTCAGACCCCACTTATCATGTAACGCCTCTCCTCCCACAATACCCCACACTGTGCTCCATAGAACCACACTCGATCACAAGGGAAGGTAGAAGCAGGGTGGTTTAGTCGAGTGGTTTTCAAAGTTATTTTTCTAGTGTCAGAATCCTCCTCAAACAATTTTATATAGAAAAACCATTGTGAGGTAAGTGTGTTAATACTTTCTGAAGTGAGTCAGCAAGAACATTGAAGCTCTTGAGATGATCATGGGGTTTGCTAGTGAGGTTAGAGATGAATGCAGTTTTCTACTGGTCCCAGTGTTGAGATTATTCTGGTATTTGGCTTTGTGCAACACCTAAACCCTACCTCAAATAGTGGCAAATGGTAATGCCCCTCACCCTCCACTCCACAAAGTTCATCTTATAAATATCAAGATGTTCTTTAGACAATTTTAAGAAGAAATGTCAAGATCTGCACAAAAGGGGGTTAATTTGGCAGCACAAGATAATAGGCCATTGCCCTCTGGTGTGTTGGAATTTAGTAACATGTTTGAGAGTGCATACTGTGCTTAAATTAGTTTTTAAAAATGGCTAAAGTAAAAAAAATAATAAATAAAAATGGCTAAAGTAATTGTTAAATTCAAATTTAGTCACTTGAAGAATCTCAGAAGCCTCGGGTTCTGTGGAATAGTTTGAAAAACACTGGTTTAATACTTTAACAAAGGAAATTGAGACCTAGACAGTACAAATGTACAGTGGTGCCAGGGAACGGGAAATTGGACCAAAGAAATGTTTACTTTTTAAAATTAGTTTTTCAAGTGTTGCTTCTTTTTTCTGGTTATAATGTAATACATTCTGGTTTTATACAAATTTCTAAAAACATGAATAATACACAGAAAGAAAAAAAAACCCCATGATCTTATTGCTGAACAGTAAACCACTATTCTACTTCTAACATTAGACTGTAACTTGTTACAAATTGAGTTCAGGCTGTATTCACTTTTTTTCCTCTTAATGTTATATCATGTGATTCAATTTTCTTGGGTAATATGGTCTTTCAGTTACATAATATTTGTTCCACGGATGCACCATAATTGAGTCCTTCTCTTATTGACATATTGACATATTTAAATACTGGTTTCCACTTTTAGGTGTTAATAAGAAATGCTGTCATGAACATCTTTTGCCTATAAATTGTGGCTTCACTGTTCTCACTGTTTCCTTAAGATAATTTCCCAAAGAGTGACATTTACTGAATTGAAAGTCACTGAAACAGTGTCTTACCCTGAGGTCCCCATCTGACCCTTCTTCCATCTCCCACAGGAGGTCTAGGGTGTGCAGCTTTCTCCTTCCCTGTAGGCCGTCAGATGGGGTTTTGGATTGGGTCTCAAAGGGGGAAGACTCTTGACCTAAACCTGACTCTGCTGCTGCTTCTCCGGAGGCTGAATGCTGGTTCTAATACTGATACATTTAAAATCCTCTCCACATCTTTGGGGAGGGGAAAGGTGCACTTCACTCAGGCCTGGCTACCCTGAGTTGGCACATTGTCCCTGGTCACTGCTGACCCACCCAACTCCAGAGGCTCCTTTGCTGCAGGTCAGGCCTTTGCTCTAGGGGGTGTCGGGTGGGGCCCCAGAGGTTGCCCTGCTTGTGAAAGAGGTAAGGAGAGGAACCCAAACCATTTTCAGCTTTTCCTTTGCAGATCCAACCTTTTAAGCATACCTACATTTACCTGCAACGGCAGTCGTTTTGCATTTTAATGACAAATCAAGTACGCTAACTTGCATTTGAAACGAAAGTGCCTTAAATGTCTCTGGCTGTCAGAATGAGATGTTAGGAGCTTGATGAAAAGCGAACAAAGAAGACAAAGTATGAAGCCTGGATACAGTGCAAAATGAAATAAAACCTTGTATGGCCTGTCAGGGGTGTCAGTTGATATTCATATCTAAAGCACATTATAGCATTACTTTGCAGCTCATAGCTTACTCATCTGTCTTTTTTAATTCATCACATTCGAGCCCACATCTTTTAAGTCTCGTGTGTCAACAATGGAAGAAATCTGTTAATTGACAAATGAGTGTCACAAATGTGAATTGGTGCCTTTACATCAGCGGCAGGTGTAGTCTCTTTTGTTTTTTGCTGGATCTATTATTGGCATAAGCCAGTGTAAGACATCTGTCTTTGTCGGAATGAGAAATGACAGGCCTTCTTGGCTGTCATTGTCTTAGTGCGTGCTCATTCTGTGAGATACTGTATAAAGATAAAATGTCAGTTAAAGGAATATGAAAAACTATCTGGAGGAAGTCCTTAAATTACTCAGAGAGGGGATCCGGGAATTGGGGCTGGAATTGAAAGCCGAGTGTTTCAGTTTGTATCTATCACACCTATTTAAAAATAATATTTCCTGAGTAACAGGATGAGGTTACCAGGCATTTAGGAAAATGTTATGTTGCGCTGGTATAATTAGCTTTATAAGGTGGGGAGAGAAATCTACCTTTGCAAGATATGAATTTATTTATTATAAGGTCATCTCTCAGACAAGCACAGAATTGTCTCAATAAAAACACTCCAGGTAGGATTCTGGGTGTTGATTTGCATGTGTTTTGAAATATTGAAATTGTCCCCCTCCAATTTCTTTTTCGGTTATATTCCTGTCTGAGACTGATGAGGAGCATAATGAAATAAAAAGCAGCAGTTGTGGAGTGATGAGACAATTAGTGGGGAGGAAACTGTTAGTATCACTGAGCTCCTGGTGGGTTTAGAGATGCAGGCGTGTCTGGACACCTGAGGCTGTGCTGTTAACTCCAGTTCCCGCTGGTAAGAGAGAAGGGGAGTCTAGGGTGAGGAGGAAGAGGGTCTGATGGTGGAGGAATGCCCCTGCTCTCCTGTTTTTGCTTCGGCATGAGCTGGAGAGCCTGGACATTGAGGGCCCATATGGACTGGGTGATCTCAGCGGGGAATGTCCTGGGTATGGGAGGAAGGACTCTTAAAGCATGCTCCCAAAACCCGAGTGTCTCCACAGATCCTCTGGGGGTCTTGTTTGAAATGCAGTGTCTGTTTTAGTAGGTCTGGGTTTGGCCCTGAGCCCTCTACATTTCTCACAAATTCCCAGGTAATGCTGACTTGCTGCTGTGCAGGCCCAGCTTGGGTATCAGGGGATGCAAGTCCTCTTCCCACAGACCCTCTGATGGGCTCCTGTAAGACAGTGTGAGGTTATGAGAAGAGGGAAGTCTTTGGGGATGCTGGGGTAGATGGATTTCAACATCAAAATTATTTTTTTTCCTGTACAAATGTTTCTAGCCCCTTCAGAGGAGACTAGGGCTCATTGATTCCCCCCCCCCCCCCCCCCCCAGCTAGGCTGTGAGACTTGTCTCCTAGTCCAAGGTACCCTGTCTCCCTTGAAGGAGTTGGCATTGGGTGATGTATATGCATGAATGTGCATATGTGCTCATAGTGTAGTTGAGGAAGGGCATGTAGTGAATCTTAGATGTGTGTTGGCAGAAATTGTGTTTTTGTGTAACTAAGGTGTATTTGGGGATAGGCACATAGCAAGCCCAGTGTACGCTATTTGTGTGATATGTAAACACTCATTAGCTGTATGTTTAGGGATAGGCATGTACCAAACTCTGGGAGAAGGTGTGTGTGTGTGTGTGTGTGTGAGAGAGAGAGAGAGAGAGGAGTGTCTGGGGAGGGGAAGAGAGTGCTAAGTGCAGTACTAGGGCCTCTTAGCTGATACTTGAATAATCAGATCAATAGCATATATGTGGGGTTGGGGGTAACTGCATGAGGATCTACTGCTAAGCCAAAACCTAGTCCTTTGGTGTCATTAGTCTTTGGTAAACATATTTGCCTCCAAGGTTCCTCCTGGCTCACTGCTGTGGAAGCTGACCGTAGTCTTTATTTTCCGTTGGAATAGACCTCCGGCAAAGTTATAATACAACTGGGATCTGGGGAAGTCCTGAAATTATCATCGGAGGATCAAGGGAGGACAAAATAGTGTGGAGCCTCCAGGCCAGACACTCACCTTTCTCTTTCTTATCTCAGCTAGAATCATGACTCAGAACACAAAGCCACCTCTTCTCTTTTCACTTAAGCTAATAATGAACTAATGAGTGATTATGATGATGAAAGTGGCATTTTTCTGAGGGAACTCCAGGAAGCTGATGGTTCTCCTTCCAGACTTTTCTCTCCTTCCCCTAGGCCCCTTCCTCCTTCCTTTCAGATTCTACATATTGCAGACCTTTTCCTGGCTGACCCTTAGATGCTCTGTTCTGGAGGAAATTTTAATTTTGTTTTTTAAATTGAAACAAGGCTTACCTGAAGGGAGTGAGGCAAGCCAGAGAGAAAAGAAGGGAAACAGCCCATCTGAAAGAGGCACATAAGTTGCACCATAAACCCCTTTCACTATAAACCAGAATGTTTTTGTCACATCGAGAGAGGCCCGTTTTTGCTTTCTATTGGAGGTGCGTTAGTAAAAAGGGAGCTGCCAGATATGAAGAGGATATGCGTGTGTCCTTGCACATGTCTTCCTTGTTTGCCTTCTAAAAATGGGCAAGGCATGCACGTCTATCTTGTGTTTATCCATACACATGTCTGTGTGTGCAGACATAGGCCAGATCCACACACAGACATCCTTTTGTGCACATACTAGGGCACTACATATATAAGAAGACCATTTTACGTGTCTGCTCATGAGTTTTCACTGCCGGCTGTCAGAGAGAATCTGAAACAGACAAAAATTTACTGGGTAGTATTTAGAAACATGTCGGTGGTAACGACCGTAGCTCTGATTCCAATTAACACCCACTAAATTTAGGCTAATGCGGTGCATTTGTAGACCTGTTGAATGTGCTCGGCATCACGTTGCAAAAATCTAAAGTGGCCGTGGTTTAAAAAAAAAAAAAAAAAAAAAGAAGGGCGTTTTATGCTGACCACTGCTTTTGTGTCTCCTCCCTTCCCCTGTCAATCTGGCACATGGTGGTGAGCTCCCCTGTGAACCGTAGAGAGTCTTCACAAGTCTCTAAGTTTTGAATTTTTTTTTTTTTTAAATAAAATGACCTTTCAATTGCAGAGAGCACAGTTAAAGTTTTAGCGTCCAATCTTGCTTAATGAAATACTACTTTGGAGTTCATAATTCATTTTTCACACCCTGCTCAGCCCCTTTTCTGGCTATTTGGGTGAAAACAGCTGGGGAAGTGCTGTATTTTATGATTAAGGCACTAAAAGATTAGCCGTAGGCACTGCCCATCTATGGGGCTACAGAATTCAGGCTGCTGACAGCAGATCTGTTTTGAATCGGAGTCAGATTAAAGTGAGTGAAAATCATTTGGGGGCTGAGGGCTCGAAAGGTCACACGTGTAATGAATTGTGGGTGCTTGCCTGGCTTCCCAGGCGAGAACCGTAAGCAATTATTAAATGCCATTGTGCATTGGAAAGGGTTGGTTGGTGGTGACTTTGAAACTTTCCAGAAGCAAGGCTGCAAGATTGCAAAAGGTAGTAATAAGGCATTCGACAGGAGAGGATTTGGAGGCTGTTGCCTTGTATATTTGGCTTTATATGGGGAGAGATTTTTAATCCCCTCCCACCTCCAGTTTGCTCTGAGTCTGGGGTGAAGGCACCAGCAGTTCCAGGGCGGTGGGTTGGTTTGGGTCTGTGGGTGAAGCCTCCATGGGACCTTTCTCTTTGAGTGGTAAGATCAATTGCTCTCTGCAATTGAAGGGTCATAGTATAAAGATCAAAACTTAGAAAAATTTAAAGACTGCAGTTCACAAGGGAGCACACCACCATGTGCCAGATGGACAGTGGAGGGAGGGGAGGAGACACAGAATCTCCCTGCTTTTTCATGGTGCTGTGGGAGCCGGTGGTTTTGCTTCAACCCTCAGCTGTTCTGTAGCTGTTAATATGTCTTTATGGACAATATCCTTTTCATCCATTGAAGCTACCCCAGACTACTCTGGCTAGCTGTGTAGGCGTCAGGGACTGATAGAAGTTCCTTCTCTCCTGAAGATGAGGAGGCTTGGACTGCCTTGGCTAACTGATGCACTGCCCTACCCCCTTTTCAGTATTTTCCATCTCAGATGGTGTGGCCTAGCCTTGTAGACAGATTCCAGAAAGTTCCCTTATCACAGAATCCCCCTGAATTAATAAACCTCATTTTTTTTTTTAACCTTCTCATTTTTGACATAGATCTCTCCATTTTAAACCATCCCCTCTCCCTGGGTTCCTTTTTTTTTTTTTTTTTTTTAAGCATTTGGGAAACCTAGCATAGATCTCTCTGGAATAACCTGTTCTGAAATGGAAAGCAAACAAACAAAAAAGCAAAATTAAACCCCACAACCAAAAGTTAAACAATGAGGTTTAGTTGGTGGTTGTCTTTTCTTTCAGTAGCTCAGTTTATTCAACAGTTACTGAATGCCTGCTGTGCGTGGGTAAATACCAAGAGGACTAACCTCCCCATAGAGACGACCAACATAGAGACTAGTGACTACAACCCAATGAAGTGCTCAAATCCTGAGAAAGGCACAGGGTGCTGATGATGGGGAGGAGTGGCAGCTGACTCATCTAGGGATGGTGAGGAAGGTTTCCCCGAATGGTAGCAGGTCTGAGCTGAATCTGAAAAAGGGAGCAGGATGAGCCATTTGGGAGGATGAGGAGAGACCCTCTTGATCTTTAGGACAGCGTGAGCCATGGCAGTGAAGGGCAAAACAGTTGGAGACTTGGCTCTACTCACCTGGTGGGTGACTTCCCCACTTGCCATTTCTTTCTCTCTTTCTTTTTTTTTAAGATTATATTTATTCATGAGAGAGACACAGAGGCAGAGACCTAGGAGAGAGGGAGGAGTAGGCTCCCTGTGGGGAGCCTCATGTGGGACTGGATACCAGGATCACGCCCTGAGCCAGAGGCAGATGCTCAACCACTGAGCCACCCAAGTGCCCCTCACTTGCCATTTCTTGACCAGGACAGCATTTGGCATCCTGGTAGTTTCTGACTTACTCAGCAAACCTATTGAGTGTTCATGTTCAGACCTCTCTTAGTGCTTGAGCTACACCAGGGAAAGAGGTAAAGACCTCAGCCCTTGTGCATCTTGTTTTTCTTTCCCCTTCCCTCCTAAATTCCCCCTGCCTTTTGCCTTATTCATGATAAGGACTGGTATCAAAGAGAAGAGAGGGAAATGAAGGGTGTGGCCAACCTATCACATGTATAATGTGATGGGTTCCTAGAAGACCTTACACTTGTATACGGATAAGTTGTGGGGACCAGTGGCCCTATGCCACCTATCAAGGTAGCAAGCTCTTTACCTGCTATGATGCCTCACTGCTGTATGGTACTTTTTACTAAGGCATGGACAGTGACTCTTACTTAAGTACAAATAGCTGAGCAGTAAGGATCCCCAGTGAGTTATCTGGATGTTTCCAGTGATTAATTCTAACTAAACAAGCACTAATGGTGGAATATCAGGCATTTTAGACCAGGCATGAGGATTTGCCTTTAGGGAGGGGTAGAAGGGTGCTTTAGGGACATTCATAACCGCTCCAAAGGACTTCACATAGATGTTTGTCCCTTTCCTGCTCCATGAGTTTCATTGCTCTGGTTGCCTGCAGTTGTTTGTATTCTTATGTGGGCAGGGGAGTAAGACGGACCCTTGGTTATGGCCCAAAGCTGTAAAAGAAGGACCTTTAGGAATCCAGCACCATCTCCATTACCGTATGACCATTGCATGTAGGTGACAGGGCAGCCGTAGTCTATCTACAGAGCTCTTTCTGGAGGAAGTCTTCCAGAAGGTAGATATGCTCAAGAGACACCCAGTGTGATGGCACATACAACTCAGACAGTAATAGACTCCCCTCTACCATGGCCCTGGAAGTTCTGTGGCTCAGAGTTGGTTTGGATGTTCTTTTTGCTTTTGAGGTTCTGCAGTTAAAGTGATGATGATTATTTCTCTTTGGTCCAATGAACTTGGAACGAAAGGAAACTTTTTCTCCCATGGAAGGTTTTTGCAGAAGGTCGTTGGGGGACTGTTGGGCATGAGGTTTGGGAGGGGGTAGGGTAAGGAAGGATGAATGCCAAGCCCCAACACAGGGTGGGGTGGGTAGGTAGGGGCCTGTCTCCATTATTGGTCCATGGCGCCCATCCAGCCCGTGGCCTCTCTCACACAAAGCCTTCGTTCTGATTAATGGCATCCGTGTCTGGGAGGCATGGATTGTATTAGACCTTGTTTAAAAGTGCTCGCTATACATTCACTTCCTCTGGAAGTGCACCAAAATAGGACGAGAGGAAAAAGGGAACGAGAGAAAGAGCCTGCATTTGGAAAGGGTAGAAAGGAAGGCTTTTTTCATAAATGATTTCTGTGACTTTCTGTACTCTGCAAGGCTTTATCTCTGCAGGGCTCCTATGGGAGAGCAAGGGGAAAAAGTGAAGACAGACGTCTTGGGAAAGAAAATGGGTTTCTCTGCCAAAACTGGGAGATGGTGCTGGCTCTCTTGGCTTTTTAGAAACTCCAAGAAATCTGCTGACATTTTAAAGGAAAAAAAAAAAGATGATTTATGATGACATCACATGTTGCCCAAGCAGATCCTGTGAGAGGAAAACTGCTTTTATAGAGAGCATGTTGCAATAAAGAAACAGCAAGTCACTGGGGGAGCACCATCAATTGAAATGCCTTCAGTTATTTGCCTTAACTGCTCCCCACCCCCAACCCAACCACAGGCCTTGGCAGCTTCTAGGGCCACGCTGTAAAGGGGCACAGAGGGCCCGGGCCCAGAGCATGCTGTTTTCCCTGTCTCCCTCCCCTTCAGCCTCTTTCTGATGGCTGATTGCATCTGGCCTTGCTTTTAGGTTCCTGTTGGTTAAGGGTGTGTGTGCTGCTTGTGTGTGTGTACTGGGGTTGTGCCCCTCCTGTGTGTTCAAGTGGTAGGTGGTGGAGGAAATGGTGGGATGAGGGGAGGCAGTGAGTTTTTTGCTTTTCTTGAGTGGCAGAGCAATGCTGCACTGTTGTGGAGGGGTGTGGGTTGTTACCAGCCTGTTCAGAGGAAGCGCCCAGAGGTAGGTGTTGGGGTTTACCTTTTCATGAGGCACGTTGGGCCTCAAAGAAGGTCCAGAGCCTGGTGTTGGTCTCCAGGGAGGTCTCTCATCTTGGTTGCATGTTGGGTGCTGTGGCTCATCACCTAGATCTCAGGCTACCAACCCTGGATCTCAGCAGCATGATGGAGTCCAAAAGCTTATCTTCACTGGCCCCATACTTCTGGTTCTTTTCCCCTTTAATGACATGTTCTCTGTTTTTTTCCCCCTCAAGACCCCCATACCTTCCTGCTTCCTCTCTGCCACCATCAAGAACAGTCTATCAGATCAGGGACCCTTTCATATCCCGTTGACTTGACAGTATGGCTTCTATCTGTGTATTTGCATTTCAGGGAAGATCAAAACCTGAAGCAGGGCAGAAATGCTTTTGAAGGAGTTTCAGGCACTAGAAAGTGAGATTTCAGGGTGTTTGCAGATGTCAGTGCAGTGTGTGTGTGTGTAGCAGGCAGTTGGTTAGGCCAGCTGTAGTGTGGATGGTGCTCTTCCTTCCCTGTGCTGGAATGGCTTTTGTGGCTCAGAGGTAGCCTTTCGTGGGGTGGGTCTTTCTTTGCAGGGCCCTCAGTCTGAGCAGCCCTACTGATTATCCATTTGAACAGTCATGTGCTCAGAGTGCATGATGTCGGGAACTCTTTCCCCAGAGGAAGGGCTAGGCACTGCCTGGTGATGGTTAGGAGGGCTCAGGCCTTACTGCTGGCCTTGTAGGACCAGGCCCTGCCTTGATTTTCCATACTCAGAAGGGTTCAGTCTAGTCCTGGGAAATCTTTAAAGCTGTGAGCCTTCTCTCTTCAATCACCAGCCCTGACCCAACACATGTCCATGGTGCAAAGATGCTGTTGATCTCTGACATAGGCGGGTTGGTTTGTGAGCCAGCAGGTGCGTGCTTCTGGGCTTTTTGCCTTGAGCAGTAAAGTTCACTTCATAGAGAAGAAATGGCCTGAATCATGGTCAAGTTCTTGGTATTTGCTAGAGATAGGCGTTTCCTAACTGCTTTGTTAACTTCTGTATATGGTGGTAGTAATAAACCACCCATCATCCTATCACCTTCATCCTGCCTTGCTTTTATTAAGGTCTGGGAACACAGCAATGAGTAAGACCTAGCCTCTGCCTTCAAGAAGCTCACGATTTTTTTTTTTTTCTATTGAGAAACCTAATTTCAAAGAGCTGTAGCTCACTTTGTATCTACTGTGGGACCAAGGGAGTTGGGCTTTGCACTGTGCCAGGCATTTGGAAACCCTTAGCAACCCCGTAGGGTCCTTATCTTCAAGGCAATGGAGATAAAACCTGCCTATGGCCTCATAGCGCCTAAGTTGCAGTCAGCACTAGAACTTGGTTCTTTCTGTGCTGTGCTCCCTCTATGGCACCGCGCTCTTGGCAATGGTGCACATAATGTTTTGGATTCTGCTGTTTTCCACTTAACATGTCAGAAGCATTTTTCTGTGTTTCTATAGTATTCATGATAATCTTTTTAAATGACTACATGATTTTTCTCCCCATGCTGATTTAACTCTAATGTAAACCAGTCGCTGAAATATTGAATGTTTATTTCTAATTTCTTTGATGTTGGAAATTGAGTGGAGAGTACTGAGACTGCCTCCCTCCCCTCACTGTTCCCCAAAAGGAGCCATTGGGCCAGCACAGATGGAACCTTGTGGGGGTCTCCACGTCGTTTGGGGAGCCTGTCGCTTTCTGTCAGTGAAGATTCATGGAAGCAGAGTTTATCTTGTCCTTGACCCTTTGGCTTCTGAGTGAAGCCAGATTTCCTTGCTGGGCCTTTATGGAGATCCATGACCTCCCCCCTCTTTCTCAGCGGGGAGCCAAAACCGTCTTGTCAGGCTGGTCGCTTCTCTCCCATCATCTTGGCCGCCTTATTTCCTAATCCAGGATCCATTCTCTTTACCAAGAATGCTCTTGGCCTCATCCTCCCTCGAATCTTCTGTACACAGCTCTGGCCAGCCTTGAGACCTCAGCTTGACAATATAGAGCCTCCAGGCAGTCCCTCTACCAAAGTTGATTTCTCCTTGCCCCAGACCCCCCTGAAACCCTACCCTTTTCAACTTGACCCTAAATTATATGCCATCACATGAACTCCTCTGTTCTTCAAAACTGGGTGAGAGGCAAGGGGGTCTCGTGCTCCTATTCCCAGCACTCTTTTACTCTTGTCCTATTTAATCTTCATAACGACTGTTTGAGGTGGGATTTATTATCCCCACTTCACAGTGAGGAGGGGTTAAAGTTATCCCTGGCAGGGCAAGAGAAAATGAGTACCATGTAAGTGGCTGAACTCTCAAATGGCAGGGACCATTTAACTTCCCCTTAGCAATCAGTGTGCAGTGCACGACACATGGTAGGTGCTCACTAAATGCTTGTTGAGTTGAATTGTTGGACAGTTTCCTTTGTGGGGGTGAAAATTCCTCCTGTGTACTGCTGAATCAGGAGGGAAAAATTTAGTCAGCTGTGCATGTGGCGTGCGCTTCTAATTTCAAACAGTGATCTCTGCAGTTTGGCAAGGGTTGGGAATTGACAAGAGGTGGAGAGGAGGGTAAAACATCTTGAAGCTGCTTTCTGCCCTGAGCAAGAGCAAAGCCCCACATCTGTTCCTTGTCTCTGTCCCAGTTCCCCCTCTCTTGCTGAGATCCTAACAGCGGCGGTGGTGGGAGCATGGGTGTGGCCAGATCTGAGAGCTGCGGGGGTCTGAGCTTGGGAGTTCAGGGCTCAGGGGGCATGTTGGTCCCCCTTAGCTTTGTGTGTCAGGTCAGGGTTACCCAGCATGGGGGTTGGTCTATGCAGCAGTTCTAGGGTTTGTACCCTGTCTTCCCTCAGTGATGGACCCAAGAGAGAGATTTGATCATTCCCAACAGACTGTGAGAAGCTTAGGAAGCTATGGAGGTCTTTGTTCTTGTTGCTGCTTCGTTCTTGGCTAGAGATAGGAGACTGGATGTAAGCCAAAGTAGGGGCCCAATGAGAGATGTATACTCACAAGGCCCAATGAGAGGTGTATACCACAATATTGGCTTAACTATGGGTGACCATTGAAGTGGGAGTGAGCCCAGGGATGGAGAGCAAGGTGGCGGAAACCAGGGAGTGTGCCTCAAAGGGAGGTGCAACCTGGAGCTTTTCTGCTGGGGCCAGCATAGCAATCTGTGATAGGGAGTCAGGCTGCAGGGGCTGCGTGATGGGAGGAGGAAGTGCAGGAGAGCTGAAGGAATCCTAGAGATGGGCTTTCTACAAGAGATGATCCTAAGTGTTCCTCAAACTGTTCGGTAATGCTGGGTTTCAAAGGTAAATGCTTTCCTGGTGTCAGGCTCTCTCAGAGCCCTTCATGCCAGTCGCGTGGTGGAGCCCCCAGGCAGCAGTTCAGGCTGCATTGGGAGGTAAACTTGTTAGGCTCCTGCAGAGAGGTTGGGTTCAAATCTCCGCCTTACTGTTTAACGTTTTGTGGCTCAGATTCCTCATCTGTGGAATGCTGGTTGGGAGGATTAAATGAGATGCTTCTAAGTTGTTGGGTACAGTTTCTGGCTTCTGGTAAGTTCTTGGTCAGGGTTAGCAGATGCTGTTGTGATCATGTCATTATGATCCGCCCCCCTCCCCCAAGTGACCAAGGACAATTTCCCTTGGAACAGTTGTTCTCAACTTGTGCTCCAAGACCATCAGCATCATTTTGGAGTTTGTTAGAAATGCAAATTATTGGACTCTACCCTCACTGAGTTTCAGATTCAGTAGATTGGGGCACCATGTTGGAGGATGTCTCTTTGCACTTGGGTTCCACGTAACAGAATTTAGAATTTGCCATTGCGTATGCTGTACTCCCACTGTCCTGCCATTCCTTCTGGATGATTAGAAGATTCATTCATTAGCTGAGGATTCCCATGGTCAAAGCAGGAAAACCTGGGGGCAGGAGGAGGCCTCATAAAGAGGCACAGAGTGCTTTTGCTGTTTAAGCCAGCTTTGCTTGGGTAGGGACAGACTTGGTATTCCGGCCCCTCTAGTAAGTGACTGAGGCGCAAGGGCAGTTTGTCTTAGAACTTTCTGGAGGGTACTCAGGGTAGGACATTACCCAAACCCCCTCATGGTGATACTCCTTCATTTTGTGTGGTGTCCCACTTCTTGAGAGGTAGTCCAATCAATTGGATTGTATGACTTTTGTATGTGTATATGGGTGTGTGTGACGCAGTACTCGGTTCATTGGACGGACTTGTCTTGAGGCACAACCCTTAGGATCTGGAGCAGCGTCACCTCCTATGGGAAATTGTTCCTGGTCATCTGTCCTGCCTTAACACCTGGTGGTGTGTATGACATTGCAGGGCAAATATTCCGTCATGGAACTATCTGCCCACCAGACTTGTGCTCATTCAGGTTGGAAATTAGTTCTTTTGTCTCTAGCACAGCACCTGGCATGTAGTCCTAGTAAAAAATGTCTTTTGAGGGACTATAAATATTGTTTAGGGACATCAGGAGGGGTCCCATATTGTCAGTGGAGTCCTTAGACCAGGACCTCGTGGGAAGGTAATGTGGGCAGCTCTTGGTTGGATATATGAGAATGTCCAACCGTCTAGGAGATTGTAGCTCTTGGATTTTCTCCCTCTGGTCCTAATTGCTTCCTTCCTGTGTTTCCTGGGGAGATTATCATCCTGTGAACCTCAAGACCTCTTGGGGATCTCGCTTTAGAAATTAACAAGGGTGTTGGGTAATCAGTTTGGCCAAGGCCTTGGGGGAAGGGGGAGGACCCTGGAGCCTGGGTGAGGATGTTATGATGAAGGAATTAGGGGCCATGAGAGGTAAGCTAGGTCCCTGCCCTTCTCTGGTGTTCCTAACCAATGTTAATTTTGAGAGCCTGGGACTGTTTCTGAGAGATAATTGGATCACTGAGTCCTGGTCTTCAGGCAAGTAGTCTTTTTCCTAAAGAAAGGGGGACGAGCTGATCATTGAAGCCCATTGTTTCAGGTAATTCATGGTTTGGTATCTGGGCTCCTTTGAAGGAAAAAGACTCCAAAATATAAACCTTTCTTCTCATAATAGAATCCGCTTGTGTTATTTAAATCCCAGGGTTTTACATTACAATAGTCGCCCATCAGGCTTGGAGAGAAATGGAACTTTCTCTGACAATAGGGTATGTGGTGTGCTTGCTGGCTTAAAATTAAACCTAATCAGGAGGTGTCACTGAAGCCTGTGCTGAGTAAATGATGGAGCACGAAATAAAATGATTTATACAACCTTCTTTTCCAATAGGCAGTGCTTTTTAATGTTTTTGTCCTTCTGAAAGAAGGCGTGGGTGTTGAAAGTGATTTTTGATTATGTTTTTCTTAAGTGGTCCTAGATCACAACATTCTAAGAGCTGCCCTCAGTACCCAATCCCTTCTGCCCCTCCTTTCCACATGGTTGACTCTAGCTTGAACTTTCACAATTTGCAAACATTAGAATGTTCTGACAGCTTCACTGGAGAGTCTTGAATCTGGCCCATCAGAACTGAAGTGGGATGCTGAGCCTTTTCGGAGTAACCAGGAATCTGAATGTAAAGTGGAGTCATTCAAGTCTTGTTCCTACCTATTGGGCTTCTGTTTCAAGACCGTGGCATTAAGGTTAAGTTGGTTGGTTCTGGTGCGTCAAGTGATAGGATAATTTAAAAAGAAATCCCTGCTTGTGAACATGAGGCCCCAAATGGGACTAGATGTGTTTGCACATGTGTGGCCCCAGGCTCAGCTAGGGGTGTGGCATCATCTGCTCCTGCATGGTAAGGGGGGAGGGGGTTGGATTCTGCTCTGCTTTCCTATCCTAAATATGTGCAAACTCAGCCCATCCAAAGCGGATTTCATCGCTTCCCACATTTGTTCTCATCTCCTTTATCTCAGTTACTGGTATTGCCATCCTCCTGATAACCCAGGTTCAAGTGTAAGTTCATGTTCTCATACCCTTAAGAATTGCTGAAGTATCTTAGCTGCTTTGCCTGCCCACATCTCTTCTCTTTTCCAAATCCTTCTAATAGAGCAGGAATTGTCGGATCCAAGTTGCTCCCCTGCTTGAAATCCAGGCCATGCTCCTAGCCTACAGGAGGCTTTTCTGGTTTAATATCTCTTTTCCTAAGCTCCGGCCAAAAGACCTGACTCAGTGTGTCTTGTGTTTTTCCGTCTCTTGGTCTTTATTTTTGTTGTCCCCTTGTATTCGTTTGCTAGGACTACTATAACAAAACACCATAGACTGAGTAGCTTAACAGAAATCGTCCCACAGTTCTAAAGGCTGGAGGTCCAAGATCAGGGTGTCAGCAGGGTTGGTTTCTCCTGAGGCTTCTCTCTGGCTTGTAGAAGACCTCCATCTCTTTGGGTCTTCACATGGTCTTCCTTCTGTGCATGTCTGTATCCCAGTCTCTTTTTTCTAGGGGTACCAATCATGGAAGGTCAGGACCTCTGCTAGTGACTTCATTTTAACTTAATTATCTCCTGGAAGACCCTGTCTCCAAATACTGTCCATTCTGAGGTATTGGTGATTAAGGTTTCAACATACGGTTTTTGAAGGATGCAGTTTAGACCCTAATACTCCTCCCCTAGGAGAGTGCTTACTCCTGTCAAGCATTTACATGTTCCAGGCTCATAATCTAAGTATCCTGTTCCCACAAAGGTTCTCCCTAACTCTGTATGGTTGCCCAGTTGTCTTGTGTTCCTGGGGACCTCGTACCTCAACCAGGTCCCCACATGTAGTTGGTGGCATGCAGGCTGGGTTTCTGCTTCTACTTCTTAGGGACACAAGGCCTATAAGACTCCTGGGGACTTGCTATCCTCCCTATGAGTGGTCTCTTCTGATTAAGCAGCGCCCACATGTACTATGCATGGCCACCTGTATAATTCATGAGGGAGTACTCGTGTCATCCAGGGTCTGCTGCTCATTTGCAAGAATTATGGGCTTTGACAGGATTCCCTGTCGTGCAGGCCTCTTTGTCATATCTGTGGTAATTACTATTCCTTTTCTAATTGCTTATCCACGATGGCCCTTTCAGCTGCTGCAGAGGAGACACCCCTATCCTCTTATGCAGAGACAAGCTGGACTGGTGCCACTACTATGGTGTCCTTTGAGGAATGGCCTAACCTAGGTCTTCCTTTCCCCTTTCTCTGTGTATCCCCCTTCCCCCCATTCTCTGGTTTTTGAGCCATGCTCCATTTAAGAAATGGATTGATTGGATGGTCACCCTTTTGATTTTTAGACCATTGCTCTGAAGAACTGAAGGCCAGGAGAGTAGATCTTTAAGCCTCCATGCAGCCTGTCACCCCTTCAGTGCCGCCTGCCTTCACCCTGGGAGAGGCAGCTCCTTCCCAAGATGACAACCTGCTGTGAGTCAGGTGGAGAAAAATAGCCAAGGAAACATCATATTTAAGAATCTGAATGTGCTGAGTGGATGCTTTAGAAACCTAACCTCAGGCAAAAGGTCCTTGGTTCAGGCTTGGTGACTGATGTGGCATTGTCTGCTGTTAATAACCAAGAGATTGAAGATCCAGTGAAGCCGTATTTTTGCCTGTCAACAGAGAATCTCTAATCCTTTAACTTCTTCAGTTTTAATATTTGAATTTGCTTGGGTTTGCCTCTAGAGCTGATTTCCTCTGTCCCCTTAGCACCTTACTGTATTTAATTGACTGAATTAAGGAGGGTTTCTGTTTTAACTGAAGTACTTAGCATTTTGCATTTAAAAGGCTGTTCTTTAATAACTTTGGAAGGAGTTGACTGATTTTGATGAAATCCTATCCATTATGAAAGGCATTAACATACCCCTTAGGTTTTATTTAAATGTAGTCTGGCCCCTTAAAGCAAAGTGGCAAGGAGGAAAAATGTCCAGAAGACTATTTCTTCATTAATGTAGAAGGGATTTCAGTAGGAATTGGTGTATTTTTACAAGATATGGAGATACTGTCTCACCTGTGCGAATTGCTGCATGAAAGGTGGGTATCTCTGCATAAGCAGGCATGGGTGAGTTAGACATGGGGCTGTCTGGCCTCAGTGACTGACTTAAGTCTCATTCACGTGTTTTCATCCCCCCTTCACTGACCTCACTACCCCACCTCCCTCCCCCCCATACGTCCTCTGCGTACCCCCTGAAACTCATACATGGTTTACTTTATTTGGACATTCGCCCTCAACTTCTTTCCTGGCTTCATTTGCCTTTAGGGATCTCCTTCAGGGCAGTGCTTTTTCTGGTTTACTGTAGCTCTCGAGGCTTCTTCCTGTAACAGAGAGTTCTTCATGGAGCTTACATTTTAACTGGGGCAAGAGATAGAGGGTATGGCCGGATGAGCAGTGATGTGTTGCCACCGTGGGGAAAGCTTAGGCTGCTCTGAAGGTACACCCAATCTGAGGAGGATGGAAAGTTTCCAGGAAAGGCAGCTTGGAGAAGGGGTTATCTAGATGATCCTGAAGGATCCACTCATTCACTTTCCAGAACCGTTCTGTGTTCAGGGAGTAGTCCCTGTGCTGGTTGCTGGCAGTTAGCAGTAAACAAAAGGTGGGGGCTTTGCCCTCATGAAATTTATATTTTAGTTTAGAAAAGTAGTCAGGTAAGGTGCTGTTTGGGGGTGAAGAGTATTTCAGGAAGAGGGAATGGAAGAGACAATGTCCGGATACCAGAGAGCATGAGTATATTCAAGGCACATAAGGAAGGTAGGGGCTGGATGACCAAGGGGTCTGTAAGCCCTATTGAGCTTTATTCCGAGGGTAAGGGGTCACCACTGAATGATTTTAGGCAGGGGAGCAGCAAGGTCATAATTGCATTTAGATCCCTTCTCTTGTCATGGAGAGAGTAGGCTGGGTGTGCTGTTTAGGGAATTAGTTATGAGGCTGTGGAGTTCTCCAGATCAGGCATGGGGGCTCGCATTGGAGCAGTGGGAACATAAAAGGTAGTAGATGAATCTGAGCAATATTTCGGGAGGCAGTTGTGCCAGTGTTTGTGTTGAGTGGATGCGGAATGGTGAGGTATGGGAGGAATTGTAACTGGCTCTGGGACTTAATATTGGAATAACTGGATGGATGGTGGTGGCTTTCCATGAGATGGGGAAGCTGAGGTGGAAGAGATGAGGGGGGGAATGAATTGAGGACATACTGGGTATGAGATGCCTTTGGGAACATCCAAGTGGAAATGTCCAGGAGGCAGCTGGATACACGGGTCTCAGGTTGAGAATGAAGTCTGCACTGGAGGCCCACAGTGGGAAGCATCAACATAATGAGGTATTTAGGACATGGGAGTGAATGAATTTGCTTGGAGTTGGGGGAGGGAAGTTTTGGGTAATGAAAGATTGTAGGACAGATTTCAGGACTTACGGAATGATCTAAGGGTGAGCAAAGACAGTGGAGGAAATTGAGGAGGTAGGTAGTTTGTCAGAAACTAAAGAGGGAGGGGGAGTGTCAGTGGGATAAACTACAGGGAGGAAAAATAGGATGAAGTCTTAGAATAGCCATCAGGTTTTGCATAGAGAGGTAGTGACTTTGAGAGGAATGATTTGATAGAATGGTGGGCTTTTCTGTCCACATGATGTCTCTTGAATACTTTCCACTCTCTCCATCAAAAACTGTTCAGTTCAGAGCATGATCATCTCTCACTTGGACTTTTGCTGTAGCCTCCTGAGTGGTCCACCAACATATTCTCTCTTCCGCAGAGAGTGATCTTGCAAAGAGGCAAATCTAATTACTCTATTTTACTTAGCATCATTCAGTGGCTTTCTGCTGCTGTGATAAAGACCCATTCCTTGACATGGAGCATGAGTCTCCTGACATCCTCTCTGTCCTTATCATGTGCCATGTTCTCTCTCTGCCTAGCCATAGGTCTTCCTTAAATGTTCTTAGCTGGTTGTGTGTCTCCTTTGGCCATCTGGACTTTGTACATGCTGTTCTATTTGCTTGGAAGTCATTTACTTCTCCTTTCACTGACTTGATTTCCCTTTGTCTTTTAGATTTTCGTTTGAGCTTCACTCTTTGGGAAGTCTTGCCAGAACTCCCTCACATGATCAGCTCGGTCTGTTTGGGTGTTCTCACAGCATCACTCACCTTTCTCTCATGGCTGTTGCAGATTGCATTATGTTCCCATTTGTTCCCTTCCCTATATCCACCACCTTTGTCGTATGGTTTTGCAATTCCTCCCCCAGAATGTATTCCCCTGACCTATTGATGTTGAGTCTGGCCACACAACTTGCTCAGGCCAGAAACACAGGTGGAAATGAGAGTGAGCCAGTTCTGTGCCTATACTTTAGGAGGCATTACACATTCTGTGTGCTCCTCTAGAGCTCCTGCTGTCGTCCATTCTGAGACTGGCCTCAAAATGAACTCGAGTGGACCTGAGGCCTCTCTGCAGTCTGGAGTCCAGCCCAGGCAAGTTGCAGCTGATTTGCAGATGTGTGAGAATAAATAAGTTTTAGTTTGTTGGATAGAATTATCTTGGTGATTGATGGCTGATAAAATGGCATTCACAGCTGTGATTGTGTGTGTGTGTGTGTGTGTGTGTGTGTGTGTATGTGTATGTGTGTGTTGCTGTTTCTGTCTGTCTTCTAACTAAATACTAAGTTCCGTGAGGGCAAGTTTCAGACCTGTTACTGTGCACAGATTTCCCTGCACAGTGTCTGACACATGGTGGGTGTGCAACACATTTGTTAAGTGATTCAATAAAGTATGTGTTTCATAATTTAACTCAATTAGATGGTGTGTCTTTATCTTCCATGATAACTTTAGGAGCTTACTGCTTCTGGCCAAATTGGCGTGGTGCCAAAGGTATCAGGATACATTTTGCATTTAATTATAATACTTTGTCAACTTGAAACAAAATGACAGCTTTTAGAAATGTGTTTCCTGTAATTTAAAAAGAAATTTTGATAAAACATTGGTTTGTGTTAAGAGGTTAAAGTGTGAATTGTGGGGGGAAATGCTCCATTGGCAGTCTTAAAGCGAAAATGAGCATGTTGATTATCTATTTCACCTAGTTAAAAATTATTTATCTAGATTGCTATGTGTAACATTAATCACTCTATCTCAGTAACAAATAGGTTCATTTTCATTGATAATTTCTACTTCAGAAACAGATCTAGGCTTTTAAGATCTGTTGACTTAAAAGTTAATTTTGGTGGAGTTGAGAAAAACACCTACAGAATTTAATATCTCTGTCTTATGGGTGGCGGTTGCGGGGATGGGGGGGGGAGCATCTTATTATGGGGAATGAATGCAGGGCTTGGAGTCAGAGGACAGATACTGCTGTTTACCAGCTCTGTGACCATGAAAAGTGATTTAACCTTCCTGGGCTTTATTTTCTGCACCTGTAAAACAGGGTTGATTAATATCTACTTCATAGGCTTGTGAGAAATGCTTTGCAAAAGTAAAAGGGCTTGTAAGTTGTAGTTAATTGAATGAAATGGAATGAAAAATGAAATAGCAAAGAGTAAAACTATTGGTTTTTAAATGTTAATTTCATAATAAGCCACCTTATTAATATCTCTTTTCTAAAAGTTATTCAGTTAATTCTGTTGGGTTTTGGCATACAACTGTATCATACGGGAAAAAAAATTTTGCTGCTTTCTTATTAATGCTGTGTTTCCTCCCCTAATTGCATTGGCTAGAGAGGGTTTTTTAGAAGAATATATTTTTTAAGCAGTGTAATTTTAGAGCTTTTTAAACTATTGAAGTATGAATGGACCTGCAAAAACCTGTACATATTTAATGCAATACGATGAGTTTGGAGGTAAGTGTACACCATGAAACGATCACCACAATCTATGCCATAAACATAGCACTTTGAAAAGTTTCCTCCTACACTTTTTTTTTTTATCATTGGTATATGTGTGGTTGTGTGATAAGAACACTTAACAATACTGTACCATATACTTAAGATTTACCCTCTTAGCAAAATCTTGTGTTAACTATAAGCACTTCGCTGTACCTCAGACATTGTTAAAATAGCTATTATCAATAAAAGAAGATAACAAGTGTTGGCCTGGATGTGGAGAAGAAACAATCCTTGTGCACTGTTGGTGGGAACGTAAATTGGTGCAGCTACTGTGGAAAACAGCATGGAGGTTCCTCAAAAGATTAAAAATAGAGCTATCATATGATCCAATAATTACAGATGGCCAGAGGAATTGAAATCAGCATCTTGGAGGGCTCTTGGTACTTTATTGCCTTTTAATTTTATTTTGTATTATTTTTAAAAGATTTTATTTATTTACTTGAGAGGGAGAGAGAGTGACTACAAGCAGGGGAGCAGGAGCGGCAGAGGGAGAAGCAGACAATGAGGGCTCGATCCCCAGACCAGAGCTGAAGGCAGATGTTTGAGCCACCCAGGCACCCTTCCTTATTGCTTTTGTTTTTGTTTTTAAGATTTTATTTATTTATTCATGAGAGACAGAGAGAGGCCGAGGCAGAGGGAGAAGCAGGCTCCATGCAGGGAGCCTGACATGGGACTCGATCCTGGGACTCCAGGATCGCCCTGGGCTGAAGGCAGGGGCTAAACCTCTGAGCCACCCAGACATCCTTCTTTATTGCTTCTCTTCAACATGAGTAACTGATGCTGGATTTTAGGATCTGTGGAGATGAGCATGTTGTTCCCTCCTCCCTTTTTATTGGCTAACAGGACAGACTATTCTAGATTTCTTAGAAATCCTGAGGCACCTACTAATCCCATTAGTTATAGGCTTAATTGTGTACCTCAGATTTGCGTATTGAAGCCCTGAACTGTGGTGTAGCCATATTTCGCATAAGGTCTTTAGAGAGTTAATAAAAGTTAAATGAGGTCTTAAGGGTGGGGCCCCAATCCAAAACCACTAGTGTCCTTAAGAGAAAGAAACACCAGGGAGGGGTTTGCACCCCTGCATGAGGACATAGCAAAAAGGCAGCTGTCTACAAGCCGGGAAGAGTGCTGTCACCAGAAATGAACCTTGATGGTACTTTGATCACAGACTTCCAGCCTCCAGAGCTGTGAGAAAGTAAATTTGTTTTATAAGACACCCAGTCTATGGTATCTTGTTATGGTAGTCTGAGCAGACTAATACAGTGTTACATTTATTTATAAAAATAGTTTAGGACATTTTTCTATGTTCTGCAGCAAATAGTTTGAATAGTATTATAGTTATCTGTTTCTTAAAGGAATAGAGGAATTTTATCTGTAAAACATTTGGGGACTCATAGTTCTCTCTGATAACTTTATCCATATCTTTTATAGTACTTGGTCTATCTAGATTTTCAGTATTTTCTGGATTTAGTTTCGATGACTTATTTTTAAAAGAGGTTCACTTATTTTTTAGAGAAAGAGAATGCTGGAGCGCATGTGGGGAGAGGGGCAGAGGGAGAGAGAGATAATCCTAAACTGACTCTGCGTTAAGCTCAGAGCCTAATGAAGGCCTCAGTCCTACAACCCTAAGATCATGACCTGTGCTGAAATCAAGAGTCAGCCGCTTAACCCACTGAGCGATCTGGATGCCCCAATTTTGATGATTTATATTATTCTAGAGAATACCCCATTTATCCATGATTTCAAATGTATTAAAGTTGAGCAAAATTATTGCTTCTGTCTTATTTAGTATCTGGTTATACATATGTTTATGTTCTTTTTGGTATTTTTTTTTCCTCAGGTATGTCACATTATTAGTTTCTGGAGTACAATATAAAGATTTGATATTTGTATACCCTGTAAGGGGATCCCTGGGTGGCACAGCGGTTTAGCGCCTGCCTTTGGCCCAGGGCGCGATCCTGGAGACCCGGGATCGAGTCCCACATCGGGCTCCCGGTGCATGGAGCCTGCTCCTCCCTCTGCCTGTGTCTCTGCCCCTCTCTCTCTCTCTCTGTGTGACTATCATAAATAAATAAAAAATTAAAAAAAAAGTATGTATACACTGTAAAATGATCACCCCAATTAGTCTGGTTTCCCCTTGTCACCATATAAACTTACAAAATATGCAATAAAATATTATTGACTGTAGTCACCATGTTGTACATTACATTTCCATGGCTTATCTTAGGATTAGAAGTTTTTTTTTATCTCTTGATTCCTTACTCCCATTTTGCCCACTTCCTAACTCCCTTCTCCTGTGGCAACCGCAACTTGTCCCCAGCATCTGAGTTTTGTTTTAGTTTGCTTTTAGGATTCCATATATTAATGAAAAGTAGTATTTGCTGTTTTCTGTTTGATTTATTTAATTTAGCAAAATATCCTTAGGGTTCACCTATGTTGCAATGATAATATTTCATTCTTTTTTATGTCTGAGTAGTAGTCCATTGTATAGAAGTACCATGTCTTTATTAATTCATCCACTGACTAATACTATGGTTGTTTCCATATCTTGGCTATTGTAAATAATGCTGCAATGAACGGAGAGGTGCATGTATCTTTTTGATTTACTGTATTTGTTTTCTTTGGATAAATACCCACAAGTGGAATTGTTGGATTGTACAGTAGTTGTATCTTTGGGTTTTTGAGGAATCTCCATACTGTTTTCCATAGTGGCTGTTCCAGTTTACATTTCCACCAACAGTGCATGAAGGTTTTTTTTTTTTTTCTTCTTTTTTTACATCCTTGCCAACACTTGTGATTTCTTGTCTTTTTGGTAATACCCATCCTGACAGGTATGAAGTGATATCTCATTGTGGTTTTGGTTTGCATTTACCTGATAATTAGTGATGTTGAGCACTATTTATGTCTCTGGTGGCCATCTGTTTGACTTTGGAAAGACTGTATTCAGATATCATGCTCATTTTTTTAATTGGATTTTTTTGGTTTTGTGCGTTTTTTTTTGTTTTTTGGTCAATGAGTTGTATGAGTTCTTTATATAGTTTAGATATTAGTATCGTATTGAATATCTCATTTGCAAATGTCTTCTCCCATTTAGTAGGTTGCCTTCTTATTTTGTGGATAGTTTTATTAGCTTTGCAGAAGCTTTTGAGGTCACTGTAGTCCCATTTGTTTCATTTTGCTTTTGTTGCCATTCCCATTGGCGTTACAGCCAAAATAAAAAAATTGGCAAGGGCAATATCAGGGAGCTTACCACCTATGTTTTCCTCAAGGAGTTTTATGGTTTCTGGTCTTAACATTAGAGGATTTAATCAATTTTGAGTTAATTTTTGTGTATGGTATAAAGTAGTGATTGAGGGTTTTTTTGGTTTGTTTTTTGTTTTTTTTGTACGTGGGTACCCAGTTTCCTAGCACCACTTATTGAAGAGACTGTCCTTTTCTCATTGAATATTCTTGGCTCCTTTGTTATAAATTTATTGACAATTATGTGCATTGGTTTTTTTTCTAGCCTCTCTATTCTGTTCCATTGATCAACATGTCTGTATTTATGCCATTGCCATATTGTTGTGATAATCATAGCTTCATAGTATAGTTAGAAACTGTAGGGTGTGATGCCTCTGGCTTTCTTTCTTGATTGTTTTTGTTATTTGGGGTCTTTGTGGTTCCATATAATTTTTAGAATTATTTGTTGCATTTGGGTGAAAAGTGCCACTGACATTTTGGTAGGGATTGTTTTGATTTTATGATTTTTCTGGATAGTATGGATAATTCAACATTAACCTAATCTATGAATGTGGAATATCATTCCATTTATTGTGTTCTTTAGTTAATTCATCCATGCCATGTGGTGTATAGTCTTCCACATTCTTGGTTTAATATATTCCTAGGATATTTTTTGTTTTGTTTTGTATGCAATTTTAAATGGGAATGTTAACTTCTGATAGTTTGTTAGTGTATAAAACAAAAATTTTTGCATGCCAATTTTACATCCAACTTTAGGAGACTGGCTTATTCTAACATTTTTGTGGACTTTTTAAGAGTTTTCTGTAAATATATAAAATATCCAAAAATACTGACTTTTTAAATAAACATTATAATTGGGATGCCTTTTATTTCTTACTTGATTTCTCTGGCTAGGACAGTGGGAGTGAGCCTTCTTGTCGGATTCCTCATCTTAGAGGAAAAGCTTTCATCCTTTTACCGCTGAGTGTGATGTTAACTGTGGACTTCTCATATATGGTCTTAACTATGTTGAGGTATATTCCTCTTGTACCTGCCTTGTTGAGTTTTTAATCATGAATAGATGTTGAATTTTGTCAAATGCTTTACTGCATCTATTGGGGTACTTATGATTTTTTTCCTTTCGCTAATGTGGTATATATATCACATTAGCAAATCAACAATTTGGAAATCAACAATCTTTGCATACCTGGAATAAATCCCACTTGATCATGGTGTATGATCTTGTCAATGTATTATTGAATTCAGTTTGCTAATATTTTGTTGATGATTTTTCAATCTATGTTCATTCATCAGGGATATTGGCCTGTAATTTTCTTTTCTGTGGTATCCTTTTCTGGTTTTGGTATGAGGCTAATGCTGGCCTCATAAAATGAATTTGGAAGCATTCCATCCTCCTCATTTTATTTTTATTTTTTGGAAGAGTTTGAGAAGGGTAAGTATTAATCTCCTTGGAATGTTTGGTAGCATTCACCTGAGAAGCTTTATGGTCCTGGACTTTGTTTCTTTAGGAGGGTTTGGATTACTGATTCAGTCTCCTTGCTAATAATCAGTTTATTGATTTTCTGTTTCTTCTTGATTCGGTCTTGGAACAACCTGTGTTTCTAGGAATTTATCCATTTCTTCTAGGCTGTCCAATTTCTTGGTATATTATTCATAGTAGTTGCTTATGATTCTTAGTATTTCTTTGGTAACAGCTGTAACATTTCCTCTTTCATTCTGATTTCTGAACCTTCTCTTTTTCTTAGTCTAGGCAAAGGTCTGTCAATTTTGTTTCTTTTCAAAGAACCAGCTCTTAGTTCGTTGATTTAATTTGTTTTCTATTTTTAGTGTTTCATTTTTGCTCTGTATTATTTCCTTCCTTCTACTAACTTTGGGCTTACTTCATTCCTCTTTTTCTAGTTCCTTTAGATATAAAGTAGATGTTTGAGATTTTGCTTGTTTATTGAGATAGTTATGTATCGTGAACTTCCCTCTGAGAACTGTTTTTGCGGCATCCCATAGATTTTGGTATGCGATATTTTCTTTTGTCTCAGGGTTTTTTCATTGCTCCTTTGATTTCTTCGACTCATTGGTTATTGAGTAATAGTTTGTTTACTCTCCACATATTTGTGATTTTTTTTTTCATTTTTTGGTATGTGATTTCTAGTGTCATACTATTGTGGTGTGAAAAGCTGCTTGATGTGATTTCAATCTTCAATTTATTGAGATTTATTTTGCTGTTTAACATAGGTTCTGTTCTATGTGCACTTGAAAAGAATGTGTATTCTTTTGAATGGAACGTTATGTATATGTATCTATTAAATCCATCTGATCTAATGTGTTTAAAGTTGATGTTTCCTTGTTGATTGTATGATTTATCTTTTATGTAAGTGGGATATTATCTCCTATTGCTGTTGATTTCATCCCATAGATCTGTTAATATTTATTTTATATATTTAGGTGCTCCTATGTTGGGTGCATAAATGTTTACAAATGCTATGTGTCCTTGCTGGATTGACCCCTTTATCATTATGTAATGCCTGTCTTTGTGTATTATTAGTTGTTTTAAATTCCATTTTGTCTAATATAAGTACTCCAGCTTTCTTTTAGTTTCCATTTGCAATAAACGTCTTTTCCATCCTTTTACTTTCATTCTGTGTGTGTCTTTATATCTGAGGTGAGTCTCTTGTAGGCAGCATATAGATAGGTCTTATTATTTTTTAATCCATTCAACTATTCTGTATCTTTTGATTGGAGAATTTAGTCCATTTACATTTAAAGTAATTAATAGGTATGTGTTCATTGCCCTTTTGTAAATTATTGTCTGGCTGTTAATGTCATTCTTCTCTGTTCCTTTCTTTTTTCTTTTTTTTTAAGATTTTATTTATTCATGAGAGAGAGAGAGAGAGAGAGAGAGTGGCAGAAACACAGACAGAGGGAAGCAGGCCCCATGCAGGGAGCCCAACGTGGGACTCAATCCCAGGTCTCCAGGATCACACCCTGGGCTGAAGGTGGTGCTAAACCGTTGAGCCACGCAGGCTGCCCATCTTCTCTGTTCCTTTCTTTTCCTGTTTTCTTCCCCTTTGGTTTGGTGCTTTTTTTGTAATGTCATGTTTAAGATCCATTCTCATCCTTTGTATATCTACTGTAGGTTTTTGCCTGTGAGGCTTATATATAGAGGCCTCTGTCTATTTATCTATGTCCATTTTAAGTCAAGAGCAAATTAAAATGGAATGTATTCTAAAACTACATTTTTATTCTTCCCCCCCCATGTTTGTTTTGATGCCACATTTTACATCTTTTTATTTTCTGTATCCTTTGTTAGTCTTTTAATCTAACTGAAGGTTTTTTTTTTTTCTTTTTTCTTTTTTCTTTTTTTTTATGATAGTCACAGAGAGAGAGAGAGAGGCAGAGACACAGGCAGAGGGAGAAGCAGACTCCATGCACTGGGAGCCCGATGTGGGATTCGATCCCAGGTCTCCAGGATTGCGCCCTGGGCCAAAGGCAGGCGCCAAACTGCTGCGCCACCCAAGGATCCCTGAAGTTTTTCTTTTAATCTTCCTGCTAGCTTTTTTGGTCTACTACTTTTATTATATATTTGCCTTTCACAGTGAAATTTTTACTTTTATATGTTTTATTAGTAACTACCACCCTTGCATTTCAGCTTAGAGAAGTGTCTTTAACATTTCTTGTTTGAGGCCAGTTTAGTGTGGTGAATTTCTTGGAAAACTCTTTATCTCTCTAATTCTGAATGATAACCTTGCTAGGTAGAGTATTCTTGGTTGGAAGTTTTTCCTTTCAGCCACTTTCTTCTGGCCTGCAAAGTTTCTTCTGAAAAATCTGATGGTTTATAGGGGTTCCCTTGTACAGAACAAGTTGGTTTTATTTTGCTGCTTTTAAGATTTTCTTTAACTTTTGACGTTTTAATATAATATGTCTTGGTGTGGATCTCTTGGGATTCTTCTTACTTGTAACTTTATGGGCTTCCTGGATCTGAATGTCTATTTTTTTTCCCTCAGGTTATAGAAAGTTTTGTCCTTCTATTTCTTGTAATTAGTTTTCTACCTCTTTCTCTGTTCATCCTCCTTCCCTATTATGCAAATATTGTTCCTCTTGATGTTATCTCATAGGTCTTTTAAGCTATTTTCACTATTTATTGATGTATTTATTTATATTTATATATTTTTATTTTTATTAGTTTCAGGGGTAGAATTTAGTGATTCATTAGTTGCATATAACACCCAGTACTCATTATATCAAGTGCCCTCCTTAATGACCATCACCCAATTACTCCAACCCTCCATCCACCTCCCTTCCAGCCACTCTTTATTTCCTATAGTTAAGAGTGTCTTATGGTTTGCCTCCCTCTCTGTTGTCATTTTATTTCTCTTTCCCTTTTTAAAATTCTTTTTTCCTTTTGGTCTGTTTAGGTGAGTTCTACTGCCCTTTCTTCCAGGTCACTGATTCTTTCTTCTGATTCACCGAGTCTGATGTTGAACCCCTCTAGTGAATTTTTCAGTTCAGTTGTTATATTATTAAGCATTATGACTTCTGTTTGATACTTAGAGTTTCTCTTCATTGATGTCTCTCTGTGTTCATGCTTCTTCTGAGATTGGTGAGCATCTTCATGACCATTATTTTGAATCCTTTATCAGGTGAATTACCTTTGGTTAATTACCTCCACCCCCAACCTAGGTTCTGTCTTGTTCTTTTGTTTTGAACATTCTCCTTTGTTTGCTCATTGAGCTTGACTCTCTGTGTTTGTGTCTGTGTATTAGGTGAAACAGCTACCTCTCCTAGTCTTGAAAGACTGGTCATAGTTAGGGATGGGGATATATATCTGTCTCATGTCTGTGCAGTGCTTTGAGGGAGGTAACCTGCCAAGAACTGTTTGATAGTTTTGCCCTGTGGGGCACAGAATCTTAAGTCCCCCTGGCTTCCAGAGCCAGGCCTTCAAGGAGTGTACTCAGTGTGGACCACGTGTGCCCCCTGGGCTTACAGGAGTGGGAATGGGGGTACACTGGGCCAAGGAACATCTACCTGCCATCATATTCATATCTTGACTATATGCTTCTTCTTTTCTTCCTCTTAATTATTGATTTGGTAGCTTATTATTAATTTAATAGTCTTGTACTTATTGATTAGTGCCACTGTTTTTCTCTTATTACTGTTTATATACCTACCAATATTTCTACTTTTCTTTTTTTAATTTTTTATTTATTTATGATAGTCATACACACAGAGAGAGAGAGAGGCAGAGACACAGGCAGAGGGAGGAGCAGGCTCCACGCACTGGGAGCCCGACGTGGGATTCGATCCGGGGTCTCCAGGATCGCGCCCTGGACCAAAGGCAGGCGCCAAACCGCTGCGCCACCCAGGGATCCCTATTTCTACTTTTCTAACTTTTTTTTTATTCTTTGTATTTGGGCTGTACACATAAACACTTTATCTTCTTTAGAACTGCACTGCTTAAAGCTAGGATTTTTTTCCCTGAGCACTTTTTAAGTTATGTCCTGCAGATTCTAATACATAATGTTTTATATTTTTATTTTCTAGATATTTTGGAATCTTGAGTTTTGTCTTTTTTTTTCTTGATTTTGTCTTGTCCTAAAAGTTAAAGGTTTAAAAATTCTTGTGGTGATCAGAGAATGGTCATGTGATCTGTACTGTTTGTTTCTTGGAATTGGAGACCCTTTTTATGACCTAGCATATGATCAAGTTTTGTAAATAGGCACTTCAAAAAGTTGTATCTCTGTTTTCAAGTTACAGAATTAGAAATCTATTGGTTGGATTTCTTTATGCATTGATATTAGGCTTCTTGTATTCCTTATATTTGACCCATGTGACTTGTCATGGCCTGAAACTCAGAGTTTGTTCTTATTTATTAGTATGCTAAGAACTCCAGAGAATATTGAGAAGCTATAGATTCTACGTTGAATTTATTAAGAAGACAATTTGACTTCAAAAAACACTTAATAGTAGGATTTTGAAAGACTGGAGAGAGCATTTTGAGCTTGGATAAAGAAGAAAGATTTAAGCAGGAGATGGATCTTGTAGAGCAAGTAGGAGGTGGGGTGTCTATAATGATACATTTCAGGCTTGGCACAACATGAGCAGAGCTGGGCTCTGGATGGAGCCTAGCATGTGGGGCAGAAGGCACACACCCTCCTCCCAAGGTCTTGGTCTCTGTGACTTGCTATAGCAGTTGAATCAGGCAGTGGGTCACATGGGACTAGCCATCTCTGTTCAACTGACTTATGGATAAGCATCTTTGTTGGGGCCATCCCAGCCATGTTATCAGTCTATCTTGCAACCACGGTGGACAACACATGATAATATGCTCTTCAGGCTACCCTACTGGCATGCTCTCAGCTTTGCATCCTCACTGGAGAGCTGAAATTGGCACACACTTCAGTCTGATAGCATTAGCTTAGTATTTGAACGTTAATCAGGGATACATGGACATTTCAACTGAAGAATTACAGTGTCTGATATGTACTTGCTATATGGAGTTGTTTTGTCAGATGACCCCAGTAAATTACCAAATATTGAACATTGATGATAAATCAAATGATGTATGGTCTGTAGGAAGTGAAAGTATTTAAATAATTAAGCAGTTCTTTCTAGAGCCTCTTTATATGATGATTTTCTAGACTCCAAATCAGTTTTCTTCATCCAGCCTCAATATAATATATAGTTATTTCAAATCAGCTTTACTTACTGAGCTTTTTCTAGTAATGGAGCTTTGTCAGCAAAAACTGTGCATACCAGCAAATGGTGAATGATGGGCTTGTGTCAGAAAGGAGCTTGAGAGGTGCTTTCTGTTGTTAGATGGATGGGTCTGGAGCAGGAGCTTGAAACTCTCCAAGTGTAATAGTTTAAGAGAAAAGGTATGTCTGAGGTAGGGGTTAGTGCTCCATCACTCAAAAGCTGGTATTTCACACACCCAAGCCAAATACTGCATGTGCTATTGAAATCATGCTTTCATGTTGGGATGTGTGGGAGATGTGTGAACCTATTTAATATAATCTTGGTTGTGGTTTCTTCCCAATCCTCACTCTCTGTTTACTTGCAGCTGGTCAGGGCAGAATGACAGGAAGTTCACTGGCTACTGAAATTATAACAGGTAGGTTTATGTAGCTCTGCCCACAACTCTGAAAGCTAGTGCTATTCCATGCGAGTGCTCTGAATGCCCAAGTGCTAAGTGTCTGTGAGTAGTCTGAACTCTGCTGACTGGGGCAAGATCTTGGAAAAGCAGACTTGGTTAGCTTGGCAGTCATCACTCAATGCAGAAACTGAGGACAGAGCATCATGAGTGGACAGATAGACTTGGGAAATGGGGGTACTCCTCATGAGAGTTTAAGGCACTTCTGCTATTTTTGAAGTTCTGGTTTTAACTGCAGGTTTGTGCTGAGTGTGGTACAAACTAATTTCTCTGTTGGCAGAAAATGATGTATCAGTTGTTTGGACTCCTGTGTCTCTTTGATGCCACACCTTGAGTGGTCCAAAGGCCTGTTGGGGTGGAAATCTGACTTCTGCTGTAAAATGGGCTATCTGAATTTGGGAGGCTGAGGATGCTAAACTGTGGATGCTCTGCCTCTATTTTATCGCTGTATTGTGTCTTTCAGTGGAGGTTCTTAGAGGCTATTCAACAAAGCCTATGCTGTCAGCTAAAAGGCTTTTAGGACTTCATAATCATGGCATGATATCTTTTCCTTTTTCTTTCTTGTTTTTTTTTTTTTTTTAAGAACTCTTTCCTTTCCCTACCTTTTTGAAATCGTTAGCCTTCATGTGAACTGAAAGGGACTTCAAAACATTGGAAGAAAATAGTCTGAAATCTCAGAGTGTACTTGGCTCCTGGTAGGTATGAAAACTTGATAAAGAGGCATCTTTTGCACTGACAGGTGTTTGTGTGCCAGTGTAGAGAAGGCTTTTGATGACAAAGCCACTTCATTTTCTATAACTTACCCTTCCCTTTGTGCAGAAGAGTTAGGAAAACTCTAATAAAGTAACTAAATAATGGGGATAAAAAGTTAGCATCGGTGTCATCTTCATTTCTTCTCTCTTGCCTATTGATTTTTTTTTTTTTTTTTTTGAGACCCAACTTGCCAGACATTGAATAAGAAAGTGGCAGGTGTGAGATGGCCAGTATCTTGCTGTTGTCCCCATGGTTCTAGAATATGCTTCTATTTAAAGGTCCAGAGTCAGCAGCAATGCTCTTCTTGAGGCAACAGAACTGTGGGCTGCAGTGTCTACAGAAAGGAGGGGTGCCCACTGGAGATGCTGAATTGCTATCTGCCTTGTTTCCTAGAGGCACGGTAATTTATTCCATTCAAAAGGCCTGGAGCCCCCTTAACCCTTAACATACGCTTTTCTTTCCCCTCCTAAAAACCAGCAGAAATTAGCAGAGTGTGACTGTGGTCATGGATTGTCTCAGTTCTCACATGAATTCTTACATGACTCCCTCTGAGGCCTTGTGCACCTTTCCCAGAAAGATAAATTACACAAGTTACAGCCAAAGAAACGAGTCATGCTTACTTGTTATTTAATGTGGCTCATAAAGAGCAGAGAAGAACCTGTTTATTGAACTGCTTCAATCATGGGGTAAACGGTTAGGACATCTTAATTTTCAGCAGTCACCCCATTGTGGGCAGAACTTTCTATGCCAATCCCTTTGAACTTTTAGGAAAAACAAACAAGGAATTTCACTAGTAGAGGACTGAAATCAAATAACTGTTGCTGAATATTGTTCTAAGTGGAAACTAAAGACGTGGTGAGAGAAACTCTTACATCTGTGAACCAATGCCCAGAAACATCTACCCATTGTTTAATATGAACAAAATTAGACCAAGCCCAGAAAATGGATTCAACCTCGGTTTTGGTAATAATCTCCCACAAATTCTTACAGTTGTATGTGGAAGCTTTCCTTTTGGATTTCTGGTTGGTTATCTGAGGTCATCACTCATTCAGACTCGCAGGAGAGATGTGGGCCGTGCGTGCTACTCACAGTTTTGAATGGTTGACAGCGAGTAAGTAGGGTTGTGCAAAGCCAGAGTTGGGCAGGTATCTGAGCTCATTGGTTGTAGCCTTCTCACTTTTTAGAGGAGGAACATAAGTCAGTCTGTACTCCTTAACTCCTTTTACCAAGCTTTGTTGTCACCAAGAAGGTTAGTTTGATGGATGGGGGTTTGTGTTTTGTGTCTGGGAGGGGGTGCTGAGGGCTAGAGCTATTCCATTGAAAATTGCCTTTGTGGGGGAAAAACAAAGAGTATTGGACTAAAGAGAAATGCTATAAGCTTATCTGATAACATAATAATACTATGTAGATAGTGTAATAGATAAGAGTACCTGCAATCTTTATTAGATTTCACTGTGTGCCTGGTACTGGTGCTAAGTACTTAATATATGTTCTTATTAAGTTCTTATAGCAACCTAATGGGGGTATTAATAGAAGTAGTCGTGGTAAATAATAGTGATTATAGCAATTACTGTGTCTGCTTTATGTGGATTGTCTTATTTGAGTCTCACAATAATTCCATGAACGAGGTATTCTTTCCCATTTTCTAGATGAGGAAACAGGCTCAGCGAGGTTATATCTTCCCAAAGAGGCAGAATAAAATTAGTTGTCTGATGCTGAAGATGGTGCATGTACCAACCATGCTCTTATCACTCTTTCTGATCACATATAGTTAGCTAAACAGAAGCATTCTCTAATGGGCACTTAATAAATATTAACAAATATGCAAAGATTAAGGGAGAAGTATTTTGGCCAAAAAGATGCATGCTTGTGTATGTGTATGTATGATACACACATATAGTCAACCTCCGATTTTCTGCTTTGGGGATGACCCTCTGTGAATTCCAGAATGTTCTCCTTTTTATTCCACACGTTTTCACTCCTGCCTAGCTGTTGGGGGTCAAGCAACAGAAACTCATTTAAATGTAATTCTAAGCAGAATTTCTTTAGAAAGAGGAAAATAATCCCATAGTTGTAGAATATTACAATTGAAAGAGCATATGGAAGCATGCAAATAAACCATTTTGTTTCAGAGAGAAGGAGCCTCAGGGCCTCCAGAGAGGTGTTAATTGGCCCAGGGCCTCTGATCGTTTAGTGCCAGACTTGGTACCAGGTATTGGGATATACCTGCCTCTTGATTCAGTGTTCTCCTTTCTGTATAACTCTATCATTCAGTGGAGTAAACTTCCAAAGTAAACAAAACTCTGAAGCCGAAAAGAAACTATGTTGTGATTGTTTTTGAAGTATGGGTGTCGCTAAGTCTTCTCTGATGGTGTGTAATTTGTAGTTGACTGCGATGGTATTTTTAGATTCTTGTGGGTTTAGGTCACATTGGCTATGGAAGCAACCTCTCCCATCTGATTCCTTGCATCAGGAGCACAATAATACATTTCCCTCTAACACAGAGAATATTTTTGTTGGCCTAATGAGCCAAGATAGTTAAGGAATTAAATTGACCTCCACTCCTCCCCTACTCCCTATCACCAGGAGGGAAGGAGAGTCAACATTATTAATGGAAATGCATGTTCTTTGAAGTTTGAATTTATTCTTTTAAAAGAATATTCTTTCCTGACTTGGAAGAATTATTATTTGGTCACATGCATTTTATTGTGTAGCTTTGCACATTATTGCATTGAATGTGTTGCTATTGCTCCCACCAACTGTTTTAAGATGTTTTGAGACTGTGCTTCATATTGTAAGGAAAGTATTTGTCACTTGGACTCACAGAATTGAATTTGCCTGAATTAATTATGATTTCTACTCCATCCCCTTGGGCAGTATTGTGGGGGAGAGGTAATCCTTTCTGATGTCGTATAGAAAATCAATTCTGGCCCACGGCATTGGCGAGTTGCTTGAGTGGGGGAACTTGTCACCCACTGTATGGTCTTTATTTTCCATTTTTCTTGGCCCTTTGTTATGAGTTCCTTTCTCTGGGCTGGTTTAAGAAGCTGCCAGGGCTAGGGAGCAGTGCTTGAAGTGATGGACAAGGATACTCTCCCCATAAAGAAAATCACAAGGGCCTCAAGTTGGGTAATAAAAGGCCTTGTCTGTAGCTTTTCTTGTGGAGTCTGCATTGTTTATAGAGTGTTTTCCACTGAGAAACACGCTCTTGCTTCAGCCTAGGGGGTAAGACAAGTTGAAAGGTACGGGGTCATATGCAGGGATTTGGTCTTAGCTGATTTGAGAGTTTGTTTTCTTTTTCCTGGCAGAGTCCCTCTCCAACTCCCCCAGCCCCCATGTCCTGCCGCCGGGTCCTCAGAATACTTTTCTCCTTAATTCTAAGATGTTAGAATCCTTCACCTTATTTTAAAAACACCCCACCCCATAAACAAACTTAGGAGGCAGAAAGACCTTCTGGTAAATGATTGAACAAAATACGATAAGCATAGGATAGATAACCTTCCTACATAAGTAGCTACTACCAAAAATAAGCACCCAACACCATATAGTACATCCATTAGAAAGGATACATCAAGTTTTAAATGGCTTGGGAACATGCCCTCAAGATAAAGCTGAGCAAAATAACAGGACACAGGACTGAACACACAGATGTCAATGTTACGTCTGAATGCACTCAAAGGGTTGAAACGTTCCTTTTTTCTTACTTTCATGTGTCAGGAGAGCCTACAAGTCGTTCCTACTTTGGCATGTGACCATGGTGCCTTGGCTTTGCTATTCCAGCCAACTGACCCTTTTGCTGAAAGTTTAATAGGGGATAAATTCACATGTGAATTCATAATCCCCTTATCTGTGCTAAGAGCATTCTGTAATGAGTCTGCAACAAAGAGAAACTTAACATCTTGCCGTTTTGTTCTGAACCCACCTCTTGGCCTTCTTCCTACCCTTTCCATGCCTCCTGGTGGGACGCATTAGGCACCTGCCCCTTGCAGAGTCCTCACCTGTTTGGTGTATGTTAGGTGACATTGTGAATGGATTCACATTTCCTGCCAGTCACATAGAGGCATTTAGGGAAGTATGGCATGTGTGAGTGGGGAATTTGTTTGGGTTCACTAGAAAAGCAAACAAGGACTTGTTCCTCTCTAGTATTTATTAATTTTGAGACTTACTCTTTTTTTATGTACTGTGACTTCCACTGTAAATCCAAAAGCCAAGTCATAGTCAAGCTACAGTTTAAGTTTTGAAGATTTATTGTTAAAATTTGCTCTCTTCCTAATGCTTTTATTCTTTACCCTTTTCTTTCCTGCCCATGGTGTGGGTTACAGTTAATGTTATCTACATATGTCTATAAATACTGAAAATATTTTTGATACAATGTGCATTTAATCAACTTTTTGTTACTGTTACGCCGTTTGTGTGGAAGAAAATTGTTTCTGTCTTAATGTTCTATTGAAGTGCCTTTGGAGTGATGATATCATAATCACTTTAATACATTTAAAAGCTTCAAGGCTTAGCATTTATTGAACAAAGCTCATTGAAGGAATATAACGGATGTCTTGAGGCTTTCCGCTGCTGTAAAAAGGACAGTATTGTTCATGGCCTCGGTAAAAGAAAATCTGAATTTTTATTTTACTTTGCACCGCGTTGCAATTATATTTCAAAAGCTCTTCAAGTGCAACTAACAAAGGGGCTGTTTTTATGAATTGTTATAATTGCAGATCTCAGGGCTGACTGCTGTGAGTTTAACATTAATAATGGACAGCAATTTAAAACTTTATCACCAAAACCCAACCTCTGAGATCCTAAAAGATGGATTTCCCTTTTCATTTGGATGTTCTTGGAGAATGAGTCCTCCAGAGTTCGGAAGTTCATGGAAAACTTTACTATTAGTAAGAATCTCAGAAATCTTGGCCCTTAGGGATCTCTGGGAAGAGGCCTGGGGAGTAAAACGAGGATTGTGGAGTCCCAAGGTTGGGGTGTGGGTATGTATATTTAGGCCAACAAATCAGCATGGGTAGGTGGGAAGTGGGAAGCCCAGAGAGCACCTGAGAATCCTTGTGTGTTGGAGGGGTGTCCTCTCAGGACCCTAGACTTGACAATGCAGCTGAGGTAGGCATTCTCTGAAGCCCACTCCTCTGAAGAGGCCACCGAAGAAACTGCCACTGCTGGAGATGTAATAGAAAAATAGAAAATAGATGTAATAGAAAAAGTCCATTCTCTTGGTGGAGATGGTTACGTCATGTCCTTAAAATTTGGTGCCTCCTAGACCTGTAGCCTCCTCTTCCCTGCTGTTGGGTAACTTCCTGCTCGCCTTGGAATTATATGTGTGATAAAACATCTTCATGGGTGCATGGTGCAGGTCTCAACTCAGAAATTTTAGTGTCACTCAGTCAAAACTGAGTGGGGAAGAGCACCTGGAAAGATCAGTCACCATTTCCTATGTCTTATTCCCTATTGTCTCATTATGTAGCTTCTAGTCTTGAGACTCTGGCAGGCTAGTTTGAAGTTCACATGTTTAAAGCTTCATCTTTCTCTTTAAATTTTTCTTAAGAAGCATTTTCTTAAAAAAAGATTTTATTTATTAATGAGAGATACACAGGCAGAGACACAGGCAGAGAGAGAGAGAGAGAGAGAGAGAGAGAGAGAGAGAGAGAAGCAGGCTCCATGCTGGGAGCCCGACGTGGGATTCAATCCTGGGTCTCCAGGATCATGCCCTGGTCCGAAGGCAGGCGCCAAACTGCTGAGCCACCCAGGCGTCCCTAGAAGCAAGCATTTTTAGAGTTCACTTGCTGTGGGGTGGGGTTTCTGTGTCCTAATTAATTATGAACTTACATGTGCCTCACCTCTCCTGTACGGTATCAATGCCCTGAATTGGTGGCTTTGATTGAAATGATAGATTTGATTTAGTAGCTTGAAAAGGGTGGTCTTTTATTCATGGGCTTTCCCACAGGAGCTGTGATTAGGGTGTGGTACTTTTGCTACCAGTTGTTGAAAACAACTTCTTAAAGAGATTTATTGAGCCACCTATATCAGTTAGGATTAGGTTCAGTTGCATAGCATAGATAATCCCAATTACCAGCATGTTATATAAGGTTCACATTTATTTCTCTCTCTTACTGTGCAGGGCTGACAACCTAGGGCTGATATAGTGGCTTTGTAGTATTAACAGGGATTCAGGCTCCTTCCATCTTTCTACTCTGCTATCTCAAGGGATTGGTTTCTTGGACTGAATCTCATGGTTTAAGATGGACATAGTCCAGACATCGGATCCACATACCAGCCTGACAACCAGAAGAAAGGCAAAGGAGGACATTCCCTCCTTCTTAGGAATTTATTTTACAAGTTCCATGCAGCAATCTAGATGTAAGGCCACACTTAGCTGCAAAGGAGGCAGAGAATTAGTCTTTGACTTCATGGCAATATGTCCTTCTAAAATTTGAGGTCCTGTTCCTGAGGGAGAAGGGAGAATGGATATTGGGATAGGTTACCTGTAAACTCTGCCATGGGGCATATTAATTCATTCATCTGTCTCCACCTGCACCCCATTCCCCAAGTGCACTGGAGCTGGAGTTGGAATGCCCCTCCCCGATTCCAGGGAATTCCCCTTCCCCAGATTGACCTTCTAGCACTTCTTTTCCCTTTCATTGTATCTTTTGATTGTTTTACCCTGCTATCAATATTAGGAGGAAGCCTTTTCTTGAATGCCGAGTCTTTATGCCTTGTAACATTTTTATTCAGTTGAAACATCAAGAAGGAAAGGTGGCCAGAGAGTTTTCAGAGTGGTTCTTGGAAGCCTCTGAGCTGTCTTTTTACCCTTCCTGGGATCACAACTGTCATTGTTCTCTAGACCTGCAGGCATCTGGGCCAGAGGGCAACCCCCTTGAGGTCCAGAGTCCTGTGGCTTGTGGAATGGAGTGCTCTCTACCCCAGAGAAATCCCCAGAATATGGAAGTCAAGGCCAGTGTCATACATTCTCCTTCCCATAAATAGACTGCATGAAAGAATTTCCAGATAAAAGATGAAGGTGAGGCCTCAGGGTAAGTTGGCTCTTTTAGTCTCAGTTGTTGCAAACCGAGACAGTGATGTTTGTTGTGGTCCTCAAGCCCCTGAAAGGTAGCCCCTCTTCATTGAGCACAAAGGTGCTTTGAGGTGGGGTGATGATGCTGGTGACATTGCTGTGTCCCTTCTTACACCCCAGCCCATCAGCAATGGAGTCTTCCAAACCAGGTCCTGGGACATGTAATATGAGGAAAGAGTTATGCCACCTCTGAAGACAAACGGTGGTCTGGGTGATAGGTTTTGCATTCTGGAATGCTTTCATTTCTGGATAATTTTTGGAGAGCTTTTAAAATCTGTGGGGGCAGAGTACTTGAAATATAGAAGAGTACGCCAAGTTCTAGGAGCTATGAGTATAATAGCTGAAGTTCTTGCTTGGAAAGCCTTTGAAGGACTGGACTTTGGATCCCTGGAGATCTGGGTTCAAATTCTCTTCCTGTGTGACTTTTAGGGGATAATTTTAGGCCCAGTTCTCTTTTTTGTTCTTTTTAAAATATGAAACAGGGCTATTGAGAAACAACTCAATGGAGAAAAGAATTTAAAGAGAACATATGTAACGTACTAGGCACATAGTAGGTCCTCAGTAAAAGGTATATTCCTTTTTATGCAATTCACTCTGCCAAGTGCTTAATAAATATTTGTTAGTTTTATGATCAAAAGCTTTTTTTAAAAAAAAATTGAACAGTGTATGCAACAATTGAATATGTTCCATTGAATAACCCTAATTTTGCTGTATGTACCTAGAAATGTTCAGGGGCATAGCCTCTCACATGACTACTTTCAAGCAGTCTCTTTTTCTCTTTACATGAGAGGAGTACACAATGAAAAGGCACTTTGATAATGAAAAACACAGGTGTTCCAAAATGCAGATGATTTCTAAATTGGAAGCATTACCTGCCCTTAACACGCTTTTGAAAGTGCCATTGAAGAGGTCTTCCAGTTTTGTTTTGAATCTTCCTGGGCCCCAGACTTCTACGAGAATCTAATGAGAGCTATGGATCCTCTTTTCTAAGAAATGCACATATGCATGTGTATAGAATTTTTCACAAAATTGCGAGTGATCTGTGGACTTCATTTTTCCTGACCTGCTCCTTACCCCTCAGGAATCCTGTAATAGGAATCCCTGGATGAACTATTAATATGTTGATTTTTAAAAAATGAATGTAGATACTAAAATGATGGGAGGACAGATGTATGGGTGGGGAATGGTGAGGAGACCACACCTAAAATGAGAAACAAGAGGTTGAGATAGTGCCTGAAATATAAAAATCCTGTTGCACATCAGTGTGGCTTTCATGGCTCCAAGGTCTACAAGAAGTCATGAATGGAAAGAGTCAGTTTTTTTTTTCCCCTCCCTCCAACTTTTTATTAAGAAAAATTTCAACTGTATGGAGAAGTTGAAAGAATTGTATAGTGAACATGCATATACCTGACATCAAAGTGGTATTCAGGTTCTGCTGTTACCATTTTACTCTGCTGGCTTTATTCTACTTCTATCCATTCATCAATCCATCTTATTTCGTGGTGCATTTCATTATAAGTTGCAGACGTCAATACCCTTCACCCTAAACACTCAGCATCGTATCACTTGCCAGAGTTCGGTATTAGTTTATTTTTTCTTTAGAGAAATGGACAAACCCTGAGTGTGCCATGTCTGTGAGTTTTGATAAATGCATGCATCTATGTAATTCAAACTCCAATCAAAATGAAAAACTTGACTTTCCCCCAGAAAGTGCCCTGGTGACCCTTCCCAGATTCTTTTGCCCCAGAAGTAATCACTCATGTTTTTTGTCATAGCTTGATGTGACTATTTTAGGACTTCATATAATTAGAATCATATAGTATGCTTTCTGTGGATCTTTCATTAGCACAGCATGTTGGGGAGTCACCCATGTTGTGTTTATCAGTACTTTGTTTCTTTTTCCTTGTTGAGCGGGCTTCCGACGTGTCCATATACTGTAGTTCATCCGTTCTGTTGGATGTCTGCTGAGCTGTTATCTGGTACTAGTTAATAAGCTGCTGTGGATATTTGTATACAACCCTTTGTGCACATATTTTCATTTTTCTTAAGTACCTAGGAGTAGAATTTTGGGGACCTAAGGTTAGGTGTAAGTTTAATTTTAAAGGAAATTGCCAGACCTTGTCCCAAAGTGGTCGTTCCGTTTTCACTCTGACCCATAGTGTTCTGTGTTGCTCTACATCCTTGCCAGCATTTGGTGTTGTCAGACCTTTTGATTATAGCCATTCTGGTGGGTGTGTAGTGGTATCTCCATTTGGTTGTAATTTGCTTATTATGGCCTAAGGATTCAAAATGGCCTTTTTCTGGGCTCCTAAATCCTCCTTGATCTCAGAGGCATTATCTGTTCTTAGGGAGTGTGTGGGAATAGCTAGTGAAAATCTTATGGGGCTGTAAAACTTCCTGCAGGTTTTTCTCCCCCTCCTTTTAAATTCTGCATGGCACCCAAATGCTTGAGAGCTCTCTGCATCTCTGGATAACCACAGTCCCTTTGCAATGATAGGGATGCAGGGGGGGTGCTAGAGGCGGTAAGGCAAGGTGTCCATTCTCCCAGATGGAGCCCTGTGTGTGCATGGCGCTCCTTGACACTCAGGGAGCTTGGAGAGTCAGCAGCTGGAGCTGTGCATCCAGCCTCATGTCACAACATTATCAGAGACTTGGAGAAACTGGACGGAGTTCAGAGAGGAGCAGCTAGCACGATTAAAGGGCTTGGAGGGATTAAGGGATTGATTTATGAGGGAAGATGAAAAGAACTTAATGTGTGCTGCTTGACTAAGTGGGTACATGATAATAGCCTGCAAACATCTGAAGGGTATAAACGCTGGAGAGGGAGAGGAATTAGCACAGGGTGAGGAAACTGATCCAGGCATAATGGGGGAAATGAAAATAGGGGAGGGACGATGGGGTAAGTTGGCTAAGTATTAACAGGGTTGTGACCTCCTGTGAATTCTTTCAGAAGCCTGAGAGGGGATTGAGTTGGTTGGGGGAAGATGAACCCCAAGGAACACTGTGGGTTTGCCTCCTAAAGCAGCCAGGGAGAGGGGAATAATTGAGCACCTACTGTGTGCTGTGTGAAGCAGGATCATGTGGGAAATGGGAACCTGGAGCCTAGAAGGAAGGATGGTGATGGGCATGACCTGGACAAGGAAATCTAGACATTTCCTTAAGTCTCCTCTTCTTGGCAGTTTTTTCTGGGTGGATCAGAAGCACTGACAGTTTGTTTTTGCATCCAGTTTGCTTGACATGTGTAGTTCCTACCCCACATGTCTTCATACTACCCAGGTATTTACCTTGTTCTAAAATGCAGCTATTCTTGGGGCACCTCGGTGGTTCAGTCAGTTAAGTGTCTGCCTTCAGCTCAGGCGGTGATCCTTGGGTCCCAGGATCGAGTCCTGCATCAGGCTCCCTAGCCCTGCTCTGCGGGAAGCTGCTTCTCCCTCTCCCTCTGCCGGCTGCTCCCCCTGCTTGTGCTGTCTCTTTGTCAAATAAATTAAATCTTCAAAAAAAAAAAAAATGCAGCTATCCTTGACTGGCCATGGTGTTTACTTCTCCTTGCCAGTGTGGGTGTGAGATTGGGAAACAGCACATGGACTGGTAAAGAGGATGGGAAATGAAGCCAAACTGCCTGGGGTCAGACTCTGGCTTCAAACTTGACAGCTGGGTGAGTGTACCCACTTACTACTCTATGGGCCTCAGCTTCCTTCTCTGTAAAATGGAATTAATAATAGTGCCTTGCTTCAGAATGGTCCTGAAGTTTACATGAAATAATGGATGTAAAGTGCTTAGTATAGTGTCTGGCAAGAAGTAGATGCTCAACCAATGCTGGTTTACTGTTATTGTAATTAAACTATGATCACGACTGTCATTATCCTGGTACCATGAATCAGGTCTGGAGCTTGCCTGAGCAGTGCCTTTGGCATGGAGACAGCCCCATCTAACACAGCAGATAGGAGGTGAGGTGCTCATAATTGGTTTGGGTGAGAGGGAATGTTTGCACCCCAGGAGAAAGAGGCAATGGGTACCACCTCTGTCTTCCCTGCAGTGGCAGGGTTTCCAGAGATGGCCTTTAGCCAGCCTTGAGTTCTGGACACTAGAGCTGCAGGCTTGGCTGGAAGAAGAAACCTGGTTCATCCCCAGCCTCCAGCCTGGCTCAACGAAAAGATAACTGGGAGTCTGAACACATACGTTTACTTTTGTTTTTCAACCTCAGTTTCCCCAGTGGTTAAAAAAAGGGTGGGGTGTGGTGAAGGGGATTAAACTAGTGTTTCTTAAACTTTTTTTTTCCTGCCAAGCAAAAGGACCCTTCAGTTAAATGATAGGTTATGTTGAACTCCAGTATGTAGAATAGCCCCAAACCGAGTGCTGCTGAGTGTGGTGGGAGGCTGGAAACTCCCTTAATTGACCCTCTGTCTTCCTTTTGTGGGAGTCAGGAAGGTGACCCTGGTTACTTCCATCCCTCCGTCCAACACTGCACTCACGTGCAGTTGAGCTCTCCAGGATGGTTACTGTTCTGGTGACAGCTAAAATAAATTGTTCGGCTCACATGTGCTAAGTGCTTTGCATCTATTAGCTTCAGATGAAGAAACTGAGGTTGAGAGTTGAAGCAAAGATTCACAGCTTAGAAATGACAGATGATCTCGAAGAGTCCTTTCAGCACTGAAAGAGCCATATTCTGTTTCTCCCACAGGTTCTCAAGTGGTCTTCGTAGATACTCAGTAAATACTTAGCAATGTGAGACAATTTGTTAATCGGGATTGGTTTCCCTAACTCCAGAATGAGACCACGCTACCTGCTACTGATCTTCTAGGTGGGCCATCAGATCTCTTAGTATGTTGTGTCTGCTTCAAGAAATGGACTTTGTCATTGCAGGTGCCACTCACTCATGATCTCTCTAGGAATGCATGTCCAGGCTCCAGTCAAGCCAAGTATGCCTTCTGGGGTCCTCCAGCATTCAGGATGCTGGAATGCTGGATTTTTTTTTTTAAAGATTTTATTTATTCATGAGAGATACAAAGAGAGAGAGGCAGAGACATAGGCAGAGGGAGAAGCAGGCCGCCCGCAGGGAGCCCGATGCAGAACTCTGATCCATGGACCCTGGGATCATGCCCTGAGCCAAAGGCAGACACTCAACCACTGAGCCACCCAGGTGCCCTGGATTTTTTTTTAAGTGCCTTTGCCTTTTTCTACCTATCCCTCCAGTGTAAGTCAGTCTCTGGTTTACTCTTTACTAATTCTATGATAGATAAGCATCCTGAATAAACTGTATACAATCTTTTCTTTGAAACAAGCATTTTTAATTTGCAGTCTCAGACAGGAGAGCAGATAACATCTTGTTCCATTGATTGAAATTCATATTTATCCCCTTGCAAAATATGTTCCCTTTTGCTCCCTTATTTGCCTGATATGTGTATTTATGTTCACATCTTTTTTTTTTTTCTTATTGGTAAAGCTCTAGCTGACCTAACATGTCTGTAAAATTAGTGGGCTCCATGAGTGTGTTCTGTGCATTGCAAGAGAGACCAGAAAGAACTGGAAAGTGCGAGGGAGTGGGCCTGTTCATGGACCAGGAAGTGGGGTCAGCTTGTGAATATTTACTAGTGGCTTTTCCATATTGAAGATTTTCCATGGTGAAATTTTTATCCCAGACTCAATGATCCAACTGAGAGAATACAAACTAAATATTAACATGAATCAGAGCCCAGCATAATCAGGAGGGTGGATCTGCTATACAAATAAACATAACCAATATAGATCTCAAACCAGATGCTAATGAAGTTTGAATTATTCTATTAGCCAGAGAAGACTAATGGCTATTAAAACCAGCCCCCAAATCTTAGTGGCTTGACATGATAGAAATCTGTTTACTGCTCTCAAGTCTAAAGTAGAGGGTGTGGGTGTGTATGAGAGGGAGTGAGGTGGGAAAGGAGAGCCCTTTCCCGACATTACTCAGTGGCCCAAGAACCCTTTGTCTTTGGTGCCTTCCCTTTGCTCTGTTCCTGGGGTCCTCTCACTTCTTCTAGTAGATAAGGAGAGAGAACATGGAGGGGACACACCAAACTCTTAACTGCTCAGCCCCAGGGTGGTACGACCTCACTTCCTTCCACATTTCACTGGTAAGAGCAAGCCCCACTTTCTTGAAGGGAGACTGTGTGCCCAGGAAGATGAGACCAGAACAGTGGTGTAGCCTCATCTTCTCTCAGCACTGGTTATTGATGATCATCCATTTCCCCACTTCCTGTTGGTGGGCATGGCTTGGAAGGGGATTTTCATTGACCTACTTGGCCCAGAGAGCAAGTTATATGCCTTCTTGCTTTATTAGATTTTTTTCTTAGCATTAACCTCAGACTTCAGTTCATGGGACCGTTGCTCTGTGTGTCTGTTCATTCTTCTGCAGATTGTGGCGGGGGGTAGTCAGAGCCCCTGCCAAGCCACAGTGTTTCTTTGGGAGGAACCGGGGATAATAAACTTCTGGCATCCGTGGCCAAGGGCCCAGTTGGCCCTCATCCTCAGGCCAGTGTAAGCATAGACCTAAGTTTACTTTTGGTGTGTCTTCCAAGAGGTTCAGAGGCCTCTCCAGGTTCCACCAGGTGCATTTTCTCCCTTCTTGTTCTGACTAGTCTGTTCTTCTCCCTCTAGTCCTGCAGTCCCTAAGCAGAGGCAACCATCCCTTTCCTGTGAGGCTTCTGTGCCCACATCACCCTGCAACCCATGGTGGCACTCATCTGCGTCACTTGCTGCCTTTCTCGAGTTGACCCGAGAGGCACTAACACTGAAATGTGTGTCCGTGGCAGGGTGAGATGGTACACACGCCCATAAAGGCTTTTTTATGGTCACCGTGTTAAAGTACAGAAGCCAAGGAGGAACCCCTTTCTCTCGGGAATGCAGGTTTCGGAGGTGAGGATCCTCGCTGTCAGTTCATGGCCCATTTTCATTATTAGAGGTACCACAGTTGTGCCTGTCTTCTTTAAAAACAAGTTTGCATTTGGATGCAAAGCCAGCTGGCATTTAGGAAGGTTTCATTGGCTTCTTCCAGAACAGTTCATCATGCAGCTTGAAGGTTGCTGCTTCTCCTGCTGGAGAGTATTGTATCATATAGGTCAGGGATGGCGGTGATGGTGGTGGATACTTAAAAAAAAATCTGTCATTTTGGGGATGTAGATGGCATTAGGTCTGTGGACCCAGATATTTGGGGAACTTGCCACAGTCCTTGTGATTGAGTTGTGCCACCTTAGAATTGGTCAGAAATCCGGTGTGCCCTATTTCCCATTCAGTTAATGAAATACTAGTGTTATAAGCTGTGACTCTTAGTGTATGCTACCCTCTGTTACCTTGGTTTAGCATCAGTTTGTTAGAGCATTAACCACCTTCTGGTTTGTATCAAGGTGGCTGTCTAATGGGTCATTAAGTACCAGTGATATTCAATTCTCCGTTCTTTTTTGATAGCGCAATAGTTGCATTGGGAATAGAGTGCACCAGGAGCCACCCTTCCACAGTAGATTGTCTTTATTAGGGAAGAAGCTGAAGGAGGCAGAGCAGGCAGGAAAATGATATTTTCCCAATACTTAGTTCCGAGAGCCTTGGCTTTGTTTGGAAAGACCAACAATCTGGGAGCATGAGGGTATATGATTAGCCAAGTACCAGATTGATCAGGGGTCTTAATGAAGTAAAAGCCATGGGAAGTACCAGAGCCATCCATTAATTAATTTTTGCATTAGCTTATTCACATATTAAAAATGTGTGAGAATGCTTCTGTGCCATGCAGCATTCTAGGTGCCAGAGAGTCACTGGTGAGCGATATTAGGGATGGTCCTTACCCTTACTGAGCACATAGTCTTGGGTAGGAAACAGTGGACTGACAATGAGATAAATATACTATTCATTTTGTATTTTGATTAATAAAAATAAGACATACCAGATACTTGGCTAATTATAAAGAGAAATACTGTAAGAAAGCCTCATGTGCCTAAATGCACGTATTGGTGCATGGTGTAATGGGGGGGGTTGATCTGGAAGGAGGTCAAGGGAGTCTTCCCTAACCAAGTGTTGCTTGGGTTAAGATCTGAAGGATGAGTAAGACTTCACTAAATAAGGAAGGGAAGGATAAGGCATTCTAGACAGTGGGAACATCATGTGCAAATACCCTGTATGGGGAGAAAGCATAGTAATTATTAGGGGGACCAAAAAAAGGTTGGGCAGTGGAATGTGGTGTGGAGGAGGAAGATCAGGATCAGCTCATACTGTGCTAAGCCTCACAGTATGTGCTGAAGATTTTTGTTGTTACGGGAAACCATTGGGAGTTTTCATTAGGGGGCATGTTCAGATTTGTATCTGGAGAATCCTCCTATGATAATGGTTCAGAGAAAGCCAAAGTATGTGTGGGTAGATCATGTACTTGACTATTGTGGAGAGGTGGAATAAAGAGGGCACATTTGAGTGGTAGATAGCAATAGACATCAGAAGAACTTGGTAAGAGAGGTTATGGGGATCCTGAGGGACAGGACACAGTCTAGTCTGGTACCTGAGTGCCTGGATTGGAAAGTGGGTGAATAATAGTGGTGGTTGTACTGATACAGATTGGGGTGTTTCAACGAGACTCCCAGTAGCTAACCAAGATGGCCATGGAATGGTCTCTCCTATCACAATCCAAGTGTGTGTCTTCTCTGCAGAGTCACCACCCAAAAGTTGCTCACATCCCACGGGCCACAACTTAGTTGGATGGCCATATGTAGCTGTCGATAATCAGGGGACAGCCAGCCATTCCTGCCATAATGGTGAAATCACTGAAATAAACACTGGAAGAGGACCAATTGGTAGGAGATGATCAGTAGTTCAGTTTTAGGTGTTCATTTCTTGCTCTGCTTGGGATCCTTACAGTCTCTCCCCCATCCTATGTTAGCCCCCTCCACTCTGCTCTGTGACCCCATTTTGTGCGCCACTGCAATATCCATGCTGCCCTCCGTCCACCCTCCATGTTCTTCCTACCTGGAATGCTTTCCCCCTCTGTCTGTGCTTCAAGGACCTGCTGATTCTTATCAACTCCATAAATCTGTCCCTGATGCCTCAATCCCAGCTCCTGTTTCAGGTGAATTCCAACATCATGGTTCTTGTTACTGCATTGTGTAATGACAACCGTTCTTACACCAATGGCCTGTCTTTTCTGTTTAACTCCCATGCTGAATTATTTAGCTTTTCAAGTTACTATTAAATGTCTCTTTTCAGTTGAATAAGTGTTTATGAAGAGTTTACCACAGGAGGGACTAATTTCTCTCCTCCTGCCACTCTTGTGGTAGTACCTAACACACAAACACAGAACCATTAAGTCTTACTTTTTATAATAAGAAAAATCCCAAAGAGCTTGGTGTGTGGGTGAGCCTCGGGAATCTTTTAGAGACATTTCTAGGATAAATGGCAATGAAGTAGAAGAGGCTAAGATAAACCTCAGTTTTCTCATTTCTTAGTAGTAGTACTTCCTTGTCCGTGGATGTTTTCCTGCCTTGCTGTTCTGATTATAGACAGGCTGAGCCCCCACCCTCCCCTCAACCTCCCTGGGTCACTCGGTAGGGCATGGGCGTCAGCGTTATGAAGGTGTGATGGGTGAAGAGAGAGTGTTCTGGGAGGACTTAGAGGAAAGAGAACATCCTACTGCCTCACTGTCTGGTTTCTTTCAGCCACTTGCTGGAAAAAGGGCTTGAATTGGCAGCAAAGCTGGGATTTCCAAACCAACTAAGTTCTGCCTTTGCATGTGCTATTGTTTGATTAAAAATAATTCATTTTTTCCCTCATTCATAACTGGTTTCATTCATTCTTGGTAGGTTTTGCACCAACTCAATGAGACATGTCCCTGACCTGTAGGAGCTCAAGGGCTGGTGGAAAGAGCAGAAAATCTCCATCTACTGGGTGATGAGCCAGTCATGTCAATCAAACCAGTCTCCTCATGTCTCCCAGCAGAGTGGTTGTAGATTCTATGGGTATGAACCATGCTCCTCAGAGTCCCACGTGTTCCTAACAAAGCTCAGCACCATGTCAGTCCGTTGGCTGGTGCCCAGTGATCTTCATGAATGATTTCACTGACTGGTTGCTACACATCCCCCTCCCCATGGAGCTCTTGGTGCCTTGATGTCTTGGAGTGTGAAAGTGGAGATTTTGTCTGTTTCCTGGTTAGGGGGTGGTTATGTGGAGGGCCAGTTGTGGGAGGTTTCTGCTTGATAGTGAAAGTGTTTCAGAAATCGGAGCCAGGGGTGATGGCAGAGGAAGTTTCTTGTGTGAGGAACTTGGATGCTGGCTGCCCTTCCCCTAGTTATTTCTCTCTTGGCTCTTGTACAAAGAGTTGTGATGTTATTGGGTGTGCGCATGCTTGAGGTTATGGGTGGGTCTTGCCTTGCTTTCCAAACCCAGATGCTCAGGTGTAAAGTTCAGGATTTGCTGAGCTGTTTACAAGCCTTGGGTTAAGGCATTAGGGTTTTTGTTTGTGGGGTGTGTGTGTGTGTGTGTGTGTGTGTTTTCCCCCTGGTGACCTCTGACATACAGGGAACTACTCCTCCTGGGTAAATGTTATATTGTCACTACCCACCTCCCCAACCTATAGCCAACAAAACAAGGTCAGTCAATACTGCTTGGAAATGGAAGACTGGTGGGAAGTGTAACAACATGGCAGCATTAGCCCATGGGAAGTCAGCCCAGTGAGAGCAGGAACACTGCTGAAGCTGCTCCTTCATGCCCTGTGGCCACTTTTGCCCCATCCTTTTCCAGAGCCTTGCATGAATGATGAGTTAATGGAATTCCCCAGGTACCCATAAGTCCACCAGGGGGAAAGGCACAAGACAGAGGGCCTCTAATGTGGTGTCCCGGTGAGTGTTTTCACCCCAAAGGGTCATGTTGAAGTCACCTAGTGGGGAGGGGGCATGGACCCCACTTGGGTAAATAAGGGAGTGAAAAAGTTGGAAAATGTGTTATGAATTTCTTACTCGCATTGTTTCAGGGCCAGTTCCTACCCTGTCAGTTCTCTCTGCACCCCACCCCACCCTTTTTAATGACTTATTTGTACTGGAAAGCAAACTATTAATCACAAACAGAATGGCTCTGTAACTTCCAAACAAACACGGAACAGTTCTAGGGGCTGTGAAAAAGCCAAACCCTTGGCAGAGCTTCGAAAACGTGTTTCTTTTATATATATTTTAGAAATGCCACCATTTTTCCTTAGGCACAGAAGGTTCCCTTTAATTAGCAGTGAATTTCCCATTTCCCCTTTCTTCCTGAGGCATCTATAAAGCCCTGGCCTAGTAAAAGGCAGGTACACAGCTCTCAATTGAGCCCTATTGATGTGCTAGTATAGTTTTAATTGTGTTGAGATTTCCTTGCCAAAGTGACACATGCAGAAGCATTTTAAAAACGTATAGGGTTCGTAACTCTTTCGCTGTCTAGAGCTCTTGAATTATGAATGTCTCTTCCGCTGCCTCTTCGGTTCTTCTGAATCTGTAAAATTACTTTAATAACCTGTGTGGGGGTAATGTTAATATGTTTGCTCAGTAGTGTGAATTTATTAGCATCCCTACCCCACTTCTGGGAGCTGGCTTGGCCCTTTTGATGCAAGCTCTGGGTTGCAAGAAGAGGCAAATTGTGGTGGCGGTGCTCTTCTCCCCCCCTCCTTCTCTGTTCCACCATTAGCAATCATTCTGTTGCACAGAGTGCGTGATAAATCAACCTCAGGAGAGTCAGATTTGCCATAACATGACACTACCTATCAGCTCCTCAGGTCTGAGTTGACTCGCAGCCTTTTGGGCTGTATATTTCTTCAAAGTCGAGCGCCAGTTTCTTAGTCAGCTCCAACTAATTTCAGAGTGGAAGGGAAACTTGACTGGAGTGCTGTTTGGGATCTGCTTTTTAATCCTGGTCTGTTTAATGTTTGCTTCTGACAGTCTAGGCCAGACATCATTTTAATGGTATGTGTGGTGATAAAGCCAATAAACTGTCAAGATGATTGATAATCTAAGCATTATAGCAATATGACTTTCCTGTTCTCCTCTGTGCTTTAGATGATGGTTTCCAAATTGAATTCCTACAGTGTGTGCTGTATGCGTGCGCCTGTTGGAGGCTCCCCTAACAGCGTTTGAAGGAGGTAGCGGTGTTTAATGTAAGATTTTTTAGCCCTCAATTACCCACACAAATATATCTGCATACGTGTTGGTACCCTCTAATTTGGGAAACATCAAGAATTTATGGTTCTGCCCTTGCAACAGTCCCCCAGCAATTTATGGGCACTGGTGGAACTTTTTATTATGTCTTTATGATGTTTTTTCACCTGGCATGCATCTTAGATTCCATGTGGTTGATTCTGTTATCTGTGGTTGAAAGACATTACAGATAACAAAGTGCACTGTATTAAAGGCAGGCTTCTGGTTTCCTTTCCTTTTCTCTTTGTTTCTTTTTTCTTTTAATTTAGCAGACATTTTTAGCATCTGGTCTTCATCTCATTAATCAGACCGGACCAGGTGTTTTAGGGTGGTGACAGTGGGAGTGCTCGGCCCCTCTTTGTTGGCCCTCATGGGCCACCATTGCTGGCTTACATTTCCCCCTTCCTTGGAACAGTGTTGCTTGGGAACAGAAATCCTAGTGGCCAGAGAGGCTGGGCCATGTGTGTGTGTGTGTGTGTGTATTAATGTTATATGTGCGTGTGCACATGCGTGTGTATTAAACACCCTTAAGTGAGTTTACCAGGAAGTGGATCTTAAATCCCAAGCTCTTTTATGGGACTTCACATTCTCTCCTGCTTTCTGTTGACATGGATGTGTTTTTGTGTAGTTGTGGGTGTGTGCCTGTTATTTGGAGTGCTACTTTTAAGCTTGCGTCTCGAAGGAACACTGGACCGTATGTATGACTGTGGATCTGAGGGTCACAGAATGTTACTGCCAGCAAGGTGTCTCCGAGATCTGTTGACACCATGATTTTCTGCGTGTTTGTTCCAGGTCTCATTTTACAGATGAGCCTGGGCCCCCGGGGAGGGACAATGTCCGGATCAGTGGCATAACTGGGACTGGTGTCCATGTGTCCTTATTGGAGATCAACCATCCTTTACACGTCATTATTTTCCTTCACTGAATGCTTATTTTCCTCCTCGGTTAGGAGACACTGGGCCGGTCATTTCATTTCCCTGGCCTCTGTTTCTCTATAAAATAAAGGTGGCTGGATTTGCTAGCTTCTAAGCTCACTGTCATCGTAGAGGCCTGTGAATTTTTATAATGAGAATGGAGGAAGGATCAAGCTTTGTACTGTGAAATTTCCTAAACCATTCAGAGTTCTCACTTTCTCACATTTTCTTCCATATGTGTAGCCCTTGTCTCTTATTTTCTTGCTGTCTAGAACCTAAACTTTTGTTGTCTCTTGTGGTTCACTAGGCCAGAAAGAATGCATGGGTTTTCCACAGGTGAAAAAGATCTATCAAGAAACTATCATCTTAGCCTTGCGTTCCTTTACCTGTCAGCTAATGCTTGTGTCCTAGATTAACTTAATCTGAAATACTCCCTTTGTAGTTTGATTCAGTATACGTACTGTGAAGTAAAAACAAGTCTATGAGCCCCCAAAGTTGAGAAAAATCAACAGTATTAATACCAGTGAATAATAGGACATGGATCAGATCAACTCCAAGAACTGTTACTTTCCTTGTACTCTCCTTTTCTTCCCCCTTGGACTCTCTCCTCCCTGGAGCCTAGACAGTCTCTAGGATGCAGAGTCAGCCAATTCCTCTAGTGTCACACAGGCTTTCACATCTTTTTTCTTATACTTGGGCCTAAACTTTTCAGATTCCAAAGCCAGGATCAGAGTCTTGTGCCAGCTCAGAACGCTCAGAGGTGGGATGCACATCCACAAGTTCCATCTCTGGCCCTAGGTAAAGGTACTTCTGGGCTTGATTCCATCCACATCTGTAGGGGGCTTGTAACCTAACTGGAGATGCAGCACAGGGTTGATGTCTCTCAAACGTGGGTCACAGTGCAGTTCTTAAAGCATGTATGGGCATGGAGGGAGAAGAAGAGAGAGGCATGCATCAGTTGGAAGTTGGCTAGAGATAATGTGGAGTCCCAGAGTGAGGCTGGCTTGTCAAAGCTGAGGGGAAGAGGCACGGGATGCAGAGCTCACCCACAATGCAGCCCTCTCAGCTGCATGTGCTTGTGCCTGAGAAGGACTCCTCCATTAATTTAGTACTTCTGGTAGTGGTGGCTGCCTTGGGAGGTGTGTCCTGCGCTAGATGCCCAGCCCTGGCTTGGTGAGGTGGTGGTGGTGGCTCACATTAATTGAGAGTCTATTCTGAGCCACACATAGTTCTTACTACTTCTATAGGTATTTAATTCTGACAATCCATTGGGGAAGGGAGGTAAGTTGGTAGGTATGAACAGTTGTCAGTATTTTGCAGATGAGGAAATAGGCTGAGAGGTCATCTAGTTAGGTACCCAGCTAGTAGGTGGTGGGGTTCAAACCTATTCCCTCACTCTGAAGTGCTCTACCTTACTCATCTGTGTGTGAAAGAGCTCACAGCTCCAGTCCTGAGGCCTGCACACATGTGTGAGGCAGAGGGCACATGCACTGTATGTGGCTCTGAGAAGGTTGTCCATCATCTGAGTCCATTTATTCATCTGTAAGTTGGAGAAAGAATTGTTCTGAGTTCAAATGAGAATAGAAGTGAAAATGCCTGTCAGAGTATCCAGCACAGAAGAGGTGCTTAATAAATATTTGTAAGACAGGATAATGAGTTTGAGATTGTTACTGAGCTTGTTTGTTGTTTTTCAATCTACATTTCTTTGCACATCTTGCCTTCTTTGTCAGCTTCAGTATTTGATGTTTGCTTTCTTCAGGTGATGACACAGCAGAAAACAGAAGAGGAGACTCTGATCCTGGCTTTGGAATCTGAAAAGTTTAGGCCCAAGTATAAGAAAAAAGATGTGAAAGCCTGCGTGACACTAGAGGAATTGGCTGACTCTGCATTCTAGAGACTGTCTAGGCTCCGGGGAGGAGAGAATCCAAGGGGGAAGAAAAGGAGAGATGCTAGTGGGTCCCTGAGATGGGATCCTGTATCTCACATAGTTTTGCACTAAAACTTGTTTTTGACCTGTTGGCTGTTAGGATTACTATAGAGCACTGGGAGAGGGTTGGGGTGATCCAAGATGTCTAAACACATGAAGATTGGGGGGGGGGGAGGACAGATACGGAGGAAGGGGCAGGCTTCTTTTGGAAGAGGTGGAATTTGAGTTGCATTCTGAAGGATGACTGGGATTTGGATGGGGTAAATCTGCCAGCTTTAAGCTGCAACCCCCTCTGTGCCTATCCACTGATCCTCCTAAGTGTGAGTTTGCTCTATTAGTCAACTGAATAGATGATGGTATGTGACAGTTCCTGTGAGGAAGGGGAGGAGGCTGGTCTGATGGCAAGGCAGAAAAAAGAGTGGATGGTGGCCATAAAGATGGAAGGGAGGTTGGTGGGAGGAGCTGAGCAAGCCTTAGAAAGATAGGATTGGTTTGGTCCCTGAGGCAGAGAGTGGATCATTCTCCCTGGAAGTAGCCGCACACATACCTAGAAGGCCAGGGTATTGGTCTAAGTTGGTATCTGCTTGCTTATTTGCTGGATTCATGGAGGGAAAAGAAAGGGCTATTGACACTGTAGCAGAGCCCCTGCTCCCACTACATCCACACCTGTATTTCTTCTGTCAATCTTGGGAGGAGCCTCAACGTTTTTGGATTGAAAATAAAATACAGAAGGAGTGAGGAAAACAACTGTGAGCCACTGTTGGGGTAATTGAATGAGCGGGTGGATAAGGCAATGCCTCAGGTGCCTTCCTGCTCTTACCTGCCATGAACCTGAGATAGAAGGTGCGACCCTGTGTGTCTGTTTGCAAGTGGGGCCAACTTGGGGGGGGGAAGAGCGTTGGCATTTTAGGGGCAACATGACAGATGCTATGTGTCCATGTAATGGTTCTCACAGTCCCCCAAATTTTGTAAAAGCAACCCATGTTTTGAACCACTGGAACCAGGGATCTGAAATTCTCTGGATTGCATCCTTTATCTCTGGTCCCCTCATATGAGGCACTTCATCTTCCAAACCCATTTGATTTAGGGCTCCCTGCAGGAGAGAATTGGGTCTTTATGGTTTTGGGGCAAAGAAAGCAGTGAAAATTCATGTTAAATACTGGCTTCTTCCTTTTCTTCTTTCCTCTGGGAAGAGCTCACTCTCCCATCTCCTCTGAAGTTGGGGAAAGAAAGAACTATTGCTTGTGAAAGCTGTTAGCATTCTGGAGGAGCTGAAGGGTTCTGTTATGTACCTGGTTTATAGTAGCTTCTCACTTAGTATAAAACCACTACTGCCACCTCCACACTTCTACCAGTGTGGACAAATATATCAATACTCTTGCCTCTGAAGAACAGGCACAGCTTGATAGAATGGCTCCTCAGAGCTGTGACTTGCGCTTTCCATCTGTCTGATTGACTACAGCATAAAGTTCACAGGGTACTTGCTCCCTCCAAGGAGGTAGGGTGGAAAGTTATAGGTACTGGAGGTCAAGCAGAATTAGGAAATGCCTGTATATTCACAGCTAATAGTTCTTTCCCTTTTACTCCATTTGAACTGTATCTTTTTGTTTTTTATTCTTTTCCAGCTGATGGAGCGGCTCAGTGTAGACTATTACTTTGACCATTTTGCTTCAGGAAAAGCATTAGTAATTTATAAATAAAATACACATAAAAATAGGAGAAGTCAAATCTAGGTTTATTGACAACAAAGGCACTATTAATGTTGGAATGGCCTGGTTGGAAGTTGAGTTAGTTTTTGTGGCTGATTTATGTGCTGTTTATTTTAGGAGGACTATGGGTTGTGAGCGTTCTTGGGAACTGGCAGCTGGGAAGGAGAAGAACTGGTTTGGGTCTGAGTTCTCAGAGGAGCAGGATGGGAGGGAGTGGAGGAAGAATGATTTCCATCCCTCTCTGTGCTTGATGGTTGTGTATTTAAGAAGAGTGCATTGCCAGGAAATAGAGAGAGAGAGAGAGAGAGAGAGAGAGAGTGTGTGTGTGTATGTGTGCGCGTGCGTGCATGCTTTATGTCAAGCATAGCTCATTTAAAGTATACCTGTGTGGACATGAGGGTTTCAGACAACTGTTATTTATTTCTCTTGAATTTACCCTACTTGTTAAACAAAATTTGACAGATGGTTTGCAATGAGAGTAATGAGACTATTACATAGCCAAGTTTTATCTTTACTGTATCAGTTGTTATGTGGAAAGGGGGTTTTCTTGGTTTGGGGGAGTTTAATTCCCTCTCTGTGGAGAAAATCAGATTTATTTAACTGGAAAATTAAGAGAATTGAAAGTTCATTTTCTGAACCTCACCACATGAGGTATTGGCTTGTTAAAACCTTTTACCAAGGCCCGTCTGATTTGAAGATGATGTGAAATGTTTTATGGTGGATGTGAAAAATTTGTGGTCCTTTTTTTTTCTCATTCTAGTGTAATAAACTTCAGGGTTCAGTTTTGCTTCCTATTCTAGGTTTCCTTGTGTATTCCCTCTCCCTCCTGTGTGTTGGCTTTCTTTCTTTCTTTCTTTCTTTCTTTCTTTCTTTCTTTCTTTCTTTCTTTCTTTTTTTGGCTTTCTTTCTAACATGTAGACACCCCATTTTCGTCATGAAGACACAAGTACCAGCCCCATGGAGAAGTCTGACTTCTCGGTGTTTCTATATGTTGGTGATCAGTTGTTACATGGCTGGATATTCTGGATGGGTATATTAGTCTCCTATTGCTTCTGAAACCAAAGACCACAAACTCAGTTGCTTAAAACAACACAAACTTATTATCTTACTGTGTGGAGGTCAGAAGTCCAAAATGGGTCTCACTGAGCTAAAATCAAAGTATTAGTAGGCCTCTGTGTGTGTGTGTGTGTGTGTGTGTGTCTGCTTAACAGAAGTTCTAGGGAAGAATCTGTTACCTTATCTTTCTAGTTTTTAAAGGCTGCCCACATTCCTTGGCTTTGGGGCCTTGGATCACTCTAATCTCTGCTTTTGTTTTCATATCTCATTCTCTGATTCAGATCTTTGGGCTCTGTCTTATGAAGGACCCTGTGCTTACATTGGGCACTTTGATAATCCAGGGTAATCTCCCTATTGCAAGATCCTTCATCTAAACAGATCAGCAAAGTCCCTTTTGCCATAGAAGGTAACAGATCTACAGGTTCTAGGAACTAGAACGTGGACATCTTGCGGCAGTAGCATGGGAGGCATTATTCTGCCTTTGACGATGGGCAAGAAGATGTCAGGTGGTAAAAGCAAACGTGTTTCTCTTGGTAGTTTATTTTTTTACTTTGAAAAATTTTATTATTTTTTGGAGCTTTTTTGAATTCGTGGAATCATCCTAATTGTTAGAGTGATTATTTCTGTTGTAGGGATATTTCTCAGTTCTCTAGAACATGCACTATAAAAATTAGCTTTCCTCCTGCCTATGGTACAATTAATTTAGAGCAACCTCCTTTCACTTTTTCCCTCCCGCTTTCTCCTTGATTTCCAAGAGAAGAAGGTTCTACCATTTTTCTATCTTCTCTCTTTTAAACCTGACAACAACCCCCTAAGATGTCAGTCTCCAAATGTCATATGTTCTTCTGTCTCTGGTATTGGGAAGATTGGTGTCCTCATCTGGAGGGGCTGTTGCATATAGTCCTTCTGGTGCCTGTTCAAAATGTGTATGAGGTCAAAGTGGCTGTGCCCAAGAGAGGCCTTGGTGAGGATGACTTGGCCTCTCTGAGGACACTTTAGAATTTCAATTCTGGATGGCAGGAAAAAAAAAACCACGGGAAGTACATGACTGGATAAATGAAAACACAGAATGCGGTATGTCCATATCATGGAATAATACTCAGCCTTAAAAAGGAATACAGTACATGCTACAACATGATGAACCTTAAAAACATTATACCAAGTGAAAGAAGCCAGTCACAGAAGATCAGATAGTATATTTTGTCACTTATATGAAATATCCAGAACATACAGGTAAATCCACACAGGTAAAGATTAATGGCTGCCCGGGGTTGGGTGAAAGGGGAAAGTTACTGCTTAATGAGAATGGGGTTTCCTTTTAAGATGATGACAGTGTTCCTTGGTAATTCTCGAACTGGGGAATTCCTGGCCAGGCTGAGGAATCTTGGATCTCATTGTCCTCCCAGCCCTTTGACTTTACCTTGAAGCCTCTCAGTAAAATGTTTTGATCCCCTCCCTAAAAAAAAAAAAAAAAAAAAGTTTTGGAACTAGATAGGGTGATTACACAATATTGTGAATGTAATGAATGCTGCTGAATTGTTGAAAGTGGTTAATTTTATGTAATAAAAATTTTACCTCAATTAAGAATAAAGATTTCAGGTTTCTGGTCCAGCATGTAACAAGTTTGGAAGTCTGGTACATGATAACAAAAAGTAAAAAGCTGAACAAACTAGAAAACTAGAAAATAGCTTTACTTAGATCCATAAGAGAAGTGAGGTCACAGAGCAAATGGCCTCCTAAACTGGGGGAGACCAACAGGCAAATGCAGAGAATCATAACTTACTAGAGCAGCAGCCTCCCTGGGAAGCAGCACCTGGGTATAGAAATCTCAGTTGTTACTGATGAATTGTTGAACGTATGATGTGGGCAACTCAGAGTAGTTAACTCCAGGGACATCTAGTCACCAGGGGGCTCCCACATTTTTGTGTATTTTACTTCCTGGATCTCTACCAGGTTCTCACATTAAATAAGGAGGGAAATCCCATTCTGCTTCTGGAGGTGGCAAGGGGGATGGGAAATGGAACAATTTTGAAACATGACAGAGCATTCTGTACTTAAAATCTGTCCTCTGGAGAATTCACCAGAGCCTAATTTACCTGGAAGAAGTGAAATGCCCAAATTCAGGCTACTCTAGGCAGCCTGTCTTTAGACAACTGAGAAGCACTTGTGAAGTTCAGTCCAGAGGCACATGCTCTGAAACCAAAAGACAGAAACCTAATAGGATTTTTAAATGTTTCCCCCCCTGCCATGTATTACTAAAGGCCCATTTACAGCAGTTCTTTTTTACCCAGTCCATTATGCTCAGTTACCAAGAAAAACTTGAAAGAACTACTAAAAGGAATGACATTTGGAAGAGATAGAGCAAGGCTTGATTGTGGCAGAGATGTTGGGATTATCAGAAGAAGAATTTAAAACAACTGATTAATATGCTAATGGCTCTAATAGACAAAGTAGACTTCATGGAGGAACAGGTGGGCAATGTAAGCAGAGACTTGGAAATTTTAAGAACCCCAAAATGCTAGAGATCAGAAATACTTAAGAGAAATGAAGAATGCTCTTTGGGCTTGGGGTGCCTGGGTGGCTCTTTTGGTTGAGGAACTGCCACTTAGTTTTGGTTCAGGGTCATGATCTCAGGGTTTGTGAGACTGAGCCCTGTGTCAGTCTCTCTGCTCAGCAAGAGTCTGCTTAGGACTGACTCTCCTTCTGCCCCTTCCTGCCACATGTGCGCACGCTCTCTCTCTCAAGTAAATACTAAAAAGCCCAAAGGCATTTAAAAATTTGTTTAGACCAGACAGAGCTGAGGAAAGAATATCTGACCTTGATGATGATGAAATAGAAACCTCTAAAGCTGTGAAAAGCAAAGAGGAAAAAGACTTAATAGAATTGTGGGACATCTACAAAAGGTATACCATACTTGTAATGGGAATACCAGAAGGAGAAGAAAGAGAAAAATAAATATTTGAAACAGTAATTACTGAGAATTTCCCCTAAATTGATGTCAGATCTAAACCACAGATTGAGGAAGTTTGGAGAGCACCAGGTAGGATAAATGACAAAACCACCACCACCAAAAAGACTACATCTAGCTATCTCATTTTCAAACTAAGGAAAATAAAAAGTCTTGAAAGCAGCCAAAAGAAAAAAACTTACAGAGAAGCAAAGATAAGAATTATATCCAACCTCTCCTTAGAAACTATGCAAATAAGAGTGTAGAGTAAAATATTTAAAATGTTGAGGGAAAATAAAAATCCCAACCTAGAATTCTGTACTCTGTGAAATTATCCTTCACTAGTGAAGGAACTATACTTCCTCAGATAAAAATTGAGATTTAAACTCCAATAAAAAAAAATTTAAAAAAATGAGATTTGTTGCCAGTAGACCTGCTTTATAATAAATGTTTAAAAAACCTCTTTAGAGAAGAGAGTGATACTAGAAACTTGGATTTGCATCTCAGTAGATGCAGAAAAAGCATTTGACAAATTCAACCTCCTTTATAATAAAAGCTCTTAACAAGTTAAGTATAGAAGGAATATCCTTTAACATAATAAAGGCCATATTCGATAAGCTCACTTTGACCTCATACTCAGTAGTGAAAGGTTGAAAGCTTTGCCACTGAGATCAGGAGCTAGATAGGCAAGGATGCTCAACATTTCTGTTCAACACAATACTGGAAGTCCTTCCCAGAGCAATTAGGCAAGAAAAAGAAAAGGCCTCTGAATCAGAAAAAAAAAAAAAAAAAAAAAAAAGTCTGTTTGCTGATGACAGGATCTTTTATGTAGGAAATCCTGAAAATTCTACCAAAAAAATTTCAACTTCATAAATGAATTCAGTCAAGTTTTAGGATATAAAAGCAACATACATATTTCTTTATACTAACAATGAACTATATGTAAAAGAAATAAGAGAAATTATCCCATTTACAATAGTATCAAAAAGAATAAAATAAGAATAAATTTAACCAAGAAAAAGATTTATTCACTAGAAACTGACATTTATGAAGGAAATTTAAGAAAACCTAAATAAATGAAAAGATAACCTGTGTTCATGGATACTACACCAAGCCATCTGTAGATTGAATGTAATTCCTTTCAAAATTCCAATGACAATTGTCACAAAAGTAGAAGAGATAAATTGTTCTAGAACCACAAAAACCCTGAGTAGCCAAAACAATCTTTGAGAAAGAACAAAACTGCAGGCATCGTACTTCCTGATTTCAAACTACATTACAAAGTTGTAGTAATCAAGACAGTATGGTACTGGCATACCAGTGGAACAGAGTCGAGAGCCCAGAAAGATGCCTATGCATATATGGTTAACTAATATTTGACAAGGGAGCCAAGAATACTCAATGGGGAAAGGATAGTTTTTTCAATAAATTGTGTTAGGAATACTGGATATCTCTATGCAAAAGAATGAAATTAGACTCCTTTCTTATACTGCTTATAAAAAGTAACTGGCAGTACATTAAGGAGTTAAATGTCAGACCTGAAACTATAAAACTCCTAGAAGTTATGCAGAAGCAGGTCCTTGACATTGGTTTTGATTGGCCATGATTTTTTTTTTTTTTTGGTTCTGACCCCAAAAGCACAAGTAACAAAAGCAAAAATCAACAAGTGGGACTACATGAAACTAAAAAGCTTCCATACAGCAAAAGAAAAAATAAAAAGGCGACCACAGAATTGGAAAAATATTTCAAACCATACATTTGTTAAGGGATTAATATCCAAATGCAAGCAATTTCTATAACTCAGTAGTAAAAACAAACAAACAAACAAACCCCCCACCAAACCCAAATAATTCAATTAAGTGGGCAGAGAACTTGGATAGACATTTTTCTGAAGAAGAAAATGGCCAGCAGGTACATGAAAATGTACTCAACATCATTAACCATCAGGGAAAAGGAAATAAAAAACACAATGAGCCATCACCTCACACCTATTAGAATGTCTATTATCAAACCAAACAACAAAACCCCAAAATGCTGGTGAGGTTGTGGAGAAAAGAGGATCCTGGTGTATTATTATTAACGAGAATGCATATTGGTATAGCCATTATTTAAAACAGTATGGTGCTTCCTAAAAAAAAATTAAAAATATAACTACTCTATGGTCCAACAATCCCATGTTTGGGTGTAAATTTGAAGGAGATGAAATTGTTAACTTGAAGAGATGTCTGTGCTCCCATGTTTATTGAAGCATTATTAGTAATAGGCAAGACATGAAACCAATTTAAGAGTCCATTGATAGAGGAGAGCCAGGGTAGCTCAGTCGATTAATTGTCTACCTCTTGATTTCAGCTCAGGTCATGATCTCAGAGTTGTGGAATTGAGCCCCAAGTTAGCCTCTATGCTCAGCGTGTAGTCTGTTTGTCCTTCTCCCTCTGTTCTTCCTCCTGCTCTCTTATATTCTTTTTCTCTCTCTCAAATAAAATCTTTAAAAAAAAAAACAAAATAGCAAAACTATATTGGACTACATATGCTTGTGTATAAGTAAAATAAATGACAGCAATGATTTAGGGAGGAACTAGGATTATTTTGTTTCTACAAACTACTCGAGCTACCTGTGAAGTAGTATAATATTATTTGTAAGTGGACTTGGATTAGTGATAAATGTATTCTGCAGACTCCAGCGTAACCACTAAAAAATGCTTTAAAAAAAAAGAGCTATAACTGATATACTAAGAACTGGAGAGCAAATGGAATCCTACAAATACTCAATTAAAACAAGCAATGGCAGAAAGAAGTAGAAGACAAAAAACAGGAACAAAGAACAATAGCAAATAGAAACAGTAGCAAATATGGTAGATATTAATCCCACTATGTTAGTAATTATTTTTTTAATAATAAATTTATTTTTTATTGGTGTTCAACTTGCCAACATATAGAATAACACCCAGTGCTCATCCCATCAAGTGCCCCCATCAGTGCCCATCACCCAGTCACCCCCACCCCCCTCCTCTTCCACCACCTCTAGTTCGTTTCCCAGAGTTAGGAGTCTCTCATGTTCTGTCTCCCTTTCTGATATTTCCCACTCATTTTTTCTCCTTTCCCCTTTATTCCCTTTCACTATTATTTATATTCCCCAAATGAATGAGACCATATAATGTTTGTCCTTCTCCGATTGACTTATTTCACTCAGCATAATACCCTCCAGTTCCATCCATGTTGAAGCAAATGGTGGGTATTTGTCGTTTCTAATGGCTGAGTAATATTCCATTGTATACATAAACCACATCTTCTTTATCCATTCATCTTTCGATGAACACTGAGGCTCCTTCCACAGTTTGGCTATTGTGGCCATTGCTGCTATAAACATCGGGGTGCAGGTGTCCCGGCGTTTCATTGCATCTGTATCTTTGGGGTAAATCCCCAACAGTGCAATTGCTGGGTCATAGGGCAGGTCTATTTTTAACTCTTTGAGGAACCTCCACACAGTTTTCCAGAGTGTCTGCACCAGTTCACATTCCCACCAACAGTGTAAGAGGGTTCCCTTTTCTCCACATCCTCTCCAACATTTGTGGTTTCCTGCCTTGTTAATTTTCTCCATTCTCACTGGTGTGAGGTGGTATCTCATTGTGGTTTTGATTTGTATTTCCCTGATGGCAAGTGATGCAGAGCATTTTCTCATGTGTGTGTTGGCCATGTCTATGTCTTCCTCTGTGTGATTTCTCTTCATGTCTTTTGCCCATTTCATGATTGGATTGTTTGTTTCTTTGGTGTTGAGTTTAATAAGTTCTTTATAGATCTTGGAAACTAGCCCTTTATCTGATATGTCATTTGCAAATATCTTCTCCCATTCTGTAGGTTGTTCTTTAGTTTTGTTGACTGTATCCTTTGCTGTGCAAAAGCTTCTTATCTTGATGAAGTCCCAATAGTTCATTTTTGCTTTTGTTTCTTTTGCCTTCGTGGATGTATCTTGCAAGAAGTTACTGTGGCCGAGTTCAAAAAGGGTGTTGCCTGTGTTCTTCTCTAGGATTTTGATGGAATCTTGTCTCACATTTAGATCTTTCATCCATTTTGAGTTTATCTTTGTGTCTGGTGCAAGAGAGTGGTCTAGTTTCATTCTTCTGCATGTGGATGTCCAATTTTCCCAGCACCATTTATTGAAGAGACTGTCTTTCTTCCAGTGGATAGTCTTTCCTCCTTTATTGAATATTAGTTGACCATAAAGTTCAGGGTCCACTTCTGGATTCTCTATTCTGTTCCATTGATCTATGTGTCTGTTTTTGTGCCAGTACCACACTGTCTTGATGACCACAGCTTTGTAGTACAACCTGAAATCTGGCATTGTGATGCCCCCAGATATGGTTTTCTTTTTTAAAATTCCCCTGGCTACTCGGGGTCTTTTCTGATTCCACGCAAATCTTAAAATAATTTGTTCTAACTCTCTGAAGAAAGTCCATGGTATTTTGATAGGGATTGCATTAAACGTGTAAATTCTCCTGGGTAACATTGACATTTTCACAATATTAATTCTGCCAATCCATGAGCATGGAATATTTTTCCATCTCTTTGTGTCTTCCTCAATTTCTTTCAGAAGTGTTCTATAGTTTTGAGGGTATAGATCCTTTACCTCTTTGGTTAGGTTTATTCCTAGGTATCTTATGCTTTTGGGTGTAATTGTAAATGGGATTGACTCCTTAATTTCTCTTTCTTCAGTCTGTTGTAATTATTTTGAATGTCAATGGTCTAAATGCACTGATAAAAAGACACATTGTCAGAGTGGATCAAAAATCAAGACCTAATTACATGTTTACAAGAAACTCATTTTAAGTACAAACACATAGAGATTAAAAGTAAGTAGAGAAAGCTTTACCAAGCCAACACTTGTCAAAAGAAAGCAGAAGTTGTTGTATTAATTTCAGAGGAAGAAAGATTTCAGAGATTAAAAAAAAAAAGGAATTACATAGTGATAAAGGGATCAGTTTTCCAAGAAGGCATTATAATCTGAAGGAAATTCAGTAAAAAACTGATAGAACTACAAGGACAAATAGATGAATCTGGTATTATAGTTGAAGATTTCAATACTCCTCTATCAGAAATGGGCAGATCGAGCATGCAGATAATGAGTAAGGACATAGTTGAACTCAATATCAGCAATTGCCTGCATATAAATAGGTATAATGGATATACTTGATCCAACAGCAGCAGAATACACATTGTTTTCAGGTTCATGTGGAACATTTACCAAGATAATATTCTGGGCTATAAACCATACCTTAACAAATTTAGAAGACTAGAAATCATATAGTGTGTGCACTTAGACAATGATGGAATTAAACAACAGTTTTTAAAGATTTGTTTATTAGAAAGAGATAGCCATATGGTGGGGGAAGGTAGAGGGTGAGAGAATCCTAAGCAGACTCTGCACTGAGCGCAGAGTCTGACAATGGGACTCAATCCCAGGGACCGGAGATCATGACCTGAGTTGAAACCTAGAGTCAGGTACCCAACTGTCTGTGCCACCCATGTACCCCTAACAACATACTTCTAAGTGACACATGAGTCAAAGAAAAAATCTTGAGACATAAAAAATATTTTGAACTAAATAAAGGTAAAAACACAGCTTATCAAAATTTGTGGGATGCAGCAAAAGCATTGCTTAGAGGGAAACTTATAGCCATGAATGCATTTATTAGAAAAGAAAGATATAAAATCGATCTAATCTCTGTGTGAGGAAACTAGAAAAGGAAGAGGTCCAGAGTAAAAAGAAAAAAAATAATAAAAGTTGGAGCAGAAATTAATAAAGTTGAAAACGGAAAATCAATATTGAAAACTAATGAAGCCAAAACTTCATTCTTGGGGAAAGAGCGATAAAATATATATGCCTCTAGCTAGGCTAAGAAAAAAAGAGGACACAAATTACTAATAGCACTAGTGAAGAGTAGACATCTCTATAGATCCCATGGATTTTAAAAAGATAATAAAAGAATACTATTAAGTTCATGACCACAAATTAGATAATCTATGTAAAATGAATCCGTTCCTTAAAAGACACATTCTGCCAAAACTCAAACAGATAATCAAATAGTCCTGTATCTATTAAAGAAATTAATTAATAATCTCTCAAACAGAAAGCACCAAGGCCATGGAACACTGGTGAAGTCTACCAAACATGTAAAGAAGAAATACCAATTCTTTACGATCTCTTTCAGAAGAGAAAGTTTCTGTGAGACCAACATTATTCTAATACCAGAATCAAAGACCTAAGAGAAGGAGACTACAGATCAGTATCTTCCATGAACACAAATATAAAATCATCGACAAAGTATTAGTAAATTGAATCCCACAATGTATTAAACTATACGCCATACCAAGTAGAATTTATCCCAGTTATGCAAGGCTGACTCAGCATTAGAAAATCAATTCAATTTATCACATCATTAGGCTAAAGAAGAGAAATCATATCATATCAATTGATGTGGAAAAAGTATTTGACAAACTCCAGCACCCATTCATGATAAAAATGGTCAGTAAACTAGGAATAAAGGAACTTCATCAACTTGATAAAGAATATTCATAAAAAAGACCTAGCTTACATCATACTTAATGGTAAAAAAAAAAAAAAAACCCAAAAAAACAAAAAAAACAACAGCTTTACTTTTTCTCCACTAAGATCATGAATAGGCAAGGATGTCTGTTTTTCAATATCCTACTGTAAATCCTAACTAATGCAGTAAGAGAAGATAAGGAAATAATAGGTATAGAGAATGGGAAGGAAGAAATGAAACTCTTTGCAGATGATACAATATAGGAAATCTGACAATTGACAAAAATCTCCTGGAAACAATATATGATTATAGGATGATTGCAGGATATAAAGTTAATGTTTGAAAGGCAATCATTTTGCTTTTATATATCATCACTGAACAAGTGCACTTTGAAATAAAAAACATTTGTGCTGTTTACATTAGCCATGCCCCCTGCCCCTGACTGAAGTGAAATAACTTAGGTATAAATGTAACAAAATATATATAATATGTGTATGAGGAAAACTAGAAAACTCTGATGAATATCAAAGAAGCTCTGAATAAATGGAGAGATATTCCATGTTAATGGATATGAACACTCAGTGTTGTCAAGGTATCAATCTTCTCAACTTTGTTTGTAGATTCAATACAATTCTAATCCAAATAGCAAGCTATTTTGTAGGTGTTGACAAACTGAATCTAAAGATTGTATGGAGAGGCAAAAAACACAGAATAGCCAACACAGTATTGAAGAACATCGTTGGAACACTGACACTATCCAACTTTGAGTATCAGATATACTTACCAAGTCAAGACAGTGTGATATTGATGAAAGAAGGGTTAGTGGAACAGAGAGAGCCAAGAAAAAGACTCATGCAAATATATAGACCACTGACAAAGTTGCAAAGAGAATATAGTAGAGCAAAGAACGATGAACAAATAGTGCTGGAGCAACTGGACATCCACATGCAAGAAAATGAAAGTAGATATAGCCTTATACACTCCACAAAAGTTAATTCAAAATGGATCATAGATTTAAGTTTAGAATGCAAAGCTATAAAACTCTATAAAAGCTATCTCCTACAGGATGATAATATAGTAGAAGATCTAGATGGTCTTGGGCATGGTGGTGAATTTTCAGACATGATCTATGAAAGAAATAATTGAGAGGCTGGACTTGATTGAAATGAAAACTTCTACTCTGCAAAAGACAATGTCAAGAAAAAGGCATGACAAGCCACAGCCTGGGAGAAGATATTTGTAAAAGACCCATGTGATATGACTTACCTAAATATGCAAAGAACTCTTAAAGCTTAATGAGAAAACAACTTTAAAAAAATGCCAAGGACCTTAGCAGACACTTCACCCAAGAAGACCTAGAGATGGCATGTAAGCACATAAAAAGATGCTTCATGTTGTATGTTATCAAGGAAATTCAAATTAAAATGAGATACTACCACATGCCTACTAGAATGGTCCAAATGTGGAACACTGACAATACCAAATGCTGACAAGGATGTGGAGCAATGGGACCTCTTATTCATTGCTGGTGAGAAAGCAAGTTATTACACTTTGGAAGACAATGTGGCAGTTTCTTATGAAACTAAACATACTCTTACCATGTGATCCCGCAGTCACACTCCTTGGTGTTTACTGAAGGGAGTTAAAAATGATGTCCATGCAGAAACCCGCACATAGATGTTTATAGCAGTTTTAATCCTAATTGCCAAATCTATTGGCAACCAAGCTGGCCTTCAATAGGTGGAGGGATAAACTTGGTATATTTAGAAAATATAATATTATTTAGTGCTATAAAGATAAGAGCTATGAAGCCATGAAAAGACTTGGAGGAACCCCTAATACGTATCACTAAGTGAAAGAAGCCAATCTGAAAAGGCTACACTGTGATTCCAACTCTGATATTCTGGAAAAGGCAAAACTTTGGAGACAGTAAAAATATGAGCGTTTGTGAAGGATTGGGGGAGAGAAGAGGGATGGGTAGGCAAAGCACAGAGGATTTCTTAGGGCAGTAACAAGTACTCAGTATAATACCATAATGGTAGATACAGGTAACTAGACATTTATCCAAACATTGGAATGTCCAATGCCAAGAGGGAACCCTGGTGTAAACTGTGGAATCTGGGTGATAAGGATGTAGATTTTCAGTGGTAATAAATACACCACTGGAGGGGGAAGGATGTTGATAAAGAGGGAGGCAATGCATGAGTTGGGACAGGAGGAATATGGGCAAATCTCTAAGCCTTATCCTCAGTCTTGCTGTGAACCTAAAACTGTCTAGAAAATAAAGTCTGTTTAAAAAACAAAAACAAACAAACAAACAAAAACAAAAAAAAGGAAGGCCAGAAGAATCACTATCAGAGTATGGAAGGTCAGAGATGAAGATCAGATTCAGATATTCTCTTGGTAAAGAAGGGGAGAAAGTCTCTTTTGAAACCCTTATTCTTTCATGTATCTACTTTGACTCTCTGTTGTTGAGTTGTCTCTTACTTGGTAGCAAAAGATGATACTTGCTAATAAGTAACAGTCAAACCTTGAACAACACTGGATGGGGGAGGATTGCATCACCACCACCCCCGCCCCCGGCAGTCAAAAATCTGTGTCTGAGTTTTGATTTTCCCCAAACATAACTCCTAATAGCCTACTATTGACCAGAAGCCTTACTGATACATAAACAGTTGATAAAAACTTATTTCACATGTACTCTATTCTTGCAATAAAGTAAGCCCGAGGGAAGGAAATGGTAAAATCGTAAGAGGAACAGTTTACAGTGCTGTATCGTATTTATATAAATGCCTATAAGTGAAGTTACACGGTTCAAACCCGTGTTGTTCAAAGGTCAACTATAATATAAATGCTCCTACTCTGAGGCAGGCAGTGTTCTATGCTCTCTAAATGCATTAAGTCCTTGAGTCCTCAGAACAACCCTATGAAGTAGGTATGATGATTATCCTCAGCAGATTGGGTACATTGGGGCAGAAGCTAATAACTTCTTGAGGTCATGTAGCTATTAAGTTGCAGTCTGGCTAGAGTCTGACTTGCTGCCAACTCCCAAACCCAGAATGTTCAGTTGGGAGGGCCTTAGAGGTTATTTGGTTTGGGGGTTGCAAATTTAAAAGCCTCTATACAGAGAACATGAAAGAGCAAAAAGTTTTGTGTGGGTTTTGGAATGGAGGGGCAATGTAGGAAGATTTTAAGAAAGGATATACAAATGCCATGTAGGCCAACTCTAGGTGTTTGGGAAAAAAGGGAGTGTAGCCCCTGGCCACCAGATTGCAACTCTAATTTAGTTTTCATCCTCATTTTAAAGAGAAGGGAACTGAAACACACAGAGGTGAGCCAAATTGTCTGAATCACCAAGCCTGTCCGTGTCACAGGAGACCTGAGTGGCCAGAGCTTCAAATGTCAGACCCCCCTCCTTTCTCCTACACCGTTAGAGTGTTGGCTCTGGGGGAGCTGAGGCCAAGCCTTCGGTACGTGGGGCCTGAACACGGATGAGTCCTTTACTGAATGCTAGTTGAGCTGAAATGACATTTCAACAGGTCTGTGGAGGGGTGGAGGGAAGGCCGAGGCTCTGGGTCACATGCCACAGAGGTGGCTGAGTGAGTGAGCTCAGGCCCTGGCAGTGTGGAGAGTAGAGGTTGTCCTTCTGTCCTCCGCACAGCAGAAGCCAGCTCTGAGCTGAACACCGCGGCTCGGGTGCATATGGTGGTGCAGGGGGCGTCTGAGCATCTTTCTTGTTCCAGCTTTGTCTCCTTCTGGGAGTGCGACCGGGGGCAGTCCTTTCTCCTTTTTTGAACCTGAGTTTTATCACTTGTAAACTGGAGCTTCTACCGCTTGTCCTCTTGCATCATGAGGGTGTTGGAGAGCGATTGGGATAATGTGGGTAAGAGAGCCTCATAAACGGTAGAGTGCTGTCCACATACAAGCTGTGGACACAGCAGTAACTGGCCTTCCCTGGGCGGAGAGCCTGTGAGGGCAGGCGCATGCCTGTTGTGCTCATGTGTGCTTCTGGAAGAGGCTGTGTCACATTGAGGGAGTCCTTCTTTCAAGCCTTCCTGTAATTACATGGTGGCTTATGCGGGTGATGGTGCTAAGCTTGCTGAGCAACCAGTAATTACTGAAGGAGAAAAAGTGCTTGTACAACTGGAGCCCAGTTCTGCTGCCCAGGGGCGTCTCTGAATTGTTATAATCCTTTTTTTTTTTTTTTTTTTTTTAATATCTCATCTGAAGTGGGAAGCAAAAGGATTCAGTTGCACTGACTTGAAACCCACATAACTGGGAGCCGTGTGGGGACTGTGGTATGGGACCTCCCCTCCAATCTCTCTACCTTTGGTGCATAGTAACTGCAGTGACCATATAATTTATTGTCCAAACTGGGACTCTTTTGGAAAAAAAAAAAAAAAGAGGGAGCTATTAATAATAATGCTGAGAAAATAGGCCTAACCCGGGGCTGTCCCAGGGTGGGATGTGTAGTGACTCTATTGATAACACCCAGGCATCTTGGTCCAAATTCAAGCCCAGGGGAGTTAGCCTCTAGCCTCCCCTCTCTGTGCTTACCACCCCTCTCTGCTCCAGCACCCCTTCTCCTAACTGCTCTTTCCTAAGGGACCAGCCCCCTTTTGTGTCTGATGCAGTGGCAGCCCTCACCCCACTTGTCAACTTGCCTATAAAAGAAGCATCTGAAAACAGTGTTGGAAGACTGAGGAGGCCAGCGATTGATGGCTTTGCTTTGGACAGGTCTATTCTCTGACCTTTGTTTTCCCATCTGCAGCATGGGGATAACATACCCGCTTCATGGGGTTGCTGTGAAGAGCACACAAAAGAATTTATATGAAAGTGATTCATAACTAATGAAGCATTAATATAAATGGAAGTTATTATTAAGGTTTTAACATAGCAACCGAAAGAATAAGTTTTTGGTAGAACTTCTAGCCTCAGGAAAGGACTTTTTTGAGGAGATTACTCTTTTTTGGGGACCCTCAACTTGCATTATATAGGCATTTACCCAATAAATAACTGATCTTAAGGTGCAGTAGATTGTGGAAGCAGAAATACCCAAGTTTGAGTCTGTTGTCTGTGTAATTGTCTGACCTTGTGCAGGATTTTCAGCCTCTGAGTTCCTCATCTGTATAAAGCTTCTCTTTGGGCTCCTCAAATGCCTCTAATTAAAGGCCCGGGTGATAACTGGGAGGGAAAATCTACAAAGTACTTAGTAAGATGCCTCGCCTGGTTTAGAGACTCTATACACCTTATATACAAGCATTAGCCATCCTTTCTCCTTCGTTCCTCTCTCAGGGTCACTGGAATAGGATTTGGGAAGTTTGTATGTATTACCCTCATCGAATTCTCTGTGTTGGTGATTTCTTCCCTTAAAACTGTGGTGTCTGTTGTCATCAGGTGAAGACCTACTGTAAATCTTATTCCACAGGATTCAGAACAGAGAATTGGAGTTGGAAGAAAGAAGATAAACAAATTAGGCAAAAATGTCAATGTTTTTCCATTTCTTTGTTAATTTTTTTTGTCTTAATTTCATTCTACCCATCCATTTGTTAAATACTTGAGATGTACAAGTTGATGAAGAGATAGATATCCAGGGAGTTTACAGCTCAGCTGATTTAATGGGCACTAGAGTTTGATTTAATGAGAACTTGTTTAAGTATGTGATGATTGAGCTCAGTAATATTGGGGCTTACTGGGGATGTGTGTTAATTAGAACCTTTTTAAGTGCAAATGACTGAAACCCAACATACATTCAGAAAAGTCATAGAATTTATGTAGAATTTATTTATCCAAGCCCAGCATTGGATACAGAGATTTAGGTGATCATTTTACCCTCCTTCTCAGTCCACTGACAAATCTGTGGATGCCCATTTCTTTTCGGTAGCCACGCCCCCAATTCTCTGATACCTCCAATTGAATGGGAAGGAGTGAGCATTTTTAGCCTTCAGAGGCCATTTGCTTACCAGTCAGTGTGTTATTTGCTCTTACTTCAGGGCTGGGTCAGATTGTGGTTCATGAATGCCTTTTGTGTGGAACTTTGGGCAGTTATATAAGCCTAGGCCTGTCATTGCCAAGGGTACTGAAATTTAGCAGATTGGAATATGCAATTTATGACAATCTGTGCCATTTATCTTCTTTTAAAGCTGAAAGTGGAAATGCCCAGGATTAAATCCAGTATGAAGGATTCTGAATGGGTTGGCTAATGCAAACAGTTTAGCCTGACTTGGAGAGTCTAAATTTGAGATAATTTTGGAGATACGTATATTAGATAGATAGATACAGATATATAGATATGTATATTGGAAAACATCAAATTAGCAAATAAGCTCTTCACAATCTGACCCTAGACCAGTTTTTTCTAGGATATAGTTTATTACAAACTGGTCCAGTTGGTCTCCAGACCATGCATACTACCATAAATAAATTTGTTTACCTATGTTTATCATGTTTCTTTTTGTTGTTGTTGTTTATCATGTTTCTGACACAACTTACTAGGATAATCATTTCTGAAGTTCTTTTTTTTTTTTTAGATTTTATTTTATTTATTCATGAGAGGCACAGAGAGAAAGCGAGGCAGAGACACAGGCAGAGGGAGAAGCAGGCTCCATGCAGGGAGCCTGACGTGGGACTCAATCCCGGGTCTCCAGGATCACAACCCAGGCTGAAGGTGGTGCTAAACCGCTGGGCCACCGGGGCTGCATTTCTGAGGTTGTTTCTTACACAGCTCTAAGTCACTGCTTATCTGTGAAGCCTTTTGTTATACCCACAGATAATAGCCTTTTCTTTTGATCTCCATGACACAGCCTGAACTATTCTGGCCACAGTAATTTACTGCATAGTATGCTTTTCTTTTATCATTTTTAAAAAAGATTTTATTTATTCATGAGAATATACAGAGAGGAGAGAGAGAGAGGCAGAGACACAGGCAGAGGGAGAAGCAGGCTCCATGCAGGGAGCCTGACGTGGGATTCGATCCTGGGTCTCCAGGATCACATCCTGGGCCGAAGGCGGCACTAAACCGCTGAGCCACTTGGGCTACCCTATCATTTTTTTAATTGTTATTTTAAAAATCTTGATAGTAAGCTCCTTGAAGGTAGGGTCCAGCCTTACAATGCTTTTTTTTTTTTTTTTTTTAAAGTGTAGTTAATATAAAATGTTTAGTTTCAGGTGTACAGCACAGTGATTCCGCCATTTGGTACGTTACTCAGCACTCATCATGAAAAGTGTAGTTATCATTTGTCGCCATACAAAGTTATTAAAATAGTATTGATTACATTCCCTATGTTGTACTTATCATCCCTGTGATTTACTTAATTTATAACTGAAAGTTTGTATCTATTGATCCCCTTTACCTATTTCCCCCACCCCAACCACTTGTCCCCCTCCTCCTGCCCGTGGCAACTACTAATCTACTTTGTCCTTATGAATTTGCCTGTTCTAGATATTTCATATAATGAATCAGTATGTGGCCTTTTGTGTTTGGATTCTTTCACTCAGAAGAGTGTTTTAAAATTCATCCATGTTGCAGCATGTGTCAGTACTTCATGCATTTCTGTGGCTGATTAATATTTTATTGTATGGATATACTACATTTTGTTTATTCATTTATTGGCTGATGGATTTTTGGACTGTCTTCACATTTGGTTCCTGTGAGGAATGCTGCTATGAATATTCTTGTATGCATTTTTGTTTGAATACCTCTTTTAAATTTTTTGGATGTACACCTAAGGATAGAGTTGATAGGTCATATGGTAATTCTATGTTTAATTTTTTGAGGGACTGCCAAACTATCTTTCATAGCAGCTGCACCATTTTACATTCCTACCAGCAATGTGTAAGGATTCTGATTTCCCCATATCATATATGTATGCTATATACATATATATAAAATTATAGCTGTCCTAGTAGATATAAGGTGGTATTTCATTATGGTTTTCAATTGCATTTCCTTAATGACCAGTGGTGTTGATCCTCTTTTCATGTGAGCAATAGATTTTTGCAGGCTGCAAAGTAGATGAGGGAGATTGAATCCTAAGTCAGGGCAAAGAGAAGCTGAAAACCAATTTGAATGCACTATATAATTCTCCCCAAATCTGGAAGTTGGTAGCACAACCCCTCTAAGTTTTAAGATCCCGGATATCCTCTCTCACTCCATGTAGCATGGTGACAACTCTTCCCTCACTCTGGAAAAAGGCTGGAGATTTTTTCTGTGGAGAGCATAAACCCCAGGCACCTTTGAAGATAGAAATTCGCTACAGACAAAAGGCAACTGAATGTATTAATTGATGATATACATACCGGATTTTGAGACACATCTGTGTCTTCAAAATTCCAAAAGGAAATGATATTTGACCAGGAAGTCTATCAGCCTTACAGGATTGAGGGTAGGATGAAAACAAGATGAAGGGTAGATGAATCAGTTATAGAATGTCTCAGAAATTTTACCAACTTAGGAAACAGCTAGAGAGAGGTATTTGATCAAAACAAAAGAGTACGCAAGAATGAGGAAGATGTTGCTGGGGAAGGGAAAGGACATCTCTAGGGTGATGGACAAGGAAGATCTCAAGATGGCAATTGTGTGCCAGGCATGGAGGACCATTAGCCTAGGGTGGTCAGGAGAGAAAAATTCAGGAGAGACCTCTCCAGGTTGACAAATATGCACTGAAACCTGATGCATCTTGACATTTTTGAGAGAAAGCTTAAAAAATTTGTGACAATTTGGTATTGAACTATTTGTAGACAATTTTTAACTCCTGAGAAAACAAAAAAAAATATGCAGGAAAGAAAAATCTGTTTTTTTTTTTTTGATAGCTTACATAGTTATAGCATTAAGAACATAATTATGAACAAAAAATATCTAGAATTATAATATCACATTGGGAAAATGAAGGGCAGATAGGAAGGGTCCACACTGGTAGCATACGAAGAGTGAGCCATAGTGGGAAATTGGCAATAATGACAAAAACCAAAATATCAAGATATAAGATTTGTTTGTAAATTAGAAACATGGAGGAAAATGCCAAAGTATCAGCCCAAAGAGATGGTGGAAGGAGAGAGGAGGAAAAAGAAAGGGCCATTTTATAGTTTGTTCTTGTAACAATGGGAATCTTAGATTCTTGAAATAATACATGTAGAACTGTGGAAAAAAAACAAAAACAAACTTAAAAAACCTTGAGGGAAACGTGCCAGTGTGATTATGGGTATTTACTTATGCCTCTTTATACCCTTCGTATTTCCTCAATTCTCTACGATGATCGTATATAGTTCTTACACAATTTGAAAAAAAAAAGTCTTGATGAGAATGATGGATGGGAATTCATGGTGACTCTCCATGGAGATCATGGAAGAGATGTTGCTGTGTTTGTTACGTTCTCAAGGGAGGAGTTGTTAATTGTATCTCAAAATTGTAGGAATTCCAAGATAGAAATGCACAGAGCACCTTGGGTCAGTTGACAAGTGCCAGGATGCTTGTGAGTTCTTCCTAGAATGAAGGAATCTCTATTCTGCTCCCTTCTCTCTGCTGACCTCAGTGTTGACTCACTCCTGATATTTCCTGGCTGTGAAAAGTGTGTCCCCATTCTTCACCCCGGTTGCTGTGCCAAGCTCTGTGTATTTCAATCCTTTAGAATCTTGCCTCATAAATCAGCTTCCCCACGTTCCTTTACTGTGGGAACCAGCTTTTCTCTGCATTCCCTTCCATTAGATGCTTGGTTTCAGGTAATGGCTCACGGAGACTGGGAAACAGCAGGGGGCTACTTGGAACAAAGACCAAAGGTTCCTCTCCTCCATATTCCCAAGTGGTTTTATTAGAAGCAGAACCTAAAGGCAGGCTTCGGAGGTGGATCCTTGAAAAAGTCTCAAACCACTGATTGTGGCACTTCGGCCCTTTGTACTGAATTTGGTTGTCTCATTTTCTCCACTTCATTACTATAGTTTTTGGTAGTAAATAGTTGACTAGTCACAGCCTCCATGAGAAATATCCACAACTTGTCGAATGGCAAGTGTACCAGGCTGTGTTACATATATCATCATTAATTCTCCCGATCGGCCGGTAAATGAAACCTTCTCTATTTCACATTTGAGAAGATGGAGGCTTAGCAAGATCCCTTCTTGCATCTGGTCACATCTGTTGAGTGCTTTGTATATGCCAGGTACTGTGCTGGTCCCTGGGACTGTGGAGGACAGGATACCCATGAGCCCTGTCCTCTTGGGGATCATCAACAGGGCGAACACACAAATCAGGCAGCTGAAACAGTGGGATAAGTGCTGTGCTGGGAGTGGTCCAGGGGCTTGTGCATGCATCAAGGGGGGTGCTTAATACTAGGGAACAGGAAAAATTTGCTGGACAGTGGAGTTTGTCTTGAAGCTCAAGGAGTTATCCTCCCGGAAAAGGGGGAGGAACAGTTGGGCAGGGGGAACCATATGAGTAGAACCCCTGGAGGAGAACACAGAACCAAGATTTTTTTTCCCTGGTTGTAATGAGCATGGCCTTGGGGAAGGGTCAGGAAAGGGTGGTATGTGAGTACACCTGAGGGTCCTAACAGCCAGACCTGGCCTGACTTACAGATTTCCACCCTTCTTTGCTCTCCAGTGGAAGCTGAAAGACTGGCCCAAGACTACATGATGATTACTGGTTTTATGCTGTGCCTGGTTATAAGCACTGCAGGCATTAAAGAGGAGATGGTATCAGAACTCGGTTCTCTCTGGCTCTCTAGCGAGCATTCTTCACTGGCTGGTTATATACACTGCCTTGTTCTCTCACAAATAGTTTAAGTAGCTAGTATGAGCCCAACTTTTCTTCTTTGAAACATTGTTATCTCTTTTTCTTTTAATCTTTTGGCGCCCTTGACTCATTTTTTCCCACTCCCACCTCTGACAACCATCAGTTTGTTCTCTGTAAGAAGCTTGGGGTGTGTGTGTGTATGTTTCTTTGATGCCACATGCAAGAGAGATCATATGGTATTTGTCTTTTTGTGTCTGACTTATTTCACTTACCATAAGGCCCTTGAAGTCTATCCATGTTGTAAAAAAAATGGCAGGATTTCATTCTTTTTTTATATTACATAATATTCCTGAGTGTTTAGGCACACAATTTCTTTTTTAAAAATTTATTTAAATTTAATTAATTAACATACAGTGTATTGTTATCTTCAGAGATAGAGTTCAGTGACTCATCAGTCCTAACACCCAGTGCTCATTAAATCACATGCCCTCCTTAATGTCCATCACCCAGTTACCCATCCCCCCAGCCCCTCCCCTCCTGAGCGACCCTCCCTCTGATTTCATTTTATTTCAATTTTCCCTCCCTTTCCCTATGCTCTTTGTTATGTTTCTTAAATTTTACATGTGAGTGAAATCATATAATTTTCTCTGATTGACTTATTTCACTCAGCATAATCCCCTCTAGTTCCATCCATGTCATTGCAAATGCTAATGGAATACTACTTTATATATATAATATATATTATATATATATAAAATCTTTATTGATTCATCTGATGACAGTTATTTTTTTATTTTTTAAAAGCATAATGGATTTTTAAAAAAAAATTATTTATTACAGAGAGAAAGAAAGCATGAGTAGAGAAAGCAGCAGAGGGATAAGCAGCCCCCTATGCTGAACAGCCAGCCTGTTGCAGGGCTCAACCTTAGGACCCTGGGATGATGGTCTGAGCTGAAGGCAGATGCTTAACCAACTGAGCCACCCAGGTGCCCCTGTACAGAAGCTTTTTAGTTTGATGTAGTTCCACTTGAATATTTTTGCTTTCACTACTAATGCTTTTGGAGTCTGATTAAAAAAACCATGACCAAGACCTATGTCAAAGAACTTAACGCTTATCTTGTTTTATGGTTTTAGGTCTTATGTTCAAGTTTTTAATTCATTTTGAGTTAATCTTTGTATATGATGTAAGATACTTGTCAAGTTATATTCTTTTGTCAGTGACTGTTCAGTTTCCCCAGCACCATTTACTGAAGAGCACCATTTCCCCAGCACCACTTACTGTCTTTCTCCTACCTATGCCTAGGTTTATTTCTAGGCTTTCTTTTCTGTTCTACTGATCTATGGGTCTGGTTTTTTTTTTTATATATTTAAATTCAGTTTGCCAAAATATAGTACAAAACCCTGTGCTTATCTCATCATGTCCCCTCCTTAATGCCCATTACCTGTCTGTTTTTATGCCAATACCATACTATTTTAATTACCACACTTTTGTAATATAGTTTGAAATCAAGGAGCATGATGCCTTCAGCCTTGTTCTTTCTCAGAATTGTTTTGGCTATTCAGGGTCTTTTTGGTTTCATACAAACTTCAGGATTATCCTTTTGTTTTTTTCCTTACGGAAAAGACCATTGGAATTTTGATAGGGATTGCACTGAATCTGTAGATCCCCCCCCCCCTTTTTTAAAAAAGATTTATTTATTTATTTATTTATTTATTTATTTATTTATGAATGATAGACGTAGAGAGAGAGAGAGGCAGAGACACAGGAGGAGGGAGAAGCAGGCTCCATGCCGGGAGCCTGATGTGGGACTCGATCCCGGGACTCCAGGATCGCGCCCTGGGCCAAAGGCAGGTGCTAAACTGCTGAGCCACCCAGGGATCCCCCTGAATCTGTAGATTCCTTTGGGTAGTATGGACATTTTAATGATAATTTTTATTTTCTTTCTTTCTTTTTCTTTTTTTCAGATTGTATTTATTTATTCATGAGAGAGAGAGAGGCAGAGACATAGGCAGAGGGCAAAGCAGGCTCCCTGTGGGGAGCCAGATGCGGGACTTGATCCCAGTACCCCGGAATCATGACCTGAGCCAAAGGCAGACACTCAACCACTGAACCACCCAGGTTGCCCCTCTTTTATTTCCTTGTCCTTTTTTTTTTTTTTTTTTTAAGTTTTATTTACTAGAGAGAGTGAGAGAGCGCAAGTGAGCATGTGCACAAGCTGAAGGAGAAGCAGACCCCCACTGAGCAGGGAGCTCAATGTGGGGTCAATCCTAGGCCCCTGAGATCATGACCTGAACCAAAGGCAGACACTTAACTGAGCCACCCAGGTACCCCAAATATTGATTTTTCTAATCCATGAGCATGGACTATCTTTCCATTTATAGATGTCATCTTCAATTTCTTTTATTAATGCCTTGCAGTTTACTACATACAGGTTTTTCACTTCCTTTATTAAATCTAATCTTAGGTATTTTATTCTTCCGGATGCAGTTATAATGGAATTATTTTCTCAATTTCTCTTTCTGATAGTTCATTATTAATGTATAGAAATGCAACCCAGTCTTCTGTGTACTGATTTTTCTATCATGCAACTTTACTGAATTCATTTATTCTAAGTTTTTTATAAAATTAGTCTTTAGAGTTTTCTGTATATAATATCATATTGTCCGCAAGTAGTGACAGGGTAACTTCTTCCTTGCTAATTTGGTTGCTTTTTATTTCTTGCCTTATTTCTCTGGCTAGGACTTACAAAAATATGGTGGGTAAGAGTGTTAGAGTGGGCATCCTTGTTTTGTTCCTGACCTTAAAGAAAGCTTTCAGCTTTTCGCTATTGAGTATAATGTTAGCTTTGGCCTATAGGTCATATATGGCCTTTATTATGTTGAAATACATTTCTTCTATAATGACTTTGTTGAGATTTTTTTTTTTTTTTGGGATATTGAATTTTGTCAAATGCTTTTTTTGGGGGGGGCATCTATTGAGAGGATCATATGATTTTTATCCTTCACTTTGTTAACGTGGTGTGCCACTTGACTAATTTGTAGACTTTGAATCTATCCTGTGTCATTGGAATAAATCCCATTTGATCATGTTGTATGATCCTTTTAACGTATTGTTGAATTTTGTTTGCTAACATTTTGTTGAGGATTTTTTCATCTGTGTTTATTAGAGATACTGGCCTGTGATTTCTTTTCTTGTGGAATTCTTGTCTGGTTTTTGGTCAAGATCATACTGGCCTCAAAATGAGTTTGGAAGAGTTCCCTCTTCTATTTTTTTTCTTTTTTATAAGAGTTTGAGGAGGATTGGTATTAATTCTTTGAATGCTTGGTGGAATTCACTAGAGAAGCCATCTGGTCCTAGACTTTTATTTGTTGGGAGGCTTTGGTTACTAATTCAATCTCCTAACTAGTAATGTTCTGTTCAGATTTTCCATTTTACCATGGTTCAGTCTTGGTAGGTTGAATGCTTCTCAGAATTTATCTATTTCTTGTAAGTTGTCCAATTTGTTGGTATATAATTGTTCCTAGTAGTCTCTTTTGATTCTTTGTATTTCTGTGGTATTAATTGTACCGTCTCCTTTTTCAGTTCTGATATTATGTGTGAGGCTTTTCGTCTTTGTAAGTCTGGCTAAAGCTTGTCAAATTTTAAAGATCTTTTCAAAGAACCAGTTCTTAATTGCATTGGTCTTCTCCATTGTCTTTTTACTCTATATTTTATTTCTACTCTAATCTTTTAAATTTTTTCCTTTTATTAACTTTGGTCTTGGTTTTTCTTTTTCTAGTTCCTTGGACTGTAAAGTTATGTTTTTTATTTAAGACTTTTCTTGTTTCTTGACTTATGTATTTATTATCACCTTCTTTCTAAGAATTGCCTTTGTCTACATCCCCAAGATGATGGACTATATATTGTGTTTCATTTTTGTTTCCATGTATGTTTTGATTTCCTCTTTGATTTCTTTCTTGACCAATTGTTTAGTAGCACATTGTGTGGCCTCCATGTGATTGTGTTTTTTTCTTTCTTTCTAGTTTCTTTTTTTCTTGTAATAGATTTCTAGTTTCATACCATTGTGGTAGGAAGAGATGCTTGATATGATTTCAGTCTTCATAAATTAATGGGGGACTTGTTTTGTGGCTTATATGTGATGTAACCTGGAGAATGTTCCATGTGTACTTTAAAATAATGTTTGTCCTGTTGTTCTTGGGTGGAATGTTCTGTATACAAGTGTTAAGTCCATCTGGTCCAGTGTGTTGTTGAAAGACACTGTTTCCTTATTGATTTAGGACGCTTGGACTGTGTATGCTGCATCCTGCAGTTTTGGTATGTTATATTTGCCTTTTCACTAGTCTCAAGCTATTTTTTGATTTCTCTTTAGATTTCTTGCTTGTTGTTCAGTAGCATGTTTCCACATATAATCCATATGTTATCTCCACCTATGTATAAATTTTCCAGTTCCCTTTGTGTAACTTACAGTTTAATACATTGTGGTTGGAAATGATGCCTTGATGTGAATTCAATTGTGTTAAATTTATTAAGACTTGTTTTGTGGCCTGACATAGGATCTATCCTGAAAAATGTTCCATGTGCACTTTAGAAGAATGTCTACCTGGTCTAACATGTCATTTAAGGGTGAAGTTTCCTTATTGATTTTCTGCCTGGATGACCTATCCATTGATGTAAGTGGTATATTAAAGTCCTCTACTATTATTGTATTGCTGTTGATTTCTTCCTTTAGATTTATTAATATTTGCTTTATATATTTAGGTGCTCCTATCCTATGTTGGGTGCATAAATATTTCCTCTTGCTGCATTGACCCCTTATCAGTATGTAACTATTATTATAGTCTTTGCTTTAAATTCTGTATTGTCTGATAGAAGTATAGCTGCCCCAGTGTTATTTATTTATTTATTTCTGGTTGTACTTGCACAGAATACATTTTCCATTCTTTTATATTCAGTCTGTATGTGCTTACCTCTAGAATCTCTTGTAGGTAGCATATAGATTGGTCTTTTTTTTTTTTTTTTTAAATACCCTGAGCCATTCAATGCCTTTTGACTAGAGCATTTAGTCTTTTTAGTTTTAAGTAATTATTGATAAGTATGTGCTTTTGGCCATTTTGTTAATTGTTTCTTTGGTGTTTTGTATTTCTCTCTTCCTTCTCCTGCTCTCTTTTGTGGTTTGATGACTTTCTTTAGTAGAATGCTCATATTCCTTTCTTTCTATCTTATATATATTTACATTTTTGCTGTGTGGTTACCAGCAGGCTTACACATAACAACTTAAATTTATAACTGTCTGTTTATAGTTGGTAGCAACTTAAATTTGATTCCATTCTAAAGCTCAACATTTCTACTCCCACTGCCCATCTTTCATGGTTTTACTGTTATATTTTACATCTTTATGTCTTGTGTATTCTTTAGGCATTCTAATCATAGTTATTTTTACTGCTTTGGTTTTTTAACCTTCATAATAACTTTATAAGTGGTTGATCCACTATCTTAACTGCATATTTATCTTTCTGGTGAGATTTATTTTTTCATATGTTTTCTAATTCCTAATTTATGTTCTTTTGTTTCAGCTTAAAGCTGTCCCTTAATGTGTTTGTTTTTGTAAGGCTGGTAGAGCGGTGATGAACTCCTTTAGCTTTTGCTTGTCTGGGAAATCTCTCTAATTCTGAATGATAACTTTGCTGGGTAGACTATTCTTGGTTGGAAGTTTTTCCTCTTTCATCACTTTGAATATATATATATATATATATATATATTTTTTTTTTTTTTGACATGGCAAAATATTTAATCTCTGTAGGTGTGCCTCATCCTCCCATTCCTGTTGTGACTCAACAGCCTCCCCAAAACGGCAGTACCAGAGAAAATAGGGGGCACTTTTTCTTAGCAGGATTCGAAAACCATTAAGGCCCTAGTTCTCTTGACTTGGAAATGATTGCAGGTGAGATCATTCCACAGCGCGCCTCAGGCCTCTCTGCTCCAGGAGAAAAACCCCCAGTTCTATGGGACTCCTGAGGTCTTCTGTTCTTCTGCAGCCTGGCGCTGAGAGCTGCGCCACTGGAAATAGCGGTAGGCTCGGGCACTGCAGAGGTAGCCCCCATACACAGTGAGGAGCATCATGGAGGTAGAGAAGAGGTACCTACTCTGGCCTGTAAAGTTTCTGTTGAAAAATCTGATAGTCTTATGGGAGAGTGTTCTCTTGTATGTAACAAGTTGTTGTTTTCTTGCTGCTTTTAATATTCTTGCCTTTAACTTTTGACATTTTAACTATAATCTGTCTTTGTTTGAGTCTCTTTGGTTTATCTTAATTGGAACTTTCTGAGTTTCCTGGATCTGGAAACTTCTGGTCAGGAAAGTTTTCAGCCATTATTTCTTCAAAAAGTTTTGTGCCCGTAATTTCCCTTTTCCTTCTGGGAGCCCTCTGATAGGAATGTTAGTCCATTCAGCACTGTTCTAGAAGTTCTCCAACCTATCTTCACTTTTTTCATTCTTTTTTTCTTTTTGTTGTTTTGATAGGGTGAGTTCCAGTGGCTTGTCTTCAAGTTGACTGATCCTTTCTTTCTCTTTATCTGGTCTTCATCTGTTATTCAACCAATCTGGTGTATTTGTCAGTTCAGTTATTGTGTTCCTTAGCTCTGTGACTTCTATTTGGTATTTTCTTTTCTCTTATTTGAAGTTGTCAAATAAGACAAGTGTTCACTTTTCTCCCCAGTTTAACAAGCCTGCTGGTACACTCTGGGGATGGAGACTGGTGGGTACCATCTTCACACTCTCCCTTCCCTATGCTGTGCTCCAGGGCACCAGTATCTCCTGGAAGGAAACTTTTACATGTGTCTGGTGCTCTGGTTTCTACATCTCCTGCTTTAGTTTTGTGGCTATCAAATCAAGGGGAACACTCCTTAATTGCCTGGCTCTGGTGGCCAGAGGAGCTTCCATTCTTGGGTTGCATGGAAATTTGGCAGCTGAAGTGACATTTCTGGCAGGTTGCCACACCCAGTGTACTGCACAGACAGCAGACTAAGGCACCCCCATTCACCTAGTCTTTCTGCAAAGGAGGCCTCTTTGCTTCTCCTGGAGCTTTGGCCTGAGGGGCAGGCTTCTGGTTTGACATACATTTAGTGTCCTAAGGAGCTGTTCTCAAGGAACATAGGCTATAAATGCCATTTTGGTGCTCTCCCCCTCCTTTGCTCCAGCTTACTGGTATCTTCCAGAAAACAGCTTCTACTTTTGTCAGTAACCTTGATCTTTGTGACTGCTGCCGAGGGGATACAACCAGATTGCCTGGCTCTGGTGGCTAGAGGGCTTATGCTTGAAGTCCCATAGGACTGCATATATTTACATACTTTTAAAAGCTGCTGCTCAGGGGTCTGGCTTCTAATCAGCCTTAATCTAGGTGCTGAGATCCTCTCTGAAGGGACAGTACAGGTCCTGGCATACCCTCAACTACTGGGATCTATTAAGAATATAATAGGCTTCTTGGACAAGCACAAATGTTTGAAAGATAACAAAGAACTGGAGCAAGGTTGAACAACAAGGTTCATGTCCTACATGAGGCCACTTCTTCAAGATGGGGAGGTATTTGTTTTGTCTGCTATATGGAAACCAACACAGAGAGTCAAACAAGAAGAAGAAATGGAAGATTATGTCCCAAATGAAGAACAAGGTAATACCTTGGAAGAAAACCTGAATGAAATGGAGACAAGTATTTCATGTGATAGAGTTTGAAGTAATAGGCATGTGCCCAGCTCTAATGTTGCTACAAGAGAAATGGGATAGGCATTCCTTGCCTTTAAGGAACATACAGTATAGCTGTGTCGATAGGAATTGACCTTACAAAATAATTAAACACAACACAAACCAGCGTTTAATTTTTTTTTTTTTTTTAAGGAAGTGAATGTCCCTTCTCATGATGTTTTATGTGCCCAATTGCTATCTTCATGATCTTCAACATCTCCTGTTTGATCTCCTATTGGAAGTTTGGCTTTTGCGTGGATCCCAAAGACTCTGGAGAAATAGGACAAAGGCAGTCCTTAGTTGCCTGATCCCATAATGGCTCCAGGGCCTCAGTTTCCACTTTTTTTCCTGTGCCAAATACTGGAATTTTTGTCCTGGGCTTGCTCTCTTTGAGCTTTTGGGGCTCTGAGTCCTCAGATAAAGTTTTTTTTTTTTAAGATTTTATTTATTTATTCATGAGAGAGAGAGAGAGAGAGAGGCAGAGGGAGGAGCAGGCTCCATGCAGGAAGCCTGATGTGGGACTCGATCCTGGGTCTCCAGGATCACACCCTGGGCTGAAGGCATGCTAAACTGCTGGGCCACTGGGGCTGCCTCTCAGATAAAGTTTTTGAGCTTTGGTGTTGACGTATTGAGGGCAGAGGAAGAGGTTTGGAGAGGGTACTCTTTCTCCTATGAAAATAAACTAGTTTGCCAGATCCAGGTTAAGAAGGGTACTGGTAGTGGCATGAATGAATCAGTCTGTATTCATGTATGAGAAAAAATTCTAATTGAGGGCCTAGTTTAGTAGTTCTCAGGATGTTTGACTGATTACCTGTAGTAATCAGATTCACTTTATTAGAAATGTAGATTCCCAGACTTTACCTCAACTCAGTGCTTCAGAGTCCCGAGATTTAGACTCATAAATCTGTATTTGTAATGAGCTCTGTGCTTGAACCTGATGTAAACTTAAGTTTGGAATTTGTTAGTTTATTTTGTAGGATGCCCAGTTCTAAGCACTGCAGGGCATAAAGAACAGATTTTGTCCTTGTCTTCAAGAGACTTGTCTAATGAGAGAGACCAACTCAGATAGCTCGCATACAAGACAGAGCACAGGCTATGTTTGTTAAGGGTACCTTATTGATCAGAGGAAGAATCTATCTTATAACAAGTGGAAAAGAATACACTTGGTAAATTAAAAAAAAAGAAAACCAGACATGTCCCATTCAGTGAGGTTTTCTGGAAGGAGAAGCTACCTGCAGAACTGTAGAATGTTCTGTATCCTTTCAACTGTGAGTAGGGGTAGGTAACAAGTAGTGCAGGTTTAACTATATAATAAGTTTCAGGAAAGGTTGAAATGTCCATGTGCCACTCTTCATTGACTTTTCAAATAGGCTGCTCACTTTAAAACAATATTTTAATGAGGAGAACCTACACACAGATGAAATTGATAGACTATGGGTTGCTCCACCTCTAATTACTATCTGAATCTACTTCAAGGAAAGGCCAACAACAGAGTCTGGAAAGATTTGGTGCAACAGACAAAACATTGATATTGTGGGTGGAAATTTTTGAGTTATTTATAAATGAATTCCCTTGGGTCTGAGACTTCTGGGTACACTCACACTTACTGTTTCTCCCAGTGACTCAGTTACAATTAGTATAATAATAAACTATGACGTTGCCTGTCTATATTTTCTTGGGTATTCCAAATGAGAAAATCACTTCCTGGAAAATCTTGGAGTGGGAAATGTGGGGAGCTTCTTCTGTGATGTCTTGGCTCAGTAGGGTTGGGATTGGGGCAGTGTCCACAGTCTGCTGCTGAGAAAACTCTCTGTGCCCCATGCCATCACTAGGAGAGCTGGGTCCACTTATCCCGAGTGGAAAAGAGAGGCAACACTTAATTGCAACTAGAAGAATTAATTCTTTGGAGGAGGTGATATTTGTAGTGGTCTGAAAAGGTCATCATGGAATAAGAAGGCATATATTATCATAAAATATACACATAATATGTGCATTATGGTGTTAGGATTCTTTATATTGCAGGTGACCAGAAACTCAAATTGTCTTCAGCAATAAAGGAGATTTCTTGGCCACTTGTCTGGGTGGGCTTCAGGGCAGGTTGATGTGCCATTCAACTGATGTCCTCAAGAACCCATTTTCAGTCCTGGATGTTTCTACCATCACTAGGCTGATGATCTTTTAATCACCTGTTTCGCATGTGGCTTCATTAAGGTCCTTCCCAGAGAACATGGTCTGTGAAGGTAAACATTTCAAGTGATTCTGGTGCTCAGTTGTGAGGTGCTTGTGTTACAAACCTGTGACAACTTTGTACACTTGAGCATCTGATTTTGTTCCTCTACTGGGCACAAAGTGTGGGGCCAGACATGGCTATTTTGTAGAGTACTTAAAACTGAAGTTAATCAAGAAGAGTGAGAAAAGTTGTACTGCACAACTGGGTGGCACTTAAGACTGTTTCCAGCCCCTGGGACTCTGGAAACTTTGGTTCACTTTGTCTGCCATGTTGTGGGTGTATTTTTGTCAGGGAGCGTTCTGGGTTCATGAGTCAACTACAGAGTAAGAATGAAAGATGACCGTAGTTTCGGTCTGATCTTTAGCTTTTAAGTCGATGACTGCTTTCCAAAATGTATGTTAGTTCTTGGCGGGCAAGCTGACTTTGAGTATCGTGTCAGGCCATGTACATAGCCCCAGAATAGCATCTGAATTACGATGTCTCTTTTTTCCTCAACCCACGATTGCTGATGGACAGAAAATGCCCATAAAGCCTTGACTCAAACCACAGAATGGCTGAATAATTTAAGCTCGACTTTTTTGAAGAATTTTGAATCCCAAAATAGGACTCTTAAGGAAATGGACCTGAGGTTTTCTTTTTTCTTCCCCTTTTAAGCTTAATTAGGTTTACACTTAGGTAATGGGGGTCAGATTTAGGGGAAGGTTTATGTTGCTAAGAGCTTTAACTATGCACCAGGATTTCTCTTTTATCCATAACCTTCATTAAAAACAAAACAAAGCAAAAGCAAACCCCAAGCCTAAAATAAATACATTTATTTGCATATCTTTGTCTACCACAAAGGGACTTGGTTAGACCTAAAGGAGAAAAATATTTTGTGAATGTGTCTCAAAATCTTTTACTATTTTTGATAAAAGGCTGTTCCTTTTGTCTTCCAGATTGGGAATTCGTTGTTAATTTGTTGTTGTTGCTTTCTTTGGCCTGTTATTCTCCAGTGCTTTTTCCTTATCAGGATTCCACCATGATTGGGAATATTCTCACGAATATTTCACTTGAGCTTTTCTTGTGGCATGACACCCACCAACCTCAAGGAAGGAATAAGCCCTCTCTGTTGCTTGATTTCTTCTCTAGAATTCCAGGTGAGATCTGTCTATCCTTTAGTTTCTTTTATTCTTTTTCACTCTGGTCCTCTTTTCATGAAGTGTGATGTTAGCCATAGCTTAGAGATTTCTTATGCAAGTCAGGGATCCCTCTGTGAAAGGCAGAAACTCAAATTCAGGTACTTTCTTTCCCTTTCATTGTCCCCTCTCAACCTCTTTTGTGCGCCTGGTACATTTTGGGGAGAAGATGAGCTCACTAATGCAATGCCCAGGCCGAAGAACCCTGAGGTGATTTTGTAGGAACCTGAAATGATTCTCAATGAGAGCTTGTTCATTCAAGAGTTTTCCGAATGAAATCCTAGGAAAAATTAGATGTGGGGGTGGTGGTGGAATGAAGGGCCCAGTGAGCATTTTGGATGAATTTGGATTCCTTGTCGCCTTTGGAACTGACCTCCCTCAGGTGCCTGGTGTTGGAGAGATGGACTTTGGTTATGCTTCTGGGAGGAGGACGTGTGGTAGAGTGGTAAGTGCCCTAGATTAGGAAGCAGAGATTAGGGCTGTTCGGATTTACTTCTCTTATTAACTTGACTTGATGACTGAATAAGACACCGAATTACTTTGTGCATCATGAGAGGCTGGATTGCATGATGCCAGGAAAAAGCCACTTCTTTGCTCTCTGACTTGATTGCTTGTCACTGCTTCAGCCGTGAGGGACTCACTGCCCTCCTCCCGTAGCTGGCTTGGCTCTTGGCAGCCTCACCTTCTGGTGATGAGGCACCTCACTGAGATGCCTGCCCTTCTTCCTCTACGTTGCCTTCTTTGAGCCTACCCAAATCTTAACTGTTCTTACAGGGCCGGTTGAAATTACTTCAGGCCTTTCCTAGCTACTGGGGTCCTTAATGTGCTCTTCCTTCTCAGAATTCTTATTACACGTGTCCATCCCATACTGCTGAACATAACTATATATTGGATCACTTGCTGTTCTTTCATTGTAATATTTTTTTTGATCTGGAAGAGACTGTGTTCAAACCTTGCTTGACATTTAACTATAAGAACCTTGGGGGGAAGAGGTGTCCTCATAATGTCATGCATAGCACCCAGCATAAGCTGGACAAATAAGAGATGTCTGTCCAACTGTTGGTTGGTGATTTGAGGCCTAGAATTTCTGGGGAGCATGAAAGCTCTGATGTTTCAGCTACTCACTTAAATCAGGTTTGTGTTGGGAGCAAGAGGATGTTAGTGTGGCCAAGAGCCTGGGTTTGGGCCAGGTGCATTAGGGTATGAGTCCTGCTCTGACTCTCTAGCTCTGTGACATCAGGCAAGTTATTTTTTTTTTTTAAAGATTTTATTTATTTATTCATGATAGTCACACAGAGAGAGACAGAGAGGCAGAGACACAGGCAGAGGGAGAAGCAGGCTCCATGCACCGGGAGCCCGATGTGGGATTCGATCCCGGGTCTCCAGGATCACGCCCCGGGCCAAAGGCAGGCGCCAAACCGCTGCGCCACCCAGGGATCCCTCAGGCAAGTTATTGAGTCTCCAAGCCTTAATTTTCCCTCCCATGAGATGGTGATGGACCTATATCCCAGGCTGTCAGGATTAAATGAGACCATGCCCGTGCAGTTCTTAGCATGACACCTCACATTATCTATTCTCATTATTCTTATCAAAGCCTGCATTGACTACCAAGTGTAAGAAAACCTGAGCCAGGCCCTTAAGGACAGAAATTCAGATCTGGACAAATGTGTATGGGATTTGCTGATGTGATGAAAAGCATTGAAGTAAACTAGGGTGGCTCAGTGGGCATTCATGACTGGTGGGGAGTGTATCTAGAGCCCAGGGAGTCTAGAATCTTTAGCCTGGCACTTCCCCTGCCTCCCCGGCCCTGCCTCTGCACTGTTTGGTGCTCATCTGGTTCGCAGCTATGATAGAATGCCCTTTTACAGCCTCCTTCAAGCCCCGCTCTCTGTCCTCTGGAGATTCTGACACCACTGATGCCCTGGGGCTCTGCACACCTACCTGAGGTATACCTTCTCTCCATCCTCTGCAGCCCAGCGTCTGGGGTGCATCACATGGGGTGTGAGGTGTACGTCTGTGTTCCTGCTCTGCCACAGGGTAAGGTCATAGCCTAGCAGAGCTGGAAAGGACTCCGTGGCCTAAGGATGTGGTTCCAAACGAAGCCTTCAGCTTTCTTAGCCCATTAGATACAAAGGAGATAACGATGAGGCTGCTGTGTCCAAAGGAAGACCGAGAACCTTTGCTCGGTCTTCCTCTCCTCCTCCAAAAGGCCCTCGAGGCTTTTTGTGGAACACTGCACATTGCAGAACACACTCTGAAGACCACTGGTCTCATTTCATAGGTGAAGAAACTCCATTTCAGAGACTCGGAGGACGGGGGTGTGGCCAAGGCCCCACAGTGCTGCTGCAAATAGTCTCTGGCCACCCTGCTCAGTCCTACACCATGCATTTCACGTACTGGGTGCTCACACATGCTGGGTAGTGTTCATGAGGAATGATTAGAGAAGGTTGAGTGATTTTCTAATGGGCCTTACGTTTGCGATTAAAGAAATGTATGTGGCATTGTTGTTTCTTGTGTAATCTTCAACCCTAGATCGCTCAAGTCCTAGGGGTAGGATGAAGAATGGCAAAAAGGGTCACTGGGCGTGAAGTTCAATGTCTCTGTTGGGCACTGAGTAGTTTTTCTTGGCTTTGACCTGAAATTTCTTAGCTTTCTCTTCTAGGCCTGAGCCAGCTTGGGTCAGATGAAAGGGTCTGTATGTTTTCAACAACCGAGTATTAGAAAAAGACTGCTGGAAAGACTTTGTTTTGTTACCTAAGCTGGGATTTGATCTTCAGACCCTCAAGGTGAAAGGCTAATACCTTAATTTGTGTGTTTTATAAACATCCCCAGGCGATGACCTTCTTGTAGCCTCATGTGATCCTCACATTCTGCAGGACTTAAAGCTAAAAATCCTGGCTTGGAATCGAGTGGCCCAGGTTGCATACTCAAATTTTGAGTTGTCAGGGTGCTATCTCTCCACGACTTGCTGGTAAGCATTGCTGGCCTACAGCTGAGTGAAAACTTTTTGGGGGGGATTTCCTGGCACAGTGGAATTTTTGGTGTGAAGAGAAAATAGATCTTAGGGTCAAAAAAAAAAAAAACATTCTCTCCGATAGGATGTGTGTCCAACAAAGTCAGGTGTTTCCCCTTGTAGCTTTTCCCTTGCTAAAAATGTTCCTTGAAGGGTCATCTTTATTTTTTGTGGTGTCAAATTATTTTTCAGCAGAGCGTGGAAACTGGAGACAGAGACGCTCCTCGGCTGTGCGTTAGAGCCACACTGGAAGTTTTTTTCTTTTATGTAAATAGAGATTGATGGAACATTTTACACAGAGTACGGGCTTTTGACAAAAAGTATTGATGGTTGCTTTCAGTAAGTGTTACTCAAGATGACAGAACAGTGCATTTTAAGATGAATTACATGAGAAACTCCCTCTTTGGGAATGTCATACATTTTATTTCATCTGTTGTTTTATGAGAGAATGACTGAAGTCATGAATACCTTAGACTGAACTATTTCCTTGGCACATTATAAGTCCCGGTTTGGTGCACTCCTATTTTAAATATAAAGTTATGGGGAAAATATTTATATTGGCAAATAATATTGATAAAAATGCTTAAATGTTCAGAAGCAGAACATAACTCCTCACATGGTTTCCCCTTGCGTGGTGGTGATTTGTGGGAAGCCTGGGAACCTGGTTAAAGTTAAATGTATATTTTTTCAGAAGGATCTCAGATATTTCTGATAAATGGTTTTTTTTGTTTGTTTGGTGTGTTGGTAGTTTCTCTCTTCTGGCTGTATACGAATTTAAAAAATGTTCCATTTGCATCTACTCCACTGTTGCTATTTCTTTTTTGATGCAAGAGCCTAGAATTCAGGGTCTGTGAGGACTATGGTTCTATGGGACCTTAGGTTTTCTTTATGGCATGAATTCAGGGATATTAGCTTAATGGCAGCAGAGAGTTAATGGGTATTAACATATTTACTACATCTTTGTTGTACTGTTATACCAGGAACTGGAGATAGAGTCCTGATCCTCAAGTTGCTTACAACCCAGTGAAGGGAGGAGGGAGGGAGAGAGAGATAAACATAATACGATTTCAGGTAGTGATACATGCTATGAAGAAAATAAAGCAGAGTGTAAACAGTTGGTGTCTCAGAGAAGTGGGTGTGGGAGCTATTTTAGAGATGTTAGAGAAAATGGCTCTGAGGAGTGACATTTAAGCAAAGAGCTGAACGATCAGATGGCTTGAGCTATGCAAAGGTACCTAGCGGAGGGAGCAGCATGCGCAAAGCCCCTGGGACTAGACCAAGCTTGGCATATTTGAGGAACAGCTAAAAGGCCAGTGCATTTCAGAGAAAGCAATGGTGAGAGTGTTCCAAGTTTGGGGGGGTTGACATGATAGGCTTCAGGGAGGCCATGTACAAGTGGATTGTGGTTTTGCACACTTGTCCGATGTGTATAGCTGTAGGCATCTTGTTCATGCTGTCTTCATCTAACTAGAGTCTGACCAAAGCGGCTTTTCCATTTCCACATTGCTTATTCCCATAGAAATATCTCATTTTTTTTATTTTTTATTTTTTTATTTATGATAGTCACACAGAGAGAGAGAGAGGCAGAGACACAGGCAGAGGGAGAAGCAGGCTCCATGCACTGGGAGCCCGACGTGGGATTCGATCCCAGGTCTCCAGGATCGCGCCCTGGGTCAAAGGCAGGCGCCAAACCGCTGCGCCACCCAGGGATCCTGTTATTCCCATAGAAATATCTCATTATCCCACTGGCGCTCATGCTCCACCATTCACTAGATGCCAATATAGATAAAGTTTCAGTCGCTAGGGGAATTTTAAACTTTCACTCCCTCAGAATGAATCCTTCTGTTAAATCTGATCTCATACTTTGAATATTACTCTTTGACAACGCTTACCCCACGCTATTATAATTAGTTATATATGGGATTGTCTTTCCAGCCACAAGCAACTATTATTCATATTTGGGCCCCTCATAGCTTAGCACGGTACTTGGCACCTGGTGAATGCTCAATATATTTGTTGGCTAAATAAGCAAGACCTTTCCCTACACATTATTTGATTGCCTAGTATGAGTACTAGAAAGTGTGGTAAATGCAAAGTTCAATACATTCCTTGCTTTTGGAGAAGGAGGTTAAAACCAACTTAGGGAAATAAGATTTAAAAAAAAAAAAAAAAGGAAAACAGTTTTGGAATTGCTTTGAGGCACTTATTAGAGTTTAAACAGTTGTTGGTTTAAAAATTGTTTCAGGAAAGAAAACTCATGGGGGATTAAGTGGCCCAGGAGACTGCAGTGTTGTAACTTGAGGGGGACAGAGTCCCTAGAGGCCAGCAGGGTCGTTCGTTAGACTGGGTCTTTTCTACATTTGAGTCTTCATCCCAGGGCCTTATGAGATACTTCATCCTCCATAAATTTGGAGCTGATTTGGAACTAGCTAGCTGTTTTTCTCCCTGCTGAATTAATGTGCTGTTCAGCTGAAGCTCAAATATGAAATATATTAAAAGCAAACTAAAAGCAGGTCAATGTTTTGCCTCTAATGCTATGGGAATATTTGTTTTTAAATCATCTTTTAGTACTCCACAAATCTTCCTTACAAAGTTGGGGTTTTTCTTTCTTTCTGGTTTTTTTTTTCTTTCCTTTTTATTTATTTATTTTTTTTTTTAGACCAAGACTGTTTTTCCCAGTGTAAAAGGCCATTTCTTAAGTCCTGATTTATTCAGAAATTTACATGGAGAAAATGGCTCCAGATCCCACACAAGTGAAACTTTATTTTTTAATCTGGGGCACAGTAGGGAGTCCTGAGAAATGCATTTTCCTCTAGGATTGTAGGAGGAATACATAGTGTTTGTTTAAAGCATCAGGTATTGAGAAATGTAATGGCAGGGTGAAAAGTTTGACCTCAGCTGCCAGATCCGATCTGCTAGGGGGTAATTGAGTTGCCATGTTTTTTTCCTCTTCAGTTTAAATCAAGTTTTGCTATAGCCCATTTAAGTGTCAAATTGGTAGCAAAACTTGACAACGTCAGGGTGCAGACTTGCTTTTGATCAGAATTTACATGCAAATCATTTTTGCCTTGAACTGTCAACTCCTGTTTCTGATACTCTTGAGGGGGACATGTCTCTCCCCACCTCCTTCTCCCCCCAAGCCCAAAGGGATGTTGGCTAATGTTATTAATCAGTGTGTGGAAGAAAAATTATCTTGATAAATATGGTGGTTAAACTATATTTTCCCTTTTGTGTGTCAGCTGTTGCAGCTGGGCATTTAATCTCCTTTTACCTAGAAGGAAATCAAACAATTATCGAGCGCTTGATGTCAAAAAGAAACTAGTGAATGAGGGGTGGAGGGTCACCAGTGTATTGGGAAATGGACTTAAGCCACCAAAACCTGACAAAGGGTGCTGACAGTCTGCATTTTCTTGGGCATTAAACAAAGTCTTTGGTAACTTTAAAGAATCTTTCCTTGCATGACTAAACTCATTGAGAGGGTTAGAGAGAAAGCTGCCTCAGAAGTCTTAAGCCTGAAACTTTTTTTTTTTTTTTTTTGGTTTTGCCCTAAACCCTTGGGACGCTTAAAAGCACGTGAGCATGTGTAGCTCCATCATTCAGTGGGACAAAGGAGTGTTTGCACTTTCACAGAGTTAATAATGACAGTAGTGAGTCTTTCTTGTTTCCAGCCATCTCATCTTAGCGTTCCCAGTCATCCACCTTCCGAAAGAATTTAATTGTGATTTACACTCTGCCTCTAAATTCTTAGAGACAGCCTCACTTGGAAAAAAACAAGAAAACAGGAGAACCCAATGAAGGAAAAAAAAAAAAAAAAAAAAAAGCAAATGGAGAGAGTGTTCATTGTAGATTAGCAGAGCTGATTATGAATATTTATAATTGGCCATTACGGAGCCAAAACTTTTAGTAAAATAACGTGTGAGATCGTGTTCCTAGCCAGCCTGAAATTCCTTTCCATCCCTACACCCCCAGCGGGGTGAGAACATCAAACATGTCCTCTTGCCAAGATGACAGCCAGCATCGCGTCAGATGGGAGACACATGCAAGCCTGACTTGTGAAGTCAAAGAGATTTCAGGACTGGATTCACTTCCTCCGACGTGGCCGCCTTGCAGGTTCTTGGGAAATCTCCGCTTCCTGGCCCCTTCCCGCCCCTGTTTCAGGGCTTGCCTGCCTGTGTGCTGTGAAATTTTAATTGAATTGTTAATGACACCAAGGAGTGACACAACACATGAGAAACTTCCAAGAATCAGTCAGGAGGAGCCCTTTTTCTTACTGTTACAAAACAGAAGACACTGGGAAATTGACAAGTCCAAGCAGCGAGGCCAGGCCGGTAATTGATAGCAGGCCGCCCAGAGCCAAGGTCCTTCCCTGGTAATTGCAAGCAGAGGCTGCCTCTGTGATCTCGCCAGTGGTGTTGGCCATGCCAGAGCGACCCGGCTTTGACGGATTGCTTTCCCGAGGTAATGACTTAGGCATGTTCTCTCTCTTGCATGAGGCCATGTGTCCCTCCCACTGGAGAAAATGAGCTGAACATTTTGCTTCTTCTTTAACAGGGCGCTGTTAAAATCACTCTATTCTATTATATAAGCCCTGTAGTGCCAGGGGCTAAATTTATATGGTTATAAACAAGAGATATTACTTGGGAATACCGCAATACTGTGTTTTTCTATTTCTTTAGGATTTCAAATGGTGTTTTCGAAATAATGGATTTTACTTCCAGAGGAAAAAAAAAAAAACAACAAAAAGTGGGGTGGGGCGGGGGAGGAAGGCTCCCATTTCTGAACAAAGTCCTCATCCTATTTTTAAATTCCTCTGTGTACCTTGCCTAATTCGCCAGTCCAGTATTTATTTGTATTTGTGTTCGTTTCATTGGCTGGAATTGACCCTCTTGGGGGGCATCAGAAATATTATTTACTCCGGGATTCTGGAATAAGATAGATATTTTATTTCATGTTTTTAAAATTCTCCAAAGGTTTCTTTTTTTTTTTTAATTTTTTTTCCTTTTCCATTTCTGGACATTGATGTATTTCAGAACTTTTATGTGGCTTTTCCTCCCTCCCTACACCTAGTCTCCCTTCGCCCCTCTTCCCCTTCCTGGAATGTAATTTTGTCTGTAAAATATGATGGTAAGCTGAAATGTCCCTGATGATCTATAGCACTTCTGGATTTTTCACTCCCGTTGGTGACAGAAACTTACTAATTCTGATATAGGGGTCCCCGAGTGTGTTTCCACACTGTAGCTTGTGCTTTCTAACGTATTTAAAGTTTGGGTCCCTCACCCCACCTCAGTCTAAACACAGCTTTACACCAAGAGCCAACTTCAAAAAAAAAAAAAAAATCCAGGAAAATCCCTTAAATTCAACTATCCATTTATTTAAGAAATGAAAAGGAGGTACATACGTGTCTTCTCATTCTCACATGATGAGTTTTGATGGAGAACCTAAGAGGAAGGAGACAGATTAATATTAGTGGGAACTTCTGGGCAAAAACAGTAGAGAAGACATCTGGTGGTTGTTATATTCCTTACATTTAGTCTCTAACTCCCCGACTTTATTACTAATTGGTAGTGCATATTTACAATGAATATGTGTAGGAAATGGGGGTTTAAATGACGGCAGGTTTCTAGGCTATATCACAGAATTCACTTGTGCAAAACAACACTTAGGTAAAATATGCTTTCATGGCCTATCCTGAGAATGTCACCGTTATAGCATTGATTCCTCAGAGTCCTAACTTGGATATAGGGTGCTGGGAAAACAGTTATTCTTTCCTCCTTCCTCATTGTCTAACACTTGGAAAGGGAGAAACTCCCTCTTCTCCTATGATCCCAGCAGCAAAAGGATTGGCCCTAACCCTGCTTTAGGTGCTGGATCAAGAGTATAAATCCTTCCCACTGCCCTAGCTGTGGAGTCATTATGCAGGACATGCTTACAAGTTAGGTGTTTATAAATAGGGATGTTTGGTTTATCTCATTATTTGACTACGTTGCTTACTATTTTTATAGATATGAGTCTAATGCTTTATTCTTTTGTTTTTCTTGTGTTTTTGTGTGTTTTATAGGATGCAATTTTGACATCCCCCATCCCCATAGACATTTGATCACCCTATCTGGGAGGGTGAGTGCTACTGGCATCTGGTGGGTAGAGGCTGAGGATGCTGCTAAATGCCCCGTAATACACAGGACACACAGCCCCCACATTAATGAATCATCAGGTCTAAAATGCCAATATTGTTTAGCACGGTGACATAGGGACATAAGCTCTCAGTAAAACTCCAGCAATTGAGGCAAAAACCATAATCTGTCAATTAACAAGTGCTATCGAGAGCATGTTCCTGCTGTGGGGGAACCAGAACCAAAAGGGTTTGGGAAGCATAAAGCTTCCTGGTTGTGACAACAGGCATTAGACATACACCTGGGTTCTGATAATGGTTATACTGCATGATTAGGGCTTGGTGCTTAACCCTAGTTAGGAAACCTCTGTTTCCTTCTCTGCTAAATGCAACAAATGATAGGACTTCTATTATAAGATAAAGCCTGTGGACTGGTATCTAGCTTAAACTAAGACTTTAGTAAGTAAATAAGTACCCATGTATAACTTGGTCCCTGCCCTACAGGTGGTGACAGTGAATCTGGAGATCATTTTACTGAAGTCCTCCATTTTACAGATGACAAAATGGTGACCCAGAAAGGGAGGTTGTTTACCCCAAATGATAGCAGGTGGCAAAGTTGAGACTAGAAGCCCTATCTCCTGACCCCAAGTTTTGTATTCTTTACACTATTAAGTTTCCTTTTGTGGTTTAGAACTGAAGTCTGGTTGGGAAGGAAGGTCCACTTCTGAAACAGAGAAACATTTAGTGACAAAATTTCCAGTGGGAGACCTCTGGATTCTGGAGGGACACAGGAGCAGGCAAGGAAGATTATCATCGATAAGGACCATGAACATCATGTGACATCTCTTAAGATCCAAAATCTTGCCCTGGAGCTAAAGGAAAAGAGCAGAGGCCTTATGGGGATGGTCTTAGGCTTCAGTTCTTTCAGTGCTGAGAAACATTATTCCATGGTGGAAGTGAGAATCTTTGATGAAATTTCTTTGAAGACGTCAGACACACAGAAGAATGAGAACATTTATTGTTGACCAATGTTGGGCACAGTGCCAGGTAATTCCATACATGTTTTCTGGTTTCTGTGGTCTTACTGAGCTTTAGTATCACAGGTATTCTCCATTTGGAGGATGGTGGTTGAGAAGCATGGAGGATATAGCTATAGGATGGCATGCTATGCTGCTTTCAGAGGTCATGCTTTTCAATAGTTAGTGGTTAGGGAAAGTATCCATGAACTATTCCGAAGTTAAAAAGGTAGGTTAAAAAACTGGGTATACACTCTGGATCCCAACTGTAACTTTACATCAGAATATCTTTTTGTTTTAGATTGTATTTATTTATTCGTGAGAGACACTGAGAGAGAGAGGCAGAGACATAGATAGGTTTTCTGTGGTGAGCCTGATGTGGGAATTGATCCCCGGACCCTGGGATCATGCCCTGAGCTGAAGGCAGATGCTCAACTACTGAGCCCTACAGGTGTCCCTACATTAGGTATTAACTGGTTATTTCTAGTGTTGGGATCGGGGATGATTTTAATTTTCCTTTTTATCTGTATTTTTACTGATTTCTTTTACAAGCAATACAAGATTTTTTTTTGGATGTCAGAATTGACACCATCAGCAAGTATTAATATGTTGCTTGTGCCTGAGAACTCTAAGCAAAGCAAGGAAAGAGTAAATATGGCGTTTCTGTCTTCATGGAACCTTTCTTGAAGTTCTGGAATAAGACCTACACAAAAGGAAAGTTTTTTAGTAATAAAGGTTGGAGTGCCTGGCTGTCTCAGTTGGTTAAGCATCCAGCTCTTGATGTCAGTTCAGGTCTCGCTATAAGGGCCATTAGTTCAAGCCCCATGTTGGGCTTCATGCTGGGTGTGGAGCCTACTTTAAAAAGAAAAAAAGGGCTCTTAGTAACTATCATTAACTATTGTTATGTGGCTGATAAGATTATGATCGAGAATCTCTAAATTTTTAATAATGTATTATGGCCATTAGTGATTTACACATATTATTTCTCTGAATCTTCCCAAGAGACACATGGGAGTACTTACTAGTAGTCCTATTTTACAGGTGGAAAGACTGAGGTTGAGAGAATTTTGGAAGTGGGGGAGACAGGATTAACTCCAAAGTTCATGTCCTTAACCACAAATTAATATTACTTCCCAGGAAACCCTGTTTAGTTGGTAAATCACCTAGTTCTTATTATCAATGGGGAGCTACAAGAGTGATCTGGAGAGGAACAGATCCTTTCTGCTTGGTCAAGAGAAGGGAGAAGGATTAGCAGATTCTCATGCGTTGGCATGGTAGCAAATATGTTCCTAACCCATCTTCCACCAAAATTTCATTTATTTATCAGTGATTCCAGCCTGGTGTCTCAGGATGATTTCATGCAGCATTACCAAGTGTATCTGCACCAAAGCACACGAACCACTTGCAGGGTTTGTGTCCAGAGTACATAAAACCAGTGAGACCAGGCCAAGATTAGCAAAGTATCTTGGGAAGCCGCCTGTCTCTGCTCATCCCTAAAACTTCTGGTTGCCCTTGTGAAGATTTAGCACTGATTTGGTGGAGTGTGGCCTGACGGAGTACCTTTCCTGACCTAACTGAATTAGCTTTCAGTTCATCGTCCGCACTGAGTTCATGGTACCCCCACTATGGCCAAAACCACAGCGGCCACAGTAAGTGCTGTGGAATGTGTGTGCGTTTCATCTTTATCAAGAACGTCACGTGACATTTCCTGATTGCACCAGCAGCCTACTGCCCCATCTGAGTTTCCAGACTAAATACCAGTGCTCAAGCCACATGTGTTTATGGTATATAATAAATCTCCATTTGTCATAATGGTTTAAATTTAAAAGAGAAAGAAAGGTGAGCTGTGATGTTAAAAAAAAAAAGTTGACTGTTATAAATTAACTTTCTTGGAGTTTTAGGTCAAGCCCAATTTATTAAGGGGGATAAAAAAGATAGAAACCTAGTCTGTGATCACAATTGTGATTTATCCACACCTTGAGTGGGTCCTCCTTTGGACCTTTTCTTGAACCGCAGCTGGCTTGGTTTATGTAGGACCTGCTGGGAGCTGAGGTTATAATGAAAAACAGTTATTCTTTGAAATTACTCACAAGAAGAGGGCTCATTTTATCAAGTGCCCTCCTTAATTTGATTGTAAGGCTTTTCATATTTATTTTTCCTGCATTAATCACCCTGTATCTTCGTGGCAAGTATAAATACAGTGGTGAAAGATAGCATTTAAAAGAAAAAACACTCAGAGGACAAATGTTTCTCTAGAGGTGGCCTGTTGGGAGCTCTTAACGGGTAATTAAGAAAGTTATTTTGGGTTTGGTAGTAATGTTGTGAACTTTTCCAGAGACTCCTCTTCAGAGCAGGGTGGCATTTAATATTTTTGTAGATTAACCTTTAACAATAAAGAGTGTCCAGTATTGACATCCTCTGGCAAGAACCAGCCAAGCTCTGGCAGCTTTAGTGAGCATCTTCATTCTATGCAGAAAGGCCACCTTTGTTCCCTGGCTTTGCCCAAGGAAGAGATCTGGGAGTGCCTTCCCATCCCAGACTGAGAAACTCTTATTTTTCTTTTAATATCCTGGGTTGTGCCAGAGGGCAAGGATCCAGCCTAGACCTTGTTCCCTGCTAACTAGATTCCTTCTGACCTGGACAGCCCACGATGTCTTAACAATATAGTATCAAGAATATCAGTGCAAGGTGATGAAGGACAATTTCTATCCTCAACAAAAGCTCCCCAGATGGTCTTCTGCTTCCCAGAACTCCCTATTGAATGCTCACTGTCACTAAGGAGGACACCTCAGAACCAATGCTGGTGATCCATTACAAATATGAAAATAAAGTTCGATATGCCTTCATGTTATTGAAATCTGTAATATTTCTTATCTCTGGGCATAAAAGAGAGCTAAGTATGTGTTGGAAATATGTGTGCAGGCTTATTTGTGATGAGCCTTAATGAAGTTCTGTGTGGTAGGAGAAGAGAGTCCCTCAAACAGTCTTTTGCAGGAAAGTAAGTCAAGGCCTGTGCTGATCTGACCATATTAAGGGTTTATTTTTAAGTTTCTTTTCCATTTTAAAAGTCAGATTAATGAGAGATAATTTATATTAAATTCCCTTTCTAAGTGAATAGATGATTTGTGACAAATGTATGTGGTCTCGTAATCACCACACAGTCAGGATAGAATGCTTCCATCACCACAGAAAGTTCCCTTGGGCCCTTTTCAGTTAGTTCCCTTTCCCTATCCCCAGCTCCTAGCCTGCACTAATGTAACTTTTCTCTCTGTAGCTTTGAATATCTAGCTTTTTTTCTAGAATATCTTAAAAATGGAATCATATATAGCCTTTGTGCTTGGCTTCTTTCACTTAGCGTAATGCTTTTGAGATTGATACCGTGTTGTAGCATGTATCAGTAGTCTGTTTCTTTTTATTACTGAATAGTATTCCATTGTGTGGTTGTACCACGATATGCTGACACATTCACCACTTGTTTGGCATTTAGGTTGTTTAAAGTTTTTGGCTCCTATGCATAAAGCAACTCTAAACATTTGCTCAGAAAATAGTCTGTTTTCCATAGGTTTTTGAAGAGAATGTGGAACCAGCTCTTGTTGGTTGGAGCCTTCTGCAAATGTCAGTTAAATCAAGTTGGTTGATAGTATTAAATCTTCTATATCCTTATTGACATTTTGGTTTACTTTTTATACAAATTACTGAGAGAGGAGTATTGCAGTTTTCCAATAAAATTGTACTTTCCTGTTTTTTTATTTCAGTTATATCAGATTTTTATGGTTTTTGGAACTGTTTTTAATGCATATGTATTTGGTATATCTTCTTGATGAATTGATTCTTTTGTCCCTGAAAATATTCCTTGTTCTGACACCTATTTTGTATTATAGAGCTTTTGAGTTTCATGTGGTAAGTCTATTTTTACCTTTAATGTATCTCTGTATTTATATTTATAGTGAATTTCTTTCCTATCCAATCTTATGATTTCTGCTTTTTACTTGGAATGCTCAGGCCATCTACATTTAATATAATTTATTGATATGGCTATTTTTGAATCTAACATTTTGTAACTTGTTTATATTTATCCCATTTGTTTTCTTCTTTTCCTACCCTTTAGATTATTTGTATATATTTATGATTGTATATATTTGATTCTATTTTATCTCCAGAAAAGCTTAGATCTTTTAAAATTTTTTTAGTGGTTTGTATTAGTGTGTACGGTGTATCTCTTGTCACAGTTAACTTTCAAATAATACATCATTTTATGTCCAATTTAAGAATCTTACAATGGTATACTTCTTTTTTCTTCTTCCTGTCTTTTGTTTAATGGTTATTTTACGTGTTACTTCTACATATGTTATAAACTCTCAGATGATTCTTTTCTCCAAATAGCAGCTACCTATCTCTTTTAAAAACCAGGGAAAATGTTTCTCTGTTAGCTATTTTAATAGGAAAATTAAAATATTCTGTTAAATTTTTCTAGTTTAATCTATTTGCAAACTAAATATATTTTGCAGAGTCAGTTATCTTTTAAGGAGATTAAAATTAAGAAAATAATTGTCATCTTACCCACATTTTTACCATTTCTGAAGCACTTTATTTCTTTATGTAGACCCAGATTTCCTTCTGGTACCTGACTCTTGCCTGAAGAGCTTTAACATCCTTTTAGTATGGGTAACGAATATTGGCAGTGAATTCTCTCAATTTTTCTTTGTCTGAAACATTCTTATCTTACCATCAGTTTTAGGAGATATTTTCAGTGTGTACAAAATTGCTATTAGTTATTTCTTTCAGTACTTAAATGATGTCATCCCATTTTCTTCTGCCTGGCATTCTTTCCATTGACAAGTCTGATGTCCTCAGCTTTGTTCTTCTGTATATATTTTTTCCTTCTGACTGCCTTCAAGATTTTCATTGTTTGTTTTTTTAGTAGTTTTACTATAATGTGCCTATGTTCTTTGAACTATGGTTTGATGTTTTCATTAGTTTTGGAAAATTCTTGGTTATTTTAAAACATTTTTCCACTCCCTTTCTGCTTTCATTTACTTCTGGAATTCCAAATATATGTTACATTATTTGATTATCCCATAGCTCTTGGATGCTGTTTTGTTTTTCTGCTTTTTTCTTCATTGTTAGTTTGAATAGTTTCTTATTAAGTTCAAGTTCATAAATCTTTTACTCTGCTAGGTCTAGTCTGCTGATAAGTCTATTGAAGGAATTATTTGATATCATGCTTTCTATTTCTAGCATTTTCCTTTTACTTTTTAAAAATAATTTGCTTTTTTCTGCAAATTACTCATCTATTCATGCATGATGTTCAACTTGTAGATAAAAAAACAAATTTAGTAATAGTTATATTAAGTCCTTCTTAATCTAACATCTGCATCACCTCTTGTTCCAATGTTGACGACTTCAACTTTGACCATGAGTATCTTATTTTTTTTCTTGCTTTTTGTGTGTCATGTAATTTTTAATTAAATATTGAATAATGTATGTAAAAGAATAGCAGAGACTGAGGTAAATAGTATTTATACCTGGAAATGGAGACACTTCTGTTGGGATGTTAGTGTGAGGAGTTGAGTCCATATAGTCAGTAATTGGACTAGATGAATTTTTGTTGTGGGACAGACTTCAAATTCCTCCAGTGGAGGCTTGCTGCTGCCTAGTGCTTAGTGGGGGACTGGAGCACAGTTCCCCTGTTCTCCCTCTATCTATAATCTCAACTGACCCATGTGCCTACACCAAAGAATGGATCTCTGGGCCCTTTCCCCTCCTTGAGGGGTAGCCTGCTGTTGTTTGTTACCCACTGTGGAGCTTGTGGTGGTGGTAGGGAGGATTGCTCTCTTGTGCTCCAGGCTCAGTCTTAGGCAGGACCTGTGGGCCTAGGTCCCAGGCATGAATATTATTCTGTCTCATATTGGTAAGGATTCTAGGGTAGAAGAGCATTTCCTGTCCCTTTTCCAGTGGTAGCAGGTCCTTGCTTTCTATATATGGAAGATGCTGTACCTGAACACATTTTTCTACCTCCTACCCCCCTGCTCCAGGGACAGACATGTTTTGCATCTAGCTCTCCTTCAGTGGCAGTGACCTTTATGTGGGGGACTGTTCTTCCTCAGAGGCTTATGACTTCTGTGTTTTTTTCTTTTTTCTTTTTCTTTTTTTTTTAATAAGAGAAGGGTCTGGGATATGGACAAGATTTCATGCTGGTCACAATGTAGGGGGTTTTCCTATGTCTTTTGGTCTTAGTCTCTCTTGTGAGTAGCATGGAAAAAAAAGCTGATGAGTTAGTCAAGATTCTCCTTGTGTCTGAGACTCTCAGGAATTCTAAAGTCTCTGATTAGCCCACCTTTAGCATTTACAAACTTGTTAAAATTCCAGCAATTTATTTTATTATTATTTTTTAAAATTTTCTTTTTACTTGTATGGTGGCTTCAACTGTACAAGTACAGTACTTCAACCTGTACTCTGCCGAACAGGAAGCAGTTTGTGTGTCCTGTCTTCCCTTGGAGAGGGACAAGTCACACTTTGGAATTCAGTTTACTTGTTTGCCTTATAACATCAGCTCTGTTGTAGTGGAGAAAAGTTAGGATTTTGTAGGTTATCTGACATCTTTTTAGTGGGAGTGATGCTCTTTTGTGGTTTTCTATATCTTGAAAAGGAATGAATTCCTGAGAAGTTTTAAGTGACATTGGTCAGTGGTTGTGTATCTCAGAGGTCAGAGGATTCTAGAAAATCCTACCACATGGGAAATAATTATAGGACCAAAGGACATTTAGACTGGAGAAGAGAAACTTAGTTGGACAGAAGAATGTAGTAAATGAGAGCCCCTAAAGGTAGGTGTAAAATTGCCATGATGAAGTAGGTGTAGACTTCTATCAGATGTTTGTAATGACATTAATCAATTAACTGATCATTTCTATTAGTCTCTACTTTATGATAGGCACTGGAGATGCAAATAGGAGTAGGATATATATAGTGCCTGCTCTCAAGGGCTCACAATATGGAATTAAGAATTATGGCCAGTGATGATAATTATAGAGTAGCAGACTTCAGTTAAATATAAGGAAGAACTTGCCAATATTTAAAGCCACAGAGGATGAAGTGGATAATGTTGAAAAATGGAAGCTTTTAGAGGATCTGTGTGGGAGGGGATTCCTACCATGATGAGAATAGGATAGGATGATCTGCTGGTCCCTTCCAGTAAATCCCAAGGGCTGGGATGTCACCATCCATATATATCTAAAGCAGAGGGACAGTTTCCGATCCAGCTGAGAGGAGTCTAGTGGGTCTATAGCTTTCTGTTCTGTTGTTCTGTAAGGAAATTCTAAAGAAAACTAGAGAACAACTCTAAGATCCCTATGAGGGAAAGAAGCAGCAGGCAGAGACTGGAGAAGTTGTTGGCATTTGAAGGAAGGGAAAGACATAGGGTGGGTTTCTCATTTTCTACAGGTTTTATCTTGAAGACAGGCTTCAATTTATGCCATGTGTGAAGGATAAAACTTGATAGAAAACATGATTTTTTTATTGGCTTGAATAATCAGGACCAAAGTTCAGAGCAATCTTAGCCTCTGGAAGGAAGGGAGTCCCTGAGGGGAGTGAGTCAGTTGTTGTGTGTGTGTATAAAATTGTGTATATGAAATCTCCAAATTGTATAAAATCTAGCCTTATCTGTAGTTGGACCCTGAGCCCTGTGTGGGTTAGATTGACCCACTAGTAAGGCTAAAACAATTGAACGGAAATTGGAATTGCTGTCTGCTTCAGGGGGAGAGAGTATTTAGCATTTTTCTTTCAGCCAGGTTAACTGCATGCTTAAAAAAGTGATATTCAGAGAAACTTTACACAATTCAGAATTTCTACAACATATCATTCATGGCATCCAAGACAAAATCTAAAATTACTCATTGCATTAGCAACAGGAACCAACTCCAAGATGACCCAGGTTCTGGAATAGCAAGCAGAGATTTTAAGGTAGTCATTATAAACATGCTCAAAGACATGAAGAGCAATATATTCACAATGTAGGAAAGGATATGAAATCTCAGCAGAGAAATAGAATTTGATTATTCTATTCTAATAATAGCATAATAATAATAATCTAGGCCTAAAAATTATCTTATCAAAGAACACTAGAAGAGTTTAATGGTAGAATGAAGATGTCAGAAAGAGAAATTAAAGATAAATAGATATTATTCAGTCTGAAGGAGAGAGAAAAAAAAGAAAATAAAAGGTAAACAGACACAAGGGCCTGTGAGATGATACCTGACACACTAGAGTCCCAGAAGGCAGAATGAAAGAATGCCCCCACCCCCCAAACATTGGAGAAATAATGGCTGAAAATATCTGAAATTTGATGAATGACACAAATTTACAGATTGAGGAAGCTCAGTGATCACCAAGAAGGGTTAATTTAAAGCAAACCACACCTAGGCGTATCTTATACTACCCATCTCCCCTCCACTACCACCACTGCCCCCCCACCCCCCGGCAAAAAAAAAAAAAAGGAAAAAAGAAAAGAAAAAAATCTTGAAAAAACAGAGAAAGAACACGTACGTTGCTTACAGGAGAACAACAACCTGAATTACTTTAGTGTCTTATCTGAAACAATGGAGGCCTGAAGACAGTAGGACATCTTTAAAGGGCTTATGGGGGAGAGAGGGACCCCAAACCTCTATAAATTGAGAATGCTCTGTTCAGCAAAAATACCCTTGAAGAATGGAGGTGAAATAAAGATTTTCACTAAGAAGAAAGCTAAGATAATCGCTAGCATATCTGCATGCCAAGAAGCGACAAAGGAGATTCTCTAGGCTGAGGAACAGAAACTCATCCTTAGGGAGCAAGAAGAGCATCAGATGTGATGAATAGGTGGGTAAGCAGAAAAGACTTTTTCCTCTGATACTTAAAAAATGCATGTGACCCTTTAATCCCCAAAGTCTAATAGAGTATTTTGGAGTTGATAGTGTATGTAGATACAGTATATGTGACAAGTGTGGCATTAAGTCTGGGGCTGGGGTTGTGGATCCCTGTGGTTGTAGGACTTCTTCATTTTACATGAAGTGATACAATAGGAGCTGTAAGCAGGTTGTGACAAGTGGAGGGTGTATGTTGTAGTTTTAGAGCAACTTTAAAAAAATGCAAGGGGAGCAGCCCCGGTGGCTCAGTGGTTTAGCACTGCCTTCAGCCCAGGATGTGATCCTGGAGACCTGGGATCGAGTCCCACATTGGGCTCCCTGCATGGAGCCTGCTTCTCCCTCTGTCTGTGTCTCTCCACACCCCCCCCCCCCCCCGTGTATGCCTCTCATGAATAAATAAATAAAATCTTTTTTAAAAAATGCAAGGGATGCAACTCAAAAGCCAATAGATTAGTTAGAATAATATCCTAAAAAAAATTTCTACAAAAAGGTAGAGAAGCAGAAACAAAGGAACAAAATACAGAGAAAACAGAGAAAACATGGCAGACTGGACTCAAACCATATCAATAATTACATGAAATATTAATGGGCTAAACACACAGTTGAATGGGAACAATAGTGACTGACTTTTTGGTTCTCAGGACTGTTGGAAATGGCTGTAGAAGTGTGTTGGGATTTCAGGAGAAAATGTGGCTCTGGGAAACCATGTTCTAGCCTTGCAAGATTGATAGCAGTGGACCCGATAAAAGGAAATGAACTGTTTAAAGCAGGCGTGAGGATGGGCTCTGTTTTGTCCAGCTCTTCTGGCCTTGATTCAACACTGCACGGTTTAGTTCAGAGCTGACACTGGCTCTACTTGGATGCTAAGAACCAGCTGGAGCTGGGACCAATGCATCGGGCGGGAGGGCAGGATGCCTGTGTATCTTTCTTCCTGCATTGCCTGGCTGCATCCTGTCTGTCTATAACCAAGTTGCTCATATTTTCACTAAGCTCTTCTTTTCTCCCCCTTTAAAGCCATGTAATGTATGGAGCTGTGCGTTGATTTGTTAAGTCCAACTGTCTTCCATTTGGGCCCCCAAGAGGTTTTAATGACAAGGTATTTTGATGTGTCTTTTCAGACTGATAAACAGGAGGCCTGGTGTGAGTGACTTTATTGAGTGGTGTCTAAATCCTCCAAGAAACCCCTGGCAGGGAGGATACAGCCAATGCAATGGCATGTTTTTAGTTTTGTGATAAAGGAAGGGATATGAAGTGTACTGATATCCTTCATGGGGCAAAACAGCATCAAAGTCCTCACGTTCTTTCACCAGCACTCATATCCTCCTAACTCATCTAGCTTGATTAGATGATTGTCACTGGTATGATTTTTTTTTTCCTTCTTGTGTGATTTACCTAGTATCTGCTAAAAACTTTTAAAGCACCTGACTGAAAATTAGCCTATGTTAAGCACTTTGGGGCTTACATATGACCAAGAGAGTTTTGGCACAGTGGAATTCTATTCTATTTCCATTGTGAGAGGAATGCTGTTTTCAGGCACCTGGATCAGAGAGGAAAACTATCTGTGTTTCTTTGAACTAGATAACATAAAATAAGTCCTCAAAGTATTCATTGACTCGAATCCTATTTAAGGACCTATGTTCAGTCCTTGATAGCATTATCAGCCATATGATTTCTGCCTTAGATCTCTTTTGAAATGAGGGAGAGTATACTTTGAAATAAACACTCATGGTCTTAGAAAGTCTCTTCTCTGGGTCTTATAAAGAAAGTGAGTTATTGGACACTCCTGGAGAGTATGGGGTGAGGCCTGGGAATCTTTTTTTAACAAGCTTCAGAGGTGATCCTTTCACTGATCTATAAAGGCCTCTCCAGATTGTAACATTCTGTGATTCTTTGATTTTACATAAATGGCAGGAATGGTGAATTTTGCATATAAACTCTCCTTTTTAAAAATAGTCCATTTAGGATCATATGATATTTTTAATTAATATCCTTTGGGTCCCTTCCTATGGCAATCTCTCTCTCAACAACTCATTATTTTGATCATTCCAGAGAATGGAAATGCTTCACAAAGATTTCCTAGTCAACTGTACAAGCAAAAGTTCTGGCACCACCTAAATGGGGGAGATTCTCTGTGCAGTTATGACTTGTCTCAGGACCATCACATGACCATGCTAAGTCACATATTCTTTGTGGGTTTAGGGGATGGTTTTGTTTTCTTGGGTGTATCTTGGGTAATATGAAAGTTCTTTCAAGAATAGAATTTGCATTTAAAAGCACAAAGGCATTTGTCAGAGGACAGGAGCTAAATTCTTTAACAGGGGGATTACTGGGGCATCTTGGCAGCAATTCATTGAGGATGCTTACCTGAAATTGTTTTTCTGTCTCTTAACTGGGTGCTGGTTTGACTGTATCAGTGGGAGTGTGTTAGTTAATCCTTTGCTTAACTTGGTCTTTTTGGCATAGCCAGGGGCATTTCCAAAGATAAAAATCTGTCAACAGAGGCTAAGTCCTAATCAAACAGGTGTGGATGAGCTGGGGAGGCTTAGAGCCCTGGAGTATGAAGGAACTGCATTGTGGGAGCAGCCCTTTAGTCAGGAAGTATCTTGGAAGGAGAATGGGGCAGCTGATGGGATGTTTAACCAGCCAATGAGTAGGATCATTGGGGCATATGTTAATTTTTTGCTGACCAACATGGTCCTCAAACTCTACATTTCCTACTTAGCTTTAAACTTTAAATCACTCGGGTCAAGTCAGGTTAAAAGACAGAGGACCCGAATCATATACTGAATTCCTTAAGCACACTTATCAGAGCACTCATGATGAGCTTCTAGGACAGAGGATGTTTTAAAAACAGTGCTTTTGATTTTTTTTTTTTTTACCCTCTGATTACTAATCGCTACAGTTCTCACAGTCTGTCTGTATTCCCTATCTCATCCTTTATTTCTTTTCCTTGACCAAACTTCCTGAAGGTGTTTGCACTTGCTGCCTTCACATGCTCACCCATTATTCACCCCTCACTCTTAGTCTTCTAAATATGGTCTGTGGACCAATAGCATTGGCATCCCTTAGAAGATTGTTAGAAATGCCCAACTGTGGGTCCCACCTTGGAGCTAATGGGTCAGTATCTTCATTTTAACAAGATCCTTAAATGATTTGTGGTCCATTAAAGTTTGAGAAGCCCTTCTAAGGTTAAAATTCTTGAAGATCTCAGATGGTTTTCTAGGCACAAAATCTAAAGGCCAGTTCTAACTTTTCCTTCTCTTTGACCATTCTCATTTGACCTGGTTTTCTTTTTCAAAGCTACTCTGTTTGACTTCTCTAACATCTCTATCCAGATCTTCATGTTTTTCTGCCGTTTCTTTCCCTGGGTCATTTTCTGGCTCATTTTCTCCTCTCATTTACAAAATATAGGTATTTCCAGTTTGTCTCCAGTTCCACTTTATCTTTCTCCCAAGGTCCATTTTTAGTTGGTTTTGGGGCAGATCCACAATGAATGTCCCTTTGCAACCTTATGATTACTCTGTTGACACTAAGGTAACTTTTCCTTTACTTGAATAGGCACTTTCTCCTTTTGCCTTCCCTACTTAGAGATATTTGTGGAGGGCCTCAGAGTCCTCACTGATTTCCTTCCTTCCTTGTCTAATCTGTCACTAGATTGTACCTCTATCGTTGTCATGTGTTCTGATGTTCCCATCTTAGTCAAATTATTTCAGCATCTTTCCGAAACCATTATAAAGGCTTGCTCTCTTTAATTCTAGTCTTTGCCTAGAGTCCTATCTCTCTTGCCTTCCACTGTCAGGTTGTTCTTTCTAGGTGCTCTAATCCTGCCCCTCCTGTGCACTAAAGCACTCACTGTTTCTGCACTACCTTCAGAGTTAAGTCAAATCTCTTTTAGTGGAGGCTTCAAGATTTTCTGTACTCAGATCCCAGTATCTTCCTTTACTATTCCCTACAAGTGCCCTGTGCTTGGCCAAACCGAAGTCCTGTTTCCTCTCTTTGGTATTCCCCTACTAACCCAGAATGATCTTTGCAATTTGGAATGAGATTTTAATGCAGATTATTACAAGAATGGGTAGTAAACCAGCAACTGCATGAGTCAGTCTGAATTCACTGTGAATAGATTAGGTTATTTGATCCCCCCACCTCTCCTTTCCCCCACCCTTGTCTTAATAAATAAGGGAAACGTGTTAAGTATCAGGCATTTAAAGTTAAGAAGGTCTTTTAATACTTGATTTGTGCCAAACAGCTTTACCAAACAGCTCCTGAATGGAGCTAATGCTTGGAGGAACATTCTGGAGGAATGTTTCTTGTGTATCTCCACAGAACTTAATTTTGTAGCTGATACTTGGCAAAAATATTTACCAGTGACTTAGGTAAAAGATATAGAAAGCACATGTGTCATATTTGTAGGAGATAGAACTGAGACAGTAGAATAAAATCATGGAATCATGATGACCTAATATTTGATCAGCTAAAATATGGCCAGATCAGAAGAGATTAAATTTAAGAAGATTATACTTGGACTTGGGCTTCCAAACCAACTGTTAAAGTACCAGAATAGGTGTGATATGTGGGAAAAATCAAGTCTTATTTGGTATCTTCAAACAATCTGAGTGTTTAAGAAGCTTATGAGATTGTAGTTTCAATGAGAGAAACATATTGGAAAAGCAAGAAAGCCACACCTGGAATGCTGTGTTCAATTCTAGGGCCTACATTTTAAGTTGGGAGTAGAGGAATTGGAATCTTTTTAGGCAGAGCACAACCAGAGTCACTTGGCCAGGGTGTGGTTGAGTGTCAAGAGCTCACTGGGTGGTCTTTGCCTTCCTTGGCAAGCCCAGCTTTACTCAGTTATTGTCTCCTTAGTGGAGGGTAATTGCTCTCTTATTTTAGTTTCTCCAAAGGCATTTAGCACAATGCTTTTGCCCATAGCATGTGTTAATAAATATTGGTGAATAAATTGTGTGTGATGGATTTTGCCTCCAGACCCAGAACATAATTTTCTTGAGGACACAGTACACATGTTCTGTTCCTTCTTGCTTGGGGTTGGAGTTTTCATGAGGTACTTAACTAGAGGGTGAATTCATGAAATTAAATGTGGGGAGAAATCCATTAAACACCTCCTAGTTCTTCCCCAATTTTCCTCTTTGTTGATACATAAAAACAAGGGAACAATGTGGTGGGCGGTGGGGAGTGCTGGAATCCGAAGCCTTGGTTTCTAGGAATGCCTTTTCACAAACTAGCTTGCATCAGGCAGTTAGAACGTACAGATAGGATCTGATGATGAGGGAGAGGTGGAACCGAAAGTGTCATGGCTGCTAAAATTTAGGGTAGAGCCTCTGAATGCCACAGCTGGGCTTCTCCCAGCCTTTTGGTGGTGGTTATGGTAATGAAATGCTTTAAGATGACACAATTAAGACACTTAATCATTTGCAAATTTAAGTTCCTTTCAGTTGGCCTGGAAGCAGCAGAAATTGCATAGTTTGCTTCCTGGGAGATTGTAGCCTACAACCAATAACTCACTTGTGTCTATACAGCTGTTGTTTGCTATTCACTGGCAGGTGTGACTAATTCCACCACTGACACCACCTCTTGGATGAATGTGAGCGTCTAAAGCAAGTCGTTCATGAGTGTCTGTGAGAGAGAGCATTGTTCGAAGGGTTTGGGCTCCTCTTTGTTGTTACTGGTGGGGCTGAACCCACTTCTGAGAGACTCGGATTAATGTTGGCACTATTTCCTGAGGGCATGTCTGCTCTCATTGGAGGCTCTTCTGGCATATGCCCACAATTTTTGATAGTCGTTTTCTACTCTCTCTTTCCCTGTTTTGTCATAGCTTTCTGGAATGGGTTGGCATTTTTCTGAGAGCTCTGAAAGGATGTTTATTTGAAGAGGGACAGACATAGTGATGGTGTTAGAGTGAACCTGCAAACATAAGGTTGGGTTTGGGGATGCCACTGTGTCAGAGGAAAGGATTTTCTAGGCTAAGGGAAGTGGCTAAGAAAGCATATAAATGCATCTGATAGCTACTGTACAATCAATCCTTAAAGAGTTAAAAGTTGGAGTGGCTTTTTACCATTTAATTGGGTTTAGCTTTGTTCTTTAAAAAAAAAAAGGTACTTAGAAAAAAAAAATGTTTCATTAATGTGCCAGCTTGGATTATTTTCCCATGTCAGTTTAGCAATCAACAGTAATAAAAACCCGGATATAAAATTTTCATACATTTATAGTAGTATGAAGACATTAAGTGAAAACCCTTTAAAACATTTTCCATTTTCATTTCACTTAGCAGGTGCTACATATCGAGCTATTATTTACCTAGCTAAAATGATCTGGAAAGTGATCCAAGTTGGTGAAGTGTCTGCAGACAAATCACACAACTGTTCTTATTATGCCCAAGTTGAAGGGATTAGTTTTAGCACAAATCAGATCAAGGTGATGCAAAAGTTACTCAGGATTACTTGGAGACTGTTGAGGTTAGCCGTGGCCAGCTAGCCAATGGAAAAACTAATTTTTATGCCTTTGCTGCCTGGATGGCTCATGTGTAGGGAGGCAATTTTATTTAAGGCATGGCCAGTGCTATTCTCTAGGCTAGTGGAGTGAAGCAGCATGGATAATTCCAAGTGAGCAGATAATCCACAAGAAAGTTCTGTTTTGGCTTGAAAGGAGCACAGTATACTAACAACATATTTGTACGGCTATTTCTAGTTGAAGTGCTGTTGTGTACCACTGATTTAATAGCTGGAAGCACCAATGAGGAAACCCAGGTATTACCCCTAATTTTGCTCTTAATTAGATACACGATCTTAGCTAAGTCATTGAGTCTTTTTGTATTTCTTTATAAAGTTGGAATAATCAAACTGGTCCTTCCTGGGTGGTAAGGGATTTGAGATGATAATTTTGTCAGTATCTTGAAAGGTTAAAAATATTTGGTTGATCTAATTACTTACTTAAAGGCCTTTATCGATGGCTTACTTTCTGTAAGGAGTTTAGTTAGACCTAGGGATGCAGTGGTAGCCTGGAAAGAGGGCAGAAGTTTCCACTTCCTGACCTCACATTATGGAACCACTCTTTTTTTTCTTGGAGTGCTTTAAGAATGGATAGAATTTCTTGAATTTATACTAATTGGGTAAAACATTATAGGATTGAGCAAGGTGTAGAAGAAACTAGCATGTAATTATTTCCTACATCTAAATAACAATAAAATCATAACCTCGGTGTATCTGTCTGGATCCTACGATCCCTAGGTGGACTGCAGAGGTCTCAGGAAGAGTCTGAAATTAGATGTAAACTTTAGGTCTGTGACTCACCACAAAGGTGGTAGAGAACTGCTGAATTAACGTGTCCGCTCTTGCTCCCAGGACAGTGTGATATAACAAATACATTGAAAAGGTTTCTCTTGGATTAAATATTTCATCAAATTGCCAGCCTCGATGCCACCGACTTGTATAGAGTCTCCTTTGCAAAATGTGGGAGTCCTCTTAAATGCCCCGAGAAGTCCCTTTTGGCTCTAAAATTCTATTATCATAACTTCAATTTCTCACAGAAATGAAAGCTTTTAGTCCACATTAGCCAGTCATTTGCACAATCTCCCTCCAACCTGATAATGTTGAAATAATTTGGAAATGGTCTTTAGTGAAAGGCACATTTCTTTGACATTTCAGCTAATCTGGAACTAGCTCTATAGCCCGAAGAGAGAATTTTTATAGGGGCATCTGGGAACCTTTAAACATCTGGAGAGCTTAACTGTGGTTTGGCCTAATGCATTGGAGGTGTTCTGCTCTGCCGTCTTCAAGGGTTGATTTGGATGGCCCTGTTGTCCCTATAGTTTGGTCACTGGATTAGCGTGATAGAAATACAGATGGGTTAACAGGCATGTGACTCCTGACTCATGCTTTGGTTAAAGCGGTTGGACTCGTAGAGAGAATTAGGTTGACATATGGTTTCTTTTCAAGTTTCAGGGTTATATTTTGCCATGTTATGTGGCGGGGGGGGGGGGGGGGGTGTAACTATAGTGTCACATGGTCACTACTCTGTGGTAAATTTTTTTTTCCAAAGAATTTATTCATTTGAGAGAAAGAGTTAGTGGAACTGGCAGAGGGAGAGGGGCAAGCAGACCCCCCACTGAGCAGGAAACCCGACCTGGGGCTCAATCCCAGGACCCTGAGATCATGACCTGAGCAGAAGGCAGACGCTTAACTGCCTGAGCCACTCAGGCGTCCCATGGTGCGTTTTGAGGTGGACGAGAGGTAGGGCAAATGCTGTTTGTGCTTTTCTCAGCGGGCATTGCTTTTTACCTTGATGGGAAAATGGGAATTTTGTTTGAGTACCTCACTTTCCTCATGTTACTTAAACCCAGTGCCAGGCGTTAAATCTGGATTATTTAAGACCAACATTGGGATCTTATTTCCCTTGCCTGTGATTGGTTTAGATTTGGGCCTGTGACACTGTCTTGGCCAATTAGCCCAAGAGAAAATCTACCAAGGGGCTTCAGGGAAAAGGAAAAGTTTCTTTTGTTTTTAAGAAGAGACACAAATAAAAGAGGGTTCTCTTTCTTCCACTAATTTCTATTGAGTTTATATGAGAACTTTTGTGATGCCAGTCATTTTACACTCTGGGGTCTGATAGTCTGAGGAAAATCTGGCATTCTGAGGGGGTACCAGAGGGGAAGTAAGGAAAGAATCTAGAAATTTGACATGGGTTTCCCAGTGTGAGTTCTTTTATTTTCCATTTGAAAATTTTAATTTAAATTTTAGTTACTTAACATGCAGCATAATTTTAGTTTCAGGTGTACAGTATAGTGATTCAACACTTCCTACAACACTTGGTGCTCATCACAAGTGCCCTCCTTAATCCCCATCATCTATTTGCCCCATTCCCCCATTGACGTCCTGTTGGTAACCATCAGTTTGTTCTCTATAGTTGAGTCTTTTTCTTAGTTTGCTTCTCTCTCTCTTTCCCTCCTTCTGTCCCTCCCTTTTTGCTCTCTGCTTATTTGTTTTGCTTAACTTCTACATATGAGTGCAGTTATACGGTATTACTGACTTATTTCACTTAGCATAATATTCTCGAACTCCATCGATGTTGTTGCACATGGCAAGATTTCATTCTTTTTTTAGGCTGAGTAATAATCCATTATATATATACACTACATCTTCTTTATCCATTCATCAGTTGATGGACTCTTGGGCTGCTTCCATAATTTGACTATTGTAGATAATGCTGCTACAAATAATGAAGTGTTCCCCTTTTATATGTTGGGCAGCATGCAGATGTTCAGCTTTATGGAGAACTATTAGTTCCAGTTCCTCATCTTTTGTGGGCCCCAAGCAGCATGTCCTATGCATTAAACACCAGGATCCTATGATTTATGTCAAGATCTAATACAGTCATGGTCTCCTGTGGTATAGGCTTGGATTTTAATCTTGGTTTCTCTTGGTTGGCAGTTTTTCTCTGTTGTCTCCAATCTCTACCCCAAGCTCTGTTATGTATCCAGATTTTAGGGAAGGGTTATGTTTTATCCAGATTTCTCTAAGAGTGTTGTGATGCGGGTTTATCAGCATAGTCTGTATGTTGCCAGAAGTGAATTGAAGCCTGAAATCTCTCACCAAAGTAATCAGTGACTTGGTAATTGCCAAGCCCAGTGGAATTATTCCTATTCTAACCTTCCTGGACCTCTGACTACTACATTTGGGATTATTGATCATTCACTAAGATTTTTAAAACTTTCCACTTCCTTGGCATTGATGATATCATACTTCCTGATTACTGAGTACCTCTCTTCCCAGTCCCTTCTGCCCTCTTGATAGACCCTTCTGCCTCTACTCCTTCCTTAATGTTGGTGTGACCAAGAGTCCTTAGGTCTCTCATTGCTTACCACATGCACTGTGTGATTTCATAGGCTCCAGGGTCTTAGTTTCTAGTATGTGCTGACAAATCCATCTCTACCTTTACTTTCTTTTTTTAAAGATTTTATTTGCTTATGAGAGACACAGAGGGGGGGGGGCAGAGGCAGACACAGGCAGAGGGAGAAGCAGGCTCCATGCAAGGAGCCTGACGATGGGACTCAGTCCCAGGACTCCAGGATCACCCCCTGGGCCAAAGGCAGGCACTAAACCACTGAGCTACCCAGGGATCCCCTCCATATCTACCTTTAGCCAGGACTGCTTCCTGTCAAATTCAGGTGTTTGCTCTGGCTGAACATACTCCATGAAGTCCCCATATTTAATGCCTCCAATGGTGACCTCATCACCTTCCCTCCAGTCCACCCCAACTTTCTCTTCCTCTTGTGTGTTTTTCCTTTGCTGTCAAATGTCTGCCAGTTTCCATCAATTTCCTGTTCTCCTTCCCCACTCTCATACCACACCAAAGCAGTTGCCATGTTCTTCTGATTTTACCACCTAAACATTTCTTAAAATGTTCTCTCCAGCCCCACTCCATGTGTTTTGTCTCAAGCAGGTCTGTGTTGCAATCTACTTGCATCTTCCTCTCCAGTTCCCTATCCCATGCAGTTCCTTGATGACAAACTTGACCCTGCCATTCCCATGCTCACCACCCTTAATGACTACATTTCCTCTCTGGCACAAAGTCTCATCTGTTCCAAGTGGTTTGTAAAGACCTTTGTGCTCCGCTCTCTGCTACTGTTTTCTGTCCATTCAGATTTTACTTCCCCTAGTTCCCATATGCCAGCATCCACATCCTCACACCAGCCCCGTCCCACCTTTTTTGCATTTTTGTCTGTCTTTTGGTGAACATACGTACCCATTTATGTTGCATATGTACCTAGGGATGGAATTGCTGGGTCATAGCCTACACATGCTGTTCAATGTCAGTCTTTACTCCTGAGATGCTCTCTGCTAGATAAGATGCTCTTATCTTACTTGACTGGCCAAATGCTACTCATCTTTAAGGCATATTTTATGTAAAATCTCGTCTAGGAATCCTTTCCTTTTTTCCCCACCCCCGAAGCTGGCTGACCTGTTCCTCTCCTATTTTCCTGCTATTCTCGTGTGTATATGTATAATAATTCTATTTTTCTGACTGTTTTCCATATAATATTATGAAGGAAATTATGCTTTACTGAATTTAATATCTTGAGCACAGAGCCTGGCACATGGTGAGTGCTCAGCAAATGTTTGGAGGGATGAGTGGATGGACAGGTGGATATGTGGATGGATGGATGAGTGAAGTAACAAATGTGACAAATTTTTTTTTTTTTTAAGAGAATAGGAGTTCTTGTGGTTGCTAGAGAGCTCTGGGATGGTCTTTTGGGGGAAGGTGGCTTGTGGTGTTGGGGGGTAGAGGAGGTTGAAGGATTTGCCATCAAGTTGCAAAAAGGTGAGTGGGACAAGAGAAAAACTAAACTGGCAGCATTTTGTGTCTCCTTTTGGGTGCTCTGCAAGTCTCTGATTGCAGCAGCAGGCGACTAATGGCCAATAGTGTTCTGACGGCGCCTGCTGACAGGCGCTAATGAGATTAGTGCCTTTTGATTCCATTATTAACAAGTAGCCAAAGAATCATTTGGACATGTCAGGAGCTAATGATAGGAATTAAGGGTCCCTCTAACTTTGGGGCAGCAGTTCAGGTACTTGACGCTTTGAAGAGTCATTATAGGCAATTTTTTTTCTAAATATTAAAAAAATTTTTTTTGATGTATAATATACATACAAAAAAGTGCACAAATTCTCAATGCCCAGTTTGGTAAATTGCCACAAAGTGAACATGCCAGTATCATCGGCATTCAGATCAGGATGTAGAATATTGGTGGCATCCGGAGCCAGACACTCACCAAGTATCTATCTCAAGCACTACTTTTATCACTTCTTCCACCAAGGGTAAGTCACTGTTGTCCTGTGCTCTAACAGCAGGTCACTTTTGCCTGCTTTAACCCCTTTACATAAAGGGAATCCTGTAAGATCTCCTAGTCTGGTTTTGGCTTCATTTACTCAACATTGTATCTGTGACCTTCATCCATGTTGATGTAGTAACAGTTCACGCATTCTCCCAGTGATATAGTATTCTGTTGTATGGATATACCAGAGGTTAAAAAGCTGTTCTTCTGTTGGGTGGACATTTGGATTGTTGGTCAGTAGTTTCTGGCTATTATAAATGACTGCTATGAACATTCTAGTCTTTCTTTTGGTGAACGTACTTATTTCTGTTGGATACATACCCAGAATTGCTGGGTCATAGAGTATTGTCATATGGTATTCATTGTAGGTGTTGCCTAAGAGTTCTCCAGAGTGGTTGTGCCAAATTATATTTCCATCAGCAGAGTTGTGTACATGTCAATATTTATTTTTCACCTGTAAAATCTCGTTTGTATGAATTCCATCAATATAGAACTTGGGGTGGTACACATACAGGCTGAACTGAAATTCACCATTCATAGTAGCTTCTGATACTGGTTTGCAAAGGATGTTAAAAATATCCCAGCTTGTGTTTTTTGTCTACTTAAGGGAAACCCACTGAGTACTTTAGAGGCCCCTTAAGACAAATGATATGCTGAAATAATGCATTATTATCTTGTAATTCAAGTCTTTAAAGCCACACATTTAACAGCACTTTGCTAACATAGCTTTTACATACATACACCTTTTTAAATACAGTTTTGGTAATTATATGCGTGTTATAAAATGAATAGATCAGTGGCTTTTTTTGTAGTCTGTAATGGTATGCCACGGTCCTCTGTCTGTAGTTCTGTGAGGGTTGCCATGACTAAGTCAGTTGGTCAGGTCTTAGGATAACTTGAAGCAGGGAGGAATCTGGAATCACTAACTCTGAATGACAGATTTGGGGTCCATTTATGTAGCAGGCTGGACAGATGGCCCCAATCTAACATGTTAGGTTGCTGGCCCCTATGGATGGCCACTCTTCAGCTGAGTGCCCCTCTATCCCTGTTTCAGTCTATTTCAACTTTTGAATAGGTAACAGATCCTTATGTTTGAAAATTGAGAAAGATATAGAGAGATAGGAAAGATTATGAAAAGTTTTCTTTCCATTCTGTTATCTTCGCTAATTCCGACTGCAGCCTGCAAAGGTAACTATTTTTGGTTTCTTCTAGATCTCTTTCAGAGTTTCTAGTTTTGTATGTATAAGCAAAACCAAATATATATATTAGTCCTTTCCCATTTATACAGATACACCATTCTATTCACATTATTTTGCTCCTTGCTTTTCTCACTTAATAAAAGTACTTTTCCATTATCTGTCCATAGAGAGCATTCTTAATTTTTTAATAGGTGCATAGTGTTCCATTGTATGAATTCATCATAATTTGTTTATCCAATCCCCTACTGATGGATATTGTGATTGTTCTCTTTGTTTTACTATTACAAAGCTGCAATAATGACCTTAAACTGTTACTTTTGAATGTTTACAAGTTTATCTAGAGGATATATTCCCAGAGATAGATTTGCTGGATCAAAGGGCATATGCATTTGTAATTTTGATAGACATTGCCAAATAACACTCCTTAGAATTAAGCTAATTTATACCCTACCAACAATGTTAGGTGCATGCTCGCTTTCCGCAGACTCACCAACAGAGTGTATTATTAAATTTTTGGATTCTTTCCAACTTGGTAGTTAAAAAAAATGATTTCTTAGTGTTTTAATTGGCAGTTCTCTTATTATGAATGAGGTTAAGCATCCTGTTATACATTTAAGAGGCATTTGTATTTCCTTTGCTGTGAACTGAGCATGTATATCCTTTGTCCACTTTTCTATTTTTATTTTATGATCATTTTTGGTGTTCTTTGTGTTCAGGTGTGTATATAATTGTGCATTTGGTTGTGTGTGTCCTGTGTGTATGTAATTAGTCCTTTTTCTGTGATAGTGTTGCAGGTTTTTTCCCCATGGTTCTCATTGCCTTCTCATATACTCTTGGTGGCTTCTCCTCTGCTTCATTTTCTGTTTTGTCACATAGCTTTTGCTTCACATGAAGTTGATTTTTATGTAATTGAATTTATCATCTTTTATGACTTTGGGACTTTTAGTTACATTAGAAGGGACTTCACTAGTTTTTCTTCTAGTACTTTCTTGGTTTCCTTTTTACCAATACTTTCTTTCTTGGAATTTATTTTGTCATATGACATGACTCGCCCAGAGCAGGGGAATCAAACAGGAGATCAGGAGAAATGAACAAAAAGAAATAATGGTGAGGGACATGGACAAGGAGTGAAGAGGGAATTAAAATGCTGGCCAGAGCAGAGAGGTGAGAATTGGTGACAGATGCCTTTGGAAGCTGATAACTATTATAATACGTGGCATTTAATAGTGACTTGAATATTTTTAGGGCTTCAGATGTACCTAATACTCAAAATGAAATATATGGGCAGTCATTTCTTTCTGTAGTATTTGTTTCTTAAAACATAATCTGATAAAAATATGGCTCCACATGTTACGATTTGATAAACCTGGGTTGTAACAGGTGTTGTACATACACTATTTTAAATTTTTTCTAAATTAAATTTTTTCTAAGGATTTATTAGAGAGGGAGAGAATGAAGAAGAATGAGGGAGGGAGGGAGAGAGAGAATATGAAGCAGACTCTACACTGAGCACAGAGCCCAACGTGGGGCTCGATCCCACAGCTGTGAAATCATGACCTGGGCTGAAACCAAGAATCAGATGCTCAATTGACTGAGCCACCCAGGCGCCCCTACTATTATTTTTAATTGTTATTTGTTTGTACCAATAATTGCATATTGAAGATAGCATTTAAAAGCAAATGGGGCAAGCCTTTGTGTCCTCTCTTATAGGAGTCCAATGTGCCCCAGTGATTGTCAGGCCTTAGTTATATTTGATAGCAGGTGGATGTTGCCTCCAGGTTTCCTAACTCCTTTAATGAGGTAGGTCACCGGCAGTTTCCTTCATTTTGTACTTCAAACAAATAAGATAAAAATTTCTGTGGTTCATCCTTAATTCAGGAGTAGTAACTTGTTACTATGCATCCTAAGAGATGCGAGAATAAATATTTCCTCTTGTTAAATTCTCTACAGTCCTTCTGATGATCAGGACTCATAGTGTCTACTCAGAAACCATCTTCTGAGTCTGTGAGATGTCTCTGACTTATGTTCATAAGGAAATCGCCTCAACTTTAACTATTTTCTCAACTATTTATTGAGCTCCTACTTATTGGGTGCTGGGTACTCTTCTTGGTGCTGGAGATACTATTCTGAATAGAATTGTCTTCCCTTCATGGAGGCAACAGGTAAAAAACATTTCAGTAAATTTATAAATGATGTAATTTCAGTAGAGATAATGCTCTGAAGAAATCAAAATATATGTTGGGGGGATCCCTGGGTGGCTCAACTGTTTAGTGCCTGCCTTCAGCCCAGGGCGTGGTCCTGGAGTCCGGGATTGAGTCCCACATCAGGCTCCCTGCATGGAGTCTGCTTCTCCCTCTGCCTGTGTCTCTGCCTCTCTCTCTCTCTATCCCTGTGTCTCTCATGAATAAATAAATAAAATCTTAAAAAAGATATGTTGGGGATGATAGTCAGGGGTGAGGTAGGGAGCAGGGCCTACTTTAGGTTGTCTGGTGAAGGGAAGGCCTTTCTCTGAGGAAATGAAATACCTAGTGAAGTGAGTAACGAACCAAGCAAAGTGGGGAGTAGAAGCTTTCTGGGTGGAGGCAACAGCATGATTTTAGGCGCTGAGGTGGTGAAGAGGAACAAACTGGACTGGCATGGCACTTGTCGTACAGGTTTGAAGCACAGGAGGGGAGTGGGAGAGCTGGGGCAGACCACCCTCCCGGGAATGAGGCACCGGCGTGGTGCCCACCTGCATGTGCCTCCCCTCCCCTGTTGAAGTCAAATGACGGTTCCTGGGGTCGCCTTTCCACTCCACATTTGTGGTGTTTTTCTTTGTTTTCTACTCACTCTCATTGTAGAGCTGTGATAGGAGTCAAACCTCATATGCTGTCCAGACTTATAATGAAGTCTTCAAAGTCTCATTTTCTGCACCGATAGGGACGTCCAAAGGATAGACTCACCTCTTCCACAGCTGGTATCTGGGACCACGAGGCTATCAGCAACATCAAGACTGTGGAGGGGTGGGCCGCGGGGCGAGGGCCTGCCTACTTTGAAGTTAATTCATCCTAAACAGGCATGGAAAGAACACCACGAAGATGTACTGGGGCCAGCTCTTCCATGGCCAGGTATAATGGCTTTCCTCACAGAGCAGTGCTCCTGACAGGGAAACCTCCCAGGCTCCATCTCCACATACCTGTTCCTCAGGCTCAGGAAAATGGCTGTCAATCTATTTTAAGCGGAGGAAAATTGAGGATGGTTTTTCAGTGCTATCGCTGGCTTAGTTATGTCAAGCAATTTCTTTGGAGAGTAATAATAGGTGCTGTCTTCAGAAATAGTTTAGTCACAAATGCCTAGTTCTTAAAGTTTACTTGTTTCCCTCCTGTCTCTTTCTTCAGCTTTATCTCCTGCTCCTGCAGTATAGTTTCTTCCAGAGATTTCTTCCCATGAAGACTAGCAGGTTGCATTTTATTTCTGGTTTCCTTCCATAATCATCTTCACCCTTCCTCCTCCTCCTGCCACTCCCCCGACCCCAAAGCTTCCATCAACCAGACTAGCTTTGTACTTTGAAGCGCATTGTCAGAAACCGGAATGACATCATAGAGAAAATAGTCAATCTGGGGACAGTGATGTTAATAAGTTAATTTCTTCCCTCCCCCACTCCAATGTCAGATAATTTATTTTTTAACCAGTTTTTACCAACCAAATGTTAACACATATGCCTGATTGCTAACCTCCTCTGGGCACCAAACCTGTTTTTTCTTGAGTGCAATAAGTGATTATCCAACTCATGCTGCTCCGAAAAAGAGGTTTTGTTTTAATAAGCAGTTTGCAGTTTGGCACACAATGCTGAGGAAAGCAACATTATCTCCAGCAGTAAACTCTGCAGTCATTGCAAAGCTTGACAAGAAAATGATTGAGTCTGTTTGTTATACCTTTGTGGGGCTGCCACTGCTGCTGCTGATGGAAATGTTGCTGTTTATTCAGCAATGCAATAACACTTTCTGTAATTTATGGATGCACATTCCCCAGATTACTAAAGGTAATATTGTTGACTAAAGGAAAGTATACGAATGGATAGTTTCAGTTGTTGCTGTCCTTATAAAAGTGATTGACTGTTCACTTTGCACAGGAAAGAATTTGCACAGGCTTCATCCCCCTTAACAATTACAGATTTTCCTTCCTCTGACAGTTACAAATAACATGGCTTGTCCTAAGTGGTAAAAATTTACTGATTCCATAGAAGTTCAGGCCAGAAGCTGTGTGGATTCCCCTCTCCCTTATATCCCAGCCAGCTCTGCCATCTTGCCCCTTGGGGGCACTAGACTAGCCATACTTGGACTCTTGGTGTGGCCTTTGGCCTGCGTGGTGGCACCTGGTTAAGTAGTTTATGGTCTCAGACACTTGGCTTTCCTTGTTAGCAGAGCTGAAGAGGCCACGGTGACTCATGATGCTTCTCACATGATCTCATGTGGCAGGAAAATGTCTTTGTGACTGATTGTTCTGTGGACAAGGTTGAGTGAAGTTGGTTCTTTTGTCCTAGCAAATGTAGATAGGGATCCATGGGCAGTAGAAAATCAGCCACTTCTCTCAAAGTAGCGCTGAATAAAGGACTGGAAATTTAGTCTTCGGTCACCGTTGGTGCACCTGTTGATGGGCTGTTGGACAATACACTTTGGGAAGCTGTGAGTCAGAGGACTCAGTGGTAGGGCACAGGGGAGCTGCTCCAATTCCACGGGATTTTCTCACTGAATGGCAGTTGGTGCTTTCACCTGGGTCAAAAGGGCAACAACTTTTTGGTTTAGAGCCTGTCAACGCCCATGGACTGATGGCAGGCAGGTGATGGCATTCGGAGGTCCCAGGCTTGGCCCTTATTGAGATGAAGAAATAAGCAGCTCAGTGAAGAAGGAGCTGCTCAGGAAAACAAGAAAAAAAAATCTTTGAAGGTATCAAAGGCCAATAGGTTTGAAGGCACTGCTCTCTTTTTGGGAGATAAGTTGTTACAACAGGTGCACGGATAGAAAAATAGAATACATGTAAGGCATCATGTGTTTGCATCTAAAGTTCCCTATTTTTCCTAAGTAAACTCTCCATGGGCCAGTGTGCAACTCAACTGACCAGCACTGTGCTGGCTTATGCTTTTGTCAGCCTTGCAGTTCTCCGTTTAATGATTGGTTATTTAATTGGTCATAGTAGGGGGGATCCTGGCATATGTGAGAGCGTTTGTGAAATCTTGGTGATTGATGTCAGGAAGACAATAGTTAACAAAAATATTATTTATCATTTTGTTAGGCCAAACACATGCTGTTGACAGGAGAAGGGTTAAAATGGGAACATTTTATTAATTTACTCTGGCTTGAGGGTGATGTTTTTCCTATCCCTGCCTCACTCTCGGGTTCACTTTATGATTGATGAAAGATGAAGTAGTCTGGTCTAGTTGATGTGAATTATCATTCTTTTATCAATTTTATAGATGTTTTTCTCTGTCTCATTCTATAAGGATTTGATGTGCAATTTTGGTGTGTCAATTTTTTTTCTTTTTTTTCCATTTTTTTAATTACATGAATATTTTGTTTGATTTGGGCTTCTTCGCATGAAAGACAAGTCATTTGACATTTGAACATGCTTGTGAAATTCAAACCCCATTTTATTTACTAATGGCCGCTAATGGCTCATAATCAAAATACTTGATCATACAAATAATTACAAATTATGGACTTGCTGATTGTTGTTCTCTGTTGGCATCTGAAGTTCAGTCAGCTCTTACCAGCCCTGATGTTAATCAAAGGATGATAAGAGTATTACAAAGTGGATGTCAGTTCATAGAATTTGGATAATCCTAATCTCAGTTATATTTTAGGGTTTAGCTGATTTTGACAGCAACTGATAATCCTATTCTCTTAATCTCAGTCTCGAGATTAGGCAGCTAATACTGACACCAGTTATATTTTGGGGCCAGAATATTTTGTTTTCATAAATATATTAGTGTGTGTTTACATTTTTGTGTGTACATACTATGTGTGTATGTTGTTTCCTCTTGAAATCCATATATTCATTGTATTTCTGAGTGGTAAGTGGTGTAAATTATGTGCTTTTAAATTACTATGTTTCCAACACATATTGGACGGTTCGATTAGTCATGAGTGAATGAAAAAGCAAGTTGAAAAGAGTAGAGAAAAGACTATTTTATAAAAGGATAGGAAAGAAATTCTGTCGTAATTTCTTACCTGCACATTTTAACATTTTAACCAAATGACTTAACACATTTTTGGGATTTGTACCCTACTTTTTTTTTTAAAACTACACGGCAAACTTACACTGCTTTGGCAGAAAAGTACTTGGAGAGAGTTCTATTAATGCTTAATAATATAATTCACTAATTTGCTTTTTTCTATTAATACTTAATAATATGATAATTCACTAATTTGCTTCTTTCCGAACTATAGCACTTACCACAATGTTTTCTACCTGTGTTTATCTATATGAGTGGATAAAGGAACAGGTACTGTTTGCTGCGAACTAAACTTATAGGCATTTAATCCTCATACTCTGAAGCAGGTATGATTATGATCCCTGCCGGGCCAGTGATGAAACTGAAGCACAGGGTAAGTACAAGTTGGCCAAAATCAGATGACTGCGTAAATGGAAAAGCCAGGATTTGAAACCATAGGGTCTTCCCCTGGCACCTGTGTTCACCTGTGTTTTGACTGACCTTGCTAGAGAGGTGACACACACGGTGACCGGACGCTTTGCTGACACCTCTGTTGCCTCAGAGGGAGGCCTGTTGGATGGCTGTTCACTTGGCCGTCTTCCTTGGTCGCATGTCTCTTTCCCAGGAATTGTCTCGGGATCTCACTCAACATGCACCTGCAACAGACCCTCCAAGGCAGGACCAAGTTCATTCTCCCATCTATGAGGTCTGAGAGATCCCACAGGAGCAGATGAGGTATGTGAAAAATCATGCCAGCCACCTTTCAGTTAGACTTTTCTCTCTCTGTGTTAAGTGGAGCTAGGAAGGCTTGAGAAGTGGAGACAAACAGATTTTAATAAGGCGCTTTTTCCCATTTAAGTACTCGTGGACTTCGGTTTTTTCCTCCAGTCCCTTATTTTGCTAGACTTTGGTCTCCAGAGTTACACATGACTATAAAACCATGACTAAAACATCAAGACTAAATCCTCAACTTATTATTTTGTAATAAAGGTGCAGTCGTGAATAACGTGGCACGCATTGGTTTGGATCATGTGAGAATGTTGATAAAAGGTACCTCGACGTAGTTTGATCATTTTAATAAGAAGAGTGGTCAAGAGAGATGGGACTAACCGACACACCTTTCTTTGTCTTGGAGAAATCTTGGGGCGGTTTTACCTACCCCTCCCCGCACCCCCCTCCCCCCAGTCCCACTGCCTGGCTCTGGTCGTGGGGCTGGGCCCCAGGTGAGTGGGGGAGGCTCCCAGGAGGCACAGCCCCTGCAATCTGGGATATTGTTTAAATACCGTAAAAAGCCTCTCTCATTTACTCCCGAGCAGCACAGAGAAAAAAACGGTGTGGTAATCCTGGCATAGCAGGTGGTGCTACTTTCCTATCAGTATAAAATGAAATTGTGTGGATGTGTTTTTCCCCCCCTCTCTTTCCCGTTCACTCTTTTTAATCTTTAAATAAGACGATTGGTAGCCTGTTGGCAAGAAAATGGGCCCTGAATTTTTATTCAAAGTTATACAAGGATGATAGTTGGAATTTTTGGCAGGAGGCACGCCATTGCTTTTCAGAAAGTGCTGTCAAGGGAAGCTTTTTCTGAATTACCTGCTGGGCCTGGGCGCTTTTATGTTGTTGTTGTGACAGGTAGATTTATAAGGCTTGAAATTTGTACAAATCAGTTGTCATTCAGTGCGAGCTGTCAATGTGTCAAGCTGTCAGCCTGCTGCGAGGGGACGCCCGAGGGGGAGTACAAGGGGGCAACCATGGAGAAGGGAAATGAGTTCAAACAGACCTGAAATGGAGCTCAGTTCTCGGGGTTTGCTGCCCCCGTAGAGCCGGCATTGATTTTTCTTGATGTTGAGCAACAGCAAACCTTAAATGACACGTTGTTAGCAATCTAAAGTTGCTGTTTATTGTCTTTTAAATGGCAGCAAATCATGCAGAAGAGAATACAGTGTGTATTTTCGAATTTTGCATGTTTAGCAGCATCCTGTTCATGTCACTTTTCTGGCCTGGCTGGTTTCAACCAAGGGACCTGCTGCTTCACTGATGACTCCAACTTTCTGTAGCATTTTGCAGACGCAGCGTGAAAGGAAGTTGTGTGCTCGTCTCTCCGTGGGCTGCAGATCACTAATAAACACAGTATTAAAGGAGCAGTGAGTCAGGGCTGCCGTTTAGCCTAAAGAAGAGAGCTGTGTCCCTCGCATGGCTTTAGCTTCCTTTTAAGACGGATCTGGCTGCAGCTCCCTTGAAGACAGAAGGCCTCAGCAGGCAGGGCTTTCCTGGACGGTGCTGGACCGAAGTCAAATCATCCTTCACTTTAAACTGATTATTATTTAAAGAAAAATTTTTTTTTCACCAATAAAGAGCAGCAGCACAATGCCTTGACTACCTAAACACAATCTGGTAGATTTTCTCATCTTGTTGAAACCGTCTTCATTCTGTGCCCCTTAGTAAATCCTCAGTGTGGCTTTGATTGTTTTAGGTTGCTTTTGCACATGGCTCGTGGGAACGCTTCAAATGTAACCCTGCTTTCGTTGCCCTGTGCCCTCCTGGTCCTTTCCATACACACTCAGGACAGAGACACCTTTGGACATTTTTCTTGAGTTATCAGGAATTAGCATATTTCTAAAAATTAGGCACAGACGTCCCTACTTTTTCAGTGTGTGGCATTTAGCATGGAGGCCTGGCTTTCATCCAGATGTTTAAACTTTTGCACCTCTGGGCAGAGCGTCCCAGCTTTAAGCAGTTGTATGACTTTGGCCTGTTTCACCGGTTCCCTGTCCGTCAGGTGGTATAGGAGAGAGGAGGTAAGGGTGGGGGGCCAGGGGAGAGGGCAAGAAGGGGTGAAGTGGCTGGGGATGGGAGCTGGGAAGGTGACACTTGAGAAGCAGTCAGTACTAAGAGGTAAAAAAATTAATCAAAGATTTCCATCTAGCCATTACCGGCTGGCGTTCACGGCCTCTGAGCCTCTGAGCTAAAAAGTCTGCAGAGAGGCCCCTGGCGCTGCAGAGTTTGTCTTGTAAAAGTGCAGCTGTCCAAAACATGACAGCTACAGCATTAGCAGGGCCATTAAGAGGTGTAGAACATTTCCAGGGAAATGATTTGAAAAATGACAATGCTGGCTCCTGTGTGATATTAATTATACCCTGTACTCGTGGCAAATAAGCTAAAATAGTTGGCAAGAAAGACAAAGTGAGGTGTCCTGTTTCTGACCGTCATTCTGATCAGTCATCAGACTGGTGGGGCTTCATGGTCGGTAGGTAACTGTAAAAGGTGAGAGGTACATGCTTGCACCATCAGTCAGGGCTGTGTCTGGAAGATGGTCTTAAATCCACGGAGAGGGTGGGGTGGTGGCAGGGGAAAGGTTGGAAGGGCTGTCCTCCATCTGCCACAGGTGTAAGCTGTGCCACCCCACAGCATTTCCCGCTGTGATGGGACTTGTGCTCTATCTGCCCTGCCCACCAGGGCAGTTGCTGGCCACATGCAGCTTAGGCACCTGCAGCGTGGCTCTTGTGGCTGGGGAACTGAATTTTAAATATTATGTTACTTTAAGTTAAAATGTAGATATAAAAGTCCACACGTGTCTGGGATAATAGGCGGAGCAGGTCGCCAGAGTGGCTTTTCAGAAAGTGCGATTTGGAGGCTGGGGGGTGGGATGCAGAAATGAGTAGGAAATAAGAATTAGGACTCGTGCATCAAGTCCTGGCTGGCCTGAAATAGCACATGGCTTTCTCTGATTACTTCTGACTTTGTTTTATACTTACTTTACCTGTGGAGGTAAGCACTAACTTGTTTTACAAATACAAAAACTGAGACCCAGGAAGGTCAGATAAATCTGCTCGAGGTACAGAGCAAGTTGGGCACTAGGCCAGCCAATTCCATGTCTTGTGCCTCCTCCTTAAGATGGTGCCTCCTTTCCAAGGGCTCTGATGGGTGACCTCTTTCTAGGAAATCCAGGGTCTGTGCTCCTTGTGCACTTGGCATCCAGCACTTTCCAGAGCATTCTTAATATTAACACTCACTGCCCCATGTGTGAAGGCTGTACCCATGTCCGAGGCAGCCTGGAGGAAGCTCCCTTATTCCTATGCCTTGGCCACACTTTCTAGAAGGCAGCCAGCCAGCCCATTGGCCTTGCCCTGTCGGAGCCCCCTTTAAACTCTGGGCCCTGCATCTGAATTGTGCCTTCGACCAGTGGATCCAGATGCATCATCCTTCTCGCCTCCCTGCTGATCCTGTGGCTAAATTACCCTATATAAACAAGCCTTTGTTACTCCTGACTGTGAGAGATGTGGGGCTGGCTCTTGTTGAAGAAGAAAATAGACCTGGGAAGAAAGAGGTCATGAACAGGTCAAAGTGCCAGAAGAAAAGGCTTCTGGGGCTAAATTTTCCAGATTTGGGGGCTCTAGGGTAGGTGGTGGTGCCTGGGGACCTTGCGTGGGGGTGTGTGTGTGCCACATACGCAGCTACCTATTTGTTTTTAAAAGTGCAATCTGCTTGGGGGATTTATTAAATAAAACATATTAAAAGAAAGCCCCGGCTAAGGTCAGCCCAGACCTTTTGAAGAACTGTTGAAATGTTGCTGGGCTGTTATCTGCTAATCCTCCAAGTGTGCTGAACATGAGAAATAACATTCAGCGTTAAACCACCAAGTACAGAGAAAATGTCTTGAAATTATAGTGTTTGGTAAATTAGAGATTGCTTCTATTTCTCCCCTTCCAGAGCTGAGGCAAGGCCACTTTCCCTTTCCTTGTTTACCTTGAAAACGCGCTTTACTGCCTGTGGTGTTTCTGTTAACCTCCCTGAACCCTTGCGATTTCATTCATGTGATTTGTTATTGAATGACCTTTTGAGGATTTTACAAAACATGACCTTTTCTTGTCAAACATTCAAGGGTTTGTAAAGTGAAGCTGTCACGGGGACTCTGCGTGTTTGCTAATTATAACTAATATGTTTCCCCACATCCTTGGAAATGCAAATCACTTATTTGTTCCATGAATGGCTGCTCTTTCTTGCCTGTTGGTTTGAGATGCCTCCGAGCTGCTCAAAGGGACATCTCTGGCCTGGGAATTCTGACTCCTTTGCTTCAAGTTAGGGAATAGGAACGCCGATTGCCTTGTAAGTTCATTTGACCCCTTGGGCACAATGATGGAAGATGTGAGGAAAGAATGAAAGCATTCAGAACAACCCAGTTGTTCAGAAAGTATTGGACATTCTTAAAATGTTCTGTGTGGTTCTAGTACTTCCTTCGCCCAAGAGAAAGAGGTGGATTTTTATTTATTTATCTATTTTTGGGGTGTGTGTGTGTGTGCGTGTGTGCGCTTTTTTGTGTGCTGGCAACAAAGACAAAAATAAAAACTTTTGTGCACAAGAACAGAATTACAGGCAGACTCAAAGAAGGAAACATCAAAGCCTTGCTTTCTATTCCTTGATTTTGGTACTGAAAAATTTGTACTAACAATAGCTAAACTACAATTTATTGAATGCTTATCATATTCTGGAGGCTGTGTTCAGTGATTTACAGGCATGAGCTCATTTAATCATCTCAACAACTCTGTCTAATCATCTCAACAATATTATTATTGTCATTATTACCAGTTTCCAGGTAATGAGGCTGAGTTTCAGATTAACTTGTACAGGTCAATTGGCAAAGGTAGGGTCTCTAACTAGAATGTGCTGTACCATCTCCTCTGTAGAGCTGTGAATTTTGACTTCTGTAGTGAAAGTGGTGTGCTCTCCTGAAAAGCTTGTTTTCTCCATGAGACGAATGCTCTATATGATTTCTTTTCTCCTCCAGAATGCTATCTTGCGTGATTGATAATCACCCTATTGAATTATTGTCAGTTTCTTTAAATCCCAGTTTAAGGAATGCAATGCTAGGTCAAATCACATGCCGTGTGTTTGCTGCTAATGGAAGGAGAGTTGAGTAGGGCTCCTGAGACACTTTTAAAACTGCATCCAGTGAGTTTCTTATTAGGAGGAAAAAATAATCCCCAAACATTCCAAATGACGCACAGTTACTGTCACTAATGATTTGTGGTTACTGGAAGAGGGATTTTGAATCCTGAGTGACTAAGAAATGGCTGCTTGTTCCATTTGTTAAAAGAGAAGGGATAAAAATCTGGGATAGCATATGGACTGAATAAACTTCAAATTTTCTGAGCTTGGAGAAATTCCATTTGAATTGTGTGTAAATTGCTTGAAGATATTGTTTTGTTTTGGTTCCTTTCCACTCAAGGTAGGGCTGTGCTGTGGAGAGGTTGGCCAGCCATAAAGGAGCTGCGTGTTGGATTCATCCTCCAAAGTCTAATATGGAGTCTCCTTTATAACATTCAGGTGCTTGGCCCTGCTCCGTCGTTTGTCCCCCTAGCCATTTGGAAATCTCTATTTATCTAGGTAGGGGGATTACTGGACTTTTCCAAGCATAACTCCTAGGAGATGTTGTCTTTCAAATGACTTTCATGTGTTTTCCTTCCTCATTCAGTTGATAGACGTAGATGTGCAGGGTAATTTGTGTCTTCGAAACAATGGAAATTTTTGAAGGGTTGGCTCATAATATTTGGAAAGGGTCATTACAACTTTATCTATTAAAAAAAAAGTTCGGATTCAGGATAGAAAAATATATTTCACCTCTTTTATGAGTCTGTTCTCAAGAGCCAAGCAATTTGTTGTAAAAGAATATAAGAAATATTGAGAATGAGAAAAGTTATTCATTCTATAAAGCCCTGTCCCTCTTCATACTTCTTTTTCCCACTACAGCCTTTGATCGCTTCATAAATGACCCTCAATGTGAGAGAATCTGTCCACCCTGCTATTTCAAATGTATTGAAGGTGTTTATGATGGATAGTTAGGTTTCAAATATACAGTAACCCAGCTTTCTACTAAAGAGGACCCTTATATCTTGGTGCTTAATAGCAATGGCTTATATATTTCAGGATCTTACCATTCTAGATACAGTCAGACTGACCTTAAAGTTTTTTAAAAGTCAGTATTTCATAAACTGGATTTCAAGTAAAGAAGGAAAATCATGAAAATTTCATTTTGGAGCTCCTCTTTTAAATTGAGTCAACTTTAGGGTCTGTTTCACTATTAAGACTATCCTTTAATAGAATTCTGTTCACTCTGGTTGATGACAGTACCCAGGACCACCAAGACACTTTGCCAGCAGTTACTGGCCAGGACTTGCAGAATTATGGTAAGGATCTGAGTGGTTTTTTTTTTTTTAATATTGAATTAATTCTCCTTATGACATGTAAAGAAGGTTGGAGGGTTGAAATATTGTCCTTTTTCCAGATGCATGCCTACTTTTTTTTTTTTTTGAAAGAGAGAGAGTGTGCATGTACTTGGGGAAGGGTCAGAGGAGGAGAGAGAATCTTAAGCAGGCTCCACACCCAGGATGGAGCCCGATGGAGGGCTTGATCTCAGAAGCATGAGATCATGACCTGAGCTGAAATCAAGAGTTGGCTGCTTAACTGACTGAGCGACCCAGGTGCCCCAAGGGTCTGAGTGTTTTTAAAAATCTCCAAGCAGAAAAGGGAACCCTCTTACACTGTTGGTGGGAATGTGAACTGGTGCAGCCACTCTGGAAAACTGTGTGGAGGTTCCTCAAACAGTTAAAAATAGACCTGCCCTACGACCCAGCAATTGCACTGTTGGGGATTTACCCCAAAGATACAAATGCAATGAAACGCCGGGACACCTGCACCCCGATGTTTATAGCAGCAATGGCCACGATAGCCAAACTGTGGAAGGAGCCTCGGTGTCCAACGAAAGATGAATGGATAAAGAAGATGTGGTTTATGTATACAATGGAATATTACTCAGCTATTAGAAATGACAAATACCCACCATTTGCTTCAACGTGGATGGAACTGGAGGGTATTATGCTGAGTGAAGTAAGTCAGTCGGAGAAGGACAAACATTATATGTTCTCATTCATTTGGGGAATATAAATAATAGTGAAAGGGAATATAAGGGAAGGGAGAAGAAATGTGTGGGAAATATCAGAAAGGGAGACAGAACGTAAAGACTGCTAACTCTGGGAAACGAACTAGGGGTGGTAGAAGGGGAGGAGGGCGGTGGGTGGGAGTGAATGGGTGACGGGCACTGGGGGTTATTCTGTATGTTAGTAAATTGTACACCAATAAAAAAAATAATCTCCAAGCATATCATTGAACTAATTCTAATACCACAGAAAGCACTTTCAGGAGAATTAAGGTAAGCTGAGGATATTGTGAAATTCATAAGAGGCACAAGGCATTGTGACTTTAGAAAAAGAAAAAATAATTGCATTAGGACAGTGCTTCCTAATATTTTAAGGTGAAGTATTTGAGGCTCTGTTGAAAACTATGGCCACTTGTCCCAGAGAATGTATATTAACATAAAATTTTACCTTTTGTTTCTGAGATTTATGGATTGCCCTCAACATTGTCCTTGAGAAACCCAGATTAAGCCCCTTCGATTGAGTTCCTCCCAGACCAGTGAGAGAATCATGCCTAAGCAAGGAGGTAATTCAGTCACTGACATGTTGATCAAACTTAAAAAAAATTTTTAGGCATAATTTTGCTTTTTTGATCATAAAATTGTCCCATGTGTGTAAACACTCTATCTCTGCTACTGAATTGGTGAGGATAGCCAAGGATCTTGATACCTGTCAGCTGGGCTATTAGAAATCTGTCCACGAATTGTTGGAATTCTAGGCAATGTAATGTAATAGCAGAAAAATGATGAATTTTGAGCCAGGAGTCTTAGGTTCTACTCTTTACCCACACAACGTAATGACAAGGAAGTCATTTGACTTGCTTGATCCCCAATTTCATATCCATAAAAATGAGCAGTTGGATTGTGATCTGCAGTGTGCCTTTCAATCTTAAAATTCAATCGGTTTTCCTTCCTTCTTTCCTTCCTTCCTTCCTTCCTTCCTTCCTTCCTTCCTTCCTTCCTTCCTTCCTTCCTTCCTTCCTTCCTTCCTTTTTCCTTTCTTTTTCTTTTTTTGGCTCCTATTTGTATTTTATAAGATCAAGCCTCATGCCAGGAAGAAGGGGTCAAGAAAATTTTGTTTCTTAGAAGAGGTTCCTATTTAATTTGAGAATCTCAGAGAATCAAGAAATAATAAAAATTATCTATTGCAGTAGAAATGCTAAGCTTCGTTGGGTGAAATATATGAAATTCTGGGAATATTAGTGCGAGTCTACAATTGCTTTTCAGGCCCATTAGGACATAGAAACTCAAGTTTTTTCTTTGTCAGTGTCCATGTTGGTCATTAGCACTTCTGCTATCTCCCAGTTATGATGACTGCCTTCTTGGGCAGAGTTAGAGTTGTCACTAACCATCCTGAAGTTTATCCTTGGAATCGAGTCCTAGGGAACTGAAATGAGATGCGTCACTTACAGAGATTTGTGATACTGAAGAGAAGAGGAGAAACTCATGGAGGACAGCTTCCTTAGCATCAACTTGGGTCCCTGTTCCTAGGAGTAACTGAAACAAACTGGAGATGTTGCACAGTTGGCATGTGTAAATAGTGTGTAGTGGAAGAGTCCTGAAACTGAGTATGGACTTTAATTCTCAATCGTGGTTGCCATTTCTTGGAGTTTGGTTTGAGTGTTCTCTTCAGAGTCCTGTTTTCCTGATGGTGTTCCTGAGGCTGGTTGGAGGTCTAATAGCTTAGCTGATAGGTGCTGTTTGCATCTAGAAGGCAGTGTGCCCCACACTGTAGTTGACAACAGGCTCTGGTCAAGACTCAACCCGTTTTCCTTTTGAATATGTTCCAAAGTTTTTCATGTTTGCCCCAAGTAGAAGAGTACCCAGAAGGTTTTTATACCAGAGGAGAATTAAATACTTTCTTGGGCAGTCCGGATGGCTCAGTTTAGCGTCGCGTTCAGCCCAGGGCATAATCCTGGAGACCCAGGATCGAGTCCCACGTCAGGCTCCCTGCATGGAGCCTGCTTCTCCCTCTGCCTGTGTCTCTGCCTCCCCCCCCTTCTATCTCTCTCTCTGTGTCTCTCATGAATAAATAAATAAAATCTTTAAAAACAAACAAAACAAAAAAACCCCACATTTTCTTCCCCAGCAGTTAAGAGGACAAGAAAAGGAGAAGCCACTGGTGGGACTCTTGATCTGATTTGAGAGTGACAGCCAGGATCTTGTCCTAGATCATTTGTAGCTTCTTCTGCCAGAATGTTGACGATGAGATAATAATGACTGAGATGAAAATAAATTAGTAACGTTTTAAAGATGAAGAAACCAAGTCACAGAAATATGTTGACCTGCTAGAGGGCACATGAAAGGAGGAGAAGCCAGGACAGGAATCTGGCTTCATTGTACAGGTTCTGTGAACAGTTGAAAGAAAAAGATGGTGGTGACAGGAACTGTGTAGAAGTTCTCTTCCCCGTGCACTTACTTACCTAACCAGGAGATAGGAAGATTGCGCTGCTGGTGACCCCCTCCCTCGAACAAAACAAAGCTGAGGCCACACGTTTGTGTGCTCTCACACATGCATTCATCTGGGTTAAGTGTGTGAGGAGGTGATGTCAACCCTCTTACCATGTGGTTTAATTTCCTCTCCATTGATTCAGAAGTGGAAAAAGAAATGTCAGAAGTCCTGAAGTGCCTTTAAAACAAAGGTGCAGTGAAAGTATTAAAATCAGAAAAGAAAAAAAAATAGCTATTTTTAGAACTGAAGTTCCATTTGCTCACTGATTCCTAGCTTCTTGTTAAGTGCGAGGTGGGGGCCACCCCAGGCTGCTCATGGTGGTTCAGACTCCCTGTGCCCCACCACACGTCCTGGATTGCCACTGTTTCTTTGGATTTCCGATGTTGCAGGGACTGGGAACATTTGGGGAAGGTGCTGCTCTTTTGGCACAAACAGTGCTTCTCCCAAGGCTGCAGCAGTATTTTTTTTTTTTCATTCCTTTCTTCTTCTTTCTGTTTACCTTTGGCTTGAGTGAGTCAATTGGCATTTCTCTTTGTCCTGGGAAAATTCATTATTAGCCACGAGCAAGAGAGAGGGCAGAAAGCAGGGTTACAAATAGATCTGAAAGGTATGTTTGTGTCTGCATCTCTATTTCTGGGGGCAAGGGACAGTGTTGCCATCCATTAAATATTTATTGTATTAGCAACCTCTAGTCATCCCTGCTAATGGAGGGAAGGGATGGTATGATAATCCAAAATAGCACAAAGTTCCAAGTTATTTATATTTGATTTGGCAATGCTTTACAATAAAACCCCATGAATTCAACCTAATTAGGAAGAAGGCCAGTTTGGATTAGTGAAGCCCAAATTACATTTTATGGAAAATTGATTTTGTAGCTTCCAAATTTATACAGTAATTTGAATTGGGTATCAAAGTCCACAGTAGAGATTTTTAGGACAGTTTTTAATGACTAGTTAAAAATATTTGGCACAGTAATGTAAAATTTTACAGAAATGTCTACCTTCAAAGTGATCAAGACGTTTCAAAACTTGCCTCTTAGGAGTTTTAACTATTTCTGTAGACCTTTCTTATGTGATGAACAATGGCCTGCCTGACACATGATAGGAAAGTAAATACCTGTAAAGATTTCTGCAAATTTCCAATCTGTTGGATTTGAATGAGCAAAACTGACCTACATGATATTTCTTTCCTCAGGAGATCGATCGTCTTAATTATGCATCGTCAAAGCTAATGTAGATGGGGAGTCTTCTTATGTAATATTGTATTTCTTAGAATGTCTTTATACGGAAATACATTTTTTGGTTGATGCAGGTGATAATTTTGTGATGCTCTAGCTTATTCCTGGTACCTCCAATTTTAGTTTTTAAAACACTGCCTTCCTGGGTTCCCAGCTGCCTTTTTCTCTATATTGAATCATCGGTAAACAAACCACTGAAGTATTACAGGTGAACATTGTGTTGTTTTTACAGCACAGTTCTATGCTAGGTCTAAGCTTAGGTTCTCTGAATGATAGCACTGGCTTTTAGTCTTCATGTGCAAGCAGGTGAAAACACTGTGGTTCGTTTCTAAATGCCCATCTGTAGAGTAGTTGCATGGAAACTACCCAAGGAGCTTTAAAAATAAGTAAATAAATTGACAGGCCCCACCCCTGGAGATTCTGACTCTGTGGGTTTTGGTGGAACCCAGGTATTTCTACTTTTAACCAGCTCTCTGGTTTCTTCTGGTGGGCACCCAAACACAAAAAGGTTGGCTGGAGCGGTTAAAAAGCCAGTAGCTGACAAGGACCCAAATTTGTCTTCCATCTGTGCAAAGCAGATTGGAAGCTGCTTGATTTAGCAGCTGGGATAGTGGGGGCCAGTAACTGTGAAGTGGGGGAAACCTGGTCCTTTGAGGATAAAGCTAACGAGGCAGATCATGTTTGCACTTTGTACCAGAGTCTAGTTCTTTCTGTTGATTATTTCTTCCAAAGAACCCCTCTCTCTGCCTGGAAGGGTTACTGCTTCTGCCTGGCTTTGCCTTCTTGGTCAAGGGCCACATTCCAGTCCTTGGTCTCCAGAGACCTTTCACACCAGCAGGTGTTTGTCTGAATGCAGTGACCCTTCACTTTACTCAGTGCTGCCCCCTCAACAGGATACCCCACTTTCATTTTCTCCTTGGCCCTGCCTCATTTCTTCACAGGCCACAGTTAATCTTGCATAGCACCTAGCAGAACAGGGCTGCCCTCCAGCTAATTAGCAGCTGAGATCATGCTAGTGGCCCTCTCCATGCTGGCAGGTGGGGTTAGAATCAAGGAATAAAGCCCAAGGTACTGGTAAAAGGAAATTGCAAAGAAATACTCATAGATTTGAATTGCTAGACACAGTTGATTGTTTACTCCACAAAATGGACTTATTAAAGGGCCATGAGAAGAGGTTATGTCATTTGCAGATAAATCTGTGCTGCAGATCCAGAACCAGTGATGTCCATGAGCCCTGGGGAGGCTTGAGCAAAAGGCCACTGCTTGAAAATGGGCCTTATTAGAATCCCCCCCCTTCATTTGTAGGGTTGCTCATGAGTGAAGTGTCAAGGACTCAGGTTCTTATCAAAGGCAATCAAATGAGATATAAAGCTCCAGTTTTCGGGAACAAGACTTAAAAATAATAATCAGTAAGCTCCATTTGAGATGGTTGTGCCTTCCACCCTCGTAGTTGTCAATCTCTGCTCCTAGTACCCAGCTCTGGAGGAAGTAAATGTGATGTCTTAGGGGAACTCAGCAACTTTCTCTTTTGCAAGAAAATTCCTGATTGTTAAGTTCATGGAAGCATTTCATTTGCCTAAAAAGTTGCAAAATTGAGATAAGAAGCTTTGACATAGCTTTAAGCATCGGAGACCCATGTGGTGCATTGGAAGGAGCCCCACCCTGGGCCAGGTGAGAAGACCTGAATGAATGCTCTGATGAGTTCTGTAATTGTGAAGCACTTGGTATGAGCATCAAGCAGAATGGGCCCCCCAATGTAGTCCATTCTGTGTGGCTTTCCTGTGGGAACAAGTGTCCATCAATAGTCCTTTCCTCTACCAAGAAAGTCGCTGGTAGGCGGGTATCCTTACTTGTCAGTAGGAAAGGTGAGGACATTATACTTTCTTAGCCAGAAAGAATGCCCAGTCTCTGGTTTTTGGCCCAAGCATAGCATATCCAGAAGCTCTCAGGCCTATGGTAAAAAGCCCAACAAGGTAGGATGGGTAGTATATTTCTAGTACTGCAAAGTCCTATTAACTTGGATGAACTGGACTGAATTATAGGTTAGGAACTGGTGAACATACTTAGTCTTTTAAAAGAAATACAGCTTTATCTCTTTATGTTATTTCTATTTTGCCACAATTTTTAAAGTTTGCCGTTTTAAGCATTTGAAGGCAGGTGATTGATTGAGTGGCATTTAGTACATTCACAATGTTATGCCATCATCACCACTATGTAGTTGCGTCACCCTATGTAGGATAGGAAATATTTTTAAAATAACTGACAAATTGTTTCTACCCAGAACAGACCTTGTTAATCCATGCATGTTCTCTCTTTCTCTATCATACGTAAATATACAAAGTATGTTATATGAATTTCATAGTCTGATGGTGCCCAGAATGACCTTGGAAGTTCTCTGTCCACTTATGTGGATGAGGAGACCGTGACTATGACCAGGCATTTAAAGACCCGCCCATGGCTGTATGGTAGAGGCAGGATCATGGTTCCCAATCTTGACCCAATAGGTTTTCTTTAATGTGTTTATAATTGGCAATAAACTTTCCATAAAATATACTATTGAACTAAAGCCTTTAAGAATTATTTCCTTTCTTTGCTTGAATATTTTCCCCTCAAGTCTTGTTTACATTGTGAATTTTCACGGCAAACCCTTTTTTTGGCCCAGCTTAGACAAAATTTTACCACAAATTCCAAATTATAGGAGTCGTGAACTTTTCTTCTTCCTGAGTTGGCCTTGTGCTAGTGGAAACTTAAAGTGTGTAAAATAATGAACTGTTCTGTGTTTGGGGTGGGGAGGTTGGGAGGTGGACTTGGGAGAAAGCATGCTTCTGTTCTTCCAGAGTTCAGGGTAGGGTGAGGCTGGGGCAGGAGGCAGTTAGCACAGGCTGAAGCTGACTGAAGGGATGCAGGCAGAGAGAGGACAGCGCGAGAGGACTCTTCCATAGTGGAGGCAAGGACCTTTGAGAGAAGCCCTGGCTCCTTGGTGTCCTTTGGAGGCGGAAGATGGGCATTAGGAGCGGTGGTTTGAACAGGTTGCTTGTGGATGGATGTTTGTGGTGGTAAGCACAGCCCTCTCAGTTGTTGGACTGATGGAACAGGCTTCCAGAAAGCCTGTCTGAGAGCAGAACCTATATGTGAGAGTCCACAGAGGTGTGTAGCTGGACAGCGGTGGTAGACTTGGGTTTCCTTTCCTCTTTTCTTTTTTGTTTTATTCTGGTAAGATAAACCTGACATAAAATTGGCCATTTTCACCATTTTAAGTGTCCAATTCTATGGCACTAAGTATGTTCATATTGTCATACAAGCATTGTCAGTGTCCATCTCCAGAACTTTTTCATCTTCCCAAACTGAAACTCTGCGCTTGTTAAGAAACACCTCCCTGTTCTCCTAACTCCTGGCCCCAGGCAGCCCCTATCTTGCTTTCTGTCTATGAATTTGACTACTCTAGGTATCATATAAATGGGGTCATAGAGTGTTTCTTCTTTTGTGGCTAGGGTCTTAATCTTTTATTTTTAGTTATTAAAGTACAGTTGGCCTCCAATATTACATTAGTTTCATGTGTACAACATAGTGATTCAATTCTACGCATTACTTAGTGTCATCATGAGAATACTTCTATTCACTAGAATACTTCTAGTCACTATTTGTTGCCATGTTATGAAAATAGTGACTATATTCTTTCTCTAGGCTGTACATTCATCTCTGTGGCTTATTTATTTTATAACTGGAAATCTAGATCTCTTCATCCCCTTCACTTACTCTGTGCATCCCTCCACCTGCCTCCTCTCTGGTAACCACCAGTTCTCTGTATTTGAATCTGTGGTTTTTTTTAAAAAATTCCACATATAAGTGAAATCCTATGGTATTTGTCTTTCTCTGACTTCATTTAGTGTAATAATATCTTCTAGGACCATTCGTGTTATCATGAGTGGCAAGATTTCATTCATTCCATTGTATTGTTTATACACCACATCTTCTTTATCCATTCATCTGTGCGTAGACACTTGGGTTGCTTCCATATCATGGCTATTGTAAATAATGCTGCAATAAAAATAGGGTGCATGTATCTTTCCAAATTGGTGTTTTCATTTTCTTTGGGTAAATATCCAGTATTTACCCAATGACTGGATCATGTGGTAGCTCAATTTTTAATGTTTTGAGAAAACTGCATATAGTTTTCCAGAGTGGTTGTACCAATTTATATTCTCACCAACAGTGCACAGTGTTTTCCTTTTCTCCATATCCTCCCCAGTGTTTGTTATTTCTTGTCTTTTTGATACTAGCCATTCTGACTGGTGTGAGGTAATACCTCATTATGGTTTTGGTTTGCACTTCCCTGGTGATTAGTGGTGTTGAGCACTATTCATGTATCTGGTGGCCATCTGTATGACTTTGGAAAGACTATTCAGGTACTGTGCTCATTTTTTTAATTGGATTTTTTTTGTTTTTGTTTTTTGGTTAATGAGTTGTATGAGTTCTCTATATAGTTTAGATATTAATACCTTACTAATATATCATTTGGAAATAGCTTCTCACATGTAGTAGGTTGCCTACTTATTTTGTTGATGGTTTCATTAGCTTTGCAGAAGCTAATGCTAATGATTTGCATTTCCCTGATGATTAGTGATGTTGAACATCTTTTCATGTGTCTCTTGGCCATCTGTATGTCTTCTTTGGGAAAATGTCTATTCAGGTCCTCTGCTCATTTTTTAATTGAAATTTTTTGGGTGTTGTATCAGTTTTTAAACTACATTTTGGTTATCAACCCCTAATCAGGCATATCATTTTTGAATATCTTCGTCAACCCCTTATGAGGCATATCATTTTTGAATATCTTCTCCCATTTGGTAGTTTGTCTTTTCATTTTATTATGGCTTCCTTTCCTGTGCATTTACTCTGGTTTCCTTACCATATGGGCTAGCTAAGAAAGTCTTGTTGTTTTTGGGGAATTAGAAGAAGACACCCCCTTTCTTTGGGTAGATGCAGTCCCTGGCCAGAACTTGAGCTTGGCAAGTGGAGGATAATGTAGATTTTAGTCCCCACCTATCTCCTTGGCCAAACATGACTGTGTAGTGAATAATCTAACAACCCTTTTATTATACCCTCTAAAGGAGATCTTCCTCTTGTCCTGGAGCCCTGGCTGGGTGTCTTCCCTGTTACCCATTTCTGTTCTTCTAGTCCCTTCTCCTATTCCCTAGTTCCTCTTGCTGCTTTAAGGTTCAAGTTCATTCTCCTCAGAATGGGGCTTCCTAAGAATTGAAAATATCTTTCACAGGCCACCAGGAAAGGCTGATGGGGCTTCTAGGAAAACACATAACTCATTCAAATGTCATTTGGCGTGAGCTAAGTGCCAGTGACTTACGTCGATTAGACTGCCTTTGGAAATACTCAGGGGGTTAAAAATTAAGAGGAGAATTGTGTAGAAAAATAAGTGGAAGGTTTTACTTATGCTGATGCCTCTGAAAATCAGTGGAAATATTTCGCAAACTAAAAATGCAGCTGGTTGAGTGTGCTCTGAACCATGCTGGGCCCTTGCCCCCTACCTCTTTTAATAAAGCAGTGGCTGAATTGAAAGCAATCTAGGCAATAATGAATATTCTTGTAAATCTCTCTGGTTGAGAAACTCTGAAAATATGGCCAGAGCCCAAGCGGCACCTATTCCTTCCTAATTCTACTATAATATTCGAATGATATTTTATAAGGCATTAAACTGTAATTGATGCCATTTTACTGAGGAGATTTTAAAAGCAAGGATGGCAGTAATTGAACTGATTAAGATAACTTCTAATTGTTTATTACATGCGACGTGAGAAAGATTTCTAAAATGTTGGTTATTTTTGTCCTGATGTCCAAAGAGTTGGCTAATTTATTTACATCGTAGTCGTTGTTGTTGTTGTTTTGAAGTGGTGGATGTCAAGATAGGCCTTAGTATGATCGAGAAATGATAAGAATGAATTTTCACACCCTCTCACTGTGGAAGAGTTGGAGGACATATTGATGCAGAACAAGGAAAAAGCGGAATAAAGTTCAAACGTACTAAATGAGACAAACCTGGGTAAAATCATCGAGTGGAGGAATTCTTCAGAGTGTTAGCTTTGGTGTGAAGGAAATGGAGGCTGGGATTTGCTCAGGTCAAAGCCTTGGCCTGGACTTTTCACTTTGCTTTTGTTGGTTTGCGGCACTAAGAGCATTACTCAAACGTATGCTATTGTGGTCGAGCTGCTTCTTTACCCTTGCTTCTTTTGACATTCCTGGGCAAGGCTGTCTTCACTCAGGACAGGCATGTTCCCCAAGTGGGGAAAACTGTAGACTTGAAAATCTGGCCAAATATTTTGTTGCAGCAGTTAACTGTGGCTCAGGATTAAACATTAAGAGAGCGCTATCTGGCTTTCCTCCTCCCCTCCCCTGTAATTTTTTTCCCCTTCTGAGTTTGGTCATTCGTTTCTGCTGCCTTCAGAGTTTTAAAAAGTTGGATTGTTTCTCTGTTATAAAAATAACACATACATCAGACTTGCAGATAGCCACTAGCCAAGAAGAGAGGCATTTGGGGGCAGTGAGGGACAGGGGAACCATGCAATGAGTGAAGAATGCAGATGGTGACTTATTTCATGACTGGTGTCCCAAGACCCAGAGTGGATAGAGGGGAGTGATGTTCTATGGACTGGAAAATTTAAAATATTTATGGATTAGACTCTATCTCTAAATCTCTCTGTTCCTCATCTGCATACCACCCTCTTTTTTACATCCCTACCCCTGGGGCAGTTATCCCATTTTTCTGGGTAAAGAAAAATGAGAGGATTCCACAGTTGCCTTTAAGTGTGATTGCTAAGGCTATCGTGTTTGCAGAGTTCTTCAGGTTTCGCCTTGTTTTTTCATAAAAACAAGATTTCTTATGCAAAATGGGTCACTTGAAAGCACCAAACAATTTCTCCAGAGCAACAGCCAGTGTTGCTTGCAGGAGAGATGTTAGCAAACCACTGACATATGGATGTGATCTCTGTTACTTTGACCAGATTTGGTTTCTACAGAGTGCGTGAGAAGGGAAGATAAATTTTGTCCTAGTAATACTATAGCGACTCATAAATAAATGGTTACCCTTTGGTGCTTGCAGTTTTCATTAAAGTCGCCTGAGCTTTGTTATTGACACCATAGGTTGCCTATTCAGGGAAATGCAGTAAAATTTATCAGTGTGCTTTCTACACCTAATAAATCATCCAAACAGGGAACCATATGGCAGATAAGACCTTGAAAATGTGGCTTCAGCATGTGAGGAGTCAAGTTGCTGAAATCTTGAATGATTACAGCCTGCACATTTTCCCCTGGAATATCTTATAGTTATTTTACATGCCATTTTCTTGTTCACCCTATCACCTCTTTTTCTCTTTCCCTCTTGCTTTCTCTCTCACTCTTTCCTCTCTGACCCCCTCTAGTGCCATTCCTTTTTGGCTGTTCTTTCTCATTCTCTGTTTTTCTTTGGGGTATGGTGGGGTGTGGGGGGTATAGCTTGGATTCAGCTTTAAAATAGGTGTCCGGAGCAGATAAGATGTTTTTATAATGTCTTGCTGGTAGGAGGAAGAGGGGCAGGGAGGAGCAGAGACTGACGGGAAGGCATGATGTATGTGGCGGCTGTGTCCCTACTCTCCTCCAGCCCATTGTCATTAATCACGGCCATTAGTTTTCAGAGCTGCCTTGTCTGCACTGTGCCTCAGAAAAGCCATTGTTTTTTCATGCCACAGACTAGGGGGGAAAAAAAGGGAAGAAAGAAACCCTAGGACTTTTTATTTTCTCCTTCCTCATTCTGCCTCCTAGAATGTTCCCCTTCTCCTGTCTCGCCCCGCCCCCACTCCTACCCTAATCCAGCTGCCTTTCCTCTCCCTAGAAGTTGGTGGCAGTGGTGGGGATCTAACCCCAAACTCTTCAATGCCTCCTCAGTGCCTGTGTTTTATTCATTTATCTGACAATGTAGCGTGGAGCACAGAATTGGGATGTATTCACTGAGTAATAGCTGTGTTACTCATGATGCACTACTTAATTTACAAGGAGGTTCTGTGAATGTTTGTGGGGTTTTTCTTTTTTCTTTTCTTTTCTTTTTTTTTTTTTTGAATTATGGGTTACATTTATCACCTGAGGATACAGCATGATAGGAAAAATGTGCCTATAGCAGAGAATCCATGCTGGGTAGCTGGGGAAGAGGAGGCTACTTGGGGAGGTGTAGTCAGGTGCTTCCCAAGCCTTGACTCTGTCTTGGGGATTCCATCACTGCTTAGCAGGTTCTTCAAGAGCGACCATGGCTTATGGTCAGCTGATGTAACCCAGTCCACTTGGGTGAATCTTAGTGGTGGATGAGGGGTGGCCATTGTCCTCTCCTTCATCTTTGCAAACTAAAGATTTAGGCCGGAGGGGAGAGGCCTGGCAAACTGTATTGGCTTTCTGCCTCTCCGTGGCAAATTGTAACTGAGTCCTATACGTGATGTCTGCTTCATGTATTTGTATCTTTAAAAATAAGCATAGCATTTTGTAAAACATGAGGGCCAGTCTTAAATAAAGAGCACACAAGTATGATTTTAAGTCTAATTTTATGAAATGTGCTGTAAAAATAGCAAATTATTGGCACGAGGAGGAAGCATAAGAATTAATGAAAGAATTGTATGGCAAATATTTTTAAAAAGCAAAAAACCTGTTAATTACTTCCAAGAATAAATAAAATTGTTTGAACTCCGAACCTTAAATATTGCTGAGTAGAAGTACTTCAGGTACTTATTCAAATGAAAATATGGCAGTGATTTGCTACTAATGCATTAATTGAATATTCATAGTACAGGAAAAAAAGCATTTACCAGCTAGGCATCAGGAGACTAGGATTATACTTGTTCTACCTAGGAAAACTCTAACTTTAGTTAGGTTGCTTGATCTCTGAATGCCTCTTCTTCCTTCTGTCAGATGAGATGGTTGGTTCTAGATCAGTACTTCCCAAAGTGTTGGATCATGGGTGGTGCAGGAAATAACTTTAGGTGATTCATGGAATGGACTTCTAAAATGTTACTAACAGTGTTTATGACTACAATTGACTTGTATTTATGTTAAATAATATTGGCTATTTATGGCTATATTAGAACTTTCATATTTTTATTTCTGAATTAGAAAAAAGTGAGTCAATTAGAAGAAAAAATATGGTCTGTAATATAGGTTGTAGACGTGGAGCTAAAATTATAGTACGGTACCCAGATGACCAGAAGTTGTGACCCTCCAGATCCGATGATCAGCTAGGAGTTAAATGGTAGTTCATGTATTGTGTGTGTGTACACACACACAAAAGAGATTATCTTAGGAATTTAAACATATTCTTTATCATTTTTATTCTGTTTCAGTCTTTATTAATAGAGCAAAATTAATTTTAGTGCAGTTATGTCTGATCTCAATTTCTGATTTAATGAGATCTTCATGAAAATAGTTGTATATATAAGAATCTGATACCTTCACTGCATGATTTTAGACATTGGGGAAATCCGAATGTCTGAGACATGGTGTTAGGGCTCCGTAGAGCACCTCTTACATGGTTTCATTTGAAGACATTTAGAAAAGTTAGAGTATACCACTGTATACTCTCTGCTAGGGTGTCTGTACTTTGTGTTCTCTGGAGTTTAAGTAGTTTCATATATATCAGAGAATCAGAGTCGCCTGATCATTTAAAAATGCAGATGCCTGGGCCCAGTCTAAGATCAACTGTACAGATTCTGAGGGTGGAGGCTGCGGATGACCCAGGCCTGCCTCAGTGTTTGGGAACTGCTGGGTTAAGGCACTGGCAGTGCCTAAGAGAGGTACATATGTGTGGAAGTCATATTACTCTTCAAGAGCCATTGTAGCCGTGGTGTGGGTCCTTTTATCAGATTAGTGGCATCACCTCCGAGGCAGGTACATTCCAATATTGAGAGGCATTAAGGTAAAATCCTTATCTTACCTGAAGGCAGTTCTGGATGGACAGCTCAGTGAGGAATAGTCTGGGGGTGGGAGTGGGGGCAGAGCAGCAGTATAAGGGCTCGTGGGGAAGGCTGTCATGGTTCCGCCAGTCATAACCTCTAAGTGGAAGCAGTGAGCCTGTATCATTTAGCAAATGGCTGGTTGAGGGCACCTGATATAGCAAGTTGGTAGCTTGCGTCACCCTCTTACTGGGAGAATTTGGCCAATTTAGTATGTTTGAGTATCCCCTTTTATGTTGAGTGGTGGTATTACATCTATGCTCTAATTTAAGTAATTTCTTCTAGTACACAGCTTTTATTATGCAAGTCGTCTTCTCAGAGTCCCATTCATCGGTTCCCACTGACTTAGAGAACCAAGTGCAGTCTTCTTTAGCTTGGCACTCACCATTGTACTCTTTCTCCCAGGACTTCTTTCCTGCTTTTCCTTTGTCTATAGCCTGTGCTCCAGTCGAGTCCATCTTACCACCTCACAAGCATGTCTCATTTTTCCCCAGCTTCATTACTCTGTTCCATCTCCCTGAGTCACCACGTGGATTCCTTGTCCTCAGGCCCACAGTTCTTGAGGCCATTTGCTGTCTCCTGTTTCCTTCACAAACCCTCGTACAACTGTGTGCCTGTGTCTGAACCTTGGGTTCCCCTGGAAGAGAAGGTACCAGGATGGAGTAAATGTTTGAAGACCTGTGCTGCTAAACACTGAGACTTTGGGCAAATCAACTTTACTGGGCCTCCATCTTCTCTGCTAGAAGACAAGAACTTTGAGAATAAGCATCTTCCCCCATCTCCTGGAAAATCAGAGGACATGATGAATGTAGAGGAGCTTTGTGAATAGCAACACACTGTACTCATCTAAGGAATATTCTTTGGGAATTAATCATGGGCTGACTTGTGGCTGCTCTTGTATTGCTGTCTTATAATACAATTCACCTGCTGTATTGTTGTTTAACATTTCCTGAGTCTGTCTTGACTCTAAGTTGGCCTTTTCTTTCCTTTGCAAGTAATTTTTGACTCATGAAAATGCTATTCATTATGAAACAACACTGTAAAATGATGGAAAAATTTGTTTGCTTGCAAGATTGATTCTCTTTAAATCTTCCCTTTCTTGGGATCCCTGGGTGGAACAATGGTTTGGCGCCTGCCTTTGGCCCAGGGCGCGATCCTGGAGACCCGGGATCCAATCCCATGTCGGGCTCCCGGTGCATGGAGCCTGCTTCTCCCTCTGCCTGTGTTTCTGCCTCTCTCTCTCTCTCTCTCTCTCTCTCTCTCTGTGTGTGACTATCATAAATAATAAATAAAAATTAAAACAAAACAAAACAAAAACTGTAAATCTTCCCTTTCTTTTCCCTCTATCCACCATAAGCTGCTCTCTTTATGTAATCATTGATTTGCCATATTATTGATCTGTGTATCTATCTCCCATCCTGTTGTCCTGTTTATCTAGAGCACTCTTTCTCTGTGTGTCTCCTGGATACTCTTGAAGGGAAGCTACCTGCAGGTATTAGGGAAATGTCCTTGGTCTGTGGCTGACAAGTGGGTTTGCAGTGCTTGCTGCTGGTTTTAATCAGTACCAATAGTTTAATCATTGCCATGTTTACAGGATGGGTGCTCTGTGGTGGGTTGTGAACACGGGAGCCCCAAAGAGTTTCCTGTTCTTGGGCTGGGATTGAGAGAAAAATATCCACATCACTGTGTTCCTCTCCCAATTTTTATTTCTACCTCATCTTCTCATCTTTATTTCTACCTTTCTTTGGCATCCCAGTCTGCCTCTCTTGAAGATGATCATGTGCCCTGGCTCCCTGTCAGACAGCAACTCTCCTTGAGGTGGAAGCTGGGGAAGGTAGCACTTGCTTGGGAGTTAAGTAGATCTGGGTTCATGGTGGTCTCTGCAAATGTGATAGCTGTGTGGCCCATGTGTGCAAGTTGCTTAATCTTAGGGCCAGTGTCCTGGTCTGTGAACATAGCAGCATATGTGCCAATGCCCAGCAGAGTGCATTCAATCATTTTATTTTTTCCCTTTATTTTGTTCTACTTCATTGTAGTGATATCAGCCTACCCCACTGCCGTGTTGTATTCTCTGTGTTCGTCATGGGAGTAGGATCTGCTCCCACTGCAGCTGGTTTGAGAGTCTTGGACCAGCACACCTAGAATAGGGCCTCTAGAAGTATTTGAGTGCAAAGGCTAAGAGTGCATGTTGCCTGCCCCTTCGAAGGAATTGTGAGTTTACAGATTAGACCTGTTCACGTTTTTGTCAGGGAGGCTAGCCATTCTTTAGTTCCACCTCAGTTTTTAAAAATTTTTATATATTTTTTAAAGATTTATTTATTTGAGAGAGAGAGAAAGAGCATGAATGGGAGGGCCAGAGGGAGAGGGAGAGGGAGAGAGAGTCTCACGTAGACTCCATGCTGAGCACAGAGCCTGAGCCCTGGGGCTTGATCTCACAACCCTGAGATCAGGACCTGAACCAAAACCAAGAGTCTGATGCTTAATGGACTGTGACACCCAGGTGCCCCTCAGTTTTGATAATATAAAATGTGCTGTACCTATTGGTACACAATTCAGGCACAAATGTAAAAACTAAACTCACTTGGGCTTAAGATTCTTCATATAGTCAGAATATCTTATTTAAAAATATCAGCCTTGGGACCCCTGGGTGGCTCAGTGGTTGAGCGTCTCCCTTCAGCTCAGGGTGTGATCCTGGGGTCCTGGGATCGAGTCCTGCATTGGGCTCCCTGCAGGGAGCCTGCTTCTCCCTCTGCCTATGTCTCTGCCTCTCTCTCTCTCTCTCTCTCTCTCTTATGAAAAAATAAAATCTTTAAAAAATAATCAGCCTTGATAAACTAGTTGTAAGTGGGTCTCAGGTTGAAAAGTTTGCTGATTTTTTTTTTTTCCTGCTGTGGATTTTGACTGGGGGTTGGCCTTCTAAAGCAGCAATGCAGGGTGGTCCACTTTCATGTATATATGTGCTTGGTCTAGGTGGGCAGAGGTGGTTCTTGGCATCTGGTTCCTTACAAACCCCTTTTCTATTTGTCGTTGCCTGGAGTCTTGCTCACCTGGAATACCCTTCCCTTCCTTTTACTCAAAATTTGAAATGCTTTTTTAAAATTGCTTTTTAAGATCAACTTCAAGTCACACCTCTTTGCAGGGCCTTCCTTAAGTATCCCCTTTAGTGACTGCGAGTTTCCCCTGTAACAACTGCTGGATGGGGGATTCCATTTGGCAGTTAATCCTTACGACTTCGTGGTATTTCTTTTTTTGCTATTTTGAGCTATAGCTTTCAACTTTGTGGTTTTCCTTTTTCACATGTGTCTGTTCTGTCTTAAACTTCTTTCTCCACAGGGTCTAGTGCAATGCTCAGCACAGAGTGGATGTTCAGAAACGTTTTGTTGGTAGGTTGGACCGAATGCCTTGCCCTCCTCCCCTGTACCGCCCCTGTTCTCCCAGGAAGGTGCCCCTTCTCTGTTCCTGGATGAGCCACCCTGCCTGCTGTTGGGTGGTAAATACCTTGGCAGCCACAGAGGAAACACCCAGAGAACTGCCCTCTCCTGGTGCTGGAAGTCGACTTGCTGCTGCCCCAGCAGAGGAAGCTGATGGAAGGACCGATGTTCACTGAACTCCCTGAGTGCGCAGAAGTCCACCGAGGCATTTCTCCAAGCTTTATAAGCTCTCTGGAACCGAGCGTGGGTGTAGCTTAGAACTTTGGCCACAGTAGACTAGGGAGAGGCTTCTCTGAGGTTCTTCTGGTTCCTGATTCTGGTGTGGCCTCCACTGAGGCCCCTGGAAGGAAAGGTCTAGGCTGCCTCTGAGTAGAAGGAGAAGGGAATGAGGAAGATGAAGGAGCTGTGGGCTACTGTTCTCTGCAGCCTGAGAGGCCATTCCCTGGCACTGGTTGCCGATCTCCACCTCTCTTTGCTTCTCTCTTCCGTGATTATAAAGTGGTTTTGGCCATTTACCTAAAACAAAAAATCCAGGGGCCCCTGCAGCAATAACATCAATCAAATGTTGACTTGATAGTGCTGGCAATTGCCTACAGCTCAGGCAAAATGTGCCTGCTTTGGTTTTGTGCAGTGAATGAATTGATTTTCTGAAAAAAGCTGTGTGTGTGTGTGTGTGTGTGTGTGTGTGTGTGTGTGTTTATGAGAGAGAATGGAGTTTGATTTTTTTAGGGGGATTTGTTTTCTTCAGGGGTGATGGCATAGGAAGAGGGAAGGTTCATAAACTGTTCTGCGTGAGCTGGAGAAAGAATGAGTGCAGACGTGAACACAGACAAGACAGATATGAAATTAATGATGTTTTACAATGAATTAAGAAACAATGAAAAGATGCAAGATATCTCAAAGATAAGAGGGCCCAGGCAGATCAAATGCTCGTGCACCCCAAATGGTGTGTATCAGGCTTAATTATCCTCTTGCCTTGCCCCCCCAACCCCCCGTTAGAAGCAGGCATGCAGACTATTGTACATGTAGTCTTGTCTCCAGTTTTTACTTTTTGCAAAGTCATTCGTTTTTAGCTCCGATTGCAGCCACTACCAAGTGGCTCACCTTGTCTTGAGTAATGAGAATAAACAACTGGTCACTGCACTGACCACTGAAACTAATAAAGATATATAGTACTGGGCTGGCTTAGGGAGTCACAGACGCATTCTTAAACTCTATGTGACATTTATACCAAAGGAACATGATTCCAAACTCACTCACTGCTTACCCATTCTGAGAAAGAACAAACTATTTGACTGATGGTTTGCTAAATTTAATATGCTTAGCAAGTAAAATTATTGCCTACTCTAATGCTGTGTAATTATTAAGATACACTGCTTTTAAAAATACCAAGTGAATAATATTGATTTAGTGAACTGCTATTTAGAAAAATGCCAGCAAAGGAGGAATATTTTATTTTAGCTGCCTTAGAGCTGTAATGGGTCTGGGCTGAGATATGCATGTGGAAATAAATTATGTACAAGGTAAACTATTTTGTTATACAGTACCCATAATATTAATTAAGCCGTAATTTTACCAACAATGCTTTAATTTAACAAATAAACAGGAATCATCTGTACCATTCTTTCAAATATATAACTTTGGGACCACAATAAAACATGCAGAAGCACCTGCAGTTAATTGTAAAGCAAACAGTGAGACTAGCAACTTTAAAGGGTAATTGTAATTTATAATTTATTTATTTGACTTATGCTGGATATAATTACTGTTATAATGCATTATTATTTTCAGTCCAGCGTAAGGTCTATCTGATTCCAATTTAGCACAGGCAGCCTGGTGGAGCTTTCTGCTTAGGCCCCTTGGAAGTATGCTCTGGTCCCCTCCGTTCCCTGCAGTGGGAGCTTGTAAAATAAAGAAGAATGGATGTGCTACTGTCAAAGACAATCCTCGTTCAAAGCTGTAAGAATATTTCCATTTCCATTTAAGCCAAGAATTTTCCCTGCCCTCGCAGTCCTTTAGATAGCAGTAGTGGGGAGTGACATCGTCAGAGTCTGCAGGCACCATGGGTGAACGGGCCAGGCTGGTGGCCCTGTGACTCGGTGGGCGAGAGGGATGGGTGCTGTCGCAGAGCCAGCTCTCCCCTAAATTCCTGCCCGAGCGTTGCTGGTGTTTATCGTGCTTTTGGGCTTTGTTGTTGTTGTTGTTGTTGTTATTTTCAAGAGCAGCCTGGAAGGAACAGCCCGAGGGGGAAAAATACCACCGTGGAAGAAAAGAAGCAATTATAGCTGGCTGTTTGTTTGTGGCTAACAGAATGCTGAAATGGCAGATTTGCAAATTTGTAAGAGAGGGAAGCTTAGTGTTCATCTTTATCAGCCAAAGTGGTTTCTTGTTAGCTGAGCAGCAAGCTAGAAAGCGACCGATTTTGACAACATAATTTACATCTTTGTATAAAACTATTGCTGGCAGCTGAACTAATTTGTGCTGGATTAGGTTGTTTGTCTCTGCTGCTGACTAACCATGCAATCTATCAGAGGCCGTTTTCAAATATCACTTTTCAACTGTGCCCTTGAGAGGGGGAATTGATCGGGAATATATGGAGCAAAATTACTCCAATAACTTTATAGAAGAAACAATTACGGAATCATACAGATGTGAATAATTCTGAAAAGTAGGAACAAATATGATGAATTTAGCCCTATTCCTATCTTTCACATGTACATGAAATGTATAAATAATACAATAACACATTATTGGCCCCATTTCCTCTTTCTTTCTGGATCCCTGGTCGATGACGGTAATAGGAGCAAGACGAGGGAAGTGCTGGGTGGAGAACATGCGCGGAGACGGAATTTGGGGATTTTGAGACCGAATTTGGGGATTTTGAGATGCAGGTTAAATTAAAGTCACTCGTGAGGGGCTGCAGACAATAGTTAACCTACACGTGTCCCATAGAATGCCTTTTCATCCAAGTCTGAGTTTTAGAAGTTTTAAAATAAAATGCTCTGCTAGAAAGAGACATCAGTCAGGCAGATATATTTGTGCTACCAACATGGGTGATAAACATACAAATATAGTTTATCGTGTATTTCCATGTTATATTAATAATTGTGCGATGCAGCAGAGGGTTGGAGTCTCCCTTCTGCTTTTAAGTGAATATCTTAAACGTTTCCTCCTGTCCTCACGGGAAGATACGGGATGATAGAATAATAGAAGGGGGCAAAAGGAGGGGGGTGGGGGCAAAATCCACAACTGATAACTGAGCTGGAGTTGTTTATAAGATGCCTGAGATCAGCCAGCAAACAAAAAAACCATTAAGCACCTATTATTTTAAGACAGTGGGCACATTTTTCATCACTTCCCTCTGATAAATTTTCACTTGTGCATCCTGTTCCAGGTAATTAATAGCTTTCAGTTCAGAGGAGTAATAATGCAATAAATTATGCCAGTATTTCTAGTCAGAGGATCATATTGCAGCTTCCTAACCAAGGCAGCGCTAATAACAATCCAGGAGGCTGGTGGGCCATGAGAAAAAACAGTGCTCCATTATTATAAATTGGTTATGTAAAGTGTCGAAGGACCAAGTCCTCAAAATTGCTTTCGAGTGATTTTACTCGTGGAAGTTGGCCCATTCGTGGGTCTGGGCAGGGTAAACCTGTGAAGATGACATAGCTACGCTCAGCCCTGGGAGCTTCGCGAACCCCAGGTACCCCAGCAGTGATGGTGGGGTCATCGGCTGAGAGGTCAAGCTCGAGGGGAAGGACCTTTCTGAGAAGGCAAGGATGCTGACGATGATGGGTTAGTGGTGTGTTGAGTGCTTGCCATAGCCAAGCACTGTTGTGAGCCTTTATGTCATGTACCAACTGCAGTTGATCCTGGTAGTGAAGCTCTCAGATGGGACTGTTGCTATTCTCATTTTCAAGATGAAGAAACGGAGGCACAGAGTTTCTTAGGTGATTTGTGCAACTGGTAAGGGAGTCGGTGTTTTTATCCAACACGCTGCACTCCATCCCAGGAGGAGGTTTCCTCTTGACTCCAGCCTTGATTTCCATGGATCAGGGTAGGGTGGGGTTGGAGGCAGAGTTGGGAAGGTGCCAGTTACTTCAGAAAAGTAGTTTTAGGGCATCCCTGGGTGACTCAGTGGTTTAGTGCCTGCCTTCGGCCCAGGGCGTGATCCTGGGGTCCCGGGATCGAGTCCCACTTCGGGCTCCCTGCGTGGGGCCTGCTTTTCCCTCTGCCTGTGTCTCTGCCTCTCTCTCTCTCTCTTTGTCTCTCTCATGAGTGAATAAGTAAAATCTTAAAAAAAAATAGTTTTAATCTTCCTTCGTTCCTTACCAAGTGAGTACCCCACTTTGCTCATCTTCTGAAAGCCTCTAAATTGTGGACCTCTTGCTGTAGCTTAATTTCTTTGTCTAGGCTTAAAAAATAACACAAATATGTGCCCTCCTCCTCTGTGTAAAAGACCTCAGCGATTCCTCTTCTCTCTCCCATTCTTTTCCTTCTCAAGGAAAGTTCCAACTTTCAGCAGAGCCTCTGAAAATCTAGAGAAATCCTGTGCCTTTCCTTGGTACATGGTGTACTCTTATTTCCTCTAGACAGCTTAAAGAGGAGGCGATGGTCTATTTTAGCAGCTCCCCACCTGCCTCTGTGTCTGTGCACAGACATACCTCAACTACTCAGAGCAGCGCCGAAGGCGGGAGAACCAGCTGACCTTGACTGTCCCATGCGATAACCACCACCACTCTTCCTCTCAGTCCTTTGACAAGCTAAAGGTTTTCTTGATGCTTTTAACCTTGAGTGATTTCTGGTGCTGAGGAGGCCAAGGAAATATTCTTGTGCAGAGAAGGTGGGGCTGAAGGCCAAGTGGAGGGAGGTCCAGGAGAGACACTACAGATGGTGCAGGGAGAGAAGAGCTGCTGCTGTCTTTCACATGAGGCTGGGGGGCAGGGGTTGGGGGAGCATCTTGCTAAATTGCTAGGGAAGAAGATCCCCTTGGAAAGGGCTTAAGGAACAGGATCACTAGGCTCCATGAAGTTTTGGATGTTTTTACCTTACCTCTTGGTCTAAGGATATGTCTTAAAAACCACTGGTTGGCGGGTTGCAGTGCAAACAGGGAAGTAGAGGCAGACAGCCCTCCACTGACCATGACTTTCCCTGGATAACCATAGGATCCCTGGATATCCACAGCCAGGGAAGGGAGGGGGGAATCTGGAACGAAATGTACAGTTGTTTGTACAGTGGCAGAGGTATCAGCCTTTTGCCTGCATGGCCTGACATTTGCTGGAATTTGCTGGCAAATACAGGAGGCAAATAGGCTGGAGTTGGAGGGTTTGCTCTTCTGCACTGTCCACAACCACCCGGCCTGGTTTCCTGCAGTCTCATCTTGGGGGGCTGTCCTAGTTAATGTACCAGTCATCGGGCTTTGTTCCTAATTTACTGCCCCTGAGACTGTTCCTTGAATTGAAGGAAAGGTTTCCTCATGGCTGGATGCTTCTCTTGCTGGTTTCATCTGCTTGGTAAGTGGAGCTCCATTGGTTCATGACCTAGTGATTGCAAGCACCCTTTCCAATTGCCACCTAAGGTTACCTACCAGGGTGAGCTTGTATTTTGTCTTCTACATATTTTACCTACCTGTGAGATCTTAACATTCATCCTCAGATATAGCCATATATACGTAATAGTCATCATACAAATATTATTTCCATATTATCCCTGAACTAGAGGTTGAATTAAAAACAGAGAGGAGGAAAAAAAAAGGAGGGGGGGGAGGGTAGAGTGGAGGCAGTAATGGGGATTTTCCTTAGAGTCTTTCTCTACTCTAACAGAATTCTGAATTCTGTATTCTCTAGGTATTTGAAGATATGGAAAAAGATGAGTTTTTAATAAAAATCTAATGTCTTTAAAGAGGATGATTTATGGCAAATTTGCTCCATATTTTAGGCTGTTGGAAAGTCACAAGTGGGGATGTTTTGGTCCCCAAATGGGATTGTTGAGTCTGGCTGTTCCAGGACGGTCAATATAGAAGAGTGAGTGGACTGAGGGCCGCAAGTACTGTTATCTTTGGGGGATATTCTGTAAAAATCTTGGTTAGCTTGAGAATGGAGAGGATTGAGGGGCCAGCCAGTTCAGCTAACCACCAAGGCACTTTATCTAGATGCTTGATCTTTGCTATGGATAGACGTCTTCCATCTCTACCATAAAAAAGTAGAAAGCGTAGCGATTTTTCAAGCTTCAGGTTAATGCTATGGGCTTGCTTCTCATTTTAGGACAATATGAACACTCCAAACTGGGAGATATTACATTTATTCAAGACCCAGGAAAGATGTGTAGAATCTTAATTGAATGGCAGTAATAGCTTTGTAAATCCCCCCTTTTTAAAAAAAATCAGACAAATCTCATCACATGTGCCATTGACTGTTTAATTCTCTGCCTCTCCTATTAAGTTGTTCTCATTGAGAGGGCAGGACCTTGTCTGTCTTGATGGTCAAGTTTCTAAACCCTATACATAGCCTGGCCAGTGGCTGATCCTCGGTAAATATTCTTCATGGGAAGAATGGACGTATTAAGATTTGGAAAATAAAGCACAAAGAAGATGATAAAATATCACCTCTTATTGGGCTACTCTGAGTAGACTGTTACATATTTTCTTGTACACTTTCCTGTCTTTTCTCGGTGCATTGCCCTGTGCCCACCACTACTCATACTGATAGTTTGTCCTCTCTCACAGCAGAATCCTAGTGGATAAAGTCTTAATTCTTGACAATTTTTTTTTGTTTGTAAAATTCCATGGAAAATGGCAATACAACAATGGATACTGGTCTGTGACTTGGGCTTAGATTTCTGAGGAACAACATGAAGAATGTTAAGATGCTAATGAGTTGGAGGTGGAAGGTGTGGAAAGGATAATAACATTTCATTCTCTCCTTTTTGTATTGTTCCTTTTAGATCACAGCAGATCCAAACACTGGCACCATGTTTTCTATTGGTATATGTACTATTCATTTTCTGGCTCTGAAATGGATCGCACTGAAAATCAAGTGCACTCCTCCCCCCATGAAGCTAGAAATAGGATTTGGAGAAAAAACAAAAAGGCAAGGTGTACTGCCTAGACTAACTTACACTATAGAACCAAAACAATTCCATCCTTTTCATAAAAATGCTCCAAGTGTAAGGTCCTGGCAGCAAGTGAAAGCCAGGGCCTGGGCAGTACTCAAAGTCTCTGGCTGTTCCTTCCTGGGCCTTAAGTTCGTCCATGACCTGATGGAAGGACTGAGCCAGAGTGGGAGGCTGTTCCCATCCCTCTGGTGGTGTTTTTAGGGGAGAGCATCTTTTTTGAGGGGGGATGCTTAGCTTTTGCAAATGAGTAACCCAGATCACAAAGGGCCACTTCTTTTGCATCGTGTCCTACTGTGGTCGGACCCAGCAGCAGAGAACTCAGACTCACTATGACTCTCCAGGTAGCTGTCCTGGATGTGGGGAGAGACCTCTGCTCAGCAGATTGGAAAAGCTTGGCGGGGGGTAGAGATAGCATCCTGCATGTAAAAAACTGTACAGTCACCATCAGCATCCTGGTGTAGCTCGGAAGAAATGTTGAACAATTGAAACTGGCAGTTTCCTATTTTATAAATGACAAGTTGTAGGCCCCTGCCAACCCAGCCTTTTTCTCTTTTTTTCTCTTCTCTGCCTGTCTCTCCTCTCGCTCCTTTTCTCCTTTTTGGATTTAAGAAAGGGTCCTCAACTTGTAATTTAAAAACATATTCTCCTACACATGTCATTGTTCTTTTTAATAAAATCTGCCAGAACCACTCTGTGCGGAGTCCCACGTTTTCACATTATTATCTCATTGTCTATCCCGAGTGTTATAGCCTTACTATGACTTCCTAACTAATCAGCTATTTCAACTTTCATTCCATAAGCTTTATGTCTGAGTGTAATTAAATGAGCATTAAGTCCTCTTTTTTTTTTTTTTTTTACTAGCAAAGCCTGAAAGTTCTGATATTACAGTAATAAGTGTGAAGTGAATTTTGAATGGCATTTATATCTGTTCATGGGCTCTAAATGTTTGATTTGCATAACTAGTTAAAATGATATCAGAGCAGCATATTGATTTAATTCCATCTCAGAAAACTGTTAATTAATAATGATAATAAATGTGTCAGTCCTTTATTATCTGCTTTGAATTGGTGATGATAGCTATATTAATACCACTTCAGTAATAGACCTCTGCTGGCTATTGTTGGCAAAGCTTTCAAGGCCTGAATCACCTGCAATCAGAATTTAGAAAATTTATTGCAGATCAGTTTTAAAAAGTACAGCCATTCCATCATATATGTAATTTTATTAACACCTACATTTTAATTTAACATTTTATTTACATAAATCATCGTGATCAGAAACTTCAGGAGGGTTTTAAACAAAGGCACTTTTTCATTTTTATGTTCCAAGTTAAAAGTTGCCTGATGGAAGGACTGAGCCCAGGATGATCCCTTTTTGTGGGGTTGGCAGACCTGCGGCCTCTCCTGCTGCATTTCCTCCTCTCTGGGTTGGCTCTTCTCTGGCTCATTATTAAGGTGGATGGAACCTGCTGGTTCTGGGTTGCACTGCACATGAGCTCGTGTATATGGGAATGGTGGGATGGTGGGTGATGGTGCGGGGAATCCTTTCCCCCCTCCCTACACTTTCAAGAACTCTTATAATTTAAGGAGCAGATCTCACTTCTCTGGTTTTTGGGAGACATGCAAAAACCAAGGTGTCTTCTCTTGGGTTTCTGGAAAGCAAGGATAACATGAATAGTTATCTTGCAGTGGCTAGGCATTTCCCCCAAACTGAGACCTCCAGGGCCCAGTGATGCTGAATTTCCAGAAGCAGTGTCAGAGTCCCAAGAAGGAATCTTCCAAGTGACTTAATTTCTGTCCTGTCCAGTAGTCATGACTGTTGATGAGAGTACATTGAAAATTTTATATAGTCACTTTTCTTCCAACCTTTTTTTTTTTCTTGAAGTAGGCTCCATGCTAGGCCATGCTGGGCTTCATAAACACACACACAGATGGCAGTGCTTAGCACCCAGAAGACACTTAATGATGGGAAGCCTTTCTTTTTGTTTTCCTCTTAAATTATGGGCATACACTTACCATTCCTTATCCATCCATAGGCTGAATAAAGACTTGAATAGCCATGTTCTTGGAATCAAGAATTTAAATGACTATTAGGTCTACATCAAGAAGCCTGAGGAACGTGCTGCTTTTCCTCATTAGAAGTTTACACCTCGGGTTGACTTGGTAGACATCAACACAATTTGTGTAATTGGAGTCTGCTTCCGTCCTTCATGTTTGGTTTGTATCTATGGATGAATGAGGGATTTTTTTACCTTATTTGGAATCTGCACAATATCTCTTCCTTTCTACTCTCACTTCAGAACTGGGTCTGAACTTGCTTTTACCTTTTGATCTTCCTTCTGACCTCTTCCTGGAGAAGAAATTGCTAGCCACGAGACCATGTTACTGTAGAATCTTCTTGCTGGTTATAACTTAGCTGCAGCCCAGAGAGTTTGTGACATACCCAAGATCTCATAACCTCTTAATCCAAATTGTGTGTCTCATCTGGCCACCTACCGGTTCATTCAAGCAGCTCCTGGAACCTCAGGGCAAGCTGGAGCAGGAACTCCAGTTCATTCTTGGGCATCCATCCCTTTCAGTTTCTGCTCATTACTCTCCTTTTTATATTCAGGTTCCACTAGGCAGTGAGCCTTGTGGCTCCCCTTCCTTCCTACCCCCTGTTGGGAGCAGGAGTGGAGCCTTGGCTCAGAAGAGGTCCCTAACACTCCCTTCAGACTGTCCCATCACCAGTCCTTTCCATTTCTTGATGGGGAAAAAACGCATCCTTTGTTTGAGCCTGTGATAGATTAGCATGGCTTGGAAGGAGTGCTGGCTTTCTGAACTCCTGTGGGTGTGTCTCCAGCTGAACATTTCTCTCTCAGCAAGTGGGGGTGTAATTCGCCTTGACATAGCTGGCCATCAGCGCCACACTGAAATGGGCCTTCTTTGACTCAAAGTGACAGCCCTTAGCCCCTGTGACATTGTTTCCATAGATTTGCAATGAAACAGTTTTATATTTTGCAAAATGGAGTGATCTCCTATGACTGGCATTGATGTGGTTTTGCCATGGTCTTCTGGAGGGTAGGGCTGTTTCCACTGATCCACCCTAAACTGGTTCCCCTTATTCGGGAATCTGGGCATGTTGCTCTTAGGTTGCTTGGCATGATGATTTTGTTTGGTTTTTAAAATCATTGTTGAATGCCATCATGTGTTCTGTCCTTGTATAGACCCCTCTCCTTGTTATTTTCTTGGTTCCTAATATTCTAAGATCTTTGTGGCCCACCAGCAACCTTAACACTTCTGCTCTTCTACATTATACTAGAAGGTGGTCAGTATCCTAGAGAAGAGTGAGCTTGGTACCTTCCCCTGAAAAGTTAGTCTTGTGCCTCTCATACTTAGAGACAATATGATCTATAGTCAGAGAGGATATCAACCTCTTAAACTTTTGTCCAAGATGTGGCTATCTTCAGGGAAGATTATTAGAGGAAGGAATTAGGGTATTTACTGGTAGTCGGTCCTTTTCAGAGAAGTTTAAGTCACAATCTGGTGGTTCTCAGCATTTTGTAAAAATACTTGATGGCAGACAAATAAGGATGTTATATCATCCCATCTAAAAAGAAGAGACTGTTGTGATACTTTTTTTCTTCCCAGAAGGCTCTAACCCTTGGATAGAAATTTACTATCCTGGGACGCCTGGGTGGCCCTTTGGCTCAGGGCGTGATCTCAGAATCCCGAGATCGAGTCCCACATTGGGCTCCCTGCAGGAAGCCTGCTTTTCCCTCTGCCTGTGTCTCTGCCTCTCTCTCTCTGTGTCTCTCATGAATAAATAAATAAAATCTTAAAAAAAAAGAAATTTACCATCTTAATTATACAATATCGAATTATTAGGAAAGGCTTTATGAATATACTGTTAGATTTATCAGAATATTAAAATATTTCTATAAATATTATACTTTCTAAGCTTGTACCCTGCAGACTCCCACTCAAATGTTAAAATGTGCTAGGGATTTAAAGATTTTATCTTTTTTTGCCACCTGGTCTTGTGGGGAGGAAATCAAGTTGTCTTTGTATCTGGTATAGGGGGAGCCTGTGTCTCCTACAGCATACAACTGCTGACGGGGTCTCCAAAGAGTGGGCCTTTTTTTTTCTGCTAAGAATTTTTCCTCCTAGTGTCAGAGAATCAAGTAGCTATTCCCCCCCAACCCCCACCCCAAGATGTCCGGCTTGGGCTTTGCCTTGTCACGGACTGTGCTGGTGAGAACTTTCAGAACAAATCCGTGTGCACATTTCTGACTTTGGCTCTTCCCTGTGGGTTGGGGGAAGGGTCCCAGGAGAGTGGATTCCTGGCGGAAGATGTGGTGAGCGCTGGAGCATGTGTTTGAGGGGAGATGGGATGTCAGGCTCTGGGAATTCTCTGGAGCAGTCTCCCAAGGCACTGTGACTATTTACATATTTTGAAAAAAAAAAAAAAAGACCAAACTTCTCAAAAGGATGGCTTTTCTTTTTACAGTCTTGGTTTGCACATTCTTTTAGGTTCTGGCCTGGCTCTTTCTGATGGTCGCAAATGGTATGGCCCAACTTTCTAAATGGGGGAGGAGAATTTATAATTGAGAGCCCGGCTAAGCTAGAACCCTAGGAATAGCAGTTGAGAAGTTGGCTTGTGAATTTTGGTTGAGGTAGGAGACCTGCTACATAGGTGTAAAACGTTGTTACAATGGAAGAGGTTGAGTTTAAACACCCTCTTGGCTGGTTTTTGCTAGTCTGAATGTATTTTTTCCCACTCCTACCCACTCCCTGTGTGAGTTTATATTCTTTAGCCCCAGCTGTTTGCGATATTTCACTGTCAAATACATAATTAACAATTTTGTAAGCCAAGTTTAGTGATGTTTCTACATTCATGCTCTGAATGTCTTTTCTGTCTTAAGCCAGTTACATCTTTTTTATTTAAAGCTGCTTCCCCTCACTGCCACCTCCCCCCCCCCCCCCAAACAAAACCTGTTTCTAGAAAATTTGTCATTGTAGCATCTTTCCAAAGAGTGAACTGTATCAAAGTGGACTTGGGAAACTGTATCAAAGTGGATTTGGGAATACAGATGTAGATTGTGGTGTGGAATTGCTTTGGAATTTGAAACTGGTTGTGTAGACTGAGCTGATGATGGATCCAGTTGTGAATAAATTTTTGAAACAGATGATGTCAATGGCAGTTTTATGATTAGGAGTTTGACAGACTAGCATAAGTTGCTGGAATATGGGTGAGAAAGCAAGTCACAACTAAGGATTGAGCCAATAAAATAAAATTAAGGAGTTAAGAAAATTAAGAAAGCTCTGTTTACCCTTTTTCTTTGAAAGTACATATTATAGTAGATTCTCCCATAGTATATTTTAAGTATTTTTTTCTTTTCCAATCTTAGGAAATTTATTGTTATAAATAATCCCATTAGGGGCAAAGGAGAAAACCAGATCATCTTAATAGAATTCAAAATTCACTTCTGATAAACTATTTTTAGTAAACTAGCACTACACAGAGACTTAACATGATGGAAACTCTTAACCTCAAGTCAAAAACAAATATCCTCTTCAGTGGCACAGTATTAGAGAAAGTCAGGGGTGAGATAAGAGTGTCCATTTCTTTTATGATTTAAATTCACCATTTTCTTAAATCCCAGAAGATCTCACCTGGAGGTTTCCGTCACTCTGGGGTTGACTCTGTCCATCAGGTACTCTGTTATGGCCTGTCCTATGTTTAAAAATGGAAAAAATTAGCTGTGTGGGATGCCTAGGTGGCTCAATGGTTGAGCACCTGCCTTCAGCCAGGGGCGTGATCCTGGAGTCCGAGGATCAAGTCCCACGTTGGGCTTCCTGCATGGAGTCTGCTTCTCTCTTCACCTGTGCCTCTGCCTCTCTCTCTCTCTCTCTCTCTCTCTCTCTGTGTGTCTCTCATGAATAAATAAATAAAATCTTTAAAAAAAAATTAACTGTGAACCTTTAAAGAAACTGGAGGTTTCACCAGAAAATCCTTATCTATGGCTTCTCTTGAGAAATCTGGCAAGATGAGGCCTGTGTCCCTGAATGTAACATGGGGCCAGAGCAGAGGGGCAGCTCCTGCCTTCAAACCCATGGCTTCATTGTCTAGGTCACAAGGTCCCCTCTGAGCTCAAGTCACTCAGTTATCTTACCTGCCTGACCCTAAGGGCTCTTGAATTTGCAGTCATTGCCTTAGTTAATATAGGAAAAATAAGAAAATAGATGTTATATAAATAATGAAAAGGAGAAGATAAAAATACCATTTTTGATGAAGTGATTGTGAAGCTAGAAAACTCAACAGAATCAACTGAAAACTCCTAAACTAATGAGAGTTATACGAAGTTGTCAAAATAGAAAAATCCACACAGCAAAATGGGAGGGAGAAGGGACCTCATTTACAATTAACAACAGCAACAATGCCTACAGATTAATTTAGTAAGAAATAATGCAGGGCTTTTGTGAAGAAAACTATAAAACCTTACTGAGAGGACAAAAGATGAAGACTGAGGATGAGCATGGCCATGGTCCCAAGTAGTTTATCAAACTGAAAATCCGTGAAGGAGGTAGTCTTTCCATCTCCAAATTATTGCCAAGACCACTTGCCATCCTTTTTAGAGAAACAAGAGAATTTGTGGGTGTGCTTTGCTATGGGTGCCTGAGGAATTGGGGCTGCTTTGGGATGTTTCCCAGGAAATGGGGAATTGGGAATTTAATTTAGGCTCTGATGACCCTTTGTGTTTTGCATTAGCAAACTCCGTGGTTGATAAATGACAGGCTGGATCTCTGTTCTCTTTCAGGAGCTCTTTTCCAGCAGTTACGGTTATTTAACTTTCTTAGGGGGCAGCCTCAGGCCAGGGTAGACCAGAGTCCCTGGAGGACTGTGCCTGAGTGTCTGAGGACCAGATCTGGCCTCTCATGTTGGATTATGGCCTTGTCCCCCGATTTCCTCTCAATTTAATGCCTTTTTGAGGAGTTGAATCTGTCAATTGCTGGATGCTTTTTGTTTTCTAAGTCTTTCAGTCCCATTTTCTGAGGGTTTGAGTCTATCTGTTCTCCCTGCAAGAACAGATTTTAAGGTTCTGAGCTTAAAAAAACAAAGTGCCCAGTGGACCAATTTTTGTCTATAATTAAGGCCACCACCAGCACCCACAAGGAAAGAGATGAAAAATGGGTCCCAAGTTGAACATTTCTACTTCTGCAGTTAGAGGAATTGATGCAACAAGAGGCACTTGACTTGAAGGATTAAAAGAGTTGGCCCTTCTTGACATTTAATAGGGTGCCCCAAGCTACTTTTTCTGATTAAAATATTTGTGCAGATACTCCTGCCTCTGTGTATTGTCAAGTCAAGGGTTTTTTTTTTTTTTTTTTTTTCCTCACCATTTCTCTTTAATATTTGGTCTGGATTGCTGTATTATTTTCTCGGAAACCCATGGGTTGTGGTTGTGGGTTTGTGTTGTACTGTGTTTACTCATTTTTGAGAGGCCATGTGAAAAGTACTTGTGATTGAGATTTGTAAAACTTGCCCATACTGAAACTCTCTAACTAGAGAAATTCAAGGCCCTTAGGACTGAAGATTTTGTACTGGAACCAAATACATTTTAAGTATTCGTATTGATTAATCCTTTGTAAAACTTAATTCAGTGAGAGTTTCTTACGTCTACTTACCTGTCTACCTGTATCTAGGCTTAGGATTCCTGGAGGGAATCTTATGTGGAGTTGATCATATAAGCTTTGGATTCAGACTTGGATTCATATCCTAGTGCTGTCACTTAGGAACAGTGTGATCATGTTACTTTTAGCGAATGACCTTGCTATGTTTAAGACTCCTCAACATTAAAGAGTTGTAAGAATTAAATAGGTAATATAATGAGAATCTTCACACAATGCCAGCATACGGTAAGCTCTTAGTAAGGAACTAGCTATATTAGCATCATGTGGGCAGCAGGATTATAGGTGATTTTAATTGCCTTGTTTTCATTTTCTCATGGATTGTATTATGCTTTGCTCTGATAAAAAATATGTACAATTTTCAAAATGATACATAAAATTTTTAAAATTGGTAGTTTGTTTGTTTATTTATTTATTTATTTATTTTGACGCTGTTGAAGTGATAAATAGGGAGTAAAAGCCCTCAGCCCTCATGGGCCTCTGGGTGATAATCCAGCAGCACAGCCTTCATTATCTGTAGTTGAGCAGCTCTAAGATTTCACAACCAACCTCAGTCCCACCGGGGTCTGGAGAGCTCCCTGTTTTTGGAGACTAGAACCAGCAAGGCTTTTTTCTTGTTTCACTTGTTTATTGGGGACCCATGAACCATTCAGGCACCCTACATGCAAGCAGAAAACAGCCGACAAACCAAGAACAGAATGGGGAAGAAATAACTATCTTACATCTATTGAGTGCTGATGCTACATTTTAGTTTTACTTGCATTGAATCATTTACTGCTCACAGGTAGGAACTATTATGCCCATTTTACAGGTTATGGGTTAAATCATTTAATGTCATACAGGCAGAAGCTATGGTTGAGTGGAGATTTGAACTCAGTGAAGCTGGCACAGTTAGCTGGTGGGTGGCACAAGTTTTCTGTGTTTTGATGTCAGGGCCAAGACTTACATTGACTCAGCACACTGTTGTGTGCAGCTGTTGGCTGTTTGTAGCCAGCCTTGGTTCTGAATGGCCCATGCCTGCACTGTTAAATATTATGCCTAGGCCCTCTAGTTAGGGAAAGTTGTCATGTTGCAGGAAGCAGGATACTGTTTAGTGGGGAGCCATTGATAGGAAATAAGTAGAAAAATGGAGATGAGAGGGAGAGGAAGAAGCAGTAGAAAGGAGTGCAGAGAAGGTACAGAATGAAGGGAATATGGGGAACATTATTTGCTTCAGGAGGTCCATCTCTCAAAGGCCATCATCCTGCAAAGCATGTGTGACCTGTACTAAGAGCTCTGTAGTTTGCTCAGAGAGCTGAAGCAGGATCCTGAGCTGTAGAGATGCTTAGCTGCACTTGGAAAATGTTTCGAAGGAAGAATTGGAACTGCTGCATTCCTAAGCTTTCAGAGGACACAGGTCTTTTTAAGTTTATTTTACGTTGAACAAGGCAGTGCCTGCCACACACTGATTTCTCCCTCCCCTCTGGGTCTCAGCTGTCTTCCTAATAGGCAGCTGCCCACAGTGGAGTGTGGCATTGTTAACCATTAGGGGTGACCAGCCTGTCAGCCAGGCTGGCTGGAACCCGGGATGCTGGAGGCACCTGACAGCAACCCCATTTGCATCCTGTGCAGAGAGAACCCGCATCCTTTTTCATTAAGAGAAAAGTTACCCTGAAACACCAGACACACTGGCAACTGAGACCCTCAGATAGCTTCTTTTGGATCTCATCCTTCACGATGATAGCATCAGGAGTGGTGGTTTCTAAATTATTTTTATAATGTTTAAAACTGTTTTTCCAAGTGAGATTTCTTACCCTGATCCCAAAGAGAGGTAGCAGATCGTAGAGAAGTTGTTCTATTTAGAGGACGAATGAGAAACCTGATTCTCCACTGCTTTATCCAGAGAATACTTCTCCATGTAATCCCAGGTTCCTTAGGAATACAGTTTGAGAATACTGTTCAGGGCAGAAGGCAGTTTTAATCTTGTAGGATTTCCCTTCCTGGTTTTTACTTGTGCTTTAACTGAGTGGCTTCTATCGTTGACCTTCTCAAATGGCAATGGGTTAAGAATATCATCAAAAATTAAACCAAGCTCTTCTCAGGACACTTTGTAAAACGTGTGTCCCCAATGGCTTTGGGGAAGGGATGTGACATTGTATAATGACTTCTCAGAAAATGTGTTTGCTACTTTTTCCCCTTTCTCTATCTCTATTCTTCTCTCCCTCATCTTCCCCCACCCCATTCCTGATTTGATGAAACTGTTTGTGATGTCCAGCATATATTTTAGTGTTCACTGTGTGTTGTTGTACTTTAGCAATTTATAACTATGATCAATGTTGTGACCTTAGGGAAATTGCTTATATAATTATAGAAAGTTTACAGTCGTGAGACAAGGAATGGGGAAAATATATCACTGTAAAATATAAATATGTTTAAATTACATTTAGGATTTGGAATAGTTCCTTGCTTGTGTTTTACAGAGTAATCTGTGATTTAAATCAGGTTTAGTTGTGTTTTTTCCCCCCTAAATTGGGTATTATAAATCAAGAGTAGATGCTGGATATAGCACACAAGAGGATTTCTTATACATTTTAATGTTGCATAAGTAAGAAATACCAGTAGTTCAGCAGTAAAATTGCAAATGTAAGCAAAAGTGAAGATTTTTCCAAATTTAACTAGGTTGCATTTGTTTAGTAAACTCTAGCAATAATTTACTGTTTTATTACGTTTGCCTTTGAGATCTGGGCTGACTTTTTTGTTCCCTTCTTTAAGAAAGAAAAGGGAGGTACGTTACTATAATTGCATGGAGCTAGAGAGAAAACCAAGAGTACCATTTTGCTTTCCCCACCTGTGATACATAAACTTAAAAAAGGAGAAGGAAGGGAGAGTAGAGCACTTATGAGGATTAAATGTATTCATGGACGTATCAGTCACACAAGCAGAGCATTTAGTTTTGGTCGGGCCAGGCTTTCCATTTGTGCCATCTGTGGCGAGATGAAGTGTTTTTGTGCAAGGCGAGGTAGAGTGTCAGGCCCGGGTTTTGCCCTTGTAAGGCTGCTGGTAAAGGGCAGGGTCTGGGGAGCTACAGTTCAGTTGTGAACAGGTGCACGTCCCTCTCCAGATCTTTTGGGGTCCCCCGGCAGGCAGGTAGGTTTCGTGCAAGGTGGTGTCTGCTGCGCCATCCGGGTGAATTTCAGCGCGTTGCAGAGGGGTGGAATGCTCCAGAAGGGACGCGGGCCTCGGGGAGAAGGTGGGCGGAGGGAAGGACTCCCCGGGTGAGCGATGTGGCTCGGTGTGCCGTGCTCCTGATGTGCTCCCGAGTGTCGCCCACGTCCCCTCCTCCCGCCACGTGCTTCAGATGGTTAACGTGGACCCCAGCTTAGTGTAGCTGTGGTTGGAGAGAAGTGAACTCTGGGATTGGGTTGGATGATGTTGATTAATAGGAGTGAGAGGGTGAGAGACTCCAGGGCCAAGCAGTAGGTCCATCTTGGTGGCATCTGATGTTGATTGGCTTTGTCCTGCGCGGCTGCGCTCGGAGAGCGGACATTAAGATTAAGTGATGCTGTCGTGTTGAGGAGCACGGCACTGCATCATTCTGGGAAGAGACAGCTGGGGTGGTTAATCCTTCATCACCAAGGGAGCACTGCCAGCGGAAAGATATACAGCCAAAGATAACCCTCCATAACTTGTGCTAAAGATCAGAAAACTTTGAATTCACATCCATCTGCTTAGTCTGGGGTGAAGATGAAAGATAGGCAGAATAGGAAATAAAAAACTCCTGAGGGATTAATCTTAGGCACGCTACGTAGCCCACAGAGTGAGCGGGCGGGAGAAACTTTTACGTGGTGTTTAAAAGGGAATTAAATGCACCCAGTTTCACAGCAGCCCCTTAAAGTAAAATTAAATGATAACCCACTCTCATTTTTCTGTTGCATTGCCATCATTTCACCCCAAAAGGCTATCTCCACCTCCGTTAGACCTCCTCTGAATTTTTTCTTTTTTTCTTTTTTTTTTAAGAGGTACTTTTAATTCTAGACTTAACGGACAAAGCATGTGGCCCAGGAACTCTGGAAATACCCGATCGGTAGAAAGGAGAGCTTTTTATTTTCTCCTCTCCCTGGGTGATTTTAATAAGATATTCACAAAGTCTGTGCCTCTGTGTCTGAGTGTTCATCTGAAATGCTCTTGTTGTGAATATTTCTGAACAGCTGCAATGATTTTATATATCACGTGTAATCGAATTATGCATTGTTGTCATACCAAAGTGATATGCAGGGGGAAAAATAAATCAGAGAGGGAAATAAATTAGAGGCCCCTCTCACATCTGCAGCTTCTCTGTTAGCACAGTGGTCAAGCTGGGGAATGTCTGGTGCAAGGTGAGAATGTTAGGGACCCACACACACTCTGTCCTCCAATGACTTTCTGTGTCGAGTTTAAAGGGAAGTTTTGTTGTTTAGTTTCAAACCTTTGGGGGGATGTTTTTGTCCTTTTCCCTTGCCATTTTGGCATTTGAGAGTCTGAGTAAGAGTCTCCCTTTGGGGCCTAGGTCATTTGCGCTGATAAGCAGGGGCAACCCGTTCTTCTTCTGCCGGCCTTCGTGTCACTTGGGCTCTACGGTGCTGCAACCACTCTAAGGGTACGAATGGGGAAGACGTGGGGCAGCAGAACATAAGCATTAAGTTAAATGAGGAAGTAGAAGTTGAAAAGAACAATCTACTGAGAGTGACCTGGGTTGAAGTTCCTGCTAAGCATCGTGAACTTGGATAGTTATCTTTCTCTCTCTGGATGTGTTGCAAATGAAAAACTTGGGGTCAAGAAAGAAGAGATGAATTGTCTAAGGAAGGAGGAAGAGTTAGTGTACCCTGGGGAGGTTAAAGAAAAAAAAAACACATGAAGTTGTATGTTTTGGGTTAGATGATGGGAGATTCCATCAGTCTTTCTCTGATCTACAGGGGAAGGCATCCTATGGAAGATACTACCTCTACAGTAAATTTATATCTCAGATGGTCCAGGATGGTCTAGATTTGACCATGCAAGGGATGCATTAATATGTACATGTATCACCTATATGTACAAATATTTTTAAAGTTTACTTTAAGGTTTTTAAAGTTTATGTTAAAGCTCAAGTTTATTTTACAGATTAAAGTGCAGCTTTTATTTTCAATAGACAATTCATTAAGTGGCTAAGTAGGTTTTAATTCTTATGCCTTTGTAAGACTTAATTGAAAAAAATCTTCAAAAGGGATGACTCTCTCTTGTCAGTCCATGAGGTTTTGTTTTGGGCCCCCAAAAAAGTTATGGCAGATTTAGGGGGAAAGTAATTCCTGATGTGCCAAGCTTGGGGGTGGATGATGTTCTTCATCTACCTGGGAGGGGCCGATCCAAATGTCTCTCTTCTTAAAGACCAGTACGTTGGGTTCACTTGACTAAGAAAGTGGTGAAGAAACTTGCCATCCTTAACAGATCCATTAAGGGGAAGAGAAAGAGGGTGGTAAACCTGAAAGTGTGCCACCGCATGGAAGGTCTCATGGGAAGAAGTGTAAAGAAGAGTCAGATGTGATGTAGTTGTCTTCATCTATTTGAATCTTAGTCTCAAATCCTAAAGCTGCTGAGCCCAGACATTTATTTTCCTGCCAGATCCTTATGAGTATCCTTTCTTGAGTCACTGATCCAGATGGCCAGAAGACCAGGTTGGGGATGGTTGATACTCTCCAAGCTTGGAGTAAAGTGGAATCTGTGGGAGATGTGATATAAGGGCCTCCATTTGGGGCAGTGATTGCTTTTCAGGGAATTTTATACTTGGGAACAAATCATTGGGCTAGTGAATGTCAATGACTGCTGGGTGGTATGTGTGTGTATGTGTATATATATATATATATATATATTTTTTTTTTTTTTTCCATTTGGATGCCCAGATACCAAGTTTTTGCCGTTTCTGGTGAATGTAGGTTTTCTGTTGTCTGGGTTTTCAGGAGATTTGACTGGAGTCAAGGACAGTGGAAACCTCTGTGTTACTCCTTGAGCATCTGATGAGACTACAGCCAAATATTTCTCAGCTCCTGCCTTATTTACTGTTATAGTAAATCGATATGTGTGACATAGGTGTATCTTCTATTGTGCAAATGTCACAGCAGAAGACTGGTAAAGGAGACATGGCGCTAAACCTAGAATCAGCAGACCTGGGTTTGGTTTTGACTTGGCCTTTGCTTCTCTGGTTTCCTAAGTGTTCCTGTTAGCTGTCACTGTGTTACCTCAAGATGTAGAGACTTGAAACAACCATTTTATGACACGCTCATGGAGGCCATGCATTAGGAATTGAGACAGGACAGAGTGGAGTGGGTTGTCTTTGTTCCACAAGGTTGGAGCTTCCATTGGAAAGAGTCAAAAGCTGGGGGTGAATTGGTGGTGGTGTTGGGGCTGGAGTCCCCCGTCTGAAAGCTCATCACACACATGTCTGGCATCTGGGCTGGGATGACTCGGAGGCTGAAACTGCTGAATGGAGCCCTGTACATGGCCTGTTCATGTGGCTTGGCTTCCTCATGGTGTGGCCACCTCAGGGGTTTTTGGTTGGATTTTTTATGTGGCAGCTCAGGGATCCAAGCATAAGTGTTCCAGCACTAGGATGGAAGTTGTGTCCCACGGTATAACTTCCATGCAGTCTCTCTGTGGAAGCAACATGAGCCTGCCCAAATCTAAGGCTGGGGGGATTAGTCTACCACGTGATAAGGAAAAATAACAAGGTCATATTCTAGAAGAGCATATTGGGTAGGAGAAATGTAGCCATCTTTGGAACATATACCACACTCAGGTTTCTTTTCTGTGAATGACTAACAATGGGTCAGGGCAAGAATTAAGTGGTGAGGTCTCTTTCAATATTGAAATTATGGGCTTCATTAAAATAAAAATCCAATTTCCTTTAAAAATGATAATTTACAAAGTGATGACTGGCTTTATCAGAGAGTCTACTTTAGGATGTCTTTGTCTAAATAGGTGCCCTGTAACAATCTAAAATAATCTGTTAGGCAACATGAAAGACAATGATATGAGGGATGCAGGTTCTGTTTTGTTCCCCCTAAGCTATTTCAACTGAATTTTACGCTACAGCGATTCTTTTTTTGTCCAGTTTACGTCTCGTGGCTTGTGGGTACTTAGGCGGTATGCTCCTATCTTACCAGAATTGCCATGAATGTTGACTTGGGCATGATTTAAATGCTTGACATGTAGGTAGGCTTTAGGACTGGAACGTAAGTTGGGGATCTGGGAGGTGATTGGGTTTTGAAGTAGGCCCTGTGAACACTTGTGGCTTATCCTCTTATGCTGACACAGGGATTAGGATGGAATAGTAGGTGAACTTCTGGAGAAAGGTTTTTCCTTGCGGGAGATTAAATTGTCACCTCTGGCACTGGTACAGCTCTGACACTGGACGTGAGGTCTGAAGGAGGGTGACCATGGGGCAGCTGCCCCCAGGAAGGCATCACAATTAAGAAGGGAAGGGGTTAATACACTGACTAATGTTTCAGTTTACAGACACTGGCCCCTCTCTTTGTTCTGTTTTTTTCATGCACATTCATCACGTTCAAGCTGGCAACCCAACCAAATAGCTATTTAAGTTGTAAAAATGAATCATAGCACAATTTCATGAACTGTGTGATATAACTGGGTCTAATCACATTATACCATGGGGCTTTTGCCAGCTTGGTGTATCTGGTTCTGGGCTTATTTAGAATAAGTAAAGAAATAGGCTTCATTACATAAAATAATAGCAAGGTGGTTAGGCCCCTTGGGTTGTGGGTCCAGGCAAGGAAGTGTCTGGATGTTTCACACACTGGACCATGGTGGCCTTCCAATCTAGGTCACCCTAGAAAGGCCCACCCTAGAAAGGCCCACCCTAGAAAGGCCCAATCATGTTGGCTGTCTTCTGCCCTCTTCATGTGGTCAACCGACTTCCTAGTTTATTAAATAAATGGCAGGAGGGAATCCTAGGATAAAGGTGTAAACCTCATAAATGAGCACTACAAGGAAGGGTGCGACTCCAGCTCATTTCCACAAAATTTCAGGACTTGCTTACTTTCTACTGACTGACTGTAAAGACAGATAAACATACAGTCTCTACCCCCAGGACCACTCTTTACAGTGGGACCCACCGTGCATCAAACATCTTTCTAGGTGCTTTTTTATGTGTTTTTTATTTGACTGTGAAAGATAAATCTTGAGCTGCAATATCATCTCCATTGTTATAGATGAGGAAATGGGAGCTCAGAGAGGTCAAATAACTCAAGGTCACCCACCCAGTAAATGTCAGGGCAGGAGATTGGAACCATCTTCTGAGTGGCGGAAGAGCCCCGAGAGGAGGATGGGTTGTGGTGAGGGGAAGACCCAAGGAGCTGGGAGCAGCCACCTGGTGGAGGTGCCTACGTGTGCCTTACTGGAGAGTTCAACTTGGTCCCCTGGGCGCCCAGGAGCCCATGGGCTGGTGGGATGACTGGAGCAGAGCTTGACAGGCCTAGGAGCCCTACGCTGAGGCCGGGGGATGGGGAAGGCCCGGGTGAGGCCCTGCATGGTGAAACCTCTGAGCCTGAGCTGGGGAAAGGCTACTGGGGCAGGATCCGCTCCCTGGAAATGCGCCTCGGCCTCCACCCTCCACATTGCCTTCCTCCCCCACATTGTCCGAGACTCCTGTCCATCCTCTCTTCTTTCTTCCCTGCCTCCCCTGCTTTCTCATTCATCACTTGCCCTTTCCCTTTGTCTCCCTCTTTGTCTCCTTTTCATTCTTTTCTTTTGGTTCCCCCTTTCATTTTCCTTCCTCTCCCTTTGCTGCCCTGGTCTTTTCTTCCCTCTGCTCCCGAAAGGCTTTGCAGTCCCCCACCCCTGCTCCTCCTCCATCTCCTCCCCCTCCTCTCTTTCCTTTTCCTATGGAATATATAAATAAATATATATGTGTATTTTTTTTTATCTGTTTTTCTCTTGGTTGTGTCAGCATATTTTAGACTGCTGGGCTTTGCATGTTTTGCAGCTGGTTTTGATGCAGTTGTCAGACGGTGATGGATGACTATCATCATTTAAAGTGTAAAAGAAAATGCCTTGGCACCGAGAGACATGATCCACTGCCGTCTGCCAGCCTGGATAGGCATGGCCACCATATTCCTCGCCTCCCTCCCCGCTCACACTGCCCTTGCCAGAATCTACAAAAGTCATCGTGAGCCGTGCAGCACCGGGCTCTCGCCTTCCATAATATCACTTTGGTAGTTGTCAGATCATATGAAACGTCAAAATTCATGTGGCCTCTGTGAAGAGATATATTTAGTACAGCTGCTGCATACCTACACGCTACCCCTGACACTGACATATTAGTTATGCTGTCTTTTGCAATCTGATATCTTTAAATTTGCCACCTTGTTAAGTTTTGATTAATGTGATTCCATTTCACTAAAGTAATTGGCTTGGCCTGTTGTAAAAAATAATCAGCCCCCTCTACGGAACAAATGCTAGAACATGCTAATGAGGGAGTGAGTTCGTTACAATGATGGCGTGGACTGACAGTTATTAATGATTGTTATGATAAACAGACGAGTGTGAATTGGGATGAGTTGGGCAAAAGTGACAGTTTAAAAATAACGTATATTGGAAAGTACTAACGAAGTAATATACTGTTAGGAAAACAATCATGCAAGTTGTCAAGGAAAGAAGTGTAATTATACAGCCACATGGGCTGCTTAGGAGGACAGGGACCTGCCTGATAATGGACACATTTTTTGTTGGCAAGAGGGAAATATGTTATGGCAGAAAGAGGTGCAGATTGATAAATTAATTGGTCCTTCTCACAGCTCTGAGAGCAAACTTGGCCGGCAGTCATCATGCAGATGAGGGAGATGACGTTTGCCCAACGCCTCTTTCCCCCAGAATCTCCCAGTCCTCGTTGCCAGGCCTTTCTGAGGCATCTCTTGTCTCCTCTTCTCACCCAACTTCACGAGCTGCAACAAGTCTTAGAAACGCATCCTGAGGCAGGCCGCACCAAGAGAAACTTTGAGCTGGAATGCTTGCAGCCATGTTCAATTTTTTTTTTTTTAAGACCCTAAAGACTTAAATGCTCTATTGTTGCTAAAGTCCCTGGCTGTGGTGGAGGCGGTTATGGGTGGCTTCCAGCTCTGTGAAGGAGACCGTGAGGGCTCACACAGGCTGGGGACTTAGTGCGAGGAAGGTGCCAATTCGTGCTTCTAATGCCAGCAAGTTGGCTCTTTGCATAATTAGGCAAGACAGAAGTAGGGTGTGTGTGTGAGTGAGAGAGAGAGAGAGAAGGAAGGAGGGAGGGTAAGGTTTGTCAGGAGAAACAGGCTGAAAGACTGGGAAGTGGCAGGAGGAGGGGAAGCATGCTCTTGAAGAAAGAGTTAACTGAGTCTAATGGTTTACAGCCATCCCACTGGTGTTTGCTGACTTGACAAAGAAGGCAGGTAAAAGAAGGTGGAGATAAGAATGTTTTGTGAGGCCTATACAGGGTTGGGTTCTGGATTTGTGTCTTGGCCTAGACTCTTGATTGCATATAACCAGTAACCAATTTAAATAAATGGAGGCTTTATAAAGATACTGAATTATCTCATGGAACCCAAGATCAAAGATATCTCTGGGCCTCACAGCAAGTGGGATCAGGCTTGGAGAGGGACCAGGGTGTCCAGGCTGAGTCTCTGTTAATCTGTTTCTCTTTTCTGACAATCCCCCCACAACACACACAATACCACTCATTTTTGCTTCCACTCATCTCTCTCCCCCTCAAGCCATGAAAGCCAGGAAATTGAAGGTGAGTCTGAGTTCACAGATTTTGTTTGTCTGAAGATTGGTTGTCTATCCTGATGTTAGACTTCTTAGAAAGGGAGCTCAACCTCCCTCTGGGTGGCCCAGCTACTGTGGTTTAAGGATATAGCAAAGAGCCTGCTGATGTTGACTGTGAAACTGTTCTTCACATACCTATTCTATCAGGATGTACATTAACTCAGTCTTCACAATCACTTCATTAGGCCGGTGGTGTTCTCATTGAACAGATGAGGGACATGAGGCCAAGCATTTGCCAACTTACCCCTCCATCACAGTAAGGGGCAGAGCTGGAGTTTTAACCAGGGCCCTCTCTCTTTAAGTCCCTAAAACTTGACGCTTCCTACTTTACCATATCCCTTCTTGCCAGGATGCTGTGTATTTCCCTATAACTCAGGCTGGTAGGTGGAACAGTTATTTGCCTGAGATTAAAAAAAAAAACAAAAAACAAAAAAAAAACCTCAGCAAAAATAGTCCAGTCTGTGTTGTATTTGGTCTAAGTAGAGACTGGGCAGGGCTCTTACAGGAAGTTTATTATTTGCATTGAGATTTTCTGCTCCACATATGTAAATATGTGACCAAGGGGACCTCAGCCCTGGTCTACTTGGGGATGTGAGCAGAAAGACAAGTCTCATTATCTGGCCATCAAGCCCAAAGAAGACTCTTGAGCCTCCCCATGCAAAACATCCAGAGCAATCTTGAAATCAAATGGAGCTGCCAATTATCTCACAGTAAATCTGATAATTAAGAAAGAAGGAGGTTTCATTTGTGTGTGTGTGTGTGTGTGTGTGTGTGTGTATGTGTGAGAGAAGTATTTGCTGTGGGGAAGGAGCAGATAACTAAGATTCACTTAGTGCTGAACATGTGTTAGGGGTGGTACTCGGTACTCCCTGATGCTGCGTTTCCTTTAGGGGCTGGACACATCCCCATTTTGCAGATGAAGAATAGAAGTTCTGGGTGTTTGAAACTGCAGACCTAGTGAACTGGACTGTACAATGATGGTTGGTTTCTCCTGAAAGAAGGCTTTGGTCCTAACCCAACTGTTTATGTCTCCCCCCTAAGATTATTGACTTTCCCCCACCTTCATGGTGAGATGAGGAGACATCAGAGTAGAACAGTTTAGCTCCCTGTGTTGGGAGTGGCGGGGGGGAACCCTGGGTTCAAATCTTGACTGTGACTTTGGGAACAGGTCACGGTCTCTCTCTGTCCTCCATGTGAAGAGCAAAAAAAATATTGGTACTTTTGAAGACCAAAGAGAAAACAGATTTGGATTTGTCTTTCAACTCCTTAAAAGAGAGGGAAAAGAAGGTCCTCTCCTGACTGAAAGACTCCGGTTTCCCGTGGGTGTGAGGACTACCCTCTTCCTGACCCTCAGATGAACCTTCTTCCTGCTGTCCTTTGACTAAACAAGAGGTCACCCCAGAGGTGAGAGTGCAGTCAGAGGATGAGCCCCCATGGTGGGCAGACAGGGCCAGAGAGAACTCTCATCAGCATTATAGATGGTTGTCCCAGCATCAAAGGGCAGCTCTCTCTCCTCAGGACAGGGCAGCTTCTTTATGTCTTTTTTACCCTGTTGTGAAAAGAGAAAAAAGCAGCCACTCGGTCCTGAGAGTTCTCTTCACCATTTCTACCTCATCTCCTCCATCTTTTTCTCTCTTGACATAATCGCCCTCATCCCTAGAAAGCCCTGTGTCTTCCCTCTCCTTTGCCATGCGGATTTTTTCCGCAATGGAGTTTCCGTGCTTATGTGCCACTGACCCTGTCCCCTGCTCTACGGCAGACGACAGGACGTACCCATAAGCGCTAGTAAGCTCTTAAACCTGGGCTCAGGAACAAATCTGCCTTCCAGCTTGAGTCTGGGTAGAAAATGTTGTCCTAAGGGATCATGAGTGAGGGTAGCACTCCCCTCTAAAGACGATGTAGACTGTTATGAGCCTTTGAATAATTTTCCACTCAGGATTTTCTCCCAATTTCAGTCTTATTAGGATGAGTTAGAAGTTTATCAACAGGAAGGCTTTGGGCCTCTCACAGCAAGGTCACTGCATGTATGCCTATGTTTTTGGACATTCAAGGAAAAATACTAACTCCCGTTAGGACCTGTAAGGACTGGGAAGGACATAGGTTTAGACCTGGGTGGGAGGTTTTAAAGCTGCATCAGAGGACGGAACATATAATCTTTATTTTTTCGAGTTGTCCAGCAGTTGAGTGCTGTGTTGCTGCTAACAGCACCTCCTGGTCGCCCCAAACAAAGGCATAGGACCCAGCTAATCTTACTTAGCCTTCTATGGGAAGGGTCTTTGGTTGGCCTTGGTGACTGAAAATTTTGAGCTGTAGGATGGTGGATTTTTACATTGTATAGGGTTTTGATGAAAGATATGGTATATGCCCCCAAAGCACTAAAGGGTATTGATACACTTGACCCTTCCCCACCTCCATCACACAACATTGCTATGAAAATGCAATCAATCCAGTTTCTGACATCTTCCCCCCACTCTCAAGAGCACCTACTGTATCAACATGACATTTTTTAATCTTGGCTTGTTTTCCAGGCCATGAATTTAATTTCTCAATGCTCCACTGTTCAGCTTTTATGTTCTCAGAGTGGAATGTTGTCCAACAGTAGTTCCCGCCATCTTGTTTAGTCACATCCTCTTTCCCGGGCATCCTAAAACCAAATAGTTTTTAAAAATTCATTGCAGCCATGGTCACTCAGCCTTGTGCTAATAGTCACCAAGTTCTGACAAAGCGAGTCCGACATCCCTCGATAAGTAAAATCCGAACCTCCTGATGTTGTATAACAGTAAGCAGATTGGCATGTCTTTGGATTAGTGGAGGCACTGAAGCAAAATGCTCAATCCTTAGTGACCTTTGGCAAATGGATGGGGATGTGTAGCCATCGTAGGTTATCTTTATGTTCATTGTGTAGACACTCAACCTCTGCCAGGCCAAGACAGAAGCTGTCAGAGCAGATAAACTTAGTTGGGAACTAGCTGTTTTCTTTACTACATCACAGTGCTCTGCAGAACTATTTTGTCTGATAACCTGCTTCTTCTTTAAACTTGTCTGTGAGTAGTTCTGTGAAGCATTAAGCCTTTCCTCTTGGGTTTTGAGCTGCTTATACTTTATTTTAATCTTTGGGCCTAGAACTTTCTTTCTCATAAAATGTGCAGTTAGCTGTCCTCTTTTATAGACTATTCTGGTGTGTTCCTTTTAGGGAATCCGTGGGAGATGCTCTATCTGGGTCTTCTAGGCACACACTGTAGGGGCATGTATTTGTGTATAGGTGTGTAAATGTGTTCCTTGTATTTGTTCAGGAGGCATGTATTTGTGTATAGGTGTGTAAATGTGTTCCTTGTATTTGTTCAGGAGGCCTTCTGGGGAAGTGGGGTCCCCCTTGATCCCTCCCTCCCTCCCTCCCTTCCTTCCTTCCTTCTTTCTTTTTCTTAAGATTTTATTTATTTATTCATGAGAGACACAGAGAGAGAGGCAGAGACATAGGCAGAGGGAGAAGCAGGCTCCATGCAGGGATCCCGATGTGGGACTCGATCCCGGGACTCCAGGATCACGCCCTGAGCTGAAGGCAGGCGCTAAACCGCTGAGCCACACAGGGATCCCCCTGATCACTTCTTTCTGAGCCCAATAATGCTTCTACTTAGTTTGCGCATGTTTCATATGTTGTTTTGGAATTTCATAAATGCTTAGAATGTTTGCCCAAATTTTTTCTCTGGAGTAAAGCCTCTTCTGCGAGCAGAGTGGTGTCTCAAGGCCAGGGATGGTGGATCTGAAGGCTGGCTTTGTGACTCTGGACAAGGTGCTTCACTTCTCTGAGCTCACATTTGCTCCCTTTAAAAATAAGATGGGTCACATTAGGCAATTTCTAAGACCTGTTCCAGCTTCAATGGACTCCAGACTCTCTTAGCCAAGAATAGGACTGAAACAGAGTATGTTTTAGGGGAAGTGGATGAACCGTTGGGCTTTTCTTCTTTCATTCCTATTCCAGGTGAAGATAAAAGACTTTGCTCTCTACTGAGCTGACATGAATTCGGAATTCATTAGTTTTCAGACTTTCTTTTAAGCTTCAGACAGGATCGTGAAGGGAAAAGCCTGCCCTCGATTCCTTTGCCTTATTAGTTCTGCTCATATAATGTGCTGCAGAAACTGCTAATTGTCACTTGAGGTGATGGGTGAGAGTCTGCTTTCTTGAGGGAAAAGTTGAATTTTGCAGTTTCTGTCTCCCTCTTGCCTAGCTAGAGGTCTAGTCAGGTCTCGCAGAAGAGGAATCTAAATGAAATCTAAATTAAAATTAATTAAATTTGCCCCTTCGCTGAAGAAAAAATAGAGAGTGTGGGAGAATTTTAAGGTGACAGCGTAAATACCCAGTTGTGTACAAGAAATGCAATGATAAAAATATAATTGTGGAGGCATTCTTAGAATGTTCATGGCTTTCACTTGTATGTGCTGGGACTGGGAGAGATACAACCCTGCACGTGCACATATCCTTTGCTGCAGAGCCATTTAGACATAATTTCATCTTACTGCAAACTCATGGTTGATCTTTTAAAGCCTAGTTTTATTTAGTTTTAGTTCACAACTCAAAGTATCTTATGTGTGTGTGAGAGAATGTACTCCTTGCAACTCGAGAGCCCAGCATCCTATGTTTGTGCATCTGCTTCACAGAACATCAAGCTTAAAATGTAAACACTGTTTTTAAAAAATGCCATTAGCATTCCTTTCTGAATTTTTGGTGTCTGTTGAATATACCCTTTTGTCCGCAGCTCTCTGACTGAGCCTTCTCTGTGTCTACTGAGCAGCTTGTAGCTGTCCAGGATTTGCTTAGTGAAGTCCCCAGGCTGGCTTTCGTAGGGACCCTTGCTTCCTAAGGCTGCAAGTCGCACCAGCAGTCAGTGACCGCCCTTTGTGAGGAGGCATTGTCAGAATGTCCTCTTTCTTTGGCTAAGGGACACAGCTAACATGAAGCTGGGAAGCAGATCTTTGGTTGAAAAGGCTGCCCTCTTGGCTATGCAGTGGTTGTAATTTGGGATCAGATGGTTCCAGCAAGGGGTGGCAGTAGGGTTCAACTCTTGGCGCTCTCACTTCCTAGCTCTATGGCCATAGGCAGGTTTTCAACCAATGTGTGCATTGCAGATACCACATCTTTATGGGGTTGTCCTGGGGGTTCCTGAGGTAATGCGAGTCAAGTCTGCTCAGTTCATGGAAGTTGAGTTGGAATCACCAACAGTTGGGAATCACTTGGGAGTATGTTCAGATATGCTCAGTAGAATTTTACTCATGGAACTTTAAGACAAATGGAAAGACAGAGACAACCAGATTTAGCTTTCAGCTCTATAATTGGGAAATTCTGAATCATCTCCTTTTTCTTTTTTTTTAATTTTAAATTAAAAATTTTTAAAAATCTCCATTTTCTTTAATACCTGTACTCTTCCATTGTTTGGCTTTTGCCCCTTTCCCTCTCCTTTCCTTTCTTACTTTCTCTTTATTCTTTCATTGAAAGATTTACTGGCATGAAGATTTGCTAGTAACTTCTTGTCTTGGAATAAGTTGGGCATAGGAGGTAAAGCCAAACCTTGTGCAGTGCATAGAGGTGAACACCAGTGCCTCTTAAGGGTCAAGCAGCTTAAGAGAAAGTTTGACAAAGTGAGTAATCTGACGATGGCTTGGTGAGAGCTTTCAGAAAAAATAGTGGGGAATTTCATATATTGGAAGCAATTAAAACCAGAATGAAAAAAGCGTGTATTTGAGAAGACAGTGGAGGGAAGTGAAAGGAAATCCTTATAGCTCAGGGATTTGAAATCACAATGACACTATTTTAAGTCATGTGATACTTTTCTTGTTTTAGAAACTAAACAGTAAAATTAAGTTTGCTCTAGTTTTCGTGGACTTCTTTTGAATGATTGCATGAAAGTAACAGAAACTTCTGGCAGGTGGACTGCATTTCCGAAACACTTCCTCACAAAGGCATTGAAAACTCTCTGAAAACTTATGTGTTTTTGTTATCATGCAAATATTAATAATATTAGAACTTGGCTAGAACCAATTTTAACTTTGAAACCTCGGCACTTCAACGGGTACATGTAACTGATAAATCCTTTTTTGTGGTTGTCAAAACAAGCAAAGCTAACTTTGTACATTTTCTATTATAACTAAAAGCACTTTGACAGTCTGAAATCAGGTGTATCAATATAGAGAGCAAACAGCCTATTCATTTTATCACCACACTTTTCTAAGAATTTTGACATTTCTGAAATACATATCACTTCCAAACAGAGAAGTATAAAGTTGATAAAGGTTGTGATGGGTGCGGTTCTTGGAGGCTGACCACCCCATCGGGATTGCTGGTTCGCTTGGCAGGTACCTTGCTAGGCCAACCTCCTGCTCATTGGGCTTCGTGGAGACCATCTGCCCATGGCTTCCAGCAATGCTGGTATCTGGGGGTGTCTGGGATCTTCAGGCAGGTCAGGCGTGGAATGTCTGAGATGATGTCCTTATGTTGGAGTTAGTCATGGTGAACCAGAGCTCCTGCCAGGGCTGGCCTCTATGGAAAGAAGCATCCTATCAGAGTGACCAGAGGAGATGTCTATGTGTGCTGTGCGCAGGGAGCAGGCTGTGGTCGGATCCTCTGCCTGAGAGGTAGGTACTTTGCAGCGTCTTCATTTGTCCGTGAGGGGTTTCACATATGGATAAGTGACATTTTGTAGCAAACTCTTAGTCTAGCTATTTCCATGGGGTTTCAATGGGGGTGCTCGGTCCCAATGAGGTGAGGAGCCTGGATCCCTTCACCTGCCCTCATTCCTTAGTCTCTCTCCCCTCGGGCCCCCTCTGAGTCATCAGCTCTCCTCCTGGGACCTCTCCTATAATCTCTCTTTTGGCATTTTATTTTTTATTTTTATTTTTTTCAGTTCAGTTTAGTTACCTTTGAATTCCCTTGAGTCTTTACACTGATATGCGCCGATACACTATTTTCTCCTTCTTTCTGCATCTGTTAGTACTTCTCCTGGTCTTTCCCATCTCAAAATCTTTCCCTTCACAGTTCCCATTTCCCCCTCTACTTTGTTGTTGTTGTTTTTTAAACTTAAATTCAATTAGCCAACGTAGAGTACGTCATTAGTTTCAGATGTAGTGTGCAATAATGACCTCCTGCTGATCTCTTCTCGAGGATTGGTCTCATGTCTTCTACTGTGGACTCTTTGAGGACAGTGAATATCTTACGGTTTTTGTTTTCTGTTTTTAGTTTTTGCTGTTTTCTTTCATTGCTCAGAGTGTTTAGTGAACAACTGTTTTATCCCGAGGAACTTGTCGTGGTCTCCAGTCTTTGGCTTGGAAGTTAGCTTGATGACTAATGTTTTGTGTGGGGTGATTAGCAGAGTAAAGACTGATGAAGAAACCAGATTCTGCTGCCAGACAGCCTGGCTCAGCAGTGCCCCTTCCTGGCTCTGCCTCAGTTTCTTCATTGACCCTGTGGGGACAATAAGAATACCTACTTAATATGGTTGTGTTCTACGAGTCGGTCCCCACTGCCTTTGCTACTATTCTCTTAACTGATGACTTTGGGGAGGAAGAAATGCTGGTCATCAGCAGTGCTTGGGGGCAGTGAATTTTTAACTGTTTTGTGAGGCTGATTTAGTGAAAGAGTCTTTGGGGGCAGGAAGGGAGGTTACTTTTTGTCTCCCATTTTTCCTGTCTTCCAGGAGTCAGGAGTTGCATGCCCTGTAGCCTGTCTCCTTGCTGCAGGAGACAATGCTGATGCCTTTTATATGCAGGGACTCTTCTTAGCTGCTTGCCTTTGTGAGTGAACATCTCCTCTGTTAAGAGATTAGAGCCTTAATCCTAAATGATATTTCATGCTCTAAGACTTAAATTTATATATCACCATCCCGAATAATGTATTGGATTGCATTAAACAGATTGTAGATTAACATGCAACTATAAAACAAATTGTCAATGCGTTGTTGACAACTCTAAGTGCAAGTTCATATATTTAACTACATTTGGGGAATATTGAAGTGTTTAAAGCAGCTTAACTGGTTGATGTAAAATTAAGCATCATGTTCTATTTCAATTTGTAGGCCAGCCCAGGAGACAATAAAATGGAGGCTTAGGCGTGAGTGGAAAGGAACATGGGAAAACAATTTGGAGGCAGCCTTGGTACCCGAGACATACTGGGTAGCAATAAAATGGTTCTGCCCAATGAGGACCACATCAGGTAGTAATAGAAAGATGTCCATTTACCTCTTCAGCCCATGAGCAGCTATTTGAAACCTCAAGGAGTTTCTAGTCTGGTTGAGATAAAGCAACTGCTACACTAAAAATATTGGTGAAAAATACAAGCCATGAAGTCATTTAGTCTGAAGCTGGGTGAGATAGGCCACATGTTACAAGAATTTACAGGAAAGCACAAAGGTGCTTAGCATGGTCAGAAAGGGGGTGCCTGGGTGGCTCAGTCTATTAGGCCTCTGACTCTTGATTTCAGCTCAGGTCATGATCTCAGGGTTGTGAGGTTAGAACGTGGTATGTTGGGCTCCACACTCAGCAGGGAGCCTGCTTGGGATTCTCTCTCCCCTTCAGCCCCTCCTCCCTGCTCACATGCAGTGACATGCACGAGCTCTTTCTCTAAAATAAATAAATCTTTTTTTTTTTTTAAGGAGTGGTCAGAAGGATCTTAGACATTGTGGCACGTAAACAATTCCTGGGAAGATAGAGAATGGAAGTGGGGGAGGTTGGGAGGATGCATGGTAGGTATTGGTGTGCTGGGACAGTGGGAAGCTCCGTTGAACATCTGGATGGGGCTGGGGAATAGAGAGCCATGGCAGCCAGGCAAGCATTGATCCTGGAACCAGAAGGCACAGGGTTCAAATCCTGGCTCCCCACTTTCCAGCTGTGTGATCTTGGCGAGTTTACTTGACCTCTTTGTTTTTCAGTTTTCTCATTTGTATAATGGGGATAATAGCAGTACCTGTCTCTTAGGATTGTGGGGAAGGTGAAATGTGTGCTTAAGTAGAGGAGGGACATAGTGGAAGCAGCGTTTGACATGTATGCAAATTTTGTTCTAGGACAAGAGATAGGAATTAGGAAAGCAGACTGGGGAGCCTGTTTAAGCAAGTTAGGGGCAAGGTAATGAGTCTTAGACTAAGGATGGATCCTGATAAAGAGGGATTTTTACTTTTGATTTTTTTTTTTTTCTTACTGTCCTCTGCTTGGGCTGTGGAGAACATTGGTGTCTATACTCTGCTGTGGTTGTATAAGCCTTTTTCTAAACTGTACATCCTGAGAGGGATATATGTGAGCTGAGAGTGTGGATCCTGCCAAATGTGAGCATATCCTTTCTTCCCCTTCTCTTTTCCTTCACAGTGTTGAGACTTTTTTGTACCTATTCCAGAAACTTCTAAATAACTTTGGAACAAATAAAATTATGGATGCAAATTATCTGGAGAGAGACCTCAGCTTGCACTTGCAGATATTGTGGGGTGACCAGGCAAAACTCCAGTATAATCTGGAGCTGCATTAAAGGGAGTAGGATGTGCTAAGGCTTTTTCACTCCATGCTGCATGAATGAGATCCTTGTTGGAGCTCTGGAGTTGCTTACCAGAGTTCAAAGAGAATGTGGAAAAATGGGAGGTGGGGCAGGCTGGTGGAAAAATGATTCAAGGGGTAGAAAATAGATCTGTGAAGGAAAATCTTGTAAGATTAGTATGTTTAGGCTGAAGAAGGAAAAGATAGGGGGTAGATTAGTTACTCCTCTCATGTAGCAAAGAGTTTTTTAAATGGGAGATCTGTGTTTCTCAAGGAGTATTCCATGGAACCCAAGTCTTGGGGAAGGAGGGTAACTTTTTTTTTTTTTTTTTTTAAAGATTTTATTTATTCATGAGAGAGAGAGAGACAGAGAGGCAGAGGAAGAAGCAGGCTCAGTGCAGGGAGCCCGATGTGGGACTTGATCCTGGGACTCCAGGATCATGCCGCCCTGGGCTGAAGGCAGGCGCTAAACTGCTAAGCCACCTGGGCATCCCAGGAGGGTAGCTTTTGAAGTCCAGTCAATTTGGGAAATGATGTGCTTTATGTCTCTGTGGACAATTCACAAAGCACATTAGCATCTTAAAGGGACTGAAGCTTTCTGCAGAAAAGAACCTTATTCCACTTTGAGTAACATAGAGTATTCCAAACATTTTTCATTATTTTTCTAACACCTTTGGAAAAACACTGATTTATACCAAGGTGTTTAGTATAAAACAAAAAATAAAAGGCTTGAGGCATGAGGCCAAGCATCTTGGTGATAATATACTGCAATTTTCTACTGGGGGAAGCTTGGGGTATTTTCTTTTCTTTTTTTTTTTTTTGTTTGTTTTTTTGGGGTTTTGTTTTTTTGTTTTGTTTTGCTGGTGAGGAAGAGAGTAGAGTCGGCTACTTGTTGGAGGCCCTTTGTTGGCCTAGGGGCAGGGGTAGTGCTTTCCAGTCCTGGGGATGTAGAAACTGAGTGACGTGGACTCAGGTTTGGGGGCAGAGTTGTCCATTGGTGGATGGACAGGCTGGGCAGGACTGGTCCTGGGAGCAGGCGGTGAGGTGGGTGGCCCCTGGCACTGGCAGGAGACTGGGGAGCGCAGACTGGTCACTGCACCAGACTGGAGGCTGGTCTGGGGAGACGCCCGGTGACCTGCTGTGCAGAGTGTCCCTCAAGGGCCAGTCCACCTGGCAATTGGGTGAGAGTGGTCCAGGGGCTAGCGACTCCTCATAGGCTTTGGGAAAGAACTGGGATTTGGGAGAAGGACTCAGGGTCAGTGGCATTTTCTTCATCAAGTATGCCGATTCCCCGTCCACTTTTGGCTGAAGAGCCAACTTCCCATTTCTCTGTTTTCTCTTTTTCTTTCCTTCCCTCCATCCTTCCTTTCCTGCCTTCCTTCCTTCCTTCCTGTCTACTTCTTTTTCACCCCACCCTTCCCTTCCCTTTCCTTCCCCCACTAAGTCGGCCGACTCTGTCATTGCCCAATTACATATTTTTCTCTCTGCTAGATGAGATGCCTACCTTACTCTTCTGATCCCGAGAGAATCCTTTTCTTTTCCTAAGACCTCCATGACCTGTCTCTCTTATTCTTTTCCCATCCCTACAGGAGTGTGTACATCTGAGTGTCTCTCTCCCATGTCTCTTTGTCTCTTTTTGCCTCTACACACACACACACACACACACACACACACACCCCTACACCTTGAAAGTACAGGGATACACCTTTTGTGTTTCATTTATTGTAAAATATTGCACACATCTGTAATTATATTACCCTTAAAATAAAGCCTTCATCCACTCTTAACATCTTTTGATGCCCCTTCCCTGCTGACTCTATTTTCTCTTGTTCCCACTCTACGTTAATGTGAAGAGACAGTTGAGTAAATGCACAATGAACTTCAAAACCTAGTAATTGTTTTTCAGAAAGAATGAAACTTGCGAATTAGATATGGATTGTAAAAGAACACCGGGGCTGATTAGTGTTCGAGAGGGGCGCCTGCCGGACGGCTCTGACACCTGCCTGCCAGCGCTCTCCAGAAATGCCACCGTTGACGCCTCTGTTCTGCCCGGCACAGGATGGGGGGGAGGGGGTGGGCGGGAGTTAAAAGACTCCGCTGTGAACCACCTTGTCAGGCTTGGCAATGCAGGGGACGCCTGACATAAAAGGCAGCGAGAAACAAAGATGAGTTGCATCCATTTTACAAGCAAACTCTAGTTATCTGTAAAAATAAAATAAAATAATAAGGTATCTTTCTTGAAAGAGAGAATGAGTGAGCACTGAAAGGGGTTCACGCTTTTTTTTTTCTTTCTTTCTTTCTTTTTTTTTAAGATTGTGGAGATAATGAGTTTTTTGAGACTTGGGGGAGGCAAAGAATTCACAAGCCAAGTTTCAAGCTGCTGAGAAATTGCTTTTAGGAAAGGGGGGGAGAAAAAAAACCCCTTTTCCATGCTAACCATCTGCTTGTGTCTTGTTTACTGCCCAGAGTGCCAGTTTCTGCTTATTAATCATGCTTACACAAGTATCTTAATTACTCCCTATGTAGCTGCTCCGTCTTGAACTCAGAAGTTGACCTTTCTCTTTTTATTCCTTTAAATCATTAATCATACACAATCAACGCCAGCGGGGCAGGGCCACGGAGAAGGCTGCCCGGCTCCTCACGCTCAGCCCGGCCGGCCGGGAGCCCGGGGCGGCTGCTTCGCCGGCGGCCGTGGGGCTTAATTAACGCCTCGGCCGTGTTGAGACCCACGGGCTGGGGCGGCCGCTCGGCCACCACCCCTCGGTGCCTCCCCGGCTGCCTCGGTGGCCGCCTGGTCCGAGCGGGCCTGCAGGCCTCGGGCCCTTACAGCCCTGCCGGCCTGGGCCTGGAAGGTTCTGGGCCCACAGGCAGAGTGGGCTTCTGAGAGAAGCTGCTGTTTACCAGGAGTGGGGGGTTTTACGAGACCAGTGCTTTTCCCCATTTTGCTATGCGTGTGAATCTGTTGGGGATCCCACGGAAAGGTAGATTCAGGACTCGGGAGGTCTGGCCCCAGCCGAGATGGTGCGTCTCTAACCAGGTCTCGTGCGGCGCTGATGCTGCTGATCCAGGGACCATGCTCTGAGTAGCGAGGAGCCGTTGAGTGAGGACAGCGGGGCCCCTTCAAGGGGCATGACACGTATATATGGGTTCTCCCCCCCCCCTTTGGCTAGACCAATATGATTTTGGTGCTTGGAAACAGGATTTTCACAGACATGCACACATATGGTACCCTTCTCTGGGCAAAGAATATACAAATGATAGAAAGATTGGCCTTTTAAAGGAGGGAAGAGTAGAATTGGGATTTTTTTTTAAAAGATTTTATTTGTTTATTCATGAGATTACACAGAGAGGAGAGAGAGAGAGACAGAGACAGAGACAGACAGAGAGGCAGAGACACAGGCAGAGGGAGAAGCAGGCTCCATGCAGGGAGCCCGACGTGAGACTCGATCCCTGGTCTCCAAGATCAGGCCCTGGGCTGAAGGCGGCGCTAAACCCCTGAGCCACCCAGGCTGCCCCCCTCCCCTTTTTTTTAACTTTTTCATTGGACTTTGGAAAAAAAAAAAAAACCAAACAAATTTAAAAATGGCTGAAAAAATTTTACTCCAGAAAAACAAAAGAAGTGCTCCAGTGTATAAGAATAATGATAAAAAAAAAAAAAGAGATTGTTGTGTGTGTTTCATAAGACCGCTCTTCAGTTCCAATACACCAAATTACAGGATGTGGAAGTAATTTTGTAACTCCCCCCACAACTCTGTTCTTTCTGCTTCCTGAGTAGGATGGGAAGCCTAGAGATAAGAAATGGGGGAGGGGAATGTAAACTGAGGGTCTTTTCTTTTTGCCAGGTTGAATGCTCTTCTCTTAAAGGGGGGGAATTTAGCCTGCATCCAGCAAAACAGTTGAATTTCTACCCACTGTCCTTAATTTTACTCTTAAAACCAGGAGCTGCGATGTACAAAGTTGTATGGCAGTAATGTGCATGTCAGAATTTTGGTTGACGCTCCCAACAGTGATGACACAGGGATGAAATAAATTTGAAACACATTTTTTTTTTAAAGATTTTATTTATTTGAAAGTCAGAGAAAGCATGAGTGGGGTTGGAGGGGGAGCTGCAGAGGGACTCGCCACTGAGCAGGGAGCCCAATATGGGTCTTGATCCGAGGACCCCAGGACCTCGACCTCAGCTGAAGGCAAACACTTAACCCACTGAGCCACCCAGGCGCCCCAAAACACATTCTAAGGTAGACCTGGGATTTTCATAGGTTCTCATCTCCAGGAAGCTGGGTAGAGTCTGTACTGATGCTAAAGGTTCTGCTATTGTAATCATTTGGAAAGAAACACACATGGAAATACATGTTAACTAACTTTTGTTTTCCATTTCATCTAAGAGTGGGTTGAGGGTCAGGGCGAGAAGGGATTTGATTAAAAACAAAGTCTTAAGTAAAAGCAACAAATCTGTATTAGTGAAAAATCACCTAATTAATTCAGATAAAAACTTTGTCATTCCACACGCAGTAAGAGTACACGGTTTACTGGCTTTATTATTTACATTAAAAATTACTTGTTCGTGAAGTAAAAAAAAAAAATCAATTACCCTGAATGAGGTGAATTAAGAAAATATTTCATCAGCGTAGCTTGTCTTTTCAACTGGCTGCCTTTTCAGAGTTTCTGGTTGATTTATGAAGTGAAAATTCTGTCTTGTTTCTGATGAGGACGTTCTGTAGCCTTCCTACATGATTTTGGTATTTGGATATGCTCATGTGTTTGGCAGCCTGGAGAAGATCCTGGCCGAAATGACAGAAGTGCATAACTCACTTTCGTTTGGTAAAGTAATAATTAATTCGAACTTCTGGACATGAAGCGTTCTGAGAACTGGCTCTGGACGCCTTGCGTAACCATGGTCTGCTGTTAAACCCTTTATAGAAGACTCTCCTTGTTCTTGGAACTTTGTACGGACTTGAGAGCAAGCTGATTTAAGTGTTGAGAGCCTGGTTTGGCAAGAGTTGTGTTTATGCTTTTTCTCTCTGAAGGCCATGGATCTGACCCCTCCAAGGAAGCCAAGCTATTTTTAGGGAAAGGCTAGAGTGGCATTTTCTGGGGCAAATTAGCGGCACTTTTCATAGTGAACTCTCTGGACAGGGGTTGGGAGCATGCTGAATCCTCGTTCGGACCCTGCTCTCTTTGGACCAGGGGTCTGTGCTTCTGTTGGTGGATGCCTGATTTGCTAGGTGGGAGGGGATGCTATAGGAAGCTTCCCAAAGCCCCCTGTCTAGCAAAAAGGGATTTCTTGGTTATTGGTATCTAATTTAGTTGGCTTGGGATGGGAGCCTAAAAAATCTGAAGTTTCTAAATTACCCCAGGTAATTTTAATGTTCATGTTAGTGTTGAGAACCACAGTGTAAGTCCTTAAGTCGGTTTTGCTCAGCTTGGCCTTTTTCATTCTCTAGCCCTATGTATCTCTGGGATCATATCAATTCAGACTATCATGTTCAAGCCCTGTAGTCAAAGTCGTGACTAACAAAGCATCTGCCTTGAGATACCCACGGTCTATGGAAAAGGTACTCTACGATACCAGTTTAACTGCTTTGTCCTGAGCTTTGCTTATCTTGTAATGTCTCTGGCTTTCTTGTCTTGGTTCTTGTCTGTTGGCTCAGTTTGTCGTTCGGTGCTTGCCTGAGCTCTGTTAGCTGTGTTTCCTTTGTAGATCTAACTCTGGGCTCCATTCTGACCCATAATCCCAAATGCATGGTGTTGATAGATACTATAAGAAGGATGGATTCTGTGGTGAAGACTCTTGTGGAAATCCCAGATAGAACCAAGTTCAACATTTGTCTTAACTATAGAATATAGTGTATATGTGTATATCTAAGAGGAGGGTATATAATCCTAGTCTATTCTCATGAATTCTTTTTATCAGGGACCTGTGGGTCTAATAACCCACAAAGTATACTTTGGCCAATGCTCTTCTAACCTTTGGGACTTATTCCAGCCTCTACTCTAGCTTATGTAGCTGTTTCTATGCTTAGTCTAGACCTCTGACTTGTGTTCTGACAATGAGCTTCTGGATCCTCTGTGTCCCCTCTTTTCTACCAGCCTTCCCCCTGGAGTACAAAACCATGTGCCCCCTCCCCTTCCCGTACTGACGTTGACAAATCCCAAGTAACAGAAACCTCTCCATTCCCTTCTTTGTAGTCAGGTGGTAGCATCATTTATTCATCTATAGTTGGCAGAGCCCTGTGTTAGATGCTAGAGGGGAATTGAATTCAGTTCTGCAAGAATTTATGTTGAGCGCCCACTATATGCCAGGCACTAGGCTTGGTACTAGGGATACAAACATGGGTGGTATTCTGACTTGCCCGAAGGAATTCATGTCCTGATGGAGAGCCTAGTGGTTTTGAGCCTATGCATCCTGTGTGTTCTATGATGTGAGAGGAGGGTTTGGGAAGGAAAAGATACAGGGTACTTACAGGAGCTCCACTAAGGACACTAACTGAACTTGAGGGCACTGCGGTGGTATGCGTGGAAGAAGGGATTCCTGAGCTGGGATTTGGAGGATGAATTGAGAAACTGGGAGAAGAAAGGGACAGGGAAGTTTGTTCATTCAGGGTAAAGGAACGTGAAAAGGCAAAAATGCCTGAAACACTGTGGCAGGGTGAAACAAGTTGAACGCATGGTACTTGATTTTTGAGGAAATGGGAGATACATACTGAAAATCTACCCGACTATCTAGAAAAAAGCATATTCAACTATAGATTCTTTTCTCCCCGCAAGATTATTTATTTTAGATAGGGCAGGGATAGGGGAGGAGGGAGGGAGGGAGGGGGAGAGAGAGAGAGAGAGAGAAAAAGAGAAAGAGAAAGAAAGAATATGAATATCTCAAGTAGACTCCCCTTTGAGCACAGGGTTCCATCTCAGTACTCTGAGATAATGACCTAAGCTGAAATCAAGATGCTTAACTGACTGAGCTATCCAGGCACCCCTCAACTATAAATTCTTAAGAGTATCCATGTATGTAGTAATTTTGAGGGGAATTGTGAAAATGGAACCACTAGAAAAGAGAAAGTATGGGGACTCTGATAAACCCAGCAGCTCTTTGAGATTTAAATGTTATTTCCAATTTTCAGCTATGGAAATTGAGGCTCACAGAAGGTTAGTAACTAGCTCAGGGTCACTCAAGTACTGTTTATTAGAGCTGGGGCTGAATGCATATTTGGATGTAATAAATCTCCATAGCAGAATGGGTTTTTGCATTGGGATTTGATGGAGGAGAGGAACCAGAAGGTTTTTTGTTTTTTTGTTTTTTGTTTTTTTAAATCTGACACTTACTGGAATAGTTTCTTCTTGTGCCAAGTCATGGTCCCTGAGGTTTCTGTTTGTGGTAGTAGAATGCTGGTCTTTTAGAATACGAGGGGACAAGTGATTTGTCCGAGTTGAGTAATGTGACGAGTGGGGCTGCAACCCAGTCAGCTGATGCAGTACACTGATGTTCTTTGAATTCTAACATACCATGACATAGGCAGGAGGTACTGTCCTCACTCATTAACATCTGTCCTCATATATGCCAATTCTTTATATTGGAACCCTTATAAGGTACTTGGTTAAAGGGATGACAAACCTTTTGATCTTCATGAGAAATTGACAAAAATCCCAAAGTTCTGAAAATGGAGGTTTAAAAATAAATTTATGATGGACTAGCCTGGAACTAGGTCTGACCTGAAGTGATGTGAAACTGTAATCTTTATCCATCTCACTTAGTAATGTTAGGAAAATTGTGAAAGACTTTGAAACTGGCAGCAAAAATTCCTGGGTGTTCTGTCTCAGGCATCTTTCTGGATTATCTATGCCTGTTGTTACTGTCTTTGAGTTATTTGGAAATCTCTAAGTTGTAGGAAACTGATAATAATAATACAAATAATTCGTTCCTGTAGAAATGCAAATGAATTGTGTCCTGTATTATACAATTCTCTATTTTCCTGTGGTTACCAGTTTTGTATCTATTTGTAAATTCATTTTAGCATTCCTGATTGTTGTATATATATGGTACTTGGAATTCTCTTTTGAGCTGGTCCATCTTAGTGGTTGATTTGATAATGAATATTGTTAAATAATTTGCCTATGTTCATTTTATAATGAAAGTCCTGATTTTATATTATTTGAAAAAAAATTTTATAGTGTGAACAACCCTATCTTTTACTGTAGAAACATGAATACTTGCTAGGATTATTAGCTCATATACAGTATATAAACTAGATTACATTCCTGCATTTTTGAACAACTGAATTTATATGTATACACACACCTATACAGATATATATCTCTGTGTGTGAATGTGTATGTTTATGTGTTTTTATATATATATATGTATATACACACACATATATATACACACTAAAAATATAATCCAGAAAGGTTTCAAACATTGCTACTTTTATCATTGTTTTCCTGGTATTAAGTCAATTCAGTCACAATTTACTAAGTAGTTTGAGAAAACTGAAACCTAATTCAAATGAAAAAAATCTTTCAGTTGTGAATTTTCAGGGCAAGAGAGAAGTTATCAGTTATAAAGAAACCAGTAAGAATTCAGTGTTTTGATAACTTGTTATTCCTTGACACTTAGTCCAATATGTTGAACAGCACATTAAGAATTAGACAGGTGCAAAAACAGGCACCAGGATTGCATAGTAATCCTGTGTAAGCCATCAGTAAGCATAGCAGTACTCAGTGATAGGGTGTTTTTTTAGGCAGATGATCCTGATTTATTTATGTATGTATGTACAACAATGTAATGACTTTTTAAAAAATCTTATGCAGAGATTAAGGCTCCAGTTAGGGGCTTTCCAACTATTATTGACAGGACCATTCTGACCACTCCAGTGACCTGAAGCAGTCCAAACACCTACACTCTTTACCCTTCTTGCTTCTTGTTTGCTCCACACTTAGGAATAGGGCTGTGTAGTTAAATCCTAAAATGTCAGAGCCCAGAGAGTTCTTAGCATCTCTGAATCCAGGTCCCTCTCTTTTCCTCTACTTTTAATTAAATTAAATTAAATAATGACTGAATTTTTAAGCTTATCATTAAGACCTAAACCTAAAAATATAGATTTCTCATGTTGTAGATTCCGAAGGCTATATCCAGGGATCCTGGCTTGAGAAATAAGTACTGGTTTGATCAATCAGTTATATATGTTAACTGCAGTTCACTGCCTCTTTTCTGGAAGATGGCTGGGATGAAGAGGAAGAGAAATGGCATGTATGGATGTAGAAATCTGTAATGCCTTGCTCTCCAAGAAGCTGATAACTGGGAAGTTTGCATGTTCCCTTTATTAGTTTTGTGCTATAATGTAATACAACTTCCAGTAGAAATAAACATATTGGATTAATGCAATATTTATTATAACCCTATTTCCCCCCACTCCTGTTCTATATTTGGTAATTATTTGTCCTTATCTAATGATTTTTATAGCACTACTAAGAATGGACTTTTAAGGATATAGGTGACACTGAATACATCCCTCTACTGAATGGGGTTTGGATTTAATTTAGGGGAAGGTCTTCTGCTGGATTGTCTTTTTTGTTAGGCAGGGTGTTTACCTCGGTTAGTGGAGCTTTAGAACCTGTATTGCTTAGTCAGAGAGCTGGAGAGATCCATAGATATCTGGTAAAAACAAAAAACAAAAAAAAAACCTCCTTATTTTAACTACAGATGAGGAAACATTACTTTTATTTTTAATTAGCATGTCTTTCCTGTTCAGGTTTTAAAGTAGGACTTTTTTCTGTGCTTTTGCCATTAATGCTAACTTGGGGCAGACTTGCTATGAATAGATAACTGAGAAGAAAGCCCATCCTTGGTCCATTAAAAACTATACCACTAATACCACCACCTGTCCTCTCCATTCCTTTTGTTAATTCTAAAATCAATATTAAATACAAACCTTCTAGAGCCTTTCCTGGGGCTGTAGAAGCAACTGGTTCAAAAGAAGGCCTGCAAAGCTGAAACTTGAGTAGTGTGTTGGCAGTTCTACTTTTACCTACACTACTGTGATCTGAACCATTCTTGTCTGAATTATTTTGTGATAACCCCTGCAATGCCTTGTATCATACTATATTGCTATTTTTATGTGAAAAGCTCTTTCCCTCAAATAGACTGGAATCTTATTGTAGGCTGGATCTGTGTCTTAAGCTTTTTATACTTTGCATAGTATCTTGGTAAACATATGCCATCTTGTTCACATGCTGTGATTCAGTGGAAGTGGCTACCTGGGGTGCTATACCGAGGACCCTCATTCTTGACTCATTGAAAGCGTGCCCTAATTAATCATCACAGTCTGCCACGATCACAGGCATAAGAAGTGGTGGTGGACAAGTGCTCCAGCTTTGCCAGTCCTATGTAAGCCATCAGAATACATTTATTGATTGAGTCAGTGATTTATATTGCTATTAGATTAGTTCCCAAATGTAAATACTATGAATTCAGTGCTTTTTTGGTCTCGTTTTTTTTTCCTCCTCCCTCTACTGGATATATCCTAATGTCCTGGAACAGTGCCTTACCTAAAGTAGGGGGCTCAATAAAACTTTTCCCCCATGAATGAACTATTGAAAGGAATAGGAACCTTTGTACTAAACTTCATTTCACTTTTAACTAGTGATCTAGCAACACATAGTTAATAAAATAGATTACCTCAATTTTCTTAAAGTGTTCCAGTGTGAAGATTGGGATAATAGGAATGTGGGAACTCCTGAGAAGAAATCAATTGGAAATTCTTGCTTTGCTAATTTATTCAACAAATAGGTATAATATGTCTACTGTATGTCGAGTGTTCTACTCCTTGCCCTCATGGAATTAAGAGTCTAGTAGATTCCATCTTGCCCGTCGTGTGGTTACGGTTAAGTGGTGGGTCAAGTTTGTAAATATCTCTTAAGGCACCTAAATGCTTAAACAATGCATTAACTCTGAAGGACTTCCATTTTGGTGTAAAATAGTTGACAGGTAGCATACTGTCCAGTACTAGCGTTCTCCGCTCCACTTGTTTAGCTTCTTCTATAGCATTTGGGATCCCCACAAAGACCTTTTTTGTTCAGCAGGTCCTTTCATGTGTGAACTGGTATCACTCCTGTTTCTGAGGGTATGGATTTGTTCTTACTCACACTTATGGTATTGGGGGTCTGTACTTGGAAATAATGAGGGTGGGAACAGTGCTTTCTCAGAGGCTAGATCTTTTTTCTTCTGAGGTTCTTTGAGGTAGGTAGGTAAGGAAATGGGAGGAGTCCCCTTTGATGATGCCTGTTCTCCTCCAACCTGAGCACCTGATGGGCTGAAAACCACTATCCGCCTCCCCATTTTTGTCATTAGACACCAAGGGTTGGATTTCTAAGTCAAATAACGTTATGCCTATTATGTAAAGCCAAATTATTTTGTGAATTATCACAAACATTGATCTGTCCTTGACAGTACTTGGAGTCTTGCAGTAAATCTGCAGGCTGATAGTGTTAGCAGGGTGTCAGTTTTTGTCACTTGTAAGCTTACTTCCATCCACTGCAGTTTGAAAAGAGTCCACCATAACAAAAGCATTGTTATCTCTTAAACTTGGTTTTAACCTTCAAAGACTAATCATTTATTATTCAGTGTTATGCCTCAGTACTTTTGGTGACAATATATCATTTTTAATGTTGGTAACTTGATTTTTGTAATACAAAGACATATAAATAGGAGAAAAAGAAAATGATAGCTAAGTACTTTTATGGGTAGCAATCTGAATAGTGTTCTTGATGCAATTCATCCAACATTTATCTGCATAAATTATGGTAGTTAAAGAAGAGGAGCAGATGAGAAGTACACTTAAGGCCCTTTTTTATAGCAACATAAAATAGAGCAAAAATTACATTCATTACTTTTTAAAATATAGCAACTCTTTATTATAGTTTTCATTCATTGAAAGCAAATGTCTTGTTAGCTAATGAAACATTGTCTGATGTTATAGATCTGGTGTGATAGTAGGAGCAATATTTGCCTCTTTATAAAAACCTCACTGTAATGTCCCCACTTGGTCACTGGCCACTTGTTCTCAGAATATCAAGGGTATAAATGACCTTTAGGCAGGAAAGAAAAAAAATCTCCTTTATTAGCAAGAAGGCATAACTTAGAATGAATGTTTACTTTGTAAGCTCTAAAGTGACTTTGAAATGTGCAGGGTCTCTCTCTCTAGAAGCCACAAGGTCCTAAGCAGAACAGAGGGAAGAATGCTTTAAGATCTCTCGTTGTCCCCTTTCCTTTGCCACAGCAATCTTTTATCCCCCCTCTAAAAATAAATGGAGGAGACGGATGTTAGCTGACCCTATTGCCATTACCATCATACAATGTATGTAAATCAGACCATCGTGTGGTTGCCTTCAACTCACACAGAAAGGAATGTCCATTATTTCTCAATAAAATTGGGGGGGGGGAAGGTAAATGGGAAAACATTACTAGCTTTTTGGTTTTCATTTGCTGCATAAATTTCCCTTGTTAAGTTCTGCACAGAAATGATGAGGCTTGAAAAAAAAATAAGTAGAAGATGTGTTTATGCTGGAACGTTTCTGGTGCGAAGAAGGGCTGCCGAGGGCTTGCCTTCCTCCCTTTCTCCATTCCTCCTTCTCATCCTGGCTCTGGGCAGGCCTCTGGGGAAACAGGCAGCCCTGCTTTGAGGTGCTGATTTTTCCAGCTTGGTACACTTGGGTCCCACATCAGTTCTTACCCCTCCCCTCCTGGTCTTAGCTTGAGGCTTGTTTTGTTTGCAAAGATATAAAATCAGGCTAAACAGGAGGGAGGGGAGAGGGCAGAGATGAGAATGCCTGAAGGAGTAGCTTGTGGCCCCCAAGGTGGTCCCCAAGGTCTCCAGTCCTAACAGGTGGAGCCCAAGCTACGGAGCCTGGCTTGCCAGTGAAGACTTGGGACTTGTATTCTAGAATTCGCGGGGGAATTCTATGGACTTGTATCTCTGCTTCTCTTTACCCCACTGCTTTTTCTTCTGTCCCCTGCAGATCAGCATGTTCCCATTCCACCTTTATATGCTCTCTTTTCTTCCCTAGAGACTTAGGAACTTTACGTGAAATACTCAGAGGAGCAAGTCTGCTTGGTCCTCCTTGGGCACACTTTTTTTTTTTTTAATATTTAAATTCAATTTGCCAGCAGGGAGTGTAACATCCCCGTGCTCATCCCATCAAGTTTGGGCACACTTCCGACCCCCTGGTCCTGCTATCATGGTGGTGCTGGTGGTGGCTTGGGACGTTAGGACATTTATAGGGTTTCTAGATCAGAGCCAGCCTGAATCCATCCTCCAAGAAGGAAGTGAGATTTTTGGCCCTTTACTATTCTTTTTTTTAAAGATTTAAATTTATGATCAGAATCCTCAAACATAAGAACAAGCTGGGGGAATTGGGTAATGCAACTCCTTGTTCCCAGCACGTAGCCTCAATACCTAAAGGTCTAGACCTTTAGCTTGAAAGACCTGGCTGGTGCCTGATGCGTGGAAGGGTGGTGTGTGCAAGTATGCCAGGATCCCTAGTCATAACCCCATGACAGCTTCTCTTCCTGGGTTTTCTTTGATCCCATAGATCCCGTGTGCCTTCCTTTACAAAACAGACCTGTAAGAAAAACCCGGTGTCCTGTGCACCGTCCCTCGAATGTTCTCGTCTCACTTTTCTTTCAAGAGGACACGGTTTTACAAGCGCTGCTTGCGCAATAAAGAGATTATAAAGGTTTCAGAAGTAAATCATTTTTTAAAAGGACTTTCTCTACTCCACAGCTGCTCTTTGATTCCTTCTCATTAATTTTTTGTTATTCAGAGGAAAGAACTTTCTCACCTACTCTCCTCCTTTTGGGTTAGGTAGGCCCCTCCTTCTCATTTGCAAGGGCTCCATTTCCCTCAGGCTACTCTGGGACAAAAACCCAGAAGAAACTTGAAAGTAACACACGGGTTTCAAATTAATGGGTTCTAACTTTATTAGCATGACCTTAAAGTAGGTTACTTTCTTTTTTGGTATGGTCATCAGGGAAGAATGTGCTTATTCTGAACTGAGTGGCCTTCCAAGAGCTCTGTAGTTTACCTAGACAACACGCCTAGAAGGAGGGGCACCTTGGCAAAAAGAAGATGGTGCCTTTGAGATTTTGTAGGTAAGTGATTGTAATGATGCAGGTAATTTCTCCTCGGGCTTGTCTGACAGGGCCCTTTGAAGGAGCTGGTTCTCTCCTTCAAGGTACTAACCCTTCCTATAGAAACCATTAGCTCCAACCACTGGGGCCATCTGTTCTCTGCTATGATGCTTACTTGTATTTTTTCTTTCCACCATTGGCTTTTGAGGGCCTGTAGTCCTACTCAGGGGGTTGCCTGGTATTACAGACTGTTTGCCTTTTTGCCTGTAAAGATTATAATTGCTTTTAAGAGGTGAAATGATGTTATCATAAGAATGAGGCAGAAAGTAAGTATAGTCTGGTTCACACTCTACTTCCTTGCTTCTGATGTGTGGAGTAGGACCTGCCAGAAGCCGTACGCTTCCCGAATATATTCGTTAAAAAGAAAAAACGGAGGGCGTGTGTTTGCTGGAACACCATTTCATTTAAGGGGCTGCCTTATGGAACCTTGTGAGTAGGTTGTAGGGTGGAGGATAAAACCATTCAAAGCCATGCCGTGTCATCCAAGCCTCCTCACCCACTGAGGGTGTGGATGAAGGGAAATCTGAACATTGCTTAGGCCTCACCAGCATAGACTGTCAGAATTAGAAGTGACCTTGCAGGTCACCTGGTTTCAAACCTTCATCTTTCAGCTGAGAAAACAGGCATGTTTGGTATTGTGTATCTTGACCGTGTTATTCAATAAATACAAATTGTTGACTGATGAAAGCCCATGCTCAGTGCTGATGCAGGACGCAGGACTGCGACTCCTGTTAGACCCAGACTGTGCCCTCTAGCGGCCCCTAGTCTTGGGGCAAAACATGGATGTAAACCCATGTACTCTCTAAGGACCCTTTGATTCTCAATTTTGTGTTCCAGAATGATAAATTGCTGAGCAGAAATGTGAAGCCAGCTCACAAACGGGTAACAAATTGGGTGTAGAATATTTTTTCTCTGCACTCTGACCTTTTGTGTCTGGGGATGCTATGAGGGGCTGGGACCTCAGTTGGACAGGTAGTCAATATTGTTTCTTTATTCTCTGTCTTCACCCTTTATACAACCCTTCTTTACAACTTTCCATCTTTTATTTCTCAAGCCATTCTGTGACTTCCCATTAGTATCATTTCCCTATTTATTTTCTCTACTCTGTTCTTAGCATGCTGCCGGACACACAGTAGGAATGGAATAAATGTTTGAAGTACTGGATGAAAGGAACTGTCACCTTCTGTGAGGACAATGAGAAGTTTGAGGATTAGGAAAATAAAAAGAAACAGGGTTTGGAAATCTTAACTGACTTATTTTCCAGCTTCTTGTCTTTGGGAAACTGCATTACATGAGTAATACTTTAGCACCGGTGCTAAGTTTTGCCTTGAACAGATATTTAAAAATATCCCCGCTTTTGTGTGTCGGGTTCACATGGTGCGCATACGTGTGCACGCAACTAGTAGTATAAGTTTTAAAGAAGATACTATGCCAGGCCATTTATTTCACTTGATTAAGCCATTAGAAAAGATTAGAGGTGTCTTTAGTTGTGGGGAGATAAGTTCAACAGGGAACGGATTTCAGAAACATCTGGGCAACATACACAACACCTTATCTTTAAATGCAGCTGTTTGTATTTTTTTTTTATAACAGATAAGAATGATAAGGTGGAAACAGCATGTTTGAAAGCTCCAATTTCTTACATCTCATGCAAGTTTCTTCTCATGGCTTTGTTCAGATATATAAATATATGGAGAACCTGGGGTTTCATTTTTCTTTTTTTCCTTCGAGAATATTATCTCTATCTAAATAAGTGTCCTCACCCAGTGATTGAATGTTGCTGTTGGACTCTTCTGTCTTAAATAAAGTTAACCTTAAAGAGCCCCCTCCCCCCGCCTCAGATAATTGTTCCTTCCTGTTCACTTGGAAGCACTTACAGTGCTGGTGTTACTGCCCAAGTGAGGGTACTTTTATGATAAGTGGGGAGGGACAGGGGGTCAGGATTTCCTTGACTTTTTGCCTTTGCTTTTATTAACTCTGCAGAGGTGCAGAGCTGCTGGGCGTTGGGGATCTGTGGTCAGAAATTTCTGAGCCAAGACACCCAGTTTCTGCATGGGGTCAGTGGGTGGTCAGCTGAAGGGACAGGACAGCCGAGGGCTATGTCTGGCATGTATAAGTTTCATCGTGGTTTCTATCAGGTGACCGTGAGGACGATGATGAGCCCTTCTTTTTCTATGGGAATGGCTGGTGAGTCAGTGCAACTGCTTTTTACATTCCACATAGTTGTGAAGGGTAAGTCTGTGTTCGGCTGGTTGCAAGCTTCTGTAGTGATCATAATTTTAAGTCCTTGACAATGGGGGGTGGGATCTTACGTTGGTCCTGTTAAACTCAGTAGGGTGGAACTCAGAGGGAGCTATGAAATCCAAATAAAGTCCATTATTTATAGGTACAGTTGACACAGGTGAAGGCCAAGCCTTTTACTTGAGGGCAAATATGGCCTTGACCCTGGAAGTGGTAGGATGTGAGCTGGATTTCACTGTGTACATTCACTAATTGCTCTTCTCTGCTGTGAAATGTTGCCTGTGGATCCAGAAGAATTGATGTTTCTTCAAAATCATTTCCTAAAAGATGCTGGGACCTTGGTCACTTGCAGCTTATACTAATGGGGATTCCTGTGTGCAAGTGGGCAGGGTGGGCCAGGCACCTGACCCGAGTATGGCTCTGGAAGAAAATGTCAAACTAAGACAAGAGGTCCTTTGGACTAGGATGCGTGTGCAGCCTGAGGGGCTTAGAAGATTTTTATAGAGTTAATTTCGCAGAGGCAGCATGAGGTCAATTCTAAGAGGCTGGGCCTATTCTTCCTGGATTTATCCTGTTCTATCACATCGGACATGTTATGTCTTCTTCCTGGCTTGCAGGGGACCCATTTATAAAATGAAAAGATTGCACCAGGAAACTATTGTTCAAACACTTTAAAAAAAACTTACAAGTCTCATAAGGATAAGCATTTTACTTTGTAATCCAGTGTAAACACACACAGGGTCACATTGATCATGACCTATGGTTTGAAAAACCACCTATACCAACTGATTTTTAAGGTCTCCTTCTAGTTGTCAATTTTTCTTGAAGGACAGCCATATTAATTTCACTTCATGGAATCCTCCTTGGGAGTGTGGGTTATATCCTTAAAGACTTTTTCAAAGTCTGATCTAAGCATAATTATCAAGGCATAGTGGTTTTTTCCCCTGCCCCCTGCCTCTGTGGTTTAAAACACTGATTCCCAGAGAGATGGCCCACTGTAACTCACTGTTCTCTCTGCTGAATTGGAGAGTGATACAAAGATCACAGTTGAAGGCTGTTGAAATGTACTGAATGTTCATTGACATGGAACCTTCTAGGAATATTTTGATTGGTGTCACTGATGTGTATGGTGGGAGGGTTTAAAGCCTTTCAAAAACTTCTTCCCTTTCTGGGTAAATGATCCCAGGCTTTGACTCCAGGCTTAGCTGTATCTCTGACTAGTGCTACATTCCTTGGTGCCATTTCTGGATACTTGGCTTGAGGCAGATACTTTCTTCTGTGATTCCAGGAGGTGAATTGCTTGGACTTCTGGACATTCTTCTCAATCTGTGCATGACTAACCTGTGTCTAGATAGCAGCTGAATGGGATGTTGCAAACACATTTCTGATACTAAAGATAGTTTGGATGAAAATGATCTGAATTTTCTTCCTAGTATTTTTTGACATTTTTGGACCTCTAGTTCCCATCTGAAAATATGATTCATGGGGGGCTTCATTTTTACCCTGAACTGTTTCGTCTCTGCACGTGGCCACATCATCAGCTCCCTGCCACAGGCAGACACAAACTCACCATTCCTTCTCATTTCAAAGGCAACATTTCTTTTGGGGCTGCCCATTGAATTCTCATTTTCTTCTAAAGGGCACCTTTTTTCCTTGGTTGATGATGATATTTGGCTGTGAGTGGTCATACTTATGTTTGCTCTGTGTACTCTCTTCTTCACCCTCTTTTCCAATATTTTTTTTCCAATTTTATCACCTTTCTTAATTTTTTGGAATGATGTCTAAGTAAATTCCACCAAGGAGTGATTCTCTACACTCTTGTCATTATAATTTTGAAATAAAAAATGGCTTCCAAACTAGGCACCTGATTAATACATCTTTACTCATGAAGGAAGTGTGGCTCTTCATATTTTCATTTGCTACCTTTGGCTTGGCCTCACCTTGCTTGTGTGCTGCCACCTATTATTCCTAAAGCCCAAGCTGTGAGAATCTTGAGTCTTTTTTCCTGTAGTACTCCAGCTCTATCTTTACTGATACTTGAATATTTATTGTGTGGGAGCTAGTAATGAAAGTATCATGGCATGTTAACTTTTAATTTTCTCAGATTTATGAGGAACACCAAAAAGTACAGGCTATCTCTGGAATGTGTTGGAGAAAAGAAGTTGGTTTGTCACAAAAATTTATTTATTCCCGTGGGAATGATGCCAGTGCCCTATGCTACATGGAATATGATTTGTTGCAGAACATTTCATTCCTCTTCAAACTGTGTATATTTGTTAATGACTTAATTTATGGACCAAGAAGAAGCTTAAGATATTCTTGGTATGGAGATATCCTAACAGAGTGACATTGGTTGGCTGTAAGAATTCCCATCTGGTTTAATTTCTTGAATCTGGAAGCGGGATGGAGGAAAATTTTCATGAATGTTTGAAAAAAAAAATGTAGGTGCAGATGTCCCAGGTCAAAAGGCATACATAGGGATGAATCAAGGTTTAAAAAATAAGGCCCATTCATTTTTAATGGTTGGGCTTTTCTCAGTTATTTCATTAAAAAGGCACAGTTCAGTGAATCCACAATGTATATTATCCTGTAGATATCTTAAAAAAATGCACAGATACCTTAAAAAAAAGCATGTGAAAAAAATGGTTGTTATATGAACTGAGGACAATGCTAGCCAGCTTCTGTATGCAAAAATAGCTCACTGGAGGCCACAGAGGAAACTTTACTTTCACACTGACCTTACTTGTTGTTTTGTCCTTTTCTGATAACTGGAGAAGCAGCAGTAATACTAGAAAACCAGGTATCACTTAATGATCCACGGTGTGAATTTTGGTTTAGAGTTTTATGTTGAGGCCAACTACCCACTAAGTTAAAAAGCCGCCTCCTAAACTAAAAATTGGGCCACCCATCCCTGTTCCCAGAGAGGTCATTTGTTGGTAGCATTCAGTTTATAAAAATGTGAATCAAACGTAAAGTTATTTTTGCTTCTTATATTGATTTTGTTTTAATTAGATGGTAAATACCCAGTGTTTTATAACTGTAGATATCCTTGTTGTAAAATGTATTGTTTGTCCCCCCAAGCTAAACTATAGATGAGATCTATAGAAATGGAAGCAAATGAGTTCCCTTACACATGGACATTCATACATACCTAAACACATATATGTATATACATGTACACAGACCTGCACACATATACAGAATCACAATACATGTGCATGCATATATGAACACACAATTGCACACATATACATACAAATACACATGTATACACACCATAGTAATTTATTATCCAAATTAGCATGCTTTATTTATAATTATACCAAGATAAAGGATATAGACTAGGACTGTCCCAGTCAACCTGGGATGCATAGTCACCTACTTCTATAGTACATTGTCTTCCAGTATGACAAGAAGCTCTCAGTAAGAGTGTCAGTCTGTTCCAGGGATTTTACATGTTTAGTCCAAGACCACCATGGGGAGAAATTTAGTAAAGACTTCACATCCCTTAATAGAATTAGTCACTTTCTACTGAGGTGTTGAAGCTAATTCTGATGATCTCATCTATAGCATTGGCAGCATTATTCACAGATTTGCCTCTGTTGGTTTTCTCTAGAAGCCCTCGTTGTTTGCATTTTTTATAGAGGTAATTTGATTTTTATTAATATAAGTCATAGAGTAGTTTGGCAACTGGATACTCCACAGACGTGCTGTTTCCTGTTCTTCGTTTACTTTTCTCTTGTCATCAAAATGTTGACAGCTGCATAACTCTTTTTAAAGCATTCATAACCTGACAGATATTACAGATATTTGTCATTTTACTTCCAGTAAGTGACAGCTGAAATTAGCTTTTCACAGTATTGGAGGATAGCGCGGGTGTAGTGAGTCCGGTCAAATTTGTATCACAGTTCTTTAATGTGTAAGTGATTGCAAGTCTTGTTAAGGAATGAGGACTGGAAAGATGTGGGTGGAGGATCTGGAAATCCTTGGTTTTGGGATATGCTGGAAATTAAACTGGCAGGATAGTGGTGCCTCTCAAAGGGTTGATAAGTTTCAGTGATGAAAGAATCCTTGGAAGCACATCCTAAAATCATGCTTCTGATGCTCAGCCCGTCATGGTGTCCTTAAACAGAGAATCTTCCTTTTCTGAGTGGAAACCTCTAGAATTGGAAGTTCATCATCAATCTGTTACGTCTCTAGAAAACATTAAATGTTTGAAGCCAATTCTTATGTTGAGGCCAAAGCTTCCACTTTGTCATTTTTTACCCACTGGTCCTGATTCTCCTCTCTGATTGCTGTTAAGTCTGAAATGTAGTTTTTAGAAAGAATTATACAAATAATGACTGAAGTTTGTGGATCATATTCATTGTGCTTGGCATTAAGGAAAGCACTTCTAAATGCATTATCTTACCTCATTCTCAAAACTTTGGAGAGTAGGCATTACTGTTACACCTAATTTGAAGAAAGTGAGTCTCAGAGAGTTTGGAGTAAGTTGGTAAAATTCACACAGCAAGTGGCAGATCCAGAATTCTCGTCCACTTCTGGAGGAGGCTAAACCAATCCTTTGTGATCTTGCCTAAGTCACAAAACTCCTTTGGGCCCCTTTAACAACAACAACATAAACATCACCAGGATCACAGACTACCATTCTGAGGGTGTTATCTAAGTTGGTAGCTTTGCTCTGTTTTTTTCATTCTATCCTATCACTACTCCCCCTCTTCCCAATGATTTCGAGTGTATCCACTTTTCAAGGCCCACGAGAAATCCTGATTCCTCTTTGGACTTTATTTAGATTTTTCCCAGTACACAATAATTTCTCCTTCTTTGGCGCTCTCTTGCATGTTCTATTGTTTAAATGTTTTTAGTGGCAAATAACAGGAAAAGAAAAAAAAATAGAAACTAACAGCTCCTCACACTGTCTTAAAGGCAAAAAGGGTCAGTGTTGGTTCTCATGGTAGCAGTGGTTTCAGGTAAGGCTTGAGCCAGAAACAGTCTAATGAGATCTGGTTGTTCTCTCTCTGTCAGTTGCTCTTCCTCTGTGAAGGCAATGCCCTGTTGTGAGGTGGCTGCAGATAGTTAAGAATGTGTATATCTTTGTTCAAATCTAGCAGGAGAGTTCTTGCATTCCCCAAATCGAATCTCACTGGCTTCATGGGTCAGAATGGGGTCTGCAATGAATGTTTGGGTCTTCTCTAAATTCATATGTGGAAATCTCAACCTCTAATGTGATAGTATTAGGAGATGAAGCTTTTGGGAGATAATTTGGTTGTTAGGGTGGAGCCCTCAAAAATGAGATGAGTGTCCTTGCAAAGGAGACCCTAGAGAGCCCTGCCCTGGGAGGATATAACGAGAAGTTGGCAGTCTGCAACCCCGAAGAAGACTCTTGCTAGAATCTCAGAACCTGACCATATGGATACTCTGTGTTTGGGCTCTAGTCTCCAGAACTAGGAGAAAGAAAAGTGTGTCATTTGTTACAGCAGACTGCGTGGACTAAGCTTGGAATCGGTCCTATCCTGAAACCAGTTATTGTGGCAGACTGGGGAGATGGGATTCTGCTTGGTAGGATCATGCCGGTTGGGCTCTATCCTGGGACAGGAGAATGGAGTCCATTGCACCCAAAAGAATTTAGGGACATCTAGGAAAATGTTACGAAAAGAATCGAGGAGATGGATGAGAGAGAAATTGCCAACAATTGTCCAGTGACTCTGATCCATTTATATTCTGTATTTGATTGGGTGTCTAGTCATCTATAAGTCCTAACAGACTGAAAGTCCCTTGAGGACAAGGACCTTGCAATACTGTTGTTTTTTTCAAATCTCTTTCTGTCTGTGCTAGCTCATCTCCCACCTCCCTCCCACCTCCCTTGTAACTCTTAGACCATTTTTTTTTTGTCGTCATCATCACAGTGTCAAACTGATTTCTTGACCTCAACTGGGAAATAAAGCTTCTAAATTTCACTTTGGATTCAGCTTAGGGAAGACCAGTAGGTTGTGAAGTCCTAGAGGACGTTATGTTTTCTATTGGATCCCTGCATGTTGCATGTGCACAATAAGAATGCTGAATGATTTTTTTTTCTTTGCTAGCTAACGTCATCTAGTATGAAATAGGCTATAAAAGAAAATATCCAGTAATTCTATAAACTGCCATTGGGAGGGGGAAGTAGGTAGAACATGAAGACAGTAATGAAATTAAAGTTTAAAAGAAATCCTCACCATTGAGTACATCCCTCCCTTATTCAAGTATAACTTAATTACATAATTGGATATGCTTTGCAATAGTGAGTTAACCTGCTGGTGGGCACAGAGAAAATATTATGTAAGGAGAGTGTTCCCGTCTTTTTAGCATGTTAAATGTGTTGTTAATGAAATTGGAAATTTCAGACCACTATAGATTTATCATAGGTAGTGCGGCATGAAGGGAAAGTTATATTAACCTTTTGTTGATTTGAAGTCATTTTATCTTATGCTCAGGAGCCCAATTAACATTATTGATTTGAATCCTACTCATCAAGATCAACTTATTTTGTGTTAATTTCCTTCAACACAGAGAGAGCTGAAACCAAGCACAGAGGAGTTGAGACAGAATGATTGATTTGACCATGAAAAGCATGTTTTGTACCATAATCTCATTTTAATGCTTCAGTAGTTAAGTTGTGCCAAATTGCTTTTGATGAGGCAATTGTTTTCTGGTTGGGATCCTCCTTAGACCTTACATTGGTCAGCTATTTCCACAATATTGCTACATAAGAAACTGCCCCATTCATCTTTCTTTCTGTTCACACTGTGCAGGTTGACTGTGGTTTGGGTGATCTAGACTGGGTGGCTCTGCTCTAGGCAGTGGGGTAGCCGCCTTGATCCTGGGCTCGGGGCTGGATTCAGGTCTGCTCCATGAGTGTGTGTTCTGGGGCCTAGGCTGACAGAGTAAAGGCTTCCTGAAGCATGCTCTTCTCATGGTGCATCAGTGGAATGCATGAGCCAAGCCAAATTGCTGTGTGCCGTGAACACACCCAGAGTCTCTGCTTATATCAATCACATTGCTGAATCTCATTGGCCTGAGCAAGTCTCCTGTCTAGGCCAGTATCAGTGGGACAGAGAGGCCAACTGTGGCCACAGTGGGAAAGGAAGGGCATGGCAGTTTGCTGGACAATAACCCAAATTATCATGGGCCTCAGGCCTTGTAACTCTTAGAACAGTTTTTTGTCATCATCATCACGGTGTCAAACTGATTTCTTGACCTCAACTGGGAAATAAAGCTTCTAAATTTCACTTCGGATTCAACTTAGAGAGAGACCAGTTCTGTAGGTTGTGAAGTCCTAGAGGACGTTTTGTTTTCTGTTGGATCCCAAGGGGCTTAGCATGTAATAGACTCTCAGTATATATTGTACGAATGAATAATGAATGACAGCCTTGTTTCCTTTGGAGAACAGTTAAATAAAACTGGGAATGCATGACGGAAGTTAAATAGAAGGAAAAGCTGTTAGGAGTTAAAGCAACAACGGGGTGGAGGGTGGAGAGTGGAGAGAGAGAGAGAGAGAGAGAGAGGGAAGCACAAATACACACACATAGAAGTGTGCACATATAGATACTATATATTACATAGCATATATGCAAGTGCTATTCAGTTTACCTGAAACCCTGTGAAGAAGGAAGGTAATGGTCAGGGAAGCCAGGTTGTGCAAAGATCAGACACCTGAGAAAGAGAAGAGGTAGGCTTTGGACATCTGCTGTCAAACTCCAAGTCAGATGTTCCATATTAGGGCTGCTTCTGGGAAGTGGGTGGTGAATTTTTATTTTCTCTCTCACAAGGACTTTGCTTTTACCTTGAGCCTGACTGTTTGACTCAGCGCAGCATCAATTCCCCGGAGACTGGTCTGTTAAAAGTGGACACATGGAACGTAAGAAAAAGTGGAGCAAATGACTGGAGATAGAAGACTGCTTTCCCTTTCCATTTGAAATTAATGTTCACTGTATAAAAAACATAAAGCATATCCATCCCCAGGGACTCGCCTGACATTTTAAAACTTTCATCTGCTTTAATTCACGATGTTCGAGGAGGGGATTTACACGTAGCTGAGCTCCAGTGGCTAGTTGGCCGCTGTGTGCATTTCTTCTCCTGTCGTTGCTAGGCTGAGCTTTCTGCAAGGCCCAAAGAAATTATATAGCTTATTTAACTCCCTCTAAAACCAATAATGGGCCTATTCAGATTTTATCTGTAATTTTACTTTGTTGTTGAGCAGTATTAATAATGCTGTTGTAAACCAGGCCAGGGCGGCACTCACCACATTTTCTCAGCGTCAGTGATAGGATAAATAGCTAGCTGCTCCAGGAGCACAAAGGGAAACAGGTAGATGGTCTCAAGTGCAAGTTAGACATGCTTGCCTGGATGGGAGCCGTGTGAGTATCACATCTTGCAGATTTGGCAAGGACTTTAAGAGTCCTGTATTTCAAACTGGTTTTTATAGAAACTCGCTGCAGAACCAGGCAGGATTCATCATGGCTGAGATATATCACACTTAGTACAGTATTAAATTCCAGCAACGGAACGATGCAAAACCAGTTCATAACCTTATAAGAACATTGCATGCTCTAGTAATCAGAGAGAAATACTGTATATCCAAATTAATGGAGAATAAAATGTCGTGCACTCTGTTTTTGGTGTCAGACGAGGTTTCTAGGTGGTGTTCATTTGCTCTCCCTTACCGTGCGTGTAAACTGGCTAAGGTGGGCCTTGCGTCTTTCTGGAGTTTATCAGCGCGGTGGACTGGTGCATGCGGAGGACATCTGCTCTGGGCATCCTTCGCTGGGCAGACACCTAAATAAGGTCTTCCTTCGTTTTTGCAAGATTGATCACATACATAGTATGTACCAGACACAATGGTGAGTGTGAGGATTCCAAGGTGATTGTGACTTAGTTCCTCCCCTCATGGAGCTGCCTCTGACCAGGTCCATAGCAAGCCAGGAGTTCATTGCAATTCTGGGATGTGTCCCTCACCCTATTTAACAGGTATTTATGGATCTGATTCTTAACTGAGGTTGACATGCACATGTTTTTAACGGGATCCTTGAAAGATCTTTAGGGATTAGTTCAGTATTGCCTGTGGCCAAGGGTGAGAAGTCTTGCCATTCCCATTCTGCTTTGGTCAAAAATACTTGTTGAGTCTTCACATTAAATATTAACCAGACAGGGGCACCTGGGTGGCAGAGTTGGTGAAGCAGCCAACTCTAAATTTCGGCTTAGGTCATGATCTCTGGGTCCTGGAATAGAGCCCCACGTCAGGCTCCACGCTCAGTGGAGAGTCTGCTTGAGGATTCTTTCTCCGCCTCTCCCTCTGCCCCTGCCACCCACCCACCCATTCTCTCTCTCTCTCTCTCTCTCTCTCTCTCTTTCTCTCAAATAAATAAATCTTAAAAAAATATTAACTAGACAGTAGCATGAGGGATTATCAGTGTCTCTACCCCACTCTGAAAATTACCAGCCAGTGAGAGAAATGTGAACATAGATTCACATGAGGGACTATGGAATTTCCTTGAGAATCTTTTAAAATTAGTAGAAACTTTAGGCTGAGATAGGTCAAAAGATCTCTCTCAGACCTAGAATTCTAGGCATTTGATAGGAGGAGTTCTCTTTCACCTCTGTCCTCCTCCTTTTCCCAGTAACTGTCATTAAAATGAATTTTACCTCTGGGCCCATTTTGCAGGAGGCCCCGCCTGTAATTTTAGATTTTACTGGAGGAAAGGTCTAATTGTAGAAAGTTCTTAGCCCACATTGCTAAGACTTACAAATATGAGAAAAGCCATAGCTTGGGGTTTGCTGTAGACAACTTAACTGATGCCTACAAGGTAGCATCAGAAGGCAGAAGGTTACCGAAGGCTCTATTAAAACCTGCTATCAGTTCTTCTTCAGTCTGGCCCAATTTCGCTTTCAACTCTGTTGAGACGTTTACATTCTTCCTTTAATGAGCGCTAAAACATTTTCCAAAGACTTTAGAACCTGCCATGTTGAGATGCAAAGGGAAGAATGTGATAAAGAGAACTGATTTGGGGGTGAATGCTCACCGTGCCCTGCCGTGAAAAGGATTCATGGCATATCAGGCTTTGAACCAGGTGGCCTCCGGCTTCCCAGCTCTGTGAGGATGCTGAAAGCGGCCTGGAGAGTCAGAGGAGATGTTATCTCTGATCCCACCAAAGAGAACACATTTCCCACTCTATCTCAAGTTCGTCCTCATTACTGTGCAAATGTGGTTGGGCATCTGTATTTGTTGACATGCCCTCTACTTATTTACATAATAAACTCCCACCAAACAGCGGCAATTAATTCTTTTGCTGTTTTCAGTTTTAAAATTGGATCTTTTCTCCTTCTGGTAGTTAAGTGAGTCACTTAAATTTAATTTTATAGTCTTTTTGAGTTCAGATAATACAGACACTGATTTTGCCAGACATAAAGCTAGTGCAGTCATGCCCTGCTTCTGGGAATGTTACTATACACATAACGATACCAATAAATAGAAAGATGCTTTCAGGCTTTTTAGCTAGAGGCTTAAAATGTGCCTCACTATATTTAGAAGTGTTTTGAGAAAAGACATTTCTTTTCCTAGAGGATTTGAAAGTTTCGAGGTTCTCTCGGCCTCTGAAGGACAGGTTTACTCCCCCACGTGCTTTTCATATGATGGTAAACATGGACAGTAGCATTTCAGGCCAGAGGTCACTATATGGCTAGTAGGATTTCAACCCATTTGTTCAAGTGCTTGGAGGGATACCTCCTTAGAGAAAGAGATGGCCACGGTGAAGGCTCACCTGAGTTTTCTGGCCTGCCCCCATCCATCTGGCCCCCCGGTATCCATTCATTCATCCATCTATCTTCTAGTATGTTCGTTGAGAGCCTGTGGATTTCCACACACTGGGGGAGCAAGATAAATAAGACGTGGCTTCTGGCTTTGATCAGGGAGCAAAGACATATGTAAATAATTTCAGCATCATGTGATAAAGGCTATGATTGAGGGATATACAGTGATATTGATAAGGGGGTATATTGGCTGAAGGAAGTCTGGATGGCTTTTCAGTGGAAGGGCAGTTTGACCTGACCCTGATATGAGAGAGTGGAATACAGAAAAAGAAGATAATGAGCAACAGCAATCACATTAACCAAACAATAATGTTTACCCTTTACTGGCTGCTTACTATGTGCCAGGTCCTTCCTGCTTTACTTGTATCATCTCATTTAGTCCTTACAGCAGACACGGGAGGTGCAGGGCCCATGGTCATCTCTGTTTTACAGATGGGGACTTTGAGGTGTGGCAAGATGAAGAAATGTAAGGTCCCATAGGTAGGAAGGCATAGATCTGGCACTGGAACCTGAGCAGGCTGCCAAGCAGGAATGCTGCACAAGAACATTCTCTGCTGAAGGAATGATGGGCAGGGGGGTGTGAAAGAGAAGGGCTCAGGGAGGAGGGAAGTCCAGCACGATTGAGCGGGCCGGTGTGATTGCAGCCCTTGGGTGTATGTGAGTGCAAAGGCAGAGGAGGGTGGGGGTGTGCTGAGCCCTGGAGGGTACCTGGTGCCATCCTCTTGCCCTTTGCCATCTCAGCTTGAATGTGACACTTGTTCAGGGAGGCAGTCCCGAAGCCCCCCGGCCAAGTAAGAGCCCCTTACTATTTTTGTTTTTCTTTCATGGTGCTTGTTTATCTGTAAAACTTCCTTAAACAGCAGCTCTCTCCCCAACCAGGCTTCAAGCTCCAGAGAGGAGGGACTCTATGTGCTCTGTTCACTCTGCATTCTAATGTTTAGTGCCTGGCAAACAGCAGGTGTTCAATAAATATTTGTTGGCTGGTTACCTGGTTAGTTCCTAGACCTTTTATTTACTTTGTTCATTAATGGTTCCTCTGTTGTTGTCTATTTTCATAGTATCCTATCTTCCACATCTTCTGTAAACCAAACAGCAGAAGCCTTAAGCCATCTTCATTTGGAGGTATTCAATAATAATAGCAAATATTTTAGCTAAAGGCATATTTTCCCTCCAGAAGCTTTGACTCAACCTAACATGTGTGTATTATGAAATCACTTCTTCTTTTAGATTTCTTTCCAACCAGCACATCAGATCATAAGTCATAACAGTAAGAATAATAGTTGAGCAGTAGGCTCTGCATAGCTGGGGAAGTGAAGTGTTTGGGGAATTACTCAGACACTACTTCATCTTACGTGGAGCCTCAGGAGGTGGCTAGCTGATTTCTTTTAGGTGGACATGCTTCTCCAGGTCATCCCCTCTCAGGTCCGTGGTGGGGAACAAGCCGTGCTTCTGCGTCTGCATACATGTGAATCATAAAGTGTTCTATGAAGTATTTGTCCCACAACTGATTGGGGAGCCAACCTTTGCTGCCAGAAGAGGTGAGAGCTCTCCCTCTGGTAGGAGTTGTGCATGTTTCTGGGGTGCCTGGTGTTCAGGTTCTGTGGGGGAGCGTGTAGGTGGCGGACCCATGGCCCCTCATTCTGGACTGGTGTGCTAATCCGGCCCAACTGGGAGCCGGGCTTTGCTGGGGCCCTTGGTGAAAGGGTTCCCTTCATCCTTGGCACACAGGTGGCTTTCCCAAGATGAAGGGTTTCCCCGGCTCGTTTTCATCCCAAGTGACTGATGTGCTGCTGGGGGGAGGGAAGGCTCCTGCCCACCAGTTCTCCTACCCTGCAGCCGGCTGGCTCTGCGTGCGGCCGTGTGATAGTAGATCCACAGAATCTTCACGTTCAGTCCTTGGGTTGGACTGGTTCAGTGGCTTTGAATTTAAAATAATTTTTGGGGGGCAGCCTGGGTGGCTCAGTGGTTTGGCACCTGCCTTTGGTGCAGGGCATGATCCTGGAGACCCGGGATTGAGTCCCACGTTGGACTCCCTGCACGGAGCCTGCTTCTCCCTCTGCCTTTGTCTCTGCCTCTCTCTCTCTCTCTCTCTCTGTGTGTGTGTGTCTCTCATGAATAAATAAATAAAATCTTTAAAAAAATAAAATAATTGTTCTGGCTGTGACTGACCTTGGAGAATGTATTTCCCATTACAGTCTGCACACACATGTATGTTTATACAACTGAATGAGAACTGTCACAAAAACAATACTTACCCCCACTTATGTGCAGCGTACTCTGATATGTTACAATCTGTTAACAAACGTGAGAAGCACTCAGGAATTCGATTCCACGTGCAGCTGCTTTTTGAAAAACTGTGGCTGGATCTCCTGGCCTTCATCAGATCTAATGCTGAGATCTACCCTTTTATGGGCAAGGAAGAGATGCTTAAAGCCGATGCCAGTATCCTACAACTAGTTAATGGCTAAGTTGGGGCTGTAACCCAGGAGTCATTACTTTGATCCGGTATCTTTACATAAATACCTATTACTCAGAGTATCTCTTTGGGTATGTGTGTGTGTGACTTTTCTGGTTAGGTACCAAGTGGCAAACTAATAGCGTGTAGGAGCCAACACCCTGTACTTTCCTGCCTGGACTTAACCCACACCCTCTTTCCCTTGCAGAACCCTGTTACCTCTTGGCCAGAGGACTCAGCCAGTTTAAAGTTGTGTATGTTGTCCACCCAGAGGCAGCATGCATTGTTCTGCTGCTCTGGGCTCACCGTTCAAAATGCATGTGGTTTACGTCTTCAAGCAGCTTACCGTCCCATTGAGGTGTTGTTGCAGAGCTTCAGTCTATCAGCCCAGAAGCCTAAATGGATAAACAGGGTATGAGAATTGTGCTTTGGAAAAGAGGGTCTACTCTGAGACTTTTTTTTTTTTCCTCCCTATAACAAGGAATCGGCTTTTGTAGCAAGGAAGCGTGAAGCTCTGATCACAAGAGAAGGGAGTGGTGCTGGAGATGCCTGACTCGAATTTGAACTGACAAGGTCCATCATCCTGGTTATTGTTGCCCTGACCTTCCCTCTCCTCCGTGGCTTCTCCTTGCTCATCCCTGGGCTCCATCACCCACTTCTAGAACAGAAATCTATCCCCTTTGGGCAGGAGGTGGTGCCTGCCAAGTGTGGATAGGGCAGTGGTATTTTGAAAGATCATGTTGAAAATATCCAGTCTAAAAATATGGGTACGGTGGGGCTGGATAGTTAAAATCTGACCTATTTCACCACATCTGAAAAATACACTTTCTGTTCCTCACCCCTTGTTCACCTGTGAGCACCCTAGCTTTAGCTCTCTGAAGCCATTGTGGTTGTTGTGAGGATGCCTGAATCCCTGACGAGGAGCAGCAGGGAAGAGGTGAAGGAGGCAGGCGAGCATCCCTGGAATGCCACTGAGCCTGTGCAGTCATGACAACTTCGTCTCCATAATGCTGAGCGCAGCAATTGAGGAATTCAACGGAGATGCATTATTTTGTGGCTTGGGCTCATCTGCTCTGCTTCTGGCACCTGGGCCGCCACGGGTACCTGTGTATTTGAACTTGTGAGAGTGGGTGCCCTGTGTTGGGTTTCCCCTGCTCTGTTGAGGAGCACCGAGCTATTTCCTCCTTTGAAATGCAATAGGCAGCTGTTCTGGTTTTTGCCCATCACTCCTACTGTTGGCTGAGTGGCGCGGAGGGACCCCTTTCCATAATATAGTGCTTTGGCTGGTGTAATTCTGATTTAGAAAAACAGCTTCACTTGGAGAGAAACATTAATTAGATGCAAAGAGGGAGTTATTTCCTCCTGCGGGTGGGGGAGAGTGTGGCGTGAGGGAGAGAGAAAAAAGTACCACAAATAAATTATCTCCTATTTGTGCAATGTTTTATGCTTGTCAGCTGTCTGTTGCCAGAGAACCACAATGTAGCTAAATACTTGTGACACCTTGCCCAATCAAGGTATAGCAAAAGGATGTTATGGGAGCCTCTTTGTGACAACCTGTGCTAGTTTACATTAGCTTAACCAATCGCTTTTTCCTGTGTGCTTGGAGAAATTTGTTAAATTAATTCAGTTGCAATTAGCAGATTTATGGGAAAGTACCCTGTTATCCTTTAATTGGAGAGCATAAAACTACAAACTGAATCCGCTAGTTCTATTTGTGTAATAGGCAATCTATCTACGACAAGATTTGATCGATGGAGTCGTATGATGCCCTTGCCTTGTTTTATATTGGCTGTCAGCGCTTAACTGGGACTGAAGTATCTGGGTAACAAAAATTGATATAATGACTTAATGCGCCTTATTCTCTTTGAGCTACATCAGTTTAGAGCACTTCTGAGAGAAAAATGTCTGGAAAATATCAGGGAGTCATTTATCAACCTGTTTTCATTAGCATACTGCCTAGCTCTGGCAAGGATTTGAATAAAAAAAAGCAGGATGGTACAATTTATTTCAGGCCCCATATTTCTTGGATGAAAGGAGACTTCTAATAAAAGGAAAATACAGAAAGATGCTTTTTCTAGCTGGTTTTTCCTTAACTAAAACCCTACCCCAAAAGCTTTTCTTGTTCGTTCGCATTTCTGCTGTTCCTAATATTCTGAGGAACGTATTCCTGGGAAGCTAATTATAAAAGTAATGCACAACGCACGGTGGTTATGATATGTAGAGAAGAAAGTGTTTAACCAAAAAAAAAAAAAATTAACCAGAAATACCCAGGTGTGTCGTGGGTATGTGTTTGTCTCTGTTTGCCTCTGTTGTATATGTTTGTGTGTTTATAATCCACAGTTAAAGAGTGAACATGGAGAGAAGTTCTCTGCATAAGTGGGTGTTTTGTAGCATTAAAGGATTTCAGAAAGTTAAGATACAGCGTTTTTAGCTCTCTGGAGTTGGAGCTGAGGGGAAATAGAAACAGATCAAAATGTTTGTATAGTGGGCCGAATGCATTTGGTATATGGAGTCATTTGTCCTACCCACCGTAGGATGGAAACCACAAGAGGTAATAATAACTGAAAGGCAGTTGTACGGGAGTGAGTCCTTTTTTGCATGAAATTTTTATGCATCAGTCAGCCTGCATACAGTGTGCCTAATGTATAAAATAAATTGGTGCATAAATCAGATTAAGAGCAGCATGTTGCCAACTTTCGCATTTGCACACAGGAATTCAATATGTATAGGGAGGAATTCCCATTTTTTTAATCTCTAATAGGGTACAGGGAATCTCTCAAGTAGACATTGCACACAGGGACGTTTTATTCACTTATCTCCCCCACTTCCCACCCCAAGTAACAACGGAAGCAGCAAGCAGCGTCGCCAATCGTAAGAGCTGCGGTGTGGGAGTACTGTGGATGCCAGCTGTTATACGGAGGGTGGTGACACAGTATTTTAAGATAATATTGCAGCCCTGTCTATAGCTCCTAATTATGGCGAGGAATTGGTGTGCCAATCGATAGTGATTTATGGTGGGGATAAGCAAGTGCACACTGCTCACATTGATCTGCATGTAAATTCCTTGACATAATAAGAAGTTATTACCAATGACAGTCACTGTCTGACTGCTAATTCATAGGCACATCCTCTGTCAGTGAGAACCACAGCATCTGCATCCCGGGTGTGAGCTCACCCACCATTTGCCTGTTGTCAGGCCCATGTATCTGGTCCACGAGGGGTGGTTGCCGAGTAGCTGAGTCGAGGTCACGCTGACGGTGTCTCTATCAAACAACAGCTCTGTAATTAACCAACCAGACAGGAGGTGTGTCTTGCTTGCTTTAAAGCCAGAAATACCTATAGGAGTTTGACTCTGGGTTAAAGAAAAAAAAAATCATAGTTTTAAAAAGTATTTTATCTATCCGAGTTCTTCACACTATTTCTCCAAAAGCCTCAGGTAGCAGATTATCAATTGATTAAAATAAGAATTGCTTTTATTTTATCCCTTGTTTCTCTTATTGTGCTTTTTGAAAGATTTTTTTTAACCATCTAGCTTTTTGCTTCTTGAATCTCATATGCATTTATATGCTTCTACATTTCTGCTGCCCCAGAGGTTTTTTTTTTTTTTTTAATTTACTCTTTATGCTTGCAAGTCTTTGTTCTTTCTTTTCCCCTTTCACCTCCAACAAGGCCTCATAAACTCATCCTTTATAGCTGTAGCCCTCTCTTCAGTAGTTGTTAATTGACCTGAAGTCTTTTGTAATTCACATTCAGAGCCCCATGGAAGGTGGCTCCTTTTCACTTGCTTTCTGTGGGCAAAATCTATCTGCCCTAGCCTCTAAGAGCACATTACCTACAACAAGTCATTTTTTAGAAAGATAATTGTGTCATACTCTTCTGTGGCTTGATTTTTTTTCCCCTTCAAGAAGGAAGTTTTTCCTGATACTAAATGCAACTGAAGTGTGATTGCTGTGTTCTCACCTTCTTTATTCTTACTGGAGATGGTCATTGTTCTTTACAGGAGACCCCATGAGAAGTTGGAGTAATGGACATAGACCGTGGAAAGGGGGGTCATTAGCTTCAGGTATATAGTACCTGCTTTACCTTGAGAAATGCAAACAGTTATAAAAACATATTTTATTATAGGCCATAGTTGCAAGAATAATAGAGGAATAACAACAATAGTAATTTTTTTTTTTTTTAACAATAGTAATTTTAATTCCAGGCTACTTCTTATATCAGTTAGGGCTGGCTAAGTTGGGCTGCAGTAGCAACTCCAGAATCTCAAAGGTGTAAAATGATAAGGATATATTTCTTGCTGTGCTTTGTGTACTTGGTATGTTGGCAGAAGGGCTTTGATCATTTTAGTCACACAGGGACTTAAGATGGCAGAGCAGTTGACATCTTGAACACGGCTGGACGCTGAGCCAAAGGGAAAGAGTTCTGAAGAATATTGCATTGGCAAGGAAATGGACCACAGCTCCTTGGCAGAACTAATCACAGAACTCCATTCTTACCTTGGGATCCAAAGAGAGTAGACGAGTCATACTTGGTAAGCAGCTCTAACAAGATTGATTTGTTATGCCCAATGGATAGTTATTAAATTAAAAGAAAAAAAAAACTTCTCTGAATCTAAGAAGAGTGTTATTGGCTTGAACAGTACACAGATTGATGATGACTGAAGAGGTCTAGAATAATTCAGTTGAAAGTCTCTTAACAAAATAAAGTGGTCCAACACTCTCACTTTTACAGAGGAGGACATAGAGGTCCAGAGAGGGGAAATAATTTCCCCGAGGTTAAGGCATTGGAGAGGAGTGAAATAGAGATGCAAACTCAGGTCTCTTGACCTGAATTCAATGCAGTTTCTTTCTTCTGTCTCTCTTACCTGAAATCTTGGGAACCTCGAGTTCCTTCTACATATTGCTACCAAACCTGTGTGTGTTGGTATACAAGTCCTGTCTTTGCATCATCTGACAGCTTTTACCTTGTCCAGGTGTCTGTGTCTTGGGTCTACTTAGCTTCTTGGCTCTCCAGACCCCTTGGTCATCATATCATTTTCCTGTGAATGATGTTTGGTTATGAAGCTACAAGTTCCCTTGATTGTTGTTTTGAATACTAGGATTTGAATGCTTTTATCAAATTCCAGAAATAGGACACAGGGTATGTACGGTAGTGTTGGGACAATGACAGGATGTTCAGAAGAGTCACTGGGAGGAGGTCAGACCAAGAGGAACTCCACAGGATGAAACGTTGATTGACTTATATATGTGTCCCCTGTTTGGAGAGTATGAGGGAAATTGTGATTTGGTCTGGACAGCAGTCTGTTCTCTGTTTTGAGTCTGCAAAGTCAGAAGACAAAGTTTTGGTTGCCATTTCTACTGGTTTATTTTTATTTTAAACTAGTTCAAGTTTTTGCTTTGGACCTTGAGGCCAGGTAGGGAAGAGACTCAAGGTTTTTCGATGGGAACAGAAAACCTTCTAATACTAGCCACTGTTAACACATAACAGGTTATACTTTTCAAATGATTTTCACTGTAGACCCCGGTTGGACCTTCCAACCTGGAAAGTACTACTCCCTTTCTTTGCCCCAAATTATGGACATAGGCCTTATCAGCAGAGCATGCATTATAACCCAAAACCTGAGATTTTGACCTTGGATTCTTAATTTTTTTTAAGATTTATTTATTTGAGAGCGAGAGGGAGCAGGGTGGGAGGGAAGGGCAGGGAGAGAGGGAAAGCGAATTTCAAGCTGACTCCATGCAGGGTGTGGAGCTGGATACCGGGCTCAATCTCATGACCCTGTGATCAGGACCTGAGCCAAAATCAATAGTTAGATGCTTAACTGACTCTGCCACCCAGGTGCCCCAGCCAGGCTTGGATTCTTAAATGGCAGATATCTGTGGGAGATGAGGCAGAGGGTATTGTGCCTACATGACATCAGAAAGAGGCCTTCTTGCCTATGGAGGACCGTTATCAGCTTTATGACAAATGTGTAACCCTCATATTTCATTCAAAAATTAATAAAAGCCCAAGAAAAACTAACCCATTAGTTACCTGTTATATATCAGGTGCATGTGTGCACCTCCCGTTAACCTTCACTCTATATATTTTGTGCATGTGTATACACATATATGTCTAAATATATGTATTTGTCACTTGCTTTTCGAACAGCCTAATGAAATAGGTATTACTGCATGGCTAACATCCATGAGGGATTGCTTTTGCTTACTATGTGTTTGTTGCTGTCTTATGTGCTTTATAGGAGTTAATTTCCTCCTTAAAATCACCCTCTGGAACAGATAGTCTTATTATCCCCATTTTGAAAAAGAGAAAACTGAGGTGTAGAGTCTACTGTATACCTAAGGTCACATAGCTGGGATATGATGGAGCCAAGTCAAATCCAGCCATTTGGTTTGAACCACCCTGCTGGGCTGCCTTCCTCACCTTTCCTGCTCCATTCTTGAAGGGAGGGATTAGGGAGCAGTGGACTATGAGCCAGACACAGAATCAGAACTTTGGATCAAACCCTGGATCTGATTCCTCTTCTCTCTGCTCTTTTAAGCAACTCCCTCAGCCTTGCTCAGTGTCTTTCCCCATCAGTATAATAAGAATACTCATCCATAACTCAGGGACTAGTTTTTAGAGAAAGGAGCTTGTGCCCACAGAATGGAACTACTGGCATGCTAGAAGAATGTTAGGATTTTGTTCCTAATTCTCATAAGCTAAAAATGAGAAAGAAATAAACTGGGTCAGTATTTCATATTCAGACTGAACTGAAGCCCTCACTTGGTGCAGGTGTCTCCCACAAGAGCACCTGCCATACACATAGGGGGGCTATTACAGAGGCCCTGGGATTTGTCTTGGAGCTACATTTCATGGTGATGTCTTCTCCTCTTTTTTGTCTTTAGTGCTTTGCAAATTTATTTAGACCCTGGTTGCAGGATATCAGTGATGTGATTGATTTTATTTAAAAAGTCCTCAAATAATAGAACCCTTATGTTATGCTTGATTATAAGTTGGGGATTGAGTACAAAAATCTTGGGTTCCAGCAGAGATTCCCTGACCATGTCATGAGAAAGAACTTGGAAGTGTTTTCTTTTTATTATTATAAATAGGAGTTCTCCACTTTTCTCTTATGAAAATTCAAGCTTTTTGAATTTTTCTTTCCTAATGTCTGGCAGAAATATAAATCCTAACAGATATGTTTGGCAAAAAGTGCAGTTGAGAAATGCTTAATGAAAGAAACTAATGCTATGGAGAGGACATTTGAAAACAGATTTTTGGAAAGACTTCCATCTTCCTATGAGCTCTTTGCTGCCAACTGTGGCTGGTATGTTATCTATAAAAATGTTCATCTCTGTACATTTAAAAAATTGGAAAATGAATTTTATAACTATTTAAAATTTTTCCCAAGAAGGAGAATTTCAGTGGGTTTTGAATTCATTGGTGAAAAATAAAATTACCACACATTTTGGGTAATTGACATCAAGGAATGTGAAAATTTACTCACTGAATTTAAACAACAATCTGAGCATGACTGGTTAATGAGATTGAAAAAGAGAGTTGTGATTTAATGAACTCAACCAGTGATTGGTTTCTTTCACATGTACTGTGGTACTGAATAATGGTTCCCCCCCTTCCCCCAAAGTATCATATCCTAATCCCTGAAACCTGTGAATATTAACCTTCCATGGAAAAAGGGTCTTTGCAAATGTAATTAAGAATTTTGAGTTGAGGAGATTATCTTGTTATTTTGGAGAGCCCTAAATATAATCACAGGTGTCTTTATAAGAGAGTCAGGGGAAGACGTGACACAGACATAAGAGGAAAAAGCAGTTGTGCCCAGAGAAGCAGAGATTGGAGCCGTATGGTCACAAGCTAAGGAATGACATCAAACTTCAGAGACTTGAAGAGGTAAGGAACAGATTCTCTCCTAGAGCCTCTGAGGGGAGTGCGGCCCCACTGACACCTTGATTTTGGTCCACTGGCACTTCTGGGTACTACAACTCTAAGAGAATAACTCTCGTGTGTGTGTGTGTGTGTGTGTGTGTGTGTGTGTGTGTGTTTTAATGCCACCAAGTTTGTGGTAATTTGTTACAGTGGCCACAAGAAACCAATACATATACTTAAGTACCTTTTAAAATTTATGATTCATTTATTAAAATTGTGTTAAACTGAAAATAGAACTCAACTTTTAAGTTGGCTTTTTACAAAGTGTTATACCCATATTTTAAAAAATAATGAGGCATAAATATATAACATCTCTGTAATAAAAAAATTAATTCATTATATAAAGTATAGTTATTTCTTTTGCAGTAAGCTCAAAGAGGATTTGACATCATTAATGAATAAAATTGCATTTAAAATCTTTATATTTTCTTTCCTACCCTTAAGTGACTATCTAATGTATGTTTTATGAATACATTGGTAAGGTGGTATGTATAGTTTATAAATAAATCAACATATGTTGGGGGTGTGTGATAAGTTTGTGGAGCAGTTACTCTAAGGGATTATTGTCATGATTAAATAAGATAAATGTGAAAAGTCTTGGAACATGATAAGGATCTAATATCTATTTAGTGGATGGATGGATGGATGGATGGATAGATAGATAATGAAGAAATGGAGGATCCCTAAGCAGTAGGATTAGAAAAACATCATTGATGGTGCGGCTTAGCTGTGGGCCCCAGTGTGCTGATTCCAAAGCAGGTGATCTTCCCCCTTTGCCATGATCTTGTGAAGAAGTGTGCTTGTTAGAGCATATATTTTACAATTTCATGGAGGGTAGAACTGAGACTTGGTGAAGATGCAGAGTTGACTCATCTCACCATTGGGATGGGGTGGGGAGGAGTGGAAATGCAATGCCAAGGATCCTCTGAGAAGGCAAGAGATTCCTGCTCTGGGTGTGACTGTGTTGAGTGTAGTGGGGGCTGGTGGTGGTGGTGGAAAAGGTGGTGGTTGGGGGTGGATGGGGGTAAAGGGATTTGGGGGTAGTTAGGGTGGGGACGGGCTATGGGACTGTGCTCAGTCTTCCTGAAGTTCACCAACAGGGCAGATAGCTTTAGGCTTTTGCCTGAATGTGAGAGGCTTTGAGGATCTGCTAACAATAGAACAATAGAAGATTCATGAATACCAACTCCTCTTCCCCATAAGAAGTGTTGGAAGAGAAGTAAAATTTGTACACTGATTTTTAGACCACCAAAATGCCAAGACCCATGATGGTGGAGAGCATGGAATGTCTAGATAAATTAAATTTCAACAACCTTCAGACCTAGTTTTGGTCAATAGCTTTGCCCTTGTTTCTGAACAATGACACAAAAGCAACTTTCACTCCAAGCGTTAGCTATAGACTACCTGGATTTGGAAGTGGTCTCTCTTCCAGCTCATGTTTTGATGATAGAGCTAGTAATGATAGGAAAATGGCCAGTGAGTTGGTGGGTGCTGAAGACAGGTAATAAGAATTTCAGAGCTGTTATAATCCCCAGACCGGTCGGATTGCACCTGTGGAAAGGAGAGAAGGCTCTACGAGCTGAATCATGAGCCTGGTCAGTTCAGTCTTGACAACACAAGAATAAAGGCCAGTTCTTGGAAATGTACTTCTTGCGCACTGGTGCTGATGGGGAAGTAGGGTGGTTTCTTTGCTGTTCCCACTGTCTTACTAGGCTTCTGGAGGGGAATTCCAACAGTAATGTGTGCTCACCTCTGATCTGGTTTCCATATTGTCCTAGGTCATGGCACTCCTAGGCTGGATACCTTCCAGTGGTTTCCCTTAGGTTCAGAACTCTTACTGTTGGCAAGATTTTCTTCTCCCTCCTACCCTTCAGCCAAACCATATGTCCCATGCAACTCTGTTTTCTGCAGAAGATTCTAGCTTGGCTTCCTTTGCTATATGCAGCCCCAACATCCTGAAAGTTCACTTTTGGGATATTTATTTCACCTGTATTTGTGTATTCAGTGTCTGTGGGCCCTGAAGTCTTGGAGAAGTCATTGCAGAGTACCGGGCATGTGATTGGTGTTCAGCCCATTTACCAGATGAATGAATGAAACTTTTCAAGAGAGAAGGTATGGTGTTTTGTACCCTCACTACCAGCACAGTACCTGGCTCCTAATAAATATTGGTTGAATGGAGTTCAAAGGAGAGGTGGTGGGGCAGGTTCGCTTTAAGGTCTGTGACCTGGTTGTAAGGTATCAGACCTCATCCCCTTTACTCCATCCCGATGAGGCTCAGGTCTGAGTACCTTTAGAGGTCAACCAGGGAAGGGTGGTGGTGGTAGTCGTGGGGTTAATCATACATCAGTTGGCCATTTGAAAAGAAAAAAAATAGATTTATTAGTAACAAAAATTTCTAGAAATAATGAACTTAGAACATTGCCATATTTTTGAAATGTGAAAGAGAAATCAAAACACGAGGAGAGGCTGTTATCATGGCAACCTCTGCATTCTGTTTGCAACCTTAGCCTTCTTGAAAGATTCCCATATGAGTTGTGGTTATAGTTTTCAAGTATACGTCTCGTTTTTGACCTGGGAGTGAGAAGAATAATTTTTAGGCGATGAAAATAAATATTCACCTGACTAGTAAGTACAGAAATGGGTCTCAGGGCTTCAGATATCAGCTCCACCATCTGAAATGTAAATATCTCCTGAAATTCCCATTTAAGAGCAGATTTCACCTGCAAGTAGACTGTTATATCTTCCTGAAAAATATATACACCCTAGTGAGGGAATAAACACATCATTACACTTTCATGACAGATAAGCTCAGCTCTGTTCGGGTGTAAACTCATTTTTCTTGGGTTGACCTTTAAATAGTATTGTGCTATTGTATGGGATTTAAATCAATAATTTTGTCAAAGCAAAATATACTGCAGGGTTGTTTTTTTTTTTTCTTTATCACTTAAACAGTTCTGTAAACTCTCAAGGAGTAATGGATTTCAACATGTTGTCCCCAGGAAGGGAACCAGGGGAGGGGGGTGCGAGAAGCCACCTATAAAAACTCACCTCGTGGCAATGAGGCAGAAGCCGGGATGGCTGCAGATCTAGATAGTTCCTTTTTTTTTCTTTCAGGCAGCTGAGGTGGAGGTGCCCCTGTGGGCTGTAATTAGCGGTGTAATACCTTTTCTGCATTTCTGTTATAAAGCAACAAAGTGTCCCAGGTGTGAGGAGGTTAAAATGAGAAGTACCCAGTAGTTATGAAGCAGCAATAATGAGTTTCCTTCTACTTACCATGGATTTGTGTGATATACAGCTTGCAATTAAGCATGGCTTGGTGATTCAGTGATTAATGTATATACAGCTCCTAAAGGAGGGAAGCCGCCCTCCCGTCACATCCTTCATGATGTTTACAGCTGGGTACCTATTAACAGGAAGATGGAAAGGGCCATTTACAATTCAGTAACCTTTATGACAGTGAACTCTTTAATCAGCATTTTATTTCCTTTGTAACACTTTAGTCATCTACAAATGTCAGAATAAAATAGGGCCATGAAATATTTAGGATCGGCATGTGGAAATTGACTTCCCTTGATTTAAGCTGCTGTGTCTTTTCATTTTGTTGTTTTGGGAGCTTTTACTTTTATTGAAAGACAATTTATAACTAAATGCTCCCAACAGTGACTGGCATTAGGGTAGGAGGAATTTCAGAGAGCCAAGTTCTGGTTCTATAAAATGTGTTGATGCTTGCTATATTGGGTAATAAGTTATTCAAATAAAAACATTAGCGAAGGGTTTGCATTTCAGAGCAGTATTTAGTAGAGGTACAGCAGACTCTGCAGAGTTTATGACAAAATACCCCGACATATTTTAGAAAGGTAATTAAGTATGAAGTACATCCATAATAATTTAAGTCAGTTATAGTGTGTACCTGAAATATGCATTATTGTCTCACATTATTTTCTTAGTGGGATTCTGGGACTTTTTCAATTCAACAATAACCACCTTTCAGCTTTTGTGTATTGTTGCAAATGTATGTAATATGTATTAGCAGAATTGCCGTGTTTATATTTAAAAAGAATCTTTAGACAGTGGTATTGTATTAAATGATTGCATTATTACTTGCTTGTGTCTTTTATGAAGTTAACTCATTTTAAGCCAGTGAACCCCTAACATATGTCAAATTACATGTCTTAAAAATTAATCTTGGACCGTGGCATGAGTATAAGAATTTGGCTTCATGTGGTAACCCCCTTTACTACTTCCCCGCAAAGGTTCACGGTGACCATTTGTTGACCAATGAGCCTCGATTTAGGGAGATCGTTCTTTTTCAGGGGGTAGTGAGAGAGTTTTGGTCTTACGTGGGCCATATAGGACTGACTTTCACACTTTCCTACAAGATACCGGGACAGTGTTACCTTCTGTGCTCTATGGAAACCAGTAATCAGAAGCAGCAAACATGATAGGGTGGAAAGACCAGCAGCCTGAGCACCAGTCCCAGACCTACCAGGAGCTTCCTACCACGGACAGGTCCTTTACCTTCCTGGGTTAAAGGTAGGGAACGGTAAACTGAACTGGTTGGCTAGACTAGGTGTGCCTTCAACGGAGCAGTGAGGAAGAGAGGAAGGAGAATACATGGAGATTAAATTAGGACCTGAAATTCAAACTGCCACAAGTAAAGGGTTTCTGTACAACTGCATAGATAAGCATCCCGAAGAGAATGTCTTTACCTAGGGGACAGAAGGAGAGCGGCTGCGGGCTGGGACAGGTCCAATCATCTCCTGGGTTTGATGTGCCTGAGTTAATTAAGGTGTCTATGCAAGGACTTATCACAGAAGAAGACCCCAGTGCTGCTTTATCTTTTCCTTGTTTTCATCAAAGAACAGGGTTTCTAGCTGTCTTCTGGTAACAAAACCCCAGTCTACTAAGTATCAGCCAGTTGTCTGAGTTGGAATGTTTATGGAGAGTGAAGGTCTTAATCTCCAACTTGAGACTCTCCCACTTAGTTCACGAAATAAGAAAAGAGGGAAATCCAAGGATTAGAAATTGTATGCTGGCTGAGGAAAGGGGCTCAGGGCTTGGGATAGTTAGAGGACAACATTTTCTTGATTTTTTTTTTTTTTTTCCATCTCACCTCCTTGTCTGATTTCCAGCTCACTTTTGAAATAGTTCTTTGGAACATTAAGTGGGTGGTAACAAGAAAGATCTTATAAGGGGTACAGGAGGCACCCCAAACCTCAAAGTTTGAAGACTGACTTTTTTTTTTTCATAAAAGGGAGTGGCTGAGTGACTATATCAACCAGGCTGGATTTGTGCCTGGGTGATGGCGAAGGGTAGGTCTCGCCCCGGGGAAGCAGGGAGGATAACTGGGAAAAAGGCAGATGAGGGGTAGGTTCAGGAGGGTAACATTTCAAAAAGATTTTGTTCCATCTTTTGCCCACCAGCTCACAAGAGGTCCCCACCATGGTGTCTTGGATAACAGGAAGAAGTAAGGAGCCTAAACAATTTTGGTGGCTTTAGGTTTTGCTCCCAGATTCCAATTTTAATTTATTTAACTTCTATTGGATTTTTAAAATAGTTTTTTAAACTCAAAAAGTATTGTGAAACATAATCATAGAAAAGTTTGAAAAAATTAAAGAAAAAAACCCTCTAATTCTGCCAAACTGGCACAACTATTATTATGTGTGTATAATCTTTGTCTCTTTCCAAAGGCATAATTCTACATAGTTAAAATGAGAGCCAAGTGTCAATTTTATGTTCAGCCTTTTTCTGTTACATTAAATAATATGCATTTTGCCATGTTGCTTCATGGTCTTCATTATCACCACTTTTGAGGTCTGTATATTATTTCATCAAATAAGCATTCCATAACTTAAAAAATAATTTTAAACATATTTTTAAATCTTACTATGGGCTGATTAGTTTGCTCCCATGTTGTTGTTGTTGTTGTTTGCCATAATAACAGTGTCAATATGTTTTTGTCCACATGAACTTTCCATATTTTGGTTTCTTAGGAATAGGGTCCCAGGTATGGAATTATTGGGTTGAGGTGATTGCATTTTATTGTATCACTTACCTACTTTAGCTCAAAACCTCTAAAAGCCTTAGATACATTTCTCCCAAGTTCTGGCAATGGATATGCTTTAGACTGAAATGATCCTTATAAGAAGCTTATGTTTCTAAAGCGAATTTTGGTATTTTGAAGGCTCAGGAGGATCTAAAGTCATGTAGATGATACTATTCATTTAAAATTCTGCTTTAAGGGCACCTGGGTGGTGGTTAAGCATCTGCCTTCAGCTCAGGTCATGATCCCAGAGTCTTGGGATCAAGTTCTGCAGCGGGCTCCCTGCTCCAAGGGGAGCCTGCTTCTCCCTCTCCCTCTGCTTGCTGCTCCCTCTGCTTGTGCTCTTCTTTCTCTGTCAAATAAATAAATAAAATCTTGAAAAAAAGAATTAAAATTCTGCTTTGGTAGATGACGGAATATCAGGAAAAATCAAACTGGAATAAGGACTGGCATCTGTTGGGCATCCAGAATATGTTATGAACTATCAAGCATGTTGATCTCCTTGAATCTTAGAACAATCCTGTGGGTTGGGAATTAGTAGCACTAGTTCCCCCCCTCTCCCCCCGCCTTCCCCCAAGATGAAAAACTAGAAACTCAGCAAGGTTAAGTGATCCCTGCCTGAAGTCTTCCAACTTGTGTGGAGTCAGAATTTGAACTCACATCCCCCTGACCAAAGCCGGCGCTTGTTCACTCTGCTGTATGTACAGTCTTTGTCTTAAAGAAGTGTGTGGGTGGGTGAAGCACCAGTGGCATCCCGCTGTACTCCAAGAGGAGCATGAGATGGCGGTCATTTCACCTCTGTAATATCAGAAACTTATTTGAGCCACTGGGACTTAGGTCTTTGTAATGTTTCCTCTGCCCTTTGGCAGAGCCATCTTTATGCACTTCTCTCCAATGACAAAACATTTTGTTTTGATGCCCAGAGATGGTGGGGATTTCTGGTGTGTTGCCTGAATGGCAGCTGACAGCCTACTCAGGAGTTGTTCAGATGTGTGTGTGTGTGTGTGTGTGTGTGCGCGCGCGTGTGCACGCGTGTGATGTGTAGGGGGGTCCCTCTGGGGGAGCTGGAGCCCAAACCCTTTTGGCCTTATCAGATTCCGCTGTCTCTGTGTCTCCTGAAGACAGGGAATGGGGATGGGGCAGATGGGGAGAAGAGATGGCCTTGCTTGGAAAGCCAGATTGGGAACTGGAGGCGGAGAGCCCTTCCAGACAGAGGAAGGGATGGTCAGGAAGACGGGTGGGGCCTTTGGGAGAAACCTTCCCCCTAACCACTCGGGAACCACAGGAAAACGGGAATGCTCGAAGTTAAGAGAGGAGTTCAAGGTCGATGGCCAGGGATGCCCAGCACACGCGAGGCAGGGCCTGTGAGGCCTGCGGCGAGGAGCCGGTGGGGGGCGCGCGGGACAGGAGGGGCCCAGCCGCCCAGCTGAGCAACAGGAGGGCTCTGTGACTCCGTCGGCCTCTTCCCTCCCGGGGCCAGGCCCGGGGCCTCTCCTTCGAGGCTGCCAGGGAGCTGGAGTTACTACACGGGGAGGGGGGGCCTTCAGCCAGGGTGGGCGGGCGAATGGCGGGGTGAGGGGGCCGTGCGGCCACCACGTTTGGCTCCTGGTGCCTCTTGGCCTTGCCTGGAGTTGCTGGGCGGCGGCGGGGCCTTAGGGGCTGGGGAGAGGAATGGGCGGCAGGAGGGTCTGTCTGTCTTGCTTGCTTTTTCTGACCCCCTGATGATGAGGCCCTGTTAACCCACGTTCGTTCCCCCGCTTGGCCCCCTCTCGCTCAGGATTATTTAAATGTTTATCCTTCCTTCCTTCTTGACCTTTCTCGCCGAGTCCTAGTTCCCGGGGCCCGCTTGTTTTGTGTTTCATGAGCTTAGCAAACCGTGGCCTCCAATTCCCCAGTTCTAGTGTTTTCACTTAAGATGAGGAGTGATGAGCCAAAGGTTTCAGGCTCAATCCTTGAGCAAAGGGCCGCTCTGACAGGGATTATTATTTATTTGTCATCTTGGATGTAATAAGCTGTAGGTACAGCTTCGAGAGCCCTTGATTTATTGTGCTGTCTCCTGCCACTAGCGGGGCGTCTGCTCCGGCGCGCGGGATGAATGCCGCGCTGTCAGCTCCGTCGATCTGTCTCCACCGCCGCGCGCGCTCTCATAACACATTCCCATTTCATGCCAGAATACATAAACAATCTTTCATTATTTTGATGCCTTTTTCATATTTGTTCTTTACAGAACATAAAGTTTGAATTTATGGGTTTCCTTTACATTATTTCAACACACTCCACCATTTTCCGGGTTTGTGGTTTAACTCTCAGAAATTGGCTGCCAGGTGATTTAGTTATTTTGGCTTTCTAGTTTTATAGTTATTTAATATCGCAATGCCAGATCCGGAGAAAACGGAGTGCGTGGAGGGTGGGGGGCTCGCCGTGTGGGCTCTTGTCACCCGGGTGGCGTGATCCCCGGGACCGGTTGCGAGGGTTAACAATGAGGCTTGGGAGACCATTAGCTTGCTTGTTTTTATTTTATTTTATTTTATTTTATTTTATTTTATTTTATTTTATTTTATTTTATTTTACTATTAATTTACTTATTTATTAAAGAAAATCCCATCTTAAAAATATTATTTAGGCCGTGGCCAGCTCAGGTTCCTTGATGGAGCCTGAAAGGAGAAAGGGAACATCCCACAACTGCTGGGAATTAGGAAGGTTTTCTAAATTTGGGGTTAAAACACCTTGTTAGTCTCCCCCCGCTTTCCACATAGAGGCCGGCGTCAGTTCTCTGGATTGTCACCTGTGCTCTCTTCTCTGCCTCTTGCATTAACCGCCAGCCTCCCTCCGTTTTTGCTTCTGTGTTTTAGACATTTGGTCCCATTGCCTACTTTTAGAGAATTTCCGCGTTCTTAGGTTGAGGTCTCCTAACCGGTACAAGAGCTTGTGTTTGAAGGCATTTGTTTAGGACTAGGAAGCTGCTGCCTCTTTTTCCCCCCATGGAAGTCTTGGGAAACGGAGGGTGTATCTGCTAATCGTTCACTTGTTCGCACTGGCCTATTTGTACAGGTCCCCTCCCCGCCTCCGTCGGCCTCATTTTAGCCTTCTTAAGTTTCATTATCTTAATTTTAACAAAACATAACAATTAAATATAGATTCTCCCAGTTAGGCACCTTCATCTTTTTGTTGAGAAAAAAAAAAAGTTTCCCCCAGTTATTTTCCTTAGAATTACATTTTCAGAGGGATAGCAGAAGAAATTCATAGAGTGGACTGCACCGATAATGCCCAAACTGGTGAAAAGGACTTTCCATAAGTGTGTGAGAGTGCTCTGTGTGTGTGTGTGTGTGTGTGTGTGTCTTGTCTGCTTACGGTGTATGGGTCAGTCCATGGAGGAGCCTGCTGAATTTTACTTCTCTTGGTAGTTCCTGGCAAGTACAGGCCTTTGACAGGTGAGATCATATTCCAGTCAAGGTCAATTAATTGTGTGGAAGTCATGGCATTTGGGAAGTGTAAGTCCTTTTCAGGGACAGTGCAAATTCGGATTCTGCGGCTGAAATTCTGGCTCCTTTCAGGGAAGGTCTCTTGCGTCCATGCTTACCTGCATGTTGTATGCACTTGGCCTTCCTTGGAGCCCTGTGAGGGGAAGGGGCTCAAGGTGAGAGATGATCTGCTCCTGGAAAGTTATTTTGAAGCCTGTATCCTCCCTGAAAGACATTAATGAATGTGGATTTGAATGCCATAAATGCAAGATAATTTTGTCACTCCTCGCTTCCCTTGGCCGCCTTCATTAGAGAAGTAGGGAATTTGCTTAGCTCACATCACATTGCACGGGCCTGTTGTGGCTGGAAGGAAACCCTAGTTAATTAATATGAGAAATTTGTTTTGTGTCCCTGGTTAAAAAGACGGTGCAGGTTGGTGTTGTCAGCAGAAGCTGCTTGTCACTTTGACCTGTTCTGTTAAGTGTTTGATGTGTTTTCTCAGAGTAATCTGTGAATAACATTATAGCCCAGCCAGAAGAGAAACCGAGGAGCAATAGCAGAATTAATATCTGGGAGCGTTGATAATTATATATCAGAATCTAATTTTTAGCACAGAAAATGTGTTAATGACAGAGAGGAAAACAAAAACCACTAGCTTCTCCCAGCAGGCCCCAAAGTGTCATTTATTATTTCTCAGCTGGATATCTATCAAGTTTATGGGTTAATTTTTCTGTAGACTGTTATTTATGGGTTTTTGTTTGTTTTCAGCCATCATTACTAACAATACGGTTAATAGCAATCATTTGTTATCCAGCACTAGGCGTGATGCCTCAGATGAGAGCACTGAACTGAGAATACTCATTTGGTAGCTGAATAAGGCCCTGACAGGGCCCATTTATAACAAGCTCATTCTATAATGTCCATCCTATTAATAAAATTTTGTTGCTGTCTAATTAGAGATGTCTGATGTGTATAGTGGCAACACAGAGGAGACTTTGTGCTGCTGCCTTTTCTTCTCCCCTTCCCCTGGTCTCTTGTGTCACAGCCAAAGCCCATCTGGGGCATGTGGGTTCAAGAAAACAAAAGGAATGAGGAATGAGCTGTGGGTGAAGGTTCTGGATTAGATGAGTGGCAGTAGTGCTGAGTGGAGACTGGAAAGGAGGGAGGCCTTGCTGGCTTTCCAGTCCTCTTTACTCTTCAGGCTCTGCCTGGACAATCCTGGGTAGTAATTTGCAGTCCCCCTCTCAAATCTTTCTTGATCTGAGGTGTGGTGAGTCACAGGATGCTGTGATCCAGTTTCTAACACACACACACCAAAACTTAAACATCCATGCGAGTGCTTAGCTCTTCAAAGTCAGGACCTTGAAAGGCAACACGTTTCTTCCGAAGCCGCTAGCATTTCTCAGAGCCTTCTGGAAACTTCTCTTGGTTTGTTCACATAGGTTGTTAGTTTCATTCAATATAAAAGTGAATAGTCTCCCCAGATGAGAATGTGGGGTGCTGTGCTAAACCACCAATCTCAATATTTTGTGGTCACGCTTTGGATAGAAAAACAAGTTCAGTTAAGTCATTTTAATCCCAGGAGATCTTTCAGGGGTTTTTTTCTTTAATTACAAAGAAGCTTTGGGGCCAGGAAATCGTATGTGCTCATCTGTTGGGCAAAGAGTTACGATTTCAACAGCTACGTTTGAATCCTGATGCCCTTACTTAGCAGTAGTATGATTTGGGAAAAGTTATTGAATTGCCAGGTTTCTGATTTCTCAGTTCCAAAAAGCAGGGACCAATCCCTGGAGAATGGGATGGCGCAGGGGTCAAATAACATGCATGAAAACGCCTTGCAGGTAGCGAGACCTCCCAAATTCTAGTTACAATGATCAGTAGTTACAGAAAAATCTACCCTACCGAGCTCTTTTATTTTAAAGTCATTTTAAGCACAGTTGCATAAATAGTTTTGCTAATTTAATTGCTCATATTTCAAGTGAAATTCTGCTTTCCACTCTAAGAGTAAAATGGAAAGGAGTGTGTAGCATTGAAAAGTTTTTTATCATCCTGATTATGGCTTATTGTGGTGCCTGCCCTGTTTAGGGGGGAAAATGGAGTTCAGAATTCAGCGACGAAATATTTTAATAATCCGGCAGGTGCTCAGAATTATACATCTTTGAATTAAGAGCGCACAATCAGCCAGTACACTGAAGAATGTTTTAAAATAGTTTTGTTGCTAGGTAACTATTTTCTTCTTCGGTTAGCCTTCCCCCCCCCCACCGAAATGTTTTGCAAATGATCTTTTGAATAAGAACAATCATCTAATATTTTTCTCCCAGCATATGTTTGATTTTTGAAGGTAAAACTTAAGAAGAAGAAGAAAAACGCTGCAAAATTTCCCTCCTAAACTGGCAATGAAAGTGCTGTGTGGAGCTGGGCTTGCATAGGCCTGGATAGTGGGCTGGGGTTTTTTTTTTTTTTTTTTTTCTTCTTCTTCTTTTTTCCTTCCTCCCAACCTGTGCTTGACTACAGCTTATCAACCCTTAATTAGTGCTACATTTTCTCCCTGTGATTTCTATTGATGTGTGGTACAGGAAGCTGGATTGAGCCTCCACCTGACCGGTGTGCAAATTGTTCTAGAAAATTCAGCAAACATCTCTCTCCACTCCCCGCCAACCCTCGCTAGCCCTATTTCTTTCTCCTCTGCCCCCCTCCCCTCGGCCTCCCCGATTCCCCTTCCTCGTGTCTGTCCTTCTTCCATTCTCTTCTGTAGGAAAGGTGAAAAGCAGGACGATAGGAATCAGGTGGAGTATTAGTGTTTTTGCTGGCCTGAGCAATAGAAGACGACAAGCGGCTGACTGGGTCCTCTGTCAGCAGATCGGAGGCAGGCGGGGCTCCCCCGCGGCCTGGGGATGGCTGCTCGGCGGCTGGGAGCGCCGGGATGAAGTCAGCACTGACAAAGTGAGGGGATTGATGGATGGACAAAGCAGGCAACTGGATGTGAGAATGGATGAGGGCAGAGGGAGAATTTAACACAGACAAACAGAATGAAAGACAGAGAGGAATTGCCTGCTAAAGTAGGCCCGCCCTTAGATCCCACAGCAATTTACTCACTGCTAACTGAACACCCAAGGATGGTTTGCATCTTTGCAGATTTTCCTAGCCGGCACGGCACAGGGGAAGCTAGCAGATTCCAGCTAGTGTGTGCCAGGCTTTTTCTCTTTCAACCTCCCTCTACACACCCCACCCCCCTGCCCCACCACATTCACTCTCACTCATTTAATTCAAACTGAGCGGCTGATTATTTCCAATAAGTTCACACAGCGTTTCTGCAGCATAAATTTTCTTCCCCTGCCATTATTTTTAATGTTTCCACTAAATTTGCCTTAATCAGTTATTGTTGCCTTAGTGTAGTAAATAATAATATTTACCTGCTCCTTCTGAAAATGATGTTTCTGGAAGGAGATCTATTGTTGCTGTGTGAAGGAGTGTGATAGCCATGATAATGCATGCCTCCTTTGTGCAGGAGAAACTTAGTGGCTTTCTACCTTTCTCCAGTTCATACATGTTAATAAGTGACTCCGTATTTAGAGTGGGTGACATTTCACTTTAAGGTAGGAAGTACGCTCTAACCCAAACCCCAATATATTATACTAGGACAAAGAAAGAATTTAAGAGGGTTGATGTCATGTGAAGTGTTAGTACAATTAAATTAGAACAACAACAGCAAATTAATTGAGACAGAGAAAAGGGGAATCTTATTTTGTCCCCTGAGCAAAGTATATAGTTTTGCATAGGGTACAAAGGTTGACTATGGATGGAATGGTTATTTCAGAAAAGAAGAGTGTGGTCCAAAAGCTATTCGAGTTTTTTTTTTTTTCTTTTCTTTTTAAATACAGTCAGTGATTGTATGAAACAATAGAAGGTAAATAAAATTATTATAATGGAGTACCATACTCAAATATACATTTAGGATTTTGTTTTGTTGTATGACTAAAGAAAGTGATTTTCTGAGACCAGTTGATTTAGGAGTCTTGGATAAGAAATTGGCATTATTAAAATTCTAAAAGAGAAATATAAACACACACAGATACACACACACATTGTTGGGAAAGTGAAAAGATAACTTATCCCTAACTTAATCCTATCCAGCTTTAAGTGTGATGGTCTCAAAATGAGCCCTTGTGTTTTTTTTGGTACATTCAAGGAACCTGGGAGCCTTACAGAGCTCAGAAAATTTCTTTCTCATTTTGGAATACACTGAAGGAACTTTGTGTTTCAGAATTGATGCTGATGGGTCTAATACATCCATTATACGTTTTCCATCCAAAAATAAAGTTTGTATTTTCCTTCTCCCCCCTCCCCACCCCTTCCTCTCTCTCCCCTGAAAGAAACGGCCCGGAAAGACAAGAGTTTCTGATGGGTTGTTTTTTTTGTTGTTGTTTTGTTTTGCTTTTTGTTTTTGTTTTTGTTTTTTGCTCTATATTACAAAAAAAAATTCCCCATTAAGGTGCTGGTTTAATGTCCACATACCTGATTTTGAGGCAGATATCTGTCTTATGATAGAACTCCAGAGTGCACTTACTTCCCTTCTCAGATTCCACCTAGAACTAAATGTCTCAGGTAGCAACACAGTTCTAAGGAATTTTGGCTCAGAATGCAATATCAGCTGCCTTCACAATTAAAGCAAGGTCTTGGGACAAGGACTGTTGACTTGCTAAGAGTGATGAATGGGAGTTTAAAAAAATGAAATTAATAAGTTGTCTATTGCATGGAGATCCATGAGACATATTTTCAGGTATGGCATAGATTATCTATCACTCTGATGATGTTGAAAAGTGGATTTGCCCTCATGCTCACACCTACATGCCTTGTACACACTACAGGCGTGGCAGTCTGGAAGCTGTGCCACCCTCAGGTGTACCTCTAGCATCATTTTGGGATAATATGAATTCAGAGCTGGCTAACCTCTTGAATATTACATCACACATTAATTCCGGTATTGAGTAATTTTTCAGAGGTTGAAAAATTTGACAAGTAATAAAATGAAGTTTACTAAAACTGGCTCACCCATGGCCCAGAGATACAGTTCAGTGTAACAGGTCACGGAAAATGTAGGTCGGTTTTGTAGTATGGAAGCCTGGGGTCTCTAAGGCCGTTTTGGGAGACTTTCAGGAAAAGAATGAGAACTCTTCTCACTCGTGGTTCCCTGATTTGTGGGGGCTAATGAAGAACTGATTTTTTAAACTTTATTTATCATAGCTTCCATCATATTTACATCCTATTTACCAGCACATCTCATAAGAATCACTGCACCCGTGCTTCCCTGAAATGGAGTACAGGTGTTTGAGGCCCATCTCCTTAGAGATTCTGAGACAGTAAGATGGTGTGAGATCCATGCCGAGGACTCTGATGAGTGGTCCAGAGAGGTTGCACCTTTTCTCTTTTGTGTACTTTTGGTGTCAATTTGGATAGTTCTAGGACATCACTCCAAATCTCTTAGACTTTTGAGCTTTTGAGTTGGATGGGTAAGAAACACAAACATGTTATCTCAGTTTTATTTTCTACTTCTCAATTTATTTCTTCTCGGAAATGAAATATAGGTTTACTGTAGGAGGTTTGGAAAAAAATAGGAAAATTCTGAAGAAAATAAAATACTGGTAATCCCACCACCCAGAAGTTACCACTGTTAATATTTATATTAATATTATATTATTATATATTATATTAATTTTTTGTTCTGTGTCTTTCAGTGTTTAGAAAACAAGCATATACACCTACATATTTGGAAACTTGGATCACTCCCTAATCTTTCTTGCAACTTTTCTATGTATCAATATATATTTTTAGTATATTCTCATGCCCTCAGTAATTGATCTGAAACATGGTGGCTAGTGGAGACATAGGGTATTTGGCCCAGTTTTCTTTGACAGTCTCTTATTGTTGGGCATCTAGGCTACTTAAATTTGTTTCCTATATAACTGTGATGAACTTGGGTCTAATTGGCAATTAATGATGATTTGATTATTCTTTTTAAAATGAATGAAAGTTAGATCGCCTTTCTTCCCTCCCTCCCATCCATTCATCCATCTATCCATTCCTGGTTTATGAACACTTGATTTATCATGGTTTCACAAGACCAGTGTCTGCCCCATATTAATAATTTCATCCTGGGGCTGTAGAGAGTATAAATTGTTCTATAAGTCACTGCAGTCTTTTAGTATTCTTAGTACTATTTAGTATCATGACCATCTGTCTTAGAACTATCATATCTCAGTGCTAGAAGAGACATCCCCAAAGATTGAGACATCTCCAAAGATTAAGCTGTCCAGTGGTGAGGGAACCATTGTTGGGGATAAGCAAGATGTTCAGAGGGTGTGGGTATCAGCAGTACCAGCTACAACCAAAGCAGTTAGGCTTTTTGGGTTTGACATCACTTTTTTTTTTTTTTTTGAAGTATGTCCTGCTAGTTAGTTGATCTAGTCTAACTCCATTCCTCTCATAGATGAGGATACTAAGGCTTAGAAATGTCAAGTGACTGACATCTTTCATAGTTCTCTATCCCCTGGCATTTGTATTTCCCTTGACTGGCAGCACCACTATCATATTTCGTTCCATCAGTGGGCTCAGACTCAAGAAAGAATAAGGATAAGGAGGTGGTTTCCTCTCATTCAGTTGAACCTTACTCCATGTTTTTGAGACTGACAGAGTGATCTGTTTGTGCTTATTAGCACAGAGTTGCATATTCATTTGCCATTCATTTTCCCCAAACACCAAGTTATGTGGCAAATATCAAACATTGCCGACTGGAGAATATTCTACCAATTTTAGTGCTGGCTAATTATCAAATAGGGACTGTCAATCCTAGTACCTGTTCTCCTAGTCCATTACTGGGCAGGTGGAAACAATTCTGGGACTCTCTTTTCTCAGTTATAAAAACAGTGTTGAGTGACTCAAAATCTATGGGTACTTAGAGCTCCAGTTTGGGGTTCAAGGAAAACAGTATGAAAGGAGTAACATGAGCTTTGCAAATCGAAAGTACTATTTTGGAGATCATGTGGGGTTTGGATCCTCATGACAGGCTTTATAGAAGAAGTGGAATTTGAGCTGGCTCTTAAAGATAGGATTTAAAGAAGCAGAGGAAGAGTCGAGAGAACACTGCAGGAGAATAGTGTGAGCAAAAGGATGAGGGCAGGGAAATAGAGAAGAGCAAGAACTGTTTGCTGGCATGGCAAACAATAGAGAATTAAATAAGATTGAGACATACCAATGAATGAATTCTATTTCTTTCTTCATTCATTTCACAAATATTTGAGTGTCTATTACGTGCCTGAAGGAGCTTATATTTTAGAGGGGGAAGATCAATGGTAAACAATATAGGCACACATACATATGGTGCTGGTAAGCCTCATGAAGAAGACCAGAGAGCAGAGAATGTTTGATAGGTGTAAGTGTACAGCTCTTTGAGATGGATTGGTCAGAGAAGGTCTCTTGCATAACATCTGAGCAGAGACCTCAGAGATGTGAGGAAGGATGAGATGGAGACAGTGGGAAAAGTAAGGGGGAAATATAAGTACAATATCCTAAGGTAGATATATAGAACCTATTCCCAATAATCACCCCAGTTCTCCCTTATGCTTGTATTCAGAGCCCCGTTCATGTAATTAACCCTCGTGTCATTAAAGGACCTTCATGACCTTCATGTCATGGAATCAGGGAAAGTATTTCCTCCCCAGTCTCCTGTGACTAGCTTGGGCACAGGCATGTGATCCTCTTATGGTCAGTGATCATGAGGTGTAGTCTTCTGTGTGGTGGGGACTTCTGAGAAAGTTTTCCTCTCTACTAAAGAGAGAACATTCTCTGGGTGTGGTTGCATCTACATGTGATGCCTGTAGTAGCCATCTTACATCCATGAGGGGGAGTTTTGAATTGAAGGTGGCAGAGCAGAAAGATGGAAGAACTTGGGTCCTTAGTGGTATCACGATTGGTGAATGAACCCTGGAAAGCATCTTACCTTTGGATTCTGGTTATATAATAAAGCCTTATTATTCAAGTAACTTTTAGTTGCATATTCTGTTACTTGCAACCTAAAGCATCCTGAAAAGTACAAATATCTTAGAACAGTCTTCTTTGTCTGATGCATTTCATTTAAGATCTGCTCAAATATTATCTTGTCTGGAAGACCCTCTCCAATGCTACATTAAATAGGACAAAGGCATAGCTTCACCTCTGACACTGAATGAATGTGTACACTTGGACTTGTATACACTTAAGTTCAAGCTAGTGGGTAGCCTCAATCTGTAGTCTGTGCATGGGAAAGGAGACCCTGGGAGTTCCACAGTGCCATTTGGACTGAGTCTCCTCCCCTGCTGTCTCCTCACATGACTGTTGCTCAGGTCCATCTTCATAAGTGGTGATTTCAGGATCCCATTTGCTTCACATAAAGGTGAGTGACTCCGTTTATAATAAATCTCAGGATGGTATACATGCTATCATTCCCTTCATTTGACCTTGGTGGAACAGGCTGATGGGGCAGTGAAAAGTATGATATGAAAAATGAGTGAGCAGAGCAGAGTGAGTAGTGAATCAGTCTTGTGTGTGATTAGCTGTGAAAAAATCTCACCAACATGACTCAGAGTACACTTTTTCTTTTTCTTTTCTCCCTTTCTCCATCCCACCTCTCCCCATAATACCTTGTCAGTCACCTGACAAGTGAGCTCATCTTTACTAGCTGTCACCAGATCCTTACAAGGCTTCCTGGATTGTGAACTCTGGGGTAGGGGAAAGTGGGCTGGCAGGAGGAAAATCTTTTTCTGGTTGGGGGGTACGGGTGAGCAGCAAATGGAACACAGCTGAAGCCCTAGGGAGTCCCTTCCAGGGGCGTGTTGAGAAGACCCGAGTATGATAGGATGACTTTGTAGGCATTGTAAATCTGCAATTATACCTGAAGACTCAGTGACTCGCGGTTGAGGTCTCCATCAGTTCCATTTGCAGAGTCAAACCCTATAAAAACAGGGTGATGGGATGGTAAATCAGGTTTCCTGGGGGAATCCTGGGATCCTGCCACAGAAGGCTTGATCACATAAAACGGAAACTTGCCTTTAATGGCATGGCTCTTATTGCCATGCTGCAGAGGCCACCTTGGTGGCACATGGAAGTGCTTTTGGAAGAGAATTCCCTGCCGCAGTTGATCTCTCTGGGGATACTCTCTGCCTCACTGTCCTCTTGATGTGACATCTTTAGGCCAGGAGGCCATTATGGGGATGTGAGGGGGATGAGTGGTCGGAGGTGCCTCATCTGGCTAACTTGACCGGGCAACTTCAGTTAGTTGTTCAGTCTCACTGCGGAACCTATGGATTTCACGTCCTGCCCTTCCAAACAGAGAACATATGTTCATTTTAAGGACCAGCAGAGTGTGTTCATTGAAATAGGCACCTGCTAGCAATTCCTTTGATGGGGATTATGAAAGTGACCTTCATTCCTTATTTAGTTCTCCATGTGTTCTCTGGCCGCTGGGTAAAACTTCAGTAGTTGAGATACTTGGGGCCAAGGTTTGTCCTAGGTATTGGACAAAAAATTAACTTTTAGATTTTTAAAATGTTTTATTGTCTCAAAATGTAGTCCGCAGCTAGTACAGGGTTCTTAGAGGATGTGTTAAGTGAACAACAAAACATTGTAATTAGCTTTTTAATTTTTTTCCTGCATAAATGGATGATTTTTCTCAAGAGGGTCAAACCTGACCCTACAATCTTATTTGCACCATTTATTGTGTATCAGTTGCCACAATAATGCTGCTCTTAAAAAAATACTCCTATACCTAGTGGCACTCAGTGATGAGCAGTTATTACCATCCTCAAAGGTTGGCAGATTGGCAAAGATCTGTTTCATGTTGTAACTCTGTGCATTCATTGTGCTCCTCTCCTTCACGTGTCTCTGTTTTGCCTGGAAGCAATGGACTTCCAGGCTAGCTCTTCTGATTTCAGATGTTGAAGGCTCACAGAGGGCAGAGGAAATATGTGATGCTTTGAAGTGTAGACTCAGAACTGACCCATTGTCATTTCATTCCACATTCCATGGGTGTAATGAAATCTTGCAGTCAAGACCATCATCAGTGTATTAGGGAGAAATACTCCAGTGGTAGGAACTACAAAATCACAGGACCCAGGGCTTAGGTACATGGAAGGTGAAGAATTGACAACAATCTTTCACTGCCCTGTTAAGTTTAGTCAACATATAATTTACTAAGCACCTGTCATGAGCCTCGTCGGTTCTCCTTCACAAACAGAACAAAATTCAACTTCAGTATTTTTTTTTTAAGATTGATTTATTTGTTTTAGAGAATGGGAGAGAGAAAGAGAAAAAGAGCTGGCGGCAGGGTGTGTGTGGCGGGGCGGGGGGCAGGGAACAGAGAGGGAGAAGGGGAGACAAAATCCTCAAGCAAACTCTCAGCTGATTGAGGAGCCTGACATGGGACTTGATCCCAGGACCCTGAGATCATGCCCTGAGCCGAAACCAAGAGTTGGCTGCCTAACTGACTGAGTCCCTCAGGCATCCCAACTTCAGTATTTTTCAAAACTTCCAATGTCTTAGGTGAATTAGTAAGGTTTTACTATAAAAATAGAGTAGGTATTTGGTAAAAGCATGTAACAAAAGTAGAGTTTAGAAACAGGAGAAGAATATATGTTGAGAATTCTTTCCATCATTGTGTGCCCTTTGTAACTGTACATGTGGACAGTCATGTTTATGAACAGTTGTTGCAGACAAAAATAAATATTTCAAAGAGAACGAGTATCTCGGTCAATAACCATTTACTCCTATCCTGGGTCTGGGTTGTTAATTTTGGTTATTTGACGGAGTTGAGCTTGCAGAATAACGTGAAGCAGGTTAACAAATCATCAGAAGGAGCCCTAAGAGAATAAAAAGAGAAATAGATGAGGGTAAATTTTCATTTGGCATTCATTTCCCCAAAGGTAGAGTCATACAGCAAACATTACAAGATTGACAATTGGGTAATAGATGCATAACATGTCCAAACAGTGAAGCTGTTCTTCAATTAACACCCAGCCCTGCAATGCCATCTGGACTACCGAGTTCACGAAGGATGTGGGAAATTTGGCAAAAGTCCAGAGGAACTGTAGCGATAACAATGATTTGCAAAATGATCTATCTGAAGAGCTTTTTGGAGTTGGTGTTATTTGCCTAGAGAAAAGAAGCTTGAGTGACACTCTCCTGGTGTACCGAGGTGGTTTTATGTGAGCAGGTAACCTGCTGCTCTCCATCTTAACTAGGAAGTAAATAAAAAGGAAAAGGTTGACATTTCAGCTTGTTCAAATTAACTGAGACCTACATTTCACTTGTTAAGTTTTGTAGTGGTGACCCTGGGTTGTTTCCAAGTTGTGGAGTGTTTCTCCAGAGAGGATCTAATTTTTTTTTTTTTTAACTTTTTAAAAACTTTTATGTGGGAAAGAAGCTTCTTCTCTTACAGGGGGCTATGTGTTACTCTCCCTGGAGGCGGGGAATTTGAACCTTGCTGAAAATACATGTGTTTGGATGTAGAGGAGAAAGTAGGGTTGTGCACAGCCTTTAAGGGTTTCTCTCATTCTCCTGAAGTGAGGATGGTGGTCCCCTCCAGTCTTATTTCATATGCTTGTTATCCTGAGAAGGCCATGATCTATTCAATCTACTCATGGACTCTGTCATGGAGAGCAGTAAAGAGTGAGAACTTTCCATGGGAAATGGAAGGTCCACCTAATCAATTGATTTATAAGCTGGATATGGTAGGAGCTGATTTAAGAGTCTTGAGAAGTTCTTCTCCCTGTGTATTTTAATGTTGGGTAGTTTATACAAAGGCCTCATAATTTAGAGACTAGGGCCCAGAGCAATTCTTTGCATTCAAGTACACATTTACAATGTCTGTCTTGCCTATTTAAAATAAGACGCGAAAATTCACAAGTGGCAAATTCTTTGTGTTGTTTTCTACTTAACCCCGAATTACTATATATCATACTCCAAGATTGCCTAAATTTGCAGTAATATAGATGATTGAGTTTATGTCTTATCATATAACCCACTGTCTGAGAAGTCTGCAGCAGACGTCAAACTTTAGTAAAATATGAAAAATATATACACGGTAAGGAAGGAAGAATAAGCGTGTAAGAGGGCACACAAAGGTGCGTTGCAGTAGTGTGGGGAGAGCATGCGTGCAGGAGACTGCTACTGGTATGACCTTATGGGTGTCACGTAACAACATGTCTTGGGCTCTCCACCTATGTAATAAAAGACTTGAATTAGGCCACCTCATGATTGTTTTCACTCTGAAACCCTCTGATTTGTGGTCTGTGTTACAACTCTCTTGGAGAAGATGCTTTGTTTTCTTAGCCCATTCAGTGAGTGGAAATACCCTCAAAGCATTAATCTTTATCCAGTGTAACTGAGTGGTCTTCTGGGTAGACCAGGAAAGCCTGTTGACTTCTGAATTCACAGTCACAGATATCAGCTTTTGGACCATCCCTTCCACTCCCACATTCTTGCCCACATTGCTAATCATGGCATCTCTTCCCGTTGAGCCAAAACTCTGCCTCAGAATCCTCCTCATCACTGCCTGCCACTATCAAGGGAGCAGGGTGGGCTTTTGAGATGAAACCTCTTTACTCACTCTGTCCCGGGATGTGTAGACGTCTGAAGACGGGAGGGGTGTTGGTGGTGGGAATCTAAGAGAAGTAGACACCGACTTGAAAGAACATCTAGTCTAAAGAAACAGGCAAGAAAATGTGGGAAGTGATCATGGGCTGGGGTTAGTTTGGGTTTTCATCAAGATGTCTCAGAGAACAGCTCTATTTTAACTCTGCGTTCACATCTTATGGGTTCAGAGAATGCTGTGGAAGATGGGTGGAAATGATTTAAGACACTTTTCAACAAATACATGTTTGGAAGTCAGTAGTCTTTTGCATCACCATTTTGTGTTGGCTCCGATCTGAAGCTTTTTGCAATTTACAGTAGGTGACATCAGCCTTCGAACCGAATAGTTTTAAAGCTGTCCTAGCTATGGGACTTGTCATTTAGTGTCCTGGATGGCTCTCTGCTCTGAGCGTCTTTGAAGACTAGGCTGGGAGTGGGTGAGGTGAGAGTAATTTTGTAGTTGGTGAGACAGAGAAGGTAATCATTTTTATGTGTGCGTAACGGATGTAACCATAACGGATGTATAATTTCTGTGTGTTTTATAAGGCATTTATTATTCTATGTGCCCTATTTGAAATGTATGGTAAAAACATGGCAAAGGAGAAAAATATATTAAGATTGGGGGTTTCATTGTATTCATAAAAGGCTGTTGTCAAATCCCTTGACTTTTTTACAATGAACGAAAATGTCCCTAGAGATGGGGTATCAGGGTTTCTGGATGAATTCCTCTGGCGTAACCTAGATCTTTAGAATGTGAGCAGCACTGCTGAGGCTCTGGGCTCATCTCTCTGTTCCCAGCTCAGCTCAGTTATGCACAAAGGTCCTTCTCTAGGTGACATATCATGTTGTATTCCAAAGTACACTTTCTTTTAATTTACAACTTAATTTTCAACCTAATTCAGAAGATTGATACTATAATGCTATTTGCAGAAGTATTGAAATGTCAGTAAGTTTTATTGTAGTAATAAAGAGTATTCCATATATCACACACTCTATAGGGATCCTTGCTTTTTGCATAGATCTTCATAGCAACAACCAGTGGCTAAATGCTGGCAATCATTAATTTTTAAAGAAGACATGGTTATGACGAGTTGAGGAATTAAGGCTGGTGGTGAAGAATGAACTTTAATTTTTTGACTTTTTTTTTGGTTGCATACTAAGGTGAGGCGACAGCAAGATGATAAAAAATGGCCCAAATCCCAGGTTCCTAATACTTAAAATGCTGTCTGCTCATAAAAAGATTTCAGTTAGGGAGAGGCCATCTTTGAGCTCCTTGTAACAAATGGGTATCAGTGGCCCATGAAATAATCAATGCCACTAATCCATCCTAGGGCCTGCCAATATGTTAATGGCCCTGGTGCATCGTTATTGCTACAAGACCATAAATCATTCCGGTACCAGAATGCATCGCTGTCGAGGCCTCAAACCCCTCGCCTGGAATAAAATGCTGTCTCCTAACAATTAATGTCCAAACATTTTGCAGCTTTGTGCCTTGATTGTTTTCAGATGCTAAAAAAGTAAGTAGGACAGATTGTAAATCAATAAAACTATAAGACAAAGTGTTTTAATAATAGGAAGGTTCAGAGTAAATCATAGTTTTGTGTTTATTATTGCTTTTGGGATTATAAATAAGGAGTTACTTTCTACTACTCAGCATGGCTACTGAGTTAACATGGGGGTACCAGGTCCAGGGTAACCTCTCTGAAAGGGGCTTCCTTCTGTTACATCACCCTGAGAAGCAAAACCAGGCCAACCGAGTCACAAACCTATTACGTACTGTAGGGCAGGGTTTAGTATACAGTGGATCTGTTTTGGTGCCAGTTCGAAATAGCATAAGATAGTTTCTTTGGCAGCCTCAGGCTTCAAATAGCCAGTATGATGAAATTTCAGTGTGTGGTTGTTTATTTGGCTATGGTGACATAGGTGATGGGATAATATTAAAACAGCAACCCAGTTAGTTTGGGGTCCCCAGGAGCCTTTACTCACCTCTTTTCATGAAATTATCTGACCTGGTAGGATGACTTGGGCTGTGCAAATACATGTGCTGAACTATAGGCAAACCTAAGATGATCTCATTTAGGAAACAGTTGCATTGGATTGATCCGATTCTTCTTGGTTGGTGTCAATTTAGTTCCCTATCGAAGGTGTTGAGAAACACGATGGTAAGTCATTAACTGCGCCTTATATAGACAAAGTTCATTTGTGCTCATTATGGTGTTACTTGTTCTACAACTATACTTTTGGCATGAGCCTCTGTGCATTATCCAGCCTGGAAAGGTGGGCTTGTCCTCTGCTTGGGAGCAATAAACCAAAGGGAAGCAGTTTGTGGGGTTTGCCGTGATGGCTGATGAGCTGCATTGACTCAGTGTGGACTCAGACCCCAAGTGGAACTGGGGATGTTGATGGGCTGAGCACATTTCCTATGCCAGGCTATGAAGACAGTAAACAACCAAGTGGAAACAGTAGAATGTGGGGCGGTGATTGGGATTAGCTTTAGCTTTTAGTTAGAGCTGTGATGTTGAAAAGACACCGTGTTCCCACCCCTCATCATGAATCGTTAGGCTCCCAAACACACATTCAGCAGCTGTCATATAGAGGGAGGGGGAGGAAGCTCTTGGTCTCTGACAGGACACCCCCTTCTAGTAGCTGTATGTCCCTGGCGCCCAGCTCTGATGGGTGTTCGTAGTTTATTTTGGTGCTCAGGAAATAGCACAGGAAAAGGCCAGAAAAACAGTGGCTCCATATAGACAGAAAGACAATTAAAACTGATATGACTCTTAACAGAAGTGGCAAGAGCAGGCAGGATGGAAGTAATTTATTCAACGAATTGTCCAAATACATAAAATTGCACTGATGTATGGTGTAGCGGTGGGACAGTGGAAAATTTGATAGTTGTTTCCGTTGTATGAATTACTCAGACAGGATGCCTTTGTGAAGTATGGGGGTTTGTTTAATGTTCTGACAACAATTTAGATCCTGTTATGGTTATTGCAGTGTAATGCCGTAGTAAAAATTGAACATGACACACCAGCAATTTATTATTTGTGTGTTTTTTAACCTTGAGTATCGGATTGTTTGTCCAAGCATATCCTTTGATTTGCTATGAAATTTATTGTTGATAAAAACAATCAGATTTCCATTAGAAGCAATATATATATATATATATACATATATATATATGTATATATATATATATATATATATATTTTTTTGCCATGAACCATAGATTTAGGGGAAAAAATTCAAACTAGGCTACAGGACTTATGACAGGTAGACTCATGACATTATATGGTAATTCAGCATGAAAGAATAATTGTGACACTCTACTTGGTTGTGGAGTATAATCGTGCTGTGAGGTTCAATTCACTGAAAGGCCAAATTATCTTCAACTACATTAGTCTGACAACCTATAATGCTTTGCAGAGGCAATTTGTAGACGTTTCACAGAGTGCCAGCAAACAGGGCTCCCCATTATGCCACCCATTAACAAATTTGTGTAGGAAAAAAGTAACTTTTCCATTTTCCTGACTGTTTTCAAGCTTTGCAACATAATAAATATCTAATAGTAGTATTTGCATTGCCATTTATTCTCTTAGTTTTAAAATTCATCTGAGGTGCGGTGGGAGAGATTTATCCCTCAGCTCTGCAGCCCCAGAAATATTGATATTTTCATTGACTTAAACAACAGCCTGATGCAGTGAAGAAAGTGTGGCACTTGGGGGCAGGAGACCTGGATTCTGGGCTCAACCTGTCTCCTGCCAGCTTTTGTAAGCAGACTCACCTTGGACTTCAGTTTCCCCTTCTCTAAAATGGGGGATATAAGACCCTCATCTAAGAATCTCTGTGTGAGGGTGAAGAGAAGTGGTTCTCCATATTGTTCCGAGCCTCTGGACAATTGCTTTGAAGAAGTTCACGAGTAGGGTCCCGTCAGCTGTTTCCATCCTGCTGGTTTTAGGGAATGGAGCTATGAGGTGGACAAGTGTGAGGCTCCTTGATGGGGATAGAATTTCCTTCTGAGCTTCTATTGCTTGATGGCACCTGTCTGTGAATGCCCCTTTCCAGAGCAGAGCCCAGGGCTATGCCGAACTGGATTGTTTGCCTTTTATCATCTCAAATACAGAGTAGGCACATTGACTTTTTTAAAGAATGAAAAAGCTACTCCTGTGCTATAGAAATTTAGGGACGCAGCATATTTGATGAACTTTTTAGAAAAACATTATTCATAAATCATGTCAGACGAGTCCTAAAATTGTTGGTTATGGATGCAGGTGTTTCTGCATGTGGGGATGTACAAAGCTGTCTGGCTCAATGTCCTAAATATTTAATAGGATTTTTTCCATTTTCATTTGGATTTGGGGAGCTGGGAACATCCAGGCCCCCCTTTTTTTCTAAAGGCCAGTTCCACATCTTTCAATTTATTCCTCTGACCCAATGCTTATCTCTTGAGATGGGTATTACTGAATTGAAATGAGACTTACAGGAACAGCAGGTTTGCAAAGCAAGGCTGGGACAGCAGAAGTGGCCTGAGGCACCTTTCTCTTCTTTGTCTCCTTTATTTAGCTCAAGGGGTCCTGTAAAAGGGTCTCACACCTTGGGAATGAATGGGCCTGGGGATAAATCAATCTCTCCATCTCCAGTAATTGATTTATAATTTATGATTTTATGAATCGTCAAACTTCCTACACCATTTTTGAGTAGGGATTGTGTAAATCACTCTGTGTCACACAGTGGTGTTAGACCCAACATCAGATACTTGACCCTTTATTTTGACAGACCATTAGGTCTCCTACCTGCTGCTTTCAGAGGAGGTAATGGCTTTTCTTAAGGGTAGATTGGGATGCAGCCCTTCCTAGTAGAATCTAAAAGATGCACTGCCCTTTTGGTTGTTCCTGTTTAACTTGGTCTAAATTCCAAGCCATTCAAAACAAAACAAAAGCAACCCCAGAATATTTTAATTGTAATATCCAAGGACTGTATCTACCCTTGTCTGACTGGCTGAAAGGGTTTTTGCTTGATTATTAAAGCTCTTTTGGTTTTAGCAAAATGTAGGGAACATTTCTAGACTTTGAGACTAAAGCTATTGAATGAGTGGTCATGGGTGAATATTTTTCCCTTTGCAAGTTGAAAAAAAAGTGCCTGTGAATATTTGTGTGTATGTATCCCCTGCCCTATGTGGTCTGATACTCTAGGGACTTGGGTTTCCAATGTGTGGGTAGTATCTGTAGGGGGACTGTGAAGAGAGTGTAAACAGTGTTGTGTGATCAGTCAACACTACTGGAAAAATCAACTTCAAGTTTATGTACTATGGAGGAGGAATACTCACCTCCTCTTTGGTATGAAGGATAACCCACGTGCAGAAGACACAAATCAAAGCAGGAAGGACCGCGTTAACAGGGAAGACACAGGAAGCATGAGTGCAGTGATAGTGGGGAAAATTCATACGAAGAAGGAAAAAAGTTGCAGTGGGGTTGTTGGCGAGTGGGGGTAATGGATTATTTTGCAGGTCTGGAGTCCCAGTGGTATAGTTAAGGACAAGCTGGAGCATTCATGTTTACGCATAATGCTCTCCAATGTAATTTTCGGCTGAACTGTTGCTGACTTACTTAGCATTCGTAGGTCAACCACCTGCAGAAAGGGCATGTAGGTAGATTATTGTTGACTTTATGGTTATAGAACCTAGCTAATCAGTGCGCCTGCTGGGCTATAACTTGTTATGCCTGAATGGTTTTTACACCAGGTCTTAAGATTTCTTACTGGCAAAAGGGAAAAACACTCATTTCTCATGACCAAGGCCCCTACTGGGAGGGAAGCTCTCATCTCATGTGGAGGGAATATACAGTGGGTAAAACTCATCATGATACAGGGTTTCCCAGAGTGTTTTAAATATGACCAATATAGCTCCTTACCCCTCCTTTGGAAGATGGAGGGGGAGGGGGGCGGGTCATAGAATGAAAGCTTATGTAACCCAAGAAGATAAGCCTGCTGGGGAGTAGGGGGCAAATTGCTTGCTGTGTTCTCGGATTTTTGAGACCTCTGTAACTTCCTATACCGCAAGTTGGTAAGCCAGTTGTGGGTATAATGATTCTCTCATAGTCATTCTTCATTTGGAACCCCAGTTGTTTTCAGATGCGGAAGACTTTTTCATTCTGTTGGTTTTCTCAGTGTTTGATTATACAGGGTTCTAGTTCATGCATAGGCCAGCGCATGGCGCCTGGGAAGTGCTGCCTTACAAATTGCTTTGACCTTTGATGTTCAGGTAAAGGTCACTGGTTAATTTTGCTTTGTGTACTGCCTGCTTCACTAACTTTCAACTAGCTTTCCTCCCTTGAATAAGTCGGTGAACAATGTCCCCTGCATTCAGGTTCTAGCTTGCTTCTCTGATATTTATCTCTGCCACCCTTTACCTGATTTCTCTCTTGTGTGGTGATGTTGTGTGCATGTTTCCGTGGGATGGAATCTCGATCAGTTAAAAAGCGTGGGAGATATGAAAGGTCAGCATGACAGATCTGTCCTCTGAGTGTCTGTATGTGTGTTTGGGTAGCTGAGCTCAGCTGACCACGGAAGACAAATAAGGAATGTGAGGAGTGCTACCTCGACAGCCTTAGAGTTGAAAACAAAATATCTATTGTGGGAAATACGAGTGTTAGGGCATCGTATTAGAAATCCTGGAGAAGAGTTATATTCTTGTCTTCATTTGGAAAGGTCACAGGCTTTATTTGCAGTAAGACATGTGTAGGTTATAGCTGGCTTTTCTTTTTTTCTACCTTTAAAAATGTGTATCATATGCCCACCCTATGTACATTTTATGAATGCTTATTTTAACCAAGCACGTTCTTTAACGTGACAATGCAAAAAAAAAAAATCTTCAAATATGATTTTAGCAAGTTATTTTACATCACAAAAGAAGATGATAATCTGTGGGTGTTTCTGTTTCTCTCGGTTAATTTCTTTTCTATTTTTATTTTGTGGAATGGAAAAAGGACATTTCTAGTGATGGTATGAGGCTCTTCTAATTTAATTTTATTGTTGTATACCTGTCTCCACTAAAAATGCTAATGTTGTCTGCCAGAAGATATGTCTTACGTTTCAGTTGGCATCATAGATGGGTTTGTTTCCTGGAGTTATCTGTTTTTTTGGGGGGAAACATTTGACTCAAATTTGCATTAAGGCCATCATAGATGTTTTTTTTTTCTTTTTTGCCCCTTAATGAGAGGGAAAAGGGAAAGAGAACATATTTTTTTGCTTATGATAAGCCAGACAATGACTTATACATTATTTCATTTAATTTTTATAATAACCCTCTGAGGATGTTATCCCAATTTCACAGATGAGGAAACTGAGGTTTAGAGGGGTTAAATAACTTGCCAGAAGACACACATACAGCAGTAAGATTTGGAGAAAGATGTTGATTTGACTCCAAGGCTTGTGCTTTTTTCCATGCTCTCAGACTACACAATCTTACTCCTAAATATACAGCATCTCTAGCCACACTAGAAAAGAATCTCCAAATAATAATAACCCACAATACTGAAAAGTGACAGAGACTGTACATATAACCCTTCTGTTTTTTTTTAAAGACTTTATTTATTTTGAGAAAGAGAGAAAGGGAGGGAGTGTGTATGTGAGCTGGGGGAGGGGCAGAGAGGGCAGAAAGAGAATCTCAAGCAGATTCCCTACTGAGCCCCAACATGGGGCTCGATCTCACAACCATGAGATGATGACCTGAGCTGAAATCAAGAGTCTGATGTCTAACCAACTGAGGCACCCAGGTGTCCCTGTGCATATAACCTTTCATAAGAAATTACCACTAGTCATTAAAAAAAATTCTTGAAATGTTTTTGAACATTTATTATGTGCCTAGTTCTTTCTGTGCTTGAAGCAGTGCACATGAGCTCTGTGTACGTGTGTGGGTGTAGGGTGATGACACAAAGATGTTAGAAACTTGAAAACATGGTTCAGGTCCTTAAGAAAGGCAGAGAAGACTAATCTGAAACTTGAATTAGTGGAGAACACTAATACATGAAGAAGGCTAAGTTACCCTATGAGTCAGGATAGAGGAGCTGTAATAGCTTAGGAGAGAGGGTGCATGGGAAGTAGACAACACGGTGGGAACTGTGAGTCTTGATCAGTGCCTTAGGAAGGAGTGTCAGATGTTGCAACAACTCGTGTGCTCTGTTTCTGGGACTCGGAGGCATTAAGCCCATGTAGGAAAATGGATATACCAAGATGGTGGCTGATGGGAGTGAAGTGTGTATTTTGGGTAGATGGAGATGTGGGTCTGTGTGGGTGTGAGGCAAGGGTGGTGGTGATCTTGCCAGTCTTCCCTTGTCCTTGGTATACAAACCATGCTGAGGTCCTCTCACTGTGTCTGAGTTCAGCCTACCTTCTCATCTCTGAGCCTCTGAATCTATTGCTCCCTCTAGATAACAGATTTATCACCCTTTGGGTTTAAACTAAAATATTGTTTCTTCTGGGAATTCCTTCCTGATTTCCCCATTAGGTCTGGTTCCTTTGCTTTGAGTTCCCTTAGCAGTCTCTCCTCTGCCATTTTTGTTGTTTTTGTTTTTGTTTTTGTTTTGCATTTTATTTGTTGCATTTTATTGTAATGACTCATATAATTATTTCTCTCACTAGACAGTAAATGCCAGTGAAGGGAGGACAGTTAGCAGAGAATCAGGCACAGAAATAGCAGGTGATCAAATAATTTTTGAATGAGTTAATGAATGAGTAGATATGTTTAAAATGTATTAGTCAACTAGAAAAGCCAGATAGTTGCATATGTTCTTTGAAGTGAGAAGGAAGGATCATTGATTGATGAACCTTCTTTGACAGAGTGGGGCCTACTCAACAGATAAGACAGATTTGTCATCAGGTCCCCAGGTTCATCCTTCGTTGTCCTCTAAGGAATCTCCAATCAGTCCTTTGGCCAATGTGAGAGTGATTTGTCATTTTATCCAGACTTCTCACTGGTGGAGGTCCTGATGGGAACTTCTGGTATGAGATAGTATAACTACTCAACCACCCTCAGTAATTTAAATTTAGTTTCTTGGGGAGGGAGAGGTAAAGAAACTAAGCCATTACAAGCCATGGCAGGAGGGGGTTTATGTGTATGTGTAGTGGTAGCTTCTGTGGACACTCCGTGACATCTCACTGTAGCACATAATGATTGAACAGGGACAGGGCATACCTAAATGAAGTGATGGGATGATCCTTAGTCGTGTGCATCTGGCTGACCCATTCCTGTGTCATCCTAGTTTTCTTATAACACATCACTGAAAACCTCCTTTCACATTCCCCCTGAAAGCTACCGTGACCCACACCGTCACTGACAGTGACAGAATTTAGTGATGTAGGCCTTCTTCTTTTAGGGATGATAATGCACTTAAATTTTTCTATGGAGCACTGTCTTGGTCTTATTCACTACAATCTGTCTTGTTCCAGGGCCCTTCTAGAATGTATCTCATGGGCTTAAGGCATGCTGTTTATGCTTCCCTCATTTCTGCACACCTGTCCTCTTGAGTGTCTCCAAGGACAGCTGTGTGCTGCTCTTTCTACCATCGACCCATCAGTAGATGCATATCGGCCACAGCACCACTATTCACCCCTTCAGGATGCTGATGACTTGTTCCCTCTCTGCCCCAGGGAGTGCAGACTTGGCCAACCCATTTGGGGTGAGGTGCTCCAGCCCTCTGAGAACTGCTAAGGTTAGATTTTCTAGCTCTTTGATGAGTGCATCCTGTGGGACCCAACAGAGAGGCCTGCTGTGGTCCACAGCCTGTCACTCCATTACAGAAGGAAATAAAATTGGCTTTGCATGGGTTGCTCTTCCCAGAACTTGCAAGTTGTTCCCTATACCTTGGGTTTCTCTAGGTGATGGCAAATTGATTGTCTTATGATTTATACACAAGAGCCACAGAGTTTGTTTTTAAGACTTGAGTTTCTTATACAGATCTTAAGCCTGGAACCTTATTTTAGAGACAGAAAATGAATTCCTTTATTTTTTTCCCATGTAAAATTAAATGTACAGGAGTCTTGTTGGGAAGGGGAAAATGAAAAAAAAGTCCAAGCCCACCTCTGCTCGTACTAATCTATACTTTTTAGCAGTTATTTTTTGAGAGAGTGATTTATTTACACTGACAGCTTGTTACTTATGGTAGCTGCTGCCAGCTTCTGAAGTAATCTGATAACGTCAAAATGTGAAGGGAAGCTATAGGCTTTGCCTTGACTGACTTGCTATAAATCATGTACATTGCTGGTGTCTAAGGATGCTTGGGTTGATACTGATGGAAATACAAATCAAATACAACACATGGTAACCCAATTCAGAGCTAGAGATTTTGGATTAAGCCTATTGGATTCATATTTTTAAGTGAAACAGAGCAGCATACCAGTTTGTGTTTTGAAACTTCAAAACCATCTGCTATGCTAACTTCAAGGACAGCAGCTGCCTTTGAAATGGAAGTGCAAAGAGGCGTGCTCATCATTTACCTTTATTCTTTTATTCATTCAACAACCATTTGTTGAGCACCCACTGTATATTTGTCAAGGGGAGGTATGATGCTGCTTTATCTATTTACTTGTACATTTGTTAGTCTGTGTAAGCTCTGTGAGGGGAGAAGTTTGCTGTGTTCATCACTGTATACCCAGTACTTAAGACAGTGCATGGCCTACAGGAAGTGTTCAACAAATACTTATTGAATGAGACTAGGGATCCCAGATTTTGGGTATCAGTGCTGTCAAAACCCTGATCTCATTTCCCCGGGCTGAACGACTCATTCTTATCTTGGGACTCTCCGTAGAGTCCTTTATAATCTTTTATATAGATTTCTGGTAAGGCACCTTTCCTACTGTAAAATAATTGTTGGTTTATATGTTGGTCTCTTCAGTTACAGGGTGAGCTCAATCTAATAGGGCAGAAACCATGTCTTTATTAACCTTGGACTTACCATGCCTGGCACATGGATGGTAATGAATAGTTGCTTGTAGTAGTGCTATGGCATAATTCTTAGAAAATGAACCATCTATATCTCTGTGTTTTCAAATGAGCGTAAAGATACTGAAGAAATCTAAAGTAAATGTGCTCTGCAATGCTAACAGTGCTCATCTTGCCAAGTACTATAGGAGATGATTTTTATAGCATATTCCTTTGGTTTACCTGCTTTCTCTAATTTTTCTAGAGTGACTATTAACTGTGAAATCAAATAATAGTAAAGGGGATGGCATTTAAGTCTCCCCCCCCCAACATCTTTACTTTACACTTGAAAGGATACATTTGGTAGTGTGTGTGTGTGTGTGTGTGTGTGTGTGTGTGTGTAATAAATTTTTATTGGTTGACCCAACCAAATGTATCAGGGGAGTTTGCTGAATATGGGATCCTTTAGTAAATGGAGCACTTATTCTCAAATGTGTCTTTGGTATAAATTGGGATACTTAACTATTGGGTTTGCTTAAAGGGAGGCATACCTATGTTTCAGAGGGAAGCTTTAATTGATATGGGATACTAAATCATAGGAAGAAATAGTGAGACATTGATCAGACTTACTCCTAACATTTATAGATTTTGGGCAAGAATACAAATGGAAGCCCACATACCAAATGTCTAAATATTTAAAGTTATTAATCAAGTTGAGCATGATAAATAAAATATGCTGTCTTCTTACTGTGCCAAATATGCTTGCATTAATGACCTGAAATTCCAGATTTCGATGTAGAATTCTCCATCTCCTTGGGAATTTTTTTTTAAAGATTTTATTTATTCATGAGATACACACAGAGAGAAAGAGGCAGAGACACAGTTAGAGGGAGAAGTAGGCTCCATGCAAGGAGCCCGGCATGGGACTTGATTCTTCGTCTCCAGGATCACACCCTGGGCTGAAGGTGGTGCTAAACTGCTGAGCCACCTGGGCTGCCCTCTCCTTGGAAATTTAAGCTGAAACATGGTAGTGAGCAGAAAGCCTGCCCTGGTTCCTTGGCCCACTCACCTTCATTTTCTAGCCCTGGCTGTGTCTTGTCCTGTCAAGAATTTTTGCACATGTGTCATGGATGTGTCTGCATGTCCACACTGCATGTCCATCTTCAACTGTGTCATAAAACAACTATCTTGCAAATTAGAGTTGGGCACACTGGCTTACTGCGTGGACCAGGGTTGTTCTACCCCTGGAAGTAGGCTTTGGGCCCTTGGGGCAGAGAACTTCAGGGCTTTGGATACCCAAGGTGTATCATCGAAGGTGGATGTGGCATGGTCCTGAGGACTTCATATCCCATGTGGAGGGGTGTTGCCTGAAAAAGGCTGAGGCAGCTCAGGGAAGTGGTCTGGTTTGAGAGTGGAGCTGCTGGTGATAAAGAAATGCACTGGGAAACTAATGCTTTGTGGCTTCCGATTTAGGGACAAGCTCATGCTTCCTGAATTACAGGCACAAATATCATCTCAGATTTGGACCTCTGTTCATAATATCCAGTGGTCTCAGATTTCAGTGTGTATAAGAGTCTCTCAGGAAGGGATTAAAATGAACACTTGGGCTACACTTTGATGAACTGCCTATGCCCACATGGATTATGACAGCCATGCTCAGGCCACTGCCAAATTCTCGACTTTAAAAGAGAACATGCATGGAAGGCACTTAGCACAATGGTAAGCTCTTAATAAATCGTAGCTGCCATTACTGTTAGTGTTCCCACAGCTATTATGAATTGGTTCCCATGTTTTACCATCTAAGAAAGGCCAGCGAGATTGTATAATTTTCTCTTGTGTGAATGAGAACTGGGAAGAGGTATATATGATTCACATTTATCATTGTCATATTTGTCATGCCTATCCATCAGCATCAGGTAAACTGTTCCCATCCTATATCTAAAACATGTTCTTTCATCTCCTTGCCCTAACTTCATGAGCAAGCTCTCTTGGCTTTTCCATTTGAGTTCCACAGTTTGACTGTTTTCTCATACAGAATGAGCAGATTTTTTTTTATAATAAATTTATTGAGTGAGCAGAAATTAATGGGACATTTTATTGAGATGATAATGTGGCCTGTGCTTGAGGCAGAATGAGGGGTCATGTGTTCATTTCTTATCTTGAAATTTAGTTCTTCTTGCCTCGCCTTTGCTAACAAAGAAAAAGGCAAAGAGAAATTCTTTCCATAGGAGTTAGTAGTGAGGAGGGTAACGGTTTTCATGTATGAAACAGATTCTTTTAATGTTCTGTATCTTTAAGTAGCGTCAGAGTGGGTGGGGGAGGATAAGAATGTTGGAGATAACCAGTAATCTCGATATACTATTGGATTTGTCATTCCAAAGTAGGATATGGGTCAGGAGGTCTAAGGGAGGTACAAAAATGAACTTTGATTGTTAATATTCGACTTTGCTTGGAAATAGAGGGAGGATTCTTTCTTTTAAGAGGCAAACTGCTCAAACCCTTTACTTTGAAGATTCTTACCATTGAATGGGCCTCATCCAGCTCTTTCTAGTGTCCAGGATACAAAAGGGAGATGGTTCCTGGATTTACAAGTTAGTTGAAGAGCTTGAGATACCTGGCTCATTCTTCATCTGACTGCCAGAGTTGGGGTCCTCTGTCATCTTCCACTTTGCTACTTGTGTCAACTGTTATGTTTGGTTTGTCTAGGTGAGAAGGACTTGGGGGAATAAGAAAAAACAATTTAAAATAATAAGACTGAGCTGGAAGGAGAAAATATCCAATGGTGATGGAAAAAGAATGAGATCATACACACGGGGATAGAGAGAACAACCACCAGGGCCACCTTAGAGGGATAAAGCAGAACTGCCAACCTCTGAAAGGCCCTGCCATGTTTTTTGGTCTCTGGTGAAGAGTGAAAAGTAACAGAATGAGTGTTCAGGAGAGCTGGACTGTAGTCATAAAAATATGGCTTCTGCCCTAGGTCTCAGTTTCCCCAATGTTGAGACCGGAAGATCTTTCATTTCCCTTCAGTGCTGAGAATTTGTTACTCTCATAAGTATAAAATAGTTTATATAAAACTATGGTAACAACAAAGGAAAAGCCTGTAGCAGATAAAAGATTATGATGGAATCAAAGCATACCACCTCCAGTCATCAAATCACAAAGGAAGGCAAGGAAGGAATAAAAGATCTATAAAATAGAAACAATGAACAAAATAGTAGTAGTAAGTCTTTTCCTGTTAATAATAGCTTTATTTTTTAAAATTTTATTTATTTATTCATGAGAGAGAGAGGCAGAGACACAGGCAGAGGGAGAAGCAGGCTCCATGCAGGGAGCCAGATGTGGGACTTGATCCCGGGACTCCAGAATCATGCTCTGGGCTGAAGGCAGGTGCTAAACCGCTGAGCCACCCAGGGATCCCCATTAATAATACCTTTAAGTGTAAATGGATCGAATTCTTCCAAAGTCATAGAATGACTAAATTGATAGAAAAACAAAGATCCAATGGCATGCTGCTTACAAGAGACTCACTTAAGTACACATAGATGTAGGGTGAAGGAATGGGAGAAGCTACCTCAGGCAAATGGTAACTAGAAGAAAGCAGGGGTACCTGTACTTAAATTAGACAAATGGACTTTAAGCAGAAGTGGTCAAAAGAGACAAAGAAGGTCACGGTATAATGTTGAAAGGTTCAGTTCATCAAGAAGATATAACAATGTAAATATTTATGCACCAAACACTGGAGTACCTAAATACATAAAGCAAATACTGATATAAATAAAAAAAAGAAATAAACAGAAATACAGTAATAGCTGTAGACTTGAATACCCCACTCTCAACAATGGACAGATCATCCAGACAAAGAATCAGTAAAGGAAATGGCATATTTGAACAATACTATAGACCCAATGGACTTTACAGACATATACATAACATTGCATTCAACAGCAACAGAATACACATTTTTCTCAAGTGAACATGGAACATTTTCTTGGACAGATCATATGTTAGGCCAGAGAGCAAGTTTCAACAAATTCAGGAAAATAGTAATTATATTTCGTATATTTTCTGACCACAATAGTATGAAACTAGAAATCACGTAACAGGAGGGAAGCTGGAAGCCTGAACAACCAGTGGATCAAAGAAGAAATCAAAAGGGAAATAAAAAAATTCTTGAGACAAAATGGAAAATGAAAATGGAAACACAACATAGCAAAAATTTATGGGATGCAACAAAAGTAGCTCTAGCAGAGAAGTTCATAGTGATAAATGCCTACCTCAAGAAACAAAAGTCTTAAATAAACACCTTAACTTTAAACTCAAGGAGGAGAAAAAGAACAAGCTAAGCCCAAAGTTAGCAGAAGGAAGGAAAAAAGTGGATTAGAGCAGAAATAAATGAAATAGAAAAGATGAACAAAAGTAAGAGTTGGTTCTTTGAAAAGATAAACAAAATGGACAAACCTTTAGTTAGACTAAGAAAAAGAGATGACCCAAATCGATAAAACTATTAATGAAAGAGGAGACATTACAACTGACAATGAAAGACAAAACATAAAAGACCATGATGAGCCAGTATACACCAACCAAATTATGCAGCACTGGAGAAATTGATAAATTCTTAGAAACACACAACCTACCAAGACTGAATCTTCAAAGAAATGGAGAATCTGGATTGACAAAAAACAAGTAAGGAAATTCAATCAGTAGTCAAAAATCTCCTAACAAAAACCCATGACCAGATGGTATCACTGATGAATCGAAATGCTTAAAGAATTAATGCCAGTTGTCTTCAGACTCTTGCAAAAAATTCAAGAGGAGGTGACACTCTCAAACTCTTTATCAGGCTGCAGTTACCTGATACCAAAGCCAGTTAGGGACACCACAAGAAAAGAAAACTACATACCAGTATCTCTAATGAATATAGATGCAAAAATCCTCAACAAATCAAATTTGACAACACATTAAAGGATAATACACCATGATCAAGTGAGAGTCATCCCTGAAATGCAAGGATGGTTCAGTATACTCAAATGTATCAATGTCATATCACATTGATAGAATGAAAGATTAAAATTGTATGATCATTCAGTGCAGGAGAAGCATTTGACAAAATTCAACATGCTTGAATCATGATAAAATCTCTGAACAGTGATTATGGGGTACCTTAACATAAAAAAAGAATAGAGGGCAGGCCCACAGGTAATACCATAATCAACAGTGAAAGGTTAAAGATGTTTCCTCTGAGATCAGGAACAAGACAAGGGTGCCCCTCCCATTCAACATAGTAACGGAAATCCTAGCTGGAGCAATCAGGTAAGAAAACGAAATAAAAGACAGCTTAATCAGAAAGAGATGATTAAAATGGTCTCTGATTGTAGATGACATCATATGTAGAAAATCCTAAAGAGTTCATGAAAAAGTGAATTATGTAGTAAACAAATCCAGTAAAGTTGCAGAATACAAAATCAACATATAAAAATCGGTTGTGTTTCTATACATTAGCAGCAAACTCTGAAAAAGAAATGAAGAAAACCTATATGCAATAGCATTAAAATCAATAAAGCACATAGGAATAAATTTAACCAAGCAGGTGAAATATCTGTACACTAACAACTGAAAGACATTGATGAGAAAAAAGACACAAATGGAAGATAACTTGTGTTTATAGAAGAATTAATACTGTTAAAATGCCCATACTGTCCAAAGCCATCTATAGATTGAGTGCACTCTAAATGGATTATTTACGGAATCCTGAGAAAGAACACCAAAGCTGTGGAGGCATCATACTTCCTGATAAATCAGTAGCAATCAAAACAGTATGGTACAAGAATAAAAACAGGCACACGGGGGATCCCTGGGTGGCTCAGTGGTTTAGCGCCTGCCTTTGGCCCAGGGCGTGATCCTGGAGTCCCGGGATTGAGCCCCGCGTCAGGTTCCTGGCATGGAGCCTGCTTCTCCCTCTGCCTGTGTCTCTGCTTCTCTCTCTCTCTCTGTGTCTATCATGAATAAATAAATTTTTAAAAATCTTAAAAAACAAAAACAAAAAACAGGCACACGGAGCAGAGGAACAGAATGAAGAGCCCAGATATAAATCCATGCATGTATATGGTCAGCTAATATTTGATAAGGTATCCAAAATGTTCAAAGAGGAAAATATTGTCCCTTCAGTAAATGGTTTTGGGAAGACTGGATATTCACATACAAAAGAATGAAACTGGATCCCTGTCTTACACCAGTCACAAAACTAACTTGAAATGGATTAGAGACTTAAGACCTGAAACCGTGAAACTCTTGATAGAACACATAAGGAAAAAAATTCTTTAACATTGATCTTGGCAACGATTTCATGGATATGACACCACAAGCTCAGCCAACAAAACCAAAACTCATCATATGGGACTATACCAAACTGCAAAACTTTTTCCCCCTTTTGGACAGCAAACGGGGAAATGATCAGCAAAATGAAAAAGCAACTTAAGAAATGGGAGAAAATATTTGCACATGTATCTGATACAAGGTTAGTAGCTAAAATATATAAGGAATTCATTGAGACTCATAGCCAAAAACACAAATAATCCATTTAAAGACTGGGCAAAGGACCTGAACAGACCTTTTTTCAAAGATAATATTCAGATGGCCAGCAGGTACATGAAAAAGTGCTCAACATCACTAGCCAGTAGAGAAATACAAATCAAAACTACAATGAGATGTCACGTCACCTCACATTTGTTAAAATAGGTATTAGCGAAAAGATAAGAGCTAACACGTGTTGGTGAGGATGTAGAAAAATAGCAAGCCCTTGTTCACTGTTGGTGGGAATGTAAACTGGTATAACCACTGTGGAAAAAAAGCATAGTTTCCTGAGCAATTTAAAAATAGAACTAATTTGTGATCTAGCAATTCGGCTTCTGCATATATATCCAAAGGACTGAAATCACTGTCTTAAGAGATCTGCATCCCTGTATTCAGTGAAACATTATCAACAATAGCCAAGACATGCAAACAACCCAAGTGTCCAGACAGGTGAATGGATACAGGAAACATCAGGTTATCTACTTCATCTATCTACCTGTATCTGTCTATAGGTCTATCTATAGCTCGATCCATATGAATATTATTTGGCCATAAAAAAGAAGGTAATCTTGTCATGTGTGACAGCACAGGTGGAGCTTGAGTGAGTAAGTCAGAGAAAGACAAAAACTGTATGATCTCACTTATACTAGAATCTAAAAAAACCAAACTCACAGAAGCAGAGTATATTTCTGGTTTGCTAGGGGTGGGGTGGTGAGAATGGTAAAAACTAGAAAAGGTACAAACTTCCATTTATGAGATGAATAAGCCCAAAGGATGCCACGTACAGCCTGGTGACTATAGCTCACCCTACTGTATTGTGTATTTGAAAGTTGCTAAGAGAGTAGATATTAAAAGTTCACACACACACACACACACACACACAAATTGTAACTATGTGAGGTGATGGGTATATTAACCTTATTTTAGTAATCATTTCACAATATATACTTCTGTCAAATCATATTGTACACTTAGAACTGACATAACATTATAAAAATTTTATCTTCCTACAGCTGGGGGGAGAAAAGAATTTGTTCCTCATAAGGCCTTAATGCTACCAATATTCTGAGTATTATTCAGGGTTCTGAAAATAAATGGGTTACTATCAATTTGCTTACGTGTTCCTTTACTCTGTGAATGTTTGTTGAGTATCTGCTCCTGACTAGGCACCGTGCTCATTGTTGGGGACACCAAGGTGAATAGGCAAGAGCGATTTTTCTGCCATGGCACCTGCTTTTCTGGGGGTCCGCTCAGTGTATACTAACCTACTCAGCAGGCTGTGGTATCAGAAAATAGGATGGAGAGAGTGCCCGGAATTAGAAGAGATTCAAGAGGTTTAAGACACTTATCAAGCATTTTTCTTTTTATAAAGTGTTAGCTCACATATCACTTTCTTGTAGAAGCCTACCCTGGCCCCCCTGATTGAATACTGCAGTTTCTACCCTGATCTCATGCTGTTCTTTTTCTTACTCATTCCTGTTACGGCTTAGTGCCTTCCAACATATGATATAATTTGCTTATTTATTAGGATAATTGGAGATGATCTGCCTACCTCATGTTGGAATACTTGCCCCACAAGGTCAGAAATCTTTGCGCTTTGTGCAACGGCGTATTCCAAATGCCTGGAACAGTAGTAGACACTCAATAAATATGTGTGGAATGGATTAATAAATGACTCTATGACCAAGGAGTAGAGTATCATAATGATATTGAAGAAAACTTGGTATATTATTCAGTAAGTCATTAGTCTTGAGAAATTGATGACATCAATCTACCAGTGTTGTGAAAGTCTTTTGTTTTGAAGGGCGTGATGTATAGTGGTAAAATAAAACAATATTTTTATTGGTAGAGTGTGGCCAACCACAGGGTAATCTAGCATCTAGCTTTGCTTAGGAAAGGCCCTCAGATGTTTCCTTGGTTAGGTTGGGTTGAGCTGTCAGAAATCCCTTTTCTCTTTGCTTCTGTGTAAAACAAACAAACAATCAGCAACAACAACAATTTCCAACCCAAACTCCTAGATCAGTACTGATGTGTATTCTCAGTGGGGATAGCCGCTGTGTGATTTGTGTGTTGCCGCTGGGTTAGCCACACTGGAAGGCTTGCTCCTGCATTATGCTATGACTTTGGGCTCCATGCTCTGTTTTGCTTGGTCAAAACTTCTCTTTATAGTAGCCCAAAGTACACTTTTCAGATTGTTGAAACAGTGTTTCTTCTCCTGCCCTTAGGCGTGTGTGGCACTGCAGTACTTGTCACCAGGCACCGTGAGCTACTCCCTCAGCAGGCATTTTCTAGCCTACGCTAGAGTCCATCAGAAGCATCATATCCTAATTGTATGGGCCTACCCATGTGTGTGTGAGGTGCAGAAAGCCTGATGCACACTGTTTATATAAACGTCTCTTACCTCTCTCCACCGTAAAATGCTTACACATTAGTTATAAACATTTTTTTAATGGGGGGGGGTAGTATATGGGGGGGGGGCAAGGCAGTGGGAGGCAGGTGGCCAAGAGTAGTTCTAAAGGACCAAATACGTCAGCGTCCTCCTCAAACTCTCCTTCTTGTTTAGTAAGTGAAGGCACGTGAAAGTGGAACATTTGGTGCTTTGCACCAATATCATGGTGTAAAATTATAGTTAGGAATATTGTGTAAAAACCGTAATAGTTCGCAGTTATAGCTATGGTGAGAACAGCAGGCAAGACTATAAGCTTTAATTTATGTTGTGCTTTGGACATTTTTCAGAAACTATTTACCCATTACCTCTTAGGTCAGTGGCCTAATAATGCAACAAAGCACTTTTTGAAATTGCAGATAATTTTCAGTGCTCAGATCTCTGTGTAGTATTGATGGGGAGGGTGGTTGATTAGGACCTTGGGAATTGTGCTTGATGGGAACAATCTGGAAGGAGTGAAAAATTATTAAACACACACAGCGGGAGATGGAGGATTTACCATTGTCGTGCGGTGCTATTAATTCTCATTGCTCGGTACAGCGGCTTGATTGCATACTGTGAATACTGTTTATTGGAGAATGGGTACAATTTTGCTGCAGTTGTTGTAATGTAATACTAAATGCTAATTAGGCTTCTAACAATAATTAGAACCTCTTGCCAGACTTGGAAATAGAAACACTCAATTGAATTTACAGAAACAAAGACCTTTAAGCTATGCCACGAGCAGCATCGACTTCAAGAAGTTTTTTACGTTTTTAGTTACAGAATTGCCAACACATATATATATTTTTATGGTGTGCATAATGAGTTCATTTATGTTCTCGATAGGATTATTTTCAAAAATGAGATAAAGCACACCTCCTCCTCCCCATCGGATGAAGAAAACCTACAAACACAGGTATAACCTGAAATGCACCTTTGTTACCGTGCAGCTGGCAACTGCACGCTCCTGGGTGTGCAGGGAAAGCAGGGCTGTGCAGGGGAGCATGGCTAATGGGGATTTTGGAGCCATTCTGAACACTTGACATTTTTCGCAAACCCAGCGTCGGCTCCTTTCCTGTGTGTGTGCACTTGCACACCTGATTGCCAGAGTTGCTCCTCTGGATCGACTCCCTCAGATGCCCCCTGGAAGCTCTGTGGTCGCTGGGCCGCTAGGCCTCTGGGCCACTAGGCCGCTAGGCCGCAGCACACCCAACCCACTGCATCCTGCGGGGAGCAGCTCCTCTTTGCTGCTTTGCTTCGTCAAACCTCTTAAATCGTCTAGTGTGGCAGATACGTTCAGTGGTGAGAAGTCATTAGCTGAGAACTTCCGTGGCAGTCCCTGGGCCGCGTGGTCCCACCCCAACACGACCGGGGCAGGAGTGTCAGGAGGCCTTGCCAGGAATGTGGCCACGGGCACCGCACGGAGGTCAGCAGGGCCTGGGCATGTTACGTGGCACGGGACCCTGTTGCAGCAGCGCCTTCGGGGTCTGTCCGGCAGCAGTTGAGCGAGGCCTTTGTTGTTGGGGTCTCCATGCTCCCTGTCATTTCCTCATCCTGTTTCTGTTTTGTTTTTAAACCCAGAGGCACAAAGACTTAGGCAAACCTCATTGACCCTCCCTTCACAAACACGCCACCCGAAACAATGCAGCCTGCCTCCCTCCTTTGAATTTTAACTGAGCCTAAGTTGACTAGCTGGTCTTCAGTGCTAATAATTAGCTGCTTGACATGATGTATCATGTTACCCCTTTGTTTGGAGCCATCGAGGTAATAGAGAATCCTGAAGGCCTGTTCTGAAACAGTATTAAAACACCCTGCGCTCCGCTGCGGCATGGGTGCCAGATTTCTGGGCGAAGTGAGTTCTTACAGGTTTTACTGGTTACTGGGAAACAGGTTTTATGATGGAAACACTGCAAGCGCAGTTTTGTTCTGGCCGCCAGCGTGAAGCATGGCTACTTTAAGCAGAGAAGCAGTTTCTTGATTTCTCTGGTTTTGGTTCCAGTGTCCCTTTGTATGAGGTGTTGAAAAAGGATGTTCATAGAAATTTCCATTTTTTGTGTCTTTACTCGTATTTCATCAAATTCACCAAACTCAACTCTTCCCCCAACCGAGTGTCCCAGACCCCCACCCCTCCCCTACCCTCCAGGTTAAAAAAAAAAGTTTCTTTTTTTTTTTTTTTTAAGATTTATTTATTTATTTATGATAGAGAGTGAGAGTGTGTGTGTGAGAGAGAGAGGCAGAGACACAGGAGGAAGGAGAAGCAGGCTCCATGCCAGGAACCTGACGTGGGACTCGACGTGGGACTCGACGTGGAACTCGATCCCGGGACTCCAGGATCGCGCCCTGGGCCAAAGGCAGGCGCCAAACCGCTGAGCCACCCAGGGATCCCTGTTTCTTTGTTTGGACTTGAGCTCCTTTCATTTTTATTTTTGACCTTCTCAGCCTGTCTCCTCTCTATCAGAGTACTCCCCTGCTAGTGGGGCCCTTGCTGGTTGGAGTCGAGGGTGGGGGTGAGGGGGTGGGTAGGAGGGGTACTGGGCATGCCCCCAAATCAGAGCTGCTTATTCAGGTTACTCAAGACAGGTTCATCCTCCCAGAAATACTCTGTTCATGTTCGTTCTCCGCCACTCGTTGGATTGAGAGAGGCCTCTTCTCATCTCGCTTGCTTTGGGAGTCCTCTTGCCCTGTAGGAGTTTGGTGGTTTCATCGTATTCTCTCCTCTTCCTTCTATCAGTGGGGTCCTATTGTTTAACTCGGGGGCGATCAGTTGGTTACAGTGCTCTCCTGATTTCACACGAAACCTTAATATTGGGGGCAGAAGAAGGCATCAGTAAGTCATCAGAGACCAAAAATCCTTGACCGACTCTGGTGGCCAGTCTCCTCCGTGCTAGAGGGCTGTGTGAGGTGCCTTAGGTTTTGGGCCTAACGGGGTTAAATGAAGCTCCGTGACTGGAGGCAGGCTGTGCACATTTGCCTGTCTTGCAGTTTGTATGAAGTATGCCAATGAAATTTTTAAGGAGGTACTATGGGAGCATTTTAGTTCGCGTTTTAGCAAATATACTTGATTGCCAGAGGTGCTCACGTTGTGGTTTTTCCCTTTCTGAGGACACAGTTTTTCTCCAGCCGGTCTGCTGAGAGTCTGTGAAAGATGAGGCCTGAGTGAGTCAAATGCTTTCTTTATATTTTCTGGTTACATTTTTCTTGTTCACAAGTCAGTGGCACCTGCAAATGGAAGACTTGCTGAGGTAGCACCTGGCTGATTAGCAACTTTTGCTTGGTCCCACTCCCACACTGACCGTTAAATTACCTCCTATCATGCCTGGGCTGTGTGGCCGCCGCCGAGAGGCAGGCAGAGGTCAATTCAATATGGCTGACATGTTCTGTGTTTCCCCACAGCGTGTCACATGTAAGCAGCGCAGCGACTTTGACAAAGTACCGCAGGGTGACCTGGTAGTCTTGGGTCAGAGTGAGAGAAATTGGTGTTGTACTAAGATGTATGTTAATACATATATTATTTATATGGGCATTAGCGAATGCTATTGTTGCCTCAGCACAAACCCAGGCCCAGGGATTGGCCTTGGGGTTTCTGCAAGCTTACTTTATCATGTTTCTCCCCACCCCCTCCTCGCTCATGAATAATTAAAAACTTAAATTACTTGCCATGTACAAAATTCATATGCTGGGGAAAATAGCTACATGAAAATTAATTTTCTGTTCTGTGAGACTGACGGGAAATCAATTAATCTTGATGTATTATTTTATGCAGAACAGGGTGCAAGAACCTGCAGAGAGAATGGCTACAGCTGTTCTTGTTGGTCGGGCCATATATTATCGTTGGCGGGTTTGACAGCTTCTGAAGGAAATGGCTGAGGGGTATCAGGCAGGTGAATCAACTGTAAAAATTTATTGGAGGATACAAACTGTTTCCAGGGGACTGATATAAAACTCACACTTGAGAACTGAAGTATTGAATGTTTTTGTGACTGAAGCAGCTTGTTGTCAATATTTATAGCTTTTCTCTTTGTTACATGTCCTATTTGTTTGATTAACTAGTCAGATGTTAGTGTCTGTCTGTAATTTATCTGTTGTGCCTTCTGTAGCATTTTTGATACATAAAGATTTACCACTAGATAAACAAGGCAGCTCACACAATGCAATATGCTAAGTAAAATGACAGAACTGTTTACAACATGTTACAAGTTTTATAACTCACGAGGTAGATCAGTAACTTTTGTTTACTGGTGTCACTGTTAGTTGAAACACGTCTCAATGTATTAACTACTATGGGGGTAAACAAGGCTCTCTAAAATAAGCAGAGATTATAATCAACACATACCTCATGGTAAATCATTTAAGAGGCTCTATAAAAACGTTTATGTAGAGCCATACATAATGCATACATTTCTGAAATAAAATAAAATAAATGCGTGCTTTTAGAATAGGCTGTAGTTACATTCCTTTGCCATGCCGTCGACATCAATTTCCCCTGTAGATGATGGAGGTGCGATGTTCCGACAAATGCCGACGCAGACAAATGGGAGCCCTCGCTCCTGGCAGGTGGCTTCAGGAGTGGCTGCTGGGAAAGCACGTGTGTGCCCACGGCATCGTCATGCATGAGCGTGGGGGGCCGGGGGCGCGGGGCGGGCACGGCGCCCATCCTCCACCAGCCCTAGGGCCGGGGGTTGGCATTGACTTCGTGTGGCCTTGAAGGGATGCCTGGGTTTCGGGAGACCCCAGCAGAGTGAGTATAGGGAACGCTTCACCGAAAGCCCCTCTGTGACCACCACCTGGCCCCTGCCTGTGAGCAGGTGAGGCGAGGACCAAGAAGCAGCAGGATTATTAGCTTCTTAAAAAATTGGCACGAACACTCAGGTTCCCTCATCCCCCAACTAGAGGGAAGGAATATTTATCCTGTGTTTGCTTGTGGGCTCTCCAGATAATGAGGCTCATGGGGTATCAGCCAAGAATCCAAAGTTCTACTGGTCAGTGACAAACTGTGCCGAGTAAATGGCATTTGAAACAGATGACACCATGTGTTGGTCAATTGCTATTAATGACTCTTTCATAAATAGCACTTACTGTGGTGACTGTTACGACTTTTTGCCACCTTTCCTAATAGAAGAATAGAATGGAGGCACGCATTTTGAGAGGCATTGTACGGGCACCTTGCCTTTTATTCTTTGGGAAGCCTGTCATTCATCTGTATGTGGAATATACACTAATTAGAATATGTAAAAACAGGTTTATTAGTTGACTTGCCTTGTTTGACTAGTTTGAGGGGCAAGGTTGGGGACAGCTCTGTAACGAATTCCTGCCCACTTAGTGGTGGAAACAGTACCCACTCATTGCTTGTAGGTTGGTCAATCTGGGCAGGCTTGCCTGGGTTCTCTGCTTAGGGTTATAAAAGCTAAAATCAGATGAAGTGTGTTCTCATCTTGTGGGTCTGGGAAGAATCCAGTTCTGGGCTCCTTCTGAGTGTTGGTAGAGCTGAGCTTCTTAGTTTGGTGGGACCGATCCCTCTTTTCTTGCTGGTTATCTTCTAGGTTTCCCTCCCAGCTTCTGGAGGACATTGTCAGATTCTTTCCTTGTGGGCTCCCCATCTTCAAGCAGTGAGCTATCTCTGTCCTGTTGACTCCTCCTTCTACCTGGAGTCTCTCAGACTTACCCTTCTGCACCCGTCGGAGAAAATCTCTGCTTTTAAAAAAGGGCTCAGGTGATTAGATATGGCTCAGCCAGATAATTCTCTGTGACTTAGAGCTGATTGATTAGTAACCTTCACTATATCTGCAAAATCCTTTTTTTTTTTTTATTTTTTTATTTTTTTTTGCCACATAGCGTAGTGGACTCATAGAAGCAGCATTACTGGGCAAAGGTTTTGGGGGTCCGAGTAGAATTCTTTCTACCACAGGAGTATCGGCTGTGATGTTTATGGTGTGAATTTTCTAGAGCAGTGATGTTCCTAGTCCTTACCTTTCTTCTGTTGGCCCACACCCTGGCCTGAAAAGAAGAGAGCCAACTTTGGGTGGATTCTAAGAGCAAATACACATGCCATGCCTGCTGTACATCCAGCCGTGCATTAAGAGCAGGAAGTGAAAATCTCTGTAAGATACTTATTCCCTACTCTCTCCACAACAAAGCATTTCATACACATCCCATGAGCTCATTCACCAATCAAGGCACTTGAGGACAGGTGCTAAGTTAAGTGGAGCTGAGTGGGAAAGCAAATCTCTGGGAACTGAAGTGGGCAGAAGAAGGCTTCAAGAGAGGAAATGATTTTCAGGCCTTGAGCAAGGCATATATAGTTGGATCAGATGGAGAAGACAAGTGAGGACATCAAAGTGGCAAAGTGTCTATTGTGTTGGGGGAAATAATGGGAAGTCAAGTGGAGCTGGAGTGGTAGGTCCTCTCCACTGTCAAGTAGATGTGTTACCCCTCGTGAAGGTGAGTGGGAGGCACATGGTGGAAAAGAAATGAGGGCTGTCCGTGAGCTGCAGGGGGACAAAAGCTTTGAAATCACCTCAAGTTCCTTATTCTTAAAGAAGCCTCTTGAAGGATTCACATTCAACATCCCTGCCTACAACAGGCCTTTCTAAGGGTTCTGTGTTCTTGGGGTCTTGGTAACTCATTCTAAACAGTGTGGCGAGTTCTGTACAGAAGGTTTGGAACTTCGAGGACTGCACCTAACGATCACCTGGGGAGCTTTGAAAATGATGCCAATGCTCACGCAGTACCTTGGACCTACTCAGTCATTATTGCTAGAGATGCAGGGATTGGGGTTTGTTGAAAAGTTTGTCGGATGATTTTCACACCACTCAGCCAGGGTGAGAACCACTTTACTATATTCTAGGTTTGTCCAAAGTGCTGTGGGATCCATGCTATTCATTCTGCTTGGGAGGTGACATTTGAGGTGGAGTCTTGAAAATGGAGAATGAGTTTTACCAAGTAGACAGTGGGGGATGGGACATTTCAGGCAAAGGTGAAGAGCTTAGCGATGGAGGAAGTTGAGGGTCTGCGTGGAGACAAGTGAACAGCACACTGAGCAGCATAGGGGGGCTGGGGAGCTCCGAGGAGGCTGCTAAGACAGGAAGCTGGAAGGAAGGGCTGGGGTGAACATTGCAATGAATGCTGTTGGATTTTGCAAAAAAAAAAAAAAAAAAACCAAAAAAAAAAAAAAACCAAAAACAAAAACCAGAAAACAAAACCAAAAAACCCAAACCCTCTACTATCAAGGCTTTGTCCTGATCCAACCTGACCTTCCCCTTAGTTAATCCGAATTACTGAGGTTTGACTCCATGTTGGGTTTTTCTAAGATTTGCTTTGATTTCTCTCAGAAGTGGAGCCGTGTTTATTCTCTGAGCGGCTCTGTGTACACACTCTGCCGGTGGAGTTGCCTGGGATGAGCCGTGGGTCCTCTGAGAACCGCTTCCTGTTTGGTCTGGTAACTCCTAAGCCTGCCTTTCTTTCCTGCAGTCTGTAGTTGTGGAAATATGCAGTATTTGAAGTTTGGAGGAGATCAATTTTTCATCCTTTCCTTAGTGGGATAAAGAATATTTCAAACACCACTGGAGGCCAGAGAGCTCTGCAAAGTTTTGAAATAGCCTGGGAAATGCGCCACATGCTTCACACTTCATTTTTCCCCTCTCTCTTTTCATTGTTTCACTTAATTAAAATATTGTAATGCAAGAAGGGGAGAGGAGGCAAATATTTAGAGAAAGGAAAGTTTGAAATGGGTTCATTTTAAACTGACTCTAAGCAAGCGTGGTGCTTGCAGTTTGAAATGATTCTGAGCATTTATAAGGTAAACTGGAAACATTCTTCCTGCCTGTGAGGTGATCAAGAAAAACTGTGAGCCCGAACATGATTGTTAATGAAAACCCTGGCTAGTGCAGCACCCCCTCCCGCCCCCCACCGCCCCGTTTCCCCCTCCCAAACCGAAGAAAAAATTGGAACATTTTTGGGTCCAAGTTTCACAGATGTTAAGCATTTTGTGATATTACTTAGGGGGTTTCCTGAGCTACATTAAAGTTGAACCACTAGGGTGTTGAAACAGTTGGACCCATAATAAAATATACATGAAAAGGAATTGTGAGACATTGGCTGTTATGTGCTGGTGACAATTAGGTTACTGCTTTAAAAAATACATATCCTAGACACATCTACAGGAGCTTTTTAGGGAATTTTGAGTAGAAGCCGAGTAAAGGCGGATGGTAATTTCTCTGGTTGCCTCTGGCAGGTGGACATAATTTAACAATACCCGTCAGATATGACAAATTGTTTGTGAGTTACATTAGGGCCTTAATAAGATCACATCTGTTCATATATCCTCCTTAACCACAGAGCCTGATTTAGGGAGTTTTCATACTGGTATAGTATTGTTGTTTAAATATTTAGAGGGGTCTAGACATGTATCATAAAAGAATAGACTCTTGTGTATAAAAACACAGTCCTTTTATTCTCAGTGTTTTTGCTTTCACGGATCTTGCATCATTCTATTTGAGTGAACCACATGTTGCTTCTGAGAGCCAGGAAACATATTCCAAGCTGGAGCTAGTGTTTTAGGGCTGGAGGAGGCCTTACAGAGCCACTCTTGCACCTCCCCTTGTGTCTGGGGGTGGGGATCTGAGGTTGAGACAGAGGAAGGGACTTGTTTGGGCTATGGTACCTTATCGGTGGCAGAGCCAGAATTAGGACTTCATGCGGCCCTCCGTGTTGTAGCAATCTTTCTGCTGTGCTGGAATTTTCCTTTGGGCTAGAAAAATAAGGCCCTCGGTGTCATAGGAATAGCTCACATGTCAATGTCACTAGAGGCTACAGGCCTTTCCAGAGGACATTCCTGGTCACTTGGAGGCCAGGTTCATTCTTTCTTCTTCTTCTTTCTTCCTTCTTTTTTCTTCTTCTTCTCCTTCTCCTCTTCCTCCTTCTCCTTCTCCATCTTCTCCTTCTCTTTTTGTTAAGATAGTTGAGAAGACAGTGCAGGAGCAAGGAAAGGAGCAGAAGGAGAGAGACAAGCAGACTCCATGCTGAGCCTAGAGCCCAGCATGGGGCTCGATCCCACAACCTTGAGATCATGAGCTGAGCCAAAACCAAGAGTCGGATGCTCAACCAACTGAGCCACCCAGGTGCCCCCGGGCTCTTTTTTATTTACTAAAACTTAAGGCCCTGCTCAGTGTCCTTCCTCCGACAAAGAATTTTCTGCTACTTCCTGGCTTAAAATGCATTGGTGGGATTGTCCCCGTCTTTTGTCACATCGTGTGTGTTCCCCACCTTGGCTCACACTGTCCCCTTCTCCTTTCAGTTCCTTCCATATCCAGGATAAGCTCCATTTCATCATGAGGGCTTCCCAGTTCACAGCCATATATTAGGTTGAATTATATGAAAATGCTACTTAATAGGTCAGAACAGTCAGGGGCCCCCAGGCGGCTCAGTTGTTTAAACGTTTGACTCTTGGTTTTGGCTCAGCTTGTGATCTCAGTCAGGGTCATGGGATCAAGCCCTGCATCGGGTTCCATGCACAGTGTGGACTCTGCTCAAGATTCTCTCTCCCTCTCCCTCTGCCCCTCCTCCTGTGCATGGAATTTCTCTCTGTCTCCATCTCTCTCATAAATAAATAAATAAATAAAATCTTAAAAAAAAAAGAAAGATGAAATATTGGCAGTTTCATCAAATTCAACCTAAAGGTAATTGTTAGAAAACCTCCTTACCACTTATATTTTTTTTGTTTCATTCTCACTGTTATGTATGTATGTACACAGTATATATTGGCTATTTATTTATTTAAAAAGATTTTATTATATTCATGAGAGACACAGAGAGAGAAGCACAGACACAGGCAGAGGGAGAAGCAGGCTCCTCCCAGGGAGCCCAATGTGGGACTTGATCCCGGAACCCCGGGATCACACCCTGAGACAAAGATAGATGCTCAACTGCTGAGTCACCCAGGTGTCCCTATATTGGCTTTTTAAGACAAATGTTACTTTGTTTTAATTTCAGGTTTATAGAAAAGTAGCAAGCATAGTACAGACTTTTTCTATACTCCAACCCAGTTTCAGTTTCCCCTGTTGTTAGGCTTTCACATCACCATGGTATTTTTGTCAAATTTCAAAAATCGACATGGGAACATTATTAACTAAAACTCCAGACTTTATTTGGATTTCATCACTCTTTCCATTAATGTCCTTCTTCTGTGCTCACCTCCAGGCCAGGGTCCCAGACACCACTGTATTTAGGTGTCATGTCTTGTTGATCTCCTCTGGTCTGTGATGATTCAGCCTTGTTGTTCATGACCTTGACAGTTTTGAGATATGCTGCTCAGGTATTATGTCAAGGGTCTCTCAACTTGGGTTTGCCTGAATTGTTTTCTTATGATTATATTGGGGGTTATGGGTTTTGGGGAAAAAATACCAGGGAGGACTTATTATCACCTTATCTCAAGGGGTCATAGTACGAACTTGGTTGGGTGAACCTGGATCACTAAGGAAGTTGTTTGCCAGGTTTCTCCAGTCTAGACTTAATAAATTTGGCCTTTCTTCCTATCAGTGTCTGACCATCACCTAGATTAACAATTCTCCCTGGGGAACAGGGGTGTTGTTTAACGTGTCTTTCATTGTACCTGATGCCATGCCATGTTTTATATAGTGTTAATTGCTCCACCAAAGTTAGTTGAGAGCTCATTAAATAATTGATTTAATTTTGGACTGGAAGAGGTGTTTGGCTTAAGCAAACCAAAACGATAAAATCTCAACCCGCTGAATTCTCCTTGCAATACATTTGATGGTCTTTGTTCACTTCACTTAAGAGGTAATTGGTGAAACTACTTAAAATTCTTTTTGGCCAAACTACTATGAAGATAGGATTATCTGCTGTCTTAGCTAAGATCAGAACTTTGAGTTCAGGATTCGGGAAAATCCAAGTGTAAATTAGGGAGGCACATGCATACACTTTTGTAGCTTTCTCTGACCTGCGGCAAGGGTGTCCCTATTTACCAAGTCTTACAAATATTTGTTGGAGATTTTGATGATCTTAGAGCTAAGGTATTGTTTAATGGATTCCTAGTGGCCAAGAATTACTTGAATGCATTTTATTTCATCATAATAGTCATTTTCACAATATTTATCTGTGCAGATGTTTTGCAGGCATGAGCACCCTACTTTTGAAGACTAAATTTTGACATGGCTTTTATGGAAAATAAAGCATTTAGGGGAAAACAAGGATGAATTAAAAAAATTGTTTAAAGTTAAAAACTAAATGCTTTGAAAGTGAGGTAAGAGGGAAGTGGAAGTAGTCCTTTTCCTTTTTAGCAGGGACCTTATCAGTCAGTCTTGTAGGATTGATTCTTTCTACTGTGATTGAGAAGCGGGCATAACATTATGATGATTGTATATACAATGTTATACAATGGGCCTTTCTAAAGGTATATACAGGAATTAGAGCAGCCTGATTTACTATTCCATTTAAAAAGGTTTCTTCATTTTATTTAATGTTTTTAAAAATATGAGTAAAAAAAACCCCGCTTTTCAATAAGGTAAATTATTTCATGCTAGTTTTTCAATCTGAGAGTCTCATGATAGCTATACCTGTTACATGCTTTATTATGTAATTTAATTTTTCATAACTTTCTTTTATTAGCTGTAAAGTAGGTTTAGAAAAAATAATTAGATTACAAGGTTAAGCCACAGTTAAGATAAAAATGACAATTCAATAAAAAGTTCAATATAATTCCTTTTTTTCTGAAGTAAAATACAGCTGCTAAGAGATTTAATTATGGTGTTATTCAAGTAAATTTTGCCTGTACATTGAAAACACTCAAGAAAGAAACTCCAAGAAAGGTGCTTGGTTAACATGAAAAGAGTAATGTGATACATAAAATTATAACTTATGCTATGTGATAGGGACCAGGCTTGAGAAGAAATAACATAACTGAATGGGTTTCTGAAGGGATACACTGGGATTACTTGAGTTGCTGTGTGGTGAGAACCCTTGGCTTGCTCTGAGTTTTTATTGCCAGATTGGGAGCTTTCACCATTTGGGTGATCTTGGAATGCTGTATCCTTTCATTAAAATGATTCTGAAAATTACCACCAGATATATTATGGTCATGCAGTCCTAAAATATTAGATGTAGAGGAAACTTAGGGTCTGACTCTGATCCAAGAAGTTGGCTTTCCCAGGCTCACAGGTCTTCGGAGTCCCAATCTAGTGTTTACTACACTGAATTGTTATTAAGATTGAATTTTTGCAAATTATATAATTTTTCCCCAAGTGTAAAACATGAATGCCATTTAGAGTCAAATTACATTTTTATGCTTAAGATTTGGGATAAGAAACTAGCAGCCCCACTTCATATCCTACTCATTTTTAGCTCTGAAACATTTGTCCACAGGATACCATCCTTGGTTTCTCAAACTATCATTTGGTGATATCTTCATACTTAAATATTTAAGTAAGAGGTTTTTATTGTTAAGTAATTTAAGGAAAAAAAATAGACATCTATCAGAATTCCTTTTCCTTATATTGCCCTTAAACAACTAAACTTATGATATGTTATTTAGCGTGATCGTTACTCTTGGAGCTCAATTATAGAAATTCTGTTTATCTAACAAAAATGGTGTGCCAGGCCCAGTGCTTCTCATTGCTTTATAACTTGAAGAGGTGGCACGAGATGCTAGTCATCATCTAGCTCAAGGTGACTCTGTGATATTCTTGATTATGATTAGAGTTCCTTTAATTCAGTATTTTTCAGGCTGGGAGTTGCATCCCATTAGTGACCTGTAAAATCAATGTAGTGGGTTGTAACCAACATTATAAAAAATAGAACAGAGTAGAAAATCCCAGAGTTCAATTTTTGAAATGGCCAATATAAATTCTATATTCTAAAATAAAATACAGCCATTAAGAGATTTAATTATGGCACATAATTAGGATAAATACTAGTTTACACAACCTTTCTATCAGATATCTACATTTATGTGTGTATACACAGATGTATGCACACATACAGATATATTCATATCAGAATGTTTATATTTTATGTGCCTATATATACACACATGTGTGTGTCTATATTTCTTTTGTGTATTTAGTCCCAACATAAAGCACATTAGATTGAACAAATGAAATAGCCATTTCTGTAGGAAAGACACAGGCAAATATTGGGAATTGAACGTGGTTTAACCTACTGTATTTTATTGTGGGTCATGGTCAAAAAAGTTTGGCAAACATTTAAATAACCTCAGCTGTTTTACATCAAAATAATAAATATTTTGTTTTCTTAGCTAAGTTTAACTTTCTTCTTCTGTAAAATAGGAATATAATTGTACTTACCTCAAAAAAAAAAAGGGACACAAGGAGACTTTTGTAGGTAATGGATATGTTTGTTATCTTGATCGTGGTAATAGTATCATGGTGGAAGCATATATCCAAACTCATCAAATTATATATGTTCAACATGTGAGCTTTTCTTTTCTTTCTTTTCTTTTCTTTTTTTCTTTCTTTCCTTTCCTTTCCTTTCCTTTCCTTTCCTTTCCTTTCCTTTCCTTTCCTTTCCTTTTCTTTTCTTTTCTTTTTTGGTATGTATCACTTGTACCTTAATAAAGCTATTGAAAAGGAAGCTCATCTACCTCAAAGTAAAAGATGTGAAGATCAAATTCCTGACTATGACCCCTTGCCCACAGTAAGCACCAAATAAATGTTAGTTGCTATTACGGTGGTCATTATCATTGCCATTATCCTCCCCCCAACCTCCACAATGATCTTTGTTTCTCATTTACTCCTAGGAAATTCTCTTTCAGCCCTATCAGCATTACTAAATCCATTGCTTCTTTCATCATGTGGGTCACCCACATTGATCTTCAGTCATAGGATGATAGAACATTAGTGGAGGCCTTCAGGATGCCGTGTTCAAACCTAGTACTTCCCAAAGTGGCATTTGTGTCCACAGCCATGCAGCCTGGTTTGACATGTAAACAGACACAGCAGAGGCCAACATGGCCTCATACAATGAGAGTGTTACTCCCTCTTCAATTCTCCTTCAGTCTTTTGGATGACCTCTAGGAAAAAACACCAGTTTGGTGCTGGTCTGTCTTTCATACCTTCTTATTATACTTGATAAATTCTTCTTTTTAATCAAGGTGAAGCCTCAGGCTCTGACTCACTCTTCAGTACTTCACAAAGAGAAGTTAGGTAGAATTGAATAATAGGGTTTGTTTTCCTGTTAACATGTGGGTACGTGTATCCTATGGGCCATTGGCAAATGATACTTTTCTTGTGGAGATGATATAAAATTTCTTCTAGAAATAAATTTGTTGAAGTCAAATATTCAGTAAATAGTATACGTGGTATACTTGTGTATAGTAAAGTCATGAGAGTATACACTAATGATCTCAAGTCTGGGCCAGGCTGATTTAATCCTGAATGGGGCCCAAGGAAGTTAAGCAACTGGGCCAGCTAGGACCAAAGATCTTATCTTGGGTGTGTTCTCATATCTCTCTGTAAACATTTTGTTAGTGTTGATCCTCCAGGATCACATTAAAGGAAGACTGTGTTAAAACAAAGCACTTCTTTTTTCTGATGTACTTTTTTGAGAGTTTGTTACTTCTGTGATTTGCCTTGGATACATTCACTCCTACAATTCTGAGACCAGGTCCAATGTGAATTGTATCCTGGGTAGCCACTTTCAGCTGCCATGTATCGGCACCTGCCTTGCCTGTGCAGTACTCCTTGTTGTGCAGTGTTATTCCTCAAGGTTTATGTTGTTCTTTGCCTGTTAGGAGTGGTCTGGGACTACCTGATTCAGACCCCCAGCTCTGGATAGAAGGGGAAGCTCACATGTGGTATAGGATATGAGTACTATACTGTGTGTTAACTGCGGCTGAGATTGGGTTGATTTTTCTGTGCCTCTGTTCTTCCATATATAAAATAGGTGGAGTTGTGAGTTGAGACTCTCCAGAATCTTAAGAGGTCCTTTCATCGTTATAACCTTTGCATTTCATTTATCCCTTTACTCTGCAGACATTTACTGACCACCTTCTATATGCTAGGTGCTTGTTGGACTAGTCGAAAATGTATCGGTGGACAAGGCTGATGATGACATTACACTTGGGGAACTTACAGTCCTGTTGAGAAGGATGATGGTAAATAAAAAAAAGTTCCATACGGATCAATTTCCTATGGCCCTAAGAAACAGGTGATGGGATAGAGAGTGACATGGAGGAAGAGGCACAGTTTTGATACACTGGCTAGGAAAGGCCTCTTCAAAAAGGCAGCTCTTGATGAGAGCATGGAATGGTGAGCATACAGCTGTGAGAAGCTCAGGGGAGATTGTCCAGGCAGCAGGAACAGCAGGTGCAAAGCCCCAGGCAAGTTCAAGGGAGAGAAAGGAGACTGGTGGGGCTGCCTGGGAATGTGAGAGTAGAAGGCTGATAGAGGAGGAGGAGGCCAGAGCCAACTGTGGAGATGTTGAGCCTAGGAAGGAGTTTAGATTAAATTCAAAACGATGGGAAACCAGTGAAGCCAATCACGAGTTCTAAGCAGTGAGATGATGGAATCTGATTGGTATTTTTGAAAACCTCCCTGGCTGCTGGTTGGAAATTGGGTCAGCAAGAATAGAAGCTGGGGGTCGAGTTAGGAGTCATTGTGGTAGCCTCTGAAGATAGATGTGGTGGTATGACCTAGGGAGTGGGAGGTAAAGTTGCAAGCAAGTAGAGAGATTCAGGTTATATTTTTAATATAACAGCAGTGCCTGTTGGTGGATTGGCTGTAGGAATGAAAGACAGAGAGGAATCAAAGAGGAGTCCTGGGATGGTCATGACATTTATGGCTGTGGGAAGGCAAAGCTCCTTTTGCTTTTGATGACATCCTTGTGCTGTCATCTTGCCTGGTGTGTTTCTGAACACGATTACTTGCAGCCTCTCCCAGGGAAGAAGACTCTTCCCATGCCTCTGGTTAGCCCGAGGGCTCTCAGGTTCTTCCTTCTATCTGACCTGCATCCCTCCAGCTGCTCTTGAGGCATACGTTCTACCCTCTGAGGAGATGGTGATCCTTGTGGGCAGGGCAAGAGGTGCTGTTAATTCATGCCTTTTTTTGAGAATGGATGGCCTAAAGCCAGAATGCCATGTTGATGCTTTATGACTGGCTTCTGTGAAGAGTTCATGCTCTCAAAAAACGTATTGTATTCTGTTTTCCAAGGAAAAGTTGAAGACGGGCTGAGCAGTGGCTATTTTTTTCCCCTTTTCATTTTCCCAACATATAATACAAGTTGCATTACAATAAATTCAGTCAGTTCAAATGTTTTTCATCTGAGAAATTGAATACATTCTTTTTTTTTTTTTCGCCTAACTGCAAGGGGTGAACTTTTATATTTTTATGGGCTTTGTTGTTTTTACTTGTCACAGTTGCTGGTATTAGTTCACTAGTAAGTAATGACTTTTCTGAATTGAGAAAGACAGATGACTTATTAGATGTCAGAGGCCATCCGAAGCATTTTCAACTCAGCATTTTTAATAGCTGTTCTTTCTTTGATTTGTTTTCCTTCCTTCTCCCTTTTCTCGTTTCCCCTCCTCTCGCTGGCATGCACTTTCTCCCTCCCCTACTCCCCTTTCTCCTTCTCTCTCCCCATCACCACTTCTGTGGATCCTCCTGCATGTTTTGACTTCCTCTGCACATCCAGCCTGAGTGTGTGGGAGCCATAGACTGTTGCTGGATAGCATTTCCTGCACGTGTACTCATTGGATTTCCTGTGAGGACATCTGTGGGTACAAAAATCTGTCCTCTCAGGATTAAAAAAAATAATAAAGTGGATTATGTCCAGGGCAAGCACATGTTCCTGAACCTCATGGGCAAATTTTAAAAATTTCTAGCTGCTGTTCACTTAGTGGTCTTAAGATGCCATAAAAACCACCTCCACTCCCTCCCTTCAGTTTCTGTTAAAAGATCCAGTATGTTACTTCCTTGGACTCCTTGAACATCATTTTATTGTGCTTGGAGTCTCAGGCAAGAAAAAGTCTGTAATTAAATAAACTGATTGAAACAGAAGGTGTCAGTGTCTGTACGGTCACTTTAGTAAAAAGGGGCTTTGACTGGGGCAGTGTCACATTACCATGTTGTTGTGCCTGGCACATAGCAGGTGTTCAGTAAATATTTGTGCGATCAATGAATGTCAACTTAGTTGATAATTTGGAGTTGCAGTGGGTGGGGTTGGGGGAGTTTTTTTGAAGGGTAAGATGGACATTCCTGTAACAGGAACATGCATTCTAATAAGGAAGCAGACAAATACGTAAGCAGGAAAAATATCAAATAGTGAGGAGTGCTTTGCTCAGAGTTACAGTAAGGTGATGTGTGGTGTGTGAGGTAGGGTGTGACTGGGGGTCAGGGAAGGCTCTGATAAGGTGGTGTTTCCAGCTGAGATCTGAGTGACAAGAAGCAGCCTGTCGGGAAGACCAGGGGACAGGCGAGATTCAGAAAGAACACGGGCGGTGCAAGGTCTCTAGGCAGGGGCGAGCTGGCATGTGCACGGCGCAAGCAGAGCAGCAGCAGAAGGCAGCCAGGCTTTGCTGTGGGGTGCACACAGCCGTGGCATGAGGGGGGTCAGGGTGGTGTACAGGCCAGACCAGGTGGGACCTTATGTTACAAATAAAATCCATACTCCTTAACTCGATTTGCAGTGGGAAGCCTTTGGAGGGTTTTAAGTGGGGGCATGGCTTACATTTTTAACATACTATGCTGGCTGCCCTGTGTGGAGAATGGATTGTAGGAAGGCAAGAGTAGAAAATGCAGGGGCGTGTACTAGGAATTTCCTTTTTAAAGGAGTTTTTTTTTTCCTCTAGAGTTTATCAGATCTTTGGATTAAGAGTATAGCTTGCTTGCTTTTACCGATTCTTGTGCTGGGGCAGGATTTCTGGTTGCATCCCACATCCGTTTTCTCCATCCTTTTACAGACAAGAATTCCTGGTTTTTAACTATGCATGTTGCCACGCCTTCCTCCTTTGCAGCTGGCAGCGAGGTGTGGCCATGTGGCTTCAATGAAAGTATTATGTGTGACTTCCAGAATGCTTTCTTAGAAAGGAAAGGGTTTTTGTTTGTTTGTGTGTTGCCTCCCATTCTACTGCATGGAGCTCGTTGTGATGGCTGGCGTCCAGCATTTATAATGGACCATGAGGATGAGGGCCACATGCTAGGGATAGCGGGGCTTAGAGCTGGAAGGAGCCTGTGTCCCTGAGGACTTCTTGGAGCCGCCATACAGCTCTGGACTGCCTATCTTTGGACTTTGACTATGGATCAGAGAAATAAACTTCTGTTTTACTTAGGCCGTTGATATTTCACTGTTTTATTTTTTTGTTCTGTGCAGCTAAACATCCTCACTGATACAGATGTTCATTTTGTGGAAGACTTAATTAGCAACAATGTTGAGTATAGTATTAGTGGATGCTTTCTATGTGCCCATCACTGTCCTAAGTCCTTTACATGCATGTTTCCCCTAAAGGAAACAATCTTTTTTTTTTTTTTTTTTTTTTTTTAAAGAAACAATCCTATATGGTAGGTATTATATCTGGGACTCCAAGGCACATGAATGTTCAGTAACTTGCCCAAGATTGTATAGTAAATTGGAGGAGCTGGATTCCAATTCTGGCTCAGCCGATTCTAGACTATTTTCTTTGTCACTTTGCAAGACTGCCACATTTGTGCTGATGACTTTGAAACCTCTTTTGTCATCATGTAGAGGATGAGACCAGAGGGATGACTTGGGAGGTAGATTTGTGTCACGTTGGCTAAATGATGTAACCAAATTTCTAGATCGTAACACAATAGAAGTCTATCTCTTTATAGCCACATGAAGTCCAACTGGCACTTGGGATGGAGCTGTGCTCCATGCCATTTCTCAGGGACCCAGGCCTTACTCCATTTCCCCTCCTTTCTGCACCCTCTTGGGCAATTCCAAGGAGCCTCAGAATTTTATGGATGATTCCCCACCCCCCATCTTCCGGCACACAGAGGAAAAGAGAGAATGTGGAGGACTATATAGGAAGATTCTGATGGGCCAGGCTTAGAGATGGCATATGTTCCTTCTCATGTCCATTGGCTAGAACTCAGTCACGCGGTCACATCTCTACGAGAAAGCTGGGAGCTCAACTCAATCAGTGTGCCCATGAGGTAGAAGAAATGGATTTTGACGAGCACACAGCAATCTCTGTCACATATGATTGTCAGGAGTGGGGGTTTCTGGTGTCAGCCCACTTGTCATTTAAATCCCAGCCTTACTACTTATTATCTATGTGAACTTGGGCAAATCGCTTAACCTCTTTTACTTCTATTTTTTGTGTGTACAGTGGAGGCAATACTAGAGCTGTTTTGAGGACTAAAGGAGTTCATGTGGTGTGTACAGTGCTTAGAGCAGTGCCTGAGACATGGGAAGTGCTCAGTGACCATCAGCTATTTTTATTTAAAGCCAAGCATCTTACTCAGACCTAGGTTTGTGGATCTCTTTTTTGCAGAGAATTCTCTTGTTGCGTTCATGTGTAGCACATGAGCCAGGTTTGAGAACCACACATCATAATTACCAATTATTTCTGGGATAAATGGTATGAGAGTGTCAGGAGTGTTGCCCCTGGTGACTTGCTGTTCCCTGTCACATGTGAACGCTCCCACCCTCTCTTGAAGGGGGCAAGATGGGGCTCCTTTGTGGTGCTCCATATGGTTGTGGGGTTGGAAACTAAGTTCTCATGGCCAATCCCCTGCCTGCTGTAAGGCATGCCCATGGAATGCCTTCCACCTAGGATCTCAGGCAATCAGAATCTTGTCTTTTCTTGCAGACCCAGCTCAATGTCCTTTCATCCCGAAAGCCCTGGTTGGAGAATGGTCAGCATGGCTCACTCCCTTAACTACGTTATCACTCTAGGGCAGCGCTGACCACTATCTGTCTGGTATAGTGTGCTGAGTCGCTGATCACACTGTACCCACAAAATGGAAGCTTCTTGAGGGCATTGCATCTTCCCTCCTCTGCCCCTCATGCCTCACTGGGGAAGATGCTCCACAAATGGTTGTTGAGTTCAATTACTACTTTCATTATCGCCCTACATGTAGAGTTTCATGAATGTGGGCTTTACACGGAATCAGTGGCAGATAAATTGGTATGTAGTTTGGAATAAAAACAAGTGGATTCTTTTTTATTTACACTGTTTAATATTCGTGTGGGGATTTTTGCCTTCTTTCAGCTCAGCGGTTGTAAAATTCTGTTTTAATTTCTGCCATTATCATAAACAGCATCCTCCGCTTATTATCTGGGTAGAGGATGCTGTATCCTAGGACTCTATTGAATTAAGATTAAACAAATTGTCGGAGTAGAACGTAGAACCATTTTGGGTTTCCTTAGCTGGGAAACCCACTTGGTGATTTGAGTTGGTACATTTCACTGTGGTTTAGAGTCCCATATATACACATCTATCTGTTTTTGGTAACTCCTAGGAAAGCATTCACCTTTCTCTCTGACTGTGTGCGCACACATCTATAAAAATAAAATCACCTGCAAAATCACTGAAGATAAAGGTTGGAAAATTCTGTACAAAGAAACAGTGGTGCTGCAATATATAGTTAAACAGGAAATGGAGTTTAGTTATTAAGCTCACGTAGATTGCTTGATATACTGAATATTTCTCGCAGTTCTATTATTTGTGTTTCATTCTCAAATATTTTAAGAAGATAAGCTTCTAAATTCACTTTGGGGCTCCATGTCATCAAATCTCATCACCAGTCACTTAGATCCCTAATTAACTTATACTCTATAGACCCATTTCTTTGCTCCAATTTTCTGTACTCTCTCTAATGTGCTGTGAGTTACACTGGAAGGAACAATAAGATTTAAGAGAAGAATTAATTTAGAAAGTTAGGAATAGAAGAGATAAGGGAAAATGAGAAAAAGCGGCTTAGTATTTTGTCTTGTAAATGGCTTTCCTCTCGTAGGCTAAGAAGCCCATTTATCCAAGGAGAGGAGGAGTGTTAATGAAATAGATCATGAACATAGCTATTACAGTAATGAATTTTAACACTCACTTTGTTATGTGATATTTTATTTATGAGCTCCTTGATCATTCAGATAAAGACAAGAAGTTTATGGCACTAGATTATGTCTTGTTTTCATAAACATATTCAGTAGTTTAATAAACATAATTTATTTTTTTCTCTTTAAAAAATCAGCAAAATTTATGAGAGATTATCTTAGGGTTAATGAAGTCTAACATTAAGGAAATATTACCCTATAATATTGGAGCCTTCAGAGCTGGAGTTGTAATTGCTTAATGCTTTTTTCTACAGGCTATTTTTATAAAGTACATGCTTTGTACCATTAATCCAGTTTTTACAAGTTACACTAAGACCAATTCATTGGGAATTATGTATCCATGTTTATATTTTTCAGTCACTGCTTTCATTAAAAGATGTAGTAAAGAGTTGAAAATTTAATGTAGAAAAAGGGGGGAAAAGACAATTATGTGTATTTGCTCATAGGAAGGTGCAGTACATATATTATCATGTTTTCCATCTTTGAAACCAATTCCCCCTTGTGGCTGTCTTCACCACAGGTGAGAATTTAGTGATTTGTGGGCCCCGGGAGGACAGAAATGTAAATTCCTACTGAAAGCCATCAATAGTTAAAATTTGGAGCCCCATTAATATCGTTCATGTCAGAGTGCACTTAAGTCATGAAATGCCCAGACAACTGGCTGGAGTTTCCCCTTCTGAAGTCAGGCCTGCCAATTAGCTGAGTAATGGATGCCTGCATCCCCAAGACGGGAGTGAGAGTGGCTGGAAAGGGCAGCCAGGGATGGCCACTATGGATTTTGGTCATGTGTGTTTGACTGTGTCAGCTCATTCTTTTTTGAAATTGAATTTAATGTGTTGAAAAATACCTTCCTGATGTATTAATGAACTAAAAGGGGTATTGATATTCATATAGAGGTGGAAGCAAACCCTCCCTGGCCCCTGTCCTCATATTTTATAATAGAAAGCTTAGCAAGGGCAAAGTGTAAAGAAATCTCTGATTTGCTCACTCCTCACTCCTCATGGGGTGGATATAGAAGGATGAGAGTGGTGGATAAAGATCTCAGATCCATCAGTGAAACAGCTGATGCTTTAATGATTTTTTTTCAACCCTTTTGATGTTTGCCTTGGATTATTTTGATGTTCTTTGGCATCAAGACATCCATGTGTTTGGGTGTGTTTGCAATAGAGAAAAAATTGGAGAGTGGGAAGGCAGTGTTCATTTGAGTCACATTGGTGGCTCCATGGGGAGGAGGGATTCCGTAAGTAGGAACTGTCCTGCCCTGCCCTCATTCCAGAGAACTAGAATTTGATTTGACTCATTTATGCATTTATAAACACAGCTGTTGAGAATACAGTGAGAAATCTTTCTATTCTGGGCCCTACGATCCAGTGGAACCTAGGATAAGGCTCTTGTCCATCAGGAACTTGCCTTCTATGGAGAAACATTTTCAGAAATTGAAGGAGACGTCCTCAAAAAGTTAAATGTAGAATTACCATATGATATGGCAATTCCATTTTACGTATATACTCAAAAGAATTGAAAATAGAGATGGACAGATGCTTACACACATATGTACATAGAAACATTAATCATGAGAGCCAAAAAGTAGAAACAACCCAAATGTCCATCCACCGGGTGGGTTTTATGATATGTACACCCAATGGAATATGATCCAGCCTTAAAAAGAAAAGAAATTTTGATACTTGTTTCAATGTGGATGAACCTTGAACACATTACATTTAGTGAAAGAAACCAGACCAGGACAAATTTTGTACTATTCCACTCATACGAAGTATGTAGAATTGTCCAATTCATAGAGACAGAAAGGGGAAAGGCAGCTACAGTGTTGGTGGTGGGGGAGGAACGGGGAGTTACTGTTGAGTGGGGACAGAGTTTCTGTCTGGGACAGTGAGAAAGTTCTGAGAATGGAGGGTGAGGATGACTGCGCAACAATGAGAATGCATTTATTCCCACTAAATTGCACGTTTAAAAATGGTTGTAGTAGCAGGTCTTGTGGTGCGTATATTTTACCACAATAAAAAAATGGAAGAATGTCTGAGAAGAAGATACATTACAAGAATGTAGCTTTAAAAAGAAAGAAATTAATCCCCAGAGGTTTGGGCATACTTTTTCTGAAGGCTATCAAGGTTTTATCTCTCCGACAGAGAATGGCAGGTGAGTAGGGCACAGTGACAATGTGAGGGCTTAGGCCTTGTTAGCTTTTGACACTGGACAGGTTTCAGAACCATGTTCTGTTTTTCCTGTAAATGGAGATGTGCGGTCCCCAGGCACGTGAGCAGGATGCTGGCCCAGAAACCTGGGTCACGTTCACCCTCTGAAATGTGACAGGCTTTGGAGACGGGTCTTCCGGGTGTATATCTTGGCTCCCCCCACTTGCCAGCGGCAATGCCTGGGCCGGTACTACACTTAGGCGAGACACAGTTTCCTCATCTGTGAAATGGGGCCAGTACCAGGACCTGCCTGATGGGGTTGTTGGGGGCCTTAAATGATACAACCCAGATAAAGATTTTAGTACACCCAGCACATAGTAGGCCCTCAATAAATGTTGTTTGGGTCACAACTGTACATGGTTTCACACATTAATCAGGTTGATCAGCAACTCCAGTATAATGTCTTCATTCACGTCCTTTTCCTCTCTTTGCCAGGTGGGCATCATTTTATGGGCAAATGTTAGTTTGGCCAGGCAGAAGGGAAGCTTCATTTCTTCTTATCAGGAAAGGAAAATGGACTGACTCCCTGAGGGGACTGAGATCTCTTTTGTTTTAATCAGTCAATGGGTGTGCATACATTATCCCTTTCTCATTGCCTTTTTTCACATTTCACCAGCATGCTCAGGAAACAGGGCGTCTTGGGTAATTGAATTTTCTGACTAACTGATGCCTACAAGACACCACTTTGATTTCAAGTTTTATTTGTGAAAAGTCTTTCTAAAATCCAGTGATGTCCTTTGTTTCCTTAGGAAGTATAGTGGATAATAAAATTTAATCTTTCCTTGACAATGAAAGATTTCAGAGCCATTTCAGAAAATCTCTTCATGTGGGCCAGAAATATAAATGTAGGTGTAGGAGATTGGACTGCCTGTATCCTGAGCCCAGGACCACCCAAAGACAGATTTTTTTTTATAATGTCCTTAAAAAAAAACACAAAACCCAGTCTTTGTAATTTTCTCTTAAAATTAGAATATGGGCAAAAAATTATGATTGATAGTTTGGGTTCTTTGGGTTTTAGGTTTTTTTTTTCTTTTTAAGAATACATTACAGGAAGGTCTCATCACAAGCCTTCATGTAGTCACACAGTGGGTGTCACCTTGAAAAGAATAACTGCTTTATTATCGGAATCAAGGATGAGTGAGAGGAAAACGTTTACTAGGGTAAACAAGAAACACAGAGTCTACCTTTGTTCCAGCTTCAAAATCTTTCTTATTCCCCCATGCAATGAGTTTTACCCAATTTCAAGTCACTATGAACAGTTTTTTTTTTTTTTTTTTTTTTTGAGGGGGAGGTGTGGGCTGGAGTGGGAAAGGGATGGGGTCTAAGCTGGGCTGGGAGCAGTATGTTGTATGGGATAGAGCCTGCAGTTTGGAGACTTGATATCCAACCTTATTCCCTCTTTGCTTAGCTGTGTGACCTTGGATGAGTCAGGGGTCTTTCTGAACCCCCGCTCTAACTGAGCCATGCAGGGGTGCCACTGATGGTTTCCAGAGTTCCTCCTGTTTGAATCTATAGCCTGAGTCCCTTCAAGGCATCCATCGTGCTGTGTTCATCTACTGTTTCATGATAGCTAGGCGGCTTCAGGAACTGATGGTCAATGGGTCTGCTTGGGGAGAGCCCTAGTTGCTGGGGAGGCTGACAGAAGAATCCAGATACATTTCATGCTTGCTTTCCTTTCTCTTCAGCTTCCTCTCCTGCCTGCCTTGGACTCTCACTTTCTCCCTCTCTCTTTTTCCTGTCTGTCTGTTCCTTCCTGCTCCCCTGTCCTCCCCAGCCCATCTAGATTATTGATTGGAAATCACCAAATAGTTTCTCTAACCATGTCATCAACGGCTGCCAAAGCTCCTGTCATTATTCCAGCCACACAGAGTAAATGGCTGGGGGAAAAATGGCATTTTCCAGCTCAGGTGCAAAGCATTCTAAACTGTGGCTTAGCTGAGTTCTTCATTTGACAACACCCCCTCCCACCCTCCTACCCGCCCCACCCCCAGTCCCTGGCCCAGCGAAGTCTTTATGCAAAAGCAGGCTATTCCAGCAAGTGAGTTATTTCACAGAGCCCCCAGTTTACGTTCTCTTAATTTTCCACATTTCTTTTGCTTGCCCTTGCTACCTTCCTGCCTGATGCACATTAGAGAGGAAGTACACAAAGGAATTGTGCAAAGTTTGGAAGCAACTGGCAGGTGGGTTTGCATTTTTCCAGGTTAATTCACTTGATGAAAAGCTGCTGTGGGTGATGTGTCATATATCAAAGGCAGGGCATCAGTAATCTTTGCTCAAGGGCACGGCTAACAGACAGATAGACGGGAGAATGAGATGGAAAAAAGCAACTCATCCTTTTCTGCTAACACCACGAAGGAGATAAAGGAAGATTTATGAGTCATCTCGGACCACATACCAGCAAGCAGCATACCATATTTTTCACATGTTCCCAAAATTGGTGGAGGAAGGCAGTGTGGTTGTCACGGTGTCCATCCGGTCCGTTAGGAAACAATGGGATCCTTGAAGGCTCTGGCTGTAGAGTCAGCTCTTTGCTCTCCATGCAGAGACACGTGTGTGTGTGTGTGTGTGTGTGTGTGTGTGTGTGTGTCTCCAAAGCATCTCTGCTCTTTAAGCATATGATCTCATGATCTGTAGTTTAATAATGTGACCTCTGTAGAATGAAAAATAGAGGATTAGCTGAAACAGACATGTCTATTGGGTCCCAGGCACTTAGATGGTGACTTGATAAAGACTTTTTTAGCTGTCACTCATCTACTTAATTTACGTTGGTAATAGCCAGCCCTGTGTTTACTGCTTTTGGGTGTAAAGGAGGGAGGAGGAGAAGACTCTTTGTTAGTTGTTTTTCTTTTCGTTTTCTACCCCTGAGACGAGTCAATCCCTGTCAGATACAAACCGAGATTTGCAGCCCAGGTTAATTTGAATGGGCTATTTTGTGTGGAGTTAACCGAGGACACTACTTGTTTGGAGTGCTCAGAGCTTCTTTATTTGGGCAGCTCAGCAGCTGACTGTGCAAGTGTTGTGTGGAACAATTGATGGAAGTGCAAAGAGGTTTCTTAATATTTCTCTCCCCAGCCTTGGAAAAGGCACCTGGATTGCAGCTGGATCGTTGCTTGGGTTTGTGACTCTACTTCACATGGCAATTTAGAAAGTATTGTGAATTAAAAAAAAAAAAAAAAAGGTTTTGAATTTTTTTCTAAGGCCTCTCTGCAGTGTGCTCCAATTTTTTTCTTCCTTCTTCTTCTTCTTCTTCTTCTTCTTTTTTTTTTTTTTTTGAGAGGCACACAATTAACATTCTGTGCAGAAGGGCATGATTGATTCTGCACAGTGGTGGCTATATGAGCAAACCTCATTTAGACAGCTGAGTGAAATATACAGGGCAGAGGAATTTATGGGACCCAGAGAAGCTCACGTGTGGAATGAAAAGGAGCCGCCTTCCCTCTCCTCTTCCGCCCCTGCATCCCCATTCTTCCCTTGCTGAGCATTGCCCCCCCTCCAGCCGCCGGGGGTGCCCACTCTGTGGTGATGCCGCTGAGCCTGACATCACCCAGCAGAGAAGATTGAATGCCACTTAATCATGCAACCCTCCTGTGGGAAGCATGGAGTATGTAATCAGATAGACAGGAGGAGCTCTCAGAATCCATTATGTGAGGTTGACAAGGTGAGGAGGGAGTAGAGAATGGTGGTTCCAGGTACTAAACCATATTCTAAAAAAAAATGTCCCACCGAGGGTGGAGCTTGTCTGAGTGCCCTGGGCTTCTGCACTGACCTTCCACAGGATAGATCATTTGGAGGGTTGAGTGTCCACCTCGGAGGATACAGGCCACTCTCTTGGAAATATCACCAATTTACTTTTGCAAAGGGAGTTCAGCACAGGGATAGATTTTGTCAGGTTTACCAAAGTATCTGACACCTAGTAGGTCCTCTGTAGACTGGTGCTGCCTTGAATTGACTTAACTCACATGAGTCCCACAGGAGGAAGCGTGCAGTGCCCGGTCTGTAGTATGTGATCGAGAAACATTTGTTGAAAAGAGTGGAAGAATGAACTGGCAAAATGACATTTGGTAGACAGGCTTTCTCATTTCCCGTGGGGCTGTCCATGGGGATGGCTCTCAGCTCAGGTGGGAAATGAGTGGGAAGCTTTTCAGCTTCATGCTTCCAAGCTCCTCCCAGGGATTCAGATGCTTTTCCATTGCCTTGTCATGGCTCTCGTGCACCTGCTAGGGTGCTCTGCTAGGCTCATCTTTCTGTTTTTTTTTTTTTCCTTAAACCAAATTCATTTCCATTTAGTGACCCCTGTCTTAGTGTTGCCAAAAGGATGGATATTATTCAGTCATACCCCAGCGTATAGTAGGCAAAGCAGGGGTAATTGCAAATTTTTAAAAGTTGTTGGGTTAGCTTATTTTCCATTTGCACTTTGTGTCTTTGGTACCTCTGCTACTCCTTAAAATGGCCCCCTAACAGATGTCATGTCCTAATTCCTACAACATGTAGATGTCACCTTGTATGGCACTCTCTGCAGATGTGATTAAATTCAGGTCCTTGAGATGTGGAGATTATCCTGGGTTATCTGGATGGGTCCTAATTGCATTCACATGTATCCTTGTGAAGGAGGCAGAGGGAGATTTGACTCACAACCGGAGGAGAAGGTAATGTGAGGATAGAGCAGGTAGGAAGATTCTGGCCTTGGTGATTGGAGTGATGTGGAGGTTAGAGTCCACAGACCAAGGAGCGTTATAGTTATCAGAATCTGGAGGAGGTACCCAGCAGATTCTACTCTAGAGCCTCTGGTAGGAGTAGGGCCAAGTTGGCATCTTGATTTTGACTCAGTGATTCTGACTTCAGATTTTTAGCCTCCAGAACTGTGGGAGAAAAAAAAATTCTGTTCTTTGAGCCACCATGTTTGTGGTAGTTTGTTATGGCAGGAATAGGAATCTAGTATGGCACTTAACGGTCCTATTGCTGGCGTCTTACTAATCCTAGAAGCTGGATTGGTATCAGTATTGGGCAGTCCATTTTACCCCATTGATACACTTCATAAGTTTCTTGTTTTAGGTTTCTTGATATATTTTTCTGTCTCCAAAGGGCAGAAAAGGGACAGATTATTGTACAAATATCCTAGCACTCTATCCACTGTGCCTTATCTTTATTACCTTAAGTATCTTGCACATTGGATGGGTAACACTCCACTTTATAGGTTAGGGAACTTTCAGGTTGCAACTCCCTGAAGAAAAGACACCCAGTTAGTTAGTAAACATTGAAGTTGGGATTTGGATGTAAATATCTGGGATATTACAGTCTAGTATTTTATTCCTCGTATCATGCTATGATTTTTCACTTTTGTTCACATACCATTTTCAGAGTTTAGAGCTAAGATCAGACACAGATATTTCTCTAAGGTTCCCCCCCCCCCCATTCTCTGTAGCCCCTTCATCTCAGCTTCTGTTATATTCAATTAAGCTCACTCAACCTAGAAAAGATGACTCTTACGTCATAGTACTCAACTCTGATAGCCAGGTGGCTCTTTTGTTTTTTTTTAGTGTAAAAAGCAACTGTTACAGTACAAAACAAGTGTGTAGCGGGGAGGGAGAAGGAGAATTGGAACAAACACGTAGGGATCATTGTATTGAGTTGCAAACTAATCACGTTTGAGGGATTTTTTTTCTTTAATTACTAAACACATCTAGTCTTGTAGACCTCCTCTTTTTCAGACATCCAGCCTTTCTCAAATCAGCTAGCACCTGCAGTTCAGATATCAGTGTTGAAAGAATACTTACCTCAAAGAGAAATCAGACTTAATGGAAGCTGGACCCACCAGGGACAGGAACAGTGTGCATGTGCTATGAAACATATGGGATTTGAGGGGGTTTTGATTGTAGAAATTGCAATCAGAGGTTAGCTGTAGCCTTCATGCTGTCAGATTGGGAAAATTTAACTTTGAATACAGCTACTAGAGACACAGAAAATCACCATCCTCAAATGTGGCAGTCTTTGCCATTTCCAGCAACTTATAAAATTATATAAAAGGAGCTGAATGTGATACCACCACTTGGATTGTTACTTACACGAAAAACCTTCCAAATCTGAGAATTATTAAGTGAGAAAATCCCTTAATTGCAACAAGTTCCCCACTGAACAAAAAGACTATGTGGCAGAGAAAATTGGCAGTGTTCTGATGATCAGATTTAACAGCTGGAAGACTCCTATTCAAACTACTTTTGTAGTAATAAAGCTAATAATTTTTTTCACAAACTGCTGTGATAGCCATAATTCTGTTTTGTTAAGATGTCTGTTCTCTATACTTGACTGAAAACGCACATGCTTATTTTGGCCCATCATTATTATAAGTATGTGTATGGGGGTAAAGCCATATTTTAAAATTTCTTGTATTTCATTTTTTCTCCCCTTATTTGTACAGAGTACCTGCCACTCTATATTTTTGAGTTTTTAACATATCACAAATAGCTAAGTGACAGTGATATTTGTTTTAGATAGCTCATGCCAGGGGTAGCATCCTCCTTCCTGTTCAGTCCTTTGTCTTGTATAGCTACTTGATCAAGAACTGCATTTTTAAACATGTAATTTAAAAATTTTCAGTGGAAAAAGTTGTGTCTATGGTGGTGGTGGTTGCATAACAATGTGAATGTACTTAATACCAATGAACTTAAAATGATGAAGATGGTAAATTGATGGTTTTACCACAATTTAAACAATTGTTCCGTATGCACACAGTTAAAAAGGCAAATAACACAAAAAAGTATCAACAATAAAGAAGTTTTGTCCCCCATAACCCTCCATCCCCCAGAAGCTACCATCATCATCAGCTTCTTGGGTAGTCTTACAGAAGAAACTTGCTGTTTATATTCACGCATAAGATAGTATTCCAAAAGAATTGTGTAATGGGAAGATAACACCAGATTCGCCTTGTGGAGGCAAGGGAGGGAGGAAGGGGCAAGGGGAATGATGGATGAGAGACATGGCTGGGTGAGATGAGGCTGGTGGTGACCAAGTTTTAATTCAGAACATTTGTGTAAACTCTTGCATGGATCTCATGCCATGCTAGTCTGTCAAGGAATAGGCTGTGGAATTGGGAAGTTGTGGGAAGCCAGGAGGAGAAAGTGAGTTCTACAGAGTTGTCATTTGCTGTAGTCCAGAGGGAGATAGCAGTGAGTAATGGGGTGAAGTTAAGCAGAGAGGAATTTAGGCTGGGAAAATCAGGACAAATTTCACAATGGGGAGAGTGTATAGACATGTCCATGGGGATGTAAGAGAAGCCTTGCCACTGGAGGGGGTGAAAGCAAGACTTGACACAAAGCATGAGAAAATGGATGATAGGGAGCTGTCCCTGGGGGTTGGTGCAGTGACCTTAATCAGGGTCTTTCCTCCTAGCCCTGGATTCACTGATTCAATCTCAAATGATCCAAGGGAGAGAAACAATTGCTTGGAAAATGGCCTTAGGGAGTAATGGCTATTGACAGCAGATATTGACTGACTCTGCCACACAAATGAACTCCATCCATCCATCCATCCATCCACCCATTTATTCTTCCATTTCACAAAATTTTTCAACATCTAAGTAATGTGGAGTATTGAGGGAACTTTAAATAGGCTGCTGAGAAAAGTCCTCTCAAGGGGGAACATTTATGCTGAACATTATGCTGTAACACTTAGGGGTTAGAATGGAAGGAGCTGGGAAGAACATTGGAGGCAGAGGATGCAGCATGTGCAGATGCCACCAGGTGTTGGAGAGCCTTGGGCGGTCTGAGGGCCACAGAGATCCATGTGGCTCATTAGCTAAAGGGCTAAAGAGACCTGGGAGACGGTTAAGATGATGTTGACGAGCAGACAGGAGCCACATGCACTCAGGCTGGTGGGCTCTGGTCAGGAGGTGGAATTTTATTCTAAGAGCAATGGGATTTGGGTATGGGTTTTGAAGGGCCTTTTTTTTTTTTAATCCCCTCTCAGACTTACTTTATACCTTCTTGGCTGTAATTTTTGGACGTCATTTGTGATTGTCAAACTGAGGTGTTGAAGAGGCTGTTGGGCACTTTCAGGAAGCATCACCAGCTGGAGGGAAGGGCAAGTTTGGCAATGAAGTGGGGCTTGGGAAAGGGATTTAGCCTATCCTGTGGTTTTGCTTTTGCTTCAGGGGGATCTGGATCGTTAGGAGGAGACCAATTGTAGGAAGAGAAAAGGATCATCTAAGGTGAATCAACTCAAATGGAAAGGAAAAATGTAAGAGCAGCTGTGGGGACAAGAGATTTGGGGTTTAGTGTGAAAGCCGAATCTCAAAATTATGTGTATGTTTTGTATCAAAAACATTTGCAGTTGTAGTTGCTACTATGATCTAATTCTTAGAACAAAAAAAATTCAGCTGTTTTAATTTTTTCCCATGAATTTTTTAATAAGATGACTTTCTAGCACCAAATGTCTTCTACTTTATATTTGCTTTCATTGTATAATCAGAACAGCTGTTTATTTCTGCAAAATTAGGACTTGATCAATTTTATATGACCCTTTCTTAATCCTTCAGTATTGAAATGAATCTTATAAAATTCCTTTTGTGTTACTCTCTTCCTTTTTTCTTTTTCAATTGAGCTAAGGATGCAAAATAAGTGTTGTTGAGTGTATTTTGAGCATTTTTCCAACATCGCTTCAGTTGAATTCATGAAACCTCACACCTTTTGCAGAAGTTACTGTTTCATTTTTCAGTTGATTTGCACTGGGGGCTTACATAACATTTGACCATAGACAGGCTTAAACTGTTGTTGAAAACATGTATCTGGGCCACATACTATTTGGAAGGGACATTTGAGTGGGAACCAGTTTTATAAATGGTCATTTCATTAATGAATCTTTTGAAGTTAAGACTTTTTTCTCTGTGCAAATTCAGAACTGAAAGTACTCAAATAGCAAATATTTGGATATTGCATTTTTTTCTCTATTAAAATTTAAATATGTAAAGTAAATATGTAAAATTTAAATATGTAAATACACAAAGTGTAAATATGTAAATACGGAAAGGCACAAAGGGTACAAAATGTGTTGGCTCTCAATATCTTCTCATTTCTAGTTGGGTTTAGGTGTGAGTGTATCTGCCTGAGTGGAGGACACATTTCATTGCCAGGGTATACCCTCCCTTCAGTGCATAACTCTTATGGGGTGAGGACAAGGGGGTGGCATTCACCAGGGCTGTGTGAGTCAGGCAGCTTTATTCTGGAAAACACCTTGGAATTTTAGCTAAGCTTTCTGTAAAACCATGGATCTGGGTCAGGTTTAAGAAAAAAGATAAAAGAAATTCCTCCATCTTGTTCACATAAATTTGCTCAGAGAATACTGTAAATGTTGATATTCATCCTATCTCACTTTTGCCATTATGGACATTTTGGCTGGAAAATTCTTTGTTATGGGGGGCTATTCCATGTGTTGGAGAATGTTTCACAGCATCCCTGGCCCCTTTGCACTAGGTAGCAGTACCACATCCTCCTCTCATTTGTAACAAGGCAAGAAATGTCTCCAGATAAGGCCAAATGTTCCTTAGGGGGCAAGGTGCCCCTGGCTGAGAACCACTCACCGTAGGATGGTGCAAAGAAGCTACAGTAGAAAGATTGTAATGTCTTAAATACTTGAGGGGAGTGACCACTTCCAGTTCTAGCCAATTTGGTTTTGCAAATGAGCTCAGTCCTTGGAACATGGGGAGGAAAGTTTCTGACTCATAATGAACTGAGTAGGGTCCCTCCAGTGTGGGTTCAGTGGAACAAGCCTGGTCAGAGAGACTCCGATGAAGCAGGCCATGAGATATAGTTGGAAGGAAGGAGTTAGGTGAACGTTTCCCATGTCCCTGAGTTGTGGGTAACCCAAGGTGCAGGCCTTTGGGCCACTCCTTTCAGCACACCCTTTGTCTAGCAAGTTGTATTAGTGTCAGCTTTTAGGCCTTTATGGAAGCTGCTGAACTGCTGTAAATACTCTGGCCTTCTTTATATCTTTCTAAATAGGACTCAGTCTTCAAGATCCATCTAAAATCCTAGCTCTTCCATGGGACTTCACCACCACTCTGGCTCGCCTTGACTTCTTCCTGGCATGACTCCACACATGACTTAACAGAACTTTCATTTGGATATTTAATCCAAGAAGGTTTTGTCATTTTAAATTTAAAAACTGAGCAAGTTTGCAGGTTAGGTCGTATCTTCTTTTTTATCCTTCATGACACATAGTCTAGTATGAACTTGTAGTGGGTAGGGTCCCCACTAATGAATCTTAGTGAATTCTAAGTGAATTGGGGTGAGTTGAAGTAAATGCGCTTGCTCCTCTGCTCTACGTTGTGTGTCTCTTCCTGGCCCTCTCCATACCCTCCTGCCATGGCCCTTCAGATAGTTTAAGGAGACAGCACACTGTTTGACAGTTCTGCAAACATAAAAAATAATTTAGCTCATACTTAATTTTTATCAGAAGGTAAGTTTAATATTTTCAAGCATGGCAATTTTAAGTTTCTGCGTTCCTTCTAAGGGTTTCTCTTAATGTCATTTTGGCTTCAAAGGGTATAATTTTGAAATTATGAGTACTGTTGGACTTGTTAGTATTTCTTCTGTGTTTATAATGTTTTAAGAACTGTTGATGGCTAAATGTCATTTTTATACTTTTAAGGTTCATAACAGCTCAATTACATTCAAAAACAATTAATAATATTATGTGTCTTAGAAATAGCTGTCATGTATCTTCTGGGGGATATGACATATTGTTAGATATTTTAAGTCAAAAGTTCTGTATCCAGGCCAAGTTTCGAAAGATGAGGAGCAGACTGTTTCATAGACAAGCAGACGGATATAGTACACTTATGACAAAGCATATTACCATAATGTAACTATGCTTGGAAACCGTGTGGCTTCTCAGCTCAAAAAATAAACCAGTGATCAGGAGCCTATCTTGAACACTTTTTTTTCTTTATTTATATCTGGTTTCATTCTGAAAACAGCAAGACAAAATCTGACAAGTTGAAGGAGAAGATAATACCACTAAATAAAACCACCCAAGGCAGTTTTCCCAGATTCTTGAGAGATGCTTTCTCCAGCTCAGACTTCTTGGCTATTTGATTTTTTAGAACTTAAGCTGAGTTGAAAGCCCTCTATAAAGGGTCGTTGTTTTCAAAATGGAGTTCTCCAGGCTAGAAGCAAACAGGGCTCTCAAGAGTGATGTCAGCAGTGGAGGAAGGTGTAGGGAGGGCCTGTGGCCTAGCCTCAGTTGGGAAGGGTGATTTTATGGACTTTCGTTGGCTCCATCCTAGTCCGTTGGAACTAGCTGGACATCAACTCCCCCTTCATAGAAGTGAGACACTTTATGGTTTGGTTTTTCCTCTTTGGAGACTTTTTGGGGCCCCTACTGGGGTTCCTACTGGGGTTCAGGCTAGCAAGGAGATCAGATCCATCCAGTTAAGAAGTCTCCAAATTATTTTCCTAGGAAGAGGTCAGATTCAGCTTTTGCAGTTCTTTTGTTCTGTCCAGACAGGTACCAGAGCTATTCATCTTGTTATAAATTTTATGATCTTCATTCTGCAAAGAAGCAGAGCCACAACTTTTTACACTTATTCCAACAGTGTCATGTCCTCAGGTATTAGAAAATTTCCCACTCATCAGGATGAGTCATGATGGCTCATGTGGGGCCTTATAAGAGCACAGCCACTGTGATCCTCACCCAGGGGTTTCTCCAACCATGTGTGAGTTGTTCACATAAAGTGATAAGCAGCCCTTGCAGGTGGGGAAACCTCCCAGATCCCACTGAGGCGGTCACTGATTCAGGGAATCCAAAAAAGATCTCTTGGTGGCTCCACAGAACAGTTTTTTTGTTCTCCCAGTTTTTATGCATCATCCAAGATAGATAAAGTTCCTCAGGGTCTTTAAATAGACTAATTTTTCAGGAGCTCCAGAAACCTCCAGAGGTCTCCAGAATACAGATATAATTGAAAATGGGGAAAACACAGGCTTCAGGAAGCTAGCATAAATTCCAAGGCAGAAGAAAAGCATGAGGAACTCGTTTCTTCTGCTCACCCCAGACCTGTCTGGGAACTGGGACACTGAGCCAGCTATGAGTACCTAGCTCACAAGTTCACTTTTTAAATCAGAGTCCTAGAATTTGTTTTAATGCCACCTCTTTTCCTTTGCTATTGATATAGTCAACCCTACCAAGGCTCAAGGAGAAGGAAAGAAGTTACTTAAAACTTCCTTTACACACATCAACTTAAGACCACATTCAGTGTTATTTAGGTGAATGATGAAAAAAAAATACCATGGAGAAAAATGGAGTAAGTGTTCTATACTTTAAAACATTTATTTTAATCTTTTTTTTTTTAAGATTTTATTTATTCATGAGAGACACAGAAAGAGAGGCAGAGACATAGGCAGAAAGAAGCAGGCTCCATGCAGGGAGCATGCATTTTTTTTTTTTTTTAATCTTGAGAATCAGAGGATTTTGGTCCTAGAAAGAACTCATAAAGATGATTCAATCGAGTGGTTGTCTAAGATCTAAGAATCTTCTGGGGACATAGTGGGGCAAGAGGGACCCTGATTCACCCCTAAAACAGTCTTGAATTTTCCTGTCTGTTGGACTTGTATTAGGGAAAGGGTTCTGCTTATCGACATAAGCTTGAAGTGCAACCTTATTTTACAAAGGGATAAACTGGAGTCCGTGGACCAGAGGGAACTTGGAATGGAAATTTTTGGATTGTTTCCCATTTCATCTTTGGCAATGTCCCTGTAATATTTTCAGTGCTGTTTTTGGATTCATATTCTTATCAGTTACCAGAGATTATTTCCCCTGAGTAAATCTGTTGGACACTATTAGCAAGGGAATAGTGTGCTGCGCATTACACTCTGTCTTAGAAGAAAAGTTCCTATCTTCTGTTTGCCTATCTTGATGAAAACAATTCAAACTGCACCTGTTTAAACCTTTCCATAGAAATGTCTGAAAGGTAAACAGTTGGTTTTGGAGTAGCTATAACGTGGCATTGTTTAACATGGCAGCTTATTGATGGTCGTCTTTAATTATGGCCATGCTGTCAACCCCTGAAGTCCTTGTTCTTTGTTGTAGATCCGATATGACGTTTGAGGTTTTCAAAGCTGCAGAGATGAAAGAATCACCCGTCAAATATTGCTCATTCCACCATGCTTAAGGAGGGAGGAGGAGACATTGCCCACGAGGCCTGCAGAGCCTGGGAGAGAATACCAGTGCCCTCTCTACTTTTTTTTTTTTTTTAATTTTTATTTATTTATGATAGTCACACAGAGAGAAAGAGAGGCAGAGACACAGGCAGAGGGAGAAGCAGGCTCCATGCACCGGGAGCCCAACATGGGATTCGATCCCAGGTCTCCAGGATTGCTCCCTGGGCCAAAGGCAGACGCTAAACCGCTGAGCCACCCAGGGATCCCGCCCTCTCTACTTTTAATGACAACCTTGAGTAGGGAGCCTCGGTTTACTCTCCGTTGATGGTGGAGGAGGGCCAAAGCTGGTGGAAACTGAAAGGATTTCTTCAGTAATGGTAAACAAATGTAGGGTTTGGGTTCCTGGGCTTCATGGGGCTGGTGGAAAAACTGGCTGTGTCTTGCCCCTCACAGTTTGTGCATTAAAGATGCAAAGCTCAAAACAGACTTTAAGCTTTCTGGGTCTTCTGCCCAGCTCCCTCTGTATCCTTTGTCTTCAATCTGCTAGACCTATGTGCTCCTGGGCCCCAAATGGTGCTGCTATTTGGCCCCTCAATTACCGAAGTAGCCCTACCTCAAACCAAAGGTATACATTGAGGGAGTTGCTTCCATCTGGCTCCCATTACTGTTACCATCCCTCATAGAGGGCTGCCCCCTGGCACTTGTGGCTGCTACATCAGCTCTCTGCTCTTGGAACTGCTGCTTTTGTTGCAGGCCTGGCTCTTCAGAATCCATTTAATTTGTAAAGCCCCTTCTTTTAGGTACCATTTCGACTGGGGGTCCATTTCCTCCCACCCCTACGCTCTCCCTTTTGAGAAGCAGTGTTGTCTAGTGCCCAGGGTATGGCCTCCGTAGCCAAGCTGTCAGAATCCAGCTCCTGGCCTTGCTACTTAATAGTTCTGTGACTTGGGGTCAATGAACCCCCCCTGGGTTTGTTTCCTCATTATAACATGGTGATCATAACGGCATCTATGCTGTGGAGTTGTGAAGACAAAATGAATCAATACATAGGTGGAACACTTAGAAGAGTGCCCAGTGAGAAGCAGGTGCTGTAAATATGTGTTGCAAATTTATATACAACACACATACGTTATATAACACATGCTATCCAATGTATAATGTAATCTATTTAGTGCCTTGAGAGGACTATAAGTTTTGCTGATCTAGCTTAGTTGATTCATTTGGGGAGGATCCACCAAATCCAAATCCCAGGTGGTGATGAATCCGGTTTCTTGTTGCTCCATATCTTTGGTTTTCACCTTCTTCCACTTTCCCTCTGCTCTGTGAGTGTACAAGCGCACCTTAATAAGAGCCTACTAATTGGTGAGCATCCACATTGTGGGAGGCCAGACTGTGTCTTAGTTCTGGGAACTTCCATTCTGCGTGTTCTTTGGAGCCAGTGAGTGGGGCAGGCACCTACATGCAGTTTGGTGCACTGCTGACTGCCGTGGGGTTTACAGACACAGGAGAAGCCCTCGTCCCTTCCTTCAGAGAGCTTTCGGTCTCATTGGGGTATGGGAATGAACTCACATGAAATGTTTAGGAGCAAAACTCAGCTGGTTAAAGAGATTAATGGGCTTATCCACTATCTTATAAGCTAGTTCCAAGGGATAGACTAATAATATCTAAAAGGATGAACTGGAGGAAAGGTAGAAAATGCTTGGGGGTTGTTGAGACAGGTGCTGAAGAGTGTGGTTTTACGCGAACTTAGCTCCTCTTGCCCCAGAAGGGGAGAAGATCTAATTGGGAACCAACTGGCCTATCCAAAGGAACAAAGGACGTTAACATTTATCTAGTTAACTATGATCAGAGCACTGAACTAATCACATACCTAGTATCCTCAAATCTTCATAGCCACCCTGTGGAAAAGGTGATTTTCATCCCCCTTTTTAAAAGGTAAGAGAACTAGGGCTTTGACTAAAAAGTAACCAAGTATTTACAGCAGTTGAGTTTGCGGCATTGGGCAATTTTAACCCAGGTCAGTGTGACTCCAAAAACCTGATGCTCTTTCCACATCTGTAAGAAAGGGACACTAGCTACTGTTTTTCTTGATTCCCTTTTGGATAAATTGAGCCGGAAAACATTCACATTCAACCCCTCTCTTCCTATCCCCTACCCCAATAAAAGCAAGAGCTCTCATTCATACTGGCTACTGCATTCTCCTCTGAGACAAGTAGAGAAAACAGCTATGTTATCAGCAAAAGCCTAATGACACTACCAGGGAAAACAGGAAACCTCCCAAAGAGCCATATCTAGGCCAAGCAAAGCTCTGGGAGAAATTCCTGGGACTTTCTGCAAGAGCAGCCTAAAAGGGCTTTTGAGCAAAAACTGAACCCAAATGAAAACATAGCATGTCAGCCCGGAGCCCATAAATAGTGTTTGGATTGCAGAGCAAGGGCACGGGGCTTAGAGTCATAGCCAAACCAGGCCGGGCTCTGCTGTTGTAACAAACTCACCCTAAAATCTCAGTAGCTTCACACCATGATGTTTTGTTTCATGCTCACCTAACGTGCCCGGTGAGGGTTAGTGTTGGGGGAACTCTGCTTCACGTGGCCATTCAAGACTTTTGTCCTGATACTTGGTGATGGCCCGGCCTGGATGGTGAGGCCTCAGAGGTTGCATGGGAGATGGGAGGGAGGTGTAGTGGGCTGAAGAGTGATCCTCCCAAGTTCATTCCCAACTGGAACCTCAGCGTGTCCTTATTTGGAAACATGGTCTCTGCAGATGTAATTACTTAAGGACCCTGAAATGGACCTAAATCATCCTGGATTTAGAGTGGGAGTAAAGTCCCCAAACTGGTATCTTCATAAGAGAAAGGAAAATGAGATTTGGACACACACACACACACACAGGGAACAAGACCTCGCAGAGACAAAGGCAGAGTTTGGAGTGATGCGGCCACAAGCCAAGGAGCACCAAGAGTTACCAGGAGCTGGAAGAGGCATTGGTAGAATGTGGTCTTACTGACACTTTGATTTTGGATTTCTGGTACCCGTCAGAGTGAGAGAATGACTTCCTGTTGCTTTAAGCCACTGAGTTTGTGGTAATTGTTATAGTATCCTGGGAAGCCAATACAGGTCTACACTAGCATGTTCTTCAGGGCCTGGCCTGGGAGTGGCCTCCATCTCTCTCTCTCTCTCTCTCTCTCTCTTTCTCTCTCTCTTTTTTTTTTTTTTTTTTCTGTATTGACCAGAGCCCAAACTAATAGTAAGGGAGGTTGTCAAATGTCTCAGTGTGTGCCTAGGAAGAGGATGGTGAAACAAGATACGGTTGAACCTATAGCCTTGCCTTCGCCGCCGCTGTACTGGGAGTAGCCACAGGGAGTGAGGGACAAGAATAGCACAGAGACCTACCCACTTTTTTTTTTTTTTTCATTGTGATTATTTCTTTCTTTCTTTTTTTTTTTTTTCCAGAGCACTTACCAATATTTATTGGTGTTCAATTTACTAACATACAGAATAACCCCCAGTGCCTGTCACCCATTCACTCCCACCCCCCGCCCTCCTCCCCTTCCACCACCCCTAGTTCGTCCTACCCACTTTTGTAGCCAGTTGTGGGAGCCAGGCCGTCAACAGGGCTGCTGCAAGTCAGAGCAGGACAGCAGGAGGCTGGCATCAAGGAAGGAAGACAGAAAGGCAGAGGACTGAGCTCTGGAGTCATGTGGGTGATCCATGCTTACACCAGAGTTCATGGAAATGGAACAGTAGGGTCAAGTAGAAAAGCAGGACCCCGCAGCAGCAAATTGGGTCTGAAGGGCAGGTTTGGAAGCCCCAGGTACTGATGCTGGGTGTGTGTGTGGGGTGGCGGAGGCCATGGCTTATAACCTCTAGTTAGGCAGCTCCGCAGATAACATTGGAAAGCAAGTAAGAACATCCAGCGGGAGTGTCAGGATAGTCTTTTTCGTCTTTGTCTCCCATTTCTTGCACATATTAGGTGCCCAGTGAACATTTGCATGTCTGGCCTTTGATCAGGGTCATGTTTCTAAACCATGGATCATATCACAGCAGTTTCAAGCTCAAACTCCCCATTGCTTAAAGGAGCAAGTCTTTAAATCTATAGAATATCTTGAACTTACCCTTGTCCCTGCCAGAGCCTGTGGTCTCTCTCGGGCCTCCGTGCCTTTGTACCTTTGTACCTTCTCTTTCCCTGAATGACCTTTTTCTTCCTTTTCTGCCTGCTGAGGTCTTGCTTGCCCTCGAAGGCCTACCTCTCATATTCTGGGAGTAAAATCCTCTCCGACTCCCCTGGTAGTCACACCTTCCCTTGTTGGTATTCTCCACATCCTTTGTCCTTAATTTATATCGTACAGCAATACTGAAATCATTTCTTTATTTGTCTGTTTGCCCCAGTTGAGTGAATTTTGAATTTTTCATTCACCTCCCTGTCCCAATGTCTGGCTCATAATAACCTCCAATAAATTTTTATTATGGAAGAAACATCAGTTCTACTGGGTACAGTAGCAACCACTCACAGTTCTATGGAATGGAGAAGATGTTAGGATTATTGATTAATTAACTGGTTATGGTTTATTATTTGCCATGAGAAATAGAGATGGGAGAAATAAATGAGAAAAGAGATCAAAATGGGTTGGAGTACCCCACTTTTGGAGAACAATAGTAGCAACAGCAAACATCTCTGTATTGATTTAAAATTTATAAAGTGTTTTAATGCCATCCTATTTGTTCTCATTGTAACACATTAAGGAAAGTAGAACCTTTATGACTGTTCTCATTTGAAGCTGAGGAAATTGAGGTTCAACCTGTAGCTTCTTCAAAGCTTATGCAGTTGTACAGATGGTAATTGTCTGCACCGAAGTTGTAGCTAAGCCTTGTGATTATAAATCTTATGTTATTTCCCCTACCCCTATGGACGAGTCTTGAATACAAGCAAGTGAGTAGAGATGAGAAGAGGAGAAGAAAGGAGGAGAGAATGGTTTAGGTAAACAAAAGTGGCTTTACATATTGCCTATTTAATATCCACAAATAACTCTGCAGTGGAGTCAGTACCATGCCCATCCTGCAGACAGGATAACAGAGAACTCAGGGAGGAAAAGTAACTTGCTCCAGATCCTTCGGCTACAGAGCTGAGCAGCAGAGATGAGATTCAGATCTGGGTTTTCTCTATCTGTAACCCCTCCCTCCTCCTCCCCCTCTCTCTTCTATTCTGCTGCTTAGGTCACCTGTTGGGCCCTGGGATGACTGAGGAGAAGGTTCTGTCCAGACCTCAGCTGTCTCCCCACTTCTCCTGCTGTGGGAACTTGTTGAAGCATCAGAGCTACAGTTTTTTTTTTTTTTTTTTTTTGATACCCTGTCCCTTGTGACACCCACACATTGCATCTCAGCAAGATTTAAAAGGAATCACTGATGACCTGCTGAGGTATTTCATTTTGTTCCTCAAAATGATTAATCTTGAGGCTTTGTGATGGCTCTTGTCACAAGTAGCCTACCTTAATCCATAATTTTCCCACTTCTCTTTAAGGGCAGTATTTTGCATTTAAGAAATAAAAATAAGCAAAATAATCCTGCTGTGAGAATATGTTTACATTATATTTACATGTGGCACTCACCAAGGTAGAAATGTCCCTCAAATGGATTAGAAAAATCGCCTTTTCTTTTTGCAGCTCTATTTTGGTCTCTTTCGGTCACTCAGTTTCTTTCTGCCATTCCCTGGCTCGCTCATAATATGTATTTTTCTCTTCTCTCTCCCTAGCATATGGGATAAAATGTTCCTGTTTTTTTTGGGGGGGGGGGGGGTTGTAGGTGATTTTTCAGATGTGTCTTCGACTTTGTATTTAGTCACTTAAGGCCCTGTGAGGATGAAAGGAGGCCAGTGCTTTTAGGCTGAGGTGTGCTGGGCTCCTGCAGCTCAGGATGGAGAGGGGAGGTTTCATCCTGGGGCTGGGAAACCGCATGCCCGGGAGCAGCTTTCTGCTCTGTCTTCACTGCTTTGCACGGTTCCAAGGAGGGTCAAGGTAATGCAAGGGCACTCTTAAGAAGAGAACTGGGCCCAAACTACAAACAGATGTTCTTTGATAAGTACGGAGGAAAGAGGATCTGGCTGAGAGACCGTTGCTCTCACTCGTGGAGATCCTGCAGCCAGCGCCGGCCCGGGGGTTGCAGTTTTATTCTTTCCTCCCCTTTGCCCCCAGAGCCTCGGCCTACCTGCTGTCGCTCTCAAGCCTCTTGCTAACAGTGGCATCTGCTCCGTGTAGCCATCAAGAATTTGAATGTCAATATCTTTGCCTTGAAATGAATGGAAAAGTATTTGTCACTCAGCGGCAATCATTCTTCAAATAAAAGGTTAGCCAGACAGGGCCCTTAATCAAAGAGTCGGTCTTTTCTGTCAGCAGTGCCTTTTAAATAGCAATGATGAAGGCTGGCTGTCAGGGTAGGACTTGATGAGCGAGATGATTGATCTGCATAAATCATTTTCTTTTAACATTGTCAGTGAAGAGTAAATTGGTGGGACATTTTGGGTATTAGTTGTGTTGAAATTAATATGCAGTATCCTAGGTGTGTCCTCGTTCACGTTGTCCTCATAAAAGAAGGTAGAAATTAAAAAGAGGCTTTTTAGGTGGGCATTGTCCTAACAAGAAAGTTGCACCATCCTTACTGCTGTGGTCATCATCTTGCATGCTAAATTCGGAAGTTGAGTGTGTAGCACATTTTACAAGCTCCAAAAGGAATCTAGTTAATTTGGGAATTAGCTAGAGTCAGTAGCATTTAACAACCAGTAAATCTGTAAAGACTCACTGCTCAGTGGAAAAAAAAAAAAAATCTAAGAATGGTTTTTGGTTTTAAAGGATAGAGTATCTACTACCCAGCGTGCTGTCACAGAAATAGCCTCAGCTTCCCATCAGGTTTGGCTTAAAGCTCCATGCCATCCCTCGTAGGTGAGTCTCCTTGACCATGAGACTTAACCTTTCTGAGTCTGTTTCTTTGTCTTGAAAAAGGAGATTCCATTCATTACTTAGGTGGGTTTGCTTTTTTGGTATTAAAGAGAATTTCGTGGGTGAAAGCACCAAGCTCATTATATGGCACACGGTGAGGAAGTTCTCAGTAAATGCTAATCTCTCTTTTTTTTAAATTCTAGTCCAAAACACCCAAAACCTAGAACCCCAGCTGAGGTGTCAATATCAAGGACACACTGTATCATAACAATAAATAATCAACTGCCTGTTTTCGATCACTCCCATGCTTGCTGGGATTTCTTATGACCATTTTTATATCAAAAACATGTTTCAAGGGGCAGAAGAAATGCCTCATTGCTGCATACTGGGACTTAGGGGGTGAGGTGGTAGGAATGGGGGAGAAATGTAGCCAAGAACGCTGAGAGTTCTTTCTCTTACTGCTATTCTCTGGTTTAGAGGTCTGGATTCATATAATTCAACTTTGGAATAGATGAGTAAAACCTATCCAATACCATGTTGAGATTAAAAAAGCAAGACAGAGCCAGCTGGCTAGTTTCAGATCCTAGATCTCCCATGTAATTTCTGTGTGACTACAAGCAGGATGGTAATTATCTAAGTCTCAGATTGCTCACCTCTAAAATGGGGACGGTAATAGTACCTATCATGCAGTGTTAGGATGATTGATTTTATACATATATATACACGCATGTAAAACAGGCCATGGAATGTACCTGTTAACTATGGTTACTATGAATGATTGGGTGATTGAGAAAGCTAGATATTGCTGAAATTCAAGTAGATCAAAAGTATCAAAGGAAGAAATATATTTAGATATAAAAGTCCACAATGATGGTATACTGGGGTGAAATATTTGCTTTATTTTGGAGGAATTTAGAGCCAGGATGATTACAGAGACATCCGTATTATAGCTGGATCCTAAGTGTTGTGGGAGTGACTGACCAGCAGTCTTGCTCTACATGATTTTTTTCTCATTGTAGGAATGGAATCTGATTGAGGTGGTCTTATGGACAGGACTAACACAGAAGAGGATTTTTTTTTTCTGGCTTAGTTAAAAAAAATTATTGATTAACTATCTAACTTGTTGAAAAATAGGTTTTGTAGCATCTTCTGGTAAATAGTCTTTAGTTGCTATATTGAGTGCAAAGGTGAAAGGAGTCCTGTCTGCTTAGGTTTTCCACGTGCCTTCTATCATGGTAAAACTCCACTGCAGTGTCCCAGCAGGCACACGGCATGGGCGTGGGGGGCTGCTGTTGACATCTACGGCATGCTCCTGAATAAATTACAGATGTTGCCAGAAGAGTAGCTCTGCTCTTGGACATTTGAGTTCTCTCCATTCCTATAGATTTGCTTTTCTTTTTCTCCTGAAAATATTTGTTGTCTTTGGGCTTTGTGTTCTTTTCTTTTCCTATCTTCTGATTTACTGCATTTTGAACTTTTGGTATCTTTCTGCCTAATGAGAGAACTTGCTACCGGGAAATTCAGAGATATTTTCGTCAATGTTGATGATTCTGTGGAAGTCCACCAAGGGTCTGGAGGCTGCAGATTCCCATTCCCTGGTTGGCCAAGAGTGGAGACTTCACATCTCTCCAGGCTCAACTCTTTGATAATGTTACATTAAGCACTGAGCATAGTCACTGTGTTGCTTTCAGGAAGACTCTGTGAATTTATTCTGCATCTCTTCCAGGGCTATGATACCCACTTAGGGAATTTCTAGAAAACATTCTCTGCTGCTCTGGCTTGCCGCACTGGTGGACTGCAGAAACAGGGGAATTGTCCTGTTAGAGTCCTTCCTGATTCTGTCCTTATTAGACAAAGCATAGCCTATGTTTTCCAATTGGCTACTTAATGGGAATCAGCCATATTGGGCATGATATTCTGCCCAAGACTAATTTCATGTAATGAAGATCTGAAACAAGGTGGTTAAGAGCCCCTCTAATGTTTCATTTATAGCAATCTATCAAAACGATAGATATTTAGCCATCTTTATTGGATATGAAACATTAACTTAAAGCCAGTGCTGCTTTCTGTTTTAAATACCAATATCCATTACGTGTTTCTCGCTGTAAGCATCTCTGACCCCTGCCCCCTGCTTCATCAACCATTGTGAAAAATCTGCCACCATCTCCCAGGGGACGCATGTCATGCACTTAGCCTTAGGTTATGATTCTATGGCCCCTTAGACAACTGGCCAACCCTGGCCCTGACCCTGCTTGGACCTTTTCAGACAAGAAGCAGGATCCATGAATAAATATTTACTGGGGAGGTACTCGGTATACATAGGCGCAGTGGACATTGGGAGGTCTGGGACATTGATGGGCACTAAAGGGGACTCAACTTCACTATAATGAAATGCTGGAAAAGAGATACCTCAGCACACAGGGCAGCCTTATTACTCTTGAGTTGGTTATTACCTTTTTTTTTTTTTTTTTCAATTATGAGCTAATGAGGCCTCAGATCTGGGCTACTTTCTCCTCATAACATCTTCCCATTTTTGGCAGAGTGAAAAAAAGTAGGTTTTCACCAATTCCAGTGTGCAGAAATCATCCACCGCTTAGCCTCCAGGAGCTAGCTCCCTCTTGCTCAGGAGCTCTTCATTTGGTATGCAGGGCCCTGACACAAATGCTCAGGCACCTAATTAGTACACATTTAATTAGTATTTGTTCAATTTATGAATGAAAGAATGAACAGTTCCCACTTTTCCTCTTTAGTGTTAATATCCATGAATGAATGCCTTTCCTCCTCCCTACTTCAGTTAACTCTTCTTTATTATTCATTGGATGTATATTTGTTTAGTACCTATTGTTTGCTTTTTTCCGGTATGCAGTACCTTCTTTCTAATTTTTTTCTGGCTGAAATAATATCCTTTAGCATCTGGATGAAGACCTATATCTTCCTGACCTGTGTTCTCTGTGTGATATTTCCATTCCTCTTCACTTTCTCTTCCCTCAACAGTTTTTAAATTTTTTCACCAACTTTATTGAGATATAGTTGACATAGGTACTCAACATCACTAATCATCACATCATGCAAATCAAAACCACAGTGAGATAACACCTCACTGGTCCAAATGGCTATTATCAAAAAGACACGTGATAACAAGTGTTGGTGAGGATTTGGAGAAAAGGGAACCCCTTGTGCAGTATTGGTGGGAATATAAATTGGTGCAGCCGTTCTGGAAAATGGTTTGGAAGATCCTTAAGAAGTTAAAAAATAGCACTACCAAATGGTCCAGCGATCCTACTTCTCGGTATACTTCTTCTCTGAGTTTTTAACCAGTAAGGTTTGTGTATACACCCAATGCTTGAACATAGGGATTCTCTAGATATCTTTATCTGCATACAATTCACTTTTGGATTTCAGTATCTTTTTTTAGATTTTTTTTAGATTTCAGTATCTTCAAGAACAGGAACCAATGCTTTGTGACCATCTAAGGAAGGTGCCCATGAAGACCTTAATAGATTGGTTTGTGCTCTCCCCAAGAACTTTCCTGCAGATTGTTGTCTGCAGCCCTCTCTGTGACACTGCCTGTGGGACCAGAGACTCAAGTGGCTCCCATATTTTTGTTCTATTCCATGTTTGGTTTGATAGTCTGTCTCCTGCTTCCTTGTTCCAGTCTCTGGGGTCCCCTTAATTGGGACACTTTAATTGTGGAGCCCCCGCTGTTTGAGCCAAGGAGGTAGAGTCTTGCTGCTTTCATTCTCCATTTCACAGGCTTCATAGGAGTTTCCTGAATTGGAAACATGAGCCTGGCAGTACATCCTGTGCTTTCCCCATCACCTGTTCTGTGTTTCACCCAAGGCTTATCTCAGGAGGCCTTTGAATCTTATTTGGCCAGAAATCTTTCTTGGCAATTTGTGAACTTGGTTGGATTCCAATCTATCCCTTTCATTTCCAGGACATGCCCACATTGTTGACTTGTGTGCCAGGCCTGTGATTTCCCTTGGTCTCCTTTCCACCGCCCCCTGGCCCCACCCCCCCAACCCCGTGATCCATGGATACCATTGTAAGGATTGGCAACTTGGAAATACTTACTCATGGCCCAACCACTTGACTCATTAAAGATTTTTTCCCCTTTTTAAATTTGAAAATAGTACTGGAGTAAAACATTTTTATTATAAAATAGGTAAGTAATAGATATATGAAAGCAAAGGTTGAAGATCTCTGTATTAGTTGGGTAGCATGTCAAAGAAAATCAATACAACAGTGGCTTGAGATAGGGGTTTTCTTTTCTTTCCAAGGAGAGTAGCCTTGGAAGGTGGACCAGAGTTCTTAGGTTAGTTTCCTGATGTCAGCAGGGATGAGTTTTCTCCTTTCTTCTGCACCTTCTGTCTTGCTGTACTGCCATCAGTTTGAAACTTGCTTTCATGGCTCAGAGTAGCTGTGGGAGTTCTAGTCCTAGCGTCCAAATTTATAGTGGGAAGGAGGAAGACAGGGAGAGGAAAAAAAAAGAGCATGTGCTTGCTGTCCCACTGGAAGGGAGGGACAAATTTGTATATAGCTCACTGCTCACTGCTAGCCAGTCATATGCTAGAACGGGCTCGTCCTTGATTGTGAGAACCAACTGCTACATTCTCAGGAGATTTTTGTGAGCCAGTTGACCTCAACTTGGTAGCTTGAAGTTGGCTAGAGTGGCAAAATTTATATCATAAAAATTGGTGTAATGGTGAGCTGGTTGTTAAACATTTAGCAGCAAGCAACCATCCCTGGCTGCAGGGCAGGCTGGGGAAAGCAGTATTTTAGCTGGGTGAATTGTAACCCAGAGTAAAATCAGGGTTTTATTATAAAGGAAGATTAATGGGTCAGCAAAGCCCTCTTTGCCTCATCCCTCCTTCTTTGTATGGAATTACCCTATTCCATGGCCTGGGTCTCCTTCCCTCATTTAGGTCACTTACTTTTTTCTGCTTTTCAAATTATGCAGCAGTAAACATCCTTTTACATATATATTTCTGCAAAGGAGCTAGTATTTATGGACAACAGTTTCTTTGAGGTAGATTTGTTGGGTCAAAGGGTGTGCCCACTGCTTACCTCTTTGCAAAGAGCACTCACCAGATGGAGGTCTCTTTCCTCCTAAGGTAGTATAGTGAAGAAGAACATGGATTTGGGAGCCAGACAGACAGTGTGAACATTCAACATTTTGTAGCTGTGTGATTTAGCCACATTACTTAACCTCTGTAGGCTTCCATTTTTTCCTCTGTAAAATGAGGGGACACCATCTGTCTCTGTAGGGGTTCTGGGACAGTGAAATGAGACTATCTCTACTGAGCACTTACAGCAGAGCCTGGGAGGTTGTAAACCCACAATAAATGGCAACTAGGGGCTTTTGCATATAGAGGTGTATGCTCATGCAGATATACAGTATATAAAGAGAGGGATAAAAACATGGAACTGAGCCTTGACTGTTAAAGCTAGGGCCATTCTGAGTTGTAGAGGTTCTAACATCAGATAGCAAAGCAATGGATGTTAAATACATAGATTAGAAATTATACCACTGACCCAAGGGGCAGGTATAGGCTAATTGGTTAGAAAAGCCTCAGAGTAAATCAAGCGTGTCTCCAATTCATGAGTGCGTATTATAAATATATTGAAAATTATTTTTATGACTATTCCATTTTACATTTCTTTAGCACATCAGATGCTTGAATTGTGGAAGTTGACAAAAATCAACATAAATGTTCTTTTTCTCCCCCAACTGTATTGAACATTGCACAGATGTGTAGTTAAGTATTTATTATGAACATGCAAATATTGATGTCCCCAAGGCCCATTCTTTGATTTTCAAACTGCTGTTGCTATATTTGGAATTGTTGATTAATACAGGTCTTTGCTCTGACACACAGCATGTCTGACTTCGGGGCCGCTGAGAGCAGGAGCAAGAAGAAAGAAGAAGCCAGAGCTTGATGCTCATAGGGTTGGACAATATTTGAGGGTGGGAGTTGCTTTGAAAAATGGCAGCAGGCAGCCAAATCTATGAGATAGTTAATGAGGTGCCTAGCATAGAGCTTTGCACATGGTTAAGTTCTCAGTTAATCTCTGCTCACTTAAACAGATTTCTATGGAAAATAACCATCATGAAATAATTCTTTCACAGTGGTCTAGACCAACATTTCTCAGTCTTGGCACTATTAGTGTTTTGGGCTGCATGATTCTTGTTGTGGGAGCTGTCCTGTGCATTGTAGGATGGTTAGCAGCATCTCTGGTCTTTGGCCTCTAGGTGCCAGTAGCGTGGCCCTCCCCACGTTGTGATCACAAAAAAATGCCTGCAGACATTGCTAAATGTCTGCTGGAGGGGAAGGGAGGGGTGAGGGCAAAAATTGACTCTGTTGAGAACCATTGGGCTAGAGGAAGGGGAAAGAGCTAATATATATTAAATAATACATTCGTGCCAGATGTTTAATGCATCTCATCCTTGCAACAGTTCTGAGTTGCAGGTGTTGCTGAAATCATTTTTGCAGAAAGGAGAGGTGGAAAGAGGTTGAGAATGTGGACCAAGGTTGGACGGACAGATGGGGTCTGATTCCAAACGTGATGTTCTTTTGCTTGTACTCCTCTCCTTGCTAACACGGTCAGACTAACACATCAAGTACCATGAGGGCTCACACTGTTCCTCTTCTTGGCATTGAAGATTCAGACATGACTTCCTTATGAAAACACTGCCAAATGCACTGTTTGCAAAGAGTCATGGACTGCTTACATTTGGGTCATTGATTTGATTTGGTTTATGTTTTTCAGAGAATATGAGCTGGGCTGTTCCCCAGCGGAGGATCACAGATAAACAAAGGGGTATGTAGTCTTCTTAGGGCTGAGGGCTCCAAAGAGAATGCAGACGAGATCCAAAGGGAGTTTGTTCTGGAAGGGAACTATCTAAGAACTGTGACATTGTCTGTGGGGAAGGTGGCTTTTGCTGCTCTGCTTCTCCAGTATATTTAGTAAACCAAATGGGTTTTCTTCTGGGGAACACTGAGACCATGTTTGCCTTTATGGTCTTCTTGTAGTTAATTTGGATTTTAAACCTTGCTCCTAGCAGAAGGGGTTTAGTTATGTGCTGTTGGTGCTGATTATATGGGGTACAATGTGGGGGAAGAGCCTTCCGCTCTCTACTGTTTGGTGAGATGCTGGTTCACAGTCGAGAATTTTGGGGTATGAGGCTAATTGTTAGAATTACATAGTAGTAAAAATTACAACGTCCTGTGGCCATATGTGAACAGTGCACTACATTGCTTTCTTTAACAGAGCTGGGGCAGGTTGGGAGGGGGTCAGGAAATGAATAAAATTATTGTTAATTCTACCCCCTGTTTATACCATCAAGAGAAAATAAACCAATAAAAGAACTAAATGTTGGCAATCCATAAAATTCCATAAGTGGCAATAAAGAAAAACTGAAACTATATTGATATACAACCAAACAAGGTAATTATCATTATTTTTTAATAAAGCCATTTATCATCAATAAATACCAACGGGAATAGGAAAAATTACAAGCACAACAATGCCATCTTCCATAATTATAGCTATTAACAATTTAAAGCATAATTATGTGAGGAAGAAAAACTTTTAGGAAAGCTTTGTGCTGTTTTCTGCACAGTGAAGTCAAATTCTCACATTTCCAAGTAGTCAGGACTCTGTAAACGTTCTTGAATGATTCGATAGATGCTTGTCCCAACTTAGAGTAGCTCATTTTTAAATGATCTTTAGTTTGGGCCCTTCCTGCCTCTCCATTTCAGAGTTGGCCAGTGGCCCTGGAGGAAGGGCTGGGATCCAGGAAAAGGTATATATGGTAATTACCTATTCACTTCCTACATGTCACTAGTCCAGAGGACTTGACTTAGCAGAAAGGTTGGGTCAGGGAATCATCAGTCTCATTTATTTCATCTGAGCAAACCTTGAGTAAATAGCTACTATTGTCTGAATAGCCATGATTCCGGCCCTGGGGATACAGAGAGGAATGAGATGCTGTTTTTTTATTTTATTTTATTTTTTTGCCACTGAGCACCTTGCACTCTCCAAGAGAGACGGACCTTTCTGCTCTCAGTGTTGAGATCTGCAGGGCAGCAGAGTGGTTAAGAATGAACCTTTTGGGTTCATTCACCCAGGGCACCTGGGTGGCTCATGAGTCAGACTTATGATCCCAGGATCCTGGGATCAAGCCCTGCATCAGGCTCCCTGCCCAGCATAGAGTCTGCTCCTTCTCCTTCTGCCCCTCCCCCTGCTTGTGTGTGCTCATGCTCTCTCTCTCTCAAATAAATAAAATCTTTCTTCAAAAAAAAAAAAAAAGGTGGGGTCCATAAGCCATATTCCAGTTCTGCCATTTATCACCTATGGCACCTTACACAAGTTAACTAACATCTCTATGCCAGAGGATACTAGAGCCTACCTATAGGTTGTTATAAGAACTAAATGAAATGCTATGTAAAAAGTGTTTACAAAAGTGCCTGGAACCTGGTGAGTGCTAGCTAAGTTAGCTGTCATTTAACCCAACGGGGTAAGTCCTGTGATTAGGTTCTTTGGGTCTGGTGTAATAGCAGCAGTTTGGGTAGTTGGGTACCTTGAATCTGATGTGATAGTGATATAGTTCCCTCTGCCTGGGAGTCCTGGAAAGTGCTGTGGACAAGATAATGACTGTGTTGAATATTACGAGGTGAGAGCAATAGGAGTCGGTATTCTACACAGTGAAAAACCACAGGAGCAACGTATGGGGAGGAATTGAGAAACACGGATGTTATAGTATGCCTGGGCAAAAATAAGCTGTATTCTAGCATGACAAAATTGACCTGGTGGCAGATGAGAGGCAAGGCTGAGGGTCTCAGGTTTGGCTGAGTCTGGGTCACAGTCTTGAGTTTTTCTTAGGACAGGGACCTTGTATGGAAGGATATTAAAGATGAAGATGATGGTTAGGTGGATTTGCAATTTAGCTCCATCTTGAGGGTAGAAGGCAGTGCTGGAGTGCTCTAACCAGTAGGATAGGAGCAAACCAAATGGTCAGGGCCACTTTTGGAATTTTTATGATTAGGACTTCTACCCAGTAGGGCAATATTTCAGCAGGGTTATGTATGTTGGTTGGAAATAAACATCTGGACTGATTGATTCTCAGTTTAAATGTGGTGGTCGTTAGTGCTCTTTGGCAACTATCCCAGTTCTCTACTTCCAGGCACATGTGTAAACAAATGGTAGGATTGTGTATTCTGGTCTCCTTGTGTGAGTGGGGTCATGTGAACAGTTCTGGCTCAGGAGTTGTAAGGAAAAGTGATGTTACTTTGGAACCAGATCATTTAATTGCTAGTATAAGATCCTTGAGAGCTTGCTCATTTCCCTTGTCATAATGACCAGCATCATTCCAGGTAGAGTCAGCTTCATCATCAGGTCCCATGAGGATGCTATAGAGCAGAACTCCCAGCTGACTGCTGATTAACATGGAGCATGAGTGAGAAAAGCCTTTATGGCATCAAACAAACAAACAAACAAACCCCACCAAACTTTGTATAGGGCCAGGTAGAAAAAATTTTAGGCTTTTACTTTGCAGGCCTTACGGTCTATGTTAAAAACTACTCAAATCTGTTAGAAAATATGCGAACAAATGAGGATGACTGTATTTCAATAAATCTTTATTTACAAAAATAGATAGTAGGCTGTATTTGGCCAGCTGGCTCTTAAGGCACTAGTATTTAGGGGCTGTTTGTTAACACAGCTTAATTGAGCTAATCCTAACTAATAATCTACCCAAACTAGCTTTTCTTATTTTTTTTCCTAAGCAAATTTTATTATTTTAGTTTTTCTTTTTAGGTTGAGAAAAAATTTAAGTGAGATGAAATGCAAAAATCTTAGGTGTACTCTTCAGTGATTTTAATAAATGTATACACTGTGTAACAACACCCTAATCAAGATATAGGGCATTTTCATCATTTTAGAAATTTCCCTTTTGGTCCTTTACATTTTTATCATTTTAGAAATTCCCCTTTTGGTCTTTTGCAGATAGGTAGTCCTTATACCCTCAATAGATGGCCACTGTCCTGTTTATGGACTCCATAAATGGGACCACATAGTATGTACTCTTTTGTGTCTGTGTTTTTCAATATAATGATTGAGTTTTTCCCATGGTGCATATATCAGAAGTCTATTCTTTTGTATGAATATATAATACTTCAGTTTCTTGTTGATGGTTGTTTATAGTTTTTAGTTAGTACAAATTATTATAAATTTAATTTTTTTTATAAATTTAATTTTTAAAAATAAAAGGCTATTGAGATTTTCTATTTCTTCTTGTGTCATTTTCATTAAGCTGATTTTTTTTTCAAGGAATTCATTCAATTCATCTAAATTGTTGAATTTTCTGGCATAAACTTGTTCATATTTTCTTATGCTTTTGATATTTATAGACTCTTCAGTTGATAGCCCTTTTTCATTTCTGAGTTTTTTTTTTCTTATATTCTTGGTCAGTCTTGCTAGTTGTTTATGAATTTTTGAGCAGTGTTATTGAGGTCTAATTTGCATTTCATAAAAATTACCTGTTTTAAGTGTACAGCTCAGGGATTTTTAGTAATAGTGCATTAATATTCTATCACTACAATCCAGTATTGGAACTGGAATGTTTCTGTTACCTTTTAAAAAATCCCTCATACTCATTTGTAGTCATTACCTCTTCCAACCTCCTGCTCTAAATACCAATAAACTAGTTTCAGTTTCTATTGATTTGTTTTTTCTAGACATTTCATACAGACAGAATCATATACAATATGTGGTCTTTTGTGTCTGGCTTCTTTCCTTTAGAATATGTTTGAGATTCATCCATGTGTGGCATATATCAGTAGTCTGTTCTTTTTTAAAGATTTTATTTATTTATTCATGAGAGACACAGAGAGAAGGCAGAGACATGGGCAGAGGGAGAAACAGCCTTGCAGGAACCCAATGTGGAACTTGATCCTGGAACTCCAGGATCACACCCTGAGCCAAAGGCAGATGCTCAACCACTGAGCCACCCAGTCGTCCCCTCTGTTCTTTTTTCATTGCTCTGTTTCATTGCATGGATATAAACCATTTGGTTTTATCAGTTGATGGACACTTGGGTTGTTTCTAGTTTGGGGCCATTATGAACAGTAATGATATAAATATTTATGTACAAGTGTTTGTATGGACATATGCTTTAATTCAATTGAGGAATAGATACCTAGGAGTAGAATTGCTGGGTTGTATGATAAATTTATATTTAACATTTTAAAAGAAGGATTTTGGAGCCTTTTGCCTATTAGTTAAGTGCACAAGTAGGGGAAGTGGCAGGGAGAGGGAGAAGCAGGGACTCTGGGATCATGACCTGAGCCGAAGCCAGAGGCTTAACCTACCAAATCACCCAGGTGTTCCTATGTTTAACTTTTTAAGAAACTGCGAGACTGTTTTTTTTAAAATGGCTGCCCCATTTTCCATTACTAATATCTGTGTATGAGAGTTGCGACTTCTCCACATCCTTTTAACATTTGTTAATTATCTTTTTGATTTTAGCCATTTTAGTGGATATGATTGTGTTTGTCATTGTGGTTTTATTTTGCATTTCCCTGGGTAACTGCCGATGTAGAACATTTTTTATGGCTGTTTGTATATCTCCTTTAGAGAAATAGCTATTCAGATTCTTTGCCCATTTTGAAATTGGGTTGTCTTTTATTATTGAGTTGTAAGTCTTCTTTATATATTGTATATACAATTTTTATGACAGGTATATAGAATTTGCAAGTATTATCTCCCAGGTGTGGTCTTGTCTCTTCATTTTTTTTGCAATGATATATTTTAACATAGAAAAAAATTAAGATTGATGAATTCCAATTTATTAATTTTTTGCTCTTGTGGATGTTATTTTTGGTGTCCTCAATAAGAAATCGTTGCTTAACTCAAAGTCATGAAGGTTTCTCCTGGGTTTATCAGTTAATTTTTTAAAAGAACTAGCTTTTGGATTTCATTTCTCTTTTGTTAATCTGCTTTTTAATTTTATTGGCCTCTGCTCTTTTTCCTTGCTTGAGTGTTCTTTTCTAGGTTATTAATATGGAAACTTAGATCATGGCTTTAAACTTTTTTATGTTCTAATATAAGTATTTAAAATTGCAAATACTCTTAAGCACCATGTTACCTGCATTTATTATGTTATGCTATATTGCATGTTAATATGCCATTCAAAATATTTTCAAAGCTTCCTTGTAATTTCTTCTTTCCCCCATGGTTTTAAGAAGTGAGTTCTTTAATTTTCAAATATTTTAGACTTTCCAGGTATCTTATTTTTTTATTGAATTCCAGCTTAACCATGTTGCTTCCAGAGAATAATTTATTAAGACTTAGTTTATGGCATGGCATATGGTGTATCTTTATGAATATATCTTGTGTACCTGAAAACAATGTGTATTCTACAGTTATTTAGTATAGTGTCCTATAAATATTAATCAGACCCTTTGTTTAGTAAGTGTGTTCAAATCTACTCTATCCTTACTGGATTTTGTTTTGTCAAGTGATTCCATCAGTTACTGAGAGATGAGTGTTAACCTTTAAACTGTGATTGTGGATATGTCAGTTGTTTCTTTTAGATCTGTCTAGGTTGTGTGGCATCTATTTTGAAGCTTTGTATTTAAGTGCACACACATTTATGATCTATGTCTTCCTGATGATATGACCCTTTAATCATTATAAAACATCTCTCTTTAAATCTCTGTTGATTCTCTGTTTTAAAGTTGATCTTATATATATGATATTATATATGATCTTAGTGTAGCCATACCACCTTTTTTTTATAATGTTTACATTTTCCACAATATATATTTTTCCAACCTTTTGCTTCCAACCTAATATGTATTTGTATTAGAAATGCATTCTTGTAGATAGCATTCAGTTGGGCCTGAATGCTTTATTCAATTCAATGATTTTTTTTTTCCTTTTAATCGTAGTTTTTAGCTACTTACATTTCATACGGTTATTCATAAGTTTGGGCTTCCATCTCCCATTTTGTAAAAATATTTTCTGTTTTATCTGCTTTTACTTGTGTTCTTTTACTTGCCTGTTTTTTTAGATAAATGGAATACTTTTTAATATTATAATTCCTCTTAAAGCTTTTGACTATTTTCCTTTTCGTATTTCCTCTAGAAATTAAAATTGGCATTCTTAATTTTGTGTAATTTTCCCTGCAGTGCACATAGAGTTAACATTGTACAACTTCAAATAAATGTAACAACTTTGCAACACTTTAAATCTATTTACTTTCTCTTCATTTGTTGTGCCATTTTTGTCTTACTTGTATCTGTGTAACAAACTCTTTGATACATTGTTATAATATTTGTATTAAACTGTCAGCTTACCTTTAGAGATGAAGACAAAAATAATTTTGTATGAATTGTAATATGAATACTTACCACTAAATTTTAAAGTGAATACTTAACACTCTATATACATTTTATTTATTTATTTATAAGATTTTATTTATTTATTCATGATGGATACAAAGAGAGAGGCAGAGACACAAGCAGAGGGAGAAGCAGGCTCCCTGCAGGGACCCAAATGTGGGACTTGATCCCAACACTCCAGGATCATGCCCTGGGCCAAAGGCAGGCACTCAGCCACTGAGCCATCCAGGCATCCCTCTATATAAATTTTAATGTGAATAGTTACCACTTACCACTTTTTACTCTTCCTATAGGTACAAGTTTCCATCTGGTAAGACTTCTGATAAGCATGATTTAGTATAGTAAAGGTCAGCTGATGATGAATTCTCAGAGTTCATTTGTCTGTTAAAACTTTTATTTAGTCTTCATTTTTGAAAGCCAGTTTTGTGACATAATTCTGGATTGATAGTTTTTTCTCAGTGTTTTAAAGATATTTTTATTTGACTTCTGACAACCATTGTTTCTAACAACAAGCCAGTCATCACTTGTTTTGTTGTTGCCTGAGTTTAATGTGTCTTTGTCCTCTGGATACTTTTAAGATTTTCTTGTTATCAGAGCATTGATGTAATTTCCTTTGCGTTGGTCCAGCTTCAAGATTATGAGGCTTTTTGATCACTTTGCTATTGTTTTTCCCTGAATTTGGGAAATATTTGTCCATTATTTGTTTGAAAATGGTTTTTTACCTCATTTTCTCTACTTGTCTTCTGGGACTCCAATTACACATGTATTAGACCACTTGATATTGTTCTATTTGACTGAGACTCAGACCATTTGTTTTTTTCCTCTCTGTCCTTCAGATTGGGTAAATGTTACTGATCTTCAGATGTTACTGATCTCTATTCAAGTTGAACAGTCTTCCCCGCTTCCCTTAATATTTCCATCTGCTGTTAAGAGCATTCAGTGAGTTTTTCATTTTAGATGTTTTACTTTTGTTATAGAATTCCATGTGGTTATTTCTTTGTAGTTTAAAACTTTATGTTGAGATTCCATTATTTGTTTACTCATTATGACACTTTTCTTTGAGTGCCTTGAAGATATTTATAACAGCTTTTTAAAAAAGATTTTATTTATGTATTCATGAGAGACACACAGAGAGAGGCAGAGACATAGGTAGAAGGAGAAGTAGGCTCCTTGTGGGGAGCTGCATGTAGGACAGGATCCCAGGAGCCCAGGATCATGACCTGAGCCAAAGGCAGATGCTCAACCACTGAGCCACGCAGGTGCCCCTATAATAGCTTTTTAAAAGTCTTTATTTATTCAGATATTTGATTTACCTCAAGGTAAGTTTATTTTGTCTGAATTTTCTTGACTATAATATTTTTTCACAGACCTCGCATTTTTCTTTGTATATAGGACATGGTGCTAATACACTGCATTCTGGATTCTGTTATATTCCTCTGAAAATTGTTGACTTTTGTTCTACACTGATTTTTACACTTAATTACTCGCTGATGACCTAGACCTTGGGGAGGCTTGTTTGTAAAACTTACTATGCAGCTCTGCTTTAATTTTGCTATTGATCTTAGTGCAAAACCATAATCCTGAGGCACAGTCTGTGTTTTTAAGGTATCTTTCTTTAGGAGTTTTGGGATAGAAAAAGTTCTTACCAAGCTCCTTTACCTTATCGGGATTAAAACTATAAACTCTGACTCTGTATGGTGGTACCTTATGAAGTATGTAGTTGTTTTTTTTTTTTTTTTTTTTTTTTTTTTGAGCCTTTTACCTATTTGTTACTGCCATACTAGTTGGACTTCACTTGTACATTCCCATTTCTGGAGGAAACTAAGGATCTGTGTGACAGTGTATACAGATGTACTACCTCTATCATTCCCTCTGTTCTGAGATTTCCCTTCTCAGCTTTCAACCACTTTGATGACTATGATCTCTGGCTCTGTAAGCCAGTAAGATTGGAGCTTTCTTCTTGAGATCTAGCTGCCATGTGCAGGACAGACTATGATATGAAGTGGCCCCAAAGGAAAAGTCATTTATTATTTTTATTTTTTTTAAGATTTTATTTATTCATGAGAGAGACAGAGGCAGGGACATAGGTAGAGGGGGAAGCAGGCTCTCTGTGAGGAACTTGATGTGGGACTTGATCCCAGGACCCTGGGATCATGACCTGAGCCAAAGGCAGAGGCTCAACCACTGAGCCACCCAGGCACCCAAAGGAAAAGCCATTTGAACACAGACATTACCTAATATGGTTACCTTCTTTTATAAAGGTAATTGAATTTCCTCTATTTCCTGTCTGTTTTGATACTTCTCCAGTATCTTCAATTAGTAGTTGCTTATATTTTTCCCAGAGGTTAAGATGTTTATCAGTTGGAGCAATAGTCTGATATGAGTTACTTCATTATTACCGGGACAGGAACTCCCACAAATAGCTTTCTTAGATTTGTCCATAATGCTGGAATTGGGGATAGCAATTAGGATGTGCTTCTGCTTTTCTTTTCACTGTTTTGTTTTGTTTTGTTTTGTTGGTGATTAGGGATATTTTGATTATACAGGTCCTCCCTTCAGTGAGGATGGCTTTTGAGCTGGATCCTTGACTCACTTCATTCTATTTTTCTAATAAGAATGACCTTCATGCTTATTGGGAGGAATTCCAGCTGTGCTCATGAAGATGCTTGGAATTAAGTGGCTCGACTTGTGACTAATTTTATCACTGATTTTTAATTTTATTTTTCTTTGCACATGGGGATTCATTCATTCATTCAGACTGTCATTAATTGTGGACTGAGAACCTATTGTGCATGAAGCACAGTTCTAGGGGCTACCTTTTGGCAGTGAGTAAAAGAAAGTTGCCACCTCCTGAAGCAGACTTTGTAATTGTAGGCTGCAGAAAATAAATGGGAAACAACGATTAGCTTGTGATAGGTATTATGAAGTCAAGTGCAATCAAGAATGAGTGAGGGTGTCTGTGTGTCTCCTTTACTTAAGATTGCATGTTCAGGTAAGAACTCTCTGGTGACAGAGATGTTTGTACTGAGAATGGAAGAATGAGGAAAAGCCTGTCATGGGAGCATGTAAGGGAAGAGCACGTCAGGCAGAGGGAACAGCGGATGGGAAGCCCTGAACAGGAATATGATTAATGAGTCAGAGGAGCAACCACTAGGCCTGTGGAATGGAGTGGTTTCCATCTGGGGGTCCTTTGAAGTCCCAGTGATACTTGGGCATTTGTTCTGGATAAGATGGTAAGGGTTGGATGGTTTTGGATAGAGGAATAACATAGTCTGACTTGTCTTAAACTCTAAGAAGGCAAGAGGAGAAGCAGGGAGGAAAGCAATGGGAAAATTGTTGTGACTAGTGAGAGAGGAGGATGGTTGATCTGGGCCGTAGAATTGCTTGTTAAGAGCTTCCTACAGGATGCCTGGGTGGCTCAGCAGTTGAGCATCTGCCTTCGGCCCAAGGCGTGATCCTGGAGACCCAGGATCAAGTCCCGCATCGGGTTCCCTGCATGGAGCCTGCTTCTTTCTCTGCCTGTGTCTCTGCTGCTCTCTCTGTGTCTCTCATGAATAAATAAATAAAATCTTAAAAAAAAAAAAAAAAACAGCTTTCTATGAGCTCTGTATGAGGCTTGCTTCTTAATCAGTTGTGTTCTGGATCTCCTTGCCCCTGGCAGGGACCAAAGCTTATAGACTCCTGCAACTTAGAAAAACAAACACGATAGGGAAGGAAGCTTGAGTAGGGAAGGCAGCCCTAGCATGAAGCTTTGAGTGTTGTGAAATATTTGATTATGTGTGCACATAGCCACATACCTCACTGGGTAAGTCACTGCAAATGTCATCTGGCCAATGTCCATTAATGATTAGTGAATTCTAAGGCTGCCATTTCTGTTCTTGGTCTGGCAGTTGGTTTATTTTACCAAAGGCAGTATCTTTGGTAGAGTGCCTTTATCACACCAAGAAGGTGTGTGTGTGTGTGTGTGTTTAAATAGGTGATCACTTTAAGAACAAAGAATATTGAACACCATTAAATAAGAGAACCAAGCCTGAAACCTGGCACATAGTAAGTGTTTAATAAATGTTACTTGAAATTAGACTTACTGTCTTTTTGATTATTTAAAAAACCCCCACCAATTTAATATATAAAGAACCCCTAAAGAGAGAGAGCCAATAATTGGTTAAAGAAGTAGTATATTCAATTGAAAACAGAAGTAACAACTACATATATTTTCTTCATTTGTTAATTGCTGGTTATTTTCAGTATATCTAGATGGGTACCTTAATGTGTATATTTTCTGTAGCTCCTTTTGCTTCTGCTTTTGAATTTCTCCTCTTTCCTTCCTACCCCTGCCCTTATGCCCCCTCATCATGTGTTGAGGCCTAATCAAGTGGGCCTGTCAGGGTTCCTGGTACTCTATGCACCAAGCCTCCTCATAGTGTTCATTTTAGTGTGGTCATTGAGAGCACAACCCAAGAGTGAGACCCACTGGGTTCTAACCCAGTCCTATAGGTTGTGTGAATGGGGGCATTTTTCCAGATCTCCCCAAGACTTGATTTACTTACTGTAAGATGAAGTTGAGAACATAAGATCATTTATTAGTGAGTTGAGTATATGGAAACATACTCCTCCCATCTGCTCATCCCTACTCCCCACCCCCCGCCCCAGCCATAGGAGACGGAGACCCAAGGCTTGCCCAGGGACGTGTATGTAGTACCATTCCACCTTTCATACAGTACACCTATCACCTACTTCTGTTCAAAGAGAAGAGGCAGGTATAACTGGGCGCTTGCCCTGCCTTCACGAGAGGCAGCATAGAGTGGTATGTGAGCGTGCAGCCTCCTTGGGTGCAGATTTTGGTTCTGTCCCTTACTAGCTGCGTGCCTGTGGGAGAGTTACTGAACCTCCCTGTGCCTCAACTTCCTTACCTGTAAATAATGCCACCAATTGCATAGAGCTGTTGTGAAGATTAAATAATTTTCCAGGGGGCATCCTTAGAGCAGTGAGTGGCACATAGTGAGCAGCATGAAAATATTGTGTGTTAATATTTGCGACGATTATGGAATGTAATTGAGTGTTGCTAAGAGCTTAGCTTTTCTGCAGCTCCCAGGTCAAAATCCTGCTTCCTCGGGCTTGGGCTCAGATTCCCCCACCCTCCCACCCCCCAGCCCTGCGCAGGGTCTCACTTGTGTGGGGGCGGCCCTACCTCCTTCCCCAGCAGCTCAGGCCCCGGCTGCTGCTTCCCCCTCTCCTGGCCTCCCCCTCCGGTTCGGGGCTGCCATCTACTGACCCACTCGCCGCTCCTGTCAGGTCAAAGATAGCGAGGCCTTTGTGGGGTGCCCAGGCAGCATGTCATGTCCCAGTACTGTTGTACATCTTGTTTCCGAGATATTTTGCTGTAATGTTCTGTGACCTTTTCCATTGAGTGAGGTAGTTGGAGAGGCACTCAGTAAGGGAAAATTGAGCTGTTTTATTCCTCCCCAAGGAGGCTCCTGTTTCCCTTCCACCATTCATTTGAAAGCTATCATTTTCTTGATTTTATAGCTGAAAAACACCATTGATTCACTGGGTGTTAGATGCTAAGAGTTCTCCTATTGACATGCCTATTGACAGTTTGCAGTATATTCTGCGTCTAATTATCACTCTTGGCTAAATGATACACCTTGCGGGCCTGAGCGATGGAGCCGATGCGCGCAGCCCCGGCCCCCGCCGCGCCCATCGAGCCCCGTGTCACAGCCGTGTGATTTATGTGATCAGAAAGAAAATTTCTGTTGGTGTGCTGCATAATTAAAGCAAGTGCGGAATGACTGGTGACAAAAAATCAGGTCTGCCGATGTCATCCCCAAATGAGGAGAGATTTCTCCGGTAAGCAGCTGTGACAGTGAAGAATCTCTCTTGGCATCTTTGGCTTCGCAATTTGCAAGGGTTCGATTTTCCTCCCGGCCCGGCCGCGGCCCCCTCCTCCGCGCCCTGCTGTCTCCCTGCATTCAGGGCCCCCGACGTGGCTGCCCTTGCTCCCAAGGCCTGGGGTGGGGGGCTCACTGTTGGTACTTGCGGGTTGGGGGGAGGTGGTCCATGGAACGGGGCCAGGGGACACCCCCATCTGCACCTGGGGGGATGCAGGGCTCATCTGGGTGCCTGCCCTCCGGGATGGCTGGGCTGTGCTTCTGGGGTGGAGGCTGCAGGCTGGGGATGCCAGCTGGTCCATGCACCACAGCAGCCGTCCCCGCACCTGAGCGGTGTCTTGGGGAGAGGGGTGGTGGAGATTGTTGCCTGCCCCCATGGGGACGCTAGGGAAGTGTAGGAGGCTGACAGGTGGTGAAGGCTGGCCTTGTGTGGAGCAGACCTCTCCGGGGGGAGACAAACTCCTTCCTGCCCCAACTACTTTTTCACTCATGCTGTTGGCGAATGTTCTTCAGGGGGTCTCGGGAGTCAGGGAGCCGACCTTTCCAGCGCTGGTACAGAGACGGGTTTTCTGCGAGGCCTGAAGGTCAGATGGGTTAGCCTCCGTGGACCTCCATGGACTCCCCTGGGATCCTTTTTTGGTGCAAGAGTATTGAGGCTTAACACACTCAGAGGCTTGGAGAACGTGGAGTTGTTCATCTGCACGGTCCCCTGAAGGGATTTGCTGGCCAGAAAGTAGTAGATATGTTCCTGGTTCATTGGAAAAGCCCCACTCACTCCCTACTTCACATGAGACTCCGGAAACCTTGAAGATGAACACGTGTTATAGTGTGAGACGGCAGGTGATCCAGTTAACATCTGGATCAAGCCAGGAATAGTAGACATTGCTAGGCACCTGAGATGGTAGTGCTTTTGGCCTGGTAGCTAGCAAGAGTCAAAGTAGGACTGGGCTTGGTTGTTGGTGGGTGCTTGGGGCCATGTCCAGATCCTGAGGGGCTGGGCAGCTGACATTATGATGGGTGGGACTTGTGAGGTCATTGATTCCAGACAGGCTGCTTTCCTGGAAGCCAGAGACCTTGTGTGACCTCTGGTACCATCAATTCTTGCTTAATGGAACCTCTGTGTGTGGCATTTTTTTTTTTTTTTCAGTTGAGATGTTTAGAATGAGACAGAGCGGGAGGGAGAGGTATGCATATCAAAGACATAACTACCATGATGTGAGAAAGCTCACCCATGCACAAGGCCACAGACTCTTAACTCGAGTCCGTATTTTTACAACTGGGATTTCTCAATGCAGGGGTTTTAAGGCGTCTCTGTTATCTTTGAGGGTACATTATCTTATGATTGGGGGGGTCATAGTGCTTTGTCCTGAAGATTAGATCAATCATGCAACTTCATAGGTTCCTGAAAACCTCGAGAAATCTCATATACTTTATTTTTTGTTAATTGTTCATGTCTCTCTAGTCTGGACTAGTTCTCAAACTGTTGATGGCTCTGTGTAAGGGGAGACATTCCTCCGCAAATATGGGAGGGATCTTTGAAGTTTCCGGTAGGACTATGGATTTTTTTTCCCCTATTCTGTAATAATTACTAACCGTGTCTCCGTACGGACTTCTCTGTACATGAATGTATTGTTCATGCAGCACAGCATCAGCAGAAGATTCTGGGTGACTGATCAAGGTAACCGGCCTATTGAAGTTCCCTTTTTAACCTCCAATCCTTGATTTGACAGGTGGTTCACCTTAGAAGTCCTGACTACCCCTTTCAAGTCATAGGCTGCAACGATCACTTGTGGTTATGGGACATGGTTCTTCTGCTGTGTGCCTGGAAATCCCCTGTCTCAACCCCAGTTGATTTATGTAGACAATGGAAACGGAGGAAAAGAATGCACTTCGGGATTCTTGGACCCCATGGTTTTTCCCATTGTGTGTCTCAGGCTTTTAAAATGCCTCCCCTCTTGGTGCCCGGTTTTCCCCAGCAGCACAGAGCACCTCCTGCTGCAGAGGTCTCACCTGGTGAATTTTAGGGCAGTGCAAGAATTGCTCTGCTTAGGTGGACACCTAATATGATTCCCCCCCCAACTGCTTCTGGCCTCTACCTGTTTGAGCTCTGGAATCCCTTTAGGGAGTGCGTGTGCAGCATACATTCTCACCTCTCAATTCACTGTGACTTCAGCCAGAGGTCTGTCCTGTGGCTGTCGCTGCTCCGAATGCCAGTGAGTGGCGAGAGCATGTCAGCTGGAGCCAGCAGTGAGCATATGGCCAGGGTTTGGGGGTGGAGGGCTGTGCGGCGCAGGGACAGGGAAGCACCAGTTACCCTCCGGGATTGTCAAGAGAGGTAGGGCCCTTCCGAGGAGACATAAAGACACAGCAAAGCAGACAGAGCAAGGGCCTGGGCAGCCCAGGGCTCGCCTGGTGAGGAGGGGGTAGGGTGGCCTGCATGGCCTGCCCGTCGCCCGGTGGGGACCGGAGTGTCTGGAATTCAGTGGTGCCCTGGAGCCGCCCAGCCTCCTTGAAACAGCAAATTCCCGTTTTTGTTTCTCTCCCTCTCTGGGATTGTTTATGCATCTCAAATGAGCTGTAAAGCAAATTTTGTACATTCTCCAAACTTTTACTTTAAAGGAGGCAGGTTGGAAAAAGGAGCACCATCACGTTAAATGCCAGCTATTGTGCTTTTCATTCAGCTTGACGCACAGTGGCCTGAAATGGCAGGGGATTAAATTGATGTAATGACAAGAATTCATATTGGAGACGGTGGGGATGGAGCAGAATAATGTTGAGGCTTCACAGGATTGTGGTGTTCTTTGATCTGCCTCAGATGGAAAACATAATCTATCTGTATTTATGTTGATTCTAAATAGGGAGTGTGTAAACAGAGGCATGCCACTTTCCCTACTGTCTCCGAGTTGAAATTAAATAGCTATCCATTTTGAGCAATGGACAGATTTCTGTGTAATGAGTTAAGTGCAGTTTTTGAACATTTGGATCTTATTGTACATCACAATAAGAGCATTTTTGCTCAATTGGGTTCTGTTAAAGAGGCACACAGTATGTGGGCATTTGTGAATTATTCATTTGTTAAGGGGCATTCTTTTTATTTTTAGAAAAATCCACCTTTAGTCTTGGTGAATTTCGAGCAGTAACAACCACAACCCTGAGTAGAATAAACACCTTTTCCAGTATCAGCCTTTGATGCAGGGAGCTGCAGATGAGATGTTCCTGCCTTCTGGAGAAATACATATGTGTCTTTCATCTGGGAAACGTCTTTCCAGGGCAGTACCAGCTGGAAGATGTCAGCTGAGATGACCAAACACTTGATCAATTGACGAGGAGTGCGTCAAAGGTGGCTGAGAGCCATTTATATGCGGTGTGTTTGAAAGCACTTTGAAAAGTATAGCGTGCTTAACGTGCATTTGTATATAATATGAAAGCATATTTCTATTAGGCACATCTTAACATATGGTTCCAGAAAAGAAGAAGGTGTTGCACTGTGCTCAAACTTTGTCCCCCCCCCACCCCGTACATAGCTAGAAAATCATCTTTATGCAATTATTTGAGTAATGATGTTCACACTTCTTAAGGCTTCATAGGGAACTGCCCTAATTTCTGAAAACACTGCTTTTATTTCCTCCACGCTTAGTTCAGGAAAGTGCAAAACTCTATCTTGGGCTCGAGGCTTCCCCCAGTTTTAACCAACTCTGCTCTGCATTGAAGTCCCGGTGCCAGAATGTCCCATCCTCCATTAGCTCTCATTTCCACTTGGGCTTTTGTTATGCTGTTCCTGCTATTAGAGGGACCACCTTCTCCTGACCTCTGCCCCCTGGATGCACATGTGCTCCGAGATACTGCTTGTGCCGGCCCCCTGCAGCCTCTCCTCGCAGTCGGCATGTTCTGGTCTCATCCATGACCTCGTTGTGTGGTTCTTGGGTCTTCCCTGCTGGCTCTTAGCCTTAATGGCACAGGGTAACAACAGTAATGACAATGAGAGTAATAAAAATACTTATTCAGCCAGCTTTTACTGATTGCCTGTTGTTTGCTAGGTGTCAGGGATGAAGTGATAATCAAAAATCAGACATGGACCCTGGATTTGTGGAACTTTTATTCAAGTGGGGAAGGCAAACCATCACAGTCACTCAAGTCAATGTAAAAATGTTGATTGTGACAGGTGGCACAGACAGGTAGGTACATGGCACTGTGAGGGGTTGTGAAGGGGCATTTGAATTATTTGGGGATGTCCATAAAGGCTCCCTTGAAGACAGAACTGGCAACATAATTTGCATGGCCCAGTGCAAAATGAAAATACAGGGTCTTTTCTCCCAAACTGAGACTTTCCTGGTGGCAACTGCAGAGCATTAAATCAAGCATACGGGGTCTGTGTAAGCATCTCTAGGTAAGACTGAGTGGTTGTACTTCGATCATACAGGTCCACAGGGAGCAATGTTTGTGCTGAGATATGAGGGCCAAACAGGATGGGAAGATGGTTCCAGCCAGAGGAAACAGCATAAACAGGGTCTGGGGCACATTCAGAAGCTGGGTGGCCGTCAGTGTGTCTAGAGTGCAGAGAGCAAGTGGGGGATATGATGAGGCTAGGGAAGTAGAGAAGATGACATGTAAGGCCAAGCACAGCCCAAAAGTCTTTGTCTTATGAGCCACATACACTACTGAAGTGTTTCATGCAGGCAGCTAACAAAATCAGGTTGGGGTTTTATGAAGTCATGCTAGCTACGAGATAGACTGCATAGTGGCTGTAGCAGTGAGAGTGGAAGGTCTGTTTGGAGGGTGTAACCCTCTAGGTGAGATGGTGGGGATTTCAATCAGGACGGTGGTGGTAGAGATAGAAATGGTGAGTAGAAGTACATCTAGAAGACCCAACTGGCAGGGCTTGACAGAGTAGCTTTGAAGGAGCAAACAATGCCCAAGAAGGCATCTAGATTTCTGGCTTGGGACCATTGGGTTAAAACTCATGAAATTGCCAGCATTGTGCCATTTTTTGATCTTCTCATACAGCAGCTTCATATAGATGCCATCTAATAGATGGGTCAGTGGTAGGATATTCACTTGGATGGGGAGCACTTCAAGGAACAGTTGAGATTTGGTCTTTTTTGGCTTTGGTGGCACTGAGGCATGAGAGAAGATTATCAATCTGGTTCTGACACATTGACTTGGAAGTACCTTTGAAACCTGTAAGTGGTGATCAAGAGGGGTCCGTTGTGGCTATGGGTGTGGAACTTCCAGGAGTAGCCTGAGCAGAGATAGGCTGTGGCTAAAACAGGTGTGGTACAAGCACTTTATGAGGGTTACCTCTTTTATCATTTGCAGTAGTCCAATGAGGAACATACTCCTGTACTCTTTTTGCAGATGCACATATTGTAGCTCAGGGAGGCTATTTAACCTGTCAGGGTCACACAACTTAGCAAGAGGAGAAGCTGGGTTTCAAAGCCTGGTGATTTCAGTCCAGGGCAAGGTCTTAACTAATGCATACCATCCCCCGATGGCTTTCTCCTGCTGGTTTACACAGCTCTTTGTACTGAGTAGGTCCTTAGGAATTCCTTATTGAATAAATAAAACAGTTGATGAAAATAACATTATTCCTTTCTGAATAGGACATTTTTGGAAGAGTTCCCAAGGCCCCAAAACGTGAGCAAACATAGATGGAATTTAAATGGTTGACGTCCTGGTTTTTTTCATGGCACTTTTCTCCATTACTGATAAGGACCATCTCTAACCCCTGCTGAGGTCTGAACTTCGCAGAGAGCCTTGGGTGAGGACCTAAGAGTTTCTCTTGGTTGGGTCAACTGATGATAAAGTAGGCTGTCTTTACAATGTTCTTGAGGTGATTTTTAGAGAATTAGGGCACCTGGGGGCTAAGAGCTGGCTTGGCTGTTGCCCTGCTCCCTCCGGCATCCGGGGGGCACATTACTACATCACCAAGGCTCTCTTGCCTACTGTGCTTGAATGCTGACTCAGAGTCTTCCTCCACACAGCACACGCTGTATTTTAGGATCTAGAAAATCAAGGTCCAGAGAGATGTTAGTCTAGTAGTCAAGAGTTAACCTGCAAGAGTAAGTCTGTTTGCTGTGCCTGATTTGAGAGGGATCAAAGAAGCTAGATTCAGTCCCCTTACAGGTGAGAGAGCCGAGGGTCTTGAGGGAGCAGCGACCTGCCCAGTCCTGGCAACTGTAGCTCATTGCTACTTCCTGCTTTGTAGGTGGTGCCTCCTCTGGTCTGGAAGAGTGAAAACCCTTGGCCACATAGCAGATCCACTCCCTGTTTTGGCTCATTCAGCAGGACTGAACACATCTGGTTGTGCACAATGCATTTTTCATCGAGCTGTTCCCTCGGAAATTCCCTTATCACGAATGCGGACAGCGAATTGAATGATGCGAATTATGTTTTATTAGGTTGCCTTTTGATACAACAAGTATTTATTTTAGGCTTCTTGGTGTACTCTCTACTACACGTACCCTGGAAATACAGTATTTTATGCTTTCTGCCCTTGATGTACACATGAAACATATTGTTTCCCTTTAGGATGCCGTTAAAAGTCAATGATGACCTTTGCGATGACTAATAGTGTTCATGGGGCTTTAATTGTGATTTTTTTTTTCTTTGGCAGAGCAGCATCAGTCCACTTCATACGTCTTTTGTATCAGGGAATCAATAAAAACTGCCGCCTTTTGTTGATGCTATAGGAGATTTTATGCCGATGACAAGGGATTTGATTTAATATTCTCTTTAAATAAGATCAACACTGCTGCAGTTATAAACTCTTCGAAAAACTGTCAAGCCCATCAATATAGTATGAAACAAAAAGTTAGCAGCCTGGTATAAATTAGCACATGTAACGTGTCTTTGGGAGGGTGGTAGATATTTATGATTGCATGCTAAAATATATATATATTTCAAAATTTCTTTCTGCTCTTTCAACCGTGAGTAGGAAATGCAGAGAGAGGAGCATTTCATTACCACTCTCTTCCAAACTGCAAACTTTCTTTGCCAGTTAATGATTTTCTGGGGCAATTCTGAATGTGGTGACATGATATAAACAGGTATTTATGATCTGTGATACAATCCTTAGTGAGTATGGATTTATAGTTAAATGGTGAAGTGGGAATCCAGCCGGCGATTATTGACAGAGCTTCTAGAATCTATATTTTGTTTGTTTCCATTATTCACACACACTTTCTGTCGGGGCCTGATTATCTGTGTAGTCTGTGTTTCCTGGTTTAGTTGAGAGTTGAGTATGAGACTTTGACATTCAGGGACGCACACTCTGTGTGTTTGGGGGCAAGCAGAACACCTTGCCCCCATACCTGTTCCCCAATACTTTGCAATTTTCATTGCCCCGTAACTAGGTTATGTGATCATTCTGTCTCTCTTTGGTTCTGTTCCAGGTGAACAAGGAACCCAGGTAGGAGCAGAGCTGATTGACAAGAAATGATGGGGTTGAGCACGTGGGCACAGGTTGTGGCAATTTCAGAGACTTAGTGAACATCCAGAGATTTCTTAGAGGAGTCACTGTGGCTCGTAGAGTACATATAGGCTTCTCCAGAATGACATCCGACAGGTGAGGGTGTCAGACACGGACAACATGGATCATGTCATTAGAAAAGGAAAAGGTGAGAGGCTGATCCAGGCAAATCTGAGGTGGGGTGATCCAAAAAGAGGGGTGTGTCTATCTTGCTAGGAAGATTGCACCTGCTTATGGCACCATGGAGTGCTCTGGGGAGGCTACCGTTTTCATGAGGTTCTCTTCTGAAAGAGGTCTGCTCAGAGTTGCCTGAAGTGCCTGACCCTTGGGGTGAAACTGCCTGACCAGAGTTTCTTGAAGTGTGGTCTACATCTCAGTCACCTGGGGCTTCAGTCAGAATCCCTTGTGGGAAAGCTGAGAGTCTGTATTTTGAAAAGCATCCTGGGTGAGTTCCACAAAACCAGTAAAACTTTAGAACCACTGCTTCAGACGTAGGGGTTCTTGCCAAGTTAGAACAAGCTTAGATCTCCTTTCTATATTTTCCAGAAGAGTTTAGTGATAGAGAGATAGTGATATTCTTTGGATGAATCTAGAACAGAGATGCTTTACTTCACAGGTCTGTTAGAGAGACTGACATTCCCCATAAAACACGTTTTCTTTAGGTTGGGTTTGATATCTCATAGACCAAGTTTGCATGCAATTTCAGATGTCCAAAGGTCTCTTTGGCTACCTTCCACTAAAAAGTTGGCTACCTTCCACTAAACACCCTATGCTTGTTCTGGCAGTTGTGTTGAAGGGATAATCAAAATAGGACTTCTAGGTATTACCCTAAAGAAAGCTCTGCTGAGTTGAGATGCTGGATCTTCCTCATACTGAACACTTTGGTAAAAATCAAAGCAAGCATGAGGCCCCCAGTACAGATACTTACTCCATTTGTCACCATTGGGAAGCACTGGTATTCCTAATTTAGCATGGCTATTTTCCTTTGAATGTTTGGTATCCTTTAGCCTTAATCCTACATGTGGGAACCATTTAGGAGCACGAGTTTTGCAGGTAGAAAGTGAGGAGCTTCCTTTTCGTGGGCCCAGGGCCCTTGAACTCAAAGACCCTGCTTTTCTGTTTGGTAGATGTGCCTTTAATATGGAGTGACTAACAGAAACATGCATTAATCTTGTTTTTTTTGAGAATCCTCCATAGACTTGAGTCACCAGACCACACATCAACTGTCATCTGCTCAACATTTTTGTCATTTTGGGGGAGATGAGTGTAAACTGAGCAAGTCTCCCTGCTTATTTTCCTAGGTGGGACTGAAGCTGCCTGAGTGTTCCTTTCAGGGATTTATTAGTTAATGATTTCTTCTCAATGAATGTTCATAACATAGCTAGGGTTATTTATTTTTTTTTCCTTTCCCTAAAGGGGGAAGGAAATAATCTGGCGGCCTTTTAGTGTTATTTGACTTTTGTTTTTAATCTTAGGACGCCGTTTTCCCACTCTGCCACTCGGGGGTGTTTTCCTTCCCCTGGCCTCAGCCCTGCCACCTGAAACATGCGTGTTTTCTCTCTACGACAGGATACCAACCAAGCGCCGGCAGCCAGTTGACAAAGCCAGATCAAAACGCTTTGTATTTGGGAAATGATTCCCCTCTTGGTATTGAGCCCAGTGATAAAAGCAAAGCAGTTGTCATCTTGAAAACAGAGCTGTATACATGGCAGGGCCTTTCCAATTAGCACACTTAAGATGCGTGTTAGAAATGATGGGAAGTGGGATGTTACCAAGCGAGATGCGGGTAATAGGGTTTTAAATTTTCATGTTTCAGTTGATTTTTTTTTTTCTATTGCAGTTTTAAGAAAATTGTTGCACATTACTGGAGCTCCTAAGTGTGTCTTAGCATTGCTCGTTCTGTTTACAGTGATGGCTTCCAAAAAACCAAGAGGGTTCAGTACAAGAAAAGCTTGTGTCCACCGGATTTCCAAGTAGAGAAAGAGTAATCTATTATCCAGAATTACTAACAAATAACAAGGAAGTCAAGACTGTTTTCCAGGTGGTTTTTCTGCCTGGTACCAAGCAACTGGTTTGACAAAATCCCCGAAACTCAACAACCTGGATTTTTCATGTTCACTAGATTCAGTCTCAAAAAATGACTTCTCTCCTTTACATGCACATGCAGAGAAATTAAAGCCAAATAATTCATTTAATAAACTAGTGATTTTTGTTACATTAGGGTATCATATCAAAATTACGTAAATGTGTGACATACTCACTGGAGTGTGGATGGCTAGTTTAGGGCCTGGTATGGAGTAATAATAATAGTTGTGGTAGATGTTATTAGTGCTCGACAGTATTTCTAGTTCTGCTGTCTGTGTGTATAGGCGAGTGACCCTTCCGTTCCCTCTTGAGGTTCTGCGTGCTTTGTTAGTTCAGTAGGAGCAGTGACTTGTGTTACCTTTAGAGAGGAGTATTTAAGACCTAGTAGACAGTTCCCTTTTCTTATGCTATGGGAAACCCTAAAGGCATTTAATGAGACACCAGCATTTAAGATATTGGAGACTCTGTTATCTTGGATCCTTCATTGAACACAGTGCACAGCCCTCGCCCTACCCACCAATCCATAGTGGACATGTAGAATGATAGAGAAATAACCCTTTGTTGTTTTAAGCTACTGAAATTTAAGACTTGTTTGTTACTGCAGCATAATCCAGCCTATCTCGACTGAATAATTAATAATAACAAGTGTTACCATTTATTCAGTGCGATGTTCCAGGAGCTTCAAGTACCTTATATGCATTAATTCACTTCACGAGCACTACTGCTCTGTGATAAAAGTACTGCTGTTATCTCCATCTTGTAGGAGCGGTCACACAGGTGCTAAGATGTTAAGTCACCTGCCCAAGATTAACACTGTTGGTAAGGAGAGGAACTGAGATTTGAGTCTAGAAAAAATACTCAATAAGTGGTGAAGGAATAAATCAAGACCAGAAGGAGTTTTATGATTTGGTGGAACATATGATACTCTGTGTGGTATCATGGGAGGGGGTATCAGTTGGCATCATCTGTCCCAGAAATTTCCAGCTGCCAGTCATTTTGCCACTATGGTTACTTATTTTTAGGTCTTTTAGCTGAAGAGTGTTATGGTTTGCAACACCCTATAAAGGTTTTATAAGGCTAGGTGCTCCAAAAGAGCACATTAGTCACCAAAAAGGAAGCTGGTGACTAGGGGAAATAAGAAAGAAGAAAGGACTGGAGTTGCCCTTGTGCTGAGGGTTGCCCTTATTAAGACGAGTGTCTCCTGAGTTGTGTTATGAGCTATGAGAAGCCCGATCTCTTGGGGGCACCCCTATGGGTGGGGTTGATGTAGACTCTCCAGGGAGAAGTGGGGGATGGAATGACTGCAGGTCTGCTCAGCTGTTTATTGCTTTGGAAAGGTATGGGGCAATTTTCCTACACTGGCAGAAAGAGGAGTCATAGTGTGACAGGGGAGCTCCCAGGGGTGTGATTTTTGCTCAGTTGTTCTAATATGTTCTGGGCAAGGGTAGTAGTTCATCCATTCCACAACTCTGCTTCCAGCTGGTTTGTTTCAGACACAGCTTTCATAAGCACTCACACTTCTTCTCACACCGAGTTAGCCAAAGGCCTTGGCTAAGGTTCTTTTGGTTATAAGTGACAAATCTTCTCAATCTTGTTTAAGCAAAGCAAAACAAAACAACCTAAAAAACAAAAAACCAGGAATTGGCAGAGGGTCATCTATGGAACCCCAAGACTAAACACATAGCCAGGCCTCAAGGGGGACTGGAACAAGAACCTGAAAGCTCTCTGGAGCCACAGCGCTGTCATTCTTAGAACTCCTGCCCGTTCTTTCAATGTTTGCGTTTTCCCACTCCACCTCATTAGATATCCCTGTTGTCAAATGTTCATGGGTAGTCATGACTCCTGAGCTTATGGGTCTTTATTTTACATTACTGTTAGAAACTGAACGTGAGCTCCAATTCCCAGTTCTACAAACTATAAAGAGAAAATTTGATCCATGTTGAGTCATGATCTACTTCTGGCCCCATTTGTAATGGTGGTGGGATCAGATCTGTCATTTATTCAGCAACATATGTTGAATGCCTAGAATGTGACAGTCACAGTGTTAAATACTGGGGACATGAATATGAATAAGGCAGTGCCTCTGTCCTTCAGATACTCCAGAGGGGGATTTGAGGCCACAACTCAACCCAGAATATCCAAGGGGACTCATACCTAACAGTTACAAGGGGTCATATTTTGTTTTAATATAAGGAAAGTTCTACTAGTGCAGTGAGCTACTCTTGTAAGATGGCAAATTCCCTGATGCTAAAATTATTTAATATGAAGTAACTTGATCATTTCTATGGTATGATGTTATCTGAAGAAATCTCACCCAACAGGTTTGACTAGACGAACCTTGTTCTGCAATTATATGATTTTCTGATAAACCGTGTGATTCAACCTGTAAGAACTAGAGAAATCAATGGGGAAGAAATATTATATGCTACATATGTTCAGGAAAGGCATTTTGGAGTACTTGGGACTCGAATTTGGCCCCAAAGAAAGGGGAAAAGATGAATAGATGACGCAGGAAGAATGTATCCCGTGTAGACATAGTAATTGTATGAAGACACAAAGGCAGAGACTGTGGTGTCTATATGAGAGAAGAGACATCTGTCCATTGGGAAGGTGAGACAAGTTGAATTTTAGGAGGGTGTTAGAATGGTGATATTAGGAATTTGGATTTATAGTCCTAATAATGTAGAACTACTTGTAGGTAGACTACTCTTTACCATTAACAGAAAACTCAAGAAAAAGTGGCTTAAGCAGAGGACATTTCCTTCTCTCACATAAGAGTAAAGCTGAGTTGAGCAGTTAAGGAATTGGTTAGCAAGTGACGTCAAGGACCAAGCTTCTTTACATCTTTTTCTCTGCCAACCTTAGCATGTTGGCTTGGTGTGAGTGCTTGTTTCCTTTGTGGCCACAAGCTGGCTGTGATGGTTTTATGAATCACAGATAGACACAACAAAGCCATTCTGGAGCTGTGAGAAGGATGTTTCCTTCTGGGCATCCCATTTTATTTGAGAGATTCTTTTTCAAAATGTCCCCCAGAAAACATCCCTTGATGTCCTGTTGGCCATGACCACATGCCCACAGCTTAGCTTTAGGGGAAATGAGGCAGAGGGGAGCAAACTGTGCTAGTAACATGGGGGCTGCCTTGGTAAGGGTTATGGGATCAGCTGCCAGTCTACCCCAGCCAGCCTGTGTGGGTCATCTCGAAGGTCTCCTAATTTCACAGATAATAATAATATATAATAACTTTCATATGTCCAGTACTGATCATATGCTGGGTGCTCTGCATATGTGTTTTTACTCTTGGCAAGAGCCCTCCTAGGTCGGCGGTATCATTCTCTTTTACTGATGAGTAAACTGAGTAGTATGTGGGTAATTTGGTTAGTTAGTATCTAGAGGGATTCAGTCTTACTGAATCATAGTCAAAATCTCAGGGTTGAGAGAGGCTTTAGGCCAGCGTCACCGCCTCCTCCAAAGGTGCCCACCCCTACCTCCAACATCCCTGCCAAGTGGCAGTGGAGCAACTCTTGACTACTTGCAGGGACAGAAGTCTCCTGACTACTGGGCCAGTGTTCTTTCCAGTCTGCATCACTGGTAGACTACAGACCTGTCGTGGGATGAAGGAGTACTCTTGGTTTTCTTCTGTGGTCTCCCCCTTCTCCCAGTCCCAGGGAAGGATCTTTTATAAATGCTGGCTCTGGTATTAGTGATGTCATGGCAGCTGGCATTGTAGGGCACGCTGATGTCCATTAGTGGGTGTTCAGGTCTCCTCATGAGTGAAATAGGGGCCATGTGCAAAGTTAGCTTGGCCTCTCCAACTTCCTCAAGCCCAGGACTTTGCCAGGTATTGCTATTTTCTATTTGCTAAATGTTAGTTGAAACAAAGGGCTGTTTTGTTGGGTTTGTGTTTCCCTATGGAAAAGATTACTTTAGGCACATTTTAGAGAATGCTTTTAAAAAGAATCTAGTGTAAGTTGAAAACACAGGGAAAGAAAGCAAATGTCTTGATGGCTTTTTATTACAATAAAAATTGTAGTGAAAGCTCTCTCAACTTCCTCCCTCCTTCCATTCTGCTAAACAAACCTTTGTCTGTGGGAGGAGGATTATGTTTAAACAACAGGAGCATAGATGGAGAAATGGTGTTATTTGGGGGGCCTGGTGCTGAAAAGGTCACCACCAGTGACATTTCTTGAGCATTTGTTGAAATTGAAGAGGTGCTTTAAAGGCAAGAGTTTGCTATTGGCACTAGTGGGAAGGGGCTACCCATAGATCCAATAGGAAAACGTTTTCAATCTGTATCATGAGATTTTAAGGAGTAGGAGGGTAGGGAAAGCAAAATTAAAGAAGTGAAAAGTTTTTTTTTTTTTTTTTGGTTTTGTTTTTGGGAAAATGCTTTTAGTGTTCAATTGCTCTCCTCAAATGCCTTTAAATTTGCCTTACCTTTTTACGTAACAAAAAAGAGCCTCTTATAGAGATGTGCCAATTATGGGAAATGTTCCCTCTAAACGTTCTCCAGGGAAGTTTGGTGATTGGTGGGTCATTGTGTTGGCACCTATGGCTCTGCTGATGTCCTAGAGGTCAGTGACTTGGGACTCATCTCTGGAAGAGATGATGTAGGTAGCCCTCTGGTGATCAGGACCTTGACTGTTTCTTCCACAGTGCCTAAAACAGGCAAGAAAACGGCAGGTCTAGACCTTCTCTGTCAAATACGGTAGCCACTAGCTGTGTATGCTCTTCATCCCTTGAAATGTGGCAAATTGAAACATGTCATAGGCATAAAATACACACTGAACATTAGTTGAAAAAAACAATGTACAATATCGCACCAGTACTCTTTTATGTTGATTACATGTTGAAATGATAATGTGATATATTAGATTAAATAAAATATATTATTAAAACCGTTATTTACCTGTTTTTCTTTACTTTTTTTGTGACTACTAGAAAGTTCTGAATTATCTCTGTGGCTCATTTTCCTATGGCCCACTGCCTGTTTTTATAAATACAATTTTATTGGCACACAGACATGCCCATTTGTTTACATGTTGTCTGGCAGTTTGCATGCTACAATGGCAGAGATGACTAGTTGCAACGGAGACTTTATTGCTCACCAAGCGTAAAATATTTATTATCTGGATCTTTACAGAAAAAGGTTGTTGAACTCTGTGAAAGGATTCTGGAAGACATGGCAGGACCTAAAAGCAGTCCAGGAGGACTGATACTTCCTCTGTGATTCACTCTCGTAGGCAAGGAGAGAGAACCAAGGATTCCCCTATTGCTTCAGGCATGTGCACCCTTTTATCACCAGCCTCTTCTCTCTAAACAAGTAGAAAACCTCAACCCTACCCTGTTGCTTTGAGAAGTCTGGAAAGAGTGACTATAGAGCCAGAAAATTGACTGTGGATAGAGGGCAGGATTGGAACCCTTCACCATCCAGTGGAGAGGTGTGGAAACACTGGGGTTGATTGCTGCATTTCTAAACGTTTTCCATTAGATCGAGAGTTATGGCTGATAAGTAGGGACAACTTTCTGAAGTGACTTCAGAGGCTTACCTGGCCCTAATGAATAGCCCTACTGTAACAACTGGGGATCCTAGAGGCATTTAGACCTAAGAACTGCATCAGTAAGAAGCTATTTCAAGGAGGAGTATAATCTTAACGTTTTAATTGTCAGCTGACACCTTGAGCTGGCTAAGAGTATGCTTTGGAGAATGGTAAAGATTGGAAAGGAAAGACAGAACACAAGGACAGATGGCCCAAGAGGCCAGAGTTGACCCTAGTTACATTACAGCCTTCTCTGGAGCTGACCTGTGAGCTCAGGCCATGGGAGGCTAACAGAGTCTTTGTTTCAGAGGGCAGATCGGCCTGAAGCTTCTTTAAAAAGCCCTCTTCGCTTTCTTCCACCACCCCCCGCTGCCAAAAAAATGCATTTCCTAGAACAAGACCCTGAATCTGAATCAGGTTCACCACAAATTTTGGGTGGTATTAATGCCTGCCAGCACAGAGCAAAATGTGTTGCCATGAATGGAGTTACAGTATTCAAAATGAATTACAGGATGTTAGGCACGTGATTTACCACCTATAGTAAACAGGGCTTCACACATGGTGTATTTCTGCTGTGTTGGTTAGTTATTAACTGCAAAAAAGGGGAAATTCATTTAGAAGACGTGCCCATTTTTTATGAGGTAGGGCCGCCTGGAGATGCATGGCATTTTAAAGCAAACAAATTCCTGGGAGAGCCTGAGCTTACCACCCAGAAATGTGGCAAGGAATAAAAACATTTACACCAGTTTAATATGAATGGTTGAAAAAAATATCTATTGCACATTGAACATGATATATGAAACCATAACCTACTCTTGTGTAGTAAGCAAGAGAACCATTCACCTAACAGATTACTATTCGAGTTGACATTATTCTGCATCTTTTCGATCTTCTCTTGCCAAGTGCTGGAGACTGTCAGAGAGAGCCCGCCAGATACATAGGCACTGTTGGCCTGGGGGTTGAGAGCTCATAAGATTCTTGAAGGCAGAGGTTACCCAGTGACCCCCGTGCTGCAAACTACAGTGGAAGTCAAAGGCTGACAGCCCACATAAACAGAGGCTGCATGTGCAACGTCCAAGTAAAGACAAATAGAGGTGGGACTTTCTCTGTCTCCTGCTCCCTTTCTAGTCTATAAAATGGAGCTTATTTCCTATCTTCCAGCAGAAGAAAAAGTGCCATGTCGCTTTGGGGGGCCTCAGAAGCGATTCTTGGTTCATTCTTATAACATAGATGGGATTTGACCTCCTCAAAAATTAAGGGGTGAGGGTTGCTTAATCCTCCTGTGAAGTATCTGCCCCCTATTAGATGCTGAAGTGAGAAGGAATCTTGGGAGATTTTTTGGTATAACTCTTTCTTCTTTCACAGAGGCAGAAACTGAGGGCCCTGGAAGGTTCGTGGATTGCCAAAGTTAAATGCTGGTTAAGTGCAGGCTGGTCCTAAGCATCCAAATATCTCAAGTCCTGGCCCAGAGCTCCTTCTGTTCAACCTTTCTGTTTCAGTTTGCACACAAAGTTACTTGGAACTGCTGATTTTTAAGGAATAGAGTAATTAGAAATCATGCCTAATCCCTTTGTTGCTTGATTTGCAAAGGACATGGTCATCATCAAGACACCAGGCTAGCTCACACTCATAATTTGTTTTATGATTCTGGGCCTGTGGAGCTCTTACTTTTAAACTATTGTGTTTAAAGTTTTATGGCTCAACTTACTCATCTCTACTGTGGGTGATAGGAACAGTTTTGTATTTGAGCAGATTAACACAGTTTGGGAATTTTAGAGAATTAACTCTACTGTCTAATGCGCTTGCGGCATATTTAAATCAACCGGAGAGGCTGATCTTTGGAAATGCAAAAGAAATTCTTTTTAGTGTGAGATATATGGGTTTGACATTTCTGTAATTTTTAAACTCTCAAGAATTTTATTCTGATATTTTGTCTGACATCCCCAAAACTCTTTAATTTAAGATCGCTATAGAACTCTTGGTTTGTATTAATTCCATTTCATTTGTGTATTTTATGTGTTTAGTGGTCATATTTGAAAAACATCTCTCTGAGTGCTCTGTATAATTTTGGCAGAAAATTACTTTTTGTGTTTCTGCGATGATCCCTTGAGATCATTTTTGCATAAATCCGGCCTTCTATTTTCAGATACAAATCTGTTGTACAGATGATTCTTCTTAGAAGAAAAGATGCATTTGTAGCTGAAAAATGTAAATTACTTTTCATGGAAAATACCTCTCTGGGCCCCCATTTCCAAAATGTGATGATTGCACATTGCGTGTTTTTTTGTGCGTGCTCAGGAGACTGTTTTCCTTACAATTAGAAAAATCTTGATTGTGTGGCAGGTAGCATGCGGTGACATGGCTGCTTTTGCCACATAGGCAAGTCAGCGGACGTGCCAGAGGAAAACACGAAAGGCTAATAATATGCATGTGACACTTAGCTAAGGGGAAAGGGTTTTTGTTTCCAAGCGGGGGTGTCCTGTGCATTCCTCCCCGAGCAGGTGTGTTAGCAGAACACCTTCTGACCTGGGCTTGTTTAAATGTCATTAGTGCCCCCTTTGCAGTTCATCCTCGCTTTTGCTATTTCATTCAGGATTCAGAGTCTTATTTGGTGCCCTGTGCAAGGGCTTTTGAAACAGACATCTACCCTCTCCATCCCAAGAATCAGGAGAACAGGGGAGGGCAGCAGAACCGTCCCCTGTTCAGTGCGAGGGTTACTGTTCGAGGTACTTGGGGACACTGCTGTAAAGCAAAGTGTAAAATCAACGTATTCAGATTTGTGCCAAAGAAAGACTCGAGTTTGAGAACATTTACATCTGTTTTCAATAATTCCTCGCATATGTTGCAGAATGTACGTTATCCATCTTGTTATCCGGGAAATAACATTTGTTGCAAACAGTTTGCCAATTCGTAATTTTATTGAATTTGTTTATCATGCTGTGGCTTCATATGAGGTCTGAAAGATGGTGATCTTTGGTGTTCCAGCTGTTGTAACATTCTGCAGTGGGGCCTTAGTTCTGGGATGGGCTGGAATTCTTTGGAGGGTTTGGGCTTTCTTAGAACTGCAGTCTGAGAGCTGGCCTGGTGGATGGGCCATTATTCCTGGGGAACGCAGTAACTTTGCTCACAAACTCCTCGAACCATTTTCATTTCTGCCTTTTAAATATAGCCTTGGGACCCATGTGTTGAATAGCACTCCTTGTGTGCCCTATACGGTCTCCTTTGAAGCCTGCCCAGACTTGCAAACTTGTTTTCGTGTTTGGTCGAAGAGGACAATGCACCCCACAAAAAGACTCTGATTCTTTAGAACCATCCCAGAGTCTTTTCAACCTGAAAGCAAGCACATTTTCTTTCACAGAGAAGCTCGGAAATATCTTTTTTGCTGCATCAGTATAATCATTTTCTTAAGTTGTTGGTGGATGAAAAGCAAGTTCAACCAGGTCTAATTTTATCATTTTCCTGTTTTCTTTAGCAGGCATTTTCTTCACTCAGGTTTACATTGACTTTGCCAAAACTGAGAAGGCAAAAAAAAAAAAAAAAAAAAAAATCGCAACTCTGGAAGATCTTTCAATCTGAATTATTCCTTAATGTTTTTTAACGGTTTATTATAACCACACAAACGTGATCGTGAGGCCATTTGGAAGTTATTGAGTTTCCTTGGAGATGAGACTTGGCATTTTCCAAACCAGAGTTTGCTTTTGTGGCCTGGAAGTTGCAAGGCACATATATTTGGAGGGCTAACGATTATTCCCCACCAAGAAGTTTTGTCAACCTGACCTTCTCCACTCTTATGACGCTGCGTGCACAGCCGTAATCTCTGCAGAGGAGAGCAAATAAAGTGAAGAAATATAGCAGTACGTGTTATTTTTACATCCTAAAGTAAATTCTCCAGCATTAAGGCCGATGGAGAATTTCCATCCCCGAGTTCTCCTGAATGCTGCTCCACTCCGCTGTTGTCCTCTTGAATCTTTTTATTATAGGTTTTTGAGGGGGGTATTTCTTGTGGTAATTTACTCAGCCAGCCAGAGAAGTGAGATGTGGAACTGTGGGAAGATGGGGCTGGGAGAAGCCTTCCGGGGTCAGCTGGTTCTGATGGTCACCTGCGGGGTTACCTACTGTGACCAAAGTGAAAGCCTCCTTCAGTTCTGTTGGGAACACTTGTATCACCTGGAGTTCCTCTGACAAGGTGAACTCTAGCACTAGACTTGCAGGCAAGTCCTAGCAAAATGAGCATCCTTTGAATGTTGTTTGAGCTGGATGACTCTGGATGGTCGGCTGCTCCCTTCCTGTGAGGTGATGGTCTAGGACTCCCAGAAATCTAAGGGGGGGCTTGGGAGGTCATCCTTTCCGGCTTCCCATCTCGGAGGAGGAATCTGTCGGTTGATCCATCCCTTGCTCGAATCCTTTCAGTGGTGAGGACCTAAGCACTTGAAGCAGCAGCTGCACTCTTGATCAACAGCTCTCCTGGGACCATTCTTCTTTATTTTGACTGTATTTTGCAATGGTCCTCCACCTTCTCTTCACTTGTCTCAATTCTGAGGTACAGAGCTTTTAAAAATCATATTTTAAAGAGAAAAAATGAGAACTTCTAGGTTATTAAAAAAAAAAAAAACAAGCTCACTTTTTCTACTTTATTTTGTTTTCCATCCATTCTCGTGTTCTGAATCCACCTGCAAGGTCAACCGTATCCTTTAAAGAGGAAAATGGATTGGTTCCTTTTTCTTCCTTAGAATATGTTAGTGACACTTCCGAGGCATTCATTAAGTATCTTAGGTTTTCCAGAAGAAATAGTCACATAAATTGATCAGTTATCTTTGTTCTTCCATGAGTTTTTTGGGAGTAAGGGGCGCTGTCTTGTGGGTGTTAAACGGTGGTTGATACCTAGGTCAGCACTTAGCCTGTGAAATAAATGTTTGTTGACTGAATGTTGAATGCACGAATTTTTGAATAAACCAAACCTTTTGCTGTTAAGGGATGTCAGTTGTATCCCAACTTTTTTTTGTTACTTCATCATGAAAAGAATTGCTCTCTGCTGCTGCCTTCAGAAGTGTCTGTTTATCCTGTGTCCAAACAAAAGGCTTCTCTCCTTCCAACTCTTCTCATCACAGATGTTCTCTGATCAGATCCAGTTCTTTGGCAGCATGGCAGAGATGGAAGTGTTTTAGGGTTCCAGCCCAGCCACTTACCTGCTTATGAACTTTACCTGGGAAATGTATTTAATCGCTTTAAATGTTCATTTCAATACCCTCCCTGGAGGGGCTCTCGTGCGAAAGTGGTGTGTGACGCTCCAGGGACCGAGCAACTACTCAGGAGATAGAGGTGTATTATTTTGCTTTAGTCTGTTGCACTTGACCCTATGTCTCTTGCTGATTTTTGTGCTTATCATGGACTTGGGTCTTGCTTCCAGGGGCCTGCATTTTTGTGAACTGTGATTCTGAGATCCTATATACATCACCGTATTCTCTCAGGTTGTTTGGATAAATAAGGTGAGCATGTATCACAGGTTTCTGGGGAAGTCTCATTTTAAAATAGTTTTTTTATTCCTTTAAACTATTGACGTGTCTAGAAAATCTAAGCATTTGGATACCTAGTTTTGGAATTGCTCAGCTGATCTCCTGCGCCTGAAAATAGCACAAAATGTGTTATTTAATGCTTTTTAATTTTAATCAGAAAATATAATTATCCTCTTTCTGGCATGTCCTGGATTACTTGGCTGGCACAAAAGAAAAAAGGGTTTTGGAGGGATAGCATGACTGGATATTGGAACACAGAAGGCTCCCTGAAGAACTTCTCATGTCCCAGGTGCTCTGCCCAGGAGAGTGGTATCGCAGGAAGATGCAGATTGTTCCCTGCTACTTTCAAGGGTTATGATCTCTTCATAAATAAGATCATTTGTGGTGGAGATCATCTTATCTCCTCTTCTCTCCCTGCTGCATTAGTATCCTATTGCTGCTGAAACAAATCACCACAAACTTAGTAGGCTAAGACAGCACAAGTATGTTCTCTCTCTGTCTTCCAAACACTTACATCAACCCCACATAAAAAATATGTTTTCCTCATTTCAGCATCCCCAAAGTCTCAACCATTACAGCTTGAAGTTCCAAATCTCATCTAAGTCACAGCTCAAAGCACCAGATCTCATGACCTCCATAATCTCCAGTGGCTCTGGATGAAGCTCTGGGTACAATCCATTCTGGGCCAGAGTTGCTTTCCATCTATGGACCCAGGAAACTAGAAGAATTAAGTTATCTGCTCCCAAAATACAATGGTGGGATAGACATAAAGTACCAGTGTTGGACATCCCATTCGAAATGGAAGAAAGTGAAAGGAAAAAGGAGTCCTCTACTGGTCCCAAACAATTTTTAAATCCAGCAGAGCAAGCTCTATTAGGTTTTTAAGGTCTGAGCATAATGCAGTGTGGAGCTTGAGGATCTAGTCTACAGCATACCCTCAGGGCCTGAGACTTCACCCTCTGGGTCATCCTTCCTTTTTTATGTGAAAAGTAGCACCTATTTACAGCTGAATAGTTTTATCAGCCTGACTGCTGTCTGTAGAATTTTGGTTACCTGGCAGCATTCTTTCATTTCCTCTTTTCTCTTGGTTCCTTTCTGTCTGAGGTGGCACTCTTTATGCTGTTATAACATGCACAAAACCCTTGTGATCTCCCAGGCAGGCCATGGAATTCACTCCATGAGACAAGAGTCTTCTGCAGATCTTTTCTGGATAACCCTACCTCTGTTTCTGGCTTCTGCTGGTTGAGGGGGTTCATGAATTCCATGCCTACTCTCTTCTAACAGCTCCCCATGTGAACAGATATTCTGATCTTTTCTCCTTCTGAGGCCCTAGTCAAAGGTTGGTCCAGTTACGCCCTAGGCCTTCTCTCCAGAGCATCCTTCCCTGAGGGCGTATCTCCTAATTTTAGTATCTTTTCCATCTGAATAGGCTGAGAATTTCACAAATCATCAGGCTTTGGTTCTTTTTTGCCATAACAGTTCTTTCTTCAAGTTATCTACTTGCATTCTACATAAGCAGCAAGAAGAAAGCAGGCTGCATCTCAGTATTTGCTTGAAACCTCATCTAAGTAGCCAACTTCACGGCTTTCAAGTAAATGCTTTCCATCTAACTGTAGGACACAATTCAGCTATCTTTCTGCCTCTATATAGCAAGGACCACCTTTGTTTGAGTATTCAATGATCAATTCTTCATTTCCTTCTGAGCTTTGACTAGCACCTTTAACATTTATATTTATAACAAAGTATGCTTATGATGATTTAGGAATTTTCTAAGGAATATTGATTTTTCTCTTCAACACTGGCCACTTCTTTCTGAGTCCTCACCAACAGTCATTAGTACCAATATTTTTGGTAACAGGCTGCTTCCAGAAGTCTAATTCTTCTATCATGCTCCTCAGAATTTCTCCAGCTTCTCTATATCATGAGATTGCAAATCCACTTCCATATTTTTAGATATTTGTCTCAGCAGCATCCCACTTTTAGTTACTGAAAATCTCTATTGGTGTCCTACTATCAGTGCAACAAGTCACCAAGGACTTGGCTTGAAACAACACAGATTAATTCTCTTGTAGTTCTGGAGGTCAAAAGCTTAAAATGAATTTTATAGTCTAAAATGTAGGTGTTAGTGAGGCTGCTTCCTTTGGGAGGCTCTGAGGGGTGGAATCTGTTTATTTGCCTTTTCTAGTTCCTGGTGACGACCTGTATTCCTTGGCTTGTGGCCCCTTCCTCCATCTTCAAAACCTATCACTTCATCCTTTTCATCATCATACCACCTTCTCCTCTGACTTTTCCTGTGTCCCTCTCAAAAGGATCACTGTGGAACATTGGGCTTACCCAGGATAATCGCCCCCATCTCAAGAGCCTCCTCCACATCTACAAAGTCCCTTTACTCCCTGTAAGGTAATATTTACAGGTTCCGGGAATTCAGATGTGGACACATTTCATGTTATTTAGGTAAGTTAGGTTTTTCATACCACACTGCTATTCTTTTAGAAGGTCGATAACAACATGGGAGTGGTGGGACTAATTTGAGAGTCAGGAAAGCTGGGTTTCTGTCTCTCCTGGGCTACTAAAAAGTGATAGAACTTACAATAAGCCATTTTGTTTCTCCATGTCTCAATTTCATCAGCTGTAAAATGAGAGGGTTAAACTGAGTGATAGCCAAGGTCCTTTAGGGCTCCACTGTTCCAGCTCTTTGGTTCTGGGATTTTTGTGCAATCAAATACTTCTTGAGAAAGAAGAGATGATGAGTTCCAGTTGTCAAAAGTTAGGAGTGAATTAGCCAAATTGGCACTGCATTTTGGTTCTGAGTTTCAGTTGTGGCGACTGATCAGTTTCCTCTTGTTCTTGTCTGGTTTGTACCTGTTATGGTCAGAACCCATCGACTCAGAGCAAAAGTATCATGAACATGGCTGTTCTTAGGAGGTACTTTGATGAAATGAAAAAAAAAAATCATCATGGTCTAATGTGTGCAAGGGGGTCAGGATGACTTAAATCCTAAAATCTAAAGTCTGACTAAAGTGTTTCTTATGCTCTCTGGGGTGGAAGTCAAAGCTGCAGAAGGATGGGAAGGCATCCCAAAGATTCGTGTCTCCAATAGGAGAAAGAAGGACCCTGGAAGCAAATGTGCATTGGCTTTGCCGGATTCTTGCAGCTGCAGAGAAGGTTGCTGCAGCCAACATGTGTTAGAGAGCTCCAGGGAGAGGTGGACGTGGTGGCGGATTCTAAGCTCTCCACAAGTAAAGCGGGGAACTTAATTCCAGCCAAGGCTTCGAAGAAATCAGGTCATGAAATTGAAGCCCCGAGTCTAGGAGAATTCAGAAGAGGAGATTTATTTTTTCAGCTTATCCTCTGGGACTCTGTGCCCCTGGGGACTCATACGCAATATTTTTCTTATTTCTAAAAAGCAGTAAGTATGATGATGAGAATTTGAAAAGCAGTCCCTTTGGTAGGGCCATAGGATTTTATAAACTGGTCTGCAAGGCAGGGTTAAATCTTGTGTATTTAAAAAGAGGAATCTTCTGTTCTGCCCTCAGATAAACACCCCACTTTTAAGACTACATAATTTCATTTGTGTTATTTCCTTTGCCTGGAAATTCTTGCCCACATCTTCACATGCTAACGACCTTCGAGATTTGTTCCAATGCCATGCATATAGATGCAGCCTTTTAATTTCTCTATTTTGAAATGATCCTCTTTACCTTAAACTCGTGTTGTGTTTGTGATCTTCAGTTTTTTAATGGCATTGGCCATGATAGTTATTTCAATATATTTTTTCTCTCCCGGTTACATGATATTGTCATTGAGGAATATATCCATCTTTGCATCTCTCATAGTACCTAAAGCAGAAAGTGTGGAAAGAATGAATAAAGATCTAACTTCATGCTTAGGCATAAACTCATTGCATATGTAAGATCTAATGAATGAGTGTGTGTGGATATCTGTATTGATATTGTTATTGATATCCATATAGATAGAACTAGAGATGATTTGGTGCTCACTACAGACAGCATGAGAGACATGAGGGAAGTATAAAATGAGATCCCAGACCGTTGATCATCTTCTAATTGTAGAGAGGATACAACAAGATACAAGGAGTAGTGCTGGGTGGGCCTAAATTGTGAGGCACAGATGGCTACTCCTATGCTTCAGAGAAGAGAATAATCTCTGTGGTCTAGGGTAGTTGGTGGAGATCTTTATGGGAAAGGTGGACTTTGAGCGGGTTCTTGGTGGATGTTTGCATCAAATGCTTCCAGGTTTGAAGATCTTAAATATCAAGCATTTTCAAGTTTGCCTACATGACAATAGTTGTTACTCTAATGTTGGTTGTCTATAAAACAAAATAGAATGGGCAAAAAGTGGCACAAGTTCAAAGATTAACTTACACATATGTGTAATATATGTTTTTAAGTCTGTCTCCAGCCATGCTTGCGACAAGTATGGATTTGAGGGCTTAAGAATTGTGAGGCTCCTTAGTAGACTGGGATCCTTAGGGAATCTATGGAATAGGACCTTAATAAATACTTGTGTAATGTGGATGGGTTTCTGCCTAAGACTTGATTTTTATGCTTTTGACCATTTCTTAACTGTGTCTGCTAAGGGTTAGCTTTTTGTTGTTGAGTAGATAGGTCCCAAAAGCGTTTTCTACCTGATTCCAGAAGCTTCTGTTTTTTTTTTTCCTTACCAACTGTATTGAGATGTATTAACAATACAGTTTATAAAGCACGTAAAAACCACAGTTACCAATGGGGCATTGTAAGAAGGTTAGCGGTGGGAGATACGATTAAATTTGATGACTGGATAAATGAAACATTCTCCTTTTCAAATGTTCATAATGTTATCAGGAAGGGGAAAAAAACAGAAACCACCATGATTAAAACTGGTGATATGACAGCGTGGCTTTATTGAATATATAATATGATTATTTTATTTGTAAAGTGTTTTGCCATGCATGCTGAGTCAAATGTAATACAAATACTAATCCAATATTCAGTAATGCAAATACAGAGAAAAATGTATTGTCTTATGAAATAGAATTTAAACTGATTTCCAATGATTCTGAATATTTTATACAGAGGAAATAACTTATTGTTATTATTTTTTTTTGCTTTTCATGTTCTTGATTAAATGATCAGAATAAAAGCAATCACTTGAAAATAAATTCTGAAAGATTATTTCATAACGTATTGTAATACCTTCGCTGTGTTGAACTCTTGGATTCTAGCCAGCTTGACCTGATTTACGTGGGTCATTCAAATAGTGAGCGCAGGTTTTTCTGGGATGAAAGAGTTGAGTCTTTTGGTTTAGCTGAAGTTTCTGAGTTTGTGATAATCTAAATATTACGTTGTCAAAATTAAGTGAGCATCTTGGCTTTCTTCTGAAGAATTGGAGGGCAATACTGCTCAATTTAACACATTTATTTTCTATTCTCTAATCTAATATGTTTTAAACATTCTTGATAATACAAAGAGCAATTCCTGATTTCATGCTAACTTGTTGGTTGAAAGTCCCGCCCAGTGAAGAGTAAAAGTATATATTTAAATACGGTGCTGTGTCATAGAGATTCCAAAAGTGGTAGCTAATTAGAGGAAGGAAAGATCTGCGACTGAGACAGGATTCTCCAGGTGGGGTATAGCCGGTGGCACTTGGACACAAAAGATTCTAGCAAGCTCTCCTAGCAGGCCCTCTACAGTGCCATGGCTGGTGGGTGTGGGAATACAATGGATGGCATGCTGAAGTTTCTGGGGGGAGTCAAAGGGAAGGGGAAAAAATCCTCCAGGCCTATCCTTCACTTAGCTTTTTATTTTTAACAAATGAAAAATACGTAGAGCAGTTGTCATTTGTTAAAGTGTAGCAGAAAGAGCGAAACAGGCCAGTGGAGGCTTCATCAAGAACGCTCATTCAGAATGATGAATGTGGCTAAACACACATTTGTTCGTAAAACTTGCAGAGTGGCTGAGCATCATTAAGCATGAGAAATAGGTGCAGCATGCTGAGAAGAGAGTGGAGCAAACAGATGTTGTGAATTTTCACAGGCATCCTTCATCCACCAGTCCATCATTAATATAGTTGAAGGTGATCCTTTCTTTTTATTTAATAAGCACAAACAAAGTGCATGTGCTATGATTCTGCTGAACACACTTCTTTTTCCGCAGAAGTAAGGACATGCAAGGATGGGGAGGGTGTGTAGACAAATCAACTCTCTGTACACCCTTAGGAGATACCAGGCCTTGGGGCAACAGCTAGAGTGGGGGTTCCTTTATTTTTCCTTTTCCCTCATTCTGCAGTAACTCTTTGGCCCCCTTCACCCTGCCTGCTACCTAGCAGACTGTCCAGGTTTGCTGGAGAGTGAAGAGATTTATGGCTTTTGACCTTGATACTTTCCAATCCTACTTTCTCCAGATGCATCCCACTTTTGCAGTGATACATTACAAGTTGTTTTCTGAAATCAGTTGGCCAGAAGCTTTATTCCCGCATTGGCAAAACTTTATCCATTCTACCTGTATCGTCCAATCTCACTCCTTCCCCTTCCTTTTCCTTCCCTTTCACTTTTTAGGCCTTTGAGAGCATAGGTGTTAGCCAGCACGTACAGGCCTTCCCTGCCTCCGTGCGTCATCCAGGCTGCTGCTCTTAATCCTGCAGCCCCTTGTCTGCCACCAGAAAAGGGGGAGCTTGCTTTTATGTCACCTTACTTTCTGCTCTGTTAAACGAAGATACTAATGCCTTCTTCCTGGGGTTGGTCCAGGTAAATGTGTTTTGGGGAACTCTGAAAAGCACTCTGCAGTTATTATGAATGTTAATTTATGATTAATTGGCAGTGAGTTCTCTTTATAGAGTTTTCACTTAGGAGTTATCATATACTTAAATCCCTGCCATTTATTTGCCTCGAGCTTCGTTTTTAGGGCCAGAGAATTGGGCCCTTGAATTCGTGTCTGTTTTCATTGCATGTGTCTGTGTGCGGGCTCTAATATATGTATCTATTTATTCCTTTTTAGAGCTCATACTAGATGGGGAGGGGGGGAACAATACAAAGCACTGAAACTCGAATACAGACCTGAGGACAAGCTACCGCTTTATCTTGCTAGTGATGAACTGTGAAGAATAAAGACAGTTTTAGAGTTGTCCCTTCTTTGTAGAAACTATGTATTATTAAAACCTTTAATACCTTGAGGCAGAACTGAGGAACTCTGTAGTAAGTCATTTTAGAAAATATCTACTGGTAACCTCATAAGTGTTTAAGTTGTTAGATTTACGTTTCAAGCCACTGTTGGCCGGCTGCGTATGCCTCAGTTTGTTACGTTAAGTTTAAGCGTGTGTGTGTGTGTGTGTGTGTGTTAAAGACCTACATCCCTACTATGGGAGGATGTATTTTGTGTTGTAAATGCTAACGTTGCCAAGGCGTTGTGGCAACGCTCATATAATCTCTAGCTCTGGGGTTGTGCTCAGCAGACTTCATAGATGATGATGCTGGAGATTCGGTTTGAAGTAACAAGAAGCGTTATTTTAGCTGACACGGAGTCCACATTCTTTCTAAAAGTAACACACTGGGTTCCTGAAGCCTTACCAACATGACAAAATAATGCGTTTACATGGTGGCTGTGTTTTAATCCTCGCCTTCCGTGGGCCCCCCGACTCCCCAGTGAGGCACATACATCCTTGGAAACTTTGAGTAGCCCTGGATTTCCTACAGTTTATTATTGCACATAAATATAACCTGAGGTTTGGAATGCTATGTTTTGTCTGTGTGAACGATTGCCCTCAGGAAGAACACACGCACAACATAGACTCGAGCCAATCCCCGGAGCCTGGGTCATGGATTGTGGTTGCCACATGCTGCTGCCCAAACTTTGAGAACCCTGCTGTTCCTTCTGGCTGTGTGGGCACTAGGCCAAATGCACAGGGAGGTGGGAATGTATGTAGAGAATTTGGGTACTGGGATTTGTCTTCCTGCTTAATGCCCTTTACAATTGAAGACTTGCCTGTGAATAAGGTTCAGTGGTAACTGAGGTTGTAGCCCAAGTGATTACCAGTCAGAGACTTTGAGACCTAAGCTTCCTGCAGGTTATCAGCGTATGGCCAAGAGGCAGATGGAGTTGGCCTTGGTCCTTTTTGGTAACCTGCATGGGATAAGAGAAAATGTGTTTATTGAAATGCGTGATAATTTCTCCTGGTGCCTGTAGGGGAGTGAGGGCTTGTTCCAGAATTGATCTTGTCTCCTCTCCTTAGTCATCTTAGCCTCTATCACTGCTTAGATGGGTGTGATGCACCTAGCTCTGGACTTGGAAGCTTTTAGGTAAGTCCTGTTACCTCTTGGCCTCAGTTTCTTCACTGGTAAGATGAGATTATGAGACCAAACTCATAGTATGTTGAGAGGGTAAAATTTAAAGTTCCTCAGTTAGGGATGTCTGGGTGGCTCAGTGGTTGAACGTCTGCCTTTGGCTCAGGGCGTGATCCTGGAGTTCTGGGATCGAGTCCCGCTTTGGGTTCCCTGTGTGGAGCCTGCTTCTCTTCCCTCTGCCTATGTCTCTGCCTCTCTCTGTGTCTCTAGTGAATAAATAAATAAAACCTTTAAAATAAAATAAAGTTCCTCAATTATTTAGATACATTTTTCTGGATCTTTCTCAAGCGTGAGTTGAAGGTATTCCCTTTACCCAGGATTGTAATGAAAACAATTGAAATTCTAGGGATATTAATAAAGATTGTTTTTGCTGTGAGGAGTTGGCCAACTATGGCCTGCTGCCTCTTTTCATATGCCCATGAGCTAAAAATAATTTTTAAATTTGAAAAATCAGAAGAAGAATACTTTGTGACACATGAAAAATCACACGAAATTCAAATTTCAGTGTCCATGAATAAATTCTACTCTTGTCGTTATTAAATGTGTGTTGCAAAAATTTATATTTTATTGTTGTGATATTTTGAATTTCATCAGTAAAAGTTAGGTAGAAAATAACTTTTTCCCTTATTAGTGTCTACTTAATATCCTTGATTTTACTACTTGCCTGACAAAGCCAAAAATATTTGCTTTCTGGCCCTTTTTAGATTGTGTCTGCTAACCCCTGATCTAAGTCATTCCTCATTCTCACTAGATGAGTAATTTTCAAACTGTGGGTACTGATCCATTATTTGCTTTGAAATTAATTTAGAGGGTGCAAACACCATTTTATAAATAGACAAAATAAAGAAAATATCAGAGTTCATTGAACATAGTAGGGTTAATTATTGCCTTATGAACGTTTTCAGAGGGCTGTGTGGAGGGCGTGCATGTATATATGTATACACGTATAATGAGTCATCACATCAAATAAAAAGTGGATCATAATTACAGAGTTGGAAAGCCACAGCACTAGACTGTAAGCTCTATGAGGGCAGAGAACCTCTCTTACTCCTTTGTTTCCTTGGGCCTGACATAGTGGCTGGAAAAAATGGGCTTTTATAAAGTGTTTTGAGGCAATGAATGAATGAGTTCAGGGGAGAACTAAAGGCATGGTTATTGACCTTTGGTGGACCCAGCTACAAGATGACCCCCAAGCATATCTTCATGCTCATGCTCAGTGCATGCTGTGTTCTGAAATAAGGGTGAGCAAACAACTTCTTTTCTTTATCATAGAAGATTTATCCTGAAGGATAGATCTACCATGTGATGAGGGCAGTGTAGAAAAAGGGGACAAACATTGGACTTGGGGTCCTGAGTTCTGGTGCCTGTTCTATCTTGAACTGTGTCTCTGCAAATTCCTCCAACCTGGGGAAGGTGAGGATGATGGTTGTGACAATTGCATGCCTCAGTTGTGAGAACCAGTTGGGTGAATGTGTAAGAGAGTGCCCTGAAAGTAGAGATCCCCATTCAGAGGTAGTGCTTATGATTCTATCACATTAAAATATTTGTATCAGTCCTCTGCTTTGGGCAGGGCATGTGCTGGGCACAGTGGGAAACAGGAGTTCGAATAGAAGTTCAAGAGTTGCTATTAATCATTTCACCAGTTTAACAGTGAGGACCGTAGGGTTCTTATAAGGTCCTTAAGGTAAGCACACGATAGTCCCCACAGTTAAGTTGGTAAAAAGATCAGTAACAAGGCAAGATTTAAAATAGGGCCAGAGCAGAGGAGATGCCATAAGGCCATGCATACCTGGGGAAGTGTTGGACTCTAAAAGGGGAGGTGAGTGCTCAGGGTGGAGGTGGGAAGGGGAGGTGGAGGAGAGGTGGATGATTCTTGGGTGGAAGGGAAGGCACGGTCTGGCGGTGGCGGTGGCGGTGGTGGCAGCAGAAAGGGGAAGCCTCTATAGATGAAAAAGTCCCTTCTGAGTGAGTGACTCCCTGGGCTAATTGGTGCATTACTCTCTGTGATGGGCCTGATGGTGCTGAGATAACAAAATGAAAAATCAAATGAGAAATGGAACCCGGGAGTCTAAAAAGTTAGTAAATTTTGACATTAGAAATATAATCAAATTTCACCAGTGCTTTTCTGTAGTGACAGCCAAATCCATCCGTGTCAGAGCAACAGCCTATGGTATGTGGTTTCATGTGGCTTTTCTTCCCCTTTTCTCTTTTCCTTTTGCAAAATCAGCATTAGGCTATTTGGAGGACAGGCGAGAACTATTATGTTAAATTGTGCTACCTACAACTCAAGCTTCTGTCTTTGCTAAAGCTGCCAGTTTTTATAAACAACAGAAGACAGAAAGGGTTTACTAAGAATAATGTTGAAGCCCAAAAGAATCCTACAGCCTATAAATCTTAATAGAGGTTCTGAGATTCCAGCAGGCTGGATGTGTCTCTTTTACCCAGGCTCACTCCATCTTGGCTCCCCTGTGATGACTCCAATTTTCTTGAAACACAGGCACGGCGCCTTGAATTTACTTGTGGCACTATTTGCCTACAAACAGGAATACATGCATATAACCTATGCAAATCAATAAAAACATGTCAAGACCCCTTAGATCGCACTACTCTTCTAAAATGCAATTTATCTTGCCGCAAATGAGAGTAAGGGGCTAGGTAACAAATAGCGTCTGATCATTTAACTAGCACCTGTTGTCAATGCATTTGAAAACCGCATTTTTCATTTGACATACAGTAAATTGCATTTTCATATATATCGAATGGAAAAGGGAGTTGGGATGCACATATGCAGCCCTTTATGAATTTTATGAACAATGGATATTTTAGAGCTGTATGTTTAAAGGGGTCACATCAGACGCTGCGAATCTATTTGTTCCTTCCTGCGTTGGTTGTGAACACACCATACTTTTCTTAGGGCTGGGTGTTGAAGCGCAGCAACGCTGAAAGTATAATTATAACATTCATGTTGGGTGAAGGACAATTACTATAATTTTTGTATAAAATTGAATATAACTTAAATGTGTAAACGTGAAATATCTGAAAAAAAGTTTCTCAGGGGAAAACCGCTTTTTATAAATTACATTTTTCAGTCAGTCCCTTTGTCGGCCTAATTTATGAGCCACAGGTTTTTTTTTTTTTTTTTAAATGCAATATTTTGTTTGCAGATGGGTGGCTGTTGTACAAATCCAACAACACTTAGGCTTATCAGCAACAATGGTTTTCACATTAGTGAGCATGGTTTGGCAATATTACTTGACATCTGGAACAAGCTATATTATACCAGACATATCAAGTATAACTGAATGGATCATTTAACTGGCATTTGTTTCAAAAAACTCCCACTCTTCAGCTTTTGCCTGGCTGTCATGCTATGCCGGCGGTGAGTCCCGTGTTCCCTGGGCTCCTCTGCTTCTCATCTGCTTTCTACAGTCTCGTGCTCACTTCCTACCTTGAGTCTGGCATTTTGGAATAGTGGTCATGAGGCTGTGTTCTTGCATCTCTCTCTCTCTCTCTCTCTCTCTCTCTCTCTTCCTTCCTTCTTTCTTTTTCTTCTTCTTCTTCTTCTTCTTCTTCTTCTTCTTCTTCTTCTTTTTTTTTTTTTTTTTTTTTAGAAGGCCATGATGCCAGGCAGCTGCAAAGGGCAGGGGGGCTATGACCATTTTAGCTGGGAATCAGGCTGTCATTGGTGCTTTGCTCTCCTCTTGATTGTGGCCCCCTGGTGTGTCTACATTTTTATTTTCCCCCTGTGTCACAGGGAGACCTGCTTTGTTAAATTTCCTGTAACTTGGATAGAGCGAAGAAAACCCGGGAAAAGGGCCCTCCTGCGTCACATCCATAAATAAAAGAACCACATGGGGGCAGAGATGGAAGGAGTTGGAAATAGAAGGAAATGATAATAGAATTTTAGTGCCTCACATCTCTCTTGGTCTGTGAGGTTAGCTTTCCCTAGCACTTTGGGGTGTACAGTATTAAGTTGGGGGGCCTGCCTCCGGAGTTTCAGATCATCACTGCTCTGGGTCTACCCTATGGCTCTTCTGAAGGAATTCACCCTTTGAGACCTCAAATGCCAAGGGTACTTTCTAATAAGAAGTAATGCATTTACTTCATGTAGTAATGCTGCTGCTGTTTAATGTTTTTATTTGTTTCGGGTGAGAGCTTCTCTCTCTAAACTCAGCAAGGTACAGAGAGGCCTCTCCCAGCTTACTGAGCAAATTCACTCCAGTCATTCAAATTAATTAAAGGGAAAGAGAGACCTATAAGTAAACTGAATAAAGAGCAGGTCTCAAATAAAAGGCAAAAGTCAAACAATAAGAAAAGTCATGTCTTGGTCTCGTTTGCATCACATTTGGTAAAATTGTTTTTATTCACACTGGTCAGAACTTGAGGCTCACAAGGTGTTTATTATCTGTACCAATGTCACTGGGAGGAACTGCCCAAGGTGGTCATAATATTGGAAAGAGAGAAGCAGCCTCAACCCTTTTAATATCCCCTTATGGGTTAGCTGGAAACAAATACGTTCATTCATTCAGTCTTCCCTCCAACAAATATTTCTTGGTCATCGGATATGGTTGAAAAGCACTACATTAAGTGTGGAAGAGAGACAGCACCAATAAGAAGTGATGGTAACAGCAGCAAACACCAAAGGAGTTAACCTTGTTTACAGTCACACCAAAAAGTATAAAGTACTTGGGAATAAACTTAACCAAGAAGCTGAAAGACCTGTACACTGAAAATGACAAAACATTGCTAAAAGAAATCAATGACGGTACAAGTAAATGGAAAGACCTCCTGTGTTGGTAGATTGGAAGACTTAATGTTATGAAAATGTTCATGTTGTTCAAAGCAAGCTATAGATCCAATGTAATCTCTATCAAAACCCCAGTGGCATTTTTTTTTTCCAGAACTAGAACCATCCTAAATTCATCTGGAATCTCAACCCAGAATAGCCAAATCAATTTTGAAAAAGAACAAAGTTGGGGACCTCACTGCCTGGTTTCAAAACACACTGCAAAGCAAGGGTAGTCAGGATAGTGTGGTACTGGCTTCAAGACAGGCATGTAGATCACTGGACTAGAATAGGGAGCCCAACCCTTGTGTATATGGTCAAGTTATTTTTGGCAAGAGTGTCATATTACACAGTGGGGAAAAGACAGTCTCTTCAACAAGTGGTGTTGGCAAAATTGAACATAGGTGGGTAAAAGAACAACGTTGGACCTTTGTTTTGGATTAAAAACCTAAAAGTCAATTCCTAACAAAAATAGAAATAGAATTACTTTATTATTCAGCCATTTCACTTTTGGCTTTATAGCCAAAAAAAAAAAAAAAAAAAAAAAATCCAGAGCAGGATCTCAAAGGGAGAGATTTGCACATACATGTACATTGTGGCATTATTCAAAATAGCCAAGAAGTAAATGCAACCCAAGTGTCCACTGACAGATGAATGGACCAAGAAAATGTGGTGTATGCATACAGTGGAATATCATGCAGCATTAAACAGGAAGGAGATTGTCACGTGTTACATGAATGAACTTGCAGACGTTCCGCTAAGTGAAATAAACCAGTCATGAAAGGATAAGTAATGGATGATTGTGCTCATATGAAGTATCTAGAAAAGTCAAAATTGTAGAAATAAAGTAGGAAAGTGGTTGCTAAAGGCCAGGGAGAGGGGAAAATGAGGGGGAATTAGTGTTTAGTGGGTATAGAGTTTGTTTTGCAAGATGAAAAACTTCTAAAGACCTAGGCAGATATCCTTAGCACTACTGAACTTTGGGCTTAAATGGTTAAGATGGTAACTTTAATGCTACATGTTTTGACCACAATCGAAGTCACCATCACTGGGGCACCTGAGTGTCTGCCTTTGGCTCAGGGGGGTTCCTGGACTGAGTCCCACATTGAACTTCCCGCAGGGAGCCTGCACCTTCCTCTGCCTGTGTCTCTGTCTCTCTCCCTGAGTCTCTCATTAATAAATCAGTTTTTAAAAAGTCACCATCACCAAAGTAGATATGGGTCCCCACCCTCAGGGGATTTTGGAATCTAGTCAGAAAAATAGAGTTTTTTGCTTGTGATTGAAATTGCGGTAGGCAGGCAGGGAGTAGGCAGGGAAGGCTTGCTAGAGGAAGCAGCTCTTGGTCTAGGAAGCAGCCCTAGTCTACTTGGTAGGTCTTTTTCATTTTATGGCTACTGGTAAAGTGATGCGTGTTATGTAACATGCCACTGAAGTGTAGGGTGTGGGTTTTCTTTGGGGGGTAATGGAGTGGAGGTCCGTTGCTTCCCTGGCTCAATTAGTTGCTTTCTGCCCGATGTCACTATTGACTCAGCAGGCCTGCAAACATGCCTCCACCCTGCTGAGGCCCTCCGATGTGATCCAGTGGTAGGCTTCCAGGCCGAGCCACCTTGTCTCCTGCTTGCCTCTTGATGGGTTTTCGCACGCATCTGCCTATTTGCTTTCACATTCCAGAGGAGAACGAGGCTCATAAATCTTCAGGAAACCCCAAATGAATTATAATTTTACCCACTAGAGTTGTTACATTAATGCCTCTCTAATTATCTCGTGTACTCAGACTTTTTAGATACTCACTGGAGACGAAAAGTGAAAGCAGTGTAGACAACAAGCGGCGTCTCTCTTCTGTTTGAGTTCCATCTGGCTCAGAGACATTCTCAGATCTATTCTTGCCCTCGACCTGCTTTTCTCTCTGTTGCAGGAGGCTGTCACCTACAGAAGTCTTTTCCAAGCTCCCTCATCAGCTGGCTTCCTATTGGGTTTGACCAATGGAAAGTGCTGGCAGGAGGCTGCTCCCTATACTGCCTCTGCTGGCTTCTCTGCCTGGGGCTAAATTTCTGCCCTGGCTCCAGTTCCTATGGGAATACGGCCCCCTGGGTTCTCACTTTGGTGGGAGATCTTGTCCCTGCCCACTGTCTCTTCAGCCTGAGAGTGATTATGCTTTCTTGCTGTTCCTTCTCCATCATTTGTGTGTCCAATTCCCTGCATTCAATGCCTTCTGTTATAAATATTTGGAAACAGGTAGCTCTTTTTTTTTTTTTTTTTCTAGGTTTGACCCTAAGTGATGCAGTTCTTTGGTGTCTTAGGGCATCTTGGCAATCCATGGGCCTGCCGAGAGCTCCATACAGTTCAATCACGTAAAAATCCACGCACTGAAGGAAAGCAGGGTTGAAAACTAACATCGTCAGATTTGATGTGGCCACAGATTTCAGTACCGTTTACAGGAAAACGGTGTTAGCTGCATCTGTAGCCAGAAGCAAAAGCAAATTGATGAGACTGTGAAGGTGAACTGGTTTGTGTTTCATGAGTCTATTTTACTTGTGGTAGCATATAAATTGTAAAACTGGTTGAAAATAAATGCTGGAGTCCCAGACTTTATTTTAGATCATCAATATGATAAACATGGTGTTTTCATGTTAAAGAAACTCCCATAGTCATAACTCCGTATGGTTACTCCATCCGGTTTAATAAGGCCATATTTATTATAGGAGCACCTTGATAGTCTGGCATCAGGCCAGTTGCAAACTACAAGGAGAGTCTGGTTGAAGCTAAAAAGTGGTGTTTGGATTGGGAAGAGAAAGATTAAAAACTCCTCTACAGATTACATTTCTATTAGTGTGTAGCCATTTTTGCATCTTACTTGAGATAAAAAGGTATAGTAGGATTATTATGGAAATTGCAAATGACAGAGCCTTTTATTTTAGAAGTCTTATATTCCCTTTGGGTTATGTTGGAACTGCCCCAACAAGCTGGCAAAGTCCTTATTAGCATCAGGAGTTGGGCATTTCCATTCTTACTTAAAAGTGTTCAAAAATTGATATTATTTTCTGCTTTCTTTATTCCCCTCCTTAGTTTTTAAGCTGCCAAAAAATACTGGGTGGGTAAGAAACTAGTGTTTTCCTGTTGCTCACGTACTACCATCTAGTTTTCCTAAAGGGTAGACTTTAGACTGAGACAATAGCTGCTGAATGGTATAGTAAAACATTAAAGTCAAAGCAGCAACTTAATCAACAATATTGACTCAGCAGATATGTATGAGGTCCTGGTGTTCAGAAGCTCAGACATCATTCAGCTCCTACTCTCATGGGGCTTATAATCCACTGAAGTGTGCAGACAATTAGGACGATAACCAGGGGAATGGTAGGGGTTTTGAGAGCAAAGAAAAGGTATCTAGATAGACCTGGTAAGCTGAAATTTGAAAGGCAGGAGGAATTTATTGATAAGCATCAAGACAAAGGAGTATTCTGGTAAGAGGAACCAGAGTGAACAAAAGTCTGGAGGCATGAACACAGGAGAATATATTGCTTTACTGGAAATGACAGAGAGATTTTAAAGTTGGGTCTTTCTAAAAGTAAGATAACAACCCCTTCTTTTTTTTTAATTACTGTTTTCTTAACCTCACCTAGAAGAGGATCATTTTGGTAGAGGTGGTTGTTCAACATGATTGAATATGATTGGGTGTTATTACTTGCTGATGGGACTTAATTTTCTCGTGTTTAAATGTGATCCATTATCTTGTATCTAGAACATATTAAAATGACTTTAAAATGAGAAACAAGGCAACTCTGCTTATTTCAGTGCAAAATATACTTGCTTCTTGAACTAAATCGGAGGGTGCTGGGATATTTGAATACTGAGATGATACGGATGCCCATACTCCAGGGTTGTAGGACTAGAGCAGCTCTTTGTGAGCATGGGGCTGGTCAGACCACCGTGGTAACTCAGGGTTTATTTTTACTATTATCTAGCCTTATTCTGTTTGGTCTTTCCTCCTGGCTTCTCTTTTTCTTTCTTCATTCTCTCCTTCTGACTCAAAACTCATCAACTTGCAATACCCCTGATAAAACTCATTTATATTGCTGACCAAATTTTCTGGCTTCAGCCAGCTGTTCAGTTTTTTTCTTGTGGAAGGCCCCAAACTTCTCACTACTTGTTCTGAAGATAAATTAGCGACTTCTAAATAATGCAGTGAACCCTAATTCTCTTTGATTAGTAGCGAGTTAGATGATAGCGACCCATTGAAATTGGCCATCAGCATAAATAATGAGTGAATGAACTGATAAAATGCAAAGTCACCGGCCGTCATAAATCAAATGAAATCCACTTTCTCTGGAAGTCACTGAAATTAGAAGTCCATGCTCCTATTAATTATTTTGCCTTCTGAAGACGACAGTGTTATAAATCAGCCTTGAAAGGCCCTTCACTTAGAAAGCCCAAGGAGTGCGGCTGCCTGCAAATTGCTTTGTGTACGCACCTAATTGTTTCTTAAGTAATCCACCTTTGTAGCATGGCTTCAGGAAGCAAAGAAGGTCCACTTACGTCAAGATCCATGAATGTGGCCTTAGGAAAGGCCCAAATGGAGAGGGCAAGTATCCACCCTTGGGATCTCCCCGAGGTCCTTATTTTATGACTCAGGCCCCCATCAGGGCCAGGTAAGTGGGTGTGGAGTTCTATGGCAGGGTACAGGATCTAGAGGCTGGTGGTAGGCCCCAGACCATTTTTAAAAATTTATTTATTTATTATTTTTAAAGATTTTATTTATTTATTCATGAGAGACAGAGGCAGAGACACAGGCAGAGGGAGAAGCAGGCTCCCCATGGGGAGCCTGATGTGGGACTTGATCCCTGGACTTGATCCCAGGACCCCAGGATCATGCCTGGAGCTGAAGACAGAGGCTTAACCATTGAGCCACCCAGGTGTCCCATCCCCAGGCCATTATATCATTTTATCTCAACTTCCAGCCAGGCCCAAGAAGCCAAACTTCATTTGATTTCAATGAAAATCAAGATTTTAAAGATTGATGAGAAAACAGAGATGGAAAACTTTGACTTCTCAGGTTCATTTTTGAGAGTTGTCGTAATCTGCATATATTAGGTGCAAAATGACACGTAATTTTTGCTAAAAGGTGGGTGGGAAATTATATTCATTTAGGAACCTGTTTTGCAACAGACATTAAAAAAAGCAACATTCTGTGGAAAAGAGGTTAATTGCATGGTACGAAATGTTGTAAATTAGTTTTATTTTGGACCCATTACTTGTCATATCTGAAGTTCTAAAGTTGAGACTGCTGACAAAAAAACAAAACAAAACAAAACTCTCCTGGAGATAGGTGGTCTTAAAAATTTGATCCCGCTTTGGCATGTGATCCTAAATCATTAGCAAATCTGGACAGAGCTCAGAAGGAAGTTCTCTGCTTTCCATTGAGTGTGTGTGGGTGATTTTTGTTGGCCTCTATGGAGAGAGATGGATGGCAATTTTATGGGAGTGAAGACAGTAGTGGGAAGTAGTTCTTGGGACCCCTGGGTATTAGGTGCACAGTGAATGTCCACAAACTGTAGGTTTAGTAGGGACTCCACAGATGGGGGTAGGATGGGGCACCAGTTTTAAAGGAAAAAGCATTCTTTATTCATTTTTAAAAAACTTCTTACCATCTGCTGCAGCCCAACTAGATTCCCCTGGTGACCACTACAATAAATGTATAGATGAGCCTTGGAGGATGAAAATTATCTCCTGGATTGTAAGAAGCACATTCTCTTACTTCTATGAATGGTGATAATTTGGGCCTTCTGGCCTGTTCTGAATCGTCCACACAAACAGAGTGTGTATGCATGTGTGTGCCCATGCACACGCCCATTTAGTGTTAAAAAACAATGTGGTATTAAAGTGAGTGCAATCGTGTCAATTTTCCTATATGAGTGGATTCTGATGTTGGGGTTAGTTGTTGCTAGGTCATTTGTGAATCTGAATAACCCAATTTGAAAACTAAACTTAATGATATATAATTGAGCATTATGTCATGAAATAGGAAGGAGCACTTATTCCCTAGGATATTAAATCTTGAATGCAGAGCTGTTCTGGGTTGTGTCCTTGAAAGCAGCCAAGTCTGTAGTTCCATGGGCTATTCAACACCATAGGGATGAGAAGATGTCCTGATCCTCTGGACACCTCCAGAGCAAGTGATCAAGGCAGCTCTGGAGGTGTCCAGAGGATCAGGTCTTGGCAGCTTCCTACTCATAATCATACAGTTCTGCTTACTGAGAAAGGGAGGGGTCGTGGAAGAAAACACAGCTTCTGACCTTCCTGAACTGCTTCTGGAAATCTGTGAGGCACCTGCCACTCTTCTGTGCTCTAGGACAAAGCAAGACCTCCATGGTGACTCCTCCACTAGCACCTATGCTGTGTATATCTTTGCTGGTCCGGTTTTTGCCCTTTAGAATTGATGGGGGCAAGCACTGAAGGTTTGTTGATTGTTACAAACACTGTAGGGGTGGGAGAGGAGCTCATCTGAGTTAGTAGCTCTAGTATTTGGTAGATTTCCTTCTGTGTCTGAGGTTCATAGAGATTAAGCTAGGTCCTGACCATCTGCACAACCATGTCCTCATTGAATGAAACATGTATCACTCATGGTTTATGGGTTTAGGAACATTTTTTTTCCACTGGGTGATGTTCCCTTGTGTGGTGCATAATCAGGGTGACCATATGTCCTGCTTTCCCTGGGACGGTCTCAATTTATGCTTGTTTTTCCTGGATATAATTATTAACTGCAGTGTCTTTCTCTACTTTTTACTCTCAGAACTGTCCAGATTTAGACGATCATTTTATACATAATACTCGAGAGGAATGTTTGTTTCTTACCCCAGACCCTCAGGGACAGTGGCATATTGAGATACAACCAAGGCTTTGGAAATAATGCAGACTTTGGACTTATTCCCTAGCATGTGACCTTGGGCAAGTTAACTTCTCTGGGCCTATGTTCCTTTATCTATAAAACGAGGGTCATTGTGCATCCCTCACAGATTTGTGCTGAAGATCAAATAAAACATGTAATGACCCTAACAAATTTCTGGGCAGATAGATAAGTAGAGGCTAAACACTCATTCTCCTTTATTCCTCAGAATAAGCCAGGAAACCTGGTGAGGGCGCAGAGGCTTTGTCATGTTCCTGAACCTGACTTTGCCATTGATGCAAATAGTTAAGTCAGCATCAGCCCAATCTAACAAAGAGAAAAAGAAAATATTCCCCCTGCCACTTTAGTGTGGAGAAAGAATGCGAGAAAAGATGTTCTCCCCAAAGGCTCTTGGAACGCCCCATAAAAAGAGATGCAAAAAGCTAGTCACAGAAGAGAGGGAAGCTGAATTTACTCCTCAAAGGGTTGATTTAGTATCTAGCAATAAAAAAAAAAAAAAAAAAAAAGCAGGATGCTGGCAAGAGGTGCGATCAATGCCTTTGCCTTTCAAATGCAATATGATGGTAAAAATAATCTATTGGTCTTAAAGCCTCTGTCTCTTTATCTGTGAAATGGGACTAAAAAGATTGTAGGAAGAATTAAATTGGGTCATAAATGTAAAAGAATCCTGCAAGCTGCAGAGTGCTGGACACATGTGGGAAATCTTTTTTTTTTTTTTTCTTGTTTATATGGAGAGAAGGTAACCAAACAACCTGAACCTAGCCGAGGGCTAAAGTGACCACGTGAACCACCACCACTCCACATCCTAAGATTCACGGGTATTTAAAGTGATATTCATTAATACGCTGCTCTTTTTCTGTGAAGTTGCAGGAGGGCACACACAACTCTGTTTTACTGGCCCCACAGGAATTGGCATTTTTAAAGCAATTTGTGTGGCTTTATGGAGATTTCTATTCCCTTTCACGTTTTTAATTAGATAGAGCAAAAAGAGGTTTATTTTCCTCAGGATTTCTGGCCCAGATGGCTCTAGTGTGTAGAAGAGGGTTACTGAGTGCCGGTGGCCAGGCCTGGCTGTGGGCTGGGGCTGGTTCCATGTGACTCCTTTCTGTCTGGGGGGCACGGGCCCTGAGGCCCTGCGGCTGCCCCCTGACGGTGCCCTGGCCCCTCCCTCTGTCCACTCCACAGGGGCAGGCATCACATGAGGACCTTGCTCTACGTAGTGGATGGATGGCAGTGCGTGGCTCACGCCGTGCCGGGTGAGAAGACGGTCCTGGCTTTCAGGAGCCCTTCACAGGAGGAGACAAGACATATCTGGGCCATCCACCCCTTCCACCTTGATATCTGTGAAGATGTTTCTTCTTCTTTTTTTTTTTTTAATAAATTTATTTTTTATTGGAGTTCAATTTACCAACATACAGAATAACACCCAGTGCTCATCCCATCAAGTGCCCTGAGGAGGGCACTTGAAGACGTTCCTTCTGATGCGGCAGTGCCGTCTGGCAGTGCCCCGAGCTCTCCACCCAAACTGGAAGCCATTTTGCTCCTCATCTCCCTCCAGTATAACCTCCACTTTCCTGTTTGGTCTTATTTTTAGATATTTCAGAAAAGACCGTGAACACTTGGGAGAATGTTGTGTGTGGGGGGGGGGGAGGGGGGTTGCTTTGCCCTGTGGTTTTATTGAAAATGAAATTACACAAGTAGAGCACTCCCCCTACTACTTGCTAACTGCTCAGGCCTAGCCCACTTTGGCTGTCCCTCATCCCACCCCCTGCTCTTCCTTGGACGGAACCATATTAGGAGTTGGCTGTGTTTGCTTATCCTCGTATGTTTGCTTATCCTCCTTCTGTGAATTTATACACTCATATACACAGATATACATATACACAAAAACTGAAGAATTGATAGAACTGTGTAAGTTCAGCTGCTGCTGTTTTTGCTCGGTGGCTTGGCTCAGATAACTTTTCCGTGTCAGCACCTGTGGATATGCAGTACTTGGACTTCTTGACTTGAGTGTAATATTCCATAATATGGACATGCCCCCAGGTGATGTGGCCATTAGTTTTCTGATGGGCAGTTTGGTTGTTAGTCATTTCTCCTAGTAAAGGTCCTTGTTGTGGGCTTTTGTATCCACGTGCAAGTGTTTCTCTTGGGTATATTTTAAGAAATGGAATTGCTTAATTTGTGGCATGTGCAACTTTTAAATTGTAAGGCATACTGTAGAATCATTCTCCACCATGATTTTTATCAATATTCATTACTACTTGTGGTGTGTGTGGAAAGAATACCATTAGATCCATTCTCCTGCCAGCATTTGGTATGAGCATATTTTGAAAATTATTGTAGTCTATTGGCATATTCTATTGCCATTGAAAATGTTTCATTGTCTGCCAAGTTCAAGAATCATTTAATATGTTTGTTATCTGGGTTTTTTTTTCCTAGTTTGAATTGCCCATGTGTATCATTTGCCCAATTTTTTTCTATTGCCCTATATGACTTAATGGTTTCTAATAAATCATTATATATTCAGGCATACTTGGCCTCAGTCTCTCATATATTGCAAATATTTTCTGCCATTCTCTTGCCTTTCAATTTTATGGTGTTTTTTTTTATTATATACAGTTTTTAAAATTTTAATGTCAAATTAATGAGTCTTTTCTTAAGATGCTATATGTGTCTTGGGTTTGACCAAGAGGCTCATCCTTAGGCCATAAACATACCCTCCTGTATTTCTTCTAAAACTTTGATTGTTTTAATTTTGCCTTTTAGATCTTGATCCATTGAAGTTTTTTTTTTTAATGCTTTCATGTTGAGATAAAAAGTAATATACATTTATATTTTTCCAAGTGATTAGCCAGTGGACCCCAAACCATTTGTTTCTGGCCATTTGCTAACCATTTTGAAACACATTTTATCACATACAAAATTTCTTTCTTTCTTTTTTTTTTTTTACATACAAAATTTCTAATTAAATTCTATTCTGTTCACTGATCTATTTGTCTATTTGCTTTGCTATTGGAAATGTTAAAACAAATAGTATCTAAACTAAGCAGTGTTTCAGTAACCTTGTGAGCCCGAGAGGTCATCTTGTGAAGCCTCGTCAGAGTCTGCTGTTGGCATCAACCATAATGTATTCTCTGAAGCCTGGGGGCTATGTTAGGTCCCTGTGTTCTTGGAAAGCTAGATCATCATGGTATTCCTAGAACTTTTTTCCAAGCTCACTGTTGCTTGTGTGGCCTTTTTACTAACATTGGGTTAGTTCTGGCAGATTCTAACTGAGGTGTAAGAATCAGCATGAGTTTGGGGAGGGGGATGCCCATCAGGACATATGGGCTCTAATTTTAATTCTCCCTTCGGCTCTTTGGCCATAGATCACTCACCCTTCCTGATATAGGCTGGAGAGAAAGTTGGGTTGAGTGAACTGACTTGTGCCTGCCACTTACTCATGATGGGGTTTGGAATAAGTTTTAATTTCTCTATCCCCTCTATTAGTAGGGATATTATCATCTACCTCTCAGGATGATTTTAAGGAATCCTGATATAAATAATGTATAAGGGAACATTTGCTAACTATAAAACACTATAAAAACTAGCACTCCATACTAATGTGTACAGGCTTTGTTTTTATTTTGGTCCAATGAAGATAATAAATCTTTGTCTCACCTACCTCAGAGAGCTGTTCCAAGCATCACATGGGATGTGCTTTGATAAAATTGAAAATGCCATACAAATTATTTATTGCTGATGAATCCCAACAGGTGGACTGGAATTGGTAAATATTAACCAAGCCCATGGGGTTATTGCAGTGAAGGAGGGTCATATTAATAGGATATCCTCAGGGGAGAATTGTTGGAGCAAGATTTATGGGGGCCCTTAAGTCTTTACCCACTTGAGTGAAAAAATGTATAGTGTTGGTCTTTTAAGAAGGTGCAGACAGTCTTTAAGTGTGAATAACAGGCAGAATGAATGCTGTATGGAGTTCTTCTTGTGCCTTAGTCAAGGGCCAGAGTAGGGATTGGTGGAACATTCTCTAGTGTTAACAGTGGCTGTGTCTAGTTTTTGTTTTATTTTAAAAAATGAGAATTTGATCTTTATCTGTCTATTATTCAGTGCTTTCTTTCTTGCCATGCTTTGCCCAACTTTCACATGGAACCCAAATTGCCAACACTTAAGGAATAATCAGAGCACCAGGTCATGGACTATTAAAGTGAAAGACTAGAAAAAAAACAACAACAACAGAAATAGGGCTTGTTGTTATAATGGCACCAGTCTTTTTCCCCTTGGGGCTGTGGGGGGAACAGTGCTTCCTGTGGTAACTGTTCTTTGTGACCCCAAACAAACCACAACTCTCAGTATTCACACCTCAGTATAATTGCCATCCACAGTGACCCTAGACCTGGCCATTGCAATATGACCTACCACATGTGGGACGTAAGCAGAGACTTACTAAGTGCTTGCATGTCAGGGCTTGCCCACAGAATCCACCTGCCAGGGAAGAAGCTCAAGCTAGACATGTAGAGAGAGCCAGAGAGATGTCATAGCTCCTGGTCATTGGCCCAGGCTCCTGACACGTGACTGAAGTCATCTTGACCATTGCATCTCCTGCCACCAGCTGACAGTGAACACATGAAAGACTTCAAGTGAGATCAGCAGAAGAACTTCCCAGGGAAGCCCCTACTAACCCACAGAATTATGGGCAAATTAAATGGTGGTAGTTTAGGTCGACTATGTTTGTTATAGAGCAGCGGATACCTGAAACACAGGGTTGGGATACACGCACACATACGCTAAACTCGGTTTAATGTATGATCATTAACTGGTCTTTCCTATCTGAGGAGTTGGCATTTTTAGACTTGGGTTTAGGCTATTTTATCAGAAGACTCTTAACTCTCATTTACCTCCCTGATTTCGTCCTCCCTTGAGTTGAGGCGTGTTACAGTTGGGGTCTGCCCGGTTTACTAAGGGAAAGGTGGTAGAGGAAGCATTTGCCCTTTCCTCGTTAGGCCCCTTCTCTTCCCCTGGGGCTCCCTAGATCAGGGCCCATGGGAGGAGGTGGCTGGGTAAGGATATTTATTTCTGCAGCTTGAGTCCACGGGGGAACCTGGAAGAATTTATAAATCCATCATTTCAAGTCATTAGGCGGCATGTTGGTCAGTACAGGAGACTCTCTTCTCATTAATTCAGAGGAGATTTACTTGTGTCACCCTCATTAGTATTTATGGGATTTATCCACATCAATCGCTAGTGCATTAACAGGGAAATAACTAAACCTCCCAGGGTTTGTTGGTGCTAATAAAATGAGCTGGAAGTTCCAGAAATCACCGTGATCAGAAGTATTCTAAGCCAGGGCCTGTAATTGATCCTTTCAAAGTACCCTCAGGATGTTTTCCTGCTTGCTTCCCTTCCAGTGCCATTTGCATACGAGCCTGGTATCGAAGGCCTTTGGTGCAGATTTAGAGGAGGGCCCATTTCTTACCATGCCACCATGCGGGACAAGCCAGTGGAGTGTTGAGAACACCACTGTCACACCAGAGCCTCTGGGTGAACGAAGGGTTAAATTTCTTATAATTCTTTTTGTTTGGTCCTGGCTTCTAAAAAAAAAAAAAAAAAAAAACCCTGCATGTAAATATATTTTTTATGTATTCTGAACATAAAGATAGCTCTGTCCTACCATATTGATTTATTAGATTCTCTGACATTTTAGTTGTGGTCGTTATGTTATATTTATGAGATGAATGTTGGATTCCCTCATTATGTTATCCTCATTTATTTTACATACTTTTATGGCTGGTTGTGCATCGCTTTACAGTTAAAGCTTTATTGCAGCTGTTAGCGTTGGGGGGAGGGGAAGGCAAGTAGTTATTGATCAGAATTTACATGTTTACTGTTGTAATCATGATTTATTTAATCTGTTTGCACATATAAATATAAGCCCACTCTCTGAAATAAAAAATATATACTGTATCTATATTTTAGCAGTGTTTCTGACACCCTCATACCCTTCGGAGTTGAGAATTTGGGGAAGATCCAGTGTTGCATGGATTAGTACTTGCCTTAGAGTCTCCTGGCGATGAGTGTGGCTTTTGGAGCCGGACTGCCTGGGTTCTGGTCCCAGCTGCACTGCTTACTGCTGTGTGACCTGGTCCAAGCTATTTACCTTTCTGTGCTTTCATTGGCTCACCTGTCAAATTAGGATGATATTCGTACTTACTGTTCAGATTGCTGTGGGGATTAAAAGAATAACATTAGTGAAATCTGTAGAATGTGTTTTAGGCAGAGAGGTTGCTTATTCAATGTAGTCATTGCAACTCCAACGAGTAGGGCGTGAGGTAGGTATGTTGGGAAGGCCTGGTTACTCTCCGGTGGGAGCCCTGACTTCAGTTTTGGTTCAGCAGGGCAAGGATACATGGAAGGTATGTCCTAGCCAAGAAAGAGAAGGATGCACTGGGGTCTGAAAGTTGGCCCTGAAAATCTGTTTTTCCCATATATTATTTTAGAAAAGCATTGTCATCTCTGCCATGAGCAAGTCATTTAAGAATGAATCTCCCTTTGCCTCAGTGTTCTCGGCTGTCATTTGGTTTTAATTAGAGCAAGGTACTGTAGTGATGTGGACACTGGATTAAAGTCAAAGACATTCTGTAGCTCCAGATCTGCCACCAAATAGCCTCATGACCTTTGCAAAACACTTTATTTTTGAATAGAGGGGCAAAGTTCCTGCCTACCTCATAGGGTTCTATTGAGAATCTGATGAGATGAGGTCAGTGACATAGCTTCAGATATTCTAGAGCACTATGTGTACATTAGGGAAGTTTTAATAACACCACATAAGAAAGGTTTACAGAGATGAGTTGCTGTAGCAGATGTGAAAAGGCTCTGACAAGAGCAGATGTGCCTCCAGAACATAGAGGAAATGCCAGACTCGGCTCTATGACCTTGAGATGCTCTGGATGGGAGTCTCAGCAACTCCTGAGAGATGGAGGCTTACAGGAGCCCCAGCCTCCCTGGGTCCTTGGTTCCAATGAGTTTTACCCCTCATTCAACTCATGTGCTACTCTTTGGTCATATCCTTAGAAAAGACATTAATTTTGCCCTTGTCATTTCTTTATTCTTTATCTGTCGGGTGCAAGGCTGTGTATCCGTCCCCACCATTTAACGTAGGTCACACAGTCTGCCCTGGTTCCAGCAACTCAGCATTTACATTCTACAAATTGGCAGTGATTCTTTGAAATAATTTACTTTTATCGTCTTGCTTCACAGTTTCAAAGAATAATCCATCTAGCAAAGTAGTTTATCCTTTCTATATATTCATTTTTGTTTTGAGGCTCTTTAGCAGAACTAATGATTTTTAATCAGATTTCTAGACCACTCATCATAATTAGATTTAGACTTATGAATTATGTACACTTTGCCATTACATCACACCTCCCTGGGATAGGTGAGTGAATTAGAGATGATTGCAGGATTTCCAGGGCCTTTCAGGATGATTTACGACATTTAAAGAAAAATTTCCAATTTGTCCTGTCGCTTAACATGCTTCTAAGAAAACCCTGGTTTTTTTTTTCCCCCTTTTCCCTATTTCTGAAAATGCTGTTGCTTGTCAAATTATGCCCCCAGTGACTTGGCCTCTAAAAATTTTATGTAGCTAAATTTTAAGAAAGAAATTAATCAAAATTAAATCTAAAAAAATATTAAGCCGAGCAAAATAAATCATGCACAAATGAAAGTACTTTCTCTCTGATTCCATTTATGTGACATTCTGGAACTAATCTGGGGCGATAAAATCAGAGCAGTAGTTGCTTCTTGGGGAGCATGAGATACTTTGGGGAGATGGTAGAAATCAGAAATGTTCTAGGTCATGATCAAGAGAGTTAGACATGGGCTCATGCATTTGTCAAAACTGATTGAACTGTATACTTGAGGTCTATGCATTTCACTCTGTGTAAATAAATCTCAATAAAAATATGAAAAAAATTGTGAATTACTTGTTCTTTACACATGTCTTTTTAGATGCACCTTAAAGATGATTTAAAGCTGTGGAAATTTTGAGGCACTGTGGTGCCTTTTGCTTATCCCTTCTTGGCCAGGGCTTGAAGAGAAAGATGCTCTACTACACAACCTGTTCTCCTAAGTCACTGGAGCTTGGGAAAAATGTGTTTGTCGGCTCTGTTAGCCAAGGGTTTTCCAAGGGGGTACCGCTGTCTGGGTTAGCTCTTATAGTGAGCCACTGTTCATTCTAGAAATGTCCCCTTCTTCTGCCATTTGACTTACATGGAGGAACAATCTCTTGGCTTTTTTTTTTTTTTCTGCATACTTCTGAAATACAAATCCACTTTTTCTAATGAATCATTATCATGTACTACCATCAAAGGTTATTCACTGAAAGCTCAAGAAAAAAAAAAGCAATGAAAACTAATTTTGATTGTTAATGGAAATGTATTTTTAGTCTTAAAGAGCTTCCCTCAGCAATAATTATAGTTATGCCTCTTGGGTGTTTTTGGACTTTTAAATTTACATTTAGTAGCTCTTTTTCATTTAGCAGTTAATCTTTTAACGGAGCTCTGCAAATTTGTTCTTCAGTCTCGTGTTAGGAGAGGATTGACAGAGATTTGTATTTTTTTTCCTCTCCTCCTATTCGGTGTTTTGCACCCCCCTCCTCCCTGTGCTTGCCAGCTCTCACGTCGCACTCATTCTTGTGTTTCCACCGTGTCCTGGGGCGAGTGTGGCCTGGGCTGCAAGAGACCAGCAGGGAAAGACGTGAGACGTGAGAGCTGGCTTTCCTGCAGCCAGGAGGCGTCTATGGCACGGCTGGCTGCCTCTGCTCTGTGCAGCCCAGGACTGTGGCACAGCAGGTGAGCTCACAGAATGTGCGATGAGCAAGTGGGCAAAGCTGGATGTTGAGGCCCAAGACTCCGAAAACCCACGGCCAGCTTGCAAGGGGACTGGCTTGGCTTGCAGCTGGCTACCCCTAGCTTCAGTGGGCACGTAGGGAGATCTGAAACAACCAGATGCAAAGCTTTTGTAGCAGCTGAGCCGGCTTGCTGGTTCTGCTGATTCTTGACTGATTGACAAGAGAGACGGGGGTACCTTAAAGGATGTGGGGAGGCAAGGGGTTCGGGCAGGAAGTTTGCTGAGCCTCCTATGAAAAAAATGGACTGGTCAGCCTGATTCGGGAAAACTCAAGCCAGCGGTGAGGAGCCCACTCCTTGGCGAAAGCTGACCCTTCCCCTGAAAGCAGGCCGCACCGACACTGGGGTATTTGCAAAGCAGTGCTGAACATTAGGGAACAGTTAAAATTAATCCTGTGTCCTGCAGCTCCCGAGAAAGCAAGCCAGCCCCACATGTCAATAAATCTAGATCTGTTTGAAGCTAACGTCACTAAATCTTCGTCTTGACTGTTTGCTGGTGGTGTCAAGAGCTGCCCTGGAAGATGAATTTGAGGGGAGGATGAAAAAGGAACCATATTAAACCGCAGCTCTGATAAGTTTAGTTAAGAGGCAGGAGATGTGTCCTTGCCATGACATTCAGTGGCGGATATTTGTTTCCCTTTAAATAATATGCTGTACATCCGTGAGAATGATGGTTTAGGGCTGGCGACATTGCATCTCCACCAAGGTTACTGCCTTCTGGACAAGCAGTCTCTCTCCTTTCTTTCTCCATCCCACACCCTGTCAATAAATATCCACTTGTCTGAGGAAGTGAGATACTGATTTTAGAGCTGACACCAGAGCATCTTCATTTCTTGTGGCAATGAGGCTCAATCCATGTGAGCATGATGGTGGGGGGCGGGCGGGGGCAAGAAATTAAAGGGACTGTCAGAAGCAGTTTTAGTTATGAAACTGTCACATGAACCCCAACAACACCCAGTGGGGAGGTGACAGCAGTTTGAGAATTTCTCCCTCAAAATCCTACATTCACAGGTGAGATACGCACTATCTGGGAATTAGGAACTTTGGGTTTCTCTGGTCTTCCTGCAATCCCTCTCTCTAGTTATTACCTTGTTTTATCCTTATTATAGTCACAGATCTATGACGTAGGACAGAAGTCAGCAAACTTCTTCTGTAAAGATCCATGCAGCCGTGGTGAATATTTCTGGCTTTGCAGGCCACGCGGTCTCTGTCGTAAGTACTTTGCTGTCATTACAGCACAGAAACGGCCGTAGTCTGGGCATAAATGAGTGGGTGTGTCTTTGTTCATTGTCAGTATGGACGCTGAAGTTTGAATTTCACGTAATTTCCCATGTCACTTATTGTTTTGCATTTACCCGAGCATTTAAAGATATATTAAAAACAAATTCTTAGCTTGCAAGCTGTCCAGAAATGGACGGCGGGCTGAATTTGGCCCACGGACCAAATTCAGTTTGCTCACTTCTGACTTAATGATCTTGCCCTGTCCTGATACTTTCCTTTTGTCAGTGTGAAAACGTGGCGATGTCCCCTTTGGTAGGAAGTCACTGACAACCTACAGATTAAGTCATGGTCATATTCAGCTAAGAGATTCACAGGTATCCCCAGCTTTTCAAATCTTTGTGTCATGGCCCTTCACTTTTGCGAAGAACTTGGGTTGGCATCCGTTTCCTCTAGCCAGAAGACCTCGAAAGAAGATTTCTGCTTTTCTGAAAAGGCAGAAAATGAAAACATCCTTCAGCAGTTGTTCTGCAGTCAGCCTGTAGAGGCAGCGCACACCTTGTGCAGCCAGAGGGGCACAGCCACGCTCCTTCCCCCAAACTACACTCTGCGTCTCGGTATGAAGCTGCCCTGGTTTGGAGCTGTACTGTGAGCATCTGTGCTTTGTCTTGATTGATCATGAGCCTCTGTTAGCAAAATGTGTCCTGAGGTATCAAGACAACCTAAGGTGGGCTTTGGGGTCTGGGGATGCTCAACAATCTTTCCATATAAATGAATGGTAATTGGGATCCCTGGGTGGCGCAGCGGTCTGGCGTCTGCCTTTGGCCCAGGGCGCGATCCTGGAGACCCGGGATCGAATCCCACGTCGGGCTCCCGGTGCATGGAGCCTGCTTCTCCCTCTGCCTGTGTCTCTGCCTCTCTCTCTCCCTGTGTGACTATCATAAATAAATAAAAATAAATAAAAATAAATAAAAATAAATGAATGGTAATTGTGTCAGCCCATTTTGGCCTATGAAAGTTTTCATAGGAATAGCTCCACCTTGGGGTAGCGAGAAAACCTGTAATGGGTATGGATTAACGAGTTCGGGTCACGAGGCACACAACCCAGTTTCCCCACACCAACCCTCCCACATCGCTTACTAGCTATGTGTCTTCCCATTGGTCACTCAACCTCTCCGGGCACCAGTTCCCTTTTTTTTTTTTTTAAATGCAGCAGTGAACATTTTACTTTGCTTCCCTATCTGACACGACTATCATATAGACCAAAGAGTTAAGAGACAAAGTTTTTTTTTTTTTTTTTTTTTTTAATTTTTATTTATTTATGATAGTCACACACAGAGAGAGAGAGAGAGAGAGAGGCAGAGACATAGGCAGAAGGAGAAGCAGGCTCCATGCACCGGGAGCCCGACGTGGGATTCGATCCCGGGTCTCCAGGATCGCGCCCTGGGCCAAAGGCAGGCGCCAAACCGCTGCGCCACCCAGGGATCCCAAGAGACAAAGTTTTTAAAAACAACAAATATGAATGTCAGTCTTTGGTATTATTCTCCCTACTTCACTGCTGCAGCTATGATCATTGTTCATATTTTAAAGGATTATACCACCTGGATTTCAGCTGCGGAAACAGAACCAGAATTTGAATTGTACAAGGAAGACAACAACTATTTTCATTTTTTGTCTTAGACTCTGGGTTGGCCGGGTATTTTGGAGCCTCTCCCGGGGCCCTTTTGGCTTTTGCTCCCAGGGCACCCAGACGCTCAGCCCCAGTGAAACAATCACGTGCAGTTCGACCTGGGGCTCTCCTCAGAAAGCCTTGTCTCCTCCCTGTGTCTCCGATCCCAGCTAGCCTTTGAGGCCCACCTGAAGTGCCACCTTACCCAGGAGGTCCTCCCTGGGCTCCTCAACCCCCCCGCCAGGACTGTCCTGTGTAGACAGCTGGACTCTACCCCGGTACCACAGCTCTAAAAAGGTATCCCATTCTCCAAAAGCTCTTAAGAAAAAGAGTCCTGTCAAAGGATGGAAGTCACAGGTCAGTCAAGAAGGAATGCTTTTTTTAGGTTTCAGTGAAGTCATTTACTAGTCTCATGGGCAGAAAGAATCAGCTCTGTAATAAGGGGAGCGGCTACAGAAGTAACTCTGACAGGTGACCTCACAGCACTTTTTTTTTCCCCAGCTACAGTATTCCATCTGTGTAGACTGTTACAGCTTTAGAGTGTTTTCGTATCCACTAGCTTTTTCTTTTCTTTTTTTTAAGGTTTTATTTATTTATTCATGAGAGATACAGAGAGAGGCAGAGTACACACAGAGAGAGGCAGAGACACAGGCAGAGGGAGAACAGGCTCCATGCAGGAAGCCTGATGTGGGACTCGATTCCAGGACTCCAGGATCATGCCCTGGGCCAAAGGCAGGCGCTCAACCGCTGAGCCACCCAGGGATCCCCCTGCTAGCTTTTTCTATCCTTGTTACAAACTGTTGGGATATGTGGAACGATATTCTAATTCCCTTATCTTATCTTTCCTTCCCAGAATGCATTGGTGGAGCAGGGTTTTTTGAGCAGGGGAGTCGGTTACCACATATTTTCAGCTTCTCTTCTGCTCATACGTCCATTCTGTAAATATGTATACAGAGTGTTGGCTTATTTAGTCAGTCTGTGGTGGGGAGACCAAGCGTATTACTGATTCCTGGGCTGTACTCCTTGGCCTAAACACCTTCAGTAGCCCCTCATTGCTCACCTAATGAAGTGTGAACTCTTTGGGTTGGCATTTTAGGTTCTCAGTAATCTGCTTCCAGCCTTTCCCGCCTCACCTTCCCTCTCAGAGGACGCTGCCTGCCTCTCCTTTGCCCAGCTCACTCCTTCATCCTGTGCCCATCTCCCTCATCTAGGATGTGCATCTGCCACTTCCCTGCATTTTTCAATGTATCTTCAACTTTCTCTCTCCAAAGGTGATTTCCTCTTAGCCTGTCATGATGCATGTGTGTTTTCTGCTCTTTAGACACAGGCACCTGGATGGCTCAGTCAGTGTCAGTTAAGCATCTCACTCTTGGTTTCAGCTCAGGTCATGATCTTGGGGTCCTGGGATCGAGCCTTGCATCAGGGTCCATGCCCTGGACAGACAGATTCTCTGTCTCCCTCTCCCCCTTCCTTATCTCCTCTCTCTCTTAAACACACACACACACACACACACACACACACACACAGACACACACACACACCAAATAAACAAAACCCACAGAAAAGCAAAAAACAAATTTTTGATCCTTTCTCTCATGCTATTGTCTTTCTCTTCTTCATTTATTTGAAGTGTCCACCCGCATCTGTCACCTGTAGGTGATGACTAAGGTCATAAGTTCACGATACCCTATCCCCTGAAAGCCAGATCTGCCCCCAGCATTTGTTTTTGTAGGACTCGTGGGCTATGAATGCTTTTTACATTTTTGAAAGTTGGAAGCATCTTAAAAAGAATAATTCTTGACACATGGAAAATACAATAAATCCACATGTCAGTGTCCATAAATAAAATTTTGCGCAGAGCTGTGCCATTCACTTTGGTGGTGTTGATGGCTGCTTTGGTGCTACAGCAGAGTTGAGTAGTTCCAAGAGACCATGCGGCTCTTCATGGTAAAAATTTGCTGACCCCTCTGCTAAGACATTGATGGTAACTTCTGTGCATTTAGAAAGATACTAGTTAGGTACCACCCTTGGGAGAATTGAGAAAGCAGTCACAGAAAGCACATTGCATGATTTAGATGGAAAACTTCCATTGAAAAGAACTGGCCATCTCTCCCTTATCCCTTAAACCTTTGTCAACCGAGTCCTGGAGCAGGCCTGCCTCTCCCCTGAGCTGTGTCCTCGGAAGCCCTCCTGTGACTCCTCAGTCATGGTATCGAGTAGGTGCTTCTGGGTCTTTATCATTTCATCCTCTCTGCCCCATTTCACCCTGTTGCCCAGCCTCTCATTCCTGAAATTCTGTTTTCTGCTCATGTTGACACTGCGATCTCTCCTTTTCTGTCTCATCATCTGTCTTCCCTTCCCATTCATTAAATAGAGGTCTTTTTTTTTTTTTTTTTTTTTTTAGTTTTTAAAGCTTTAGGTTTCTAAGCCCCCCCCCCCCCTTTTTTACACAGTCTTTTCAGCAAAACCGTGAATACAGCTACTGTCTCTGCTGATAATTTCCAGTTCAATCTCTCCAAAAACTCTGGTCCTATATTCCCACCTTCCTCCTGGGTATTGTCTTCTCTTAGCTACTCTTCTCTCATTCCCTTAGCACCTGTTCATGGTGCCATCTTGCTCTCACTCCTGGAGGTTCAGAGCCTCATTTATCTCTGACGTGTATGTCCCTCGCTCCACACAGTTCATCATTTGCTTCATCCTTCATGATAATTTCAGCATCATCCCTTCTCACCAATCCCGCACCTTTATTCAGCTCCCCATTATCTTTCTCTTTTCCAGGCTAGACAGGGTCTGTTTTTCCCGGCTCTTTCCCTTCTCCCCTACCTTGCCTGCTGGATGCTGCCTGCTTCTAGCAGACACTTTTGGGGCCCCTGTCCCAACTCCATAGGCTACCTGTGGTTTCAGTCATGGCCACGCCGCACGGTGCCATGGGAGCTCAGACTCTTGTGGACAGTGTCTCACGGCCTGTTATTCTGTGAGGCTTTCTGCCTAAGGACCTTCCCTGGACTGAGCCTGAGAGTCTGTGAGCCTGTGCCTGAGCCTTCAGCCTGCAGTATCGGGGAGCCAGTGGCCCCCACAGGGTCAACCCTCAATCAGTGGGGAACTGAAGCTGATGGTAACCACCTGGCTTCCTGTCCTACACTCAGACAGTTCTGGGGGGACTCCTATCTGCTTCTGGGCATGCTGGGGGAGAAGTCATGCCTCAGTGCCCAAGAGCAGTGACCTTGATAATGCATAATACACCCTGATGTTGGCTTTTCCTCCTCCCCTCTCCCTCTCCTGTTCTCTGTGATCATCTCCCAAATAAACTCCCTGCATCTGTTGCTCATCTCAGGCTCTGCTTTGAGGCTCTGTTTTTGATTCAGACTCAGACCAGCTTTCTGAAAGCGGCTGTCAGACATCTTGAGTGATTTCACAAGCCTTCACAAATAATACTGTGCTGTGAAATCCTAGGCTATCCAGGTTTGATAGTAGCCTATCTTCCCAGCATTTTCTTATTCACTCTTACCCTTTGTTGCGGTCAAACTGAGTTCCTTGAAGGGGAGACTATGTCTTGTTCATCTTTGTTTCCATTATTTTGCTCGATACCCAAGCAAAAAGGAGGAAAGTAAATATAAATGATATGTTTAGTGAATGAATGAAGGAATGGATGAATGTGTTTATCCTCATTTGTTCATCCTTCAAGGCTCTTCTCCTCCTTGTTGCTTAGGAGTAACTTTTCCCTCCACTAAATTTACCAAACACTGTATCTATTACTTCTGTATGGTGCTTTTGCTTTCTACCTGGTATTTATTTACAAGCCTTAGCTACTAAAATGCAAATTCCTTGAGGGAAGTGATCTTTATTTTTCTTTATATTCCCCCATAGAGCTTATGGGTACGTGGATAATCAATAAATGTTGGTGAATGACTGAGAGAATTTCTCACTACTTTTCTAGGCATCCTAGCTCCTCTTGATTTGTTCTATTCTCTGTTCTCCAGACATGTCCCATGTTTTCTTATTCCCATGAACTGAGGCTATTTATTTCTCTCTTGCTTTTTATACATGCTTCTAACAGTGTTTACCTAGTAGAAATCCTATCCATCCTTCAAAACCTAGCTTACCTTTTTTTCATAAAGTGTTTCCCAACCTGCTCCCTCTAGCCTCTCCTTGCACTTCCTGTATGTTATGCATTTGTATTATTCTGCTTTAAGTGGCATAATTTGATTTGGCTTGTTTTCCTTCCTTCTGGGAGATGGGAAGCACTTTCAGGGCAAGACTGGTTACTCCCCTGTTGTATCCAGTAGCTTGCTCAGTGCTCTGTAATCAATAAGTATCTGTTGGAATAAATTAATTTGAATAGGTTAAATTATACCGTCATGCCTTTTCCTCCCTATCTTAAGTGGTACCCCCTGACCTACCTTTGTGTGAATTTTTTTTTGAGTTTCATTTTGGTAATGGAAGAAATATCAAGCAGAAGTAAAGATAGATATCTCGAGCCAGTCAGCAAGATCTACTATGTTTGAATGTGAATATTTGAACATAACTTATAAGAATGCCATTTCAATTATTTGTAAAATATTTAAATAGTATAATCCAATTTACATTCTATCATTTCCAACAGCTGTAAAATTTACTTTACACCAAAGTTAGCTCAATCACTTTAATTCAGTCTGGAAAAACAGTACAAATGAAAGCTTAATTTGTATTTAATCTCCCCTTTTGTTTCTACATTATTGCCTTCGAATCATTCCTTTTAGTGATTGAGATTTAAACCAGAGAGAGGAAAAAGGCATGATGAAATATTTGAGAAGAATATAACCCATAATGAAAAGTTTGGAGTAAATGTTTAAAAATTCCAACTGGCTTTGTTCTTGGGGTTTCAATTCACAGCAATGTCTTTGTTATGAGCCTGTAGTACGAGATATGTGGGTTACTTTGTCAGAATCATAGGACTGTGACTCTCAGGCATTTAAAACCAGGTGATTCATTTGGAGCAGGTTACATTTATATGAAGATTGGCAGGGAATACAAATGTGAGTAATTATTATTTAGTGTGTTGATCATGCTCATATCTTCCTAAATGGCTTTATGATCATTTTGGTGAGTTTTTCTCTCTGAGCTCTGGCAGTCATCCAGCTAATGTCATCAGCAGGGAGTAGCAGTGAGGAGAGAATTGTGGCAGAATTGTGACTAATCATGACTTTCCTGTCCTCTTATAGCATTAGATCTGACATGGGGATGGAGGTGGGAGGTCCAGGGCAAGGGCAGAGTGACCAAGTGGCATGCTTAGAACAAAACCCTTTCTTGCGTCTTTATCTGCCAGTTGGCAGGACTTATGGAAGTGGTGTAGAGACCCCTATGTGTCCTCACTGAGGTCTCTCTTCCATCCCCACGCTCACTGTATCCCTCGCATCCACACACCCCCCCCACCGCCGTAAGCAATGAGATTGAGAGGTATTTTGATGAAGAGAACATGTCAATGAATTAAGCTGATCAGTAAGAAAGAACTAATTGAGTGAAAGAGGGAGGAGAGATGGGGTTCAAGCTCATTTATAGCCAAGAAGCATTACAGGAGACAGTTGCACATTAGAAAAACAAGTTCAGAAGGATGGATGTGATCTCATGGGCCTAGACTCTGAGAGATGGAAAAGCTGAAGAGGAGTTTGATGTAGTTCTGCCACAGATACTCTCAGAAAAGAGGAAAAAGACAAGGTATCTAGGAACCTGCATAACTATGTGGGGTAAGATTTTTAAATGGGTACAATGGTCAGCGCAAAATGAATTCTATTTCTGGAACATGTTCTTTTCTCTTATGTCAGATGATCCTTCTAGCAATTCTGTGATTTTGGTCCAACATTAAGTAAGTGACTCCACTCTCCAGCCGAGGGGACTGAGGCCCAGGAGATTGAGTGGCTTGTCTAAGGTCACACTGCTAATACAAGCTGGAGTTAAGTTTCAAAGAGACTCAGGTATTTTGTCTCTAGAATTGAAAGCTTTTCCTGCAATACTGTACAATGCTGTGCTGTACAATGTTGGCAAAGCATTTAATAGTGTTGTCAGATGATCCAAACCACCCAGTGAGCTGAGGTTTGTGAAATGTAGATAACAAATATGTAAAAGTATGTAGTAATGACAGAGGGTAAGTGATGGAAGGTTAGTTCTCCTACTCTCTTCACTGTGGTAAATGGGAAGATGCACAACTGCTCCATTCACACTTTGGCTTCCTTCTTTTCTATGGATTCGGTTCCATGAGCTCAAGGCTACCATGGGCCATACACATGCGTGACATATGCAGGCAGACAGGGAATATAATCTTGAGTAATTACTCAGCATCAGGTCCACATGCCTCTAGAAGCTTTGGCATGCCAGTGTCAACTCCTTGACCATCCACCACCCCGGTCCCCTTGGACAATGGTTGCAGCTGTCTAGATTCACTTGACATCTTTGTGTGTGTTCTAGAGAGGGAGTGGGGAGTAGTGGTTACCTCAGCCTGTCGGTGAAGTGGAGGGTGGTGAGGAGGGCTACTGCTGCCTCTCCAAACTCCTCCATGCTTATTTTGGTGAGATTTACCAAGGTGTAGACATGATATAAATGAGTCTTTTCCAACTTGGAGCTGTTGGTTTAGCAAAGATAACAGCGAACACTTCCATGGTTGGATTAGTGATGGAGAAGGGGAAGGAAGGCTGGAGGTTCCTCCTCTGGAAAAAAAGGCAGAGGTCATTTCTTTCTGGGGAAGAGCAAGTCCTGATAGGGGAACAGCGGTTGGGCCCTGGTGGTGATACAGGATGCCTGAAGAGAAGTGGGTGCCGTGGAACTGGAGTCACCCTGGGGAAGCTCTGATAGGGAGAGGCTGAGGACTTGGAATTCTGTGCCATAAATCCTTCCAGGGGTTGGGGGGAAGGCAATGAAGGCTAGCTTTCTGTTTCTCTCCATTTTTAAGTGTGAAATGAAATGCTTAGACTTATATTTTAGAACTATCAGCCAGAAAGTGATTTTGCAAAAGGGACCAGAAGGGAAAGAAGGCTACAAGTAGGGGCAGCAATGAAGAATCTGGATTAGAAGTTGGGGGAAGAAAGAGAGGTGGAGGAGGAGAGAAAAGGAGAAGGAGCAAAGAGGAACCTCTGTGCCACGATGACAGCAAGAAGAGCTTGAGGGGAGGCTTCTTGCAGGAGCTACCCTGAGGTAGATGCAGGCATAAGCAATAAATAAATAAGAAAATAATCAAAATAAAAAGCAGCAACACCCTCCTCCACCCCACAGAGGAGAGCACTTACCTTGTAGACACCTGCATGAGAGCCTGCAGACCCGAGATCTTGGAAGGGGAAGATCTAAGTTTATAGATCCAAGTTTATACTCCTGGGCCTGAAGTGTGGCCTTGGGATCTGCATTTTGATCATCACCAAGGGGGTTCTGATGCAAGCTGCTGGAGCACTTGATGTTCCCCTTTGGTTCTGACCTCAGGCAAAGATGAACCCCCACTTCATGTCCTTCTCTACGTCACTTTCCCAGGACTTCGTGACCCAACTACCATGCATGCGGGCTCCCGACACACCCGGCACTTGGCAAAGCACATAATAAGCATCAATCCTTTGAATGTATACATCTGTCTTTCTCACACTTTAGAGTGTCAGAATCAGCTGTACTCCACCATCAGTGTTTCCCACTGTAGAGGTCTGGGGTGGAGCCTGGAAATGTGCATTTCTAGTGAGTTCCCCTGTGATCTTCGTGCTGCTGGGCACACTTCAGGACCACTACTCTACCCCAAGGCTGGGGCATGGATGGTTAACCTGTCTCAGCGGTGAGCAAACCTGAGGCTTGCCCAGGATGAATAGTTATCCCAGGGTGGGCTGAGTTGCAATGAGAACCTGTGTCCGTCTCACTCTCCAGTTCACATTCTTTACCACAAGGTCAACCTTGCATCACGCAACGCCAGGATTGGTAGAGCTCATTACCTTCTGGGCTTACAGTCCTCTTCCCTCACTGAGGGAAATGGATTTTCTCATTACTGCTTCCTAAATTTCTTCCTGTAACGTGGGGTCTTGTGCAAAGGGGCTGGCATCAGGCCTAGGCCGGGGAGGCATCTGCTTTCTGGGTGTCATTAGACATCCTCCAAAACATCACCCTGAACTACAGTGTTTCCCTCACCGGGGGTGGCATAAGTCGAAGTTTCTGTTGTTTTCTAGTTAGTGTGTGAGCTCCTGGACAGTGTGGAGCACATCCTATTTGCATTTCTAGCTCTTAAATCTAACCCAGGGCTCATGCTAAATGGGCAGTAAAGATGAGTAGATGAATGAGTGAATGAAATATGCTCCTTGGAGAATATAAATAATTAGATCTATTGACTGGGTTTAGATTAGTCTAGCAGGCCAGCTGGCCTAGAGAGTAATAGGACAGGTAAGTTTTGAATACTTGGAGGTAGCATAAGGAGAAAGTACTACTTAGAAAAGGCAAGGCCAGAGCCTTCCACGATTAGTAGAAATCTGTCGGAGGGGGAGGGGCTGATGATCCAACTGCCCAGATTTTCCATGTTTGGTGGAGCTGCCCCGGTCCCAGGGGTAAGCTGTTTTCTCACTCTGTTCTGGCATGACTGAGACAGAGGGGACCAGTTCTTGGGGATGACACGGAGTTATCAAGGGCCTATCAGGAGTTGAGTACTGGCTTGCAGAGCCCGGGGTTCTGATTCGGCCATGACCAGCTGCCTCTCAGGGCTCTGAACGCTGTCAACTTTGTTCCAGTCCACCTGGTTCCTCACTTGGCAGCTTTTGCTTCCCTATGGCCGATGCTTTCCTTAGTTCTGAGCACCCTCCTGGATGCTTCGCACCTTTTAAAATCCAGACCAGGGTGGTATTTCTGTCACCCTTACCTAGGTCTGCTCTCCAGGATGTTGCTGCCCATCTGGAGACACATCTGTTCCCCTGGTGACTACTAATAGTGATGACCTTCAGGTCATCAGGTGAATGCTCAACCCACAACCCACCAAGGTGTCCCATTCTGGCCACACTTCACAATATCCTAATACGATGGCTGTGCATCCTGTGAGTTGAGTCATGCAAGGTGTCAGGTGGTGTGAAGAGTGGGTTGGTGTTTTCTCATCAGGGCCAGTGAGGGGAGTGTAGCGTAAGGCCAAGAGAAGGGACAGGACTCCTCAACCCCCACTTGGCTTCTGCAGAATCTTGCTGCCACTGGCTCCGCTTGCAGACTCTTTTCCCCTTGGAAATTTCTTCTTCCTCCACTCGGTTCCCACCCCACCGTGAGGCTAGCAACACTCTAATTATCAGCCACCTCGAGCCCTGGGACCTGCATCAGCAGTCTGGCATTCACGATGGTCATTACTGCCTCAGATTCTAAATAACATGGTTGAGCTGATAGAAAATGCTAGTGAGGTCCCTATAGATGTCACTGCTTGTGGCTGTGCTGATATATATGTGCCTGTTTCCAGCAGAATATAAAGTCTGTGGGAGGAGACTGGGAAGAGTCAGAGGAGATCCAAGGCCTCCTGCCCTTTTGTTGGTCATTTTCACATGAGGACATGGGGTTTGGGTGCCTTGAGATTGTTAAGAGAAACCATTGGAGTTCAGAATTTGGGGGGTAGCGGGTGGGCTTTCTTTATCTTTTCCCTGTTTGGTGATTCTCAACTCTGAATGTACCTTTCTGTATCCACATGCCACGTTGATTTACTTTTTCCATTTCTTGGAATGATGCAAAATGTCTGGGTTATGAAGAATATGGGACTGTATTTTCTGCATTTCCTTTATTGAGAATCAGAAAGTTACTTGAACAAACAACTTGTTTGCCATTCATCCTTATAATGTCCTCTTTTGATTAGCTGCTTCTACACATGTGATTCTGAAGAGAAATACAGTTTCCATGAACCCAGAAATACTCCTTTAGATTTGTGCAGCACATAGACTATTTAAGTCAATTAAAAAATTAAAAAAAAAACCATTGATGTGTGTCACCCTGATTCATTTGTGTGCATGTCATCAGTGTCCAGCGAATACTATGCATTTCTTCCAGTCATTGTTAAAACCCAATGTATGGAAATAGTGTTTATACCAGCAGCTGTTACAGATCTGGGGCTATGGATTAATGTCAGCTTCTGAATGTAGAGTGCTTTAGTTAATTCCACCCAAGGACAGATGATATCATCTAGGAAGAAGGAATATATTAGAAACTGTCAGCCAGAAGGTAGTAAAAGGAGGTGATATGTTATAAGGAGTACTAAAAGGTCATTCAAAGAAGAGATATTGCTAATAACTCAATTAAAATTTTCACGCTGACATTTTACAAATTTCTGTGGAAGCCCTAAAACATTTTCAAAGCTAGCTAAATTCATACCCTACATTGGAAAAACAGGGGTCAAATAGGATTCACACAATTCCTTTGTGAGGTGAACAAATTGGGATAATCTCCTTTTCCAGGAAGTTGTGGACAACTGGTGCAATGTGACTCCTTTGACATCTAGGCGAGAGAGGGGAATTTTTGCAAGTACATACTTTCCTGGGGGGGTTATACCCTTTCCTCTCCTAGGTTTTGAGGCAGGGCAACCAACTCATTCTGGCCCTTGACTTTGAGGAAAGCAGCACTTGCCACCCTGGTGCTTCATTATAGTTATTTTCTGTATTTTGCTGCCTGGAAAACAAACAAAAAAATCCATCCTCTCCCTGGGAGCCAAGTGGCACAACAAAGAGTGGGGAGAAAGGTTGAACTTGCACTTGGAATAGAAACGCTTCCAGACCAGGTGATGAGATGCAGCTGCCATGGCTCGGCAGTCAGGCTGCCAGGACAGAAAACACGGGAATGGCAGGGTGTGTGGAAGGTCAGCTCACCCATTTTCCTGCTGTCCTGTTTGGAAGGGGGGTGTGTTTTCTTGAAGATATCCTCACCTAGAGTCCACCTGGCTTCTCCTGGCAGCTGTTTCTATTGTTCAGTCACTGCTAAGGGTCTCTTAGTTCTTCTTTTTGTCCATTGAATGTGAGCATAGTTCTTTTCTTGGTATTTTTTCCCGTAGTCCTGGAGAGGAAGTGACCAGTGTGCAAGTCTTTATGTATGTATCTGAGTATTCAGTAATTGCTTTAGCTGCCTGCGGTATGCTTGGTGCTAAGGATGTGGTGGTGAGGAGAAGGACACAGGCTGCTGCCCTCATGGAGCTTACGGTCCAGTGGAGGTGAGGGTCCTCAAAGAATCACACATGGCATCACTGAGAAACAGATGTTCAGGCATAACTGGGGTAGGGGCTGGGGAGGAGAAGGCTATGGGGCTGTGGTGACACCTAATGTTACTGAAGGCGCTCTGGAAAGGTTTCCCCTGATGAAGGGATTTCTCCCAGGGTGCTGAAGGAGGCAGGGTTGATTAGGAGAGGAGAGAGGGAAGGACATTGGAGGCAGAGTGAACAGCCAGTGAAAGATTCTTGGCTGGATGGAGTTTGGAGGTTACGAGGCATTGGGAAGAGGCCTGTGTGGTTACAGGGAACGAATGACAGGGACAGAGCTGCGCCTGGGAGGTGAGTGGCACCAGTCCGTGAAAGGTCTTAGAAGCAGCGGTAAAGTGTTTGACTTTTAAAATGTTTAATAATCGGGATCCCTGGGTGGCACAGCGGTTTGGCGCCTGCCTTTGGCCCAGGGCGCGATCCTGGAGACCCGGGATAGAATCCCACGTCGGGCTCCCGGTGCATGGAGCCTGCTTCTCCCTCTGCCTATGTCTCTGCCTCTCTCTCTCTCTCTGTGACTATCATAAATAAAAAAAATAAAAAATAAATAAAAAAAATAAAATGTTTAATAATCATGAAGCCTGCATTCAAGGCCAGCCAGACCCAGGCTTCCTCTCCTTCCCAGTTCCTACGTAATCCTGATTCATTTCCTCTTCAACTCTGGGAACCTGTATTGCAGCTGAGATTTCAGACTGCCTTTTTAATTTTTTTTTTTAATTCTGTCTTCAAAGGTGGGGATCAATGTAGAACCCACAACAGCAACGTTAGAGTGCCTAGAGGTTTGCTCGGGGTATCTCAAACGGGGCATCTCAGAGTCAGAGACCATTGCCTGCTTGATACACGCATGGAGAGGGAGGGAGAGATGTCTTTGCTTTGTGCTGTGTACGCAGGAGGCACTTAATAAATGCTTGCTGGTGAATCAGAGGTGACACCCGGCTCTCAGGAATGCAAAACTAAGTTTTATCTGTTCCAGCCATCTGAACATTGTTCGCAAAGAGGGCCTGGGGAGGAAGGCTGGGCACAGCTGCATCTGCTCCGCTGTTCTGTACGTGCGCTTGGGCCACCTGATGCCACCTCCACAATGGCACATTTGTCTTGTTAAGTGTAAGCCAACTCCTCTCCCTCTTCTGGGCCCTCCTGACGGTGGCTGTGGAGGACAGGGACATGCAGTGAAAGCCCAGTTAATATGGTCTGTAAAGGGAGGTGGTGGCTGCTGGGGAGAGCTCAAATGAAGATAAATGCATTGTTAAGTTTTTATGGACCAAGGCCGCGCTTTCATTAAGGGTAATTTACATAACATAACTAATGCTCAAGGCCAAACAGTCCTTGTGGCCCAATGACAGCCCCTGACAACCCATGGACAGCAAGGCCTCCTGCAGAATTCCTCAGGTCAGGAAGCTGCCTCCTTCTCCTTGCTGGCTCAGCAAGCTGGTTGCTCGGAGGAGCTCTCTCTGTGACCTCTTGAGCTACATGCCAATGACATCAGAGCTCTCCATCCTTCCTTGCAGCACACCAGCTGAGCACTCTCCAGGCAGAGCTCACTTGCCATGTTCGTTCCTCTTTCCCCAAAGAGTTCCTGGTGTGAACCCTCCCTCACTACTGGATGGGAACTTTCTAGGGTTCATCTTGGCCCAGTGAGGGGTTCCTGGTTCCCCACGAGGGTTGAATGAAGTAGGCCCTAGGTTAAGTCACTGGAAGACATTGGAGCATGAAGAGTAGGTTATCATTAGAGCTGCCTGTGTTCCTCAGCAACACTCCTCGGAGGTGAGGATGTCTGATGGCATCCCTGGTGTGTTCAGCAGTGGCCTTTGTCTGCACCCATCTTCATTACATGTTAATATCACGAGAGACACTTTGAGGTCAGCTCCTCCACCTTGCACGGCAAAGCAATTATCATTTCCTCTCACTGCAGGGGTGACTGTTAGGTATCACATGATGGATTTTTGCTGGTAATCAGAACTTTCTGCCCATTGGTCTTCAGAACATACTTTTGTGTTGACATTTACAAGGTATGTGTCAGACAGAGCCAAGGAACGGAGTGAGGGAATGAAAGGGGGAGAGGGGAAGAGGACCATTATATTCAATTTAATGATGACAATTTTCCTACATTTACAACTTCCAGAAGTAAGAGACAATAGATGTGTGTCTTCTGCTTGCATGCACACTGAAGGAGATGACACGGAGAGATTCTGTTAGCGGGGATGGTGATCTATTACATTAATGATTTCATTGCTCGCCAAATAAAAGAAAAATCTCACCATGGTGGGGAGCCCTGTCCTCATCAAGGGCCCTGTTCATTGTGAGGCATTTGTTGTTAATTAGAGGAATTGTGACCTTCTGTAAGCTGGTTTTGAATTTTTTTTTTCTTGGTTACCTTGACAGTCTGGTTCTTCCCAGTGTATAGGATATGTATAAGCATTTGTATGTCTACTGTTGAAGCTCATTAATGGATTTGAAGTACTTTTAGATTTGGGTCACTGGGTGTTGAATTACTAGAAAATTTATAGAGTTCATTGAAAGCTCCCCTCCGCCATTATGTTAGTGAGTAGGACTGCATGTGTCTATGTGTGTGGGTGCTGTGTGGCAAGGGTGTTATCATGTGATGTGTGGATAATTTGAGCAAATCCTCAGTACTATGCATGGGAAGTTTAAGCTGAGATGGGATCCTGTGGTCTAGGTGGAATCCAAGGAGTCATTTGATCAGGGCTACAGGAGACTGAATAATAGGAATTATGTCCAAGGTCTTAGTGGGAGCACAGCACCAGGTGACAAGTGCTGTGGTCCAGGAAAGGCAGGTGGAGAACCAAGAACGTCAGAAGCTGATAGGACTTGGATGAGAGATCATGCATTGGTTTGTGTCTAGACCTAGAGCCAAGGGTGTTGGAAGCTTCTGGATTGTGTTTTTATATGAGTCTGACTGTGGTTGCTTAAAGGAGTAATGCAGGGCCTGACTGGAAGGGCATGACTTCCACCTACTTATGCTGTGTAGTCTGCTTTTTTTCTAGTAGGCTAGCCAGATTTCCAAAGTAGTGGACTAATGTTTGTACAGTAGAGTTTAGGGGCCGGAAGGGACATTGGATATTATGGAACTCATGAGGTCAGAAGATCTGGAGGGGACATCAGGTCTACTCCAAGCCCTCTTAGGGCATCACCAAGCTTCTTTATGCAGTGATGCTGCCACAACATCCTATGTCCAGTTCTTCTTTTAGAGGATTTTGCAGAAGCTGGGCTGTTTGTACACCTAGAAGACCCATTTCATGAATGTGCTGGCTAACTTTGGAGCTAGGCGCATTTTGGACATGGTCCTCTTAGATGTTAATTTTACCTGCGAGTTGTGTGACTTCACCTTTACAGGTATCAAGCTTTTCATCAGTAAAATGTTAGAAGGTCCCTGGGGACCCTTTCCACTCACGTATCTTATGTTCGGTAACTATTGCTATGTATCTAAAAAGGCCCAGTTAGAACCTCTTGGTGTACCCATCCATGTAATTAGAGTCAGCCTCATAGAACCTATGCAAATAGAACTGATACTAAAACTGCTTCTTCACCAACCTGAAGGATTCCATGGAAGAGTTCTCTAAGCTATAAGCTCAATTTCTTAATCTTTTTCACACCTCTAAAGCCATCCGATTGTCTGGTTGATATTTGGTGTTTAATAAATTGGGACTGAGTATGGGTAAGTGATGTTGAAATTTGGGTAAGATGTACTCTTTCTACACTTTAGTGACTTAACATAGACACAGCATAAGCACCTACGTCTAAGACATGTCTCTTCAAAAGAAACTCATCAACTCCCCTGAAGCAGTGACCAAATCTTAGTCACCCATGGTTCCCAAGTGCCTGCTATACTATATAGTCACATGGAAATTGTTTAGAAATGTTTGTTGAATAGCTAAGCAAATACAACTAAAACCTGGAAGATGAGTAGTTGGACTTTCCAAGGTGAACTGGGAAATAGGTAGAGTACAAAGTTGGAAAAAGAGGGAGAAAATTTGGTGGCATTATGTTGAATTTGGTTTTCTTGCCTTATCTAAGCTGTAGCTTTGTTCTCATCCCACATACCAAAAAGTGACAACAGGGAGGCCCTATCTACTTGTTGACATGGTCTGCAAATGGCTACCAGCCCAGGACAAGATAAGTACAGGGACGGAGCATAATTAGTTAGGAACTTTCATAGTAATTGGGCACTGCCCGACACCCAAGCATGTGATAGCTAGATTCCTCTTGTTAAGCAGCATACAGACCAGTTCAGCTGTTGTCTGACTTACATAGTGAATCACATGTGGTGTGTGTTGCATTCTGATCATGCATGGTAGGACCATGGACTGGTCTAGGACACATGGGAGAGACACAGTCCTTCACTACATCACTGGAAAGAAGCAGGCTGAAATACCTGGTTGTATAATCTAGTAATCATAGTTATATAAAAATATTAATGATACTGTTATCTATAGCTATTTCTGACTTATTGTTATCACATATTGTCTGTGCTATTGATTTGAGGAGGACTGAACCAGCCATGCCCTGTTAGTCAACCAAGCTGAGTTATAACCTGTGTGACAGTGTTTTGCTCTATTTAAAACTAGCTAGTCTTGCATGGCTATTTAACTTGCTCCTTTGGCCTCATTAATATCATCCTGTAATCAAGTGAGCTAATTAAGCTATTTTCTGTCCACTGATCAGAGAATATGAAAGCTTGAGGTGACTCTAGCCATCCTCTAATATAACTCCTTCATTCTTTTAGAGGCAACCAAATCTCAGAGGGGTTAAATAATACGTCCCAGGTCTCACAGTTATTTAGCAAAACAATTGAGACTAAGGCATAGAGTCCTTCACCCTCTAGGTCATTGTGTCTTTCCACTTCACCTTGAAGTTCAATAAAATCCTTTCAGATTTTGCAATATTCAAGGTCTAGCTCTGTTGCAGTAAGTCCACTATTTGATAGTGGACCCAGAATGGGCAGATTTTGTTTACCAAGTGATTACAGATGGTTTATCTTTAAGAAAACTCAATGTTTGAAGTTATGAACAAGGGAAACAGAAGAGGTGATTTATATATAAATATGCATACGGGGGATCCGTGGGTGGCTCAACAATTTGATGCCTGCCTTTGGCCCAGGGCGTGATCCTAAAGTCCCAGGATCGAGTCCCACATTAGGTTCCCAGCATGGAGCCTGCTTCTTCCTCCTCCTGTGTCTCTGCCCCCCTCCAAATAAATAAATAAATAAATAAATAAATAAATAAATAAATAAACAATCTTTAAAAAATATGCATACATAACATGAAACATATATATAGCATTTTATAATCATATATATAAATATATAAATAGAATAAATATGCAGTCCTATAACAGTACTTACTGAGTAGAAGGGTGTTGAACCCTATTCATTTTAGTTCATTATATACATACATACACATATATATGTTATATATGTATAGTTCTATCATTATATCCCTAAATGAGGTTGAAGCTTCACATGAAAGTGTATATTAATGGAAAAGCAGGTTTCAATGTTGGTCCAACGTGGGTGTTGGCAAAAGTATGATCCATAGGTCATAGACCTGCCTTCTGTATTTATAAATAAAGTTTTATGGTCAAATAGCCATACCAATTCATTTACTATCATCTGCACCTACCTCCTTGCCATTAACTTCAATCTGAGTAGTCGTGACAGATCCTTTGTGGTCTGTAAGAACTGAAATATTTGCTCTCTGGACCCTTACATAGAAAGTTTTCTGACCTATGGTTTGGATGCATCTTTCTTTTATAATTCTGATTCTACCAAGCAAGGTTCTTGATTTGGAATCCCACCTGAGTTCTTATCAGAAGGAATTTAATCAGCTTGTTCAGAAGCCTGTTCTAAGATCCTCTCACCAGCTGCCAGTTCTTAGTCTACAGAGGATCTCCTGGTGATCCTGAGAGAATGACATTAACTACCTCTGGAACAAACATTCAATCTTTCTATTTTTTTCCCTACTTTCTTGGGAGAGTAATAAATATAGTCAACGACTCTGGATTCTATTACTATGTAAGAGCTCTTTAAAAACATCTAACCATCTGCTTAATGGCCAATAATATGTTTCTAATGGTCACTCTCGATAAGACACTTTCAGTTCACTATTGTATAATAGTCATCTGACAGCCAAGATGCTCCTGAAGTAATATGATCAAAGGCCAGTCCCCAGATCTGTAGTGGCAGAGGCTGCTGGAGATAGTTCTAAAGAGAAAAATAGAGACATCCTGACGGTTTCATGTGGAAGCTCTTCTGTTTCATGAAGCCCTGGGCAATAATGAGTGCATGGTCCATGAGTACTTTAGACTATAGACATAGAACTTCGATTTTTTTTTTTTTTTTGGCATTGACATGTCCAGGTACAGTTGCAACTGGAGGTCAGCTTAATTAATATCTGTCCTCTCATTTGAGATGACATACCCTGAACTGTTGTCACTAAGAATCCTACATCCTGGGTCTGGGCCCAGCAGCTGGTGACAGCTTGGCAAATTATGAGTTTCCTAGCTTTAAAACAGACTAAATTGCAGACAAAACAAGCCATTAGCTGAGTAAATACTGTATCTCTGTTTGGCTTCTGTAAGAAGAAGGAGATTAGCACGAGTGTTTAGTGTTCATAATTATTAGTAGGAGGCAAATAGTAGGCTCAGGCTGGCTGGAGATTGTTTCATTATATCCAATTAACACCCACTTGATTATTCTTAATTACTTGTGCCTGATGACAGAGGAGTGAAGATGTCATACTTCAAATGTACTAATAGCAGCTACATCATCAATATACGTGTATTTGTAATATCATATGCTGCTTGTTTTGGGGTGGCTATTTCATATGATCTCAGAGGGATAGAAAATGAAATGTCCACTTGTCAAGATTTTAGTAAACACTAGGGGGAACTTAGATGAGATGCAGAAAAATAAATATTAGGATAAAAATGGGTTTTTCTATAGCAGTATGGTTCGGAATTTTCTTTCCTTTTTTTTTTCTTTTTTTTTTTTTTTTGAAAATGCCTCACTACCCGTTTGTTTGGGAATTCCTTTTCATCTTTTCTGTGGGCCCAGAAAGTTAGACAGTATCACAAAGATCAATAATTATAAATAGGAGCATCTGAATGCGAACTTTCTGAAAAAGGGTAGGGCGTATGTATGGTAAGTGGTATGAAACAGAAATCCCCACTTGACAGGGGTTTGTGGAGGTGTGAGAAGCTGAGGCAAGATCAGCCTTGGTGCAAGAAATGTAGTGACCAGCATGGTGGAGCACATGAGATATTAGCAAGTGATGTAATCTCAGAAGCAGGTATGGAGGTGAGGGTGCTAAATACAATGAGCCACGTTTTCTTAGATTTAAACCCCAAATTGAGACCCCTCTTAGGAATACTAGAACTCGTCTTTCCTTTCTTAAGCTCTTAGGGGAAAAAATGAGGTGATTCTTCCCCTTTAGTTATTTCCTTGGTTGAGAAGATTTGCCATTATAGCAAACCTGGGAGGAAGTCTTCTCTTTTTTGAATAGAGTTTCTTACAGTCTTGAGTTGCCCCTCCTTGCTTGCTTGTGGTGCCAAGAATCTTGCCTGGAAAAAATTGGATTGCTATACTTTTTTCCTGGATCGAGTTTAGGTATGAAGTCATTCTTAGGTAAAGAGGGAAGGGACTTGGCAGCAGGAGAGAATGGTGAGGTTTGGTGGTTGTGCCAGAACATTCTTAGACTGGCAACTTGCTTAATCAGATCTGGACGTGTAGCGGCGGCACGTTGGTACCAAACATAATGTCAGCTCTCAAAGTCAGTGAGCAGTTAGGGACTGAGCACTTGCTTGTGCACAGCATCAAACCAGACACATGAGGGGATAGCTATGGCCAAACGCTTCCTGGCTGGGGAGACAAGGCTTGCCTATGATGTGGTTGTGTTTAATTAGTTGCTAAAGTGCTGTGGTTCAAACTAAGGGCTGTAGACAGTCTAGCAAGGAGGGCTGTGTGGGCCAGGGAAGACTAAGGCTTCAGAGTGGAACCTGAAGGGTAGTTAGACTTTAGCTACTTGGAGGATGTTCCAGTTGTTCCTGGTTCAAAGGCTGGTGGGAGAAAAACCTATTCCATGTAAGCAGAAACATGGCTCCCTGGTTGATGCAGACTGGTCCAGGTTCATGCTTAGGTCCAAGGACCAGAAACCTAAGGACATCTCATGGTGAATAGATGTGGGGCTGAATCTTGATGTAAGGCCATCTCAAGGAGAGAGCCCCAAGGAGATGGAGTTAATGAGGATTCCCTGGGATCCATTTCCATTATGAAGGAAGAGACATTAGGCAATCTGTTAAAGTCAAAAATTCATAAGTGTATTTAAAGATTTAAGGCTAAAATGGAATATCTTAGGCAGTCATTTGAAGTCTCTCTCTATATGTGGCAGCTGGTATTTAAAAGGCACACAAAACATTTAAAAATGACCTCGGGAAGAGTGTACCCTGCCCTGAATAATAAAGGGGTAATATCGGGGAATGAAGTGGTGTCAGGGTGTAATCGATTCCAACCTGACAAATGATGGTAAGGGCCGTCTTTGCTGCTGATGTGGGAGTCTAATACCAGTGTTCTCTGAGTGGACAGAAAGGGTTGTTTGGAAAGTTGTGGGTGAGTCATGAAGTTGTTTTGATCTTGGTAGTTTTGGGGTGTGTGTGTGTGTGAGAGAGAGAGAGATGGCGAACGGGTCTGCATAAATGGTTCACAGACCGTGACAAGATTGACCTGGGGTACACAGGTAGAGGCTGGGAGTGCCAGCTGGTTGTGGTGTAGAGCTTGTATAGTGTAGTAGAGCACCTGACCCCATGGAGAAAGCTGTCAGGAGGCTGTTGAAAGGATCCTAGCCTTCTCCACGTGGAGAAACAAGGATGGATTCCATTTTGGTCACTACTGAGATGCGTCTCTTTGGTCTTTGATACCAAAAGTGTGGTCCATAAATCATCTGCATCTCTTGGGAGCTTGTTGGAAATGCAGATGCTTAGGCTCCACTCCAGATCTGCTGGAGCAGAATCAGCATTTCAACAAGATCCCCAGGTGATCTGTAAGCCCACTAAGTCTATAAACATTGCTTCGGACTTCACTGCTCATTTCTTGAACCATACCTGGTCCCGGTTTTGTCTTTTAATAGCCAAACTAGGGGACTGTGAGTCAGTCATCTCCCCGAGTCTGTTTCTTTTCCTCTAACTTGGGGATATGTATGCCTGCCCCACCTACAGCCAAGACCTTTATGATGATTAAATGAGATAAAGCAAGAGAAAGCCCTTTGCAATGGTTAAGCCCTATCCCAGTGGTTGGCATCAATAGCTGCCATTATAATCACCTAAGGAGCTTGAAACAAGATGCCAGTGTTCAAACTCCACTGACTTCTGTTTTAATTGGTCTAGGGTGGAGCCAGCCCTTGTTACTTTAAAAAAACAAACCAACCTTCTACCCCCTCTTTTGATTCTCATGGACAGGAGCCAGGGTTCAGCTCTTGTTCAGATCTTAATTGTTTGTATCCTCTCAACTTCTGTTCCAGAACCTTCAGAAGGGTTGGTGTGCCTGGCAGTAGAGTAGGATGTGGGGTGAGTGGTCAGTTCCTACCAATAGGAACTCCTCTGTGGAGGATGACCAGCGTATCCTATTTCTCCAGAAATGCCACTGCTGGGAGCATTTAACTTGCACGTCTGACTTGTCATCCTTAAGCCCTACACGTGTGTGTTCATGTCCGGGTGCACATTGAGCACTGTGAGCATTTGGAGGGCAAAGCCTGCTCTTCACTTGCCACCTGCTGCTGCCGGCATCTCACCCCAGCAGGGAGGGCGTGTGTGAGGCAAGGCCGTGGGGCTGAGGAGCAGGAGACCTAGGTTGGCTGCTAACACCTTCTTATTGGTTTTCCTTGTCTGAATGACTTGGACAGTTGTAGTGAGAAGCATTTAAAATCAAGATAATTATATGTGAAAGCACTTTACAAACTATAAAACTCTATAAAAGCGTACAAGTGTGGTTAACTTTGAGTGCTGGAATCACATAAGGCAAGAATACTGACTTTCATGGCAGGAGTTGACCCCAGATGGAGGCGCAGCCTCTCAACCTAAGAGCGGTTAACATTTGGTGAGTGCCAATGCTGTGCATTTTCATTTACACCTTCAACAAATAGTTCCCGAGCATCTGGGATGTTCTAGGTGTTGAGAAACAGCAGTGACTAAAACAGGGAAAAAAAAAAAAAAAAAAGACCAGAAATCGAATGTGCCCTCACACAGCTTTCATCGTCCTGTGTGATGTGTTGGAGAGACACGATGAATGTGCATCTATGTGAGGAGCGGTGAGGGCGAGGAGGGCAGATAGAGCATGGTGAGGGCAACGGAGGATAAGAAGGTGGCCAATGCGCTTCATCAAGGGACCTCAGGGAAGGCTGGTCTGATGAGTGAGTGGCGTTTCAGCAGAAACCTGGAGGAGGTGAGGGATGATGGTCTATGGGTCTTTGGAGCCACATCCAAGGCCTTGGCGGGGAGCTTGCCTGGCACCTGCGTGGAGAGGTGGGTGAGTGAGGGCATTGCTGTGAAGTCAGGAGCTGTTCCAGAGCTGGGGCATGCAAAGGCTTTTAGGCTCTGGCCAGGATTTAGAGTTTTCTTCTGTATTAGAAAACACTGAAAGGCACTGAGCATGATTTTCTTAAGTTAAATCTCATATCGATCATGGTGGCAGTGGTGTGCAGGGGAACCAGCAAGGGAGCTGACATTGCAACTGTCAAACCTGAGAGTTTGGGTTGGGATGGATCCGGGGTGGTTGCCATGAGGGTGGCGAGGCATGGTCACATCCGGGTGTCTAGAAAGAAGAAGTGGAAGGATCTGCTGATGAGAAGCACTGTGTGAGAGACACAGAGGGATGGTTGGAAGAATGGAGGTACCACTTATTGGTGTGAATGAGTGGGTTTGGGCTAATCACGAGTTAAGTTCTGGACTTGTTAAATTTGACATACCTCCTACCCATCCAAGTGGCCATGTCAGGATGGTAAGTGAGGTGGGAGGCTTCTCTGGGAAGGAGTCAGGCCTAGGAATAGAAATTTGGGAGTCTGTCAGTGTGTAGGTGATACTTTAAGTCATAGGTGGATGAGATCCCTCTATGTGCCCTGGATACAGGGAGGAATTCCAGTGATGGGGGTGATCGGTGGGTTTTGGTGAGTGTGGGTATTCCTGGAATACAGTCCGCTGTAATGATCTCTGATTCCATGTAGCGCACTTACTCACCATGTTCCTTCTACTCTAATTTTGAATACATCTTAATGTCCATCATTTTGCAGCATAGGAAAGACAATACATTTTCCTTCAAACTCATAGGCTCTTATCTGTCTGTGCCACCTCCAGTGTGTACTAGGGGAACCCTTATTCCACGCTGGCCTGGATGAGCCTGTCACCTTGGGCTGGCCCAGGCCCGACGGCTGTGGATTGTGGAGGGCCGGTAATCTTGGTCTACTCTTCAGGACTGCTGCACAAAGCAGGATGGATGAGATAGGCCAACTCATTACTTACAGGTGTTCTTTAAGGGAGTGCTTAGGAAGTTTTACTCAATTTAACTTAAGACATAAGTAATGCCATTCCCAATTCAGGGCAATGGCTTAGAACCTGGCTCAATGTCCTTTTTACTAAGTAATTATCCAGATTTCCTTACTAAATGTTATTTTATGTATTATGTGTAATAGCCTCTTTCTTTCAGCTATGGTAGGATGGTAATAGCAGCTGATAATGGATCACATACTCGTCTTAAAGTTCTGCCTCTGGCACTTGTGGCCAGCATGGAGGCAAGCTTCTGCTCAGGGATCAGAATGATCCCATGGCCCTACTCACTGGTCCTAGGTTCGTTTGCTTCTGAGGGGCCTTAAGGAATCACCGATACTTTCTGAATCTTTAAAGTACTACCTGTTTTTGAAGATTCAGGGAAGCTTGAGGAGCTCATCTGGCTCAACTGCTCTTTTGCCTTGGGTCAGAGCCAAGCCCTGTGGCTGATGGAAAGAAACGTAAAGCCCTAGTGGGCAGAGCAGCATAGACATTCAGATTATGACTGGACATCACAGATGCCAGTTAAAAATTAAGAACTACTAAAAAAAGAAATTAAGAACTACTGCCATTGTACCTCAAGGTGGCCAATTGTTTTCAGTATCCTGGGCACTGGCTCTTAGGAAAGGTTCACCAAGTTGAACTCATATGATAGGAATTATGTTACTGGTGTTGTTTATATTGTGTGTGTGTTGGACAGCATGTGCATTGGCTTCTTAGAGATGACCTGGCCATGCAAACAGTCTTTCTATAGCCACTGAGCACCTACCGTTGGCCAGCTGTGCCCCCAGATAGTTATTGAGTCCTTGGTGGGTGCTGGGCACTGAGATTGGTTCCAAAATCTGAGTCATTCATCCCGTTTGCCATGAAATTATGCTCTCCAGCCAGTCAGGTCTAAAACCCACATCAAAAAACATGTATGGCTACCTAAGAGAGGGGATACAACATGGGGCCAGGTATTTATAAACATATTAGATTTATTTCCTGCCCTCAGAGGGTTTCCAGTCTAGCTGGGGAGACGGGGTCCACTTGTGTGGGACATAAAAGAGCAGAATAATGCTTAATATTAATTGGAATGCAGAAGTGATGGAGCTTCCAGGTGTCATGAGGCTGTGTGAACCTTTTGGCTACACGTCAGAATTCCCCGAGAAGTGTTCAAAACCAAGGATGCCTGTGCTTAGCCCAGATCTCCCGGGTACCTGTGTGTGTGAACATTTCCCCAGTGATTCTGATTCACAATAAGGCATACGAACCATCCCTTTCCTAGGATTTAGGTGTAGAGACAGAGGCGGGAATGTCAGCCTGGCACAAAAGGGGTGCAGGCCGTGTCACAAGATGAGGGCAGCAAGACTCATTGGTACAGTGACTGTTATTCCCTGACCTGGATGGGGAGTCTTGTTTGGAGAAACAGTAAAAATTCAGTAAGAAAGGGGCAGCTTTCAGAAGACCTTAAAGTCCTGGAGAGGAGATTAAATTTTATCCTGAAAGCTACAGGGAAATCCTGTGGTCACCACCACCATTTGTGCGACCTAACCTTCAGTACTGAGTATTGGACTTTATTCACTGTGTGATGGGAAGCTTTTGAGCCAATGAGCAACATGAAGAAAGTGGTGTTTTATTTTTACTTATTTTTTTCTTTTGAGAGAGAGAGAGAGAGAGAGAGAATGAGAACAAACAGGAAGGAGCAGAGTTAGAAGGAGAGAGAGAGAGAGATTCCTAAACAGGCTCTACACACAGTGTGGAGCCTGATGGGGTAGGAGGGGGCTCGATCGCACAGCCCTGAGATCATGACCTGAGCCAAAATCAAGAGTTGGAGGCCTGACTGCACCACCCAGGTGTCCCAAAAGTGGTGTTTTAAGCTTAATCTGACTGTCAGATGCTGGATGGATTCAAGCAGAGGATATCTGGAAGAAGAGGTTATCTAGGACCTAAAATGTTTCCAAAAACACCTCTTTCAACAAAAAGGTGTTTCCAAAAACACCTCTTTCAACAAAAAAAATTTGGGGGGCAGTTAAGAATCTGCCATCAGCTCAGATCATGATCCCAGGATCCTGGGATTAAGCTCCAAGGCAGGCTCCCTGTTCATCGGAGTAGGGGGCTGTTTCTCCCTCTCCTCTGCCCCTCCCTCCCATCCCTGCTCATGCTTTCTCTATCTTACTCTCTGTCTTAAATAAATAAATAAAATCTTAAACCCCAAATATTGGTTGAACTCTAAGTATGTGCCAGGTGCTCTCTTAAGTCCTTTACACATACCATCTTTTAAAAAAATCTTCACAGAACCCTGTGAAGTAAATATTCTTAGTATACCCATTTTACAGATGCAGAAACTGAGATCCTAAGAACTAACTTGCCCAAGGCCATGTAGCTGTTATCAGAGTTGGAATTCCAGCCAGTTGAATGATTTCTGCTACAGATTCCTATAACTCCTGGGACTTCGGTGATGGTAAGGGGAAACAGAAACCTGAGATGGATGATATAGAGAGGAAAAGTCAAGCGTGGCACAATATTGGAATAGCTTAAGCATGTTTAGGAAATCCCCAGCGAGGAAGAGCACCCTGCACAAAGGAATTGAGTCGGATTTAAGATGACACATAGAGGACAGCAGAAAGCCTTTCTGAAATAGCAGATCTGTGTTCAGAACACAGGAGAGGAGTTAGAATAGGAAATTCCTAGCACGAGGGGCCTGCAAGTGCTCTGCTGAAAATCATAGAGATTATTTGAGATGTGAGTATTGTGAGGCTGGTAAAGGGCTGGTTTTGGAGTCAGGGGGATGTGGTGTGAGTTCCAGTCTCCTCTTTAATTACTTTGTGACCTTGGGCGATTCACATAAGCTCTGCATCTCAGTTTCCTCATCTGTATAGTGAGGGGATGATAAAAGTGCCACCCAAATAGGAATGTTGTGGAGATTGAGCTCCTGGATGTAAAGCATACGTAAAGTGCCTGACATAATAGGTATGACAGTGATACCAGCCATTATTACTGTTAAGGTTATAGTTCTTACTATAATTCATGGGCATTGGGATGAAATAATGGCCGCACTATTTGGAGAGAATACTTGGCATTAATGAATACAACATGAACTTGGGAACTGCCAGGATTCCAGTTCTGGCTCCATCACCTGCTAGCTGTATGATTTGGGGTAATTTATTTAACCTGTTTCTGTTTTCCCATCTAAAGGAAAACAGTAGTAGGTACCTTGTGGGTTTAGGATGATCATGATGTCAGTTAGCGTGTTTAATGCTCTCAGAATAGTGCCTAGCGCACTCATTTGTTTATTGATGATTTGCAAGTTTTTTTTTCTCTTTTAATTGTGTTTTCTTCCTCTTCACCGCCTGTTGCCTCTGAAACACTTGGATGTTCAGGTTATCCCTGGCATGGAATAGGGACCTGAGGGCCCAGGGTATCCTCCTGGCTGAGTCCTATATAAGGATTGAGGATGTCGATTCTTTACTGAGCAAAGTGACCATGACTGCTTGGATGTTATATGTAGGTGATGATTTCACATAAAGATCTGAGCCCATCCACTATGGGAATCAGGAAGGGCTGCCGGTTTCTGAGATCAGTCTTCTCACTGCACATTTTCCCACTCCTCCTCTCTTTTTGGGACCTGCAGTGAGGCGTGGCCTGTGTTCCACTAGAAGCCTAGAGAAAACAGTGCTAACTCTGAAGGCATGCATCCGTGTGCATGCCTGCACACGCATGTGTGTATCTGTGTATGTGTGTTTGAATGTTTATAGCCTGAAGGTACTTCTTATGGTGCTTTGCTTTGCTTCATTTTTTTGGTTGTAAAGTTGAATAAAAGGCACTTAGTCCAAAACTTTAAAAAATTGCTACTGGGCAAAGTAATTTTGTGTCAGGCTTCTGTTCAGGGCAGATTTACACTGGTTATAAATCTCTGAAATTAAGGTCTTACCATAGAAAAGCTGAAATGTATTCAACATTAGCAGACACCCAGCCTTGCTCTGAACCAGTGGCCATTCTCCCCCCATGTATAATAAGAATATCTATCTATGTGTTTGGGGCAATAATAAGTTTAAATATGCCTCTTAGAATGGGAAATGGCTCTGCAATGAGTAGCTGAATTTTCTATCAACAATTCTTTCCCTAAGAACCAAAGGTTAAGTTGAAGGGTTTGATTTAATGGCAGAGTTAATTAGGCCTTTAACATTATGGGGTTCCTGCCTTGCATTTTCTTATCAAGATCCTGGTTTTTAGGGTCAACAACCTTGCAGAAGTGGGGGACTGATGCTTGCACTTGTTCTTTGGATGTTTGGGGAGAGCTAGGAGAGGATTAGGGGTGCTTGGAAATTTCTGAGTTGACAAAGAGCCTGGAAAATGTTTTTCCAGCCCCATGGTATTTCTTCCTCACCTTTCCTAGACCTTGGATTTATAATATACTTGAGCTGTAAGGAACTTGAGGTATCATCTGGTCAGTCCTCTCACTCTAGAGCTGGAGAAACTGAGGCTAAAGTGACTAAGAAATGTGTCAGTGGTCACAGAGGTTGTTTGGACCAGAATAATGGATCATCTCAGGTTGAACCATCTGCTTCTGATCGAGATGCTCTAACTGCAAGTACTCATGCTCAAGGAAAAGCTGAATCTCTTTGTGATGTATAGGATTTATGATGTTTATGGACTAGTTTTGCTAGATCACTTCTTCCTACTGCTTTTCAAGGCAAATGGAGCCCATTTGATCTTGGTCTGTTGGGTATCCACAAAGACCCTTGGTTGAAAACAAAACAAAATAAATTGCCTCTTGCTCTCTTAATCTAAAAAAAAAAAAAAAAAAAAGAGGGCAAGGGGATTTGTTGGCCAGTTCTTGATACAGACTATGGGATGGAGGACCTGCCAATGGCCCAGGAATTACAAAAACAGGACACAAGACAACTTTCTGGAGGCAAGAACCTTTCCCTCCTGGCATGACACAGCTCCATCACAAATGAATTGCCATCACCCTGTTCTTTTGCTCTGAGGACTGGACTAAGGGATTTTCCAATGCTTGGGCTGCCAGGGAGGTTGTGAGGGTAGGGAGTGCAGACTTCTTGGCTTCTACTGGGACTTAGGAGCCGCCACAGCCTACCACGAGGCTTCACATATGGGGAATCTCCCAAAACAAGAAAAAAAAAAAAAAAAGAAGTTTAGGTTTTAAATAGTCCGAAAGTTAAAAAATGTCCAAGATAAAAGGCTTTATTGGGTCACTCTGAGGTCCAACCATGCTATATAAATCTGTTTCCATAAGAAAATATATTCCAAGTTACAGAATAATTCATAGATAATTTTAGGGTGCAATTTACTTCTAGGCTTGGCCGGCTCACATTTCTATTTTAAATAAGGACCTGCTGGTCCTGGGCCTTAACCCTGAAGTACAACTATTGTGGCAGGATTTGAGGACAGCATAGGAGATCAGATGTAAAAATATCTTTGGAAACACCGATATTTCAAAATCGCTAAAGTGATCCATCTATACATCTTTCCTCACCGAAAATATTTATGAGCATACACTCTACGCCCAGCATTGTACTGAGTGTTGGTTACACCGAGGTGTATAAAATGGCTATGTTTTACCTTCCTGCACCTTGGGCCTTAGTCTGGTTGAGATGTGGGGTACTTTGAGTTCTCCCCTGGAACAAAATATCCAACACAGAGAAGAATTTTGAGGGAGGACAGATTTTTGGCTGTAGGGCAATAATCCCAGCACTCCAACCCTCTCAAACAAATTGGTGCTTGTTTTTCCAATGAGTTGCTTCTACCAAACTTGGTGCAGAATCTTCTGGTAAAGATCTAATGGTAAACATGTCTTACTAGGTATGCTAGGGTAGGTCTAGCCTACAAAGAAGTTTGTAGTCCAGTGAAGAAAGCAGACAGTGAAACTAATCATTTCTATGCAATATGTTGAGTTTCTGGGACAGAGTATGTGTGCCCAGTCGGCTGTGTAAAAACAAAGACTAAAATTGCTTAGATGTGCTAGTGTAAGGGAGATTTTTCCTGTAGCTCATCTTATTCCTTGAGTTGTACCATAAACCCAATTTTTGTGTTCACCTGTGTGACTAGTTAAAGGGTGGGCTGTTCCATGAAGGCCAGAGCTAGGGCCTGGGGATTAGCATCTGAGAGCATCCACTCACCTGAAAAGATCTTCTATCTTCATTTCTTTTCTACTACTGCAGCCTCCTGGATTTTGGGGTCGGATAGAAAGGGCATCGATGTTTCATCCACCCGTGGCTCTGGTGCCCAGTTTAGCTCAGTCTTGTGATATCCCCAAGGTACTAGTTCTGCTGGGACAAGGACAGGTTCAGGGAAAACTGCCTTAGTTTCTTCTTCCTCTTCAGTGGTACATAGTTGACTCCACTCCCTTGGAGGAATATTCTTAGGGGAGCACTGTATAAATCCACATCAGGCCCAGAAGATAAATGTGTCTTGACAGACCTCTCTCTATTAATTTGCATAAACATTTGTGTATGATTTTATTTACATTGGTGAGGCTGAACAGTAGTTCTCGGCTTTGATGTGTGTGAGCCTTGGAGATTAGAGCCAGGGTCCTTCCTTTGAGAAAACAAATACTTTTGTGTTGATTTCAATGAGATATAAATCATACCCAGGAAGTTTACAGTTGAGTAAGAATGGTATAATTACTGATTGTATACCAGAAGAGGACATATTTATGAAGCGACTTGAAAAAGCTTGTAATCCCTTCCCGTATTTTGAATAACTAATTGCTATGTCATTGTGGCATATTTGCACCACAAGAGTTAAGTCTGTCAAACGTTTCCCTCTGAAAACCTTGTTTTAAGGGATTTCTAACTTGGTCGTAAAAATGTGCTCCAAGTTGGAGCTGACTTGATGGGGGTCTGTGCTTGGAAAGCTTGATTTGAATGGTGCCAGTCAGAGTTAAATTACAGGCTGGGAAAAAGGAAACAAATTTTTAAAAAAGGAGGTGTTTATGGTTCCCGGCTCCCCTAAGTACTTCTTGAGGATCAAAATAGCCTCTTTAAAATAAATTGCAGACCATTAGTATGTGATGGAGGAAACCCCTTTGAGACTGGGCTGGGAGAAGGGGAGGCAAGAGGAGATTGATTTGGGCCACTTTCAGCTATGCGAACACAGCGCATGACACGCATGGGAGACTTCTGGGGGTGGGGTGTGCACACAGAGGACACTTCTTGTACCCACAGTGGACGTTCCTCACAGGTCAGGTAGACAGCCCTGCGGCTCCCTCCAACTCTGTCTTAATGGGCACTTGGGTTTCCTGGAACATATTTCCCCCTGCCCACTGTCCCCCCCCCCCCCCCCCACCTCCTGACCATGTTTCCTTTTTAAAAACAGAACACTGGTGTCTGTCTACCTTGTGCCCATGGAGATGCTAAAGGCCAACTATGAAGGACTTTGTCCTGGTGCCTGAAAGAGAAAGTACCTGCTCGATAAGCTTGTTTGCCCAAAGATTCCCCTGTTTCTGATTGCCTGACTTTCAAGCCAAAAAGGTAGTCCCTCGGCTAGAAATGTTTATTTGATTCCTTACATAGAACCTGGGTTATTTTTCCCATTGGTCAACTGCAGAAAATTCAAGATAATGAGAACAAGAGAGAAGAGAAGGCAAGAAACAAAGATAGAAAAGGAGGCAGAAAGGGAGAATGGGAGAGAGAAAGGTATGGAGGGAAATGGAGGGAGGGAGAGAGAGAGAGAGAGAGAGAGAAACTGTTTCTACCCCTGCATGAGTCATCCTGAACCCCAGTGGTCTGGGTACAGCCTCTCTTCTCTAGCACCTGTGGTCAGTGGAAGTGAGACACATTTACAGCCTGGCTTGTTCACCCTCAATGCACATTTTCTTGTCTCTTTTAGATTTCACTCATGCCTTAATGACACTTTTTTTTTTTTTTGAGAAAGCTAATTGCATTGGTTTCTCCAAGAGGCATCACTTTAAACAATCCATCCTGACTGTGAAAACAAATACATGCTTGACTTATTTCATTTATTTTCCCCCCAAACCTAAATTAGGATAAAGCCATTTTGGATAAGAAGACATGTGTGTGTCTCTGTCACATCTTTTATCATCACGACTGCTTTTCCAAATAATACAACTTGTGACAAATGTGAACATTAATTACAGTTAACAAAGAAATGTCATGTGAAGTGTTCATGGTTGGGGTGGTGGGTGTGAGAAGATGAGAAAAACACAAAAAAACCCACACGAGCCAATCAATGAGATCACATCTTGCACCAAGCTTCAAGTCAGAGTGCAAAAGTCAGAAATCAAATACCATCAGTTATCAAATTATGTTAATGATTCTAATGAAAGCTTCTGGTATTTTGTTCAAGAGTGTGTTGTTGTAATGGTAACTAATAGAACAAGAGGAGCTGATTGCCATGAATTAATTAGAACTGACAGCCAAGGTTTCCTTTTGATTTATTTATTTAAATATTGACAATCTGTTTAGAGCCCAAGGTTTTTCATGTGGTCCTCCCTTCTTCCCTCTGCAATTCCTCAGCCCATCACACAGTGAGAAGGTAATTGTGTTTTCTCATATGGCAGGTATACCTCACCAGCCCCAGGATTTGGGCCTAAACTGACGGCAAGCAAATTAAATTGGAGGAGAGACATGAATATCTATACACAAGTCTACCCCTGACATTTGTGGGGCTCAGGGTGAAAGGGCAAATGAAGACCCTTGCTTGTCTTTTCACCCCTGACTCCATTCTCCTCCATGAGAGGCCTCTGCATAAATGAATGCAGATGTCCAGTTTGTCCACCCAAGTTCCAACTACTGGCAGCTGCTCTTTGGCTGCCCTTTGAACTTTGGGGTGCAGTCCTGGTGGGTGTTGGGAGGTAGGACCCAGAGAAGTTCTTATAGTCCCTTAAAGAAGCTCAGAACTATTTGAAAAGCAACTTTTGGGGCCCGGGGTACCTGTAACATGGTCTGGTAATTGGAGCTGCAGGCTGGAGATACCCCTGGACTCCCTATGTCATGGGGCGAGGGGTAGTTGAGGAGGGTCAGAGTGAGACTCTCTCAAGAGTTTAGCCTAGGCCAAGGGCTCTGGTGACTTGGATCTAAGGGCAGGATGGCACATGAGTATTCTTTACTTTTGAGTACCTGAATGGGTACACCTGGAGTTCCGTCTCACTGAAGTCTGCCTTGTTAGCTTTTGTTTTTTGTTTATTCCTTCCTTTGTGTATTTATTCCACACCTATTGAACACCTACTGGCCCAAGCTCTGGAGATGCAGAGGAAAATGAGGTCTCCAGCTTCAGGGATCTCACAGGCTTCTCTAATTTGTGGTTCATAATAAGTGCTCAGTGGAGATCTGTTCCAAGTTCTTGGCCATCCAGGTTATACTCGTGTCCTGTTCTCTCTGTGGCTCTTCTACCTACCATGGCAGCCGGTATTGCAGATCCTGGAGAGAAGTGAGCGGGGAAGACCTTGGGCTCAGAAGAAGTGAGTGGCTAGTGGGAATGCTGTACTCATGGTCTCCTTTGGTGTTCCTGGGCTTGTGCAGAGGTCCTACCGTCCAGCCGGAGACGTGCCCCCACTGCATCCACATTGGAGGCAGATAAAAGGGGGACTCTGGCAGGGGGCATCTGTCCCACAGAAAGCCTTCTACAGCTGTGCTGAAACGGCTGGGTCCCAAGAGGGTCTGCTTTGGCTGGTGACCCAGACAGCCCATGCCCGTCACAGCCCTTTTGTGGGGCTTCTGCCTAGAAAATGAATTCTGTTGACATGAATGCATCTTGTTCCTGTGTTCAAGTTCCTCTCTATGTTTAAATTCATGAGGGTGTTCCCTAAATCAGTGGAGAATGCAGGTATGGGTCATGATCAAACCCACCCTGGCAGGGCCGCGCTCTTAGGAGAGCAACGCTGACATCTGGGGACCCGAGTACAGGTCAGCATCCGCGGCCTGGCTCTCCGTGTCGGGAAGCACAGCAGACCATGTTGAATTTCTTTCGCCAGCTAAATTGGTACATTAGGGTAAAAACGATTTCCACATTTGCATAGTTGATTTCATTACTACCACCATTATTGATGCCCGGCTCCTCTGAAAGAAAGGAGCCATAAAAGCAAATAAAATCACTTTGCGATTCCATTATTGGATAAATTACCACATTACTGCCTGCGTTTTAGGGCTAAAGCCATTCCCCACATTTGCATAGTTTATTTCATTATCATTATTAATAACAACAACAATAATGATGATGACTAGGATCCTTGAATGAAAGGAACTAGAAATATGGCACAGCCTGGAGCAGTCTTTATGGACTAGATGCGGTCACCCAGAGTCCCTTTATCTGCTGCCGAAACAGGCCGCTCTTTGCAGGGAACCAGGAGCTTCGCCTTAAGCCAGTTCAGGTCGTGGGGACTGGATTTCTGGCCCCAGATAGTGACTGGTTACACACTGTGACTACTAAAGACTTAGACATGGGGGGCTGGGGGGCCCTGCTCAGCCAGGGAACTAGTTTTGTCACTTCGGGAAAGGTGGGCCCAGAGCCTCCACCTCCTCATCAGTGAAATGGGGATGAAGATGCTTGCTTTGCATGTACCGGCGGCCACAGGAAATGGCACATGTGAACAGGCTCTGCAGACCATGAAGCTGTCCGGAGGTTTCAGAGACTAATGCCACCGTTGTGAACATTGAAGTGACAGCCGTTGGCGGGTAGGCTCTGTAATGATGACAGGAGCTGTACTAGCCTGTCTCTTTGGCCGGGAGAGTCTTCCACAACCTTCCTTGGATTTCTAAGCCACCCTCCTCAAGAGAAGAAGAGAGGGGATCCTTATTCACAGCTACCAATCTTTGATGCTTATTTACAAACAGCTTCCTTTGATAACAAACCTTCCTGGGCCCCTGTAGCCGCTGAGAGATGGCTCGCCCTTACTCAGCACTTTCTGAATCTATTTCTTCTCCTTGGCCATGGAGCCAAGAAGCACAAAGTCTTTTTGTCTATTAAATCCGAGGTCCTATAGCGAGAGGAAGGTCCGCCGGTGGCCGTCTACGGTTTCCTGGAGAATTTTCCCTCTGGTTTTGTTTTTATTATTTTATTTTATTTCTGCTGCACCAGGGGCTCCAAAAAAATGAATGTGTCAGTAAAGGATTTGACAGTATGTTACGACAGTCATCAATCCACCAAGCCCTGTAGCCATAAATAAGCTTCATACGCTGCCACACTAAAGAGGACAGTTTTTCTTCTCCAGGACATTGAAAATGTCACAGCGAGGGAATTGTTTGTCTCTGTCTCCACGGCAACGCCACCAGCACTTACCATTAACTTTCACACCAAGATTTTAATCAGCGCTCTTTGCGGCCTGAGACCAAGTCAACATCAGCCCAAATTTTCAAAGCCGTTATTCTAATTATGACGAGAAAGCTATAGATTGATGAGCCGAGTTTTCTGCAAGGACTGGTGGCAGTTAATTCTCGTGACCTGCGTGGCTCAGGGAGTCTCTCTTAGAGATGGAGTCTTGAAAGTTCGATTATTAGTGACAGCTTGTAAGTGAGAGGAGCCTTATCTCTCCAGAGAGTGTTGATAACTTGAGACAAGGTTTAACTAGGAAGTAGTGAGACAGTGGAAGGAGGGAAGAGGGAGGGAGGAGAGGAAGCAGAAAGTGCACACTCTATCTGCAACCTGCATCCAGTGTAATGAGAAAATACGGACAGGCACAATTTCACAAGTTGTAAATTCTGGTAGCCTTCCGTTGTGAATTCTGGGAGAGCCTGTTTTATTCAGCTATCTGATAATGTGTGAAAATATTTGTCCCTTTGCTTCATAGGTAGAGGCAAGCACTGTGTTCTAGTAAATGCATTAAGCTTCCCACCTCTCTCCCCTGTTTGCTTTGGTCAGGGGACCTCCGGAAACCCAAAAAGGAGAACTCGCAATTGAAGTGAAGTAGTAATTAATTTTTCAAAAAGACTCTTCCTTTCATTTCCCTTAACTGACTTCCATCCCCAGGTTTTTTTGATTCAACCTAATTTCCAGATCCTCTGGGTTAACAATGGAAGGGGTGGGTGTTTATTTTTTTTTTTTGGGGGGGTGGGTGGGTGTTTAGAGTGGCCCTTATGACCATCTCTCTTGATATTTCTGTGAACCTCTCATGTTCTCTGTCCTTGTTCATCTGGCTGATGTACGCCCTTACTTTCTTGGCCATGCTTAGACAGGATCCACACTGTTGACTTCATGCCTTCTCCAAATTTGCTCTAGGAGAGTGATTTCCTAGACTCAAGACATTCTGCTGAACCTTCAGTCCTATCAGGACAGGGGTGTGAGTCTTCCCAAGGTTAGAATGCAGAGAGGCAGCATGGTGACGTCAGAAGAGCCTCATCTGAGATGCCCTGAGTCCCCACTCTCATCCCAGCTCCACCTCTACCTTGCAGAGTGGGCCTCTCCATGCCGCTGTTTTCTCATCTTGCAGGTGCGATACCTATGTAGCCTCCTTCACAACTTAAATGAGAAATAGGAATTAAATTGCCAATATTTAATATGATAATTGCATTAAAAGATATGCATGCAGGAGCTTCATCAATTGTCTGCTTTTTTTAAGTTTGCTTTCTCCATAGCTGCAAAATGATGCTATTATATTTTAGAGTGTTTTCTTTTTCTCAAGTTATTTTCACATGTTGGAAGGAATCACAGTTGTCTTCATTATCTTTGTTTTGCCCCTGAGCACACTGAGGCACAGAGAGGTGAAGCATCTTGCTTGTGGTCACACAGCCAATTAGAGGCCTAAGTAGGTATAGAACTGTCATCTCCTGGTTCCCAGCATGTGGCTCCCTGGACCACACTGCTTACCATATTAATAGGCTGGGATTACCAGAGAAAAGCAAACCCAATTAGTTTCTGTTGCAGCCCCTTTACAATCCTGTCTTGTTTCCCTGTGCGTTTATATGTATGTTTTAATAGCATTCCCTGCCTTTTATGCTGAGGTTGCTCGAGGTATGTTTATAATGGTGGCGTAATTATAATAATAAAATACAAATCCATCCACAGAGTGAGCTCATTACCGCTGGCCAGGTAAACAAATAGGCTTGGTGTTGACGCTGGAGCAAGGTGCTTTATTTCTAAGGTGGTGCCGCTTTGAAGCACCAGAGGGTTTGCTCATCCAGCACAGGAGGCCCTGTGTTCTCAACGTGACCGGAGTTTGGGGGCAAGGTTGAGTGGGTAACGGAGATGCTGGCCAGGTTGCATGAACACGTCTCACCCCTTTAATCTCTATTTTTCTGGGAGAGTGATGAGAAGCAAAAGGGGAAGTCATCCCTCATTCTCTGGCTGTGAGACCTTTCCTTGAATATGCCAATAGGCCTTTTGGCATTCAAACTCCCGGACATGGTTTCTAATGTATACAAAAGGGAAAATTATTGTTATGAACGGAGCCATAGGAGAGAGAGAGTGTGTATGTTTTTTTAAATGCCTGTCTGTCCTTGTTAATTAGAAGTGCACATATTGGGAAATTAACTATGAAATACTAAAAATGATAAATTATTCCTTATTTGAAAGTATAAATTAAAGGTTTAGTGTATATAAAATTTGTCATGTTTAATTGCAAGTTCAATTAAAATTCAGGGTAATGATGATTTATACAGGTTTCTGTGTAATTTGATATTCATTAGCTTAGCCAGACACATGCTGATATTAGCTCGTTAATTATGTTTCCTTTTGTTGAAGGCAGCCTTGTGAAAGCAATCTGCTCAAAGTTTTCTAAACTCATTCTGCTAAATGAATATTTGGCAGCTGTTCATGTTATTGAGATGGTCACTGTGGCTTCATTTCACTCTTAGGCCGCATCAATCATACCTTCTCTGTGACAAACAAGGGTTTCTCATTACAAACCCATTTAGGAAGGTTAGAGCTGACATTAAAGACTGATTGTACAGTACTCTGCTGTTACTTTGCAGTAACGTTGGAGTGGAGCCGCTGCTAATATCCACACCTCCCACCTGGTCACCTCGCTTTAATACACGTGGAGCGCGAGGGTGGGATCAGCAAGGCGGTCCCAGCGTCTCTGACGCCACTGGATCTACATGAGAATTGGAGCTTGGATCTCAGAAGAAAGACCCTCCAGGGAGCCATGGCCCAGGCCCCTATTTAAACTTCCATGGTGTTGCCATACCCAGTGAACAGGTGTGGTTAAGGAGATGCAGAGAGGTTAAGCGGTTTGCTCGCAGTAACATGTTGACTCCGAGCAATGGAGCTGAACATGACTCTTGAGGTGAAAGAGGAAATGCTGGAATGACTGATCAGGAAGTTTCCAGAAGCATTTTAACCTCAGTGGCAGAGAGCTGCAGGGATCGCCATCTGGCTGGGAAAACAACCATGTAGTAGTCCCATGCCCTGTCCCAAAATACTGAGGAGGGTTTTTAAATATTTTATGGTTTTTTTTTCATAGCTCTTACTACGTGATCTCACACTCTACTTGGGATATTGTGGAAAGACAGGCAGGGAATGTCTTTCCCTTTTGACAGGGTGAGGGTAGCTGAGGCACAGGGGAAGTTGATTGATTTATCCAAGGTCACCTATGTGGATACTGACAGACTTGAGGCTCTGGGCTTCTCTGTATGTCACAGTGCTGCAGTGGGGCCTCTTCAAGTGCACATTTATTTCCCGTTTTCTCCCCACCAACGCTGTCCCCTAAGGAGGCACCAGATACTTTGTAAATTGTGGGAATGTTGACTCTTAGGCTGACCTGGGTTTTAGTTTCTGCCCATTTGTATACCAGTAGGTAGCCGATCTGGTTTGTCATGGTAAAATGCAATGAACATTCCTTGGGAAATTATAATTTTGTATTTCTATAGCTAGGTTTATATACTTGGTTATTTTTATGTAGGAAGTAGTTAGGGACTCTTTTTTTCTTTGAAAACCATCTCTTATGCATTGGGTCTTGGGTTCAGGCCAGTGTTTGTCTTGATATCATTGCAGAGCTGATGTCTGGCCAGCTGTCCACCAAAGTTATTCTCTTCTGCAGTGAGGAGTCGTTGCTGGCCCTGCACCTTCTAGCACCCCCTCTTGCTCCCTCCCATTGAGCTCCAGTGGCTGTTCTCATTGTAGGCTCCATGATGCTTTCTTTCCCCCATTGGCCAGGTGGAGGCGAAGTACTCTGAGGTCAAAGGTCCTTCTACTTTGGTAGAGTCCCAACGTAGAAGGAGCCTGAGTTCCCGAATCCCCATGTGGAAGACTGTCTAATGGACACCTGATTGGTGTTTTCATAAGTGAGAAATAAGCATCTATTCTGTGACACCCCTAAAATTTCATAGTTTATCACTGTAGCTAGCCTAAGACTCCCACTTTATTTATTTGTTCTGCAAATGTTTGTTGAAAATTTTATTCTGGGCCAAATCTTAGACTAAGGGCATACTATTCCCAATCTCAGAATGCTCAGCCATATAGAAAGGGAGCTACACAAATAGAAATCCTTCACACCAATATAATAAGAAGTACTGTAAGAGAAGAGACCCCAAAGAAGTTTTTTTTCTGAAACTTTTTTTTTTCTGAAATGTCCAGTGAAATAGCAGATTTAAACTTTAATATTAGTCAAGTCTTTTATTCCAAATAAAAACATATGGGGAACCTCCAGTTCATAAAACAAAAAAATATAGAGAGACTTTGATAGAAATGGGGGCCATGAACCCACTTGGCCTTCTCTGGGAGTTGCCCCTAGGAACCCCGGGGGCTGTGTTATATCTTCTGAGAATCCAGAGAGAGAGAGTCAAACCCAAAAGTAGGCTGTTCTTTCACTGACTTTTTTTTTTTTCTCATTCTACAGGTTATGGTACATGGTGGCTTTTTATAGAACACTTACCTGTTGTCAGTGGAAGTTTGGTTGTTGGCAGATGGATAGTTTATTCTTGAACTTTTTTTGATATTTACTCGCTGCTTGACTTTGGGTATGTTATTTATCTCTTTTTGCCTCCGTTTTTTCATAGGTAAAACAGGGTTAATAATGGGGTCTGTCGTACAGGATTGTTAGGAGAACTGACCAAGGTAGCATATACATAAAGGACTGTCGCAAAGCTGTCCCATGGTGGATATTCAACAGTGTTGGCGCTCGCCAACCCATGTGTTAAAAACACCTTATATTTGTGAGCACTCCTCAATTTTGACTGAATAAGCACCAGGGTACAAGAACCTAGTTCCATATTTGGGGAATGACAACTTTGTAACAACCAGACTCTTGAACCTCTGATTGCTAACTGGTGATTTCCTTTGGTCCTATGCACTGGTCAGATACTTCTGATGATTTTCTGGAATTCAGAAGGGATTGGGATATTTCCCCATCATGTTTGTAAAGAAGTACACGCTTCTTCAGGAGCAACGCCAAGTTTTTTTTTCCTTGCTTTTCAGACTCCAGGCCTTTATGGATCTAAATAGTATAACTTGGAACTTTTCATTTTTTAATTTCACCACCTAGGTCTTATGAATGCATTTTGTCAGTGTGGAAAGCCCTCTGGTGGTCAAAGTATTCCTATGTGGCTCTTAACAGATGAGTGGAAGAAAACCAAGTTCGTGTGGAAGAGCTGTGTTCAAATTCTATTTTTCTCCTTTGCTGATATCCTTTTCTAATTAAAGCTGAAAGCAGTTGACTTTGGAATGTTTTCATTCTAAAGTTGTCTTGGGGGAAAAAACCAGAGATAGGACAGTTCACTTTATCCAGATGAAAACATTTTAGTGACAGTATTCACATTTTGGAGGGTTTTTATGCTGTTGCCCAGTTTACTGTTGTCACTCCAAGGATGAAAGTTAACATTGGATGCTCTGGCATGAGGATTCTTAGAACTTCATACAATGGTAAAGCTGCAAGAGGGAGACTTGGAGGTTATCCTCTCATTTTCTATAAAAAGAAACCGAGGTCCAGAGAGGAGAAGTGATTTGCTCAAGATGTTGTCAGCAGGGAACAGAGCCATGAGTAGGAGCCAGGTCTCTTGTGTGCTGATTCCATATTGCTTGAGGGATATCATAGTTGGGTCAAGTCAGTAAACCCCTAGTCTCCCGACAGGACCTCATCTGGCCAGCCCCATGAAACTCTGCCAGAGGACAGTTCTTCCCAGGCAAAGCACAACTCATACACTGCCTCTGGGTTACCCTGTCTCTTGATAGGAGCAAGGCACTGTGTGGGATTTTCTTTTCCTAGTATAGTATCGAAACCTGGTTGGTTGGTTGACTAGAACAATCTGGCACAAACAATCACTCTCAGTATATCCTTGCCATTGAACAACATTTCTTGGAAAGGATGTGCATTAATCTTGAGTGTGTGCTGGCTGCTGCAACTCATCATAAAGATGAATGACTGATGGGTGACCTATGTCTGGTGTCCTAGGAGGGCGGATAACTTGGAGATGCAGAAACATCTGTTCTGCTCTGAAATTGGCAAGACAAGCTGGCTTGTCCCTCCCTTCCCTGATGCTATTGCATGAGCTTACATTATTTCTCTTTGTCTGAGTCTTTGGCTAGGTTTGGTGAAGGCGGGGCCGCGAGGCCGTTCTCGGTGCACCCAGTGTGACATGGTATGGTCACGAGGAAGCTAGGGGATGGGTTGCGTGCGGGCCACTGGACACCTCTCATATATCCTCCGTTCCAGTTCCTGCCACGGGCAGTACCACCTGGGAGGGTGAGGTGCCAAAATCTGCATGGAAGCTGGAAACGCATGGAGTTTCCCAAAGTCCTGTGGTAGCCCTGGGCTGTTCCTCTGGGTATAGGTGCATTTTCTCAAGAGGCTATTTAACTCCTTATGTCTTCATTACTGTCCTCATTGCTAAATCTCACAGGGCAGGGTTGGTTTATAATGCTTGCATGAATTAGATAGCATTCGTGAAATAGAGAACAGCTAATAAGATGGGAATTCAATTTATTTGGCATGGTCTCATTTGGGAGGTGGGATGGTGTGTTAAATCACTCAGTGTTCTTCAGCTAGCGTGCATGATTTGAGTCCTTATCTTGAGGTTAGGCACTGCGGCCCATAGAAAATAAAATGTGGCCCCTGCCTCCAAAGAGCGTAAAAATGATTTCCTTTCTGTGAGTGTTTCCTGAGTGCCTGCAGCATGCCCAGGATCCTGCTGGGTGCCCGAGACTGCAGAGGTCCATGCCCCTTGCAGCAGAAGCTGTGGGCAGCCTCCCCTGCCCCCTCAGTGTTACACCTTCTGTGCACCCCTGCCCAGTACCAGCCACAAGCTCCCACAGCTCTTAGACTTGCAAGCTTTCTCTGGCTGCTAGAACTTTATAATTATTTTTATTTTTAATTTTTTGCTTGTGGCAGGGCAGACTGAAAATGCCAGAGAATTAGTGACCCTCAGGTACAGCATCCCCAGCACCAGTGACTGATGGGTGTTTGGTGGGTAAAGGCCCCATCTTCCTCAGTTGGGGTAGCTCTGAGGGATGTTTTATTCTGTCTCCTAGCATTCCCCGGCTGCAGTGAGGTCCAGTTGCCTGCGGTGGTAAGGTACCTGGTAAGGTACCATGCACTGTTACTCGCTTCTTTCCCTTCCCTGTCTCACTTGCTCACTCTCCCCACTCCTGGGGTCACTTGCCCCAAAATACTTTGACTTGAATGCTCATCTCAGCATCTGCTTCTGGGGGGATCTCAGAAGTCCTTCATGGTCTGCACTGCCTTTGATAGAAGTCAGCCTCTGATGAAGGCTATCGAGGACATGCAAAGTGCCGAGGTCAAATAGGAGGCGGAGGGGTTCAGTGCACATAAGAGAATCTGGGGAGACTCCTTAGAAGAGGTTACATCTGGATTAGGCTTTTATGGAATGGGTAGGGTTGTCGTTAGGAAGCTATGAAAGGGGAGGTCACCGCAGGCTGACAGCCTCTATAGAGGCCCAGAGGTGGGAAAGAATATGAGACGTGTTGGAAAATGGTGAGTATCTGGTGTGGCCGTGGTTCAGGTACAAGGGGGTTGGCTGGGGAATGTAAAGGGAGGTTCCTGGGGGTCCAGTTACTGAGGGTTCAAATGTGAGGCCTGGCATTCGAACCTGAGACGTGCACCCTACTTTGTGGGCACTGGTGAGTCTTGCAGTTATCCTCGCAGTGAGGGGGGAGTTTTCATCTTTAGGATCAAGGCGCAGGAATAACATCTATGAGAAATGGAAACTCGGTGAGTATGAGGCTACTGTGTGGCCCCTCAATGCTAGAGAATTTCAGACTAAGGAGAGAAAAGCGTTAGCAACCCAGGAGGTATCAGGGAATGGGTGAGAGTGGAGCTGAGTCCATTCACTCATTGAATCCCAGCCAGCATGTACGAAAGGCCCAGGGGCAGGAGCCTAAGTTACTTTTTCCCTTCTGCTTTCCAAAAGAAACTTAAACATTTTTTATGGTCCCCTGAAGTCTCACGGGCTCTAGGGAGTGTATGTCTCATGCTTGATGGAGAAGTCAGCCCTGCTTGGCATGAGGGGAGCACCATCATTCTACCTACTTCTCTGAGGCTAAGTTCTTGCAACTCTGCTCCTACAAGGTGTAGAATTTCAGCATTAGGAGGAGGTTGACCTCAGCATTCATCCTCTAGAGGCAGAGACTTGAGGCCCTGGGCAGAAGGGCCGTTCCAGGTAGACCGGGGGGTTCCAGCCAGGAAGCCCCCGAGGAGAGTAGCAGGTGGAAAAGCGTCCCGGGGCCCAAAGGGTTATGTCTGGCTTTTTGTCTGTTGGGGTCTAGTAAGCAGGCTTGTATTGGCTTGTTTTCCCTCCAGAGTCCTTCGTGAACTTATCCTCCCAAAGACTTACCCCTCCTCCCAGCCGTGCAGGCTCCTCTGCCTTCCCTTTGGCTCCACCACCCCTCCTGCGCATTTGCAGGGACTCATCTGTCCATTGCCAGAGAAATGCCCTCCTGCCTTTCTGTGTCTTTAAAAACGACGACAAAGGAGAAGAGGCTTACTAAATAAAGTGATCGCATCGGAAAAAGGCTGGCGAAAAGAAACCACAGTGAAAGGAAGGCCCATGGTTTGGGGATTTTTTTTTTTTTTTTTTTTTGCTCCTTTTCAAAAATAGTCAAAACACATGCAACACATACTTGTGAAAGGATCAAAAAGGGAGAGAAAATTGCAGCTGGCAGTTGTTTGCTCCCCTGTTATTTGGTTGCCCCTTAGCTTCCAGCTGTTGAAATGGTGAGCTGATGATAATGTGTGTTTCGCCTCTCCTGTTGGTGTTGCTGTGTTTTTATTCCACGTTTAAAAGTGAGCTTGTGACTTCATGAATCCCATGTGCTGGGACAGCTGAGCTGTGGCTTTTTCTATTCGTGTGATTTGCATCATAAGGATGCACTTGTACTGCCACCGAAGTGCCTAAAATTATGATTTTGGTGAGCAAGGGACTATTTTAACACATGCAATTTTTGGTTCTTCTTCCAAAAGTTTGGAGGCATGATTCGGTGCGCGAATGCTCTCTCTGAGTCTCTGAGCCCCACTTTCTGGTGAGAAAGAAGATTCGTTATTTCCCTTTCGTGAATTCAAAATTGTGATTGGCGAGTCTTAGGATGTCACCTGGGGTAAGATCTCCCAGTTAGCTAACCTCTCTTGTGTCCTTCTCAAAGGATCTTTCTTTGTAAACTGGGTTGGTTTGTAATTGTGTGTTTGACACCTTACTTACAGATAACTTACACAGTAGATGAGGAGTCTGCTAATTAATTAGTGTTAGTGTCATTCAGATATATCAGTACAGGTTTGGGAACATGGGGCAACATCACCTCTTGTGACTGTGGCCCAGTGCAGAGGTCAAGGTCTATATGGTGCAATTTAATTGCAAAAAAAAAAAAAAAAAAAAAAAAAATCCTCAAAATACATCTTTCCCCTCCCCACTCCCCCCACAACACATGCACACATGCACACTGCCCTTTTCAAAAAACAAGTTGTCATCTGTCTGGGTTAAGTTAGTATGTCATTCCTGGCTACAAATACCATAGCTTTGTATTATGGAGTCAAGGAAGTTTAAAGCTGACCAGGGACCTTGCCAATTCTCTTATCTAACCTTTTTTATTTGACAATCGATAGGACTGAGGTTCAGAGAGCCTCAGTGACTTGCCCATGATCACAACTTGCAAGACAACCTGGGCTGAACTCTGTTTTAGTGTCCAAGTTTGATGTCATTCCTAGACTGAACTATACTGCTCTACCCAGATTTAGAAGGGACCGAGTGGCTGGTATTATAGAGATGAGTAGACATGGTCAACTCAGGATGTTATCTCTCATCTAGTCCTGCAGGGGTAGAGATAGGACTACAAGTAGCTAGATTACCAGGCCAGGGAGTAGGTATCATGGAAGTGACCACACTTGCTATGGACTTCATGAGGGAGCAGTCCCTCTTTCTATTAATGGGTAATGGAAAAGGCTTCTTGGAGGACACAATATTTGAAGTGGGTCTGGAAGTCGACAGGGCTTTTATAGGCACTGGAGTAGACCTTATTTGATCGGTATTAATCATGTCCCTGAGCACAGAAATCCATAGAAGAGTTGGAAGGACCTGGTGGTTGTCATAGTCTGTTTTTTCCTCATCTTGATGATTGGCTCTGGGGGTGCCAGGAATGGGCATGAGGAGCTCCAGGCCTGTCTATGTGCATGAGCACTGACCACCATGGCCCATAAGGTGCCCCTGCAGGATGCTGACCCTGCAAGTACCAAGCACCAAGGTAGTTAGGCAGTGGGTGTGGGCAGGATGGTCATTGCCTGGCAACAGAGAGAGATATGGCTCTTGCTATCTGGGACACCCTTGGAGCTTTGGGCTGGCAGGCTGGAGACAACCCCTACCTGGGTGGGAATGCTGCTTCCCAGGGCTTCATCCCAAGAGGTCACCTCGTCTCCAAAGGTACAGCCTTCTGCCCTTTGAATGGAGTTGGAGTTGCCCTCAGGAACATCACAAGTGACTTACGAAAACTGCCCCCACCCTTCCAGGGGCTTCCTGGCATGCATCCCTTAGTCTGCCCTGCTTTTCTGAATCTTTAAAATAAGTTTTCATTAATTTTAGCTTACAGCGAAGGGAAGTAACCCGTGGCTTATAAATAATGGCAACAGTTTTATGGAAACACCTAAAAATCACCAGGGGCACATAATAAGAAAGTTCTCCATCTCCAGGTGCGAAAACACATCGCTGATTACTTGTTGAGCAAGACCCTGTCAGCTTTTTTATTACAATACATTATTGGGTAATAGTTTTAAAATTATTTATAGAAAGAAATCGAGCTGCGTGGAGAATTCCATCATTTAATATGTTGTCTGTGAATCTCATTAGCCTTTGTAGCCTAGGGGTTAGGAAGGAGAACAGAGTTGGCTCTATTTTGAAGATGGAGCACTATATACACTTTTTGTCAGGGGGCTTGTTGACCTTATGTCAAGTTGCTTCTTTGCGAGTCTCTCTGTGTTACAACTCTGGTTTCCATGGTATTTACATAAACCTAGCAACAGTTTGCCGTGTAGAAGTGGTGGCAGGGCCTACGGTCTCCTCTGCCAAGGAGTAGGAGCAGAATCGAATGCTGGCCCTGCAGGCCATCAATAGGGAACAGCGCTCGTGGGTAAGTTGTGCAGTATGTGAGGACGGTGGTGGTGGTGGTGGGGGGGGGTACAGAGGCGACGTCACCTGGACATCTTGTAGCCTCTCCCTTGTCTCCAGGTGACAGAGGCTGTTGCAGTGTTCTGTGTCCACGAGATCTGTCCTGTGAGTTCTCCCGTCCAGCAGCACATCAAGCTGCGTGGATGTCACCAGTGGCGGGCATGCTGGCCCCAGTGTAGCCCTGGCCATGTTCTTTGGGGTCTTGGCAGAAGCCCATCCTGGGAGTGCTTCACTCTACGCAACACACCTCTAGGTTTTCCATGGTCTCTGCTAGCCACTGACTGCACGGCTGGCTGGCCAGCAGGCCCAGGGCTGAGCTCTGAGAAGGATGTACCCCAAATGCCCCTTCTAACTGGAGAACTAGCTTCCTGCATCTGGGGATGTTAGTGCAGTCAACATCAAGGCTGTGCCTGGAATCTTGGGAGGAAAATTAATATCAATTAATAGATCATTATCTAATGTGCTCTCTTTAGCCAGCCCTGCACCAGGTAGGAAGAAAATCCACAGCCTTGGAGGCAACTAGAACTGAGGTCGGACGCTGGCCTCAGAATGGCACGTTTCATCCTTCGTACCTTACAACAGGGAAGAAAACTGAAAGAAAAAAATGAAATCAAAGGGGATTCACTGGGAGCAAACACAACAGAAAGGAGGAAAGACCTGGCTTTGAACACAGTAACCTTGGGCAAATAAAACCTTTGTAAGCCTCAGTTTCTCAGTAAAGTGAGACTAGAGGTATGTACCTTCTGGGTTTCGGTAAGGATAAAATGAGTTAAGGAAATACAGCATTTAGAGCTGTGTGTGGCCTCTGGGTGCTGTTGGATAAATATTAAGGCCCATGAGGTCTAGTAAGTGGAAGCGCTGGGATTCAAACCAGGCAGTCTGATTACGAACTGTTGCCTTAACTATCATGCTATGATGCTTCCTAAACCCTTGTGGAGCAGATGTGTTGAGCGGGGCAGTGCACAAAGGGTAGCATCATACCAGGCAGAGAGGAGGGGCTTTGATCTTGGGGGATGGCCATATAGTGCAGCTGAGTAGGAATGTGGGGGCCTTCCTGGGGACCTGCCCCATTCTTGGTTTGGTTCACCCGTTCACTTTACAGACCTTGATCAGAGATCAGACGCCTGTCATACCTGAACCCAGGCACTGTGCATGAAGGGAACAGTCACTGGTAAGATGGTCCGTCCCTCGAATAGGAGGTGGGAGAGGACAGTGAAGCCTGTGACATATTCGATATGGAACATGAATCCTGCAGAGTGAAAAGAGGAAATAAGAACTTTCTGAGTGTTAGGCATGCTTCTACATGCTTGACATATCTTAACTCACTTAGTCTTCATGGTGACCCTAGAAAGCCGACACGGTATTATGTCCATTTTGAGACGAGGGACTGAGGTCCAGAGGGAAGCTTGGTAAGTTGCCTGAGGTTATAGAGCTAATAAGGGACAGAGCTAGAATGCCAACCTGGACAACATGGCCTGGATTCCTGCTCCTAAGCCTTCACTCTGCACAGCCTTGTATGGGGCCTTTCGTCGACAGTCCTAAAGCCAAAATGAAAGTCTAGCTTTGATTTGCTAAGGAACAGAAGGACAGTATAGGCTCAGGATATGTTTACCTTGCAGGTCTGTGTTTACCTCTTGGCACCATTTGGACAATCTTTTAGCAGTGTAGGTAGTTTCCTCTGTTGGTTCTGCACAGTTTAGCCCACTTATCATTCCTAGATGCATAAATACTCCCGTACGAGGGAGTGATCGTAGGTTTTTAGATGCATGGAATCTCAGTTAGGCAGTCTTTGGAGCTCATCTCATGAATACTCAAGGCTATACTCACCAAAAGAAGCTTTTTTGGAATTTTAACACATTCTATAAAAATTTTTGCTACATTTATAAGGCTGTAGCTTCTGTGGAGGTATCTGTTTGATCGGATATGTTTCCTCTCTCGGGATTTGTCACCTGGAGAAGATCTGGAGGCAGTCCTGGGGGTCTGGAGAAATGTTCTCATTTGCTGTGGGTCCCTGCTATGTCCAAGTAGACAGGATGCTAAAAACTTGATTTTCAAAGATGCATTGTCCCTGAATTATTAATAATTATCTCTCCCTTCTCCGCCCCTCCCCCCCGCTCTTCTCCGTCTCTCTTTGTGAACATCATCATCATGACAAAAACCCTTGAGTTGACCTTAGTCTGGTTTGTTAGTTTTCTTCTGCTGGAATCTGAACACTCAGCCAGATTCTCGTCATGGATGGTGTTCGGGGGCACTTGCCTCCTCCTTCTCAGGCTTTTCCACATCCCCAGCCCTGGTGAATGCAAGAATCTAAGAGCTTGACAACAGGTCAATGCTGTAATCTCTCCTCTCCAAGTTTCTCCATGCACTTTACAGGTGAAGAGGCCAATGTGTGGAGAGGAAAGTTCTTAAGAAGAGTCCTTTAGCTGGTTATGGCAGGGCTGAGTCCGGGAACTGTATTTTCTTCTCCTTCATAGTACCACATCCTAGATCCTCCTCTATTTTGGGCACAAAGATCTTCTATCACGTTCTCAAAAATGTCAAAAGAAAGAAAAGAAAAATGAAGCATGGCTCAGACTGGGTCTCATGGTACCAGTCATGAGAGGTGTCCATGACTTGCTGGGTCCCCAGGAAGTGCCTCTCCCTCACTGTGTGTGCAGCTGTGTGCACTTGCAGCTGAGGCTACCCCCTGCAGAGCGGGTGTGAGGGTGGGCGGCTGGCCCATCTCGCTACACTAGAGTGATTTCCTAGAGAGAGGGGAATGGGTTTTGTGTGTGGTCTGTCTAATGCCTCTCACATCCAATAACTTTAAAACCAATCAAATTAATAATGTAGGGAGAAGCAAATGGAGTCACTCCTTAGATATTTAAACAGGAATATTGCTGCCACTTACATGTAAATCTTTAATAGGATATGAGATTTGGCAGTAAACAACAACAAAAAACAATAAATAAACAAAAATGCCAAGTGGCTGGAGGCCTGGTTGTTTTGCTCTATTTTAGGTTCAATCATACCTGCCTGATGTTAGCTTCCTCAAATAGATGTATTTATTGAGGTCCTACTTCATACTGGGTGGTGTGTTTTCGAGACTAGATCATAAAGTAGAGCAACATACGGTCTTTACTCCCAGAGGATGTCCACTCTGGTGGTAGGAAGATGAATCCAAATACATATCAGGCTGTGCCAAACGTCAGCCTGGTTCTCTATGTACTCTCTGCTCCAGCCATGCAGGGGAGGAATGGATGACGTGTAGGGCTAATTCCCCTCCAAAGTTTATGCCATGAAATATTTTCACTTGGATGTAGTGTGTGGGGCTGAATCTCTCTTCTGTAGGAGTCAGTCCGGAGAACTTTCAGAGGAGTCATTGAAGACCTCTAACCAACATAGGAAAGAGCTGTGGGTTTGTGTGTAGGGTGGGGGGTGCCCACACCCCGGCACGAATGCTTCTGTCTTTTAGGTCCTGCGGGGACTTCCTGCAGTAAGAGCGAGGCTCCTCCAAAGTTACTTTTAAACCAAACCAAAGCACGTTTTATTTTCAGGATCTAAAATTTCAAGAGGAAGTTTTCCTACAACTCTGTTTATATATCCCCTTCCTCCTTCGGATCCTTCCTGACCAGGCATTTAATATTTGATAAGCTTCCTATTCCATTGCCTCACCCCCAGTTTCTGTCATCCAGACTTATTAATGTGTCTCAGAAGTAAACTCCTTCATCCTCCAATTGTTCTTCCCACTCCTACCCTCCCACCCCCACCTTTCTCTCCATCGACCTCCCTTTTACTTTTTATCTCTCTTTTCTGGTTCCTCTGCTGTGGTGAGTAAGAAGAACCAAATGTGACACTAGAACAGGTCTTTATTCCCAGTTGGTGTCTGTGTCCTGTGCATCTAGGAGGCCAGACTTCCCAACAGTTGGGGTGGGAGTAGGGGTGAATCATGGCGTCCGCCTTCGTTCCTTCCACATTCCGTTTAGCAAACTGCTTTGTAGGGCTAACTCCTCCCTTTGAGGCAGATCTCTTACTCTTCACCAAGAGGCTGCTCATGCTCTGAAGCTTTAAATGGTCACCGCCTCAACAGTCTTTTTCCTTTTTCTCAGGCCTGACCACATGGGATATGGTTTGGTTTGCCTTTCTTGATATGTCAGATTGGTTGGGATGACCCTGCTTGGTGGACACTGGGCATAAATGTGTAATGTGTTCAGATCGGGTATCTGAAGCTAGGAGAAAGGTGTGGAACTGTCCTTGCCAGAAGCCCTCTTGTCTGTTTGATTGGTTGTTACTGGCCACTGGGAAGTCGCCTCCTGCCATCTTTTTATTAGTGTGATGAAGCGTAGCCTCCTTACCCAGATTCCCATCCTTGCTTTACATTTACCCTTCGATGCAGGGTCCTGACAGTTGGGCCATCTCTTCAACTTATGTATTTAATGCCTCCTGTACTTTTCACCATGGGCACAAGTCATCGATTGTGTGACTCTTCTCCCAGAACTCAGATGAGGCCTCAGAATCTTGTTCAACAGTGGCCTGAAAGGAGCCACCAAATGACTAGATTTATCATGAGAATTAAAACCTATTTGCTCTCATTGCATCTAGCCCAGACACTCATTTTCATTTGCAGTGTAGACTTCTCGATAGGCTTTTCCTTCCCTAGTCTTGACAATTTTATTTTCTGTCTTCTGTTCTTCATCTATTATTGGTGCTGCTGAGGAGAAGGATAGTAGTGTTTAGGAAGCTCTGACAGTGTGCCAGACCATACAGGGTACTATGCACAGATTAATTCTTTCAGTCCTTATAATAACTGTGAGGAATACTTACCCTCATCTTACAGAGAGGAAAATGAGGGCCCAGAGAGGTTAAATGACTTTCCTAAGGTCACGCAGTAAGTCATTGTCTGAGCTGAACCTAAAACATGCTCTGTCCTTTTCTCCCTGCCTCAGTACCAACATCCTTAGCACCTCATTACATCTTCCATAGTCACTGAATTTTATTCTTTATCATCATGGCTTACCTAAATACTGACTGCATTGGAAAAATTAAAATTATGGTCTCCTTAATAAAATAACTTTGAAGGGGGTGTAGATGTCTGCACTGGGAATACTTTTTGTGTGTGAAACAAAAATTCAACTTGTTATAGTCAATGAAGTCAATGGTTCAGTTAATAATGCCCCTAATGGCATAATTCTGCTCAGTGCCAGTGATGGATACCTTTAAAATCAGAGACTAGATTTAATGACAAGACATGCAGAAATCAGTGCTGTCATAAATACAGCTGGGATGAGAACTCCATGGGAGAGGAAAACCCTTAGAAACCGCTTGACATATTGGTTTCAGTCTCATAAATCTCTGCTCTCCCAGCCCTTCCTGTAAATCCCCATCCATCCCAGCAGCACCCGAAGCATTTCCCCCTGTGCAGCGTGTTTGCATTTCCCCATGGCTTTTCTGTGCTCAGACATTGGCTTGTAGATCAACGCAGTTACCCATGCGCTGCTGGGGCCTGGGAGAGCTTTTTTCCTTTGTGCTTGTTCCATACAGGAGGAAAATATTTTTAAAGACCCTTTTTGAGGATGTCTTGAGACTCCAAGTACCGTGCCTTCCGAAGGGGTGACCTTCTATTTTACGAATTCTCCTCCTCTGCGCTCCTCTCTACCCCACTTGTATGGGAATAAGTCTCTCCAGAGACTCGCCGTGGCCTAGGACCAAGATGTAGGCCAAGTGGAAACACACCAAAGTGATTTAATAGAAAAGGTAATTCCTATTCAAACGGGATGGTCCCTTATTCATTTCCTCGGATTATCATCAAATTTATGTCACCAGCAAAGGAGCTTTATTGAGTTTCACAGAGATATTCCTTTTGCTCTCATTGTCGTTAGTTGGCACGCTGACATTTTCATATGTGTCTCAGCTAATGCCTCAAAATTACTCCATCTACAAATGTAACAATTGAACAGATAATTTTAATAAGATTCAGCTTGACTTCAGACTGCACTCCTTCCTTTCTTTATAGAATGCAAATTGTAACCTGTTTTTAAAGCCGTGCAATGCAGTGAACTTTAATGGGATTTGACAACATCATATTAAGCACAACAACTACGCATAATGTACCGAAAAATTGGACGTGAAATTGGAAACATAGCTGAGAACAAAGTAAATTTACATGGTTTGGTAGTTTGAATGTCTGATATCATATTCTCTCATGCAAGCCCCATAAAAAAGCAAAGGATTTAACAATGGATATCAGCAGAAAGTGCTTTTAAAGTTAAAACTGATGGATGGCTTGTCAAAAAAAATAATTGCATTGGTTGGAAAGTCGGGATGCGTGCTGAGGGGGAGAGAACAGGATATACAGAGAGGATGATGGGAAGTGACAGTGGTCTGTCAGGAAGGACTGGCTGCCCAGAGGAGTGTGAAGTCGGAGCTATAAGGTGGCAGAGTAGAACAGGCTGTCAGAGCGGGAAAGTGGCTTTAATACCCTGCAAAGCAAAGGAATCCGCCTGTCAGCTTTGCTCAGCCGTGCTGAAAGAGGAAGAGAACATGGCATAAAGTTAGAGACATTAAACAGGGTGGGGGTGCGGGGGCCTGCGCGGGGAGCACAGGCAGCCAGAGCGCAGGGGATGGGAGGCGTCTCCTGCGGGTTTCTGAATATTTTCTTTTCCATTATGATTCCTTTTTTTTTTTCTCTCTCTCTCTCAAGGGCCCCTGAATTAAATTTGAGGGGCTGAGGGTTCCATTCTGCTTTCGAGGAGAGGGTGATCTCCGTAGAGGCGCACCCTGGCCCAGCGGGTGGCTCTCTTACAAGGACACCTAGGGACGCCTCGGCGCATCTCTGCCTTCCCAGATCTACAGCCTCATCTGCTGACCTTTTCTTCCCTTCGGGTTATGCTGTCCGTCTTCCTGGGGCCGACACTGATATCAAGTCACTCTGGGACTAGCTTATCTTCTGCCAAAGCGCTTTGAGGACTTAACACTTCAGCCGTCCAACAGGATCATGATTAAAATGCAATAATCTGATGATTTTTCCATAAATATTTTTTTGCTCTATCAGCATTAGGTTTTGAATAATTTATTATTCTTCCTTAATATACTCCTGGCGATGAGGTTAATTTGGTCATCTTGCAGGGGCCTGGCTGGTAATGAACATTTTTATATCAGGCCTTGGAGTACTTCCTCTGTACACACATCACATCTTTACGATTTAATTGCCCCGGTTGCTTGAGAGCGTTGGAGTCTAGGAGGGGTTGAAATAGAGTAGTTTCTCTTATTAAAAATGTTTTGTGTCCCTGACCTTAAAAAAAAATACATATGTTCTGAGCACCGTCCAAATTCTTGAGCTGCCTGTAGCCCCGATTCAAGTTTAGATTTGCCATGGCAGTTTGGAAAGAGGGTGGCGGGACTTCTTTCCGAAGAAATGACTGGGCCAGTCGTGGGGGAAGAAGATGGTCGTAGTAGTGGCAGCAAGCAACCACTTATGTATGTACTTCTTTTGTGCCAGGCAGTAATCTAAATGTTTTACACATAACAACTTTACGAGGTAGGTTCTACTAATATTGCTCTTTTGCAAATAAGGAACCAGAGATGTTAAGTCACTTGGACGAGGTCACACAGCAAGGAGGAGGTGGGATTAGGATTCAAACTCAGCAGTGTGACAGCAGGGACTATGCTTTTAATCAGGGGGCTGCAGCTGTGTGAGCATATGGGGATGCATTTAGATGCCAGGGGGGTTCCTGTTTTATTTCTGTTTTTCTGGTGTGTCCGATGCACTCCAGGAAGGAGGTTACTGGAATCAGGCAGCAACAACAGGCAGACGAGGCCGAGCTGAGGAGGGAGGGGGTCTCTTCGCTGTGCTGTCACTAGCTTGACAAGAGGGGGGCAGGAGAGAAAAAAGACCAAAGGATGGAAGAGCTGTCCTGGCCACAAAGGCAAGCCAGCTTCCAAGCCTGAATGAAAATGCTCACCTGAAATCCTCAGTCTCGTGCTCTGAAGGCAAATCCGTACTTACACAACCACGTTCGGCTCTAGGTTGTGGTAAACCGGTTTCCAGAAGATGAGCGCCTCTGCTCTTGGCCTTCCCAATGCCTGGCTGCACATGTGAGCCAGTAGGCTGCCCTTTTGTATCCTGAATTCATCCAGTATAGTGTGACATTGCTCATTAAATGGATTAAATAGTAGGGTCGGGCCCTGGGTGTTTGTGGGCACAAGGGAGCATCTGTGATGACACCCAGTCTATGGTCCTGCTGGAGGTTACCGTGCTATGCCACCGCGCTTCATTGCCTGGTCATGTTGCCATCATCCTACTTTCCTGGGCCTGTACCTTTGCTGCAAACAAGCAGGGTGGCTTTCTATGCAGTGGGCTGTTTTCCTGCCCCAGCAGATTTTGTTGTTTTTTTTTTTTTTTTTTCCTGGGAATCTCCTGGGACCCTTCCAGAGTTCTACACAGGAAGACACACACCTCTCATTGTCTTTCTGCACCCTGCTGGATCCATTGCGGCCTGGGGTGTCTCTAAGGCACCTCCTCCAGGGCTCTGTGTTGCCCTGTGGCTGTAGCAAATCTAAATGCTGGACAGCAGCGCTGCTGGCCTCAAGTTGGATCTCTGGGGACATAATTGACATTTTGAATCAAAGAATTTCAGAGTTAGAGTGGATAGAGTTTACCCGGCCTTTTCAGGGTTCCCCTCTTGGGGGATGTCCAGGGATAGGGAACTCACTAGAATTAGGGATACTGCAAACCAGCTTGAGACAAGAAGAAAGTTTGTTCTTAAGACGAGCCTGGAACTTTCGTCCATTGGTCCTGGCTCTGACTCCTGGGGCTACACAGATCCCACGTGTGAAATGTGTAAGTCATATAATCCACTATAAAACCACGTAAGTCTTCAGCCTGCGACATGCCTGTCATCTTCCTCTGCTGCTGTTCCCTTTATGTTTGTTGGAGATCCTCATAGCTAGAGAGACCCTCAGTTGGAATTCTTCCCCTTGCTCCCCCCTTCTCTTCCCTCCCTTATCCTACTTTCTCTAAACTTACTCTCAGCAGTTTTTATGGTGCACCTACTCTTGCACCAAACTGTTTCAGATCCTTTCATTCACGTGGGACCTGAGCTCAGAATTTAAATATGAGCTCCTGACTTGAGACAAGGGGAACAAGACACGTCTGCATGGTGACACCTCAAGCTGGTGCTGCCGTTTCTGTTTTACAAATGAAGCAGATGAAGCTCAGAAAGGTTGAGTTGGACACACAGCTAGTGAACAGTGGAATAGATTTGGATTCTGGTCTTCTGACTCCAAAGCCTCAACTGTTTATTTATAGGGCATGTGCAGTGTACTGGTTCTAAGGGCAGGATCCAGAACCCAGCAGGCTTAGGTTTAAATCCTGGCTCTAACACATACCAGTGGGTGACCTTGGGCAAGTTGCTTGACCTCTCTGTTACCATCTGTGGAATGGTGATAATAATAGTACCTCCCTCATAGGGTTACTATGAAAATGAAATGAGATAATGGGTATAAAGCACCTGGCACAGCACCTGTATGTGATAACCATTCAATAAATGTTAGTTTAATATCCTCCTCCTCATCACCATTATCACTTTTTAAATTAGGTTAGGGAGAGCCAGAGCTCCGCACCCTGGGATACAGAGCCTGGAGGGCAGCCTCCTAGTTCTCGTTGGGGGCGGGTGTCAGCAGATTCACGGGGTGGGTGCAAACAGCCCTTCATACTGATGCTTTACAATTGAGGCTGGGCAGGGTCTAGGGAGGGTGGCAGTGGCTATTTTTTTGTGTGGGTTTTTTTTTTTTTTTTTTTTTTTTTACACTTTGAGAAGATTGCTGCAGTTATCTGGAAATCTATTGCTCGGGCAAAAGCAGGATTGCGTGATACAATTTAAAAGGCCGGCAGCTGCATTTCATCCTTTTCACAAGAAAATAACCCCTTACTCCAGTGAAGCTAAAAATAAAAATGGCAGTACATTTGGCAACCACGCTCCTTCCTTTATTACCTCAGCAGTATCTGAATAAAATGTCTTATTAAGCAAGATATAAGGGCAATGAAAAGGAGAGTAAGTCAAATTAGTTGACATCGAAAGCTTGGTGCATCATATACAGCGAGGGTAGTTACTGTTTAGTAAAATGGATTTAATGCTTAATATAAGTGCTGATATTTAGATGGCTATATTTTGGCAACTCAGGGGAAAGAGTGGTGGCTTTTGAGCCAGTAGATCTAGGTTTAGGTCCTGCCCTTTCACAAACGACTCATATACCACCAGGTGATTTGCTTTATCACCATGGGTCCCACATCCTCCATATGCTAAAGGACGGGTGTTTCCTGGAGCCCAGTGGCTCTGCAGCAGGATCTCAGGGTCCAGAGCCCTGAGAGCCTGGGGAGGGGGCTGATAAACAGGGCTCTGGAAACCCACCCTGTCCATAGGTTGGACAGGTACTGTACTGTCTATACCTGCCTTCCATTTGGGGGGGGGCGGGGAGTGGTCATTGGTTGAGAATTTCTTTGAAGAAAGTATTGCACTGCCAAAGAAGAGGTATCAGAACCACCAGATCAGATTATTTCCAGGAAGCCTGGCAATGCTCACTTTGGAAAGTTCTGTGATGCCCAAGGAATTGACCTAGCTTTGGAAGCAATCTGGGCCCTGTGTCAGCTCCACCACTGTCTGGGGTCATTAAAACCTGCATGCCCAGGGGGCAGGGTGGTGCCCTAGAACACAGCGTGAGGCACGTGTGACCAGGGAAGAGAAATGGTCTCAAAGCCTTTCATAAATGTGGATGGGTGCAGGGTGTGCACACGTGTGTGTGTGTGTGTGTGTGTATGTGTATGAGTGTGAGTGTGTATCTGAGCATTTTGATGCATGATATATTTGTGTGAATGAATGAGTTTGTGCATGAGACAGTAAAGCCCATATAGGAATCTGCACCTCACATGTTTTTGCAGAGAAGTTGTAAGCACGGCCATACCTGTGAGGCTTTGTGCTCTGGGTACCATCCTCGGCTGCCTTTTGTCTCATTTATGCTTGCCAATGCCATGGTGCATTAGCCTCTATCTTTCTGCTGAAGTGAGGAAACTAAGTCTTGGAGAAGCTGAGTAATTCCCCCGAGGTTATGCAGCTGATCATTTCCAGGGTAGAGGGGTCATGGAACGTCTTTGTTCATCCTGTGGCTGGGATCTGCCTCCAGCACCTCGGTGGGTTCTTTCTCCTGTGCTGAGCTGATGGCTTTCCTACCTGAGAGTGGGTTACCAGCTTAGCCACCTTCCTCAGTTCAAAGAAGTAAGTATGGCTCATTCTTTGCTGTTGAGATCTTGATGCCAGGGGCAAGAGAAAGGAAGCCCAACATCAGAGCGCCCCTCACCTCCACAGCCATCCCACTTCTGGGTGAGGAGGAGTGTGTCTCTAAAGTACTAGAAACAACTGTAGGTTCATCTTTCAGGATTCTTTGTTTTGTTCAAGTGCCCATCTTATTACTTTTAGGGATCTTGTAGTTGACGTTTACAATGGCACAGGATGACCAGGGTTTATCCCAACCACTTGTTTTTGCCAAAAATTACTAATGTACTGTTTAAAAATAGGCCAACCAGCAACAAGTACTATGCAAAACCATCCTTAGGTATTACTGAAAAGTATCTGAGTACAGTATCCACCCTGAGACCCTAGCAGATCTTGTTATCTTTTATTTATACCTTGAAGCACATTGAAGACTTTGTCAATCATTCTACTTCCTTGGATTCATATGAAGAGAAGTTTTTATTCTGAAGAAAATATCATGAGAACCCTGAGTAGATTTAGTCTCTGCTTCTGATGGTTCAAAAAGCCTAAACATAGCTAATAAGCATCTTTTTACCTGTTTTGCTTAAGACTAAGATCTTTTACAAACATCTCTCACTAGGACCATCAATCATTGTTTGGAAACTGAAATTTTATCAAGCAAAATGGGAATGGATGAAGGGCAAGCTTTTTTGCAGTGTGAAGCTTAGGCCTTTCATAAAAGTAACACTTTTGGGGATTTCTTGGTGCCTTATTTGGAGATGAAGGGAAACTGGAACCTTGCTCACTGCTGGTGGGAGAATAGGCTGATGCAGCCATTTGGAGAAATCCGGAAGTATTGACCAAATCAAACATGTGTACTCTATGACCTATTGGCCTTGCTCTTGGATTTATAGTTCAGAAAAGTTCTACAGTAAGAGGACAGGGGATGATGGTGATGACGATGTTATTGTTGGTTTCAATGATCATGACCTTTAGACTGAAGGTAATTTAGGTTGGAGTTATTGCTAATTGGCCAAGACTCATCTCAGGTATATTCTTTGTTAGCCATTTGTCAAAGTTGCAGAGACTGCTTTCATCTGAATTCCTTATCCCTGGTATATATTCTTGCAGAATACAAGGTTCATTTAGTTCATGTTACTGGAGTTTGTATTGCGAACGTAAATTGTGATTTCTTAGAAGGGAAGTAATCTTGGACAATAGAAAAATAGAACCCTGAATTCAAGATTGGAGATTGTTTAATCCAACTCAGAGGCCTAATAAAGATCCCACTTATAGTCTTCTCTATAAGTGGTCTGCTTGGATTCTCTTCATACCAAGGCATTTGCCACTTCCAGAGTTATAGCATCTCCCAAGAACAAATAATAAGGTTCTGAGGTTTTGGCACTATTAGACCAAGTAGCAGGATTTTGTCAACTGAATTCCTCAGGCATTTTTGGGGAACAGACAAGGGTAAGATGATGTAATTCTATTTCATCTAGTTCCAGTCACTGCATGGATTTGCTTGACAGCCCAAACCATCTTTTACTCTAAGTTACAAACAAGTTTAAGAACCTAAGTGCTTCTCCAGGGTGGAATCAGCTGCATCTACCCAAGAAGGTAAGATTTTCTGGATAGGTCCTGGGCATTGTGAATAAGGAGAGTGGAGCCCACTTCCAGTGTCCAAGGTTAGTCCTCTTACAGGTTCATTGGGAAGGAAAAAGGCATCTCGGTCACTGCCAAATTTGACCTTGCCAGAACTTATGAGTAACCATCTCTGTGTCTAAACTGCTATCATTAATTGAGTGGCATTTTGTATCGAGGGCCTTCAGTTTAGAATTTCTGTCTATAGCCTCATGGAGACCCAGATTTCTGGGATATCAGCTGGGGTACCAGCTAAAATGATAATGATAGTTATCGTGATTTCCCAACTGAAGATAGACTTGCCAAAATACTTTTGGGAATTTTTTAAAAAAGGTTAATTTGTTCATGAGTGAGAGATGCACAGAGACAGAGACACAGGCAGAGGGAGAAGCAGGCTCCCTGTGGGGAGCCCGATGCAGGACTTGATCCTAGGGACCTCAGGATCATGCCCTGAGCCAAAGGCAGATGGTCAACCACTGAGCCACCCAAGCATCCCACTTTTGAAAATTGATATTGTTTTTATAAGGCAAGGATCTGAATGGGAAGTAAACATGTGAAACAAGAATCTGCGTTATTACCTTCCTCTGAGCTGCTTCTTGAGGAAATTCACTTGAGAGAACACTTGTGCCTCAGTGAGACTCTTAACCAGAGAGAAGAAATTAAAAACTCTCTGGGGGCTCTTCACATCCTCCCTCATCAGCATTATTGGACCACCTGATGGGAAATCCTCCTAGGGAAATCCTGTCCGTGGAACTATCTTTGCCAGCTATGTAGCCACATTCAGGGTGTCCAGTACTTCTAGATTAAGGAGTCTGCATTCATACAGCAGGATCACCCAAAACCATTGTGTTTTACCTTGTGGCATCTGCACCTCACCACGTTGAAACTGCATTTGGCTTCAAAATCCCTGAGACCTTAGTCACACACAGACTGCCCAGCTCAACAAAACCCATGCAGTTGACTTCGTTGTTACCATGAGAAGATAGACATTCTGAACTCTCTTAATAACTAATTGTTGTCCCTGGTACCAGTAACAAGTTCCTCGGAGTTCTCTTTGCCAAGTTTGATAACTCAGTACATATATAATGTCTTTTGCTCTTTTCCTATGACTATAGCTGCATACGAGCCTGAAACACTAATTCATACTGATGCTCTTTTGCCACATGATTTTGATTTAAAGCTTTCTGATCAAAAAAATAAAAAATAAAAAAAATAAAGCTTTCTGATCTACATAACCTGACAGATTAAGCCACACAACCTACGAATGACATGTCTTGGGCTCTCCTTCCAGTTGGGTCAGTAGAAGGGTTGACTCTGGAACAGCTCAATATTCCAAGCAACCAGCCTGAGTAAAAAAAAAAAAAAAAAAAAAAAAAAATCATACCATTTATCCTTAAGGATCATCGTCACTTTATTTTGGCCATTCTATATACGATACTTTGTGAACTTCACACATTGAACAACTGACTGAAATTTACACTGAGGAGGCTAGAATGGATTATGATGATGAAGACCATTAAGGATAATATCAAGCTATTTGGCATAAGCCACCAGAAATGGTATATGTGAAGATGATTTGTGAAGTATGAAGTTAGTTGACCAGTGCCTTCATCAAGAATCAGTTTTAATTCTGTAGAAATATCGAGGCATGGATTTCTTTTCAAAATGACTCCAGATGCTCACAGATACCCTAGTTCTAGCCCTTTTAAAAATAATCACAGGTACTTTCAACACATGGCATCCCAGATGCTATCATTTTTGACAGTAGGTCTGAATTTAAGGAAGTTGTGGACAGGAACCTTATCTGAGCTGTCACCATCCTGCCTCATCACCTTCAAGCAAATGATCAGGCTAAAAGGATAGTCGGGCTACTGGGATGTCTTAGAAGGATGCTGGAGGAGATTGGCCAATGAGATTCATTGGACTGTTAATCCCTTCACCTGTCATTTCACATTCAACTGCACAAATTTGGTCTGCTGCATCACTAATGGGGAAAGAGCTGAACACCTTCCTTGAATACCTATACCCACACTTGGATGAGGACTTTGAGGACAAAATATATTCCACATACTATAATGGTTGCATTGTAGTGTTTGCAGGAGAATGAAATAAGATTTAGTCTTTCTTAAGAGCAGTGGATCCAGCCCAAGGTGGTTTCCTAACACAGTAATAATTGAGGTCACAGAAGATCCAGAGTGCAATATCGGCCCCTGTAAGAGGCTCTAGGGCCATTGTATAAATGAAGCAGTAATTCTTCTCAGGTTATGCATCTGCTAGAACAGCGTATCTAAGACTCACTATCATCGCACAGAAATAGCTTCACAAGTTGGAGAACATCGGTGAGCTGAATGGGAAGCTGTTAGCTAAGACAAGAAGAATGCAGTGATATGATGGTTTTGATAACTTTATTTTCTTGTAGAGGACATATTTTTAGATTTCTCTAGTTGTACCCTACTCTATGGGAATTGGCTAAAGAAGCTTTTGCCTGCATAAGGGCTGCTGTAGAAGACTTGCTATCCCCTCCTATCGCCTCAGACTAATAAAGGGTTGTGTGTTTGGCTGTGCAGGTAATACATTGCACAAGTGTAAACAGCATCTGTAAGAATGAATGACATAACCACAACTATGGCAGGAAGTGTCTCAGGGTTCACAGTAGAGTTAGTCATGGGAGGACCAGGTAACCCTAGTCCTCTGGGTTAATTCGGTGGCCTTACATAAGCTATTCAATAATAGTGAGCTTTATTTCTGCATCTAGAAACAACATCATCTAATCTGAAGAGAATGAAATCGGGATGAGTGGCTTTATCATTAATTAATGATGGCATAAACATGTGCAATTATGCTCATTATACACCTCAGAGTATTTTTTCCCCCTTAACTATTTTATTTGTATGAACTTGTTGGTTTTCTAGGATAATTTTTGCTTGATAAAAGGGGGAGACAGGCATAAAAAATATGCCCTGGAATTATTGGCATTCCCTATCTTGTTTGCCTTGGGTCTCTTGATTGGAAAGAGAGAGAGATTGAGGCCAGGAGAAGTCCGGACAGCTAGTAGGGCCCTGACTGGCTTGGGAGGCATCCCTGCCCTGAACCCTGAGTTGAAAACATTTACAGGGGAAAAAGAAGGCCTGAGTTTTTCCTGCTTAAATATTTTCCTTCCTATGGAAGGTAGTGTGTCCCAGTGCCAGAGACTCAGAGGACAGTGTGGACCTTGACGAGACAGGAAGGCATAAAGGGTTAGTGCAGGGCAGGTGGGGAATGGCGGCCTGCTCACTGTGCAGGGCCCAGGTACTGCTCTGGCAGGTTCTCTGGGAGCCTCACTCAGCACCCACTCATGGTGTTGGTATCAGTCCCAGGTTCAGCTGGGAAATTCCTGGCCACCCATATTGGCTGGTTTCAAACTAAGCAGCGACCTGGAGGAGGTGTGAATTCTTAGAAAGTGGGTTGCTTCGATTCCTTTCTAGAACAAGTGTCTTCTAAGAGAGTTCTGTATGACAGTGGGATCCAGTATGCTTCCAAACAGGCTTTATTAAACTTGATGGGACTTTACTTTCATTTAGCCCTTTTCTTGTGAAAAGCACAAGAATTGTCCCTCCTGCATGCTTTTCCTGGCTAGGAAGTCTCCGGGCTTAAATGGTGCTCTGTGATTAGGGCTCCAGGCCCTGATCTGAGGCCTCTCTTGGTTTGCTCTCAGTTTCTCACAAAGAAGGGCACTTGCTTACAGCCACTCCCACAGACACAAAGCTCCTTGTTCTTTCCCCTTCCGCCCCCTTCCCTGCCCCCATCACTGTGCTCCATCGTCCTGTCCTATGCCCCAAATTTCGTCTCAGCACAGACGGACCCAAGGAAGAGAAGGGCAGAGGTGAAAAATTTGAAACTGCCCAAGATGGATAGTGAAAACACCATGCATAAATAAATTACAGCACAACCCCCAGATGAACAATGATTGTGTGGTTGAAGACCTGGCTGAATAAGTGTGTCAGGCACTGATTGGAAGCGTGATAAATGCAATGACCTAACAAAGGATTGACTTCTCCTGCAGACAGGCCCCTTTTAATGGATGGAAAGGGAGGAAGCTTCATTTAGAAGGGAAAGGCTGTTTGCTGTGCAGATATGACAAAGGGGAAGTAGACAACCATTGATTTACGTTTGGGAATGACAGTTGAAAAATTCAGCAATAATCATGACAAATGAGAAGAGATGCAGTCAGAGAAAAAATGCCAATACGTTAAGCCTGCAAAGAAATGCCAAGGTCACAGAGAAAGGTTCCCAAACTTCTCGTTTTGACAACCATAATGGAAATAATAGAAAAGATGAGGGTTCAGGTTAAAAAGGATGGCTTGGCATGAAGGGCTGCAGGTGTTGGTAATTAGTGGTGAGTTTGGTGAGGGCGTGGCAGGAAGTCCTCCTTACACCACGGGGAAGGCGTCTGTCCAAAAGCAGCGGAGATGCTTCCTGCTACTGTCAGTCCTGCCCTCCTGTCGGAGGTTTGGAAAATCAAGCGCGTGATTTTAATGTCAGCAGCAACAGCAGGAAGGAAAAATGAGAGCTGGGTATGCTTGAGATTCTTGATGATGGACATTAAATCAGATGTTTAGCTCTGGCCTCCGGACTGCACTGTATTATTTTATTTTATTTTGTTTTGTTTTTAAGATACTGATTCTAAGTGAGAAGGTGATGAGATTTAGGTCACCTGCTTGATCAAGATTGGTGAGATGTCTCCTGGTTTTTTATTATCTTTGCTTATAAGGCACTTGGTGTATTGGATCCTGTATTTCTGTTCTCCAGTTAGAAAGACATAATCCTGAAAGTTCTATCTGAGGATGTGGAAAGTAGATTTAAATATGGACATATACGTGTAGGGAGGGAAGTGGCATGGAGAGGTGTGCTAGACAGACCTGTGGCTTTGGAATGATCAGAACTGGGTTATTGTTAACTGCTGACTCCCTGTGTGAACGTGGACAAGCTGCTTCACTTCTCCAGAGCTCACTATGCCCCTCTGTAAAATGGGGACATTCTTAGGTGCGGGGGGCAGTTGCTGAGGTCCCTTTGTGGGTATGGTCTGAGGATTCAATATCCTATCTAGATGTAGTCTGTGGGTATGAAGTCTCCGTGTATGCCATGTATATCGGAGCATATATCTAACATGTACATCCACACGTATCTTTTATTCAGCCACACATTTCACTATTTTAGGCAGCAATTAACACTGCAGTCTAATCTTTATTTTGGCTTATTCTCATCCAAACATTGTTTGTGGACTGAGACCCCAGTTGCAAGTAAGTGTCTTACTTAGCTCAAATGACATTCATAAAATCATCATATTGTTTACTGGGTAAAAATGATGAGACTTAAATGGGGGGTGGGGGAGAAGCACTCATACCCCTCAAGTGAGTGTATTACAGAACCAGTTACCAATTCAGAGAATGACAAAGTACTCTGTGGGAATTTCTCAGCTTCAGACAACATTTGAACTATGATTACATTTTTGCTGAATTAGTTGACGAGAGATAAATAATTTTTAAAAAAGCTTATTTTATTTATGTGAAATGAAGTGCCAGGAAAAGCTTCTCCAAATGTATCATAATTTGTGAATACTCCACTCTAAATGAAAAATGATTTTATTTAAGTCAACCAACTCCCTTTAGATAAGCCTTGAAGAGAAGTTATCTCATTAAAAAGAATGATCCGTTTCAGAGCTGTGGTGTATTCCAATTCCTCTTCTTACCCAAGTGGCTTTGGAGGCCTGCCCAGACAGGGCTAGTCCCTAGCCCCATGTCACCAAGAGCATGTGGCTGTGTTCGTTGGAATTGTCTGGGCCTGTGAAGGTTCAAAATAAAACAGGTGCTGTGTTTAAAAACAACAGCCCACCAACTGAAGCATGTGCAACATCAAGTTGCCAAAAGCTCTCCAACCCCCATCAGTTAAGGCAGCCTTTTACTGCAGAAATGAAAGAGGGAAGGGCTGGATTATAAATGAGTTGGAGCTGGTATTTGAGGTAATCTTGAGTCTATAATGGTTTCTTACGACTTCCCTTCTACCTGGGGCTGCAGAGCCGGGCATATAAGGAAAGTAGCCTCTTTAGATTAAACATTTTCTAATCAGCTTTATCACTCATATCTGAATTTATCTTATTTGAGGAAAATGCCAATATATTAGCAGGCATGTATGATACACAAGGTGACCCTACCAACTTAATGACATAATACATTATCCTTAATGAAGTCAATATCTTGTCTTTTAGCTGTCTGTCTATTGGGGCGATTAATTGCAGTGTCATTAAAGTTAGCTCTCTTTTCATTTGAGCTTGACAAGTCGCATAAAACTAATGTTCTTAGTTATCAGCTACTGGAATAGGATGGAGGATGGAGGAAATTGTAGGACAAATAAGGGGGTACTGCTACAGCTAACTTGAAGGACTTTTTCCAATGACTGTTTCCTTAGGTCTCTCCTTCTCCAGGCTCTCTTGTTAGTTGGAATTCAAGGCAAAGCTAGAGGCTCTTATTTGGACCCAGGGCTTGGGGTGGAGAGAGGAGGCAACTGCTGAGAATTACACCTGATTTGGGAGACTTTGAGCCATCTAGCAACAGAAGCTTGATTACTGGAAGGGTTTCTGCGTGAAATAAATTTCCTGGGTTACCTCCTGAACCGATGTACGTGAGCTGATATTCTGTGAGAGAGTGTGATGAAGAGTGGTTGAAACCATATTTTCATTTAGCTTTGAAGTTTTTCTAATTTAATGGGCTCTCTGGCAGAAGGGAGGGTGGAGGGTGGGGGAAGGGATCTGTGTCCAAACCTTGCTTTGCAAATGGTTCTAATAAATACCAGCTAATCGTGGGCAATGTGGGAGCGATAGCGCCTGGTCCACTGCTAATTGTGAAGCCAAAGAAAGCCTCACTCCCTGCCTTCCCCCTACCTCTGAAACTACGAGACAGGATGGCTGTAATTTACAGTGTGTTATCTTTGTCTATAGCGGCAAGATGATATGAAGTAAATCAAGGTACGAGTAATGAAAGACTGAGAATTTATTCCTTGGAGCACACTTTAAAGTGTAGTATCTGTTATAGTGGCACTGCCTGAAGACCCTGAAATGAGACTTGGATGAAGGGCAATAAAGCAGCATAGAGGCTCATGTTAATGTTGTTTGTCTGAGGTTAGTAATTGGGTTCCACTGATGAGTTGTGTGAAGACAAAGTGAGAATCCCAGCTAGTATTGTAAATCTTACATTGTTGGAACAAGAAGCAATCCTAACAAATATTGATCCTCTCTGTGCCCAGAGGCGAGGAGGGAAGCAGGGAACTGCAGAGCACTGGCTTGTTTCAATAGCACCAATTACCTTAGTGAAACCAGCGCTCTGCATGAAATCCCAGGGTGGACGCAAATGGTGAATTAGCCATGATTAGGCTTTTTAGATGGATCCCCCCCAAATCACGCCGGCTTAGCATTCTGTCTCAATTATCCTTGCGGTCCTAAAAACATATTTTGTGGAAGTGATCCCTCCTAGGCATTAGAGGCCCTGGTCAGATGTGGACACCAGGGATGAGTATATGGCTGGCCACTCACCTTATACACAAAAAGGGCTGGAGTGAATGCTTTGGAGTATGACCATTGGAAAGATGTAGCTTTTCACCCTGGGTTTCACTGAACAGCACCAAGTTTTGGGGCCCTTACCCCACTTGCAGTGGACGTAGTTGCTGTTTGTTTTTTTTCTATTTGTGGTTAATTGATGTTGGAAAGATTTTTGGAGAGATGATCTCCAAGGAAGAAAGGGCATCTCAGACTCTGTATTTTGGGTCTGGCTTCCTGTTCTTCATTTTTAATGTAAAGGCCTTCTAAAGATCTCTGCTCATCCTGTTTGAATATAGGGCTTCATTCCTTGGAATATACTGAGCTTTAATCAGGAAGATTTTGGGCTCATGGGAAGGGAGAATGTTGATAAAATCTGGGAAAGTTATACTTCACTTGATTTCTTCCCAGGAGATAAGTTCTCAGCCACCCTGAGCACGGTGCCCTATTTCATTACCTTGGCTATGAGTATGCAGTATTTACTCTCAGAGGTCATTCTGTAGACCAGATCTTGCCACTGGGCTGGGCTGGACCAGGTAGCTGTTTGGCCCTTGGCCTTCTGCCTTGTGTCCTGCATCAGCTTTATCCAGCTGTCCAGCCCAGTGGTCTCTGCTGAGAAGAAGGGCCATCCCTGGGGGACCTCAGAACATTTGGTCTCTGGTAGGACACGATGAAATCTTTATACCAAAACTTGGACCTTGAGCAGAAGGAAGATAAAGTCAGCAAACCCTACCCCCACCCCACCACTGGGGAGACAGAGAGCAAGCATTTAGATAAAGAGAATGCTACACCTTCTAGAACTAAAATTTGGTTTAGGATACACTTCTGGGATTCCATGACACAGTAATTAACTAGGTGTAGTTAATTCTACAAATGTTTATTGAGTGTCTAAGTTAGTGCCAAGCAGTGGTCTGGATACACAGTTGAATAAGATGGGGTTTATATCCTAGTGGCAGGGGGTAATGGAGAGGATGGAATATAAACAAATGGGCATAAACTATAAAGAATATTAGTAAAAAATTATTGGAATAGAAAGTGGCTTGGGTGAGGAGGTGATTCTTTAACTGAGGTGGTCTGGAAAGACTGTTATTCTCACACTACACAATAGTCGTTGGAACCCAGGGTTTCCCTCCATACCCCTGGTCTCTGTGTCCGGGCTCACACTGTTCAGGTCTCACTGGAGACCTGAAATGCCTTGGACCCCACATACCTAGTTTCTGCTCATTTTTTCCAAGGCCCAGCTCAAAGACCATCTCCTCTGTAAAGCTGTTCTGGTTCCACCCACTGAAAATAAGCTTTTGTACTCAGGGGGCCTGTACAGCATTCCATCCTCCCTCTGCTTTGGTCCTTGGCAGTCTCTAGGTTCTAGTAATTTCACCTCAGCTCTCTTCCTTGTCTGTGGGATCCTTAAGTAAAGGGGCCATGTGTAGTTAGCATCTCCTCCTTTATAGTACTCAGCAGTGTCTTGTATGTAGTAGGTGCTCTGCAAATATTTATCAAATGAAAAAAAATTAGAGAAGAGCTAGGACATTTTAGAGTTGTGTATGCATGTATGTGTGGGAGCTTTCAAAGGTGTCTACAGTTTAATCTGCTATATAGAAATGCCTCCATGAAATGCCAGTTTGCTTTTGTGTAGATATTTCACGGAGTAGGTTTGTTATATCTGAATGGACTGGTGATGTCTGCCTGCCTCTCCCGGCAACAAACATATTTTGGAGGGATTGTTAACTTGAAGGTTGTAATAAAACCTTTGCCACTCTGAGCAACTAGTGCTGGTGTCTGCTAAGGGTGAACAAAGGCAAAAAGTGGTTCGGTTGGCAAAAATGGTTCAACAGTGTTGGAAAAAAAAAATCATCGTTCTGCAAATATCAATAAACCCAGCAAATGCTAACTAGCTGCCTTATGGTTTGGATTGAGCTATTCACCCCCATGGTGGGAGCACCGCCACCTCCAGCCAGCCCAGACACCCCCTAGGCCAACTCCCGCTCTTCTCGGTAAGGAGAGCAGAGTGAGTGAGTCCATTGCCCGTTGGCCTCCTGGGACACCTCTGAGGATTAAATAACTAATGACTGTAAAGTGCTCTGTGAAAAGAGAGTGCTCTATAAAGTGTTATTGTTGGGGCTGTTAAAAATGGAAAACGACTTTTAATTTAGAAAGAGAGCACTCAGCGTAAGGAGGGGTAGCTGTAAAGCTTTTATCGCTACTTTGCTTTCCTGAGGCTTCTTAGCTTTTGGTGTTGGCTCTGTGGTTTGCTTCCCTAGAAGGTCTTTCACCTACTCACAGGGCTTAGGAAAGATGCCAACATCTCATTGGCATGGTGTTGGTGTTGTCCTGGTCCCTTTCTGTGTCACAACCTCTTGGTCAGAACAATGATTTGCTTGGCCTTGGATTGCCTTATCATCGATTGGAATTTGAGATCAAGTATCCTTTTCTGAAATGTAGAGTGTCCTATAATCTGGTAATGCCAGGACTCGCCCCACCTACTCTCCAAACAGGGCAGTGGTACAGAGCACAGACCATTTGTAAAGGTAAGGGATTTAATGACACATAGTGTATGGACAATAGCCTGACCTAGGCAGACAGGTCCTCCTTCCATTTCTTGAGAGATAAGACTCCTCTTCCCTTTCTATTCCATGGTAATACTCAGTTTTGATTATATATTCTGATTTTAACCAACCGTTCCTAGGCTTTTCATTCACATTCTACTTTCTCCATATCACACTATGTGGTTGGAAGGTTTAAAATACATTGTTAGAGTTATGCACCCTGTATTAGTAGTTCATGGCTTATGTATTCTGTATGTATTTGTCATCACTGCATAGAATTTACTTGGATAAGTCCTCATTTTAATGTGTTGTGCCACACGTTAGGAAGGGGGCTTTCTGGCGTCCTTTTTCTTTGGCTCCTCTGACTCCTTTGACACCTAACCCTCCCCAGTGACATGCAGCCCTGGCAAGAAAGGGGCCTATAAACTCAATATTTATCATACAAATGCAGTGATGTGTCTGCATTTTTATGACCTTGCTAAGTGGTGAGTATTCATTTGTGCCACCTCACCCCAGATGCCCATCCTGAGGCTGAGCTGTTTATCATGCTCTCATCTCTTTCCCAAAGCCTGAACAAGGAGCTTGGGACCACTATAAACATGTTCTCTTTCATTAAAGAGGAAATTATTATCATATATTTTTGTAATAACCAATAACATTTCAAATTACTCACATTTATGGCCTGTAATCAAGCTTATGCTTAACCTCTAATCCTCATGAAGCTGGTAATGATGGGCTCATTGGTTAACCACTTATGGGAAGTTAAAGGCAGGTAGAAAGCCACTTGACCAGTAATCAACCAGAGAAGTAACTCATTTTTGAAGCTGAGATTAGAAACACCACACTTGGCTTATGCTTAATTGGAAACGAGTGAGGTGAGCTCCGTTGATTTTGTGGTGATACGCTGGCAGATTTGGCCTTGGTCCACTTCTCACTAGTTAATGTGCTGAGTGATAAGGGATGCTGGTTACTGCATCCTGGGTCTTCAGGTCCTGAATCTTCAATCTTGAGGCTAAGGATTTGGAGAGCTTTGTTGCAACGTAGTTGACGACTAGCACCTGAAGGTCAAAGAGGGCACTGCTCCCTCTGGCACATGCTCTGACTGTGGTTCTGTATAGCCTCTTGTTAGAATTCCCATCATTCATGGGTCTGGGGTAGTCTGGGATATGAATTACTGTGGTTCTGCCTGTTATGGGTTTAGATTAACTTTTGAGTTGACTCTGTTATTTGGAGGAGAAACTCATATGAAGAAATGGGCCAGTTTGTGGTAATGGCATGCTGGTGTGCCAACAAGACGGGAACAAGGGTTCAAGGGGGTGTGTTTAACAAGCTAATTGTTGCTTATCTAGAGGATGTGGTTAAAAAAGCTCTGAACAGAATGGCTTAGCAGAAGCACTCATTGATGTATACAGTAATCAAAGGAATATAAAACAGAATCATCTGGAGTCCACTCTTATTTAACTGCTTCGAGGATAATACTTTTAAAGCCCATTTTAATTATTAAATAATTGCAACCAGGAATCTCCTGTTATCACTCATTTAGGTGCCAGAGGCTTTGTAAATGTCCTCTTGTTTCATCAACAAACCTATGATACAATTATTACTTGTCACGTTTCATAGAGGAGGAAACAGAAGCATAGGGGTGGGGTGGGGTTAAAGGACTTGTCCTAGGCCACACATCCAATATAATTATATGGTTCAATAGAATGGCTCCTAATAGCAAAACTCATGTTCTTCTGTACTTTACCTACATGTCACTAGTGTGAAAGATATCCCAAGCAAGTGGAAATGTCATGGACTTCCTGTCTGTCAGTAACCAAGATGATTAATCCATCTCCTGTAATACATTGGCTCCTGTAGCTGGGATTGCAATCGTATATTGGGAGATTTTGACATATTAATCCAAAGAAAATGACATTTCTGGATGAATTACTATTAGATATTATTTGCAGTTTATTTGTAGCTATGGATAAGAGATTGGCCATGGCTACTTATCCTCATGTAAAGGTAGGGCTGAAAGGAGCCTTAGTATAGTTATCTAGCTCCAGGGTGGCAATCTGAATTCAATAACAGTTATTGTGCAAGTATTTACTGGGGACTTGGTACATGTTAGGCATTGCTGTATGCTCTGATGCTTCACATACACTTACATTATAATGCCAAACTAGAATGTTAAAATTTTGCTTTAAATGGCTATATATCATTGAAAGAATTTGAAAGAAGAAAATATAGTCTTTACATTTGATAACATATCACCCGTTTCCACTGCTTTTTATTCCTTTTTATAGGATGGAAATTTCATGGGATAATGGCTTTGAAGAATTTCTTTAAATATTTAGCATTTGAGTCTCTGGTACAAATTCTGTTTATCTAAAGGTTTCTTTATGTTGCTTTCCTTTTTGAAGAATACTTTCGCTGTATAGAATTCTGGTTTGACTTTTGTTGTTTCAGCAGTTCACAGCAGTCATTCCATTGTCTCTAGCCTCCATTGTTGCTCATGGGAAGTCAGTTGTCACTTTTAACTGTCCTTTCCCTGTATGGATGGTAGCATTTTTCTCTGTCTGCTTTCAAGATTTTCTCTTTAAGTATGGTTCTCAAAATTGTGACAATGATGTTCGTAGGTATGATATCTTTTCCAAATTCATATGGCATAGATTTCTCTGTTTTTTGCATCTTTATGTTTAACTTTTATTATATATAATTTATTATATATTTTGTTACATATGTATGGTTTATTATATTTATAATGAATATTATAATATAAATTATATGTAGTTTATTTTTTTACTAAAGTTGGGGACTCTTTGGTCATTGATCTATTTTTCTGCTCCATTCTCTTTCTCTTCTCTTACCAGTTACATGTATTGTAGACCATTTTAAATTATCTCATGGTCTGTTTATTGCTTTGTAAAATATTTTTTCCTCTTTATTATCAGATAATCTCTATTGACCTGTGTTTTCTTTTCCCATCTCCATTCTTATGTTAAGGTCATCTAGCATATTTTTTCATTTTAAATATTGTACTTTTTAGGTTCCAAATTTCCATTTTTTCAAAATACATTTCTCTGATGAGATCTTCTTTCAATCTATCTTTGCTTTTACTATAATCATCTTTTTTTAAAAAAAAGATTTATTTATTCATTCATTCATTCATTCATTCATAGAGACAGAGAGAGAAGAGAGGGAGGCAGAGACACAGGAAAAGGGAGAGGCAGGCTCCATGCAGGGAGCCTGATGTGGAACTTGATCTCGAGTCTCTAGGATCACGCCCTGGACTGAAGGTGGCACTAAACCGCTGAGCCACCTGGGCTGCCCTGTAATCATATTTTTTATCAAGAACTTGGCCATGTTTATTACAGCTACTTTAGAGTACTCGTGTATTCCACAATCTGGATCATCTCAGGCTTAGTCTCTATTGACTTTTTAAAAAGTCTTGACTATGGATCACATTTTCCTATTACTTAGCATGTCTAGTAATTTATTATTGTGTCTTGGACATTGTGGATAACACATTGTTTACATCAGTAGACTATAATTTGTTATTTAAATATATATATTTATATGTATACTTTATATATATAAATTATTTAAATATATAATGTTTATGTATATATGTGTAAATATAGTATACATTATATATGTATGTAATGTGTATATATAATGTGTGTGTGTGTGTGTACACACACACACACACACACACACACACACACACAAATTGTTGAGTTTTTGTCCTAGGAGGTTACTTGGCTGGACTCAAGTTACAAATTGTGTCTCCCTTGTGGGAAGCAGCAGCTGACACCTCTGCTCAGCTCTTTGAGACTTCCAGTTATTACTTTTCACTCAGTTTCTTGTAATTTTCCCAGCAATTATACGGTTCAAGATCACCCAAGGATCTGGTTGTATATTTTTTGTAGGTTTGGGAACCTCATTCCTTGTTGTTCCCTACTTTCTGGGATCTCTCCCCTCACTTTCTAACTGCTCTGCCAGTGGTAAAATCCATCCTGTGACTTGTCTAGCCAATAAGAGTATGACTTTCTTTCTTCTGTGGTTTAGCCACTCTGTCTTGCAGACTTCTGTGAAGAGATGAATTCCTTCCAGTTTCTGCTATTTTTGTTGCTTCCTGATGCATTAATATACTAGTTGTTAAAAAAATATTTTCTCCAAAATTCATCATTATTGTCAATGGGAGGATTAATTCAATATAAGCTCCTCTGCCATTACTGGAAGCTGCACTTCAAATCTTATTATTTAAGAGAAGCCAGACATTTTTTATGTGCAATCTCTTTATTATTTATTATAGGCAGCTACATTGCTATTCATGGACCTTGTATGGACCCCATAAAACCCAGTCATCCCTATGGGTCAGGTATGGCTTCCTTGGCCCAGTTTTCAGATTATGGACTAGACTTAAGGTTTCTGAGTCTCAGCTAAGCACCTTCTCTGTTAGGACAAATTAATATCTCTTTATCTACCCACTAGAATAGGTAACTTCTCAAATGTTATGACACTGACTAGAGTTCCATGCGAGATAATCAGAGAATAACCTTTGCAGAATGTGGAGAAGCAATAAAGCCCACTGGAGAAGGGGTCTCCATGGCAGGTGATTATCGGACTGTTTTCTTTACTTCTACTTGGTGCACTGTGCTTTTAGCACAGTGAGGACAGGCACACTGGTGGGCCAAGTCCAGCTTTCCTCAGATCATTCTTAAATTTAAGACCCATGTGAGCTGTTTGATGTCCTTATCCAAAGCACTGTCATGTTGGAGAACTTTTTCCGGAACTCAGTCCTGTCACCAAATGTCATTGTGCCCCTGTGCAGGTAGATGTGGAGCATGTGGCTGCACTTGAGGCCTTTGGATACTTCCTTCATAAATAGCAGATTTAGGACCAGACAAGGAATTGGTACATCAGCCATAAATCCTGAGAAGGATAATGCCAGATTCATTTGGCTGCTGGCATTTGATTTGTGGGTGTGTTAAAGGTCTCTGAACCTCTTAGAGGAATATGATGAGAAAAATGTGGTTCAGACTGCCCATCCAGTTTCTTATTGAGCTTTGGGTACTCAATAAGTAGACAGGTAGAAACATTAGGGATCTGGGCTTCCAGGTCTGGTCCTTTTCAATTTTATAAAATTAATAACTTTGTTTTTAAATTCTAATTTCTTTTTCCCGGGCTTCTTTCATCTTCTATGGTAGCTCCCTTCTGCCTGCTATAGGCTTCTCATGTCTGTAAGCTCTCTGTTGCTCTCTTTTGCCAAGTATTGCCCCTTAGGAGAGCATCTTAGTCAGCCACAGAGCACTAGTATGATAACATTTTGGAACTAGAAGAAACATTTTAGGACTTAGGGCTAACACCTTCATGTCACATAGGCAGAAACTGAGGTAGAGACAAGAGGACGAGTTAGTGAAAGCCATATAGTGGTTGATCCAAGACATGCCTAATACTCAGTTTTCTAGATCCTTCCCTACCAGTCCAATACTTTTCCTCACCTCACTGTAGCATTTTAACTTTGGCTTGAAATTAAGGCATAATATACCCTCTGGGGTAAAAGTTCTCTCCACCTAAAATGGATAATTTGCACCCCTTCCTTTCCTGCCCTTAATTCTGAACAATGTGAAGTTGCTAATATTGGACCAGTTTTGACCTATAAAAATGTCAGTTTCATATGGTTCAACCTAATCGTTAGAATTTTTTTTAATCGTTAGAATTTGACCAATATGTAAGAAATTTGACCTTTACATGTAAGAAATGCAGGCCACCTAGCCATTTTCTCTGGGTGATTGTTGATTTGGGGGGTAGATTGGCCTGGGTTACAGATGAGCTCACATCACAGGTCGTAAGGCCTCGTAGACTTCTGAGCTTGCCTCTTTCCTCATCCCAGTTGACAAGCCTTTCTCTGGGCAGCCACCCGAACAGTGATATTCCAGATGGGGCTGTGGGTGGTCACCATGAGAGGAGGCTGATGCCCATCACTGACTGCTGTGGTACAATGAAAAGTGAGGTGGCTGTTGATGTTGGGGGCACTGACATGGAGTCTTAGATCTCCAACTTTTTATCTGGGTGACCTTGGGCTAAAGATCTTAAGTTCTCTGGTTTTTGGTTTTCTCATCTTTTACATAATAATAAGATTCTCATCATGATTTGTGCAAATTGAGCAACATAATATATGAAAGTACGTGGCCAGTGCTTTTTGTGTAGTGAGACCTCATTAAATAGCTATTTTTAGACACAAACACATACTCTCACACTTCATGGTCCAAGGCTCCTAGCCAATAATGTCACCTTTGACTCAGCACAGCACCCCACTATTACCATTATTGGACCACCCAGTATTGGTCCAATATTAGAATTGCCCACTTATAAATCTTTCCCCTTTTCTCCATGTCTCACTTGAGCATCATAGTTGGTTCTTCCTAGATGCTTGAGTTCTTGAATAAAGTTTATCCTTTCAGGTAGATTGCATTTTTATTAAGGGCAGTGATTTGTTTGGGACCGCCACTATTTCTCCTTCAGCTTTAGGTTCATAGCAGGGCCTCAAATGAAATAAGCTGGTGCATAAAACAAGCTTCTTTGTACATGGTCACACGCTTTCTGTATAATCTAGTAGAGATTTCCCTGGTGGTGTTTGTATAATGTTCCATATTTCAGCCCCATATTTAATGCTTGGTGATTGTGAGGGTTAAAGGTGGCTTTTCTCAAATGGCAAACTGGCTCTTAGAGTCTGACACCAGCATTCTATGTCCTTTGGTGCATGTGTGGGGTGGGGGGATGCTGCTTTCACCCATAGATTATCGGGGAATTCCAGCCAGGTTCCAATTGCCCTGTGATAATGCAGTACTTTGTTCCTGAGCAGGTTAAGAACTGATATCCCCATTATGTAGCATATCATGAAATGAATGTTATTGTTAAGTGTAAGGACAGGGCATATTAGTGGTATCTTTTATTACACAGTCTTCATTATAAAAGAACAGCTATTGCTAAAGTAGTCCCCATTTGATAGGTAGCAGGACATTGTTCTTGTGCTGTTGGCTCTGATTAAGCCTGGGATAATGCACTGTTCCCGCCTGTTATGTCCATCAGGAAACAAGGTAAAATAGATGAGCATATGTTTGCAACAGATTAAAAAGACTGGTGTAAAGTCCATTAATAATTCTCATATTTAGGATTTGCTTTCTACTGTACTTACCTACCAAATCTGCAACATTTAATCTCTTCCCTGCGAGACCAGCTGAGAGAACCTTTTTCCCCTTCTGAGTGATAGGCCTGGATTTTCTGAGACAGAGCATTTGTCTGTCAGGGCCCATGGCTGCTGTGGTGATTTACTTGCCGTCAGATGATGTTGGTGTCCGGTTGGTGATATAGCCTCGCTGGATATGGGGAAATTTGTTACCTTTAGCTTTGACAGGAAGATAATTGCTGATGGTTAACAGAACTGAGCCAAATCCATTGGTTTTTCAGTAACACAAGCATAGGACTGGTTTCTAGAACCCTGCTTTTCTCTATATAAACTTCAATTCCAGGCTTCTTTTTCTTCTTCTCCCCCCAACCCTTTTTTTTGTTTGTTTAAAGTGTGTGTGTGTGTGTGTGTGTGTGTGTGTCTTGATGGAAATGCATCAAATTCTGCTTCTTGTTTCTTTGTTTAATTGCTAACATTATATTAGTGTGAGGACTGAGGGAATGTTTGTTCATTCTACAAGGAAAAGCCATTAGGGGAAAGTTGTGTGTGTGTGTTTAGGGGGGGAGTGTCTGGCAACCCCAGAAACAGCTGGCCACTTGCTAAAGAGGTTGGTGATCAGTGGGACATTGTTTTGTTAGGCACCTCTCCTGAGAACACATAAATCGGGGCCTCTGTTATGTAGCTTGTCAATTTTTCTTCACACTGTGCAATCAAGTGATTGGTTCGACAAAGCTTTGTAATGTTTGAGCCTCGAGGGCTTCTCAGTAAAAGTCTTAAAAGGATGGAAACAAGCTCAGAGAGTCCCAAGGGACAAAACTATGCTTCACAGAACAGTGGGCAGGTCCTGGACTTGGGAAGATGATGAGCTCACCCAGTTCTCCTGGAAGAGAGGGGCCAGGGCAGGCTATGGGGTGTAAGTTGGGAAGGGAGTATGGAGAATGGAATAGAGCTATCCCCTAGCCCACCTTCTCTGGCCTTTATAATAATGGCCCCTTGGAAGCTTTGGAGTGATGAGTCCCAACTTTGAAGAGCCGGATTTGGAGCTTGAGATGACCTACCTTCGTGATGTCATGGGCTCTGAATGTGTCAGTATTTACCTACCGAGAAGTTTGCTCTCTGAGGAACTGTGTATTCTGATGTGCGGGTGCTGGGGGCTGAAGTGAATCCGTTAACCCCCCCTCTTCTTGTGCCTTTTGGAGAGTTCTTCCTCCCGTGTCCCAAGATACTGTCAAGGCTGTCGTTATACTGGTCTTACAACCTTCTCTTGGCAACAAGAACACTCTGCCTTAAAGCTTAGAGAGCTCTTGGGTTTTGCAGGAAGAGGGTCTCCTGAATCATCACAGCATCTATAGGTAAGAATCTAGAAAAGCCCTTGCTAAGATGCTGAGATTTCTAAGTGGCTCAAGCTGTTGTCCTCTCTGCTTAGCCATGTGTCTGGGCAACTGTGTAGCCTCTAGGGGCTGGACTTATCACCCTTCCTCAGTCCTCACATCTGTCCAGAACCAGGTTCACAGAACCCTTTGCCAACAGAGTTGTCACAGGTGTGACAACTTCTTGCCCTCTCTTTCGCCACTGCCCCAGCCAAGGCCCTCATCAGTTCCTCTCTCCACTTTTATAATGGCAGCTCAACTAGTTTGTGCCTCCCCTTGATCATACTTTCCTCATTGTTGCAGTACTGGTCTTTTGAAGACACCGATCTGGCCACAGAGTTCTGACGGCAATTGACTGCTGATCTCTTGCACCTTCTACCTTCTTCACACTTGCCTTCTCTTTCCATCTAGACTGTACAGTCTTCAAGGGCTAACCCAGCATTCTGTGTGTGTCCTCCTGAGATGTTCATTCCTCTCATACCTGCTTCTTAAGTTCTCTTATTGTTCAGGGCCCAGTATCAGTGCCAGCCATTACCCCTGGCAAGTGTTTTCTGAGTCCCCAAATTGAGACAAAGTCCTCCTTGGGGACTAGCTGCTATATTATTACTAATAATACTGTTCGCTTGTCTCTGATGCTCACAGGCTGGTGAACCTCCTGAGGGCCAGGGATGTGTCTTACTGGACTCTCTCTACCACCTGATACTGGGATGGCTCGGTGACATTTGTTGAGTGAATAAATGAAGCTAGGGTTTGGTGACCATCTAACAGCTCCTGGATTGTTGAGTGCTAATGCCTGGTAAATGACTTAATTCTTTAAGTTAGTTTTTTTTTTTTTTTTAAATTAAGAACCCACTGTACACACATCAGTGTTTTGTCCAGGAATAGGGGAAAAGACAACACGCGCCTCACCACGTTCTGATTCCATGCCCAAGACAGACACCACCAGCTCTCTCACAGCGTTGTCCCTCAGCGAGGCCTAATATCCTCTGTGAGCCTGGCTCCACATGTCACCCCTGGCAGCTGCTAGCCATCATCTGGCGTGAGCATTGGCAGTGACTTTCCTGCCACCCTCGCATCATTCATGGTGAGAGGTCCTGAGAAGGCTGACATCGTCCATTCCCAAGGGTACTTAAGTTCACTAAGGAGATTAAGTAAATATTTCTAAAGTGCTTAGTATGCGGAACATTTAGATAATAATACAAGACACTAAATGATTCAGTGCTAAATGGGTGCGGGGGGTGCAGACAGTAAATACCAGGAACGCTGGGAAAGTGAGGAGGCATGATGAGCCAGGGTAATCCGAGAGAACCGCCTGGAGGAGGTGAGTCTCAGGGCCTGAGGAGGTGGGAGGATGAGCCTGTGGCAGGGGAAGAACAGCATAGACAGCTACTTAGGGGAGGCACACCTGGAGAGAGAAGGGCTTTCTGTTCTTTCCTCACTGTCAGGCAACAACCTCGAGCGATAGCGAGGCCAGGAGTACGCAAGGGCCTGGGATGCTGTCACGGCATTCTCCTCAACTTGAGAGCTGGTGCCTATCATTGAATAATCCCTTTTAAATTCTTGACTCTGAGCGATCATTAAAAAAAAAAAAATCACCATTTTTGAAATCTGCCTTTAACCCCTAGATCATCTTTTTCCATTTCTACTCTCTGGACAGTAAAAAACTGGAATATTTCTGTGTTTGTTCTGCTCTCCATGGGTCACCTCTCTTCCCGCATGATAAATACACATTTGAAAATATTGATTTGCTGCTACCCCTTTGAAAAGCTTAAGAAGGTTGACCTCTGCCTTGGCGTTCTCAGACTTGAATTTTTCAGACTGACCAATCGACCCCTGGAAAAGGCTGTGAAACGTTACCTGCGGGTCCTGGAGGGCCTTTCCAGAGGACTGAGGACGCGCTGGCAGCAGCTTGGCAAATGCCTGAAAGGAGGGCCTTTTAATAAAATGCTGTGTGTGTCCATGGCTCAAATCTAATGACTTTTAAATAGCTTGTAGGAAGGGGAAAATCTCCATTGTAGAGTCTGAGAGAGTCACCCCAAGGGAAGTACCATTTTCCAGACATATCTCAGAAACCCGGGGTCCCCTAGGCCCAGAGCGGATGATGGTGTGTTGTGTGCCTTAAAGTTTGCTTCCTCCCTACCCCCCGCCCACACCCCACCAACTGCTCCTCGTTTTATTTTTTTTTTCCCTTGGTTTTACCACTGTGTGACCTCGTGTTGTATTTTTTCTGAATGACAATGAAAGTAATTGAAAATATTGATTGGCAGTACAGTTAAGTTGTCAACACAACCATTTAATTTGTCAGGAGGACTTGTTAAATTGTCAAAAATCATATAAAAAAACTCCTTCAGTCACTGATGATATACATTAGAGATGTTCATGAATCAAATGGGCCATTTTGGAGATAAGTGTTGAAGAAAAATTCTGAAATGGTTTTCTCCAGACACGTTTGTGTTCTCTCCTTTTTCCTGTCTTCCACGCTCTCTCTGATCCCATGTCGCGAAGAATATGGGGACGTTTTGGCAGGACAAGATGGGTGAGGGATACTCGGGTAAGTGGAGGAGGCCTCACTGAGTGTTTATCAGATAGCAGAACAAAGATCATTTTATAGCAATCCACTTAGGGAATTCTGAGCCAAATACCCTGACGTTATTAATTAGGACAAAAGGCTTGGAAGGTTTCTTTTCCCATTATGTGTAGGATTTAAAACATGGATCTTGGATTTTTATTTTTTTATTTTTTTATTTTTTAAGGAAATTGTCTTCTAGGGGCTCTGGGCTCTTATCTCTGCAGCCCTGGGTGAAGATGGGTAGGCAACGTCCTGCTTCCTGTTCAAATGCTTGAGGCACTGCTGTAATCTTCCTGCGTTTTCACTGTTGTTAATCTAGTTCCTGAAGGGCTTATGTTCCCAAATGGAATTGGAATTAGCTTTATTTAGATTAATTTAAGAACAGTACTATCTGCTACCCATTGGTCAGAATGAGTCAGGTCAGTCTTGATATCATTAGTCTTTAGCTCTACTTAATTTAATAGTGTATTAGGGCTCAGAAATTCAACTTGACCTAGCGTAAGAGAATAGAGGATTTTATTGGAAGACTACTTAGGTCACTCCCATAGTTCCCAGAATTCTAAAAATGTTGTAAGCAGAATTCTAAAAATGTCCTCCCCATCAAATTCTTTGCCCCCTAGTCCTGAGAATGGCAAAATATGCTGTCACTTCCATGATTGTGTGATGGTGTAATATAGATGTTTAAAAGGGGGGATCATCCCAAAAGTAGACCTTTAAAAATGGGGATTTATCCACATGGGTCCAGTCTCATCATACAGTCCTTAGAAGCACGGAACTTTCTTCAGCTGGTGGAAGAAAGGGACGCCATAGACATTTGAAGCAGGAGAGCGATTTGACATGCTGGATTGATGATGGAGGAGCTCCTCTGAGAAGGTATCTGGGCAGCTTCAAGAAGCAGGAAGTGTGTCCCAGCAGGCAGCCCAGAAGGAATCAGGGACATCAGATTTGTAACTGGAAGGAACTGGGTTTTGCCAATAACCTGAGTGATCTTGGAAGGGGATATTTTAACCTCCTGGGATCTCTGGATAATAGTCCAGCCTGACCGACACCTTGATTTTGGCCTTGTGATGTATACCCTGAGTGACACATCCAGCTGAGGTGAGGTAGCTAGGGGCTGGTGGTGGGGTGGTGAGGAGTGGGGCGCGGTGAGGAGGTGGCAAGTGATTGCAGTCCTAAGATTGGAGTCCTTCATCCACTTCTGTGGCCAGGAGCCAAGGTATCTTCCTGTGAGCCCCAAAAGAAAGGAATGCAGTTCTGGGAAGACAATGCAATAAATACCCACTCAAAGTACTGAATTTCATGTTGTTGAGATGTATGTTTTTTCACCCTTAAAAATCTCTGAGATAGGGATGAATCTTGCCACATTACAGCATCTTGTGAAAGAAAGCTATGACCAGGGTCTGTCATGGGATATTTGTCTCTGCCTAAGCTGGGCCAGCCTTGGCAGTTATCTTGGAGACTCCTCTGAGCTGTAACCTCTATGGTTTTAGTCAACAAACTACTGAAGAACCATTTGAGGAAAGACTATAACTCTGGTTATTGTCTGAAAACCTTCTGTTGACATTTCCTGGTAAGATTTAGAACATGCCAGTATCAAAACTTGAAGAATGTATGTTGGTGGCTGCATCAGCTGCTCTCTTGACTGACAGAGAAGATGGTATTTTGCTTGGAAAACACAAATATCAATCAACTCTTGAGCTGAAAATTGATTCCAAAGAGTCAGTTTTTGGAACACCTTATCCCATGTATTCTATATGTATATATACACACACATACACACGAGTGATAAACATCTATGTCTAAATTAGTCTAAAAGAACTATTTTAGTAAGTATAAAATAAAAATTCAAAGTGATTGGAAAACATTATGCTTCAGTTTAATAGCTTTGTTTTTCTCAGTGGTACATAAAATCATGGAGTATTAAAATTAGTGGCATAGTAGATTCAAGTGATTTTAAATACAACATTTCTGTGTATTACACATTAGTTATAAGATAGAGATATTTGACTTGGAAAAGTAGAAATTGGAATTTTGGCCTTGTGATTGGCTGGAGAAATTGGTGCCTTTTTAAAGTTTAAAGTCATTAGGTGCCTCTTTTTTTTAATAATTTATTTTTTATTGGTGTTCAATTTGCCAACATACAGAATAACACCCAGTGCTCATCCCATCAAGTGCCCCCCTAAGTGCCTGCCACCCAGTCACCCCCACCCCCCGCCCTCCTCCCCTTCCACCACGCCTAGTTCGTTTCCCAGAGTTAGTCTCTCATGTTCTGTCTCCCTTTCTGATATTTCCTACCCATTTCTTCTCCCTTCCCCTCTATTCCCTTTCACTATTATTTATATTCCCCAAATGAATGAGACCATATAATGTTTGTCCTTCTTCATTAGGTACCTCTTGATCAGAATCCTGAAGACTGGGCGGAGAGCCTGATGTAGATTAAAATGATGCTTCTGGTCTATCTCCACAGATGTCTCTGCTACCCATCTACCGCCTCCCATCCCCCTGGGCTCTCAACTGGAATTTATTCTCAGGAAGGAGTGAGTTAAGTCTTGGGCTAGACCAGAAGTGGTGAGAGTAGGTGCCTTTGGGATTTGTAATCTGGCTTTTCTTTTGTTTCTGGCCCAACTCGGTATTCTACTGTAGTAGGAAGAACACGGGAGACCACGTTTTTGTAGCATCTTTGCCATTAACCAGCTGTGAGACCCTGGTTTCAGCATTCCCCTGTCCTGGAGCTCTCTTCTGTGCATATTTAGTGTGATAGGAGCTCTAAACCAGAGCACCTTAAATGTTGTTTGTACCACTGATGTTTCGTTTTCACAAAATTTGTCCAGTCTTATTGCATTTCTTTGGAGCCCCGTTTCTCTATAAGTTGGGTCGTATTTTTTTGAGTGCCTATGGCCCCTGAGCCCTTTGCAGAGCTCTTTTGAGAGAGAAGCTGAAAAGGCAATTCTTACCCTTGGGGAGCTTACGTTTTCATTCCAGAGAGGATGGAGACCTGAAAGGGGGACGGTTGGAAGCTAACTGAGGAGCTAACTGAATGAACGGCGAGGACTGTTAAGAACATTCTAGAGAGGGTTTGTTTTGGTTAGCAAGGAACAAGCTGGAGGGTTAGGGGTAAATGGTCTGTGAACTTAAATCAATCAGGAGTGCTTATTGTGTTTGTCTATTGGGGTCTCTGAATTGCCTCTCATTTGTCCTCATTCTGGGCATTTAAATGGGCTGATGTCAGCTGCAAAACACATAGGGACCTTTAGGGCAGCCCCCCCCTTTTTTTTCTCTTGGCTTCATTCAGAAGCCTCTGAAGGTCAAAGTGGAAATTGGGTGTCTGAGTCCCCTTTCTTCACACATGTCTGGACCTGCCACCAGGGCTTGGGTCACTGCCATAGCCAGTTCAGGGTCATCTGATACCAGCAGTCTTTCTGCTCCCTGAGGTCATTCAGGCACCCAGGATCCTTCTTCCTGGTTGCTGAGCCATTCCTTAGCTAATGGTCCTTATCTTCATGGCCAAATCTGGCTCACCAGCAACTTAAATCTGCTCCCTCCCATGGGAAGAGGGAAGGCAGCAGGGAGCATAGCCATAGCCAGCTTCCCTTATCAGGCTAGGACATCAACTTTTGCACAAAGCTATCCCAGTAGCTTTGTCTTAGTCACATGGTACCACAGCGCTGAAGGGTAACTGGGAGATGTAGTCCCTTTGAATGGTACCCTGCTGCAACAGGGAATTCTATAACCGAAATAAAGATTGGGGGGGGGGGGGGAGTGTGCCAGGGGACAGTTAGCAGTCTGCCATAGATGCTATCACTGAATCTTGGCTTTTTTTTTTTTTTGGCTTTTTTTTTTTTTTTGAATCTTGGCTTTTATACTTTGTTTTATTTTATTTTGCCTTCCCTTCCACTAAGCAAAGAGTTCCTTGCAGCCAGCATTTATACTCCTCACCTTTATGACCCTAATGTCTATGCTAGAAGTTAGTGCACACTAGATGTTTAAAAGGGGCCTGCCTGCTAAATGAAGGAACGTATCCGTAAGCGTATCCGTAAGCGAATGATGAAATGGATGGCTGATAGAGCCCACAGTTTGGGGCCCTTCTTTCTAGTGTGCCCCAAGCAGTGCTCTTTGTATTTTTTGAGTACATTTGGCTGAGCCACGAGTGGGCCACGCATGCTGAGTTCAGCCTGAGAGAGGAAGCTTGGCTACCCCTGCCACGCAGTCTTTGAACCCAGGACTGGGGGAGATGCAGGAGTATTTCATTAATCCTTGCACCATTTAGCCTCCTTATCGAATGGCCCAGACCTGTTCTTTGTTACGGACAACAATGAAGGGTGCCTTTAAGAAATCTCCAGTGAGTACCGAGGCATTGCAGATTAGGTCAGTAGAACTGCTGCTAGGTTGAGCATGATGGATGAGCAGGAGAATGAGTTTCTGCTGCACGGTATTGTGAAATCTTTTCATTGTCACCAACGGGCCTATGAGGAACTGATGAATGAGGGAGCAAGTGTCAGAAACGCCCTTCCTTGCCCCAGTACAGTTTTAATATCTCCCTGAGCTACAGGATGAGTATTGATAAAAGTAAAGTTTAAAAATAGCCACGGAGTGATGGGTAGCCATGATTTAAGGAGAGCGGCAATGGGGTTAGAGAGGGTTCATTTTCCTGAAAGTACAGGAGAGGGAGAGAGCGAGAGGGAGACAGAGAGAGGAGGAGAGAAGAGGCAGGGCCGGACTGCGAGGGGAAAGAGCAGGAGGCTTTTATAAGAAGCTAATGTGATGAGGATGACGAGGGCTTTGATGGATGAGTTAGATCCATCTGGTCGCAGTATATGTAATAAATAGCTGTGCTCAGGTTTGACCTCTCCCACTTACCAGACACATCTTTCTCTTTTGGGATATCCAGGAGCGAGCTTCCATTAGAGGAAAGAACCCGTCATGAGCCCGAGCTGGGGATGTTTATGGGCTCGTGCAGAGGGCAGAGAGGAGATGGTATCAGAGTTACAGGTTTATAAACTGAAAACTGTAGCCAGCCACGGTGCGGGGGTGATAGAAGCGCATTTGCAGGGCTGCGGCTGCTTCTGATGCGTGGAAGGGCAGAAGCGTGGAGGTGGGAGGGCAGGTGGGGGTGGGGGGCACGGTGGTCCCCAGGGCTGGGGAAGGGACACCTTGGCTTCTGGCTCACGGCGCATCCCAGCTGCCTTTGTCGCACCTTCCCTTGCTGGGAGCAGATGTTAGATCCAGCTGGAACTGAATGGGTCTCTCACCAGGTATAGAATTCTCAACCGGGATGGCTTGGGAATGGGGTATTCCCGTGAATTCGATTTTCCAGTTACCTAGAAACATAGGTAGAAACATATAGAAACAACAATTGGAAACATAATAAAATGCGTTCACTCATATTCCTGCCTTGGAAGAGTCACAAGACTGAATTTATCGTTGCAGGCCTTTGTGTTGGTTTTGGCTTATTGTTTATACATTGGTTGACTGTTAGCTTCTCCTTGAAGATAGGAGATGTGTCCTAGGCCAAGAACATCCTCCTCTCCTGCACCTCCCCCCCCCCAAAAAAGTGCTGGCTAAAAAGACTATTCATTTTCTCTAATCAAGGCAGAGCTTTGATTTTTTAAAGGCATTTTTTGATAGCTGAAGTTTTGTGAAATGAAACTTCACATGCAAGAGATTAGGAGGGATGGGGATGGAACTCACCTTTGGATTGCATAACGGGGAGCAGATTTGGAGAGAACACGGAACTGCCTTGAAGAGTAAGTGGAACATCTGAGAACATTGGCAGCTTGTTTGCTTCCTTGGGAGCAAAGGGTCTTAGAGAAAGCCCGAGTAGATGCCCCTTCCCTAGCCCACTTTCCCACTCTTCCCAGAGGAACCAGTTAGATTGCAGGTAATGGGTTTCTGCCATGGCAAGCTTGCTGCAGCCTCACCCCATGTGGGAAGAAGGCTGTGTTTGGCCAGCATAGTCCCAGCTTTCCTCTCTCTCTCTCTCTCTCTCTCTCTCTTTTTTTTCTTTTGGTGGGGTACCTTCTGTGCCAGAAGCTGGAGGTGTGCACGTGAGAGCTTGGAGCCCTGCACAGCATGTGTGGATTCAGAAGGTCTGTTCCTAGCACGGTCATTCCTGCCCTCTGAGAATGTAGTCAAAGCTGTGGACCCTCTACCCAGAAACAGGTGCACATGCCTGCACATTACTGCATGTAATGCAAAGGAGTTGGCTACCTCTCTGAATCCCGTTCTAGGTTAAGAACGCAGCTAAGGAATTACAAAAGCTTATTTTGCACACAAAGATACACGCATGCACATACCGTTGACCTTTGACCAACTTGGGGGTTAGAGGCACCAACTCGCCGTGAAGTGAAAATCCCCCGTATAGCTTTTGACTCCCTAAAAACCTAACTACTAATAGCCTGATATCGACTGGAAGCCTTAACAGCATTATAAAGTTTATTAATCCACATTTTATATTTTACGTGTGCTGTATGATATATTCTTGCAAGGAGGTAAGCTAGAGAAAACATCAAGAAAACCATAAGGAGGAGAAAATACATTTATAATACATTATAATATTTATAATATACATTTATAATTTATCAAAAAAGTATCCACATATAAGCAGACCCTCACAGTTCAAACCCATATTGTTCAAGGGTCAGCTGTGCATACATGTGTGTGCATGCATACACACACATGCATGTGCACACACACGTTTGCTTATATCTGTGAAATGACTAAGGTCATACAACTCATGTATAACTTGTTAATGATCATTCTTCACTATCTAAGAAATCCCAAGACCCTGCCTGCTTAAGAGTACATGTTAGTCATGTAATTTAAAAATTGGGGGGGTCCCTGGGTGGCTCAGCGGTTTAGCACCTGCTTTTGGCCCAGGGCGTGATCCTGGAGTCCCGGGATTGAGTCCCGCATCGGGCTCCCCGCATGAAGTCTGCTTCTGCCCCCCCCATCATGAATAAATAAATAAAATCTTAAAAAGAAAAATTGTTTTGGTGCTTCTGTTTACTTTGAGTATTAGTTAAAAGCTACTGCAGAAATTCTCCCTTTGCTGAACAAATAAATAAATAAATAAGTGGATTAAGGCTACTCCCGGCCATGCAGCAGAACCCTGACGAGGTTTCATTTGCCTTTGCCAGATTCCTATCATCATCTTTCCCCCTCTTCCTGTCCTTAGGGGCTCTATTTTTCACACACCAAATGCCCCATCCTGGCCAGTGCCCTCTCTCCACTACATGCGCACATGCTGCTAACTTGCCTTCCTTCGTCATCAGGTCAAAACTTCAGTTCTACACTTTCATAGTCTGAGCTGTATATTAGGAGGAAAACAGAGCCCCAGAGCTAATTTGTACTAAGGTGTGAATGTCTGATCTCTGCAAATCCCCCATGGAGAGTCCTGTTTGAAAGAGGACATGTTGCAACTCAAGTCAGTCTCCAGTGAGTGGACAATAAACAAAAGGAAGAATTTTAGGCACTGGTGTTTAAAAAAAATCTGTTTAAAGGCAGAAAACCTGGTTGGAGGAAAGGAAGCAGCTGAAGAGACAAAGGATGATAAATGTGTATATTGTTGTTCATGGAAGAAACGCTTGGAAAGATTGGAGGGCAGAAACACCCACCTCAAGCACGAGGAGCAGAAAGAGAGAAAATCTTATGTGCAGCATTTCACCGTCCTTCTAACTGGAGTTTCCTGTAATGGGGGGCAGAAAGTGATTTTAATCTAATTTTTGGAGAGAGACCTTTCCAAATTGGAAAAGGCCCTCCCTCCGTGTGGGGGGCAAATTTGTCAAACTTTGGCAGAGTTCTGGTGACATTCATTGTGTGAACATGGCAAAGAACAGTGGAGCCCAGATGAACAAAGGCAAGCTGTGAAGCTGAGGAAGTGATCCTCCACCCCCAACTACTTCTCCACTATGGAAATAATAGGTGCTTTTTAAAGAAAAAGCAGAGCGAAGAAAAAAAAAAAAACAGTCCCAATAGTCTTGCCATCCCCCAAATTAAAGACTCTTAATATTTTGATGTATTTCTCTCCACTTTTTTAATATAAAGTATTTTATATTCTGCTTTTCTTTTGATTTTATAGCATGTGCATTTTCCATATAATTATATACTCCTAATGAAAAGTACTTTAATGACTACATAATATCCTTACAGCAAGGTTTTGTTTCATTTTGTTTCACTATTACTCAATCCGCAGGTACACGTATTCGCCCTGCATGGATTTTACTTTCTTTGGTTTGAAGCCCCACAAGTAGAAGGACCGGCTCTGGATCTGAACCTGTTGAGGGGCCTCTGGGACGTATTGCCACGCGGCCTTAATGAGGGCTTTTTGCAGTGTACACGCCCCTGTTAGAGCTAAGTCCTGGGCACAGACTTTGAAGGACAAGAGAGCCTTTGGTTCTCAGCTGAGGGGTGTAGAGAATTCTCCTTGGAAGTCAGAGACACAGAGCTAGACTGTTTCATAACATCCCTCAGGCAAAGAAGGATCTTCATGCTAATGGTCTCCCCTAAAGGGATATTCACTGGTCAGTGCTGCCATGACGAAGGGCGCCAACCTGGGTGGATCAAAAAATAGAAATTTAGGGGCACCTGGGTGGCTCAGTGGTTGAGCATCTGCTTTCAGCTCAGGTCGTGATCCCAGGGTCCTGGGATGGAGTCCCACATCAAGATTCCTACAAGGAGCCTGCTTCTCCCTCTGTCTATGTCTCTGTCCTGTGTCTCTCATGAATAAATAAAATCTTAAAAAAAAAAAAAACAAATTTATTATCTCACAGTTCTAGGGAAGAAAAATTTGGGATCAAGGTGTCAATGGAGTTGGTTCTTCCATGGACTGTGAGGGAAAATGTGTTCCATGACTTTCCCCTGGCTTCTGGTGGTTTGCCAATCGACCACCTTTAGCATTATTTGGCTTTTCGGTAGATGGATGTATCACCCTAGTCTCTGCCTTAATGTTTTCACAGCATTCTCCCTGTATAAATCTGTTCCCAATTTTTTCTTTCTTTCTTTCTTTCTTTCTTTCTTTCTTTCTTTCTTTCTTTCTTTCTTTCTTTCTTTCTTTCTTTCTTCCTTCCTTCCTTCCTTCCTTCCTTCCTTCCTTCCTTCCTTCCTTCCTTCCTTCTTTTCCTTTCTTCCTTTCCTTTCCTTTCCTTTCCTTTCCTTTCCTTTCCTTTCCTTTCCTTTCCTTTCCTTTTTTCTTTTTTCTTTTTTTTTTCTTTTCTTTCTTTCTTTCTTTTCTTTCTTTTTGTAAAGTGAGCTTTACATCTAGCTTGGAGCCCAATATGGGGTTTGAACTCATGACCCTGAGATCAAGACCTGAGCTGATATTAAGAGTCAGACACTAAACTAACTGAGCCACCCAGGCAACCCCAATTTTTTTTTGGGTGGGGGGACCAGTCATATTGGATTAGGGGCTACTCTAATGGCCTCATCTTAGCCAGTTATACCTACAATCACCCTTTTTCCAAATAAATTCACTTTCTGAGGCAGTGGGGTATAATTCAATTCATAACTAAAAAAATCCATCAGGTAGTAGGAAATGAGCCATTGAACACTGGTCCTGAGGGCAAATCATTTCCCTTTTCTAAGCTTGGAGTTCTGTTCCTCTAAAATGAGGGTGTTGGACTGGAGAAGTAACTTTCAAGGTGGGGTCCCCAGACTAGCAACATCAACCTCACCTAAGAACTTGTTAGAATGACAATTCTCAGGCCCCACCCCAGACCTACTGAATCATAACTCTGGAGATGGGGTTTAGAGGTTTGTGTTTTATCAATTCTTCTAGATGGTTCTGGAGCACACTTAGGTTTGAGACCCCCTGGACTACTTGATCTTCAGGATCAGAATTCTCAAACGTCATTAGGAACATACGTCGGAGGGCACAGTCCCAAGCACACAGGCTGCCTAGAAGGATGGAGGTCTAGCAAATGACCTCAACCAGTTTTTAAAACCCAAATGATAAATTACTTTTTGTCCTAGATAAGTAGCTAAGTGACTAATTCCAGAGTTTTTGTAAAGGCCCTTCTACTTTTTCATTCTGCATCCTTTAATCCCAGAGAAATACATTCACTCGAACAAATGTTTATTGATCAAAGAACTGTACCAGGCCTTGGGCCTACATTTTTGAATACTATTCCTGTACAGCAGCATGGCTTTTATATTCTCTCAACTTCAACTGGCCCACTGTTTATTCCTATTTCTTAAGGGGTACTCAAGGCCATCTAAATGGCAGGCCCATAGACTTAGATATAGAAGCATCCTGTTATTGACGTATGGATTGTAGATGAAGACCTAATGGAGACCGCTGTGGGATTCAGGGAAGACCAATTAGGGAATTAATTCATTAGAGCCCAGCATACATGCTGTTATATCTATTTATTTATTTAGGCTAATGTCTTTTTCTTATCCTCTTATAGACATAAGTACCTGTCAATAGTTGATAATGTACTTGAATTTCCTTAAGTGTATTAAAATTTTACATATCAGGCATTTTATAACAGGAACCAAAGTTTACTTTTTACTCTGGCATCCTGATACCAAGGGTCTCATTTATACTAATAAAATAGATAGCAATAGAGTCACACACTGGCCAGTCAAGTTCTCCACATCTGACCTTACCTAATTTGCTTTTTCTAGCCATTGTACCTGTGTGAATGTATTGGTAACCCTTGTTATAGAACAAAGCTGTGCGGAGAATATTGCTTATTTCTCACATCATTAACTGCTGGGTAACAGCTGCTTTGTTTCTTTTCTTCAGTCCTTGGTCAGATACCTTATTTATCTCTTATTCTTACTAATTTTATTTTGTTCTTTACGTTTCCATAAAATGAGTAAGGAGTCCTTCTCATCACTGGGCCCATGTGGTTTATCCAAAAGTAAAGTTATTTTCAGGAGAAGGTCACAGATGTGGGCGCCAAGGGACCTGAGTACCAACCCCAGTGTGTTGAATCACTAGGTGAATCTGGGAAGGTCACATCTTTGTCCTTTCTCTCCATTTCACTTGTCAGGTGGAATGAGTCCTGCTCTGTCTGCCTTTGAGTGAGGGTGATAGGGATACAGAAATGAAATAGTGGATGTGACATTGCTTTGAAAAATATTAAGCAGTATACAGGTGCGAGAGATTCTACGCATATCCGTGCACGTTTGAAAATTTTTGTCCAGTTCAGATTAAAGACAGCTTTATTATTACCCTTAAATCTGCTTACAGAGCAAATATGCTAAAATGTGTATGTTTAATGGTGGCGGGCTTGCTTTAATCCTTCTTGCTTTGGGGTGCTGCATTTCATTTTCTGGTGATGTAGGCCTGGTAATGATCACCACTGATATTTACCACATTTTATTAATGTTATTTTTATGATCCTGCAGGAGATAATTAGGATTGGGTTTGGGTTTTTTTCCCCCCCGTATTGTGAAATTTCAAGCTAAATAGTGACATGGTGGGGAGGAGTGAAATAGTACAGAGAAGGAATGTGTTACAAATAAACTCAACCCAGAAACCATATTTAACATGAATTAAAATTAATGCAGCTCTGTATTCATTATTTATATCTATTATGTGGAAACTACATTGCTAGACTCTCAAGAATTGGATGTTAAAGAAATGTTCTGTTCCTCGTTTTGGAAAGCATCCAATTAACACACCATCCAGAGGGAAAAAATTGGGGGGCCAGGGTAGATGGGAAATATTTTCTTTTATTTATTTTAAAGCCTTCATTTAATTTCTAACATTTAATAAAATCAGATATTGGCTAGATTGAACTAATTAACTTTCTTCATATCAGTGCAAAAGTTAATTTCAAGCCAGCCTCTGTTGGCATAGCCTATGTTTGTTCCTTTTTAAAAATGTGTTCTTAGTCAAGTAGGTCTGGATTTAAGCAAAACTTCTCTCCATCCAGAAAATGATCAAAACAGTGGAATTAGGAGGGCAGTTCTATGACCATAAGTCAGATATCTGTAGAAACCATTGCTGCTACATGTATGCACAGGGAAGGTTCTCAGTAAACTTTCATTTATAGAGGCCAGATGGGATCCTGGTTAAGGGCACCTGATCAGGAATCAGGAGACCCCGTGTTTGAATCCTAGTTTTAACATTTACTATCTCATAACCCTGGTCAGGTTACCATACCTCTTTAAGCCTCAGTTTCCTTATCTGTACAATGGGGTAAATGGTTGTCCCTAACTCACAGGGTATGGTAAGAAGTAAAATGCGATGCTGTGGCATGTAAAGTGTTTGGCACAGTGCCTGAAACATCATAAGCTCTCGAATATTAGCTACTGTTTTCATATTGCTACGACTATTGCATAATTATTATTAATTTCATCGAATAGCAAACATTACTTACTGTATAAATTAGGTGGGGACAGAGCTGCAGGGTACAAGACGAGTAAAGGGTTTGGATCACAGCCATTTGATCAATTAGGAATGATGAAAATGCATCTTTAGAAATACATTTTACCTTTATGGAAGATGAGCTTTCTGTTTGTGAATATCATTTAGAACGCATATTGGGGAGTTCTAAGC